>NC_133326.1:154040444-155349612 GCF_042186555.1 Aquarana catesbeiana | reverse complement strand
TCTCTCTCTCTCATATATATATATATATATATATATATATATATATATATATATAGTTATATATATTATATATATATATATAGTTATATATTTATATATATATATATATATATATAGTTATATATATAGTTATATATATGTATATATATATATATATGTATATATATGTATGTGTATATATATATATGTATGTGTATATATATATATGTATATATATGTATGTGTATATATATATATATATGTGTGTATATATATATATATGTATATGTGTGTATATATGTATATATATATATATATATATATATATATATATATATATATATATATATATATATATATATATATATATATGTATGTATATATATATATATATATGCATGTATATATATATGTGTATATGTATATATAGATATATATCTATAGATATGTAACGAGGTTTCTTAAAAGATCGTTTAAAACGATGAAAACAAAAATCGGATAGGAAGGAAAAGCACATGGAGCAATATACAAGGTAATAAACACAAGAGAAAAACACGACAAGTACTTACTTTTTTTAAGAACTTTCCGGATACGTCGGTATTGATCCGGCTCCCTGAGTTTCAGGTCAGACCATCTTTTTCGCAGTTGATCTTTGGAGCGCTGGACCCCAAAAGATGCCTGCAAAGTCTCCACGACCTTCGCCATTATTTTGGCCTTGCGCAAATTTGGCCGTGCGTACGGCCCATAATTGCCATCATAGTCGTCTTTGTGAAGAATGGCCACCATCTCCACCATCTCTTTAAAACTCATATTAGAGGCCTTAAATCTAGGCCTCATAGATTTCGCTGACGTTCCTGCCTCCGGGCTGTCTCCACTACCTGAGGTCGTCAACATTTCAGGTGTCTCCGCCATTCTTTAACTCCACTACGCGCCGTAACAAAAAATGGGCGGAGAACATGAGTTAAAATCGAACGTCAGGGGCGGGCGACGCAGGCGGAGTTTCACACATGCGTAGTGTATAAAGAGGGGCCTTGCGCACGTGTCGTACGTACGTTCTGTGCGTCGAATTAGGGGGCGGAGAACATGAGTTAATTTCGAACGTCAGGGGCGGGCGACGCAGGCGGAGTTTCACACATGCGTAGTGTATAAAGAGCCTTGCGCACGTGTCGTACGTACGTTCTGTGCGTCGAATTAGGGGGCGGAGAACATGAGTTAATTTCGAACGTCAGGGGCGGGCGACGCAGGCGGAGTTTCACACATGCGTAGTGTATAAAGAGGGGCCTTGCGCACGTGTCGTACGTACGTTCTGTGGTAGGTGATAGTGGACCTGGACGTTACAAAACGAAGGTAATTTTAGATATTTTTTTTTTTTTTTTGGTTTTTATGGTCATGACTTTGTAGCAAGCGGCCTATATGGCTTGATAGATTGATGAGGCCTACATAGGGAGAAGATGATGAGGGGTTAGCCGAAACCTATAATAAAAGTGTTTTTTGTCTTGTGACTTCATCTTTTCCAGATATAATGAATCCCCTATTTAAGGATCCAGAGTTCCTTACATCTTTTATTTCCAAATATCGAGAGATGAGGAATTTGTGGGAGGTGAAACACCCTCAGTATTATGCTAAGCATGTGAGGAAGTCAACGCTGGAGAGACTTCTGGCCTTTGTCCAGGCGACCATCCCGGAAGCAACAATGGAGACATTGCTCAAGAAAATTGGGGTCTTGAGGAACATGTATAAGAGGGAGCATAAGAAGATCCAGGAATCAAGGAGATCAGGAGCATCAGCAGATGATGTTTATGTACCCAGGCTGTGGTACTACAATCAACTCCGTTTTCTGGATGACCAGAATGAAGCCAGGCCATCACTTTCAACCCTTCCCTCCACCCTTCCCTCCACCCTTCCCTCCACCCCAGCAGAGGCTGATGAGGAGCAAGCTGGGTCTTCCATCCTGGATGAACCAGATATGACCATCTGGAGTCAGGTAAATTATTTTAACAAATATTTACTGTACTAATATTAATGATGTTAACTGGATGTTATAATTGTCTAAAATAATTTGGCACTCAAAATTGGGTATACATATCAATTGACAGTAGTGGCTAAATATGTTTGGCACCTGCTTGAAATAATTAGGGTGTCTGATTAGACTCTTTTATTAAAGAGAAGTATTCACATTGAATTTGCTATTCATGAGAAGCAAACTGTGTGTCATTGATGAACCCCAAAAAATATACTCAAACTATTGTCCTTTTTTTATACACAGGATGAGTCCATCCAGGAGGAATGTGGGGAAAGTGGCAGGCAGGAGGAGACCGGGCCCATGGACAGCCTGGAGGAGGCCGGATTCACCATCATCCTGGAGGAGGCTGGGCCCAGTGTCAGGCAGGAGGTGGCTGCTCCCAGTGAGGTGGCTGCTCCCAGTGAGGTGGCTGGGCCAAGTGAGGTGGCTGGGCCAAGTGAGGTGGCTGGGCCCAGTAGGAGCCTGACCGAATCCCAAGTGCCTCCCCTCCACCTTCCCAAAAAAAGGGCCAGGAAGGGGATGGTCACACAGGACGCATCCCTGCGCCTCATGCAAGAGGCCACCCGTTTTTTAAGGAGCCCCCCCGAAGCGGAAGAATCCTATGGCTGCTACTTAGCCAGCAGGCTTCTTCAGATGAATAGGGAGCAGCGCCTCATTTGTGAGCGCCTATTTGGGGAAACAATCCATAAGGGGCTGCAGGGCACGCTAACACAAAACACCCAACTACATGAGGCAGCCCCCCCTCCTCCTCCTCCTCCTCCTCCTCCTCCTCCTCCTGCCACAACTGAAACACCAGAGCCACAGCCTCAAAAGAAGGCTACAGGGAAGGCTGCAGGGCAGCGTGGAGGAAAGGCTGCAGGGAAGAGAAGAAAATGATGACCTGGGTTCAGTCTGGTCTGACAGAAGACGCAGGCTGTTGTAGGACCACAGTCTGGGGACATCTAGATCATCTGCTGGTGCTGTTGATCTCTGGGATTCTTGGACCAGATTGTGCTCCCTCTTATATGGACTCCTCAAGATCCCAATTTTCTGGTACACCGACTTTTTCCAGCGTTGACTTCCTCTTTATTTTATTTTGACCATGAATAAATGGATATTTTTTGAGTTTAGCAAAAGACTTTATGTGTTTTCTTTGAAATCATTGATTTTACACACAATGTTAAATTAACAAGGGACAACAATCTCATTGAGTTTGAAAAAAAACACACCAAAAATACATTACTAATGTTAATAATGTTCAAGTGGTGAGTCTTGAAAATCAAAAAAATTACGTAACCAAAAACGGTGCTTTGGGTTAACTTTATCTAAAAACTAAAAAATAAACACTATAAAAAAAAAAATAATAATGGGTTCTTTGTGTTAACTTTACAAACCTAAAAAAAAAAAAAAAAAAAAAAAAAAAAAAAGGGGGAAAAAGTATTATTAGTATGGAAACATTGTTTTAAAAAGGCATACTATATCATTCATGAGATCAAAGAGAAAAAGAATCCAGAAATCAGTTTGGGAGAACTCTGATTATGAACAGCAAAACACCTTCGTTCTTTAGAGCCTTCGTAAAGAAGAAATAAAATGCGCTGCATTGAACGATCACAGATTTTGCAGCGTGATGAATGTGCTACCTACAATACGAACACTAGTTTTACTAGACCGAGTGCTTCCGTTTAGTTTTTGCTTATGAGCATGCGTCGTTTTTTTGTCCGTCGGACTAGCATACAGACGAGCGGACTTCGGGGTCCGTCGTACTTACGACGTAAAAGATTTGAAGCATGCTTCAAATCTAAAGTCCGTCGGATTTTAGGCTAAAAAAGTCCGTTGAAAGTCCGGAGAAGCCCACACACGATCGGATTACCAGCCAGCTTTAGTCCGTCAGCGTCCGTTGGACTTTTGTAGACGAAAAGTCCGACCGTGTGTACGCGGCATAAGCCTCCTACACAGCTGCTTCTGTTTGTTAACGGTTTCAACCTACATATAGAATTGATAATCATTAGCTCCTGTTTGGTGTAATTGGTTGATCACGTACCTGACTCTAATCCTACCATCCCTGACTTTGTGCAAGTGTAAGAATTGATGCTGGTTTGAAGCCATATTGGATACTGTTCGCTCACTTTGCATTTTGTAAATTGATAAAAATAAACAATTAAAATATATATTTTTAAAATTCTTACTACATTTCTTCACACCTGCCTAAAGCTTTTGCACAGTACTGTAAATGACATCCCAAAAGAAGCAAAACCGATGAAGAAATGAAAATAAAAGTAAATCAAAATATTCTGCAAAATCACTACACATGTATGTAAAAAATACTAGTTCTAACAACTATCATAAAAATCCAATGGACAAAGCACTTTAAGGCTTGGTTCACACCTATGCAGCTTGCTTTTGATTAGTTTCTGCAGTGCTTGTTGCGGTGCATTTCGTGCACACGTGGTTTTGATGCATTTTCCACACTTTTTTTGATGCGTTTAATACTTTTTTTTGGCTAATTTGTTTTTGGGTGGATTCAAAAATGCAAATCTCAGCAAAATCGCACTACATGCTTTTCTGCAACTTCTCAATTGAAGTCTATTGAACCAAAAATGCACTGTTTTGCTTTTAAAAAAGTCCCTGACCCTTTCCAAAAATGCAGTGGCTGAAAAAAAAAGCATAACAAGAGAAAAGGACCTGCTCCAGGTGTCTGGGCCACAAAAATCTCCTCCTCCTCCACTCCAACGATAATTTCTTTATTGGTTAAAGACCATACAGCAAGAGATGGAATCAACAGCTAACATGTTTCACACTGTAACTACTGGTGCTTACTTATAGCTGACTCTATAGGCAAAAGACAAAGATTTATATACACATGCCAATACAAATGTTAAAAAATGAAAAAAAGCAAAGATGTGAAGGCGTCCCATAGGAAATAATGTTCTGCAAAAAAGCAATAAAAATCTATAGGTGTAAACCAAGCTTAAAAGGAAGACTATAATGATTTTGGGTCAGTTTGATATAAATGTATTAAAATTATTCTATATTTTACAATACACACATAGTAGTTTTGCTGCCAAGGACATTTTTTTTCGTTTTTTTTCACACCCATGCTAAAATGCTTTATTCTTATGTCAAAATGCACTTAAAATTAAATCCCCAAAACATTATATATTTGCTGAAAGCAAAGGACTCATAGAATAAAAACGCAGTAGTTGTGATTATTTTATTTTGTATGGTATTTGCACAATGATTTATCAAATGTATGTTTTCAGTACAAAAATACAGTCAAATCAATTTTAGCACACACAAACATTAATATTGTTCTGAAAAATATAATTGATGAAACAATTGATGAGTAAATAGATACCAAGTATGTCAAAACTAAACAAAAAAACTGCATGTTCCCACAAGACGGCAACAAATTATGACACCCAAAATTGTCTGTAGGTGAAGATTTAAAAACCTACATTCATGGCAGTAAAAGGGTTACACAGTGCTCCCATGACACTAGATTCATAGAATACTCAAGGCGTTCTAATTAGAAAGCACAGCAAACACCAGGGGTGCAAGTTCACTTTTCTAATGGAATCTTCACTTTGCTTAGTGACTGATGTGAAGCTAAGTGAAAGTTCTCTTTACAAAGAATTGTCCACTCATGTGCAAGGAAAATGAAAAAGGATTTTTGTTCATACATGACTGAATGATAGCTTTACCTGTACTGACTTCAGTGTGGTTGATTTAGTAAATGTATAGAGCATGTTCACTTTGCAAACTGAATTTTCACTTAGCTTACTAAATGAGGGGACGCCTTTAATCATACAATAAACTTGCAAGCAAAATTCTTTTTTTTTTCTGCACGTGACTGGGTTATTCATTGCAAAGTGAATTGTCACTCAGCTTCACCTCTTTGACAATGATACTAATTCTCATTACAAAGTGAACATGCTCTACTATAGTAAATCAACCCCATGAATTACCTTCAGACTCTTTATTTTGTGGATTCAAACTACTAGTCAGTGTTTGCCTTGAAAAATGGGTTAGTAATCAAACCACATGATTATTATTATTACCACATGGTGTGTAGACAAATGAGGTTTCTGAAAATCTAGAGGGCAGTTCTGAATATAGCATAGAGGGGGTGAGAATACATCAGTCAATCAACCTCAGAAGAGTAAAGGCAAAATATATACAAAATATATACTTTAAAGTGCACCGCAAGTACATTTGCTCTAGATCTGAGGGGAAGCTCTGAAAGGAGGGGAAGCTCTGCTGATTTCTATCATCCAGTCATGCAGTTTTTTTATTTTCCTTGCATGCGATTGAGTATTCTTTGCAAAGTGAATCTTTAGCTTATTTACTAAGCTCTGGAGCAAGTTCATTTGCAGTGCACAGTATATTTGCCTTTAGTAAATCAACCTCATTTGGGTTGATTTACTAAAAGTGGAGTGCGCAAAATCTGGTGCTGCTGTGCATGGTAACCAATCAGCTTCTAATTTCAGCTTGTTCAGTTAAGCTTTGATAAAAAACCTGGAAGTTGATTGGTTTCTATGCAGAGCTGCACCAGATTTTGCACCCTCCATTTTTAGTCAATCAACCCCATTGTGCAAGTTTAAGCTTTTTCACAATGAATAAATTAAATATTTATCATATTATATATGTCTACATTGAAACATATGACAATATTACAGCCAATAATGTGTGCAGTCTTACAACCTGCATAACAATTATACAATAGCACTCAAATGCTTGTAACAATTAGCTTTTATTTCCCTATTACAAAAGAAATAGAAGGGCAATATTGCCTGTAGTAACAACAAAAAATAATTTTCTGTATGTTTTTTTTTTTTACATAATCACTTAAACAAAGTGTAACAACTCTAAGAGAATATCAACATAGTCTTGTGCATTAGTAATACACATATATTGCATTATCATTTTGCTATTAGCAATCTTTGGATACATTACAAAAACAGCAGGTTTTTACAATCATTTTGTATTTGGAACATTAGACATGTCGACAGAATAATTAATATTATTTATTATTATTATTTAAGGTACTTATATAGCGCTGTCAATTTACGCAGCGCTTTACATATACATTGTACATTCACATCAGTCCCTACCCTCAAGGAGCTTACAATCTAAGGTCCCTAACTCACATTCATAATGATTCAGTGCAATGCCTCGTGGGAAACAAAAAGCAACAATAAACAGCAAAATATATATAAAATATTAATGCAAAACTCAACAAAGCTAAAATGAATTCCTAGCTGAATCTTCATACACGTTATGTATAGAGTGGGGAAGGGTTAAAATGACTGTTGAGATTTTATTGGTGTCTGACTTGTTGGGGAGATTTCCCTTTTCCTGTCCAAGCGATACTAAAGGAAGTCAGAAGAAATATCTCCTCTTAGGCCTCATTTAGATTTGGAGGTGGTAAAACCCTGAGGCTGAGCCGTGTTTTCACCACTCCTCAACCGCTTCCCCTTTTGCTGCTGAGGTAGCGGCTGGTGGTGTATACGTTGCAATGATTTGCTTTGTGACCATAGCAGGAATTCTACCCAGTCATGCTCAGTAGGCGGTTCGACCCTTTTAAGTGAATGGGGCTGCACTACAACTGCCCCGCACACAATGCGTTTGGTTGTGGCGCTGTTGTCCGGTATTTAGAGGGTTAAAACAGGTGGTAAAGAAGTGATACAGCACTTCCTCACCACCTGTCTATTGCTATCTGAAGAGCAATCTGAATGTGGATCACACTTCAAACAGCAACGCAAGTGTAAATGAGCCCTTAGTTACTGTAACAAGTTTTCCACAGTTTTGGTGACAATTGTAAACTTTTGGATTTTCCATCTGTTCTACCTCAATAATAATGGTCACAGGGACCAAAAAAGGGGATGTTTTCCTTGGTGGGAAAGTAGACAGTGATATAAACCTGACACAGGTTCAAGCCACCTCCACCTCTTATCAAAACTAAAAATAAAGGTTTGGGCTAAAAATACCCTTTTTTTCAAAAACTGCCTTGCCCCAATAAGCCACATATGTTTCATATTCTAATTAATGCTTGAACAGTAAAAGGTTTTCAGAGGCTACGGCGCTTAACTATAACATAATATATTCTGCACAATGCATGTTTATTGTACATTAGGAAAGGCAAAAGGTAAAGCTGCTCCATAAAGCAGGAAGAAACATGGATATTAAGTATCATAGCTGCAACTGTATTTACTAAGAGTACACCATAAGAAATGTATTTCCAAAAGTCAACAGAATAACAGCTTGAATGTATTACAGCCTTTGGTAACACTGTATATAAAAGGCCATGTTAACTGTATAAACGGACAGGTGAAGGACCAAGTAAAGCCTGAAAGACAAAATCAAAAAGATATTAGGTCAGGCAGCTTTATTGAAAATAAATGGGTTTAATAATGAGCCTAGTAGTAGAAATTAAATATATTTTATGGACTGATACTCCTACCAATAACCATGATCAGGAGCGAGTGGGACAGAAGAACCAGAGGAGCAGAATATCTACTATAGCGTGCATCTTGCAACCTCCTTACTATGCCTTTGTAGTCTTCACTCATTTTTTAATTGAATGAAGCCTTGGGATGTTCTATGGTTTATAAAATTAAATCATAAATGAGAAAACAATTTAGAGACATAAATACAACTAATAGTACTACTCGTACTGTACTTAAAAGTGGTTGTAAACCTCAGACATGAAATATGAACAAAGCATATCCCTCTATAGTGTGTGCTTGTCTCAATTAAGAGCACTAAGAGAAAAATAGTGATGGGGAGGGACCTCCAGCTGATTGACAGGCTCAGCTCTGTTTCTGTGTGCTGTGTGAAGGGGGTGTGGTGTCCCTTGCCTCCAATCAGCTCTCAGGGCTCTCCTCATGGAGCTCTGAAGACTGTAATTTCAGCTCTTTGCCCCTTTTTTCTGAACTATCAGACAAGCTTTATAAAATTCTGCACTTTTTAGTAGAGAAACAAATACTGCAAATAAACAGGTACACCTTATGTAGGAGGATTCGTTTTTTCTCTGTGTATAACCTGACGCCAGTCACTTTACTAGGTGTATGTAAAGGCCCATCCTCACGATCTGACTTTTTGACAACAAACATGCAAATTAGCTGTTTTAAGGCAACACCACACCGTGTGTACGCTCCATCGGACAAACTTTTTCAGTTTTCATTGGACTTTTGTTGGCTGTGCGAACGGACAAACTTTCTGGCAACAAAAGTCCGATGGAGCAAAGTCCGATCGTGTGTACACAAAACCATCGGACTTTTGTAAACTACAGTACCTGCCCGCGAGAATGTTTCCAGCGTGATCCCTTTGCGCTGGTTCTCGGCGACACGGTACTGTACATTTCATACTGGCTGCAACAGGAAAAACACATTTTCCTATTGCAGCGAGCGCGAGAGGGAATTCCCCTCCTAGGGAATACCAGGCCCTTAGGTCTGGTATGGATTTTAAGGGGAACCCCCTACGCCAAAAAAACGGCGTGGGGGTCCCCCCCAAAATCCATAACACACTTTTATCCGAGCATGCAGCCCGGCCGGTCAGGAAAGGGGGTGGGGACGAGCGAGGAGCCCCGCCCGAACTGTACCAGGCCGCATGCCCACAACGTGGGGGGTGGGCACTTTGAGGCAGGTGGGCGTCCTACGGCCCCCCCACCCCAAAGCAGCTTATCCCCATGTTGATGAGGACAAGGGCCTCTTCCCGAGAACCCTGGCCATTGGTTGTCGGGGTCTGTGGGCAGATGGCTTATCGCAATCCGGGAGCCCCCAGATCCCGGCCCCCCACCCTATGTGAATTAGTATGGGGTACATCGTACCCCTACTCAATTACCTGGGGAAAAAAGTGTCAATAAAAAATACACTAATGAGGTTTTTAAAGTAATTAGGCAGCTCCAGGGGTCTTCTTCCGACTTCTCCGCTCTCTCTCCGGCCTCTTCTCCAGGTGGCATGATGAGACTGCGACGTCATAAGGGGCGGGGTCACCGGGTGACATCACCTGGTGATCACGTCCCTTGCCTATATAAGTCGTTGTACACCTCGCACTCGGCATTACAGCGGGAGAGAGCGTTGTGTCAACATTGGAAGAAGAGAACAAGGAACAAGATGACGGAGAAGACTGGGCCACCGCTAGCAAAAGAGCGTCAAAAAAGCAAAAGATAGCGGAGGAGCCCGGCAGAAGAACCGGAGAGCGGGAGAAGAACCGGAGACCTGGAGAAAAGGCCGGAGAGCGGGAGAAGAACCGGACACCTGGAGAAGAGGTCGGAGAGAGTGGAGAAGTCAGATAAGAACCCCTGAAGACAGAAGAAGACCCCCGGAGCTGCCTAATAAATTACTTTAAAAACCTGTCTAGTGTGTTTTTATTGACACTTTTTTCCTCAGGTGAATGAGTAGGGATATGATGTACCCCATACTCATCCACATAGGGTGGGGGGCCGAAGTCTGGGGGCCCCCTTATTAAAGGGGGCTCCCGGACTCCGATAAGCCCCCAACCGCAGACCCCGACAAACAACGGCCAGGGTTGTCGGGAAGAGGCCCTTGTCCTCATCAACATGGGGACAAGGTGCTTTGGGGTGGGAGGGCCGCAGGGCACCCCCCTGCATCAAAGCGCCCACCCCCCCCATGTTGAGGGCATGCACCCTGGTACGGTTCGGGAGGGGGGGGCGACATTTGCTCGTCCCCACCCCTTTTCCTGACCGGCTGGGCTGCGTGCTCGGATAAGGGTCTGGTATGGATTTTGGGGGGAACCCATGCCGGTTTTTTATTTAAAATTTGGCGTGGCGTTCCCCCTCATGATTCATACCAAACACCTGTCGGCACTGCTTGTCGCTCATCTCGAAAGGAAAAAACACATTTTTCCTTTCCCGATGAGCGAGCTGGCTCCCATGACGGGGCCCGCAGGTGTCAAATCTCGCCGATAACAGTGGCAAGATTGACACAATATCGCGGTCACCTACTGTACAAACACGCATGCTCACAACCAATGCAAAAGATCAGACAACAATACAATAGTTGACCAAAGGGTGGCGGTACAGAGCTGAAAAACCATGTGATTTGGTGAAAGTTGGATGAAAAAGTCCTGCCGTGTATATGCTTAATTAGTTTATGACCGACGCCCTATGTACAAAAATCCATGGGAAAGTTTGTACAAAGTCCTATCATGTGTATGGGTCTTTAGAGTTTACAGCCACTATAAAGTTATTCCTAATATGATGAAAATATGTTTGTTTGTAGAGCTCTTTATAACAGTAGGATTGAGCAGTCAGTAACGTTGTATTTGTTTTTTAGGTTAGCATCACTTTAACGAATCAGCAGTTTTTAATCAATTTCAGTTATAGATTACAGAACATTGCTTATAATACATCAGTGAAGCTTGAACAGCGACCAACCCAGTGGCAGCTGGGTGTGATTTATGGAAAGATGAGATCATTATGAAATGCAGATGAAAACAGACATGGACAATTCCAGTACACTGGGAGATAGAGCACCCTGAAATTATATAACCATGGAAACTAACAGGCAAACACTGAACATGAGAAGGGTCATTGTTAGATGAATGAGAAAAGTTCTAAGAGAAAAATGTCAGTAACTGAACTTGAAACATCCAAAGGGTTTCACTGAGATGGTATTTTGTTCAGAACTTTACACATCTTGGAATATATAAGTTACATCAGTAGACTAGAAAGAAAAGTCTTTTTGCTTACAGTAGGAAAGACTTTCATTGAAAGAAGTATTTTTTTTTTTGGTAATGGTTTAAAAACTGCACCCTCAAAAAAAAAAAAAAAAATCTACATTTGGCTCGTGAATTGTACTATTTATAATGTATATCACTAATAAATTTTGCAGTGCTACACTGCACAGTGTACTGACCTTGATATGTTCACACCAACATTGGGGCCATTCTAAGGGTCAGCCAGTATACCCATGCACTATGTTTTTAATTTGCTTAGGGATATTAAACCAACATAGACCATTATGTTGGTTTAAGCAAACACTAAGGGCCCTTTCACATGGGACGAACTCCGCCAGGAGTCCACCTGGCTCAGCAGGCAATCTGTCCGCTGATCCCCGGTGAGTAGGTGGATGGATTGTCTGTGTACACTCGGCTTATACAGGGCAGACACAGCCCGCTGTCCTCTAAGGCTCCATTCACACTAGCGCGTTTTTTGATGCATTTTGCAGAAATGCATGGGAATTTTTTAACAAGGGTTCCTATGGAACATGTTCACATCAATGCCTTTTTGTACCTCTGCATTTTTGGAAAGGATCAGGGACTTTTTTTCATGCAAAATGCAGCGTTTTGCATGTCATAGAATTTAATGGACCAGCATCAAAAACGCAAGTGCACCGTTTTTGCAGCGTTTTTGCAGTGTTTTTGATGCTTTTTTTTTTTTTTTTCATTTTTTTTTAGACTGTATACAGTCATAAAAAACTGTAAAAAAAAAAAAAAGCAAAACGCGGCAAAAACGCCGCAAAAACGCTGCTCAAAAACGTGGCAAGCATGACAAAGAAACTCCAAAAACGCTCAAAAGCAACATGCATAGGTGTGAATCGAGCCTAAGATCGGTCCGATGTAAAGGATGTCCGTTTACACTCTGCCATCCAATCCACCAGACAGATGGGGAACGGATCTCCCATCCATCGGCTTTTGGCGGATAGGATCAGATGTCGATGGTTTACAAATGACAAATGTCTGTTGACACCTGCCGCTCTATAGCGGGCAATAGATGGTCTGATCAGGTCCGCCCGTGTGAAAGGGGTCTAACAGTCACAGATATGCAAAGTTTTATCATAAAAAAAAGAAAGATAATTACAATTGGGTGTGTTTATTCTTAGTACATACAAAATAGATGCAAAAAAAATTCAGTGAATGCCAATGGTTAATATAAAGCAAAAGGCTACACAGCAAAGGTCAATGCAATGCTAATGGTACTACTCTTAGTGGCTGCCCATCCATAATGGGCGCACAGGCGCCCCCTCCCCTATCCATGTGTTTGGCCCCCTGATCTACATATCAGAGCCCCGGACCATGGATTCCAAGTGGGGTGGGTGTTTTTTTTTTAAGCACCTGATTAGAGCCAGAGGCTCTAATAGGCTTCACAAAAGGGTGGTCTCGGAGTGCAGAGCATTGTACTCCGATCCCACCCTGTTGTGTGGAGATAGTGAAGGAATTTTCGCACTAAAGTTTCTCCCTGCCAATCAGGAGGCATGTCATGAAACCTATTTCCTGATTGGTCAAAGTGTCAGGTGATCCTATTGGATGCCTAGTGCTTTGGCGGAAGAGGAGACACACGGCAGAGGAAGCAGACACCAGAGCCACTGCTGCCCGCACTCCAGGAGAGGACACCACAGCCCAGCCATGCGAACAGGTAAGTGCTGGACCACCCGCGGGGTGGGGGTGCTGTCAGTGCTGCGCCGCCTGGTGGGGGGAGTCTGGAATGTTGTTTGTTTGCCAGCCCCCCAAAAGAGGAACCCACCAGCCACCACTGACTACTATCATAAAAAGATAAAACTATGCACATGTTATTTTTCTGAGTGTCTTAAGCTGGCCATACATTGGTAGATTGTTGAATGAATGTTCTTATGAATATTCTTAAGAAAATTCTTAGTACATTCAATGCCTCGTTGAATGTTGTTCAAAAGTACTGCAAAATTTTATCTGCTTTTAACATAGTCATTTTGGAAAGAATGTACTTTCTTCATACACATTTAGAAATTCATTAATTTCAGAATAATTTTCCATCTTGCTCTTTCGCATTTTCTTGTCACTACGGTAGAAAATGACAGTTGATTTGACTCTACTAATGATTAGAAAATCGTTAAAACAAAAAAAAACAAATGAAATTGTATTAATTTATGGCAAGTACTACAACTTAACTACAGGCAAACAAGTGACATTGGGCTAAGGATGAACGAATCTAGTACATATCCTATTTACAGATTTGTTTTCTATGAAGAAAGCACAGAAGAAAAAAAATGGAGAGGAGGATCAATGTGCACCAGTCCTTATAAAGCATTTCTTACACTCCAATGAGACTGAACACAATTAAATTGGTTGCAAACTCATCTTACAATACTGTAATGAGATTTTAGGGAACTGGTAAGAATTCGAATGTCTTTCATGCAGCAACATGCATATTAGTGACTCATTATTTCTTGGCGGCCTTGTGTACAGCACCTGTTCCCAGCCATCATGTGTCCAGATAATCCATTAAAACTAAGCCAAACACAACTTTGTAAGTTTGTAAACATGCAGGTCTATGAAACTAGTTACAGCAATGCATTTTTATTTTCATTTATAAATTATTCTTTTACAAGAATTGTATTCCTTTATTTGCAAGGAAAAAGAACAATACAAAAGATACGGACATACAGCACATGGTAGTAATAATACGCATCATTGGCATTTAGCTGAAAAGAGAAAATTATGGCCAATTTACTAAATGAGTAAAGCGTGTTCAATTTGTAAAGGGAATTTTCACTTACCTTAACAAAAGTAGTGGAAATTCACTTTGCAAAGAATACCCAATTATGTGCAAGAAAAATTACATAAATGTGATGTTTTGCTTGCACAGGATTAGATGATAAAGGTCAGCACAGCTTTGCATTATTCGCAAAGCACAGTAAAAAGTCATTTTGCAAAGCAAACATAGGGGGTTATTTATGAAAGGCAAATCCACTTTGCACTAACAAGTGCAAAGTGCACTTAAAATTGCACTGAAAGTGCACTTGGAAGTGCAGTCGCTGTAAATCCGAGGGAGACTTGCAAGGAAAATAAAAAACAGCATTTTAGATTGCACATGATTGGATGATAAAATCAGCAGAGCTTCCCCTCACATTCACAGCGACTGCACTTCCAAGTGCACTTTCAGTGCAATTTTAAGTGCACTTTGCACTTGTAGTGCAAAGTGGATTTGCCTTTCGTAAATAACCCCATAGTGTCATAGAACAGATCCTAAGATAATGATAGCATGTGAAATAGTTATATGATAGGCGTATTTAAAAGGACTTCTCAGAGCTTCTTATTACTAATACTAAAGCTGTCCACACACTGTTAAAAATCCTGCCAATTCAGCAGGGACTGGCCAAATTTTGATCAGTGTTTGACCACCTCCACTTAAAGTGATTGTAAAAAGGTAAGATTGAAAAAAAAAAAAAACAAAACAAAAAAAAAAATCATGTCTATACTTGCCTGCTCTGTGCAATGGAACTGCACAGGGCAGCCACGAACGTACACTTTTCTGGTTGCTCGTCGGAGTTCCTGGCCCCTCCTCTCTCTCCAGTGCCCCCATGGGACGCCGATGGTGCGTGCTCACTCCTGAGCCCCACTGCTGCGTCCATTGACACAGACAGTGGGACTGGGCCCCGCCCTCACTCCCTCGTCACTGACTTTGATTTACAACCCCTGGAGCCAATTGTTCCTGGTGACCCAGCAAAGCCTGCACGACCCTGTAGTGTAGAGGGGTGAACAGCTGCAGACGTGCACAGCGCTGGATTGAATGAGGGCTCAGGTAAGTAAAAGGTGGGGGGGGGGGGTTGAGGGGGGATGCTGATACCTAAACATTTTTTACCTTAACATCGTTGGATCAGCTCTGTCAAAAGGACATGTTGGAAAATGTTCATCGATCAGTGGCTGTAGCCAATAAGCTGATCAATGTTGCCACTGTCAGAATATGTCAGAGGGATTCCTCCATCCATCTTGTTTGTGTGGATGGAGGAATCTGTTTGAGCAGCTTAAGAGAGAAGGAGAAAAGGTTAAAAAAATATAAAGACCTGTAGAAGCAATACTTAACCACTTAGCAACCGGCCCATAGCCGAATGACGGCTATGGGGCGGTTGCTTAACTCTGGGAGGGCGTACAGTGACGTCCTCCCAGAATCCTGCTCTCGCATGCCCCCTGGGGTGCGTACCTGAGAACATCCGTGACCGCCGGGTCCAGAGGCGGTCACGGCTGATCGCGGCCTTTTACCTTTTGGCTCTGTCTAATGACAAAGCGATCACATGTAAACAAACAGGCGTGATTTCCGGTTCCTCCCTCCCCTCTCCGTCCAGTGTGAGCGGAGAGGGGAGAGATCGGTGGCAGCAGCGCTGTGGGCTGGGTGTGTAGTGCCCACAGCGCTGCTCAGTGACAGATCCATCCATCCATTCGCAGCCATGCATACCCATCCATACTCTGTATACCCATCCATACTCTGCATACCCATCCAAGCATACCCAGCCATCCATCCATCCTCGGCATACCCATCCATCCTCACCCATCCATACTCTGCATACCCACCCATCCATACTCATCCATCCACACACATCCATACTCCGCATACTCATCCATCCATCCTCACCCATCCATACTCAGCATACTCATCCATCCATCCTCAGCAATACTCATCCATGCTCAGCCATCCCATCCACCCCCATCCATAATTAGCCATACTCAGCCATACCCAGCCATACCCAGCAATACTCAGCTGTACCCAGCCTTACCCAGCCGTACTCATTCATGCTCAGCCATCCCCATCCACGGCTCATCCATGCCACATCAGTTATCATCCATGCCACTACAGTGCCTCACAAAAGTGTAATAGGTAGTCAAATTAGATTTGAAACTTATGTCCCAAGAACACCTGATGATGCTCCCTGCATGTTGGTCCTCTGTTTGTGGCCACCCTGTGGAAAAATCTCACACATGTGGTATCGCCGTACTCAGGAGGAGTAGGAGAATCTCTTTTGGGGTGTAATATTTGGTATGTACATGCTATGTCTTAGAAATATTGTGTAAAAAAAATGCGTTTATTTTCTTTACACATTTTCCAATAACTTGTAGAAAAAAAATGACATGTTCAAAAGACTCGATATGAAAAAATGAATCCGCGGGATGAAAATTAGGCACAAGTGTAATGTAGTACTGCTGCCTCTACAAGTGCAATCTCCACCAAAGTGGAAAGTGCTGGAATAGAGAGAGGATTGGATGTAGGTGCGGCGCTGTTCTGGTGACTGATTGGTGATAAACTGCTGTTAGTTAGCAGTGTGTTCAGATCTGAGTGGTGTTGCAATCTCTTGCAATAAAAAGTGATATCAATATATACAAGGACTAGATTGCTAATATTTGTCCTCTTGCGAATAACAAACCTTTAAATAATACTGATATTGCAAAAACACGTAAATCATATAAAATTTGTCCAATATAACATGCCATACATAAATGGACCTGATGACAAAGTGCAGTGATAAAAAAAGGTGCTTGGTGAACGGTGAGGGGAAAAAGGGAGGGGGGGGGGGGAAGGGAAAAGGGAGGTTGCTTTTAACAAAGTAATAAATTGACTTGAATTGTGCTCAAAATAGTGGACCAGTGCTTGCTGGAAAAACAATATTGCTTCAAAAGTCCTGTTGTATGCACAATTGGTTTTGTTCTAAAAAGAGAGTTATTCTTCTAGTAAAACAATATTGTTAAAATAGATCTTCTTGTTCCAGTGCTGGCTTAGTGATAGTACCGTTTATTCATGCTCCTAATGTGCATATACACTCACTGAATGGCCTCAGCCCTAGAGGGGTATTGCGCGATCACAGTATTTGCCACTGTGTAGCAACTCCTGGCAGTTCCGGTTGGTGCATTTAATATCGTTCTTTTAGTCCAATAGCAGGAGCTCCTCTCACTCAGGTTCCTTCCTGAGTCTCAAAAACTTCAATAGCTCTGCGGTTTTTGAGCCTGCATTCCCATTAGATATGCAACATGGTACACTGAGAGGTGCAGCCCTTGAAGCATAGGGGAGAAGTGGTAAGAATATACTCGTATTATATCTGGGGTTAGGTACCATCAAACTTCACAATGCGATTGTAAGGGAATCCCATGAAAGCATATTAAAGGCTTTATTAACATCTAGTGAAATTAAGAAAGTGTTGAATAAACATGAACGTCCAAGACTGATCAACTGGATGACACGACGTATGTGTGTTCTATTTGATCTCTCTCTTTACTATTCAAGAACTCCATGTTGAATATATATATATATATGCTCCTTTAAACTATTCCCTTATTGTAGGTCTTTCTGGATCCATACATTTTTTTGGTATTACTCCTTTGGCTGCATTTAACAAAAATGGAACAATTGTATTCTTATACGGCTTTATTGTTTTACTTGTACTGTGGAATAGATAACTCCACGGATCATCTTGTACCTCCGTTTCAGTAATCTCGACTATCTTTTGCTGCACCTCCCGCTAAAAGATAAAGATAAATCCCTGTATCTTTGGGCATTCCCACCATATGATGGTCATAGTACCATGCAAATTACAACCTCTCCAACACAATGGAGATTTCAAAAAATGAACACCGATGGCCGCCCCCCCCGAACTTATGGTGTGTACCAGGCTTAAGTGCTGCTGCAATGCTCATGTACCGAGAGGAAGCATGGTGACTGGAGGAAACAGCAGCACAAGAACAAATCAGTATCCTGCCTTTTCCCCTAGAGCCCAAGCAGCAAGCTTAGCGAGGGACATTTCCCTGAATAAGCTATGCTGCTGCTGCAGTAGAGGTAAAATACCTGGCTATGCTGTCTGGCAGTGGTGCCTGGATTACAAGACTGGCTGTGCTGAACAAAATTTTTTGGCAACTGAAATATTCTATTTGTTTATTATAACTGTTGTGTTTATTTTCTGGGGTTATGTGTAACAGAGAGTAGAATTACAATTATGATTGTAAGGTTAATAATGATTGACCTACAATGGCAATGAAAGAAATGTTCAAAAGCATGTCATTTGTGTTGAAGCCTTACAATTATGTATATGCTTGTCCACTATAAGGGTATATATTATGAATTTATAGTTAAGAACAGCAGCTCTGACTAATCATTATGAATGCTGGCTTTAATTTTCGACTATTTGCAGATGTTTTATATAGTACTGTTTTTTTGTTTTTGTTTTTTTATTCAATAGGCAGTGTTAAAGGCATATGAAGGCTTCCATTGTTGACCTCTCATTCTGAAAATAACAGCTACCTAATATTAATGCAGAACCATTGGCTTCAGTAGGCTGCAGCTCGGACTTCACTCTGTTTTAAGTCCATGACTGAGAAAGTAAGGAAAACAGGATTCCCCAGCAACTAGTACTTTCAGAAAGTGGTCAACAATGGCAACTCCCTGATTGCTCTCAGTACAGATTTCCTCTTAACTTAACTGAGCAGAAATTATGATGAAGTAGTACAACAGATATATTGTGAATCATCCATTTGTTTAAAGCTAACTACTTTCGTGCTGACTACACCAACCAGTCAGTCTCTCAATTTCATCACGAAATTAAATAGACATAAAAAACCTAATGAGAAATTCTGAAACCATGAGCAAGTCCGTGTTTACCCACACAGGGATAAACAGGTGCTTCCCCGTGCAGGCAGTCTCATTGCTACCAACTGGGATGCAGCCGCTGCTCCCAATGCGACATCTGTGTGGGCGCACAGCCCTGAATGCATGGATGTCTTTGGGATCAGCAGCTGTGTCCGTGCAGCCGCTACATTCCAGTTCACAGCAATGGGACTACCTGCGCGGAACATGGTTGCATTACTGTGTAATGATGGGCTCACATATTTTGGTTGCAGTTTGTGGTTTCATGGCTGATCAATTTCCTTATGTCCATGTAATACTTCAGCTAGCCTGTCCCTATGCACCAAGGGGATAGGGCAACTTACTGTCCCAGATTGCACCGTGTCCAGTGCATGCCTTGCCATCCCCTCTGTGTTGCATTACAAATGTGGGAGTGCCAATCTGTTGAAAAATATTATGAGTGTAGCTCTCACCTGCACCAGCACTAGATTGAGAGACCATATGTACAGTGCCTTTAAAAAGTATTCATACCCCTTCAATTGTCCACATATTATGTTATAAACAAAAACTTAAATGTATTTTATTGGGATTTTATGTGATAGACCAACACAAAGTGGTACATAATTGTGAAGTGGAAGGAAAATGATAAATGGTTTTCAACATTTTTTACAAATAAATATGCGAAAAGTGGGGCGTGCATTTGTATTCAGCCCCCCTGAGTCAAAACTTTATAGAACCACCTTTCGCTGCAATTACAGCTGCAAGTCTTTCTGGGTATGTCTCTACCAACTTTGCACATCTAGAGTGAAATTTTTGCCTATTCTTTGCAAAATAGCTCAAGCTCTGTCAGATTGGATGGAGAGCATCTGTGAACAGCAATTTTCAAGTTTTGCCACAGCTTCTCAATTGGATTTAGGTCTGGACTTTGACTGGGCCATTGTAACACATGAATATGTTTTGCTCTAAACCATTCCATTATAGCTCTGGCTGTATGTTTAGGGTCATTATCCTGCTGGAAGGTGAACCTCCATCCAAGACTCAAGTCTTTTGCAGACTCTAACAGGTTTAAGTCTTCTATGATTGCCCTGTATTTGGCTCCATCCATCTTCCCATTAACTCTGACCAGCTTCCCTGTCCCTGCTGAAGAAAAGCATCCCCATATCATAATGCTGCCACCACGTTTCAAAGTGGGGATGGTGTGTTCAGGGTGATGTGCAGTGTTCGTTTTTCGCCACACATAGCGTTTTGCATTTAGGCCAAAAAGTTCAATTTTGATCTCATCTGACCAGAGAACCTTCTTCCACATGTTTGCTGTGTCCCCCACATGGCTTCTTGCAAACTGCAAATGGGACTTCTTATGGCTTTCTTTCAACAATGGCTTTCTTCTTGCCACTCTTCCATACAGATTTGTGGAGTGCATGACTAATAGTTGTCCTGTGGACAGATTCTTTCACCTGAGCTGTGGATCTCTGCAGCTCCTCCAGAGTTACCATGGATCTCTTGACTGCTTCTCTGATTAATGCTCTCCTTGCCCGGCCTCTCAGTTTAGGTGGACGGCCATGTCTTGTTAGGTTTGCAGTTGTGCCATACTCTCCATTATTGGATGATGGATTGAACAGAGCTCTGTGAGATGTTCAAAGCTTGGGATATTTTTTTATAACATAACCTTGCTTCTCCACAACTTTATCCCTGACCTGTCTGGTGTGTTCCTTGGCCTTCATGATGCTGTTTGTTCACTAAGGTTCTCTAACAATCCTTTGAGGGCTTCACAGAACAGTTGTATTTATACTGAGATTAGACACAGATGGACACTATTTAGGAATTAGAGGACTTCTGAAGGCAATTGGTTCCACTAGATTTTAGTTAGGGGGATCAGAGTAAGGGGGGCTGAATACAAATGCACGCCACACTTTTCACATTTTTAAAACATTCTGAAAACCATTTATCATTTTCCTTCCACTTCACAATTATGTGCCACTTTGTGTAGGTCTATCACATAAAACCCCAATAAAATACATTTACGTTTTAGGTTGTAACATGACAAAATGTGGAAAATTTCAAGGGGTATGAATACTTGTTAAAGGCACTGTAGCTTCTTTTGCAGGAAATATCAGGTCTCACACTGCAGTCAAAGGTCATGCATTAACCTGTGCTGTGCCTTGCTGCATTCCTCACGTTTCAACACAAATTGAAACCGCTGACACAGGAATGTGAAGATTTACTCTACTATACGCTGTATCTACAGGGCTACAAATGACACTATGAAACTACATGATTAATGCACATCTTATGCAGATGAAAAGCACAAGATGCAGGCAGGAATTTTTATCAGGCCTTTACATATAAGGCCATTGTATCAACTGGCTTTACGGCTATCTTCTTAGATATAGTGTTATTATTATTAATAATTATGTAGCATAATTATGTATCAAGAACACTTTATCTGTATAATAAAAACACACATGGGGTTTCAAGAAGCAATTGGGACACTACAAGAAAAACTATCAAGGCAGCTTCAGTGTACCTGGATAGATTATTCACAAGTCACATTAGATTGGTGTACTGGATGTAGCTTTAAACAGCCTCTGTTGGTAAAGGAAACCTATTGTAAATAAATAGCTTGATACTAGAGCTACGAGACTAAATGCCTTCCATGGCATTTTTGGAATGATCACATCCAAGTTCCCATTTTGCCTGAGAGGTAAATACTATGGGTATATGCAGGGCCGGATTTCCCACAAGGCCACCGAGGCCAGGCCCCCGGGGCAGCAGTGGTGCAGGGGCGGCAGGGCGGGCTGGGCCGGGGCACAGAGTGGCAATTTCCCCTCGGGCTGCTCCAATGTCCTGCACAAAGGCCGCTGTGCTTCTGGCTCAGAACTTTGGGAGCTGGCCGGGTACTACTGCTCGAGTGGCAGGCATAGCTGGATCCTATAGTGCGAGTCGGCAAAGTGTTTTGTGACAGCCGATGGATGTTGGCTGCACCTATCATAAGGCTCACAGTCGGCGTTCCATACAGAGCCCAGCCAGTACAGCCCCTCTCCTCCTCCACACGAATGCCTCCTCCTGCCTTTCTCGCCCTGTGCCCGCCCACACTCCGGGCAGCCCGTGTGCTGCAACTGGGAAGAGGATATGTGGGCGGGAAAGGTAAAACAGAGCAGTCGTCAGCCACATCCTAAAAATGAAGCCGATGACTGAACCTTCTGGGATATCCAAGTAAGCGAGCTGAGACCAGCCTCTCCCCCTGCTTCTTCTCACCCTTTCTGCTCTCTCTCCCCCTCCCCCCTCATTCTTCTGCAACTAAAGTTTTCTTAAAGCAGCCGGTACAGTACCTGGTCCTCTGTGGTGGGCTCACACTGGTTTGGCTGCAGGGTTGGTGTATTCAGTCTTCCTGCATATTACCCCTTATAGACTTATATTAGGTTGCATGTTTTAGACACATTTTTTGAAAGTGCACAAAAAGTGCTACATCTTTGCTGCATTTTCAGAAAACACAGCAAAACGCACAACCTAAAAGAAGTCTATGGGACTGAAGCTAAGGAAAACCACCAGTACACCAGCACTGCAGCCAAACCTCAGCACACCAGTGTGAGCCAAAAGGCTTGTACTCACTCACAGCAGGCACTGCCACGTCACTGAAAAGTAATCAATGCTCAGGTCACTTTTCAGGGGCAGTCGACAGGCAGAGAGGAGTTGATGTCACATTTCCTCCCTGCCTGTTTTAACCTCCTCAATGCCAGTCCCTCCAGGTAATGGCACGGTTCACTTCATACGCCACCTTATTTCCATTACTCTCTTTTAGTATTAGATGTGCTCTCACCTTACTGTTTGCACATCTGATGCATAAAGAGAGTTATGGAAATAAAGTGGAGTACGAAGTTAATTTCTACACCTAAGTTGAGCACACCTTTCAGAACATTTGAGGATATTGTTAAACCCAGAGACAGGCAAACTTAAAGCGGAGTTGCGCCCACTCCTTAAAAAATTCAATGTCAGCAGCTACACATACTGTAGGGGGTATGTGATGTAAAGGGGGGACTGAGGACACTGATGTAAAAGGGGGTCTGTGATGTGATGTGAAGGAAGGGGGGGGGGACTGAAGACACTGATGTAAAAGGGGGTCCGATTTCTGCACTAGCAAAACACAGGTCTCTGCAGGGGCAATAGAAAACAATTGTTTTCTATGTGTGCTGAGCAGTGTGGTGCAAAATAATTACTGTTTCTATGCACTGCAACTGAGCCGTGGTGCATAAAAATGAATGAAATGTATTTGCATAAAGAACTATTTACGATCATCTTTGGGTCAAGAAAGACTGAACAGTTTAGCTTTACTTGCCATTGAGTCAGAACTTTTAAATACTTTGTCCTACGAAGATATTATCGATGAGTTTGCCAAAAGAAAAGTTATAACTAAAAAATTGTAGGGAGTACAACTGTACAATTAAAGCCAGTTATTTTCAGTGTTCTCGTGGGGGGGGGGGGCGCATTGAAAGACCCGGCCTTGGGACGACAAAGGGAGTAAATCCGGGCCTGGGTATATGTCAATGAACAATTACCCGTGGAATTGTTTGCTTAAATTGTATATGTAATGAATCTCTGTTTTACATCAGCTAATTGTTAGTATGTTGGAACTTTCAAGCAGTCCATCTCTCACCTGGCTTTCATTATCCTTTATTAGTGGTAAACTGTCTGCATCCGTGTTGTTCTCACAAGGATGATCCACCTTCATTCTCTTGTATTTCCTCATTATTAGGCTGTCCACCACCCAAAACATAATGGCCTAAAAGAAATTACACACATAATTACAGTTTTCTGACATAAAATGAAGAAAAACAAATACAGATTTTGATAAAAAGCATTTTTACTAGCTTTACTATAAGAAACGGTGTTTTACTACTTTTAGTTTTGTAAACACAACATCTGAATGAATACCAGACATTGCAGGGGAAAATGGAGGGTATAGGTAAGTAGTTTTCAAATTTTGCACTTGTCTATGAACTGTGAAAAGCATATTACTACTGTGTTTTAGAGTCAAGATGCTTTCTTAATTCTACTTTATGGCCATGTTGTTTTGTAAACTGCAAGTCCACATAGGGTTTTCAGACGATCTGGAATAATAAGAAGGTGGGTAGAAGGGTCAGAAGCTGATAGCAATGATTTGAAAGCAGAGGGGAGCTTAGCAACAAAAGCAAAATGCTCAGTCTATAATTCACAATGAAAGTGTTTGTGATATGCAAACATCTAATTTCCATTCTAAAAGAGAAAACAAGATAGACTGGGAAATTCTTGAACAGTGTCTATGACAAGATAGACATGATAGAATTCTAAAGAGTGTCTATGACACTTTATAGTGTTGTTTTGTGCCTCCGCATGACAAATGTCAGTGTGGGTGACAGACTCATGTACCTGTTAGAGAGAGGTCCATGAATTTGGGAAAGCACCGCCTGTGAAAGTGCAATGAAGCCAAGGTATCCATACAGACACACCACCTTGCTACAGAGTGTATTAGAACAAGAACTTGGTCTGTATCTGTACGCCAGCTTAAGCATGGTCTTAATTTTCTTAATAATCTCCAGTTTTGTTATCTACAAACTGGAGGTCATTTTTTTTTAAAGTTTTGCAGCCATAGGGCCACTGAGGCACTATTAAGAACTACCTAAATCTGGGGAACGCGTTGAGAAAGTTACTAGTGACAGGGATTTGTGAATCTGGTGCAAGACACTTTAAAGGGGCATACTGCCAGAAAAAGTCTTGCGTTTTATTGCATTTCCAACAGTGTTGCTGCAACATTACAATTACCACCAACCACTGTTTTATTTGTTCATGTGGTAGTCCTTTGAACTTCTCAGTTATATCAATGTGTTGAAACAAACAAAACTGTCAAACTGCAGGCACATTGTGGTTCTGAAAGTTCCCACTATACCACTTTACTTAGGTTGTATGTTTCTGTGATACTAAGAGCATCACATTCTGCAAGGCTGAAAGCTAAACCGCACCCCTCTTTCAGCTATACGCTGCCTTTTAGAACTTCAATAGGAGATGGAGGGGTTGGCGTGAGCTCCAACTCCAGCAGAAATCAAAGCCTCTTGTATAGCAGAAACAGACTTTCAGAGAGGTACACAGTAATTAATCTGAAGTGTAAAAAATGTCACACTTTGACAGTTTTAATTGGAGCATATTGATATTCTTGACAGGTTTAATTTTGGATTTTGTTATAATGGAAATCTTCTGGCGCATGGAGCACGAGTAACTAGCTTTAGTACAGGAAAAAAAAAAAAAAAACAGGCTACAAAGTCCATAGCTATTAGAAAGCATATTGTGCAATGGTGGCTGCCATCCTCAGAGTATTGGCCACCTCTATATCAAAAGAACAGGGAAGAACCACCTAAGTGCATTATTAAAATAAAGACTATATTCTCAAGGATTAAGAACACTCACAGAGTACAGAGTAAAAGATATATAATCTGTAGCATCTGCCTCTCGTCGCCGTTCCGTGGGAACCACCAGGGATCCTGCCAGCTGTAGAATGTGTGCAGACAATATGGATGCCTTGTGGAAGCCAGGAAGTCCAAACAAACCAGAATGGAACACATGGGTGGAAGTGATGTCACCAGGAGAAAGAGAAGACAGGAAGGAAGGCAGGCTATGTGCCCAGAGCTCACAGCTCCTTCTACAGGCCTCTAGAAGGCCTTGAGACTAAAGTGCCACGTGGCTTCTTCGGGGGTGATCCTTTATAATAGAATGGCAAACACGTAAGGGAGGGGCAACAGGGCGATACGATGGCTATACCTGGCTGGAGGATTGTACACCAGCAGCTAGTGTATCATGGAGGCAACCGATAGCATAAATTTTACGTGATGTTAGTATAGTGCACTTCATGCACCCACATAAAGTGAGTAGTAATTTTTGCACTATAATAAAAGATTACCTGATTTTAAGGCTATAAGCACTATTGGAGATTATTTGTTTTTATATATACAGATTATATGGTGTGAGATAGCGATACCGGGAAGGAGACATAAGGAAACAAAAAGACATCTTTGCACCTTAGTCCAGATGGGACTAAAATAGGATTTTTAAAACAGCTTACCTGTAAAATCCTTTCCTTAGAGTACATCATAGGACACAGAGCCTCAAGTAATTACTTGGTGGGTTATGGGCCTACCTTCAGGTGTTGACACTGGTATAACCAATACAGGAAGTTGACTCCCCTATACTGTATAACCCCTCCTCCTTCCAGGAGTCCTCAGTTTTTGTAGCCAAGCAATATAAGCAATATACTCTCACCCCATAAAACAGAGGAGCTCTGTGTCCTATGATGTACTCCAAGAAAAGGATTTTACAGGTAAGCCGTTTTAAAAATCCTATTTTCTTTATCGTACATCATAGGACACAGAGCCTCAAGTAATTACTTGGTGGGATGTCCCATAGCAATGCTACTTGAGGGGAGGGAGACAACCCGTAGGGTACCCCCAGAATTATACTGCTGCCTGCAGCACACTGCGCCCGAAGGCGATATCCTCATTCCATCTTACATCTACTTGATAACATTTTGTAAATATATGCACTGAAGACCAAGTCACGGCCTTGCAGATCTGAGACATGGAGACCTGGTGACGCACTGCCCAAGAAGCACCAACCGCTCTGGTAGAGTGCGTCTTAACTTGAAAAGGGGGAATCTTTCCCTTTAAATCATAAGTTTGAATTATAACCTGCCGAATCCACTTAGCCACAGTGGATTTTGACGCTGCCTGTCTTTTTTTTAGGACCTTCTGGCAGAATAAATAAGACATCAGTCTTACTAATCTGAGCAGTTTTCTTTAAATAGATCTTCACTGCTCTCACCACATCAAGACAATGTAGTGACTTTTCTTCTTTGGAACATAGTTTTGGAAAAAACGATGTCAGGACAATATCTTCATTCAGATGAAAGCCTGAAACCACTTTTGGCAAAAAGCCTGGACGAGGGCGTAACACCACTCTGTCCTTATGAATAACCAACATGGTTTTGGAAAAAACGGCAGGACAATCTTGTTCAGGTGGAAACCTGAGACCACTTTTGGTAAAAAACCTGGACAAGGGCCCAACACCACTCTGTCCTCATGAATAACCAAATATGGCTCTTTACAGGAAAGAGCAGCCAATTCTGAAACCCTCCTTGCTGAGGATATAGCAACCAAAAATATCAGCTTCCTAGTCAGAAGAACTAAAGGAACATGCTGTAATGGTTCGAAAAGCGGTTTTTGTAACACTGACAAAACTAAATTCAAGTCCCAAGGGCTTAAGGGTGATTTAACTGGCGGATTCATCCGCATCACTCCTCGCATGAAACCCCGGACTAAAGAATGCGTAGCAAGTGGTTTTTGAAATAAAATTGATAAGGCTGAGACTTGGCCCTTAACAGTACTCAGGGCCAACTTCATCTCTACGCCTACTTGTAGAAAGGCAAGAATTCTGCCTATAATATATATCTTCGAGGGTACCAACCCTTGGATTCACACCGGGAAACATAAGCTTTCCAGACTCTATAATATATAGTTCTAGAAGCTGGCTTACTAGCATTAAAGTAGAAATAACTGCCCCGGAAAGCCCACGTTTCTTCAGAATGTGGGTCTCAATAGCCAGGCCATTAAATTTAGCATTCGTAAAGTAGGATGGAATATCGGCCCCTGTGAGAGCAGGTCTGGCCTTTGTGGAAGGGACCACAGATCCCCCCCCCCCCCCCCTGCCATCTTTACGACTTCTGCATACCATGACCTTCTGGGCCATGCTGGTGCTGCCAGAATTACTGGTTTTCTTTCCAGCTTGATCCTGCAAAGAAGTCGAGGCAGCAACTGAATAGGGGGAAATGCATAGATCAGTAAAAGCTGATCCCACAGTATCGCCAACGCATCTGTTCTGCATGCGAATGGATCCCTTGTTGTGGACACAAAGTTGACTAACTTTGTTGCACTGGATGCTAGAAGATCTACATCCGGAGTCCCCCATCTTTGACAAACAGCCCAAAACATTTCGGGTTGAATAGACCATTCCCCTGGGAATAATCTGCTGGCGGCACAAGTAGTGCGCGTGCCAATTCTCTATTCCCGTAATGAAAACTGCCGATGGGCATGGAATATTTCTTTCTGTCCAAGTTAGAATATGGTTCACTTCTCTCTGCACTGAGAGATTCTTGGCGCCCCTTTTGGTGATTGATATAGGCCACGGCCGTGGCATTGACGGATTGGAACCTGTTGGGACAATCCCTTAACCTGGAAGTCCAGGCTTTTAGAGCCAGACGCACTGCCCGAATCTCTAGGATGTTGATGGGCAAGGCTCTTTCGGTTCTTGAACACTTGGACAGTTGTCTTCTCTGTCATTACCACTTTCCAGAAAAGTGGTTTGAAGTATTTACCCTTTAGGACATTCTTTAGTAACCACCAATTGAGGCTTTGGGACACCCTTGGGGACAGCCGCATTGGCAAGTCCAAAGCTTGGATCGTTTTGTTCCAAGAAAATAGAATACTGTTTTGCAACAGTCTCGAATGGAACTGGGCAAAGGGAACTGCTTCGAATGAAGCCACCATCCTTTCTAACAACCTCATGCAAAGGTGAATGGAGGAACCTCCTTTTGACCTGACCATCTGCACCAACTCTTTTATAGAGCGGTGTTTTTTTTTTTTTTTCTGGGCAAGAAGACCCTTTTTCTGGGCTGTATCTATGATCAGACCCAAAATACTGCAGCCCTCTTTTAGCAATTTTAATGGAGACTTTACTAGGTTGAGAACGCAACCCAGACCTTTTCCAGGTAACTGGTTGTAATGTGTACACCTTACTCCGAACAGCGATTGGTCTATTAGCAATAGATCACCTAGGTGTGCCAAGACTGTTTAAGCCCTGTGCACTTGACCTGGCTACAGGTGGGGCTAGCACCTTTGTGAACACTCGAGTTGCTGTAGCTAGCCCGAAGAGCAAGGCTATAAACTGAAACGCTGCTGTTCTACTTCAAACCGCAGAAACCTTTGGTGAGCGGGAAATATATGGACATGCAGATATGCATCCCTGATGCCGATAGGCGACAGATGTTTTCCTCCTTGCAGGATAGAAACTACGGAATTGATCGACTCCATAGAAAGGAGCGGATCTTCAGGAACTGATTTAGATTCTTTTAGATCTAGAATGGATCTGTTGAATTTCTGCGTGGCTCTGTGCATGTACAGGAAACGCATGAAAAAGGCAGTGAAGGTTCCAAGGAACCTAAGAAAAAACAGAACTATCAGCTGACTCTACTGGAGGTAGCTTGAAAGAGGCACAAATCATCTCTGTAAGAGGTTTGTACCAGCAATTTCTCAGATTGCGAGGCTGAAAAAAAAGTTCAACTCTAGTTGTCTCCTCTGCAGAGGAGTACTCGGTTTGCCTTTCTTCCCGATTACCTGAGGGTAATCCTTCATCCTCTACCCACTGTTCCCTTGATAAGGGGATCTCAGGTGGGGGAGGGGGGTCTAACACGCTTCTCATGCTTGGATAGCTTAGAATTTTCCTTCTAGGCCCTGCAGGGCGGAGGAAAAACGTGTCTTCAATCATGTATACAGGGGCTGAATATTTTCTCCTCTTAGGCTCAGTTTCCACTATTGCAACCCCAAAGTTGCGTGATTTTACTGTGATCCTTTGCCGCCGAGAATATGTCGGGCGCGATTTTGATGCGACAGGAAACAATGCCTGTGTATTCTAGAGGTTTATGGTCCTCAAGTCGCATCAAAGTGGTACCAAAGTAGTGCAGGGACTACCTTGAAGACGCACAGATCTGAACAGTATTTCTTGGAAATCATGCCCTAGAGTCTGACGGTGGAGGCCGTCACCGCTGCCTAGAGGCAGCTGTCCCTGCGCAGGGGAAGGAATCTGTTTAAGTGACTTGTCCAAGGTCACAAGGAGCTAACTTGAGGAAGAGGTCCCACGTCTTTCAGGAAGCCTCCCATGGCTACACTGGCCGTCAGAGTAGTTAACCTGTGAGGGGTGGCTCCTTCAATAGTGAACGCCCACATGTGGATCTGAACCCATGTCTGTCAGGAAGTCTCCATGGCTGCACTGGCCGTCAGAGTACTTAACCTGTGAGCTGTTGTAGCTTCACTTTAAATAAAAGGACATTTATACCTTCTACTGGACAAAAGAGCTTTACTGCTAGAAATCTTTTGGATGTATTTCACCAAACCTTCCCCAATGAAAAGGGAAACTAGTCAGACACCCCTTTTTTGCAAGATGCTTCTGCTGACCAACCCTTTTAACCACAGGGTCCTAAGCATGTGTTTTAGAACAAGCGCAAGGCGCGACGTCTGGTGGATAGGGTCTTTTATGGCATCTATGGCGAAACATAGCGCCATGGTAGGAGGATTTAACAAAAAAATTCCAACTCCTTATCTGTTGGATGCTTAAGCAATTATGCATCTTGATGCTGGAAATCGCAGCGTCTACTGCTGGTACTTTCCAAACTTTGTGAATTTTTCCTCCATGATAGAGAACCGAGAAACTCTTTGGAGGGAAAAAATGCTTATCCAGATGATCTCATTCAGCATAAATAAGCGCTGTAAAAAGTTTTTTTTTTAAAAAACCAAAGAAGGGACCTGGACCTTCAGCTTACTCTGTTAGGAGTAGTATAAAAAGTGGAATGAACCATCTCTGTAAGAGTTTGTACCATCAATCTGTCAGATTGTGAGGTTGCATAAGGTTCATCAACTGTTGTCTCCTCCACAGAGGAAAATTTTGGCTTGTTTTCCCCCATGATCACCTGAGGATAACACCTCATCTTGTGCCCACCTTGGAAAAAGGGGGTTTGAGGTGGGGGAGGGGGATCTAGCATGCTTCCTATCCTCTTGGATGGAGAATGCGATTAAAGCTGCTAATCTTCCTTCTAAGCCCAACAGGGCAGAGGAGAATGCATCTTCAGGTCACATCTGAAGTGTGAGAAGCAGTTGCACCACCAATTGCTTCCAATGACTCACCCTGGCGTGCCATGTCAGGTATCTCTGGAGAGGATGACAGTGTGGAGGCATGACTGGAGTTCCCAGCGCCTGGGGGTGGAATCCTTGGTACCATTGTGGTACACTGGAAATCAAATGTGCTAAGCACAACAGCAGAGGCACTTTAACAAATTATGGTATTTGCTGAACAATAGTTTTAGCAAAAGAAAACAATGTCACCATAAGGAACAACCTTTGATACTGAGTACCATAATATTTCCTGTGCTGGAAATGCCTGTTTACACACCTTTACATGCCCAGTGCTCCTGTGCCTTAGTGTGACAGACTTCTGTCTTCAGCATATGAACTGAGAGCGTCTGTGTTAAGCCTCAGGTGAGAACCTGATTACACATAAGTGTCAGATGTTACCGCACCTCTCCAGGAGGAGAGGGGAGGGGGAGGGGAATTTTTATCAGCAGTGTTTGTTAAGCTCCTAGTTTTAAAGGAAGACTTCACTTTATACAAAAAAATGCAAAAGGCTGGTTTTGCATGTTCATAAACTAATGCTGTAACCTCTTTAGATCCCTCAGAAGAGGAACACCATCTGTTCAATTAAGAACTCCCCTCTGGCTGCAGGGACCACACCCGCTGCTATAACCAGACACAGAGCTGCTGAAAAAGGCATCTTACTAGGCAAGTGTAATATACTCCCACTAGAGGAGACATTTTAAGGCATACAGTTTATATATATATATATATATATATATATATATATATATATATATATAAAATTTTTTTTTTTTTGGAGAAAAGGGCATAGGACTTTTTACAGTCCCCAGGCTTCTCCCCTTACCTTCACCCATCACGGCGGGGCAGCGTAGTTAAACCTTCAAAGACTGGGGCCTTTTTTAAAGGGGTTCCGCTCCTTTGGACCATGTATAGCACCCCTCAGGAACAACTTTAGGTAATATGAAAAACCAAAAAGCGTCCTGGTTCCTAGGGTCCAGCTCTCAGTGGCGAGGGGATCCGGTTGTGGAGGTTTTTTAAATCCAACATAGATCCTCAGAGCACATCTTCACTTGTGACCAACACCTTAGACACTGGCGAAAAAACTGAGGTACTCCTGGAAGGAGGAGGGGTTATATAGGGGAGTCAACTTCCTGTATTGGTTATACCAGTTTCAACACCTGAAGGTAGGCCCATAACCCACCAAGTAATTACTTAAGGCTCTGTGTCCTATGATGTACGATAAAGAAAAGTAAGTTTTGACCGAACTTAAATGTGATGTCACTGACATTCAGGTGACAATACACCTAAAGGGGAGCACGAGTGGAGTGTTTCACCAGCTATAAAATAAGTAAGCACTTTAAGAAGCACACAGAGGATTGGTGGCGATTGTCAGCATGATAATAAGGAACTGGACTTTCTCTACTAAATCATATGAAGGACTGCACTTATATATTTATTATTTTATTATACAGGATTTATCTAGCGACAACAGTTTACGCAGCGCTTTACAACATCAGGGAAGACAGTACAATTACAATACAGGAGGGATCAGAGGGCCCCTGCTCATTAGAACTTACAATCTAGAAGTTATATTTATAGTATTTCACACAATGTTATAATGGCACAGATACTGTGAACCGTTTCCACTCTTTTATGCATATTTTACACGTATGATTTTCTGAAAGTTAATTTGTCTGAATGATTTGTTTCATTGGTTTTAATGCATATTGAATTTGTTTGCTCACTTTGAATTAGAGGTAATAGAAATGGGGCACATTAATTATATATTAATTAATATAGTATGGGAATGTGAGAAGTGCTTGCAGCTGATATTATAGGTCTAATGCATTTTATCTAGGTTTGCTCGCAAGGTTTTTGGTTTACCCAAAATACCACCCACTCCTAAAACTAAAAAATAAGAGACATAATACCAAGTACAACAACAAAAGAGGAAGCAAAGTGGTTGATTGCTCAAAGAGCTAGCAATCAGAATTAAAGTGAGTTTCCTAACTGACCCTAACCTTTCCCCATGTAATTTGTCAGCTTTTCCTAGAGCTTAGAAACTTTGATAAAGCTTCACTTTGTAAAGATCAGGTGCAAGAAAAATAAAAATATAGCATTTTTTCTTGCACATGATTGGATGGTGGAAATCAGCAGAGCTTTACCACAGCTCTGGGGAAAATGAGTGCAACTGCATTGCAAAATGCACATTTTATTTTATGGCTGCTCTGTGCCCTCATTTTCATAGTGAGATAGCTGGCCTAACCAAAAGCCCCATTACTGGCCCTTCTAAATCCTGCTCTCCATAGTTCAAAGGCCATGGTGTACAAAAATCTCCCTTGGAAATCTGCACATAAATTCACTGGGACCATGAACCTTGAACCTACAGGATTTGCCTTGAACTCATGGCAATTGCAAACTCGAACCTCATCCCTACTAATAACATCTAGATTAATGATCTCAGAACCCTTCAAGCTGACCACAGTTTACAAAATGGCAAGCAATTACTGGGAACATAATGTTAAGTCTAAATAGACTAAATGCTAATCATTACGTTTGATATAAGATACTGAAAAAACAGAGACAAGGGATAATGACCATCATTACTAAGGTATAAATTTGTGATATAGTATGGTAAACAGTGTTAACTGACGCAACATCTTTTTTGACTGGATAGACACTGTTAAAACACTTTCCCAGGGTAAAAGGCTTAGACAGAATCCTCTAAATAAGGGCATTATTATGCAATTACAAGTACTGTACTCACATTGACTATAAAAGGCACCACCAGCATTACCAGGACGAGCTCCAGCTTGGGATCTGGAATGTAGTCCAGCAGAATTTCCTGAAGCTGCACAGAGAAAACACAAAGAGTGAGGGATATAGTCTGTACAAACAGACCTGTCACTTCAGAGCTTTCCCAGCCAGAGTCCAAACATAGCTATTGGAACGTTAAAATTGAGATACAAACACATATTACACAGTAGAATGGAGAATAAGGACACATTTGCAGCAGATAATCAGGATCCCATATACACAAAGCCAGTTCATAGACATCTGCTGCACATTAGGTTTTTAAGTGGCCCCAAGTGGCTCATGTGTAGAACAACACACTATAATCTGACCAATATTTTATAAAACTGGAAATATTTAGGGATGGGTCTACTGTCTATGAAGCACCACAGGAACCCATAGGGAACAAGACAAGCCCATAAGGGCACAATTATAGATAAAATGTGGAGCCAGGTGGTCGGGATGGAGGAGAATACTTACAGACCAAATAAAATAAAAGTGGTTAGGCTTTTATGTAGTTACCAGGGGGATTCTTCAGAAGTGAACTATACAATCGTAAATGTGTCATTTGACATTCATTAGAGGAAGGGATGATGGCACTCCCAAAACATTAACTACTGCACCCTTTGATGAGAGGAAGGGATTGTGCCACTCCCAAAACATTAACCACTGTACACTTTACACCTGAAATTATTAACTTTAACAGCATCATCGCCTTTCTTTTTTTAATATAATGCTGCAAAGAAGGGATGATGGTATGGATGGAGTAATGTGGCACTGCTTTAAAATGTTTACCTTTTCAGAAAAAATGAAAAGGTGAATGAACACCCTACTCCCTTCCCCTCCACCCCTGCTATACTTACCTCTGTGGGTGATAAAGTTTCAGATTCCAAGCAGCCTGATGCAGCAGTTTAAAAATGGCGCTCTTCTTCCTCTTCATTCCCTAGGAATGCCGGAATGGATCAGAACAGTTCTGATTGGTCAGCAAGAACGTGTATGTAAAACTGTGAAACTATCACCCATGAAGATAAATGCCAGGGAAATCAGGGGGTGTGGAAGTTGTAAGCTGTTAGTTCACTTTTACATTTTTTATGAAAAGATGAACTAACCTTTTACCTACATATTTTGTAGACAAAACACAAAAAAACAACAAAACATCATACACATTGAACCAAAGATAAAATAATATGATTTCCAAAATCCAATATAACAATTATTAATCCAAAAGGGAAGGGAAAAGGAAGAAGAAGAAAAACAAAATAAAAAATAAGTAAATTAATAAAGTAAACATTGATGCTCTCTTTCGCCAATGACGCCAAACATTTCTCATATGGGAACGCACATATTATTCACAATAGGTTTAACTACATCTTTAACCACTTAACAACCGCGCCATAGCCAAATGATAGCTACAGCATGGCTCGATAACTCTGGGAGGGCATACATTGACGTCCTCCCAGAATTGCACTCCCGCGCACCCCCTGGGGCACGCACACAGGAGTATCACGGATTGCTGTAAATGGCAGCTGACAGCGTAAACAAACCGGCGTCCTGTCCGGTTCCTTGCTCCCCACTCTGTACCGATCGGTACAGTGTGAGCGGAGAGGGGAGAGATCGGGTGCAACAGCACTGTGGGCTGGATCTGTAGTGCCCACAGCGCTGATCTGTGCCCATTGTAGCCTCATCGAGCCATCCATCCATGCTCAGCCATCCCTCTCTCATACTCATCCAGCCATCCATGCTCATCCAGCCATCCTCAGCCAACCATACTCAGCAATACTCATCCATCCATCCATACTCATCCATCCTCAGCCATCCATCCATATCCATACTCAGCCGTACCCATCCATCCCATCCATACTCAGTGATCCCATCCATACTCAGCCATCCACATTTATGGCTCAACCATGCTCAGCCATCCCAATCCATGGTTCATTCATCCCCATTCATGCCACTACAGTGCCTCACAAAAGTGTAATAGGTAGTCAAAGTAGATTTGAAATGTATTCCCCTAGAACACCTGATGGTGCTCCCTGCATGTTGGGCCTCTGTATGTGGCTGCCTGTGGAAAAGTCTCCCACATGTGGTATCGCCATACTCAGGAGGAGTAGGAGAATCTATTTTGGGGTGTCATTTTTGGTATGTACATGCTATGTGTTAGAAATATTGTATAAATGGACAACTTTGTGTAAAAAAAATGTGTTTTCATTTTCTTTCCACATTTCCCAAAAACTTGTAGAAAAAAATGACATGTTCAAAAGACACATTACACCTCATAGATTATACATTGGGGTGTTTTCTTTCCAAAATGGGGTCATTTTGGGGTTTTTCCATTGTCCTGGTGCTCCAGGGCCTTCAAAAGTGTAAGAGGTAGTCAAGAAATTATACGTGCAATTTATGCTCCTAGAACGCCTGATGGTTCTCCCTCAATGTTGGGCCTCTCTATGTGGCCAGGCTGTGTAAAAGTCCCACACATGTGGTATCACTATACTCAGGAGGAGTAGAAGAATGTGTTTTGGGGTGTAATTTGTGGTATGCATATGCTGTGTGTGAGAAATAACCTGCTAATATGACAATTTTGTGAAAAAAAGTTGATTTTGGAAAGAACTGTGGGAAAAAAATACAACTTCAAAAAACTCACCATGCCTCTTACTAAATACCTTGGAATGTCTACTTTCCAAAAAGGGGTAATTTGGGGGGTATTTGTACTTTTCTGGCTTGTTAGGGTCTCAAGAAATTAGATAGGCCATCAGTGCATCAGGTGTGATCAATTTTCAGAGATTGGCACCATAGCTTGTGGACGCTATAACTTTTACACCAAATAATACACACCAATTTGGGTTATTTTTACCAAACATATGTAGCAGTATAAATTTTGTCCAAAATTTATGAAGAAAAAAAGACTAATTTGCAAAATGTTATAACAGAAACGAAGAAAAATGCATTTTTTTTTTTACAGAATTTTCAGTCATTTTTCTTTTATAGCGCAAAAAATAAAAAACCCAGCAGTGATTAAATATCACCAAAAGAAAGCTCCAATTGTGTGAAAAAAAGGACAAAAATGTCATATGGGTACAGTGTTGCATGGCTGAGTAATTGTCATTCAAAGTGTGAGAGCACCGAAAGCTGAAAATTGGTCTGGTTAGGAAGGGGGTTTAAGTGCCCAGTGGGTAAGTGGTTAAAATAAAGTGGAGTTCCACCCAAAAGTGGAACCTCCACTTATCTGCTTCCTCCTCCCCTCCTCTGAGGGGGGAGGGGGGGTAATGGGTAGCCGTTTTTGAATGGTACCCTGCCCCACTTCCGGGAGAAAGCGCCGTCCCTCAGAAGTTCGGCCCCCCTCCTCCTTCCTCCACTGCCGGGCAAATTAGAAAGTGCAGAGCACTTCATGCATGCGCAGTAGAGAACCGGCTGTGAAGCCGAAAGGCTTCACTGTTGGTCTCCCTCACGATGAATGGCGGCGGCAGCACCCTGACAGCCAATCCGAAAATCGGCTGGGGTGCTGACACCGTGGGCTCCTTGGATAGGTAAGTGTCCATATATTAAAATCAGCAGCTACAGTATTTGTAGCTGCTGACTTAATTTTTTTTCCGCAGGCAGAACACCGCTTTAATCTTTTAAAAAATATATTATGGCATTATTAATACCCCTGTCTTTTTTTGCGGTCTATGTTCTATTAGTAGATTTCCCATAACTTGCCCTAGGCACATAAAGTTGTAAAGAATTTCTTAGAAATTAATGGAAGTGCCTATTAGATACTGGTCACTGGAACAGGTGTCACTATTGGAAGCTTTTCCTATTCTGGAGAGAACAAGACAATTTTGCACTTCTTATCACTCTGTACCCAAGACAATAGTCATTCGAAGAAAAAAAAAAAGGAGTGAATCTCCCATGGTAAACAGCAATAAAAACCTGACAGTGGTTTTAACTCTCCCCGAATGTATTTATAATAAAACACACACACACACACACACACACACACACACACACACACACACACAGTATATTTTAAAGGGAAAGTAGTGTCAATTTTTATTAAGCTGACATTTTAACCACTTGGCGTCTGCGTTATAGCCGAATGACGGCCACAGTGCGGACCTGAATTTCCATGAAGCCGTCATATGATGGCCTCCCCTTTGCGCGCTCCCTGCAGATTGCGCGTGGCGCGCGCTGTAATCACCGAGTCACTGAGACTCGGGTGATCACAGATCCGAGTAAGGGGCCGATCCCTGCCCCTTACCACGTGATCAGCTGTCAGCCAATGACAGCTGATCACATGATGTAAACAAAAGCTTGGTAATCGTTTTTTTTTCTCCTCACGCTCACAGCATGAGGAGAAAAAAAAAGCCGATCACCGGCTTATGTGCAAGGGACATCGGTCCCGAAGAGGAAGAGGCAATTCTGCCTCATCTATGCCCACCAGTACCCCCTGCCAGTGCCACCTATCAATGCCCACAAGTGCCACCCATCAATGGCCACCAGTGGTGCCAATCAGTGCCACCTAGCAGTGCTGCCTATCAGTGCCACCTAGCAGTGCTGCCTATCAGTGCCACCTAGCAGTGCTGCCTATCAGTGCCACCTAGCAGTGCTGCCTATCAGTGCCACCTAGCAGTGCTGCCTATCAGTGCCACCTAGCAGTGCTGCCTATCAGTGCCACCTAGCAGTGCTGCCTATCAGTGCCACCTAGCAGTGCTGCCTATCAGTGCCACCTAGCAGTGCCACCTAGCAGTGCCGCCTATCAGTGCCACCTAGCAGTGCCGCCTATCAGTGCCACCTAGCAGTGCTGCCTATCAGTGCCACCTAGCAGTGCTGCCTATCAGTGCCACCTAGCAGTGCTGCCTATCAGTGCCACCTAGCAGTGCTGCCTATCAGTGTCACCTTGCAGTGCTGCCTATCAGTGCCACCTTGCAGTGCTGCCTATCAGTGTAACCAACCAGTGCCCATCAGTGCCCATCACTACCACCCATGAGTGCCGCCTCATCAGCGTACATCAATGAAGGAGAAAAATTACCTGTTTGCAAAATTTTATAACAAAATATTTAAAAAAATTTTAAAAATTGTCTTTTTAAATTTTTTTAACAAAAAATAAAAACCGCAGAGGTAATCAAATACCACCAAGAGAAAACTCTATTTGTGGGAAAAAAATGATAAAAATTTCATTTGAGTACAGTGTTGTATGACCGCACAATTGTCATTCAAAGTGCATGAGCGCTGAAAGCTGAAAATTGGCCTGGACAGGAGGGGGGTTTAAGTGCCCAGTAAACAAGTGGTTAAGCTCTTATTGTAATTTTTACAGTGTAATTTCTGATGTGACTTACACATTGAAAAAAATAAAAATAAAGAATTTATCCAGCTGAAGATCATCCCTTAAACATATTGTTACAGTTCACATAATTTGCAACAGGTAGTTCTGTTTTACAGTGAGATTCGTCTAGAATCTGCAGCCAGCACTTGTCTGAGGTCTGTATCCTTATTTAATGTAAATGTTAGAGAGGGCAAAGGGGGCAGGGTTACGTACGTATGTACTGTTGATATACGAGTTTTAATCAACCATATTTTTTGTAGTCACAGAAAAGTCAATTTGAAAGTCTGCAGGAAACTAAGTGAAACCAGTCCCAGAGTACACTAACAATTATATGGTGCACAGTTACTGCTTAATGCTTATCTAATGGAATGCAGAACTTTCTTTTAATAGCACCCAGTGATGAAAATGTGTTTATATATCTACAAGGATTCACTCGCTGGCTTAAACCTATAAAAAGAAAAGCGGTATATACATTTTACTATTTATTATGGATTCTTCTGCTCACTGTAGATCTAGAAGGAACAGAATAATGCCCATTAAATATAGATTTTTTTCCCCTACTTGTCAATGTTTACCTTTGTCCATCCTGGAATGAGGAGAACGAGGCTTATTATGGTCTTCTCCACAACCATTATTAAGAGGTAAAGTATACATTGCCCAAGCCATGCAGCTGCCTGTGGTGGGTCTCCTACAAATGAAATGCAATTCAAGTTAAAAAGAGAGAAAGTTATTTTAAAAATATTGCTTTAACATTATGCCACAACTGCAATGCAATGGAGATCGAGTCATTTGAACATATGAACTGTGACAAACTGTCCTACTAAGGAAAAACGAATCATCATTTGCAAACCTGATGTATTCTGAAAGTTCAGAAATAGTGAAAAGTTCAACTTATGCCAGGTTTTGATTAATCAAAAAAATGTTAAGACTCATACACTCAGCATAAATATTTTAAAACGATCTAACCGGAATTTACAATATTGAATAGATTCATAAACAAGGATTACGTGATTGTAAAGCTTATTTTTTTTATTCTATAAATTACAACTGATTTTATTTTTCTACTAGAATTACAAACATGTTATACTTACCTACTCTGTTCAAGAGTGTTGCTCAGAGCAGCCCTGGACCTCCTTTTCTCTGGTCCTCCGCTGGCACTCGGGGCTCCTCCTCTTCTCGGTGTGGCACCAAAGGTAGTTGCTTCCTATGGTGGCACACCTAATGGGCTTGATCCCAAGTAGGGCTGTGTGCATCCATTGACGCACACAGCATGGCTCATCCTCCATCCCCCGCTCTCTGCTCACAGGAGTTGATTGACAGCAGCTGGCTTCCACTGCTGCCTCTGTGTGCAGAGAGAAACAAGAGAGCTGTTGCAGATGGGCAGAGTGTTGGATCGAGGTAGGTACTTGATATAGTACTCATACCCCTTGAAATTTTCCACGTTATGTTACAACCAAAAACGTCAATTTGTTTTATTGGGATTTTATGTGCTAGTCCAACACAAAGTGGCACATAATTGTGAAGTGGAAGGAAAATGCTGAATGGTTTTCAAAATTTTCTACAAATAAATATGTGAAAAGTGTGGTGTGCGTTCATATTTAGCCCCCCTGAGTCAATACTTTGTAGAACCACCTTCCACTGCAATTACAGCTGTAAGTCTTTTTGGGGATGTCTCTACCAGCTTTGCACATCTAGAGAGTGACATTTTTGCCCATTCTTCTTTGCAAAATAGCTCAAGCTCTGTCAGATTGGATGGAGAGCAATTTTCAAGTGTTGCCACAGATTCTCAATTAAATTTAGGTGTGGACTTTGACTGGGCCATTCTAACACATGAATATGCTTTGATCTAAACCATTCCATTGTAGCTCTGGCTGTATGTTTAGAGTTGTTGTCATGCTGGAAGATGAACCTCTGCCCCAGTCTCAAGTCTTTTGCAGACTCTAAGAGGTTTTCTTCTAGGATCGCCCTACAGCCATCTTCCCATCAACTCTGAGCAGCTTCTCTGTCCCTGCTGAAGAAAAGCATCCCCACAACACGATGCTGCCACCACGTTTCATGGTGGGGATGGTGTGTTCAGGGTGATCTGCGCCACACATAGCGTTTTGCTTTTAGGCCAAAAAGTTAAATTTTGGTCTCATCTGACCAGAGCACCTTCTTCCACATGTTTGCTGTGTCCCCCACATGGCTTCTCACAAACTGGACTTCTTATGACTTTCTTTCAACAATGGCTTTCTCCTTGCCACTCTTCCATGAAGGCCAGATTTGTGGAGTGCATAACTAAGTTGTCCTGTGGACAGATTCTCCCACCTGAGCTGTGGATCTCTGCAGCTCCTCCACAGTTACCATGAGCCTCCTGGCTGCTTCTCTGATTAACCACTTCAGCCCTGGAAGGATTTACCCCCTTAATGACCAGGCCATTTGTTGCGATATGGCACTGCGTCGATTTAACTGACAATTGCACGGTCCTGCGAAGCTGTACCCAAATAAAATGAAATGGAAGTCCTTTTTAAATATTTTTTCCTTTTTTCTATAATAAATATAAAGAAAAAAAAAATCTCTTCATCAGTTTAGGCCAATATGTATTCTTCTATATACTTTTGGGAGAAAAGAAAAAAAAAAAAAAAAAAAAAAAAAATCGCAATAAGCGTATATCGATTGGTTTGCGCAAAAGTTATAGCGTCTAAAAAAATAGGGAATAGATTTATGGCATTTTTGTTTATTTTTTTTACTAGTAACGGCGGTGATCAATGATTTTTAGCAGGACTGTGACATTGCGGCGGACAGATCGGACACTTTTGAGACCAATGACATTTATACAGTGATCAGTGCTATAAAAATGCAATGATTACTGTATAAATGACACTGGCAGGGAAGGGGTTAACACTAGGGGGCGATCAAAGGGTTAAGCGTGTCCTAGGGAGGTGTTTCTAACTGGCAGGGGAGTGGACTGACTGGGAGTACAGAGAGATCGCTGTTCCTAATCACTAGGAACAGATGATCTCTCTGTACTCCCTGACAAAACGGGAATCTGTTTGTTTACATTGACAGATCCCAGTTCTGCCTCTCTGTGGAGCGATCGCGGATGGCCGGCGGACATCGTGGCTGCCTGCCATGCGCATAGGCTCTGGTGCCGTGCACCCGCTGTATCTATTACATGAAGCAACGTACCGGTACGGCAACTCGCGTAATAGAGCCAACCTGCCGTCGTATATTGGCGGCGGCTGGTTGGCAAGTGGTTATTGCTCTCCTTGACCGGCCTGTCAGTTTAAGTGAATGACCATGTCTTGGCAGGTTTTTAGTTGTGCCATACCGTTTCCATTTTCAGATGATGGATTGAACAGTGTTCTGTGAGATGTTCAAAGCTTGGGATCATTTTTTTATTACCTAACCCTACTTTAAAATTTCTCCACAACTTTATCCCTGACCTGTCTGGTGTCTTTCTTGGCCTTCATGATGCTGTTTGTTCACTAAGGTTCTCTAACAAACCTCTGAGGGCCTCACAGAACAGCTGTATTTATACTGGGATTAAAATTACACACAGGTGAACTCTATTTACTAATTAGGTGACTTCTAAAGGCAATTGGTCCCACTAGATTTTAGTTAGGGGTATCAGAGTAAAAGGGGGCTGAATATAAATGCATGCCACACTTTTCAGATATTGATTTGTAAAAAAAAAAATTCAACCATTTATCATTTTCCTTCCACGTAACAATTATGTGCCACTTTGTTTTGGTCTTTAACATAAAATCCCAATTAAATTATTTTAGTTTTTGGTTGTAACATGATGAAATGTGGAAAATGTCAAGGGGTATGAATACTTTTTCAAGGCACTGCAAGTACGCAGGGGGGTGAGGGGGCGATACAAATACAGGGAATTTTTTTACCTTAACCACTTCAGCCCCGGAAGGATTTACCCCCTTCCTGACCAAGCCCTTTTTTGCGATATGGCACTGCGTCGCTTTAACTGACAATTGCGCGGTCGTGCAACGCTTTACCCAAACAAAATCAATGTCCTTTTTTCCCCACAAATAGAGTTTTCTTTTTGTGGTATTTGATCATCTCTGCAGTTTTTATTTTTTTGCTCTATAAACAATGAAAGAGCGACAATTTTGAAAAAAAAAAAAAAAAAAAAAGCAATATTTTTTACTTTTTGCTCTAATAAATATCCCCCAAAAATATATATAAAAAATAAAATCTCTTCCTTAGTTTAGGCCAATATGTATTCGTCTGAATATTTTTGGTAAAAAAAAAAAAAAATCGCAATAAGCGTATATTGATTGGTTTGCGCAAAAGTTATCGTGTCTACAAAATAGGCGATAGATTTATGGCATTTTTATTATTATTTTGAATTAGTAAATCAGCAATTTTTATCTTGACTGCAACATTGCGGCGGACAGATCAGACACTTGACACCAATTTTGGGACCATTGGCATTTATACAGCGATCAGTGCTATAAAAATGCATATTACTGTGTAAATGTCACTGGCAGGGAAGGGGTTAAACACTAGGAGACGATCAAGGGGACAAGTGTGTTCCATCAGCGTGTTGTAACTGTAGGGGGGATGGGCTCACTAGAACCTGACAGAGATCACTGCTCCTGATCACTGGGTGCAGTAGATCCCGGTCATGTTGCTAGGCAGAACAGGGAAATGCCTTGTTTACATAGGCATCTCCCCATTCTGCCTCTCCGTGCCACGATCACGGGCCACCGGCGGACAGAGTCCGCAGGCACGCTCCCACGGTGAGAGGCGGGCGTGCGCCGCCAGTGGCGTGCGCCCCCTTGCCGCCGATGACGGAGTGGCATACAGGTACGTCATTTTGTGCACCCGTGCCACTTTGCCGACGTATATCGGCGTGAGCTGGTCAGCAAGTAGTTAAGGCAGGGACTTTAGAACCACTTTAAGTCACCACTTTAAGTTTATTGATATTTGCACAGCCCGCATTAGATTTTCTCTAATATAAGGGACCTTCGCTATGAGCATACGAAGTCACACGCCTCTGAGGAAGCTACAGTGAAATAAATTAGGCCGCACCCTTCTGAGGAAGCAACTGCGAAAGGTGTTAGTTCACATGTGGCACCAATCTAGCTGGACCTTCATCCATCCACTATCACACCTGTGGGCTTTCAGGGACTCTCTGGTTTGACAAGCCTGACTTATGCAGTTACAACTTGCACCACCATATATGTGTGAATGCACTGAAGACTTTCCTGATAGGATTAAAATTTTACATACATTATATGCTCTATTATTGGAGACATGGTGGTTTGCCTGTACCACATTTGTGAAATATTAAGATACCTAAGATACATGCATAGTCTTGTATTCAGCATTTGCTGTTGGCATGATGGTAAATGACTAATGTATCTTCACTGCTGGTACTGAATTTCACCGATTTACATATTTTAGTGTCAGCCATACTGAACAGCTTGTTCATATAGGGTGGATTTGGAACACGTTTTGGCAGCTCCCAATCTAGGAGGCCTGCCATGTCCCCCAAATTATCCTCTAGCATGTACATATTCGCTACATATGCATGCAAAGGTGCACAAGTTATACATATGAAACGTATCAATTAAGCTTTGTCCGTGTTTATGATACATCATTCTATTGTGATATACAGTATTATGATGGATTACAACTGATTAATACCAGCAAGCAATTTCAAATTTTCATGCTCATCTTGGATGTACTTTATGTTTGGACTTTCAGGCTATCTGAACTCTTGTGTTGGGTGCATTAAGATAGTCAGTGCAATTTGGGAGAAAATACAGTTGGAACTGTTCATATGAAGTATCAAGAATTTAAAAACAGGCGAGTCTAATTATCCATTAAACAGGTGTCCAGCAGACAGTTGATTATAAAAGGGTGTTACTTAAATAAAACCCCTTCCCATTTCATGCTGTCAGCAATGGCACCACATGGAAGGAGAAATGTCACAAGGCCTGAGAAAGAAAATGGGCTACAAGAAGATAAGCAAAGCTTTACTTATCAGTCAGAATACTGTAGCAAAAGTGATACAAAAATTTAACAAAAATGGAACTGCAACCATCTCACAGAGATGTCCAGGCCATCCACAGAAGTTAACAGCTCCACAGGAGAGTCTTCTGATGGGAACGTATTACCACTTAGCAACTGGGTCATAGTGGAACGACAACTACAGCGCAGCCGGATAATTCTGGGAGGGCGTACGACGTCCTTCCATGAACCAGCTTCTCGTATGCCCCCTGGGTCATGCATCCGGCAGTGTCCGTGACTGCCGGGTTCTCAGGACCCATTGCGTCATGGATCAGGTACAAGGCCAATCCCAGCGGCCCTTTACCACGCGATTGCTCCATCCAATGACTAAGAGATCACTGTCAACAAACCAGTGTCATGTCCGGTTCTCTCCTCTCACCGATCGTGTGAGGAGAGGAAGGAGAAGCTGAAGTGCCCAGTAGTACTCTACAGTGCCCCATCTGTGCCACATCAGTGCCTCAGCAGTGCCTCAGCAATGCCACATCAGTGCTCTACAGCACCCCATCAGTGCCCAGCAGTTCTCTACAGTGTCCCATCAATGCACATCTGTGCCTCATCAGTGCACACCTGTGCCCCATCAGTGCTCTACAGTGCCACATCTATGCCCATCAATAAGTGCTCATCAGTGCCACCCTATCAGTAGATCCTCATCAGCGCCCATCAGTGCCATAAAAATGTGTAAAAAATGTGTAGAAAAAGGTTTTCATTTTCTTTCCACATTTTCCAAAAACGTGTGGGAAAAAATGACATGTTCAAAAGACTTCTTATGCCTCATAGAATACACGGGGTGTTTGCTTTCCAAAATGGGGTAATTTTGTGGGCGTTTCCATTGTCCTGATGCTCCAGGGCCTTCAAAAATGTGATAGGATGTCAGGAAATTAGATGTGTCATTTATCTTTTTAGAAGGCCTGACGGTGCTCCCTTCATATTGGGCCTCTGTATGTGGCCAGGCTGTGAAAAAGTCTCACATGTGGTATCACTATACTCAGGAGGAGTAGCAGGATGTGTTTTGGGGTGTAGTTGCAAGTATGAATATGCCATATGAGAAAAATAACCTGTTAAAATGGCAATTTTGTGAAAAAAAAAAATCTTCATTTTGCAAAGAATTGTGGGAAAAAATGACAATATGAAAAAACTCACCATGCCTCTTACTAAATACCTTGGAATGTCTACTTTCCAAAAGGGGGTCATTTGGGGGGTATTTGTACTTTCCTGGCTTGTGAGTGTCTCAAGAAATGAGATAACTCGTCAGTACATCAGGTGTGATCAATTTTCAGTGATTGGCACCATAGACTCTAACTTTCACACAGACCAAATAATATCCACCGATTTGGCTTATTTTTACCAAAGATATGTAGCAGTATAAAATTTTGGACAAAATTTATGAAGAAAATTTTCTAATTTGCACAATTTTATAACAGAAACAAAGAAAAATGCAGATCGGCTCCCCTTTACTCGCGTCTGGCAGTGCGAGTGGAGGAAAAGCTGATAAACGGCTCTTCCTATTTACACTGTGATCAGTTGTGATTGGCCACAGCTGATCACGTGGTAAAGAGCCTACATCAGAGGCTCTTTACCAGGATCGGAGATTCGGTGTGTCAGACTGACACACCACTAATCGCCGTGCACGCTGGCTTGTTATACTGCTGGACGTCATATGACGCCAATTCAGGATAACTGAACCACTTTCCGGTCGTCATTCTGCTATAGGCTGGGTGGGAATGGGTTAAAGAAATACGCCATGCAAATTCACTGCCGTTAGCTAAAGAAAAGAATGCCAAATCAGGGTGATTGTTTTTCATGACACAATACAGCGTACACTGCAGAGAAATGGCAGGCATGGGTGTCGTCCATGGAGGAAGCCTCTCCTAAAGCCCATGCACAAAAAAGCCTGCCTAGAATTTTCAAGGGCCCATGCTGAAAAAGAAGAAGACTACTGGGACTCTGTACTCTGGAGTGATGAGACCAAGATAAATGTTTTTGAAATGGATGGCTTCAAAACTGAATAGCGTCACAAAAGGTGAGAAGTACAAAGAAAAATGCACGATGCCTACAGCGAAACATGGTGGTGGCAGTGTCATTCTGTGGGGCTGCATGCGTGCTGCTGGTGTCCGGGGGCTGCATTTCATTGATAGTATCATGATTTCCAAGGTATACTGCTCTGTATTGAAAGAGAAGATGCTACCATCACTCCATGCCCTTGGTCGCCGTGCACTTTTCTAACATGACAATGATCCAAAACACACATCTAAGGGCACTGTTGCATTTCTGAAGAAGAATAGGGTGAAAGTGATTTAGTGGCCAAATATGTATCCCTATCTGAACCCAATCAAACGCGTAAGGGGAATTCTGAAGAGACAAGTTGAGCATCCATCCAGCATCCAGGCTTTAAAAGTAGTAATTCTTGAGGAGTGGAAAAAGATAGATGTTGCAATATATCCCAACTTGTTCATTCCATGCCTAGAAGACTTGGAGCTGTCCTTTACAAATCATGGAGGTCATACAAAATACTAGATTGTAGTAGTTTTTGTTGTGGGGTGTATTCATTTTTGCATTGACTAATTTGAGTAAAACTGAAGATTTTGTAATTTAAGTTATATTATTAACCTTACTTTCATGTAATGAGCTAAACACATTTTCTAAAAACTCAGTTTTGGCAAAATTTTGGAAATTGTTCTTGCGTTGAGATATTAAAATCTTACTTTTCAAAAGGGGTGTACTAATTTATTAATTTATGCTGAGCACTGTATATATATTATTTTTTATTTAAATATTTACACACTATATATATATATATATATATTAGTAAGATAGAGAATAAATACCATAGAAGGTAGCAGCACTCTTGTGCTTGTTTAAAACAAAGGTGAAGCGTGATTCCACATTACGGATATGTATTTGTGCTTCGAAATGTATTTATTTAAAAACAGAAAGTGCACAGTGTACAGTACATTTTCACTATATACTCTGAATTATGTCTAAATTACAGGGCACTTAACCCAAATTCTGGTGTTGGTTACAGCATCTTCTTAGGAAGAAGTCACGCCTCTCATTATAAAAACGGATTTTTATAGCATCGATCGCTGTATAAATGACAATGGTCCCAAAATAGTGTAAAAATTGTCCGATGTGTCCGCCATAATGTCGGGGGGAAAAAAAAAAAAAAAAAAAAAAAATCGCAGATTGCCGCCATTACTAATAAAACAAATTAAAACTGAAAATGCCATAAAACTATCCCCTATTTTGTAGACGCTATAAATTTTGCACAAATCAATCAATATACACTTATTGTGATTTTTTTTTTAACAAAAATATGCAGAAGAATACATATCGGCCTAAACTGAGGAAAAATTTTTTCTTTATATATATTTTTGGGGGATATTTATTATTGCAAAAGTAAAAAATATTGAGTTTTTTCAAAATTGTTGCTTTTTTTTTTGTTTATAGCACAAAAAATAAAAACCGTAGAGGCGATCAAATACCAACAAAAGAAAGCTCTATTTGTGAGAAAAAAAGGATGTCAATTTTGTTTGGGTACAACGTCGCACGACTGTGCAATTGTCAGTTAAAGCGACGCAGTGCTGAATCGCAAAAAGTGCTCCGGTCAGGAAGGGGGTGAAATCCTCCAGGGCTGAAGTAGTTAAATTACGCACTTCCTATAAATAACCATGTCAAGCAGAAGTTCTCTAACAAATCAAGCCACTAAAATATATAATGGGGAATTTAAGCATGTAACGCTTGTTTTCAAGACAAAAAGAAGATGAATAATACATCAAGGACCAATTTGTTATTGCTATGGGTGTCAGCTCTGCCTCCCCTTGATCTTTTCATTCACAGCACAATTGCAGGTCCTCCCACCTCTTTTCATAGATGTATTAAAGCTCTATATGAGATCAACTACCCGTAACAACCAAAAACAAAAAATGAAAAGCCATGGTCTCTGCTGCCAAGAGATCTACTATCTGGTCACAGATATGCAAGTGAAATGTAAACAAATTAGAGATCTCATGCATAGCGAGTCTAAATGAAAGACCTTTGTCACCCTTGTAAGGCCTCATGCACAATTGAGCTCTAAAACACCTGTTTTACCGTCATTTGACTCTTTTCTCTGCCTTTAAAAGCCCCTCCATGTTCACCTATGTGTCCTTTGCATTTCCAGGAGCGAACAAGCAGGGGGCATTTAGAAGCAGAAAAAACAATCACTTGTGCGAGCATTTGGGCTGGAAAAAAAAGTGTGTTAAAGCGGAGTTCCACCCTAAAGTGGAACTTCCGCTCATCGGATTCCTCCCCCCCTCCGGTGCCTCAATTGGCACCTTTCAGGGGGGAGGGGGGTGCAGATACCTGTATAATACAGGTATCTGCACCCACTTCCGGGCATAGCTAGCCGCAGCTAGCCGCAAATGCCCGCCCCCGTTGTGTTCTGGGAAACACACAGTTCCCATAACACAACAGGGACCAGTGTAGACGCGCAGCGCGACTTGCGTATGCGCAGTAGGGAACCGGGCAGTGAAGCCGCAACGCTTCACTTCCCGATTCCCTGACCGAGGATGGCGGCAGGGGCAGCCGAGAGACGAGCGATCGATGCCGACATCGCTGGACCCTGGGACAGGTAAGTGTCCATTTATTAAAAGTCAGCAGCTGCAGTATTTGTAGCTGCTGGCTTTTAATATTTTTGTTTAAGGTGGAGCTCTGCTTTAACTCTAGGAGCCTTTAATGCATTCTAATCCCTGATTCACACCTCAGCATTTTTTTTTAACTTAAAGCTCGAAGCTCCAAAATGCTGGAGGAGAAAAAAATCTATTATTCTCTATGGAGTTGGTTCTCCACTACAATTTGCCTGAGGCCAAATGCCTGAAGCTCAAAAAAGTTCTGGAGCAGATTGGTGCATTTTTGAAGTGTTTTTTTGTTCCCTAGAAATGCATGGAAACACTTGATTTGAACAGTTTTGAGCATTTTCATGTGATTTGTCATGCATTTTGGAGTGTTTTTCTGCTGAAATGCAATAATTAAATGAAAAAAAAAATACTAATAATAAAATACATAAAAAACCCTAAACCCAACCCTAATTAACATTAACCCCTAACTCTAACCTAACAAAATAAATAAAACCCTAACCCTTAAAGAAAAAAAAAAGTAAAAATAAATAAAAGTGGATGAAAAGCTGAAAAACATAGCAACAAATGATGAAACAGATGACATTTTGCTCTACTGCCACTTTTACAGTGTTTTTTTATGCAAGGCATCTCAAAGAATACAGTATGCATGTGGCCTAAACATACATACTTCTCTTTTAACTAGTTTTTAAAGGGTGCTGAAAAGGCAGACACACCTTTAACAGTATCAGTAAAGGGATTGTAACCTACATTGCTGTAATAAACAATCTTGACCTTGTCATTTAATCTGAAGCGATTGAACAATGGACTAATTAGGTGTCCTGTTAGAAAATCTGTTTAGGCACACAGTGGGGCAAGCGCAAATTGAGATGGCTGCATGCAATGGGACCGTTCTCCAATTCACCAACTTTTGGTGTATGACCCTCCCTTTTCTCTCCATTAACACGTTCAATTTTATCATTAAGGATAACAAAGCTAATAAAATATGAACCTACAGAATGACAAGAATTGAAAGCTGGATGAACAGTGAAAAGAAAAGAGTTTTAGTAAGATCAAAGAATACTTCTGACAACGATATTTATTCAGCAGTATTTTCATAATTTGCCTACACAATTGCTTTAACTAAATATATCTGAATATGACCAATATCCCCTAATATTACTTCCAAGCTGAAAAAGTATGGGATTCTCTTTTTTTTTTGGACAGAGAAAAAAAAATATTTAATCCTACATGATCTGAAAGAGAATTTTGTAATTTCTGTCTGCAAATGCAGCTGCAAAGCTAATGGGTCATTTTACATGATGTAACTTGCACTCTTTGGAGCAAGCACAGAGCTTCAGCGAAGAGCTGTCATTTGGTATATGGCCATCCTAATTCCATTTCCTAGGAAAAAAGCATGAACAAATGCTGCAAAATTCCATCACACATCAGGAGACCTATTCCTACTGTCATAGATCATCATAGAAAAGGTAGACAGTCCACAGATGCGAGTTTTTTTGCAGAATGGATTTTTACCTTCTTTTGCTGCAATAGTTCTAAATTATGGATCAGCATTTGGAGCTGCAAAGCATTTAATAACTAACCAGTATCATATTTTAAATAAAAATCCAGGACTGAAAATAACAAATGTTTAAGAAGAGGCTGAGGCAATTTCATGTGTAAATTCACCAGTTTTGCTTTACATAATAATGGAATTCATAATAATGGAAAGACAGAAGCTAACAAAATGAAATGTTGGTGTCCACTTTAAAAATAAAACTGTAAAACTCCTTCAACTGTCAATATAATACTCAATAGCAGTTCTTTTGTCTCCGATGCAATAGATTAGGACCTTATACAGTGGTTTTAGTCTCTTCTGACCACCTTAAAAACGCACCTTGAAGATTCTGAGGCCACGTGGAAAAAGGTGTTATGGTCATATGAGACTAAAAATGAATTATTTGGCCTCAACATCAAACAATATGTCTGGCTGAAATCCAATGCAGCTCACCATCCAAATAACACCATTCCTACAGTAAAGCATGGAGATGGTAATATCCTGCTATGGGGGTATTTCTCTGCAGCAGGGACTGGAGCATTTGTCAGGATAGAAGGACAAATGGATGGGGCAAAATACCATCAAATCCTTGAGGAAAATCTGATGCTCTCTGCCAGAAAGTTATCAATGAGAAGAAGGTTTGCCCTCCAACATGACAATGACCCAAAGCACACAGCAAAAATGACCACACAGTGGTTGAAGGAGAAAGCACATGCAGTTGAATACATTTCCTATGACCAGAAATGAAAAGCTAGCTGAGTGCCATGCAAAATGTCATGGTTATTTGTTTTCAAAGTCCCTCTCTTGCAAAGAAAGCCAACCTGCTCTGAGTGTTGCTTTAGACCCAGTGTTTAGCTCAATGTTGTTACCCAAGGTCCAGTGCTGGACTTTTATTAATAAGCTTAAAAATGCCTGCCTCCATCCTCTCAATTAGGTCCACATCCTCTCAATCCTGTCCTGAACTCAAGGCTTACAGCTGGTATCATCATAGCACGTAGGCCTCAAATGAAAGAAAGAATCCAGTTTCAAAATATTAACAAAATCTTACGATAAAGCTGTGGTATAAGCCTACAAATGGCTTGAATCTACACAGACTCATAAAAGTCATATGAGCATAGGATTCAGGGAGTTAGTCATGCTTTCGTACGTAAAGTGGTAATAAACTCTATTTATTTTTACCTATAGGTAGGCTTATAATAAAGCTTACCTGTAGGTAAAATGAATATCTCCTAAACGTGCAACGTTTAGGAGATATTCTAGTGAGCAGCAGCAGGTGAAGTCACAGGCGCACGTGCTCTGCATACCTGTGGCATTCCTTCAGAGTTGTGTGCCATGCCCGAGACTCCTGCGAATGCGTGCACGTCAGCGCGGCTCAGCCATTCAAGCCACGGCAGTCTGTGAACCCGAAAGGAAGATTGGGTGAAGACGGAAGCTTCTGCAGTGTTTACAGCACACCGCTGGGGGGCTTCGTTTCAAGGTAAGTCTCTTATAATGTTCTAGCACATTATGATATTGCCTTGCAGAAGGAGACTTTTTTTTTTTTTTAACATGAGTTTACTACTGCTTTAATGTATTCCCCATGAAATGCTGCATCAGCATTTTTATCAAGTTAGAATAAATTAAATGAAAGCAAAAAAATTGGATCACATACATCTCTGTGGGCTTGACCGACAGCTGAGTTACTTGCATCCTTAGCTCATGAATTCTTCTTGGGTTCCAAAATAGAATCTACTAGAATGTGTAACTTTAATATTAATTATATATGAGAGAGAGAGAGAGATTATAAAATAACTATATAATAGCACACAATCCAGTAATGTCAATACAGAGAATCAAACTTCCATTTAGTAATTCCGCAGGATGTAAAGACAGAGGGCAATAGAAAAAAAAGCTGCAAGATTATGATAAAGGATTAAAGTCATGTAAGAAAGGTGCTGTTTTAAAATGATGCTGCAGTTACTGTGTTCTCGGACAGTGTTGGTTTTAAAGGCAACCACGTATCTGCAGGGGGTAGATCTGAGCATGCTCACTGCTGGATTCACTGGCTAACCGTGTCAGCAAATTCATCAGCTTCTGGGCCTCTGGTCTTGAGAAAGACAGCTCTGTAAACACTTTGCAACCACAGTTATTCACAGTGGCATCATCAGGATTTCCTGTGAAACCCAGCTGCCATCTTGAAGTGGGGCACACTTCCTTGTCATGCAGCAACAAATAACGATGTCTGACTTACTGCTTACTATTAGTTGGGGACAGATCACTATTATAAAATGATCTCCTGTCACAGGAGGTGCATGGGAAGCAGGGTCAAGACCTTATTTTTGCCTCATAAAAAAGTTTAACTTTAGATAACAAAATAAATAATATAAATTATATTATATATAAAAAAAAAAAAAAAAACACAACAACAACATGCATTGCTTTCCATTACAGGCCAGGTCAAAAATACAGCGGATTTTCTAAACCCCACCTGTAACTATTCCAAAAACGCCCAGTGCTCACACAAATTTGCACAGTGAAATATTCGTGCAAAACTGCACCATCCCAATGATTCTTCTGCTCAACTTGACTTATCCTAATCTTAAGCTAGCCATAGCCAATTCAGTGGACTGAAAGAAAAAAAAAAAAAAGACCCAGATACTTCTATCCATACAAGCGAGGTGGATAGAGGAATCCTCCCCGCTGTGACACTGTATTCTGCTGCAGCTACAATAAAACATTTCCAACAAGCTAGTTCCATTAAAGGCAATCTAATGATTGACTTCTGTTGAACAGACACGGTCACACACGGATCAGCTGAATTTCAATCCATCTATGGCCAGCGTTAGTACTACACAAACCAGTTGATGTAAACTGTCTCTTTTCCCCCTGAAAGGGAAAAACAGCTTGTTTAACTTTAAAGTGAACTTGTAACTTTGGGCTTGTGTTAATTATGCAGAAACAGTTTTGTTTTTTTAATACTGATAAACACTGAAAAATGTCAACCTTTTAATCTGCAAACAAATAGTTTATTATCCACAAAACAGATCTCTAAAGTAAAAAAAAAATTCTGGTCCTCTCTAAAGGGTAGATGCTTGTGGTCTGGAAGTGGCTACAATATCTCACTTCTATCAAAATATCACAAATCAGGAAGGTCCAGTAAAATATACACATGTAACAAATGGAACTATTCAAGTGGTTAGAATAATGGCTCCAAATTACAATAAGTCAAAGAGTGACAAACAACAAGGTTTTGTCATTGTCAAAGTTTATTTGTTGTCATTGTACTGGGCATTGATCCAGGATTGAATATGCTATTTTAAATAGCAGAAGCAGGAAAAGGGAAATGAAAGTAAGGCAGACCATATATTATGCAACTTTCTTTCCTTCAACCATAAGTTTAAGGAAAGAAAATAGCTTGATTCCCCCCATCAACACAGTCAGTGAATCCCTCCCGCTGCGCTATTGTTTTCTGACATTGGGTTTCCCAGTGGCTATAGCTGCCAGCAGTGATCGAACAAAATAAACCCCCAAACAAAATTACAGGCTGGGTGTATTGAAGTTGATCAACAGACTGACTTCAGTACAACCAGCCTGCTCATAGATGGATCAAAATAGGCCCGGTTCCTGCTGAACCTGAGGAATTTTGATCCATCTATGGCCAGCTTAAGGAAAGGGTAAACTAAAAATAATAAAAAGGAGAGCTCTTAGCTTAAGGTATGGCTATTTATATATGGAAAGATATGGAAACTGTGGTCGATTGTATGTGATCTTGTGTTTCTATAGTGTGAGGATATGTATTTGATAATAATCACATATGACTTACAAGTCTTGCAGAATTCTGATTTTCATTATAAAAGGTAAACACAGGTTCTCTTTCTATTAGTTATGGAGAGCTCACATGTACAAGAGGGATGTCTAAAGGTCTCTGTAGACTGAATGGCTTAAATTGTGTGCTTGAGAGTACAATCTCACACACTTATGCTCCTTAAACCTCCTTTTATACATTATGTATGTACTGTAGGTTTATTTGCAATCATTTTTTTTTTTGACAAGCTATTTAATATTATCATATAATGGATGGTAACAAAATTTTTCACTTTTACATTAACTTGATACATGGTGAAGCTGCTCATAAATATTTAGTGATTTGCTTGAGTTATCCTGTTTAGTTTTACATTAGCATTATCATCTAACTAGCTTTAAAAATGTGTGTACAGCTTTTAAATTATAAGATTCCCACACTAAGTGGCAGCCAATAATGAAGGATGCCTTTCCTTTCGCCATAAAATATGCCCTTGATTATTTAGGAAGGAAGTTCAATTTGAAGCATTCAACACCGTTATGCATAACCGTGATAAATAGGAAATGCCCACCCTTTCAACTGCTGTTCCTGACATATTTTTAGATATTAAGGAGATTTTCTTCTATAAGTAAAGGTTGCTAAACTCGAACTTTTACAAATGTTCCATCATAAATAGTTTACTTAGGTTTTTGGTCATTTTCTAGCTTCCATAGATTACAAAAACGTTTGTTCAAGGCTTTTTTTTATAGCGGAGTTCCAGGCACCTCAAAAACATATCTACTGTAGCCAATCAATTCTTTTACAGGCTTCTGACAATTTTTAAAAATAAATCTTTCATACATCCAACGTCAGTCATACAGTATCCATGCAAGTTCCCATGCATTCCTACTTATAAGTTGCAATGTTCAATTAAAGAGATACCCTGATAGAGCCAAGTCCCTGACTAGTGATTTAACTGGCATAAGTAGAGCTACGCGGCTGCCCCCTTCTTAACAACCAGCTTTTCTGAATATACAAAATGAATGCTGAAGATATGAAATGAATTTGGAAGACGAATTGGTCAAACATATTATTGACTGGTATCTTATTCATCTGAAGTTACGAATTGAATGAAATTCGGATTTGAAGAGCTTGGTATAGATTGGAGGGGGGGGTTCACCTATGACAGATGACCCTTCTACTTTATTTACCATTGGTGGGAACATGCTGTTAGGTCAATTTCAATTTTGGTGTGGGGTTCCCTTAAAATCCATACCATACTGAAGGGCCTAGTATGAATATGGATTAATGTTAGCACTTGTTTGAGTCTTGGTTGTTAAGGATGCAGTGGCCACCCACTCCTTAAAGTGGGGTTCCAGCCAGGAAAGAAAAAAATTGTAAAAGTCAGCAGCTACAAACACTGTAGCTGCTGACTTTAAATAAGCACACTTAACTGTCGTGGGTGCCCGTGATGTTGGCCACCCGAGGCCAACCCGTCCCTCGGCTCTCGGGTCCCGGCACCGCCATCCTAACTAAGGGAAACAGGTAGTGGAGCCTTGCGGCTTCACTGCCCGTTTCCTGCAGCACATAGCACGCCGCTCCCGAGACCAGTGTCCACTGGATGCAGCGGATTTCAGATCCTGGTATACAGCCGCTTTCGGCGATCACATGATCACAATGTCATCAAAGCTATTATGAATGAATTTCATTAATAACAGCTGTGATTCCTATAGTGATGCTGTGATTAATCCACAGCTATCACATGGTACTTGGGCAAATCACAGCTCTCTGTACCAGGTTTACAAAAAGTGTAAATAAAAAAAAAATCCTTCGTCACCCCCCAGAGTAGTATAGTGTCACTATGGAATACCTATGGAACCATTTTTGCTCCTCATTAGATCCCAGTGCAGTACAGTAAACTTCTAGAAACCAGTTTACCTGCTGGAGGCATTGCTATAATCTCTGCCGCTCACAAAACCAAATTAAAAACAAAATTGAAATAAATAAAATGTACAAATAGCCTCTAAGTATCTATAAAAAATTATAGCAAAACATGGTTTATCATTTTTGCAATCCCAAATCAAAAATCTATTAATTAATTCCATTTTTAGGAGTGAAGGGAGGAAAACTCAATTTCCGGAGAGGTTTCCAGAAAACACGTCCAAGTAAGTTTCAGTAGAGCTAATTCCACTGCAGAAAATGTCAGCAAAAAAAAAAAACGGTGATGAATATTCAGTGTGCAGAAGACCGGCCAAGAGCCATTTCCCACTAGTAACAATCACTCACTGTGTAGGAAGGAGTACAGTTACTGTATGTCCATCAGACTCCAGAAATGACTTTTTGAATATATATAAGGTTAAATCTTAAACTGTTAGCACATAAACTTCTTCCAAGAAATGACAAATACAGCACGGCTCCCTAGAGGACTGCTTAGAATTACCTGCTCATCTGCATGACCATGATCTGGCGAACTTTTCAACCCACCTGGCACTCTGGGTTCAGACATCTTTGTATCACTGTGCGGCAATAAACAAACAACTCAATGCATTTAGGTTATATAAATATTTTACTTGAACCAATAAAAAGGGGAAGTTGTCACAAGAGGCAATACATCTGCTGAGTTCTAGGCAACAGCGCCAACTCAGCAAAATAATTCCTCCGAAAGGCACAAGACAATATGTTAACAATGACAATACTATATACATATATGCACACTTTCTTTAGATGTAATGTTACCCCCCTAGTGGATGTTTCAGTTACTTGCATATACTGCCATACTATAGATGATGGAACCTGGCCAGCTTATACGCTATCCTAGGAAGGGAGAGCGGGTCTAGGGAAGAGGAATATAAGGGCCTTTCTACAAGTAATGGTAATAAAGTCTACATTGCAGATCTGATGTTCTTCACCAGCTAGTTGGAGCTTGTTAACTGTAATCCTTTTGGGTGTGGTGGGAACAGTAGATTCCTTGTAGTGAAGAAAGCTGAAAGGTGTCTGAGCACAGTGTTCAAATAATGCAGTAAAGTGTTCTTGGAGTAAAGATGTCTGTGCAAAGTGTCCCAATGTAACGGTGGCAAAGAATGGTCGAGCAATTTGCCCTCTCACCAACGACCAGACCATACCGATGTCCTCCGAACAGTAACTCGTTAGCGACACTCGTGCAGCGGATCCATGTCTCGATCTCACAATGTGAAGTTTGCCACACACACACTGACAGGCAGGCGACCGGAGTGGTGCTGGAAAGGATGTCCGTCAGCGAACACCAGAGCTAGGCCCCTCAGGCCACGGTTTGGAAGTAAGACTCTGTGTGGTAGGCCATGACCTCTCTCTCCCTGTTGCACAGAGAGGTCAGTCTTGCGTCTGGATCAGGAGGAAGAGAGTCTCCACACGGGCTTCTGCTGCTTTTTTAGCTACTCCCAGCAGTCTTCAGATGGCAGCAAGCATCCCTGGGATATGAAGTCCTGGCACACAATTTTGTGCAAAGCAATTATCTGACGGGGAAACTATTCGTCACACAATCCTTTTAAGTGGCACACAGATATGATGTCACGGGATACATTGATCACTAAAGGGACAGGCTAATGCCTCAAAATGCTAGAAGGTACGGTGCTTTATGTTTGTAATCCATATTGCTACACAAATTTAGTTTACTTGTAACCCACCTGTGTATTCTGCTGGGTTATGTTAAAATATGCACCCAATGTCTAGTGAGATTGCCTGGTATTGCAGCATGACCATAAAACGTAATAGTTTTCTACAGGACGTATACTTTTTTTTTAATGGTCAGGCTGCAAACACTGCAAACAACAATGGAGCTAAGGGATCATCTGTGTAATTATTTCTCTGCAAGTAAAGGATTTCCATCATTCATTCCATCTGTGCAAGGAGTTCCCAGTCCAGCTGCCACTTTCCTCTCAGAAATGTGCAATGTTTTAATTTTATGCAGTACACGAAAAGGCTAACTTTTCTCCTTGCAAACAGAATAATTGTAATATTAGCAGCAGATTTTTTTTTTTTTGTGCGCCAAAGACGAACGCTAAAACCAAAAGCAAAGATTTATTGATCTCATGATTGACTTCTGTGCAACCAGCCTGTCATTTTTTTTTCCTCCTCGATCAGTGCCACCAGCTATAGCCAGCAACACTGATCATTTTATTCTTAAGGCGAGAAACTCTCCCTGCTGTCAGAATACATTAGCTCCGTAGGGGGTATTCACCTATCAACACCAAGCAGGTTGATGGCGGAATCAAATCATTTTTTTTTCATTCGATTCGTCGGTTGACAAAAAAACATGCATCTATGGCCTGCCTAACTGCTCGAAGAAGGGAGCCTCTGTACAAGTTTAGCTACAGAGTAGGGAGTGCAGGTTTCAGACCACAATCAAGAACAAGGATGACATTAAATATCTCTCTAGAAATTGCCTGGCTGGAATACCTAAAGATGAGAGGATGGAAAGGGCTCGGGTACATTTACAGAAAGGTTACCTGCTTCCAAATCTGCAGTGTTTCTCTAGGGATTCCATAATTGGGGAGGCAGTACAAAAATCATCATTTACCGTTCCTGCCATTGAATACACTAAAGAGCAAGGCTGAGAAGGAATTTTCTGTTGTCAGCACTCATTGTCTGCAATTACAAGGCAGACACAGTCAGGTGGAATGTAAACAAAGTAATGCTTACACTGGCCTGGGCAGGGAAAGAAAAGGCAGAGGATTAAAGCGGTATCAAAACCAAACACTAGTTTATTATATTACAGCTTACCAATCCTTAGATGTGGTGGCTGCATTCATTTTTTTTGTTTAGCGTTTTCTTTCCCCTAGCGATCTGGCCAGGAAGTTTTATTTGTCAACTTCCTTCACTGGACCAAGCTGTCCAACAAAAGTGTCAGAGGGTTGAGACAAACCATGCAACACTGCTGCTTTACATAGATAGTCTGGTTTATAAAAGATACAAGTCCATCTAGTTCAGCCAATAAAATGGGACAAAAAAAATGATTATACAATCCTATATACACAATCCTTTACTCACAGTCAGGGCCGTCTTTAATGCGGGGCAAAAGGGGCGGGCCCAGAGCAGCTGTCCCTTGAGCCCACCAGAGTTTAGCCGCCTCTGGCGCTGGTCACATGCTGGCTGCTTGCTACTGTCACTTGTTAATACAAAAGCGCTGCTTCTGTATTTACAAGCAGCAGCTCTCCTCTCCCGGCGGTCGCTCTGATCCCTCTCGGGTACACACCGATCTATGAGAGTAGAAGAGGAAGGGGAATCTGCTTCTGATTCTCACATGCTGTGAGTAGCTTTTGAGACAGAGGAAAATGCTGTACTGGAATCTGGGGGGTTGTTAGAGCCCCGTACTTGGGGGAGTGGAACTCTTTACCTAGCGCACCCCTACACTCTGCACATAGCACACCCTTCAACTCTGTATGTAGCACACCTTTCAACTATGCACTCTTTAACTAACGCACCCCTCAACTCTGTACATAGCTCAACCCTCAATGCTAGTACAGTTTGGCCACACCCGCAATTTGATGCAGAGGTTATGATGTCCAGTAACCTCTAGCAACCAATCAGTGAGCAATAATGATTTGCAGTACCCTCTAGAAACCAATTACTGAGCAGTAATGATGTTCTGTAACCTCTAGTAACCAGTCAGTGAGCGGTAATGATGTGTAGTAACCTCTATCAACCAATCAGCAAGTGGAAATGATGTGCTGTAACCTCTAGCAACTAATCAGTGAGCGGTAATGATGTGCTGTAACTTCTGGCAGCCAATCACAATCACTGCCTGATCTGCTGCAGTAAACTTATTTTGAGTCTAGCTGGGGGGGGGGGGGGGGAGCAAACAACTGACATAGATGCTTAGAATGGTCACTGTTACTTTATATAGAACACCCTTATTCCAAAATAGTGTCACTGTAGTGGCTCAAAAAGTGTTAGCTGGAGTTCAGCATTAAATTTTAAAGTCCACCTAAATCTGCTAGTGCATCTAATACTACTCTCCCCCCAGATTCACAATGTCCAAAAGGTGTCTCTTCTAATCCTCCATCCAGAATGGAGAGACCCCAAATCAGTAATGTGCAGTCATCAAGGATTGGTAAACTGCAATATATTACATTTTGTTTTTTTTTTATAAATAGCATTTTAAGCTGGCCATTCACCAGTAGAATCATCTAGGATTCCATTTGAGTAGCAACTAAATTGTAAGGGTATTCAAATTAAATTAGTTGACTCGACAACAGGATTGAACGAACATTCAAATAAAATTCTTCTGGTGTATGGCCAATTTAAGGGATTATATGTTCTATATTGCCAGCCTTGCATACATGTTAAAAGTGAGAGCAGATTAAAAACTAAAAAGTACTTCTTTACCAGAGTCTACTTATCACAATTCTTTTTGTTTGTCCTTGCTCAGCCTCAAATCCTAAAACAGAAATGTAACTTGGCGATGTCAGAACGTGGGAAAAATCTGTTATGGAAATATTGCAGACTTCCATGACAACAATGCTAACAGCGTCCCACACGTCCTCTGGGGAGAATCTGGCTTTGTCTACACATCTGCTAGAACACACTGGATGTCCATTCATCACTCACGAAAATATAACAGTGTAATGCTTTTACTGAGTGCTGAATATCAGGCCAGTTGACATCAAAATCCATATGGTATGGTCCCTGCTCTATGGTACACTCAGATTATATGATGGATGATAATGGGAAATGGCATTTGTAGATTAACATGGATAAACTGGCTTCAGATTCTAGCACTGCAAAGATATTCTGTACACACACACACACACACACACACACACACAGTGTATAGAACTTATACATTTTATACATCTGCCTGCCAAAGCAACACAAAGTCATAATCATTTATAGCTATTTAATAAGATTGATATTAATGAAAATCACAAAAAATATCTAAAAGGTTCTCAAAATGTTAAAAATCATCAAGAAATGGAACACTGATCACCAATACATGTCGGGTGGGCATTGCATTTGCCAACATACTTTTCAAGTTAATAGAATTGCCTTTTGCCATCTACATCAACTCTGTGGCCCCGTTAAATTGCGTAGCGGAAATAAACGTTCCTGCTACAGGATTTTTCAAAGTGTGATTCTGCATGTTGCATAGGGCTAGCCCATTCACTTAAATGTTCTGCCCTTTGCGTGTACGGAAGTCGATAAAAGCAGCCTGTCTGATTTTTTTTTAACTCAATCACTGCTAGCAAATATAGCTGGGCAGCAGGGATCATTGTATTCTGCCAGTAGGGAATGCTCCCCACTCTCCCCAACGGCAGAACACAAAAGCAATTTCCCCATCAACACTGACTGCGTTGATTGGGGAATCAAGCAATTTTCTTTCCTTTCCTCTAAATGGTTTGTCTCAGCTCTGTGAATGCTACAATGCTACATCTCCAGAACAGCTTGTTCTTTTGAAAACAAGAGACTTACTGGCCAGATCACCAGGTGATAATAAAGGAAAGAAAGTCTAAAAAAAAAAAAAAGCAAAAAATGAATGCAGCCATCACATCGAAGAATTGGTAAGATAAAGTATAATAAATGTTTGCTTTGGGGTTTAATACGGCTTTAAAATCCACCTCTACCAAAAAACGAATACTTCATATCTATATGCCAAAAAAGAAGAAGTCACTGTTTTTCATCTGGTATTCTCAAATTATTATTTGGTCTGAGTTATTGTAAAATCCATCATTTAACTTTGTGATGATTGAGAAAATTGTGTGGGGTAAAATATACGGATATAATGGGTAATTAACCCAAAAAACGAATATCAATTTTGGGTGGAATGGACATTTATCACAAAAAACATGTACATGCATTGCATTCTAAAAATCAGGAAGCACATAGAAAAATGTAATACATATCTGCACATATAAGGCCTTGGTTCACATGGATGTACTATAGTATACGCTCGTGCCAGGGCCGCGTGTACACGCATGGGGATGCAGAGGCGTTTCTGTGCATCTCTGTGCAGGTAACTCCATTCATGTCAATCAGGACGCAGCAGCTGTATGGACAGTTTGACATCTGTGCAGATGCACGGCCCCGATCACAGACAGTGTGCATTCAGGGTCTGCAAAAAAAAGAAAAAAAAAAAGAAAAAGTGTTTCCATGCAGCTGCTGTGTCCCAATTGACATGAATGGGACTGCCTGCACAGGGATGCACGGAACCCCTATCCATCCCTATGATGGTAAACACACCCTCGCATGGGAGTACACTGTAGTATGACTGTGTGAAAGAGGACTATGGGGAACTACATATTTTTTTCAAAGTTGAACTTCTGGATTAGCAAATGTTCTCTAAATACATGAAGCATATGTAGTCCAACTTAAATCATTCACTGCCTGCCAGGAAAGGAGGAGGAGATGTGTTGGAGAAGTGTAGATAGAGTGGGAGCAATCTTCCCCCAGCATAGAAAATGTACAGTATATACACAGATGCCATTCCCAGGCTTTTCTGCTAGCAGGGTCAGATGCACAGAGAATGTTATATGTGTGTGTATCCAGTGTGTATGTTATTATCAATTTACGCAGCACTTTACATATATATTATACATTCACATCAATCCCTACCCTCAAGAAGCTTACAATCTAAGGTCCCTAATTCACATTCATACATATACATACTAGGGCCAATTTAGATAAAATCCAATTAACCTACCAGCATGTCTTTGGAGTGTAGGAGGAAACCGGAGTACCCGGAGGAAACCCACGCAGGCACAGGGAGAACATGCAAACTCCAGGCAAGTAGTGTCGTGGTTGGGATTCAATGTATTTGTATGTGGGTGTATGAGTGTGTATTCAGTGTAATGTACAGTATGTGTATGCAGTGTATAAATATGTACATTACCAACCCCAAGACCACTGCACTATGTATGTTACCCACCTGGATCCCTGCACTATGCATGTTACTCACCCTGGACACCTGTACTATGTACACTACCCACCCCTGTACCACTGCAGTAAGTATGTTAAAATACTCCTGACCTCTGCACTCAGTATGTACTCTCAAATTTTAAGACACTCCCACTGTTGACACAATTTTGCCACACCCATCTGTCACCATGTACTGTGTGGCACTATTAGCTCTGCCCACCACTCCACCCCAATTCTCAGGAATTATGATTTTTTTATAAGTTTATAGGTATGGTTATCACTACACCTTTTTCAAGGTAATAGCTGGATTTGCAAAGGCATCTGGTGTATGTGGATTTATATGCTTTGTGGCTATTGGTGAATATATTTAAATAAAAGTGTTCAGCTTTAGACCTCATTTACACTTGCTTCAAAATGTGGCATTTGACCCAACGTTTTAAAACATTCTGAATGCCAATCAAAGCAGCCATCACTAAAGAAAATGGTTACCTTAAAGGCCTGTACACACTGTTGAGTTTGTGCTACTTTGCTTCTGAATTTATACCCTATGTCTTTCTTGGTGCTTCAATGCATCTCCAAAGCCTCTATAGAAGTCCATCACAGCAATTCCTAACAGTACCTGTGGCTGTTGAAGGGCACTTATTCAGAGTTAGCTTTGCTTTGTTTTGGCGGTATCAGATATCCTAAGATGCACTAGGAAACCAACATGCAAACCAGAAAGGCTTCATCAGCAGTCACTTCCAGTTCATGTGTATTTATACTGAGAGTGTCTGCTACAGATGTCACAACTGTTGTGCAGCACTGAGCAGCAGGAAGGTGAGTGAGGACTGGACCATAACGTAACAACGTGGGAACGCTACAGCAGAAGGTGAGTGGTGATCAGAGAGAGAGGTCTGAGCGGCAGGGGATCAGCAGAGCAGATGTCACATGTTGTGTACAGCACAGAAGCAATTTAGCAGAAAAGGAAAGGAGAGAGAGGAGGATCAGAAAATTAGAGTATTAGCAGAGCTAGGGGTTACTGAGTGGGGGATCAGCAGAGCTGGGAGTGACTGAGCAGGTGATCAGCTGAAAGGGGGTATTAATGAGCTGGGGATCTGCAGAACAGGGGTACAAATGAGCTGGGGATCTGCTAATCGCGGGTACTAATGACCTGAGGATTCGCTGATTGCAGGTACTAATTAACTGGGGATCTACAGAACACTGGTAGTAAGGAGCTGACAATCTGCTGAACGTGGGTACCAATGAGCTGGGGATCTGCAGAACGGGAGTACTAGCGAGCTAGGGATTTGCTGAATGCGGGTACCAACAAGCTGGGGAGCTGGTGAAAATGGGTACTAATGAGCTGGATATCTGCTGGGCAGGGTACTAAGGATCTGAGGATCTGCTGAGAAGGGTACTAATGAGTTGGGGATCTGGAGAGAGGGGTACTAATGAGTTGGGGATCTGCTGAGAGGAGTACTAATAAGTTGGGGATCTGCTGAGAGGAGTACTAATGAGTTGGGGATCTGCTGAGAGGAGTACTAATGAGTTGGGGATCTGCTGAGAGGAGTACTAATGAGTTGGGGATCTGCTGAGAGGAGTACTAATGAGTTGGGGATCTGCTGAGAGGAGTACTAATGAGTTGGGGATCTGCTGAGAGGGGTACTAATGAGTTGGGGATCTGCTGAGAGGAGTACTAATGAGTTGGGGATCTGCTGAGCTGGAGTATTACTGAGCTGGGGATATTAATGAGCCCGGATTCTATTGAACCCCTTTAAAATAAATAGAAAATCAACACACACGGGGCATTTGCCAAGCTTCCTTAACACTTCAAAAACGCATCACAAAAGCATCAAAAACACATCAGGACTGCATGTTAAAACAGTAATAAGCGTTACAAATCATTGCCAAGTGTAAACTAGCCCTTAAAAATGTTGAAATGTTTTTTTGGGCTATACACACTATTGAGAAAGAGATACATTTAAATAGAAAACAATCCAGTCAGTATTAGTTATTGAATTAAAATATAGTGTTCATATTTAGCTTCTAATTACTATTTATATGGGATATTGGGTTTGATCCTCTTCTCTCAGTACTAACTGAAAACAGACCATCTGGTCTAGGTTGGTGGCTGGGAACTGCAGAATGTTTTCTATTCCTGGCTAGAAAGAAATAAATACTTTTCCTCCCAGATAATAAAGTGATGATATGTGCCCCTTTAGTTCATGTATGTGATTAATGCTCAAAATGTGAATTTCAATGACGGGTCCGCTTGAAGGTGTCCCTGCTAATATCGATTATGGAGAGTTTTCTGTTATTTTACTCATTTAAATTGTGCGGACTACCAATTTGGGTGGAAGCTAGGTTAACATACCAGCATGATTGTTGATCATCGGGGGGAAAGATTCTAAAAGGAAACTCATCCACATAGAGAGAACACACCAGTTTTCAGGGGTATTTTTGAAGAAGCACTGCGTATTTTTTTTGGTCCTATTTTGCATGTTATTGGACACAGTTCTAGCCACTGTATGTATCTATTGAGATATTTTGATGTTTTAATAAAGTATTGATATCCAATGCCTGCAATTCTTAAAGGATTCGATCACAGTCAGATTTTATATTGAGTATCTGCAACTTTCACAGACACCTATGACAAACATCTGCCAGGGGGAACTGAGTTCTTCAAGATTAACGTTTTTGGCTGATAGCATATATTAAAATAAGTGGATAAGAGAGATAAGCTGTAAATATCAAAACCGCCAATTCAAATGTATATATGCTTTTATAAACATTAGGGGGGATCATTTATTGACCAGATAGTCAGGCCACCTGCTTTCAACGTTAGACTAACTTTGCCCATATTTTGCCCAATGTGAGGAGCGGAAAAGACATCTCTATTGCCAATTGTTATCCATCTGCCAAGTATCAAAATGTAAGAGCCATAGTGCACATACAGCAAGTCCATCTTCTATCACTGGCCCACAAATTAAACATTTGTCTTAGGAGTAGCATGTGTGCAGCTTTCAGATACAACAACTTTATGCATGCAATCTAAATGAACAGATTAAATAGGAACACAGTACATAAAAATGTAAGCGTACTCTATGTAATACTCAGTTTTAATCCATAGCTAATATTAATAAGGAACCATGTCGCCCTCTTGTGTACAAGTTGGGAAAGGACATTACGCAGACTGTTATGCACACAAAAAATTAATTCTTCCTAAAAATGTGTACCCAAAAATATCAACAATAGTTACTAAACTAATAACACCCATGGCTGATTGCATTAACATTACTGTGCAATGGTAACTTCAGCTTAACATACCAGAACAGCATTAATAATGCAATCTAAAAAAAAAGTATAACACAGATGTTGGAGGATAAGCACAACTAAAAACTAACATCAAATAAATAAAATTAATAAATAAATAAGAATAATATTTCTAAAAGAGAATACCAATAGTTACATTCTTACCGTATACACCAAATACCAATAATGTGTACTGTTGACGCTCCACAATCAGGGACACAAATTTCACACTCAGCCAAATCACCAGCATTCCAAGTGTAGCGTCTAGCAGAAAATGCATTAAGTACCTGTACAGAAAGAAAAAAGGTATAAAAATATGTTTTACAATTGCCTCAGTGCACTTTTCTATATCCTAGAGTCCTGTATATGGTTTTTATGTGCGTTAGCCTAGGTTCACACTGCTCCGACATGAAAGTCGCATGACGTCCGATCCGACTTTGCCCTGCAACTTCAGTATGACTTTAATCTGGCTAAAGCCTCGTACACACAATCCAATTGTTGGCCAACAGAGTGTCAGATTTTTGTCCGAAGGGTGTGTGCCAGGAACTTTGTCTTGCATACTAACGGCACACAATTGTCGGCCAACACACACATAAACGTAGTGACTTACTACGTGGAATTTCAGTTCTTGAGCGCCACCCTTAGGGCACCTTCTGCTAATGTCGTGTTTGGTGAGCATTGATTCTAAGCATGCGTATTTGTACTTTGGACTTGTGTAACGGACTTGTGTACAGACGAAAGGAAAATTGACCGTTGTCCACCCAAAATTTACTAGCCTGCCATCCAAAATTTGTTGGCCGAAAGTTGGACAATTGTCTGATGGAGCGTACTAATGGTCGGATTTTAGGCAAACAGTCCGTCATCACGCAATTCCCTGCCGAAAATCCGACCGTGTGTATGAGGCTTTAGTGTGACTTTTTACACTCTCTGGCATTGAAGTCGGACTAAAGTCAGGCAGGAACCTTTTCTAAAGTCGGAGCGACTTGTGCCAGTTAAGAGGGCTCTCATAGGGAAACATTGAATTTGACATGGCATGGCATGCGACTTGTGCTCTCGTAAGTCGGATTCCATGTCGCACTAGTGTGAACCGGGCCTTAATGATTACCCTTGGTGATTTTAGTGATTTTTAAGGCTGAACAAGAAAAAACGAAAATAATCACCAAAAATAGAGCACACATGGAAATAAATTCTCTGCACTTACAAAGAACAGGGATCCACTTCCGTCAGATTTGAAAGGAATACATTGGTAAAGTGGATGAAGAGAGCACCGATGGCCTGTTTAGAAGTGTCAAAAAACCTAAAATGAAAAAAAATATACAATTTTTATATAGATAGGCAAGGTATGTACTTGTAAAATGAAGCAAACATCAACAAAATGTTCTGGCAGTTTTGAGAGATGGGGGAAAAGTCTACACTTGATAGATGTCACCCAAGCGGTTGTACCCCAAGAATCCTGTTCTGGAGACAGCTAGAGAATTTTCGATTTCCCTTCGCCACCAGTTCCAGTAATTTCGACCACCAGTATAGAAAGTGAAAGTCAGTCTTCTCAACAGACAAGAGAACAAGTGTTACCTACCCCTCCTAGAACACTAAAAAAAGGTTCCCAGAATACACAGGCAGGGGTCACAGGCTCCCTTCTCTTTCATACTACAGCTTTCAGCTAAGAAGTGGTAGAGGAACGACTGGGATCCCCTTACCTTGTCCCTATTTCTCAGAGGGTCAATAACTTCTTGTTCCGGGTCACACATGCCTAGCTTTTTCTTTGGATTGCATCACAAATGTGTGCTAATTTTATAAACAATCACAGTTCTTCCAGCATGGTAAGCTCTGTTAAACGCTTTCACCCACCAGCACTAAACTGAGAGATCTAGGGATTTTGAGAATATATATATATATATATATATATATAGTTTCCTCACAGGAAGTGTCAGTTCTTAGACTACAGACAGAGGACATGCAGTGCCGTTCCGCATGTCCCATGTTTCAAACTGACAGAAACTTCTGACATCAAAATGTGAAGATTACTCTACTACAGGATGTTTGTACAGGGCAAAAAATAACATCAAGACTACATGATCAATGCACATCGTATGTAGGTGAAAAACATAAGGTGTCCACAGAAAGGTTTGTAACGCCTTTAAAAAGTGTATGTCCTGTCCCAAAACCCTTGACATTTTTTCTTTTACTTTGTGTTTCCGTAGTGAGAAACAGCATTCATTAATTGCTGTGAAGTCATCATGCATGCAAAATTCTTTCAGGGGTAGATGTTTAGAGGTCAGTTCCACTTCATATTAGGCATGTCCTCAGAACTACACCTGTGGACAGCATTGTCTAACTGGGAAAGAAATTAATATTTCCATGTAGGGTGAGACCAAGAGGGGTGAGATAGGCAGAGTTTTGTAGTTCAGCAATCAGGGCTGACAAAAGCTGGTTGGGATTTCAGTGAAGCATGGCACTGTGTTGTCGGCCTATAACAGAAAGTTAGAAGCTCCACTTTTGAGGGAGAAGTTGAGATTAATACATAATTTCAGATGCCAATTGTTGAACAAATCTCACTTCACTTTTTTCCTTGAAAAATTTCCACCTGGCTCCTTCAAATTTTTAATAGAGGGATGTTATACAGGAAGTGGCTGACAGGGCCTCCCACTGAGAGGATCTGACACAGTAGGTACAGTACATTATGTGCTTTCTTTTTCAGGGGAGCAAATTGCAAGGCACTTCACTGCCTCGTACTCCGCAGCAGGCAATTGCGATCCCAGGAAAAACACAAACCCACTGCTCAACCTGGATAGCCTGCTTTGGGTGCAAATGGTAGTACATGGAGGCTCCTGTCAGCCAAGTCTGCAGTGGAAACACATAATACCGGCACCCACTCTGGAGTTACATGCAATGCTTTATTAGAACAGGATAAAACAATACATATTGTCCTCCACACTCTCTTGTTTCTGCCCTACGCAGGCCTTAGTCATAGCTATGACTAAGGCCGGCATATTGCAGAAACGCATGAGCACAGAGAACAATATGTATGGTTTTATTCTGTTCTAATATAGCATTGAGGTAGAAATGTGATCAGCACAACGTATCTGTGAAATATATAATATTAAAATATATATGCAAATAAACTGCAAACTGTGTGCAATATTCTACATAAAGTGGATCAATATAGGTGTACAAATGGCATATTAGTGCAGGAACCAAATATAATATGCCATTTGTACACCTATATTGATCCACTTAATGTAGAATATTGTACACAGTTTGCAGTTTATTTGCATATATATTTTAATATTATATATTTCACAGATAAGTTGCGCTGATCACATTTCTACCTCAAACCATTCAAGTGCACTGTATACACTTTAGATTCAGCCGCAATTTAGTTTAACAGATTTATACAATAATATTTTTTATTTCATATATTTTATATTCACTTTGATAGCGTGAGGGACTTTATTTCAGATCTAATATAGCATTGCATGCAACTCCAAGAGCGTGTGCCAATATTGTGTTTCCGCAGTGGGCAATTCAACTGTATAAAATGCCTGGCATTTCAATGAAGTTCGTTGTAAAAAAAAAAAAAAAATGTGATACACCGATATCAGCGTATAGGGACTGCGCTGATCCCGCCGTACCACACATTTGCTGCTGTGCTTGGCCTCTAAGATATGTGGTTTCATATGCCCAATCTGAATTTCCAAAATTTGTGAAAGGAGGAGGCATGTATATTCTGTGTGGCAGGACTGGATACTTTAATTACTATTACAGATGTATTTATTAGCTGGAGACCAGAGACAAAGACTAAAGTATTAACCAAGAGCTTTTTTTTTTTAAGAGACAGTGCTTAAAGAGGAAATGCAGTCTGCGCACATAATTTGTAATAAAAACATCTTTGCCAATATGATGCCTCCCTCCAACCACTTGGCATATTTTATATATACTGTGATTCTATACTTGCCAAATATGCTGCAGAAATCTCCCTCCACTGAGTCTGGCTGCAACCATTTTAACTGTGGACAGCTGAAGCCACTGCCTGTTCACTTCCTGGATTTACACAGACACACAGAGGAACACCGTCAGCTCTGCAGCTTTCATTGGATCTCTTATGACTCATCCCACCTCCCTTCCGGGCAAACTCTTGAAAGTTTGAAAGAGAGAGAGCTGTGCATGATGTCATAAGCCTTGGCTAATGACCAGACAAGAAACAGGAAGTGGTCTGTATAAGGTATTTACTGACAGAAAAAAAAGTTTTATTATCCAAGTTAAAACAAGGGCAGAAGATTTAATAGATGGAAAGCTAAAAAAAAAAAAAAAAAAGAAGACTGAAGGTCCACTTTAAAAACTATTACAAAAAGAAAAAAAAAAATTGTCTTTAACCCTTTCACACCTAAGGGTAAAACAAAAGGTAATGCCTAAGCACAATTTTGCAACTTTGACATGAGTTAATAAAACTGTTCATATCATCACAAATACTTTGTGCATCCAGGTGGATTAAACCTTGTTTTTTTTTTCAGGACGAATTGGGCTTTCTTTTGGTGGTAAATGGTGACGGATTAGAAGATGAAACAATCAGCGCCACAAGTAAAAAATATTGTGATGTTTAAATAAGATAACCTAATAATAAACGTGCACAGCTGCTAAACATTCCAGTCGGTACACCACACTAATTTCAAAATAGATAGTAAATAAATAAATGTAGCGCTCTGTGTAAAAATATATATAAATATAAAATGCAAATCTCTAAAATAAATAAATCCTACATATAAATGAATAGTCCATAAAATGAAAAAATGAAGAAATAAAAAACATGAAAAACTCTTGTGATCAGTGTATCCACACAATTCCACCACAGTGATTGTTCGTCCTTAAAAGAAGTGCACACCACCACCAGTAAAAATGCGCGCTCACCTCCCAGATAGGTCAAAACTCATATGCGGATCTCTCACTTCCTCTTCCCAATCAATGGTGGGTAATCCAGATGGCTCTTTTCTTAATGATAACTCAGCTTATTAACAGCCAAAGAAACGAATCACCTCCCAGCTTGGCTCAAGATTCCACGAGTTCAGGACATGTAAATAATAAGTATAGAGACCATAGTGTTCTCCGTATACAAATTTTTTCAAAGCCCCCAAACAGACAAGTTGCACTTACAAGATAAAAACTTTTAAAATCACATATAAACCTCCAGAGTAGCACCGTTTATATGTTTTATTTCTTCATTTTTTTCATTTTATGGACTATTCATTTATATGTAGGATTTATTTTAGAGATTTGCACTTTATATTTCTATATATTTTTACACATAGCGCTACATTTATTTACTATCTATTTTGAAATGGTGACGGATATCTCCCGATTTATTTTTTTTTCGAAAGTAAACTGACCTAATGTTGTAAAAAGTTTCAAATTTAGCTGTAGATTTCTTGCAATTATCATAATTTACCACCAAAGAACAACCCTAAATATATTCTCCTGCTCCTGACAATTGCAGCGATACCATTTACAGTATGTGTATGTTAGTTGTTGTTTGTACCTGTAGTAAAGCCCAGAAACAATAGTGCGCGTTTTGCATTTTTTTTTATCCTGTCTAAAACACACTGACACTGACACTGATCCTAATTTAAAACATTTTTTAAATTAAATTCTACCCAAAATATGCTGACCGTAACTGTGGACCTTGACCCTGGTAAACCTTGATCTTGTTCTTTTTTTTTTGTTCTTTATTTTTAATAGTTTCTCCTTCTTCATTCAGAAAAGGAATGTAACACAGGGGTGGGCTCACAGTGACTTATCACTGTGATAGCCAATCAGAGGTCATCACAACGATCAGGTGACCCAGAACCAAGAGACCCATTTCCTGATCGTTGGCGAGAGCCCAATCACTTGTGCTGGGAGTGTGCTGTGCAGCTGGGAGATATGCATATATGCAACCCCATAGAAAAAAGCCCACTTCCGTGAGGTCGCGTATATGCGTGCTGTCTTTATATTCTGCTGCTGCACCGCCGTCACGCTGTCCTAGTGGAGACTACAAGTGATCGTGCTGATGCACACTGCACAGGCAAGTTCCACTGATGATACCACCATCAACAATCTGAGAAATCCCATGCAGCCTTTTCTTGAGCATCTGCATGTGGGCAGGAAGTGGTTGCAAAGAATCTGCAGGAGATCAACAGCACTGAAATGCAACAAAGGATGAAAAAGAAAAAAAAAATAAGCACCTATATCTATTTAAATAAAAAAGTTACAACTGCTAGTTACACAGTGTTTTAGAAAACAAATGGCCATTTAGCTGCACGATTCTGGCCAAAATGAGAATCACGATTTTTTTGCTTAAAATAAAAAGATCATGATTCTCTCACGATTCTCGCGACATAAAATCTTTCACATTATACAAAAAAAATTGGGCTAACTTTACTGGTTAGTTTTTTTTTTTTTAATTCATTAAAGTAATTTTTTTTTAAAAAATTGCATTTGAAAGCCCACTGTGCAAATAAGGTATGACATAAAATATTGCAACAACCACCATTTTATTCTCTAGGGTCTCTACTAAAAAAAAATATATATGTTTGGGGGTTCTAAGTAATTTTCCAGCAAAAAAAAAAAATTATTTTAACTTGAAACCAACAAATGTCAGAAAAAGGTTTAGTGTTTAAGTGGTTAAAGTTTCCTCATTTACACACAAGTCTTTTCCTTTGAAAAATTGTTACAATGTTTATACTTAAGTTCCACTGCTAAAGAATGTTGTGAATCTTGGCAGACTGCTTTTTTCTTCCTTTCTTTTGAAGGCTGTGGCTTCAGAAGAGCAGAGAGAATTCTTTGCATAGAAAGAATCGTGAAACACTTTTGTCAAGATCGCAACGGGAAAAAAATCGTGATAACGATTCTTGACGACTAATCGTGCAGCTCTAGTTTACATCAATCTTCATGGGTGTATTGAATTTTAAAGGTGCAACGTAAAAAAGTATAAAACTGGATTCCCGTAGTGCAGTATGCATGCCGTGTGCATGGTAACGTGTGACTAGGCCCATATCAATTTCCATTGCTTTTTTCACACTAAACTAGATAGATGTGAACCAGCCACATAGGAAATAATTGGATTTCTACTTGTAATGCTAGAGTTTTGCTGCATGAAAACAGACAAGTGTAATTAAACTCTAAAAATCATCCAGAATTTAACAAGTGAAATCTGTCAAACTTTAAGAATTCATGCCCATTTAGGACCTGCACCTAAATGTTGACACACAAAGCATGCACTGAAGCCAGAGATTTGTATTGAATATGAATGTTAATACTTTATAAATCACAATCTCAAAGCACAAACCACATTTGATTTTCATGTCCTCTTCCTATTACTGAAATTGCCTCATAGAACTATTTTGCTTTGGCAGAAATAATCTCACCCCCCCCCCCTTTTTTTCAAACTAATAAAAACTGAAATTGGATTGCTTGATGTGAGTTACTGTACAACACTGCTCTTTGTATTTTATTTCAGTAATCATGTTATTCTTTATGAAAGTTCAGATGAATTACAAATAAGGGAGCTGTTCTTCTTGACAAGGGACTTCTATTTCTGCCTATCCATTCATTAGATTTACATAGTCCTACCAGACAGCAGAGCCAGGCTGGTCACTTGACTTTTCTCTAATGCAGTTAGTGTTACTAAACCCACAACAGTAAAATCTGTCTGTATATGCTGTAAAGCATGCTTGTTATACTCACTGTGGAACCTAAGGGGTTAATTCTCTGCATTGTGTAAAAAGTCTGCTTGATCCTGTCTTCTCTGTCCTCCCCTTCTTCCACAGTCCCCAAACCATCTCCTGATAGAACAGAGGCTAAGGGACAAGCTACACGTGCTCAGTTTGGTGTGCTAGAGAGTTTTTTTTTTTCTTGGGAGAGTGCATGTGATCGGCACAGAGCCAATCAGCACTGTCCAGACAGAGGGTCAGGGGTCCTGCAGCCTTATAGGACAGTCAAAGCAGATTGAAAACACCTCCTACAAGCTTTAACCAGATGCCGATAGAAGTCACAAGACTGCTCTAACTGCTGATGAAAAAAGGTATTTAGCAGTTTATAGTTACTAAAACTATTGCATTTCCATGTTTTGTGTACTGTGGGGGACAAGATATAGTGAATGCAGGACCCTGGGTGTAGTAACACCTTAAGCAAAGGTGTGTGCCTGTGTTACATCAAAAAGCTGCTGATCGGTACCTATATCAGAGTGTCTCCCAGCGCTCATGTGACTCCTCGGCTCTCTCCTCTGCCTGGCTGACAGCTATAGTGGGCGGAGCCGAGCACTCCCGCTGATGTCAGCTGGGGAGGAGGGGATAAGAGAGCCTAGGAGTCATGTGAGCACCAGGAGACGCTCTGATATAGGTACAGATCGGCAGCTTTTTGATATAACACAGGCACACACATTGTTATGTTACAGAGGGGATGGGATGTTTTTATTGTAGTTAAAATAGCAGTAGGGGGTGGGCACTGACACAGAGCAGACAGGCAGGGAGGGGAAGGGGGAAAGGAGGACAGAGAAGGACAGAGCAGGGCTTCGGATGACAGAGGCACGTAAACCGACCACGGTGTCAGGGCTCAGCAGCCATGATAAATCGTGGCCGGCTTACAGGGGGGAGGGTATAGCCTGTTTTTTGGGGTAACAAACACTTTAAGTGAAAAATTAGGTACTTACAGGGCTTGTGTTTAGAATTGCATTTAAGGTTCATGCACATTAGAGGTGGAAAATTCTGGCTTTTTTCCATGCCTGGGAAGCTCAGGTACCCATAGACCTGAACGTCTATGCATGGCTGTACGTAAATATACGCTGATATATATGTACACCCACGTATGGCATACACATGTATTCCCCATTCACAGAGCCCTTAGTGATTTTAAAGTGGTAACACTATTAAAACCAAAAAAAAAAACAGGCCTATTTAAAATTTTAAAATGCAGGAAAAAAAACAAACAAAAAAACACACCTTCTAGTAATATAATGTATCCAAAATAATAATAATTTACAGTTCTCCACAGAGTAAACCGAAATCTGATTGGTTACTGTGGGGTACTATAACACGAGTGCAAGTCTTACGGCTTATATTTAGCCTGAAAATCTTATTTTTGTAAATGAAAATCTGGTTGAGAGTTTATGAACTTTGACTAAACTTTGAAATTGAACTAAATTCAACAGAAGTCAAGATGCCTGCCTATAGACAGGTCTATTTTCTTTTTTTGTTTGTTTACAAACGTTTTTATTGTGGAATGGTATAACATCTGGGTGTACAAGCATTGTGGGGACAAGAAGTACAGTGGCTAAAAAGCCAATGACAGCTTAGTATTAAATCTCATACAATGCAGATAACAATACTCATTACAATACATAATGAACCCATTAAGTCGAAACAAAGAGAAATACATGAAGTAAAACGAAACCAAAAAAAAAAAAGAAAAAGAAACTCACAATTGTGACAAATGTGCAACCCAAGCATATTGAAATTGCCATCATTCAACAAGGATGCTATATTCAATACTACATGAAACAAAGGCACTCTTCAACCAGATTCTATCAATTGGGACTATAATCAGACCTCTTGTGTTTCAGCCACTGGGGCCGAGGGATCCTCTCTATCACTAAGCAGGTGGGCCGTCCAATTATTCCATTTGCGGTCAAAAATGTGCATGGAGTCCAGAAGAGTATGGTGTATTCTTTCCATAGTCCTAATGGACTCCATACTCAAAATCACCTGCGACCAAGATACATGGGAACGTTTCCAGTTCAAAGCTATTGCCCATTGAATAGCACTAAAAAGAGAGTGTGAATTAATTTCTGTAGGGGGAGGGGAACAGCTGGGAGCTCTGCAAACAGCAGACACCTTTGAGAGGTCAGAGTAATCGAAACTCCAGAGAGAAGTGTTATAAGAGACGTAGTATTATGCCAAATGGCGTCTAGGGCCTTACAACTCCAGAACGTGTGTAACAGCGTTTCCCCGTCCTGGCATCCTCTAAAGCATGTGCCAGGAACCAGAGGATATATTCTGTGGAGACGATCAGGAGTGTAATACCAGACCCCACTGTCTACCTGCCGATATCGGTGTGTTGGAGTGCTTGGCCGGCTGCCACTACTAGGTAGCCTGTGCCTGGGTCTCGGTGTGGCCGTTGCAAGGCAGCAGGCGAGGAAGACGGAGAAGCCGGTGTCGGTCACTAGAGCAAGTTAGCTGCACTGTGGCGCTTTCACTGGAGCCGCGGCAATTACTGCGCCTGCGTACCCGGGAGTCGGTGGAGCGGCTTTCAGTATACCGCTACGGAGCGGCGAGTGAGGAGGAGAGGTGGACGGGTGGAACTGAAGTCCGGTGGTGAGCCTATTCCTATGCTAAACTGCCTATGCCACACCGTGGAGGCCGGTAAGAAGCTGGACGCTGGGTCCTGGGACTTTGGGGACCGGAGCAGGTGAGCGGGACTTGAAAAGAGGGTTTTAACCCTCTCAACTTATTACAGCTCATTGTGCTTGGCTAAAAGACAGAAGGTTGCTACCCTGTGGTCCTATAGTACTACAGGGGGAAGGAGAAGTGAACGGGAAGCCGTGACATATTTGATTAGTATATTAATTTCTTAAACTGCTGAACATGTACATCGGCCGATTGGAGACTGCAGGGTTGTAGATAGATCCTTGCATTAAAAGAGACAGTACCTGCCTGTGTAGTCCCGGCCAACTTTTTCTGCTGCTCCCTGGCTTCCCTCTTGCCCTATTCGTTCCCCCCTGGTAGTGTTGGGTACCCGGGTACATAAAGGCAATAACGGCAATGTCAAGGAGGAGAGGGGAGGAGCCAGTCAATATGGAGAATTTAGGGCCCCAGTCATTACGGTCAGCAAAGGAGAAGGGGAACCAGGCGGCAGCAGCAGCAGCAAAGTTGGAGAGGTTTGCACACACCTCTGAACAGACCCCCACTAAGAACGGGCAATTTTCGCAACTCAAGACCACCGGGGATAGGAAAAGTCAAGGACAGGCATCCTCAACTCCAGCTGGAGCAGGGCATAAAAACCCGATTGTTAATAAAGGTACAGGGGCAGGGGAAAAAGCTCATTTACCACCACCAACAACCGTCTCCGTTACAGAGGTAGAACCAACCCTGAGGGAAGTTTTACAGGCGATTAACTCTTGTAAGGCATCAGTGGAGGGGTTAAGCTGTCAAATTAAAGAGGTTAAAGATGAACTATTACTAATAAAGCAGGAGTTGCAAAAGGCAGTAGATAGAATAACTGGCTTGGAGGGAAGAGTGAGTCAAGTGGAGGACGATGTTTTTCCCCTACAGCAAGATGTTAAATCTATGAAGGAACAACTGGGTAGAATTAATGAAAAAATGGATGAAATGGAAAACCGCCTGAGAAGGGACAATATAAGAATAGTGGGTCTCCCAGAGAGATGTGAAGGGCAGAGTCCCATTGCCTTTTTGGAAGGATGGCTCACAGAAATATTTGGAAGAGATGCATTTTCCCCACAGTTTGCAATTGAGAGAGCCCACCGGGTCCCCTTCAGGGCTCCGCTCCCTGGAGGGCGCCCCAGGTCCTTATTAATGAAATCTCTGAAACACTGTGACAAGATAATTCTATTGCGCAAAGCCAGAGAGAAGGGGCTTATTTTTTACAACGGAGCAAAGGTTTCATACTTCGCGGACTTTTCACCGGAGCTGCAGAGACGCAGGGAAGGTTTTGTGGAGATCAAACGCACCCTACAAAAATTTGAAGTCAAGTACGCCTTACTGTATCCAGCTAGGCTACGGGTTGAGGCCATTGGAGAGGTTCTCTTCTTTGATTCCCCGGTGGGGGTAACCCGCTGGTATGAAGAAAACAAACAGAGACTGAAACCCAAAGAAAGGAGCCCAGAGTGTTAGGATGCTCGATAAGAAGATAAGAAGATTTGGATTGTGGGAAGCAATATGAACTTGGTATAGAGAGGAAGAATGATGGTGTATGGTAGAGTAGGAATGGGGGAGGAGGAGGATATTATATTTAAAATTTTGCACATGTGGATACTAATGGTGGAGGGAGGGGGGGGAATGTTAGGAAGGGGTATTTTGAAAGGAATATATGAGGTGGTCACGAATAGAGCCCCAGGGGCTAACCTGGTAAGGTGGGGGGAGGGGCTGGGGGAGGGGGGGGAAGGGGTGGGGGGGGGAAGGGGTGGGAGGGATGGGGGGAGTGGGGGTGGGAGGGATGGGGGGGAGTGGTGGGGGGGGGGGACTGGTGGGGGGCGGGTGGTGGAGTGGGAGAGGGGTTGTAAATTTATTTTAAAGAGGAATTAAAATGCACATAGCACTTGGGGGGGTAGCTAGGGGGAAAGGGGGGAGGGGGGATGCAGGATTAAGCACATGTGTGGTAAATGTAAACACTATGAAAAAGGGGATATTTAGAATGTTTACTGGAATGGAATATAATAGTAAGGAAGCCCTATGGGCTACAAAGTACAGTGGGTAATTAAGGGAACACTTTTTTTTTGTTTGCCTTTTCTTCCTCCTTTTTATACGTAGTGCACAACATGGTATTAATAGAGGATTTTCATTTTAGCTATCTTATGGGTTCTCTGGGAGGTATAATGGGTAAGGAGGTGTTATTTTCCGGCAAAAGACAATGTACCAAGTTTAAGGCGCCCATTATTTTTGGTTTCCTAGAGGCCAGCTCTTGCCTGTGGCTTGTTTGATGCAGTCTAAGGTCCTTAAAATAGGCTCCTGGAACGTACGGGGGATGGGGAACCCAAATAAGAGGGCTGCCATTTTTTCATTACTGGAGTTAGGGGGGGTGGGTTTGGTCTGCCTACAGGAGACACACCTGACAAAGGACACGATGAAATGTCTCCCAAGTAGGAGGTTTCAGGCCCAATACCACTCGTCTCTTACTCTAGGGGGGTGAGTATATTGGTAACAAGAAGTATGATGTTCTCCTGTAGGCAGACCAGGATAGATAGTTTGGGTCGTTATGTTTTTTTATACTGCTCTATTGAAAATAGAATGTATGTCATTGCCAACATTTATATCCCCCCACCTTTCAAATTGGAAGTGTTATACAACCTAATGGAGTTTATGTTGGATAAAACAGACACCCCGGTGATAGTATTAGGGGACTTTAACGAGGTGCTGAACAGAGAGCTAGACCGATATCCATCGAGAGTCCAAGTAAACAGTGTAGCAGGGGGCCGGTTGGGTCAATTCCTAGAGGAGGCAGGCCTATTGGATATATGGAGGGCCTGGAAACCTGGAGTAAGGCAGTACTCCTGCTTCTCTGCCTCCCACTCCACCTTTTCCAGGATTGATATGACCCTGGGGAACGTAGAGGCAGTACCACTAATAAAGGATATAGTATATTATCCGAGAGGGGTCTCGGATCACTCTCTGATGGTGGCCTCAGTGGACATAGGGGTCAGGGAGGCTAGAGGGTTTTGGAAGCTAAGCCCATATTGGTTGGAGTTAATGGGGGAACCAGAGAGGATAACAACAAAGTTAGAAGACTTCTTAAAATCTAATGAAGGTTCAACTACAGTGGGTGTACAATGGAACACTTTGAAGGCATTTCTTAGGGGCATTTTGATCCAGGGGGTGGCAGGAGTCACAAAGAGGGCAAGGGAGTGGGAAGAAGGAATCAGGAGGGAACTGGAGTTGGCAGAGAAGCAATTTATAGAAGATCCTACTCCAGAGAAGCAGAAACGGTGGGAGGAAAAACAGGAAGCCTAAAGAGCAGCAGTCCTGAAGAGGGGTGAAAATAAGCAACTTTTCCAGAAACAACGGACCTTTGGGGAAGGTGAAAGTGTGGGACGTATGTTGGCCTACTTGGTAAAAACCAACTCCTCCTCCTCGATGATCCCGGCAATCAGGACTCCAAAAGGCGAGATATCTTCTCAGAGTCTAGAAATCACAGGCACATTCGAGAAGTATTACGAAAATCTGTACAGGTCGCAAGGGATCGTCGAGGAGAAGGACATGGAAAACTTTTTTAAGGGTATAAGGATCCCGATGGTTACTGAAGAGGATAGAGAGGGTATAGATGCGCCAATTACACTAGCTGAAGTGCAACAAGCGGTAAATGGAATGGCAAACCAAAAATCTCCAGGACCGGATGGTCTTCCGGTAGAGACCTATAAGCAGTACGGGAAGATCCTCCTGCCAGAATTATTGAAAACACTGAACTGGGCTCTACAGGGAGGGTGTTTGCCTGTTTCGATGACCGAAACAGATATTATTTTGCTTCATAAAGAAGGGGGTGACCCACTGGACCCGTCGGCATACAGGCCTATATCCCTGTTGTGTACAGACGCCAAGATCCTGGCAAGGGTGTTGGCTGCCAGGCTTAATAAAATTATGCATAAACTTATCCACGTGGTCCAAACGGGATTCATTTCTCATAGAACCACGAGCATGAATATCAGGAGGGTCTATATGAACCTTCAGACCCCGACTGAGATTATGGGATCAAGAGCAGTACTATCCCTGGACATAACTAAGGCCTTTGACAGTTTGGAGTGGCCCTATCTCTGGCGGGTGTTGGAGGAGTTTGGCCTGGGCCCTGTTTTTAGAAGGTGGATAAAAATACTGTACAGGGGCCCAAGCGCAAGGGTTAGGGTTAATAAAGACCTCTCAGGGAAAATATGCTTAGAGAGGGGAACAAGACAGGGGTGCCCCCTATCCCCCCTGCTTTTTGCCCTTGCCATGGAGCCACTAGCAATTCATATTAGGTCCAGCTCAAAAATTGAGGGGTTCGTAAGAAGAATAGGAGAGGAGAGGATTGCCCTGTATGCCGACGACGTCTTACTGTTTCTTGGAGATATGGGAGGCTCTCTTAGGCAGGTAATGGATATAATGGAGAAGTTTGGCAATGTGTCGGGACTGGTGGTGAACTGGAGGAAGTCTGCACTATTGCCATTAGATACACCCATTGGTCAGGACTTGTCGGGAATTCCACACCTAAAAGTAGTTTCAACGATTCGTTATTTGGGCATAAATATGTCAAAAGATCCCAATCAGTTCATTGTAGATAACCTAGTTCCATTACTGGGTAAATTTGAGCGTAAAATTGATATCTGGAGCCGGCTGCCCCTGTCTGCAGCAGGAAGGGGCAACTTAATTAAGATGGTCTGGTTGCCTCAATTGCTGTATTTGCTACACAATTCACCGGTGTGGGTGAATAAAAAGTGGTTTAAAAAGATCGATTCACTTTTCAGGGAACTGTTATGGAGGAGGGGGAAGGCCAGGATTAGCCTCCAGAACCTACAGCTGCCAGTTAAAGAAGGAGGAATAGCTCTCCCGCATCCGAGGTGCTACTTCTTGGCGGCACAGTTGCAGCATGTAGGGGGTGGATGCGCTGATAGTGGTTTGCTAACTCTGGAGACACCGCATAAAATCGTAGCGGAGGCACTGGAGGCAGACTCACTACCTGGTAGCAGTCCCACAACCAAGTTAATAACAAAAGTTTGGAAAGCAACAAAGACCTTAATGGGATATTTCGGGTTTACAGAATTTGCTCCCCTCTGGCATAACAGAAACCTACAGGAGATCGTGGCTATGGAGGAATTTAAGGAATGGGCGAGGTGGGGTATAAATAGACTATCCCAACTGTACAGAGGGAACGTATTGAAAACTTTTGAGGACCTTCAAAAAGAATATAGTATGCCAAAACAAACATTTTTTAGGCATTTACAAATGAGAGCAGCTCTGGAGGTACAATTTAGGGTAGGTCCCCCAGTTTGGACAGATGCTGTACTGCTACAGAGAGTGATCAGACCCGGGAAGATGAAGGGTTTTATTTCCGGAATATATACGCAACTATGCAAGGAAGCTGTCGTTAGATCAGAGCACCTCGGCTGCAGGGAGGGGTGGGAGAAGGATGTGGGAAAGTTAACTGATACACAATGGAGGGAAATTTTGAAGGTGGGGCAGGAGGTTTCAGTTTCACCTGCACAGACACTCTCTCAACTAATGTTGCTATACAGAGCATACTACACCCCAAAGAAACTATTCCGTTTTGGTGTAAGTCCCAATGCCAAATGCCCCAGGTGTGGGGAGGAGGGTGACCTGATACACATGGTATGGAGGTGCCCTAAACTAGTACGGTACTGGTTGGGGGTTGTGGGCTCTATTGGAGATAAGTGGGGGATCTCTTTAGAGACAGATGTCAGACTCTGCATTCTTGGATATAGGGTATGGAGCCTGGAGGAGGCAGCGGTTAAGATAGTGGTTTTGAGATGCCTATACCAGGCTCGGAAGCTTATTATGCAGAGATGGCAATCACCCCTCCCCCCGGCAGTTGATGAGTGGGTTAAAACAATAAATGACGTAATATGGAAGGAGAGAGCCCTATATATCAGAAGAGGGAACCTTAAAAAATTTAAAAAGATGTGGAACCCCTGGTTAGTAAGCGTAGGGTGTCAGGAATAAAAGGAGGTTCTGGCTCAGGGCGGGACGAGAGCAAGGGGAAGGCGGGAGGGTATGGGGGAAAATAGTTACCTGTCGCCCTATTGTACCATATGAAACTATCTGTTGGATAAGATATGCAGATGTAGTGGGAGTGAGGGTGGAACGGCTGAGGGATACACGGCCTCTTTTCTAGCAGAGTATGTCTACATGAACTTGCGGATGTTTTAATATGTTGTATGTAAAACTAAGAATTGTTAATAAAGATTATTTAAGAAAAAAAAAAAAAAAAAAAAAAAGGAGTGTAATACCACCTAGTGTGAAGTTTGAGTACTGTCTCTTTGATGGATATAGATCGTGTACATTTGTGCATATTATCTATCATGTCCTGCCAGTCCTCAGCAGGGAACTCTTGGGCCATCACAACCTCCCATGCCTCCATTGCCTTAGATTTTTGAGGGGAGTTGAAGTCATTAAGGTATCTATAAAGAGTAGATATGGTCCCCTTATCTCTCGAAGCCTCTCCACATAGAAATTCAAATGGAGTCTTTGACAATTCAACTCCACCCGCGATAAGTGCCGAGTAGAAGTGTCGTATTTGCAAGTATTGGTGAAACTCGGATCGACCCATAGCGTAGGTTTGCTGCAGGTGAGCGTAAGAACAAAAAGGAGGCATCCTGCAACAAAGATTCAAGGTTCACCAAACCCTTTGCGGTCCAGCTAAGGAATGACAATGTAGAAGAAAAGGCCGGAGGGAATGAAGGTTCTCCTAAAAAGGAAGATAGAAGGGGCTTAAACTTCTTAGAGTAGAGGGACCATAGATAAAGTGATTGGCCTACTATATTATTCAGTGGGGTGACATCTTTTGGAGATATAGAGCGGGACCATAGAAGACCTGGGAGGTAATAAGGAGCCACCAAGATCTGCTCAAATTGTAGCCATGGTATAGAGGCGAGGGAGGTATGCCACTGCGCCAATTGGATAAGGCGGGATGCCAAGAAGTACTTCCATAGATCCGGGCATCCCAAGCCCCCCTCACTTGAGTTCTATACATCAAGACAGGGCTATTTTCAATGTACTACATTACATAAGAACTAGTGCTTTTAGGCTTTGATTTATTTCGTATTTTATCGAATGGTTATATTTACTAAAAACCAAAGACACTGCACTTCCTTTCGGGATTCCCGGAGTACAAGATGATGGGCAATGGACAGTTATTTTTAGGTTGTGTATTATTATGCATATGCTGCTGATGTTTTTTGAAAGTTAGTACAGAACACTACACGTTCTTGTGTGGTCTAACAAGGTGTCCCTTCTGTTTACTCCAGACAGACAACTGACACCTAACACCTGATTCCATGCAACAAATTCAGTGTCACAAACACCAATTTGTGGCTCCAGAGCATTACATTCACAGTCTGTGCATGTCAGGAATGAGTGCAAAATCACACGTTCTCCCGACATACACAGAAACGTGCTACTCTTTAGCGGATGCACCCTTGATTCTTAATGGTACTCCCATACATCTGCTAATGCAGTTCGGTGCAAGTTGATTTTGCAAAGGGGTCAGGGACGCATTTCTCACCTGTCGGGCAGCCAATTGAAATGGATAGGTTGCTTTACATGTGCGCTCGGTCACACCTGCACAGTGCGAGCAGAGCCTTCATTAACCAAAGCCAAACTGGAACTAATTTGTTGCTTGAAGTACTGTGTATCTAAAGCCAAAACTGTGGGGTAGGTTAGCAACTCTTATGCCGCGTACACATGAGCGGACTTTACGGCAGACTTTGCCCGGCGGACTGGATTTCGTCAGACAATTCGATCGGGTGTGGGCTCCAGCGGACTTTGTTGTCTCAAAAGTTGGACGGACTTAGATTTGAAACATGTTTTAAATTAATCCGTCGAAATCAAGTCCGGTCGAAAAGTCCGCTCGTCTGTATGCTAGTTCGACGGACAAAGAGCCACGCTAGGGCAGCTATTGGTTACTGGCTATGAACTTCCTTGTTTTAGTCCGGTCGTACGTCATCATGTACGAATTCGACAGACTTTGGTGGACTGTGTGTAGGCAAGTCCGTTCATTCAGAAAGTCCGTCTTAAAGTACGTCGAAAAGTCCGCCGGGCAAAGTCTGCCGTAAAGTCCGACCGTGTGTACGCGGCATTAGGTTTTTAAAGGGTATGTTACAGCAACATTTCATATCTCTGATATGTGTCTGTTGTATCATGTATAAAAAGTATCCTGTTCTCTTCACATTGCTTCCTTTGTATGAAATAGCTGGTAATTCTGCCAGTCCTCCTGCTTTCCTATTTTCAGACTGATCACGTCCACCCCAGTGTGGTCAGTTTTCTTCTTTGCATTCTATTTGGGAGCACAAAACGGCGAGGAGGGAGAGGGAAACCAGCACAAACCATGTAAAAAGTCCAAGGAAAAGAGTAAAGTCCATATATTAGTCCAAATATAATAAGTGGATGGCTGCCAGTTGACGTAGTAACAAGCAACTATGTGGATCAAAGCATGAGGACAAGCAGCACCATCTAATTGTACTCAATCATTAAAAACAATGTATTCAGAAAGTAAGCAACTCACATTTAAAAGTGTTTGTCGATATGCAGTTCATAAGCTTTTTTAAATGTGAGTTGCTTACTTTCTGAATAAATCATGTTTAATGATTTACTACACTTAGATGGCGCTGCTTGTCTTCTTGCTCTGTCTTTATTTGGGAGCAGGGGCGGACTGACCATTCGGTCACTCGGTCGCCGACCGAGGGCCCGACGTCAGGAGGGGCCCCATGAGCTGCTCAGTCAGCAGCGGAAAAAAGCCGCCCGCCGCACCGCACGAAAACCCCGTCCTCCCGGTCGCCGCGGCCAGCCCGCTGCCAGAGCAGACCTCGGCTTAGGATGAGAGAGGCTCTGTCAGCAGGGAGGGGCGGGGCAGGGAGCTCCACTGACGCTCTGACCCTGCCCTGCCCCGCCCCTCCTCATGTAGTCTGAGTCTGTATAGAGCGTCTCTCCTGCACTTCTGAGAGCTCCGCTCTGGACCACAAAAATCCCCGCCCCCTACCGACGAAAGCCCCGCCCCCTACCGACGAAAGCCCTGCCCCCTACCGACGAAAGCCCCGCCCCCGGATCTCTGAGAGCGGGAGGTGAGCCCGACTGGTCAGGTAGGTCCTTCTGCCTACCGTAGATACCCGACCTGTAGACCCCTTTTTTTTTTGCTAAAGCATCCCTGGAAATGTTGTTTATCCCCCTGTATAGCTGTGCATTGCTGAAAGTTTGAATTTTAAAACCGGCTACCTGGTCATCTCCTGTAGTCGCATCCCCAGTCTGGTTATCTCCTGTTGTCGCATTCGCAGTCTCTGGTTATCTCCTGTAGTCGCATTTGCAGTCTGGTCATTTCCTGTAATCGCATTCGCAGTCTGGTCATTTCCTGTAGTCGCATTCGCAGTCTATGGTTATCTCCTGTAGTCGCATTCGCAGTCTCTGGTTATTTCCTGTAGTTGCATTCGCAGTCTCTGGTTATTTAATGTAGTCGCATTCGCAGTCTCTGGTTACTTCCTGTAGTTGCATTCGCAATCTGGTTATTTCCTGTAGTTGCATCCCCAGTCTGGTTATTTCCTGTAGTCGCATTCGCAGCCTCTGGTTACTTCCTGTAGTCACATTCGCAGTCTGGTTATTTCCTGTAGTCGCATTTGCAGTCTGGTTATTTCCTGTAGTTGCATTCGCAGTCTCTGGTCATCTCCTGTAGTCCCATCCCCAGTCTCTGGTTATTTCCTGTAGTCGCATTCGCAGTCTGGTCATCTCCTGTAGTCGCATCCCCAGTCTCTGGTTATCTCCTGTAGTCACATCCCCAGTCTCTGGTTATCTCCTGTAGTCGCATTCGCAGTCTGGTTATTTCCTGTAGTCGCATTCGCAGTCTCTGGTTATTTCCTGTAGTCGCATCCCCAGTCTCTGGTTATTTCCTGTAGTCGCATCCCCAGTCTCTGGTTATTTCCTGTAGTCGCATTCGCAGTCTGGTTATTTCCTGTAGTCGCATTTGCAGTCTGGTTATTTCCTGTAGTCGCATTCGCAGTCTGGTTATTTCCTGTAGTTGCATTCGCAGTCTCTGGTTATTTCCTGTAGTTGCATCCCCAGTCTCTGGTTATTTCCTGTAGTCGCATTCATAGTCTGGTTATTTCCTGTAGTTGCATTCGCAGTCTGATTATTTCCTGTAGTCGCATCCCCAGTCTGGTTATCTCCTGTAGTCGCATTCGTAGTCTGGTTATTTCCTGTAGTTGCATTCGCAGTCTCTGGTCATCTCCTGTAGTCGCATCCCCAGTCTCTGGTTATCTCCTGTAGTCGCATTCGCAGTCTGGTTATTTCCTGTAGTTGCATTCGCAGTCTCTGGTTATTTCCTGTAGTTGCATTCGCAGTCTCTGGTCATCTCCTGTAGTCGCATTCGCAGTCTCTGGTTATTTCCTGTAGTCGCATCCCCAGTCTCTGGTCATCTCCTGTAGTCGCATTCGCAGTCTCTGGTTATTTCCTGTAGTCGCATTCGCAGTCTGGTTATTTCCTGTAGTCGCATTCGCAGCCTCTGGTTATTTCCTGTAGTCGCATTCGCAGTCTGGTTATTTTCTGTAGTCACATTCGCAGTCTGGTTATTTTCTGTAGTCGCATTCGCAGTCTGGTTATCTCCTGTAGTCGCATCCCCAGTCTCTGGTCATCTCCTGTAGTCGCATCCCCAGTCTCTGGTCATCTCCTGTAGTCGCATTCGCAGTCTGGTTAATTCCTGTAGTCGCATTCGCAGTCTGGTTATTTCCTGTAGTTGCATTCGCAGTCTCTGGTTATTTCCTGTAGTTGCATCCCCAGTCTCTGGTTATTTCCTGTAGTCGCATTCGCAGTCTCTGGTTATTTCCTGTAGTCGCATCCCCAGTCTGGTTATCTCCTGTAGTCGCATTCGTAGTCTGGTTATTTCCTGTAGTTGCATTCGCAGTCTCTGGTTATCTCCTGTTGTCGCATTCGCAGTCTCTGGTTATCTCCTGTAGTCATTTATGATATCTATGGCTATGCATATTTATTGAATCCATATTGAGCACTATATTTGATTGGCTGTTTTCTTCTGCTTAGGCCTGGCAAACACGCACAATCGCACATGATGATGACTTCATCATCATGTGCGTGATTGTGATTGTGCGTGTGTGCCAAGCAGAAGCAGCCAATCAAATATAGTGCTCAATATGGATTAAATAAATATTGGGAAGATTGTTCCTTCCATTGGTGATCAGTGGGAAGAATGTTCCTTACATTGGATGTCAGTGAGAAGAATGTTTCTATACATTGGTGGTCAGTGAGAAGAATGTTCCTTACATTGGTGGTCAGTGGGAAGAATGTTCCTTACATTGTTGGTCAGTGGGAAGAATGTTCCTTACATTGTTGGTCAGTGGGAAGAATGTTCCTTACATTGTTGGTCAGTGGGAAGAATGTTCCTTACATTGGTGGTCAGTGGGAAGAATGTTCCTTACATTGGTGGTCAGTGAGAAGAATGTTCCTTACATTGGTGGTCAGTGGGAAGAATGTTCCTTACATTGGTGGTCAGTGGGAAGAACGTTCCTTACATTGGTGATCAGTGAGAAGAATGTTCCTTACATTGGTGGTCTGTGAGAAGAATGTTTCTATACATTGGTGGTCAGTGGGAAGAATGCTCCTTACATTGGTGGTCAGTGGGAAGAATGCTCCTTACATTGGTGATCAGTGGGAAGAATGCTCCTTACATTGGTGGTCAGTGGGAAGAATGTTCCTTACATTGTTGGTCAGTGGGAAGAATGTTCCTTACATTGGTGGTCAGTGGGAAGAATGTTCCTTACTTTGGTGGTCAGTGAGAAGAATGTTCCTTACATTGGTGGTCAGTGGGAAGAATGTTCCTTACATTGGTGGTCAGTGGGAAGAACGTTCCTTACATTGGATGTCAGTGAGAAGAATGTTCCTTACATTGGTGGTCAGTGAGAAGAATGTTTCTATACATTGGTGGTCAGTGGGAAGAATGCTCCTTACATTGGTGGTCAGTGGGAAGAATGTTCCTTACATTGGTGGTCAGTGGGAAGAATGTTTCTATACATTGGTGGTCAGTGAGAAGAATGTTTCTATACATTGGTGGTCAGTGGGAAGAATGCTCCTTACATTGGTGGTCAGTGGGAAGAATGCTCCTTACATTGGTGATCAGTGGGAAGAATGCTCCTTACATTGGTGATCAGTGGGAAGAATGCTCCTTACATTGGTGGTCAGTGGGAAGAATGTTCCTTACATTGTTGGTCAGTGGGAAGAATGTTCCTTACATTGGTGGTCAGTGGGAAGAATGTTCCTTACATTGGTGGTCAGTGAGAAGAATGTTCCTTACATTGGTGGTCAGTGGGAAGAATGTTCCTTACATTGGTGGTCAGTGGGAAGAACGTTCCTTACATTGGTGATCAGTGAGAAGAATGTTCCTTACATTGGTGGTCTGTGAGAAGAATGTTTCTATACATTGGTGGTCAGTGGGAAGAATGCTCCTTACATTGGTGGTCAGTGGGAAGAATGCTCCTTACATTGGTGATCAGTGGGAAGAATGCTCCTTACATTGGTGGTCAGTGGGAAGAATGTTCCTTACATTGTTGGTCAGTGGGAAGAATGTTCCTTACATTGGTGGTCAGTGGGAAGAATGTTCCTTACATTGGTGGTCAGTGAGAAGAATGTTCCTTACATTGGTGGTCAGTGGGAAGAATGTTCCTTACATTGGTGGTCAGTGGGAAGAACGTTCCTTACATTGGATGTCAGTGAGAAGAATGTTCCTTACATTGGTGGTCAGTGAGAAGAATGTTTCTATACATTGGTGGTCAGTGGGAAGAATGCTCCTTACATTGGTGGTCAGTGGGAAGAATGTTCCTTACATTGGTGGTCAGTGGGAAGAACGTTCCTTACATTGGTGATCAGTGAGAAGAATGTTCCTTACATTGGTGGTCTGTGAGAAGAATGTTTCTATACATTGGTGGTCAGTGGGAAGAATGCTCCTTACATTGGTGGTCAGTGGGAAGAATGCTCCTTACATTGGTGATCAGTGGGAAGAATGTTCCTTACATTGTTGGTCAGTGGGAAGAATGTTCCTTACATTGTTGGTCAGTGGGAAGAATGTTCCTTACATTGGTGGTCAGTGGGAAGAATGTTCCTTACATTGGTGGTCAGTGAGAAGAATGTTCCTTACATTGGTGGTCAGTGGGAAGAATGTTCCTTACATTGGTGGTCAGTGGGAAGAACGTTCCTTACATTGGATGTCAGTGAGAAGAATGTTCCTTACATTGGTGGTCAGTGAGAAGAATGTTTCTATACATTGGTGGTCAGTGGGAAGAATGCTCCTTACATTGGTGGTCAGTGGGAAGAATGCTCCTTACATTGGTGATCAGTGGGAAGAATGCTCCTTACATTGGTGGTCAGTGGGAAGAATGCTCCTTACATTGGTGATCAGTGGGAAGAATGCTCCTTACATTGGTGATCAGTGAGAAGAATGTTCCTTACATTGGTGGTCAGTGAGAAGAATGCTCCTTATATTGGTGATCAGTGAGAAGAATGTTCCTTACATTGGTGATCAGTGAAAATGATATAAAGTTAATAAAAATAATTTTAAAAAAATGTAAAGCACCCCCATGATCCCCACACATGCTCTATATGAAAAGCTTTATGTAGGATGAGCACATGTATGTAAACGTGTCTATAGACGCAAATGCTGGACACGGGAGCCCACCTGCAAGGTAACCCCACCCCGGGAGAGCGCTTCTCCTAGGGAGTTATCTGATGTGGGGAGGAGCCGCGAGAGCCACCCCCAGATGTCGAGGTTCGGGGCCATTCTGTGCAAAACGAGCTGCACAGTGGAGGCAAGTATGATATGTTTTTTTTTTTTTTTGTTTTTTGTTTTTTTTTTTAAATAACAAAGAGCCTTTACAATCACTTTAATTTTGGAAAGGTACCATTGTTGCACTTTCTTTAATGTAATTCTGTGACGAGCGCATGTAGTGTGGGCAGTGCAAAATGTAGGTGGGGATTTGTGTGGGTGTGGCATTGAATGTGGGTGGGAACACATGAGCGGGGACAGGGGGCCCCAGGATCTCCTATTGCCCGGGGGCCCCATGAGTTGTCAGTCCGCCCCTGTTTGGGAGCACAGCTTGCCTGTACTCCAATGGTTAGACTTGTGCTGACACAGCCCCCCTACACTTTTCTTCACTGGGAAGGACAATGTACTGCTGTATGTCTGCCTCCTGCTGCCATGCTCCCCCAGCAGTCTCCAGCCCCACCAATCCAAGCCCCTTATGTAGCTGAGAACATAAGTCATGCGTTCACTAAACAAAAAAAAAAAGCATTTATAAATTTACATATAATTTTGCTTTGCATTTCTATCTTAAGCTGAATGGGTTATACCAGGTAGGGGTTCACATATACTTTAATTGCATCACTTTAATTGCATCTGTGGTCAAAAATGTTACTTTGCTGGCACTGAAAGAAGTTTTCCAATGGGGACACGGGCAAGTATGTGTGTGCAATACCTGTTGGATCCCTGTGGAAGCTGAAAATCATTGTAGCAGGCTCTGCTATGAAAGTGATTGCTGCTAGCTTCTAGGTCCTGTGCTGACTGGCTGCCCTGCTGCTTAGTGAACCCAGGAGGTGTCTCGCTCTGCAAAAGTGTCATTTACAGAACACTTTGTATTTTCTCAATGAATACAAAGTGTTCTGATAGGACAAGGTGGAGCAGTGACATAATCTCTACCTTGTCCAATCAGAGAACACTTTGCATTTATTTAGAAGATGTAAACTGTTTTTTAAACGTCAGCCATACTTGTATGCTCTTACCAAAAAATGGAAGTAATACATGAAAAGGGATTAGATCTGGAGACACTACAAGCGTGATTACCCTTTTTATACCAGAGCAGTCATTAAAAAAAAAGCGAGGCTTTGTTCAAGAGTAGGAATAAACTCAGGCATGTATGGACACAATATTCCAACCCACCCAGGCTATCCTGCCAAGAAGCTGCCAAAGCGGACAGCCAATCATAGGTGGTGGAGGCATTGCCCACCTCGCAGCCACACGTATGTAAAGGGCAAGTATATGTGCACCTGCAGGGCGGGGAATGCTTCTGCAGCCTATGATTGGTTGTCCGCTTTGGCAGTTTCTTGGTGGGATAGCTCAGGCGGGATGATAATTGTATCCAAACATTCCTTGAGCTCATCCCTACTCTTGAGAAAAGTCTCATTTTATTTTCCCGGTTGGATAGGTTAAGTGGGTTTGGATTTGTGTTTTAACCTGCCTGAGCTCTTCCCTGTTCATGAAGTGTACCTTAGTACTAAAGGGATATTTTTGCACAAAATTTGGAAAGGTGCTACATCACTACATATTACACACTTTGAATATCTTCTTACAAATCTTAATGTTGAGTGGACATTGTTTCAAGTGGAGGTTAGGCTAACCCTACACTATACAATCTGATTGTATAACCTTCTTTAGATCTACCAACTATGTAGTGCAATGGGTTGCCTGAATTGTTATCAGTAGAAACAAGTGTTCCGCTTTGTCCTCAGTTTTGGCAACTCTAAAGAAGATGGTACAGATATTTTTTAATCAGTTTGTATATTGTATAAACCGGCTTTACACATTAAAAAGGGATTGGGTTTAGTCCCCACCACCATTCTTCCTTAGGTGAAAAGGACGTGTCCCTGGCCCCACAACCTCCTGGGATTTCCCTATAATATATCCCAGGGGGCTGCAGGAACAGGGACATAAAGACAATGGGCAGAGCTTGACTGTGCCATTGGAGGCCTGCCACCTGAACTCAAATGAGGCAACTGACTCTTGTTGATCAAGGAAGACCATGATCAGTGGATCACAGCAGGACAATGCTGGATCCCCTGGGCAGATGAGAATCTGAACTGAGAACAATGTTGCTCAACAGGTGGGGGATGGGGAGGGGGCATTGACAGTATGACACACTTTCATATAGAATGCATATGTGCTTTTGTATGCACCTACTGAGTTACTAGTAACAATGTACTACTTACAGGCAGGGCTTTTTTCTGGGGGAACGCCATTCCGCCACCTATGACAGACACAGACATTGAAGCAGGCATGAATGGGGACTGCATAAGCCGGTGATCGTACATAGTTCCGGCTGCAGCATGCCTGATACAATGGAGGGCGGAGTGATATCATCCCCACTCCGCCTCTCTCTGCAGATTGAATGTTCCTTTCGGCACAGCCTCTCTTGGATCTGTGTGACGAGAGAGAGCCCAATCTCGCAACACGTGTAGCCTGACTGCAGAGAAACTGTGCAGCCTTTCTTGGTAGAGTATTCATGTAGGATGGGGCTTTGCTAATGATGCTTGAATGAGGGTCTGTGAGCATCTCTATGCTGGATATGGTATGGGGCCCGCCTCTGCGCTGGCCATGGGGCTGGTTGTTTGCTGGTTATGGGGCTGTCTCTTGAGTGATATGAGGGCATCTCTCTGCTGGATATAGACCAGTTGAAATAATCTGCAAGTGCCTCTGTGTTTACTTTGGTAAGAGCTGGGTATTTCTAATGTCTTGTGCATTTTACTACATTGCTTTTTATTAACGCATTTTATACAAATTACTTGTATAGCCCCGAAAGTATACCTGTTCTCTAAAGTGCTATGAGGGATGGAGACATGGGGCGGTTCTAGGGGTGGGTAGGGGGCAGAGACAGGTGTGGCCTAGGGGAGGGGGGGGTGAGTTCCTGCACCTTTTCTCAGAGAAAAAAACCCTCCTTACAGGGCCTCATCCTATATCATGGTGAATACATAGCATGTAATGAGCCCAGCAGAATGGGCACCACTCATTTCGACAACATTTGAAAAGTTTATAATCCAAACACAAATTTATGGGGAGGAGGGTGAAGTAACATGACAACACTGAAATATTTTTGCAAGCTTCAGGTGCAGATCTCTGGGTTGTAAAAGCACAGAGAGAGCAGCAACACATTTGCATCTCACAAGCATACAGCTTGTGAGATGTAACACACAGGGACCACGCTACCACTAGGCAAACTAGGCAGCCTAGAGCGCAGCCACGGCTGCTGGCTTACCTACTCTCTGCTGGGATTAGAGGGCGCCTTGAGCTTGTCAATGCGCCTCGTTCTTTACCCAGCTGTCTAGCACCAGAAATGTCTGTGGTGGCCGGGCATCCATCACTACACGGCAGTGATCAGCAAGAGCCTGACTCGGGAGAAGAGCTCCATTGTGGCACCGCTTCCTCCTTGACCTTGCCCCCCTGACCCTGCCCCTCAGGAGGCAGGAAGCAGCGGGTGCAGCGTATCCCGCGCTTCCAGAGTTGTCACAGAGGAAGGTCGGGAGATGCAGGCTGCTGCAGGAGCCACTGGAATTGGACGGATAGATGCAGGAGACTGGCATCATGGTATGAAAGGTACCGTCTGTCATCATACACAGACCTGGCCTGCAGATCTGCAGACAGACTGAGGAGAGACTGCAGGAACAGGGCTAGGGGTCTCTCATCCCCCACCCTCTCTCTCAGGCCCCCTCCCCTCTCCTCTCTCTCAGGCCCCCTCCCTTCTCCTAGCCCACCCTCCCTCAACCCTTCTCACTCAGCCTCTCTCTCTCAACCCCCCTCCCTCTCCCCCCTCTCAGCCCTCCTTTTCTAAACCCCCTCTCTATAAGCCCTAGCCTCTCTTAACCCCCCTCTCAGTCCCCCTCTCTTAGCCCCCCTCCCCCAATTAGCTGGTCTTGCCTAGGGTGCAAAATAGGCTGGCACCGGCCCTGGTCAGGTAGGTAAGTGTATGTGTCAGATAGGTCAGTGTAATGGTCAGGTAGGTCACATGTGTTACAAGGGCAGGGCAAAGGGGGTGGAGCCATGGGGGGGCAGAAAAATGAGGTTTCGCCTAGGATGTCAAAAATCCTTGCACCAGCCATGGTAACACAGCAAACACCAACAGACAACAAATATACATTTGAGGCCGCGGGAAGTTTTCCATAGCCAAGGTTCGTGCATGCTTGACTTTAGAACATAAAGGTCAAGTTGGCTGTGGACCACAGTGCTTTCTTCTCAGCTGGCCAGTTCACCACCATATAACTCAGCGGGCAGCAAAAGAATTCCTTTCATAAGGATCCCAGAGTTACCCCAAGGAAAAAACTCCACAGGGACTCCCTGGAAACAATAGGCCTTCAAGCCTTTAATAGTCCCCAAGCAAAACCAACTTCGCAAATCTCACGATGACAGGCCTGACTAATAAATATTCTGAATTCATGGGGTAACCTCTTTAACAGAGACTGCTGGAAAAATCAATAGCAACTGGTAAAAGCAATGCACACTATGTGCTTAGAGCAGGGTTACTCAACTTTTTTCTAGTCAAGGCACCCTTTAAAATTCTGCATCCCATTCTAAAATCTAAAAAAAAAAAAAATAAACTAATCATTTTATGCATTCCAACAGCATCCATACATATAGGACACACAACATTCGAGGCGATTTATTCTTTGAAAGCAAATACACTTTTGCACACTGGTACTGACTAGTATTCCGGCATTTATTTTATCTCAGCCCACACATCTAGGATGATACAATGCTGACATAGAGAAGCATGGGGGGTGGGGGGCTTGTATAACATTTTGGGGGCAAATTAGGGCAATCTTTAGGCATTTTGCAAAGGCGCCCCTGAAGAACCTAGAAGGCACCCTGGTTGAAAAAGGCTGGCTTAGAGGAACTAGAGATAGAGATCAATAGGCACTTTCAATCAGTTAGCCAGTATACAGTTTACAAAAAAAGGACAAATTAATATACTCACCAAATTCGCCAGGGGCGCCTCCTATCTTTTGGCTCCCTCCAGCGTTTTACTGAAAAAGAACACAATAAATCATACATTAAAAATGCCGGCTTTGCCCATCTAACAAAATTTCTTCGTACAATTGAACCACGCTGCTGCCTGAGTTTTGTGTGTGTGTGTTACAGAGAGATTTAAACACTTCACGGCAGCCAGCTCTTTTTATACCTTTAAGATCAGTGTGCTGCTAAGGTAAGGAGATTGATAACAAGTGGTTACTTTTTTTGTTTTTTTTGTTTTTGGTATTACAAATACCAGATTCATATAAAACCAGCACTGAGCACAGCTATTAACTACATAAAAAATATCAGGAATAAAAGCCCTACTTTAGGACTTGTTCATACCAACCCACATACTAAAACACATTCAGGCTGGTGTCCACTGTGTTATGCCGCATACACACGAGCGGACTTGCCAATGGTCTAAACTCCGTCGGAATTTCTGACAGAAAGATTTAGAACATCTTCTATATCTGAGTCCATCGGAAATGCCGACAGAAAAAGTCCAATGGGGCATACACACGGTCGGAATGTCCGACCAAAAGCTCCCATCGAACTTTTTCTATCGGGAAGTCGGGCCGTGAGTACGCGGCATAAGAGCCGTGTTATGCTTTGTTTTTTTCCTAAAGTGTCAAACAACACCACTTCAATTAACCCTATCTACCACAACTCATCGCAACATGCTGTGGTGTGGTGAGTTTTGCTACGTAAAAAATGAACCATGTCTGCATTTTTATGCAACACAGTCCAAATTAATGTAGTGTTGTAATGTGAAAACAGGGCACACAAAAAAATTTTAATAAAACAGATTCCCCCATGCACACAACTGATGTGGATGGAGGAAACCTCCATGCTGTGCTATTGTACTCTGACAGCAGGGACTCTTGCCAGAATACACTGATCAGTGCTGCAGGCGATTTGATGGAATTAAAATTTTCCAACATCCCATTTGACAAAGTCAATTTAATAAGAGCAAACCAAAGGCAAACAGGAGAAAAGCAAGAGAGACAACACCATTCAGCCATTGATGGATAGAAATTTTGGATAGAAATCTATCTATGGCAGTTCCGGCTCGACAGAAGTTAAACAATAGATTTATGTTGAATGGGACTAGAGAAAAATCTTTCAATTGATCAGTGGCTGCAGCCAATCAGCTGCAGCATTGATCAGTGTATTATGACAGTGGAGGCTTCAGAATACAGAACACATTAGCACAGCAGGAAGGATTCTTCATCTATCCTGCTTGTGTGGATTGGGAATCTGTTCATTTATTTTTTTCCATCATTTGATCAAAAAAAAAAAAACAAACAAATCCTCTATTACCAGCCTTTCTGTGCACTAAAGAATAAGAGCACTTTCAGCACTTATTTCGTACTCGTCTCTGAATCCTGATTGAAGAAGTTTTTTTTGCAAGGGAGATTTGCTAATTACCCAGAATTTCACACACAGTGACCTACAGACTGGAAGGAGATTCACATAATTCTCCTCATACAGCATCCAGCACTAAAGGAAACTAAAAAGAAGAGGAGTGATGAAGTTTTTAATGGCATAAATCATTAACCCGTCTCTCTCTTCTATTGGTGGCTGAAAATAGCTGCTGCAGAAGAGATGATGGAATTACAGACTTCTGGAGGTTCATGTGTCTAAAACGCAAGTTTTACCTGCAAAACTAATGACATATACGGGTAAAAAGAATATCTACTGCAATACGGGAATTTTTTAGATGGAGACAATCATTGTTTAGAGTTTTATTTTAACAATCTGAAGGTTTACCAGATTTTCAAACCCATTGTATAGTCATTTTACAAATAAACATTTAAAACACAAAAAAAACTGTTGTTCTCAGTGACCAATCAGGTATCATAATTATTTATATGAGATAATGAAGCAACGAACTTCACTGCCATGACCACTCCTTGACACTCATTGTGTTCTTATATTCTCTCCTAGTTTTATAAATAGGCACTTAATTCTAAATTCTAGTTTAGAATTCTTTTAAATTAGGATTAATAAAATTGAAGGAATTAATAACAAACAATACAAAAGCTATTTATATCTAACAAATTGGGAAAAAAAGGTGGTTCTGCCACCAAGTGGTTGTTGGTTTTCAAAATTGAGCTACAAAAAAAAAAAAAAAAAAAAAAAGTAAAACCCCTGAATGAAATAGCACACTGTAATATGGCCCTAAATAAATTGTAATAGATAAGTATCCCTTATAAGGCCCTAAATAACATTGCTCCTAAAAGATAATAAAATAAAAAGACAAAATCATTTATACTAGCGCTACACAGATACGGATACCGGTATCAGTGCCAATACTAAGCATTACAAGCACTTGTACAAATGCTCCAATACTGAAACCAACACCTTCTGGGGTGCATCCGCAGAAAGAATTGAAAAAGAGTCCTGTACATCTTATGAGCCTCAGTGTAATTCCGGTGCAAATTACAAGCTCATTGACCTGTGTGGGAATGCTTCTGAATCGCACGTCAGTTTTGAATACAATTTTGGCTGTTTTTTCTATTTGCCTCCCTCCTCTCCTGTGTTATACCATACCGAACCATACCCTCAACATGGGGGTGTTGATGGGGACAAAGGCTTCCTCCCCACAAACCTGGGTGGTGCTTGTGGGGGTCTGCAGACAGGGTTTACAAAGGGGCCCTCAGAACCTGTCCCCCCCTATGTAAATGAGTAGGGGTACATTGTACCCCTACTCATTCACCAACAAAAAAAAAAGTGTCAAAAATAAAAAAAAACAGACAGTTTTTGACAATGTCCCCCCAAAGTAAATCCAGCACCAATCATGCTGAACGGCGCTGCCCTCCAAAAAAAAAAAAACAACTGACATTGGCTCCTGCTGTCTGACAGGTCCGCCGCCTCCCATCGCTAAAAAAAGTAAGGGATGGGGCACCCATTGATGTCACTGTGTGGCCCCACCCCTTGTGTCATCATCGACCTAAGCATGCGGCAGCTTTCATCATGATCGATACTGGATTTACTTTGGGGGACGTTATTTAAAAAACACAATAAAAAAAAAAAAGACTTGTCAAAAACTGTTTGTGTTTTTATTTATTTTTTGACACTTTTTGGCGAATGAATGGGGGTACAATGTATCCCTACTCATTCACATGGGGGGCAAAATCTGGGGGTCCCTTGGTAAAGGGGGCTTCCATATTCTGATAAACCCCCCGCTGGCAGACCCCCACAACCACCGCTCATAGTTGTGTGGAATAAATCTCACATTTAAGAGGTCCTGTCATGCTTTTTTTCCTATTATAAGGGATGTTTACATTCCTTGTAATAGGAATAAAAGTGACCCAAACCATTTTTTTTTTAAAAAGACAGTGTAAAAATAAAAAATAAAAAAGTAAAATAAATTAAAAAATTTAAAGCACCCCGTCCCGCCGAGCTCGCACGCAGAAGCGACGTTCTAACTACATGCGAAGTATCGCCGCGATCGTTAGAGCAATAATTCTAGCACTAGACCTCCTCTGAACTCAAAACTGCTAACCTGTAGAAATTTTTAACCTCCCTGGCGGTATGATTATTTCGGATTTTAGGTGCTGAAAGCGGTACAATTATTTTGCATGGAAATTTGGCATTTTATATTGTAGGTCTGTAAATCTTAACAATAACACACTTAAATCTGTCCAAACCAGAGTCTAGTAGATATCCCGGGTATGATAAAGTTTGAAACACAAAAACATAAATTATAATATAATAAATAAAAATAAATAATTAAAAAATTTTTTAAAAAATAGTAATAAAATAAATTTCCCCACAATTCACTATCGCTCAATTCTGCAAGTGTTCTAATTTACGATCGCTGTTTTCTAGCTGGTCTAAAGCCACTTTTGACGTAAAGGGACACTTTTTGGTTGCTATGGACAATCTCCAGTTTCCAGGCAGAAAAAACAGTGTATATCATGTAAAACTGCATGCAGGGCATGGGCCAGAGCACTGGGGACAAAAGGGATGTGAAATCATTTCATACAGTACTGTAATCTGTAAGATTACAGTACTGTATGTGTTATGATTTTGACAGTTTTTTGAATTTGCCGCCAGGCTCCGCCCCCGTGCGTCGCGCCGCTCGCAGGGAACGGAGCCTGGCACGGAGAGGCTTCGGAGGAGGACGGAGCCCTCGGACACTGTAGGGGACATCGCAGGATCCCGGGGACAATGTAAGTAACGCCGCCCCAGGATCCTGCAATGCGATCCCGAGTGTGGCTCGGGGTTACCGCTAATGGTACTGAATTTTAACCCCGAGCCACACTCGGGAAAACCGCCAGGGAGGTTAAACGTCACCTATGAAGATTTTTAAAGGTCAAAGTTTATCGTCATTCCATGAGCGGGTGCAATTTTGAAGCGCGACATGTTGGGTATCAATTTACACAGCTTAACATTATCGTTCACAATATAAAAAAATTGGGCTAACTTTACCGTTGTCTTATTTTTAATTCAAAAAAAGTATTTTTTCCCCAAAAATTGCGCTTGTGGAGAGCTCTGCGCAAATACAGTGTCACAAAGTATTGGAACGACTGCCATTTTATTCTCTAGGGTGTCTGAGAAAAAATATGTTGGGGGGGGGGGGTTTCCTAGCAAATAAAATGATTTGAACTTGTAAACACCAAATCTCAAAAAGAGGCTCTGTCTTTTTTTTTTTTGAAAAACTTTTTTTATTTTCTTGACAAACACAAAATAATACAGGCGTACAGCAGCTCAGCCAACATCTGGCCTTCAGAAGGGAATGGACCCACGCAGGGGTCATAAAGTATTGTTATATCATCCAGGAACATTAAGTTATCTACAACTACCATAGATATAACAACAGCAACAAGCTGTCATGGCTCCTGCTCCAAGGGAGGGCTGACATATGGGCTGGCACACCCAGATTGGCTCTCACAACCCTGGTTAGTCTATTAGGACATTGTGAAAGGCTGCTATATATCAGAGAGGCCACTTAATTTGTTACAGCAGTGGAGGGCTCCGCTAACCACTTACTCCAGACTCTGTCATGCTTTTTTAGACACCCTCTGTGTGTATAGGTGTATCACAGTGTTAACAAGTGATTTCCATGAACCTATTGAGGGAGGAGTCCTCCGCTTCCAGCCTAGGACAATGGACTTCCTGGCATAGAACAGTAGGAGACCCAACAGGGTTCTCTCTGCCACTCTTGGCACCAAGTCCTCCACCAACCCAAGCAGGCATATTTTTGGGGAAGGAGCAATAGTGATACTTAGCAGCTCGTTCACCTCTTCTGTGACCAGAAACCTGTAATTACCGGGCAGGACCAGAACATGTGGATATAGTCCGCGGGGGCATGATCACACTGCCAACACTCCGGTGAGAGAGAAGACCTCATCTTGTGCACCCGAGCGGGAGTAAGATATGCCCTATGGACAATCTTGTATTGAATGAGGCGATCTCTCAAAGAAACCAGTATTTTAAATGGGAAGTCCCACACGTCCTCCCAGTCCTCAGAGTCTAACTCCGGAACATCCAGGCCCCATTGCTGATGGAGCCTGGACAGTTCAGGAGAAGAGACCCGAAGGAGATGTGCATATAACACTGAGGTGGGTTTTTTGGTACAATCAAATTGCAGAATCCGCTCTAGGTCCGATTGCAGCATCTGCCTTTCACCTGGCGGGAACTGAGCCCTGAAAGCATGGGAAAACTGTAGGTATCTGAATTTGTGCAAATGTGGGGCGTTAAGTGATCAAAGGAGAATATTGTTAGGTCTGATGTGATGTCTGAGAGAACCTTGATGTGATACCTGGCCAATATCACAGGGTCAGGGAGCTCAAGAAAATGCTGCAGGTTGGGATTGTTCCAAAGCGGGGCATTCAGGGATACAGCAGTCAGAGGGTATTTTTCACAGATCAGACCTTCCCTCCAGGCCCTAAGGGTAGTACGCATGGAGGGGGTTAGGTCGTATGGAGCTTTGGGGCCCCGTAAAAGGATATTCAACAACGCCTCTGCTGATCCCTATACCGCAGCCTCAATACCCAAGCCGAGTTGGATTTGTCAGGAACAAGCCACCAAAATGCAGTGACCAATTGAGCCGCTATAAAGTATTTGTGACATTCCGGGAATGCTAAACCCCCCTGCGAACAAGGGCGCATTAGGGTGGATAGCTTAAAGTGGGAGGGACGTGGACCCCAAAGAAAGGAGGAGAAAATTTTGTTAAGTTGTGAAAAGAATGATTTGGGGATCCATTGAGGGGAGTTGCGAAACAAATATGTAAACTTGGGAAGGATTTTCATCTTGATGAGATTAACACAGCCCAGTAAGGACAGGGGGAGGTTCTCCCATGCTTTCAGCTTGGCTTTGACTGAGTTGATTACTGGAAACAAGTTCATTGGAATGAAGTCAATCACGTTCCTTGAGATACACACCCCCAAGTAGGTAAACTTGTCCACCCACTGCAGCTGAAGAGAAGTCAAAGCACCTTTTTTAGCCTCAGCATCAATAGCCAGGAGCTGCGACTTACCCCAATTAACCTTAAGTCCCGTCATTACAGAAAATTCTTCAAGGACTGACAGTGCCCCCTGCAGGGAGGGACCAGCGTCATTCAGGAAGAGAAGGAGGTCGTCTGCATACAAGGCCACCCTCTCCTCCAGCCAGCCCAGCCGTAGACCTTTAATATGTGGCGAGACACGTAGTGCCTCCGCCACTGGTTCCATGGTAATGGCAAAAAGTGCCGGAGAGAGAGGGCAGCCCTGTCTTGTACCCCTAGAAATTTAAAAAAACGGAGACAGACGACCCCCTAAGTGAATGGCAGCCGTCGGCGAACGATAGTCTGTAACCATCGAATGAATACCAGTGGAAACCCCATTCTCCGCAGAATCTCCCACAGGAAAGGCCATTCAATCGAGTCGAATGCCTTCTCAATGTCAAGAGAGGCAACTACTCTAGTACCCTGATTGTCATGTCTTGCATGGAGGTTAGTAAACAACCTACGCAAATTGATGTCTGTAGACTAATGGGACATGAACCCAGTCTGATCCAAGTCAATGAGAGAGGGAAGTAATGGATTAAGTCTAGTGATGAGAAGTTTAGTTAGGATTTTGAGGTCAGTATTAAGGAGTGCTATAGGTCTATAAGAGGCAGATAGTTTGGGGTCTTTGCCCGTCTTAGGGATGAGGATAACATGTGCGTGTGCCATGGAAGATGGGAGAGAGCCCTGTTCCAGGTAATGTGTAAATAGGGCGGCCAGCCGGGGGGCTAGCGTGTTACCATTTGCTACATAGAAATCAGTCGGGAGAACATCTGGGCCAGGAGCTTTGCCAGTGGGCAGGGAATTAATTACAACTTCAACCTCCTCTGCGGTAATTGGAGCAACTAGATGAGATCTTTCAGAATCGGAGAGCCAACCAAGGGCCATCGGATCCAGGAGAGATGCTAACCTCTCTGTGTCTAAACCCGAGGGTGTGTGGTGGTATAAAAAGATTGATAAAAGTCATGAAAGGCTTGTAAGATAGCCTTTGGGAGGGAGACGGCCTCACCTGTGGGACAGGTAATTTCAGGGATCACCGTATTAGGGGTGTCATGATGAGACATCATCGCCAACAGTCTGCCATTCCTGTCCTCCTGTTCAAAAAATTTTTGCTTCGTGTTATACATTTCAAGTCTAGTAACCTCTGACAAGTGTGGATGAAGACCAAGTTTAGATGCCTGCAGAGCTTCAAAGTTTGAGGCAGAGGGATCCAACCCATATTGGTCAGAGGCCAACCCCACCTCGCTCTCCAAAGCTACTGTGGCAGCAGTCTGTTGCAACCTGACCGCCTTGATGGCCGATATGTAATGGCCCCTTGTATATGCCTTGAAGGCGTCCCATACTATTTCAGGAGAGGATGACCCATCATTGGAATCCCAGTAATTGCTCAGAGCTAGTGTTTGATCAGCTATTTCAGGTTGGGAAATCCATTGAGCCCCCAGACGCCACATAGAGCCACTACGAGAGGCAGAAGTGCGCAGGGTGATTTTAGGGGCTGTGGTCAGACAAGCCGCTGGGAAAATAGGTAGCCTTGAGAACATCTGTCAGCATAGAGGGGTTGGCAAATGCATAGTCAATTCTAGAGGCGGTTTTGTAGGAGGTGGAGAAACATGAAAAGGTTTTGGTGGATGGGAATTTCCACCTCTAGACTTCCGTGACTCCTGCAGATACCGCCCAGTTTGACAACTCCCCATTGAAAGACTTAGGTGGTGAAGGTCTATCAAGATCTGGGGAAAGGATGGCATTAAAATCACCCAACATTAAAATTTTTGCAGGACAATAAGGGGCTATCCTCTCCAGTATGATACCTAGTACGTCAGATTTAAAGGGCGGCGGCACATATATGCCAGCAAGGACATACCTGTGCTGCCAAAGTGTGAGCACCAGTTTCACGTATCTACCCAACGGATCCGTGTGAACCACCTCTATGACACACAGGAGAGATCTATTCACTAATATGGAGACCTCCCTTGCGTATGTGGAGTAAGAAGCATGAAAAGCGTTTTGTACCCAGGGTCTGTTCAGAGTCCTTAGCTTACTGTTCACCAGGTGTGTCTCCTGCAAAACCAAAACAGCTGGATTATGCTGTTTAATATATTGAAAAAGAAGCGCCCTCTTAAATTTAGAGTTGAGGCCTCGTACGTTCCAGGACACCACAGAGAAGGAATCCTGATCACATGATGCCATAGTCGCAGCAGCCATCATAAGTACAAGGGATTAATAACATTCGAGCAAGTGACACCTGGTGAGCAGCAGCGGAGCAAGAGCCAATGTACGTCAGACAAAACAGAAACATATAGAAAAACATTTCAGCCATATTGAGCTTCCCCAAACATTGACCATGAGAATGACAGGAGATTGATAGCAGTTGCGCAAGGGATGCCTGTTGCGCGGCCGTGGAGCAAGAGCCATTGTACGTCAGTCATAACAGAAACACATATAAAAAAACACAATTCAACCAAATTAAACATCCCAAGGCAACTGGTGCCTATCCGACCAGGTCCCAACTCCTCCCAGAGCAGCCTGGGAGGTGGTCGATGCCTAAAAAAATAAACAAACATTGAACACCCTACTACTTCTTCAACACCTCAACATAACCGGGCTTGTAGTTTAATCCTTGAACTAGTTAGCAACCAAAATTCGCCTACGTGAGGCTCAAAGTTCAAGGGGGGAACCCTGATAGTATCTGGCCTTTAATCATAGGTGAGTGTGGGGGGGCGTGGATCTCGTCTCATCTGATGAGAGACCGGGCAGTTCCCAGATACCCTACGCGGGCATCGTGACTTCGGGAAGGTGTGTCGGAAACGTCTCGTTATAGCTCCGAACAACAAGGATCAAGTGAAAGTAGGGGGAAAGTATTGCCTCAAGTGGGGGGGGGGTCACCCATTGCCCGCCACGCATGGGCCCACAATGAGACCCTGAGAACAACAGGAACCCGCGGACGGGGGACCAGACCACCCCCAGAAGACTTTCGGATAGTTCCAGTAGGAGGGCCGTTGGAAAGAAAGGAAAAAGGATCAGTGCAAAGACAGTAGCCACGTATCCGCTTCTCCAGGGGATTCGAAGAACTTCACCGAACTGCTATGTTGAACTCTCAGGCAACTTGGGTAGAGCATAGAGTATTTGATCTCCCGTTCCCTGAGTCGTCTCCCGATATCCGTGAAGGTTTTGCGACGTCTTTGTAAATCCGCGGAGAAGTAAGGATAGAGATGCACCTCTGTATTCTCATAGGGAAGAGTAGGATGTCGGGGAGACCTCGGTCAGATTCAGGAGTGATTTAAAGAAGGCCTCTGCAAATTCGGCTCGACGGTCCCCCTCCGCCCCCTTCGGGAGACCCAGGACCCTGACATTATTCCTGCGTAAGTGGTTTTCAGCGTCGTCAGCTTTGGCCACCAAGGATTGGACTGTGCGCTGCAGTATATGTAGGGCATCATCATGACGGGCAGTAAGGTCCTCATTGGCAGAAATCCGCGATTCCGACTCAGAAAGTCTGCCCCGGAATTTATCCAAGTCCGCCCTGATGAGGTTACATTGCTCAGCCAGATGGTCGATGCGGACCAGTAAGGAGGTTCTGCTCTGCTCAGTGGCCGCAAGGATAACATTGGTATCTTTTGCATGCTGTGTCCCCTGAGAGGGCAAAGCGGGTGCCGGGCCTGCCGCCTGCTCCATGTCTGCAATTAACACTCTAAGCTGGTCCAAAATGGCACTGGGACACTTGTCAGGTTGTGGTGGCGCCTTCTTGGTCACTGGTTTGCTCTTTGAGGGCATGAGTGAGTGTTCTGAAGGACTTGCGAACACAACTGCAGTAGGGCGTGTATAGCCCTTTAAAAGCTTGTATTATGCAGTGTGTGAGCTCCCAATTAATAAAAGCAGACACTAGAAGCAGATATAGGGTTAAATGTCCACATTTACAGTGCTCACTGACTCACCAACACAGCTCAGCGTCCATCTCAGGCTATTATGTGCCCCTTCAGCTGTAGCTGCCCAGGGCTGAGGGTGTAGAACAGCCTCCGTCTCCGCCGCACACCCAGGCACCTGAGCAGGGAGAATGTTGCAGGTCGTACAGGCCTCAAAATGGTGGTGGGCCGGGGGAGCGTGGGGCCAGCGACCGGGACCCTCAGGCACCCCACGGATCTATGCCTGCACACAGCCCTTTGAAAAGATTAAGTCCCGGGGTGAACGATGGAGCAGGTGACCGCTCGTTCCGCTGATCCCGAGCTCCAAAGGCCTCAAAATGGCGGCGGGCCGCCGGAGTGAGGAGCCGGCGTCAAGGACCCTCCAGCCGCTCCACGAATTAGTGTCCTAAAGTGGTCTTTGCCTTGGGTGTATGTGGAGGTGGGATGCTTGCCCTCTCCGCGGATCGCGGGCCCCATGCACGGAGGATTCTGTAAATACCTCAAGATGGCGGCAGCCTCAAGTGCATGGAGCCAGTCACGGATCAGATGGTGGCACTGTCAGCCGGCCTGACTCCGCAATTCTTTCTGGGATGGATGCAGGGGATAACCAGGAACAGGCAGGGATGTTTTGAGGCTCAGCAATACAGAATAGAGTGCAGGATGGCGAGAGGCTCTGTCTTTAAGTGGTTAAGGACGTCGGCGGCCACCGTTCCTAAAATTATTTGTGTAGCTGACCTGCCAGTTCCCATCAGAACTGTATTTAAATCACAGCTTTTGAACGGACATAAAAAAAAAAAAAAATCTCACTGCACATGTGTGAACCCAGTCGCTCTGGCAAATGCTCTACCGCTACACTACCACAACACTAAAAAATAGGTATTGGTAATTGGTATCGGTGTGTACTTGGTCTTAAAAAACTGGTATTGGTACATCCCTAATTTATACATATTTTCTCTTAAGATGGTTATCATGATGATAATTTATTTAGGGTATAACACCCTTCAGTTCTTTTAATAAGGGGGTTAATTTGCTGTACCTTTTTGTAGCTAACCCTTTTAGATTGCAAGCTCTTTAGAGAATAAAATCTTATACACATTGTGTTATTAATTTATGATGTTGCAATAATCTGCATGGCCTCATGTTCCTGTGGCAGGATTTATATACAGGTACCGTATTGTAAATTTTGGTATTATAACTATAATTAATAAACAGTAAAAAGCTGTTAGAAAGGCAATAAAATTAGTGGATTCTCATCGGCAATGTTTAGCTATGAATGCTCAAGCTGGGAAAAGTTTTTTGTTGCCGTATTGAGATAAATACTCATTTGTTACTTTGAATTTTTTGCCATCAACACACAGCATTCCATCATTTGTGAAAACTAAACAGTGCAAGCCAGTATCTTTTTGAACCTTTTGCATATTATGATTTGCAACTACATCAGTATATCATTTTCTATGTGCTTTTAAGCAGGTAGAACCCCCTTCTAAAAATGCACAGTATGCATTCAGTCCAGTCATCAGCGCATTGCATAATGTATGTTTTCCATGTCAATGTATGCATAACCTTAGCCACCCTGGATTTTTGCCTTGTGACTTAGAAAAGGTTTTGTTTTTTTTGCATGACCTTGTTTTAATCCCTAAACATTTTAAAAGGCACACTAAATCTAGGTCTATTTTATGTAAAATGTGTAAATTAGCAGGTCAGTAATATCTTTATCTACCTAACACTGGCTTTTTTTTTTTTTTTTTTTTTTTTTTTTTAGGAGTCTGCTCATTACTGAAAATTCAATGCAGGTTAAAACTTTCACACAGCAAGTTTAAAATGTCAAGCCAAAATAGCCACAGACACATGTTTTATCCATGATGACCTCCATGTTTCTAGGAACCTGAGGTCCGCCCCACATCGATCTCTGTTTTGTGATCTCTTCAGCTGCGGTTAATAAAGTTCAGAAAATTGGTAGTTTTAAACATCTAAATGTAAGAAAATGCTTGGGGTGCCTTCCAGTGCTTCCTCTCTTTCCTTCACAGGTACAACCATGCACTGTAAGGGGATATGAACAAGTGGCAATCAGAAAAATGAAATACATTTCTGGGAGCTCAAAATATACCGGCACATCCAGCCACACTCTGATGGTTATGGAAAGATGTAGAAATTGAAAATGGCTTTCAACCAAAATACATTTCTTTATTTTTTTTTGTGAAACACTCAATCATTCAGTAAATAAAGACAGTCACTATATAATTTTATACATCAGTGCACGTTATCTATACCTCTACAAAAATTGGTTTCAAAGGCTAGGAATACGTTCTATTATATTTAAAACGGATGAAAGCCTTTCCTTTTTCCCCTCTTTCCATTTGCTTTGAATGAGTAGTATATGTTAGTTTCAATCATGTGTGCTGCTCTATGAACACTACAAGTCTCATTGTCCCTAGGGCATCTGAAAATCATGAGAGCATGGCGAATGAACGAAGACACCCTCTAATAGGAAGTTGGATCACATGAGCAAAAAAACAAACTAAATAGATAATATTGTAACAAACTATGGTACTTAAAAATCTCGATAGGCGACGCTTTAATTTTTTTTACAGGTTACCTGTTTAGAGTTACAGAGGGGGTCTAGTGTGAAAAATATTGCTCTCGCTCTAACGATCGTGGCGATACCTCACGTGTGGTTTGAACACCGTTTACATATTTGGGCGTGACTTCGTCTGAGCTCGCGCACAGAAGCGAACACATACGCAACGGATCGCTTTAATTTTTTCTTTTCTTATTTATTTTACTTTTTATTTTTATACTATCCCTTTAAATTTTTTTCTTGATCACTTTTATTCCTATCATAAGGCATGTAAACATCCCTTGTAATAGAAATAAGCATGACAGGGCCTCTTTATTGAAAGATCTGTGGTCAAAATCTGTGGCATAGAGCCAAGTGGGGGCTATCTTGCTCTCACTCAACTTCTTGCCCAGCCATGGATCGGATCGGCTCCGAGGTAACCTACGGGTCTGGTAAACCCGGAGACGACCGGGAAGCAGGGGCACCTTTCCTGCCACCTATAAAAGTGATCCCGTGGTGAATCCGCCGCTGGGACCACTTCTATTAGACGGCAAATTACATGCAAAAAAAAAAAAAAATACAGAGGTAATGGCAGCTAGCTGCTGTCATGACAACGGTATTTGGTATTTAATGTCAAATTAATGATTTAAATGCACTGTGGGCAGTGTGCACACTGGGCTTAAAAAAAAAAAAAAAGCCAGCTTTCTTGGCTGGAAAAAAAAATGCTCACAGAGCATTTTTTGTACAAAGTTTAGATGAGTTTAGGAGAGTTTAGCATTTTTTTTCTGCCAGTAAGCTCCAATCAGAAACACAAACCAGAAGGGTTTTTTTCCTGCCTCTAAATGCTGAGCTCAAAATATGCCTGTAATCGTCCTAATGTACATGGACACATAGGATAACGTTGAGCTGCTTGTACAGGCAAAACACACAACTCCTGTAAAGGCATCCATTTTTAAGCCAGTGTGCATGGAGCCTAATACTCATATTTTGCGGTTTTACCTATCAAAGATTTGTTATTTAGCCAGCAACTCTAGTAATATTCACACACACCTCTGCTAGTCAGTTAGGCCCGGAGCACAAAAAAAAAAAAAAAAAAATATGGAAGGGCAGGCATGACAGTGGTGAACAGGGGACAGGGCAATTGAAGAATAAGAGGCCTTACCTGATTGAGGTGCTACAGGCATTTAAGGAGATGGTCCCACCCTGGCATCCAGTAGATCTCATGGCAAGGTAACCAACTTGCCTGGTAAGTCCATTCTTTCTTCTAAAAGTGCTGTTTTGTCTAATGTGGATGAGGATGTGGGTTTAGGGGGTAGGCCTCTGTCCCGTACGGAGTTGGCGGCCCCACGGTCGGATTTGCCAGCGTGATCTACCCCTTCTAGTTCAGTCTGTGGTCACGCCCCTTCTGGGCCAGATGGGGGGGTACAGGGGTTTCTTTTGGGTTTAAAGGAGCCGGTCCAGAGGTCTGAACCTTGGACGAGTGCCCAAGCCACTCCATCGGTGGCCTAGATCCCGCCTGCTGGTGGGTCAGGGGCGGAATGAGCTTCAGTGTCCGGGGTGGCTCCCCCTGCAGCGGCGGCACCCGCCGCAGTGGCAATCACGGCGGCAGACAAGTCAGCGTCGGGGGACAAGGCTGAGTTGTGGGGGGAGGCCACTACCAAACAAGATGCAATCAGGCTGGCCAACTCTGCAAAATATGAGGTTTATGTGTGTTTTGGGTGCGCACCTTAAGCTGGAGGTCCGGGAAAAAAATTTGGAAAGGCGTGTATGTAGAGATATTCTCACGGCTACCCCTGGAAAAATGTAATCTGGATAGGGTCAAGCCAAAAGAGAGCAAAAAGGAGGATGAAGAAAAACAGTGGTACAGGCTTATCCCATGGACTTTCCCTACTTGGCTGCAGGCTTTTGCCATTAAGGCAAGTGTAGTTGGGGAGAAGAATCTGGAACACTGTTCGGCGCTCTTCTGTTATCTTGACGCCATCAGTGAGACCTACAGGGTCTACGGGTGATCTGCATGGTTGAGATACGACAAGCAGTTTTGGCAGCGAAGAGCGATCCACTACCACAAGGACATTAGTTTGTGGATGTGACTTATGAACTCGGCGAGGGCCCCTAATCAGTTTTTTTCCCAGGAGGGAGCCAGTGGCTCATCTACCCCCGGACAACCAGACCCAAAGAAGAGGGGAGTCTGTTGGCTGTATAATGATCAGAATTTTTTCCCCCCTTTAAAAATGCTTATAAAACGCAAATGCTCATAAACGCAGTTTAATGCGGTTATAAGCATTTGGCATTTGAAATGCCAGTAAACTACAGTCCTGAACGTGATTTTTCTGCTTTAAAAAAAAAAATGCCTGCAACCTCAACTGCTCTTAAAACTACTATAAAACGGCTGAGTGTACATGTACACATAAGATAACATAGTGGAGAGTTCAGGGGCTGCTGGAAAAAAAAACCCAACTGCTCCTAAACTTTAGTTTAGCAGCTGTAGTGCACATGAGGCTATAGGTTTGAAATGACTTTGACAAGGGCCACATTGTAACAGCTAGGCGGCTGGGTCAGAGCAACTCTCAAACTGCAGCTCTTGTGGGATGTTCCTGGTCTGCAGTGGTCAGGACCGACCAAAAGCGGTCCAAGGAAGGAAAACCTGTGGCTCATTGCTGCACATGGGGAGCAAAGGCTGGCCTGTGTAGTCTGATCCAATAGAAGAGCTACTGTAGCTCAAATTGCTGAAAAAGTTCTTGCCGGTTCCAATAGAAAGGTGTCAGAAGACAGAGTGCATCAGAATTTTTTTTGTTTGGGGCGGTGTAGCTGCAGATCGGTCAAGGCACACATGCCCCGTCCACAGCCAAAAGCACCTACAGTACAATGGGCACATAAGCATCATAACTGCACCACAGAGCAATAAAAGAAGGTGGCCTGATCTGATGAATTCAAGAATGGTTTGTGGAACACAGCGAGTTTGAGGTGTTAACTTGTCCTCCAAATTCTCCAGATCTCAATCCAATCGAACATCTGTGCGATGTGTGGGAAAAACAAGTTTGATCCACAAAGGGCCCCACCTGGCAACTTACAGGACATAAAGGTTCTGCTACTGACAGCTTCGTGCCAGATACCACATGATACCTTCAGAAGTCTCGACAGGTTATGGCTGATCAGTGTATATATGCAAATCACATGAATGGCAGTACAAAATTACAAATCCTGAAATTCAACTACATATTTAACTTCTCTTTTTCCAATTAAGACAAGACTTCTCTGATTGGAGAAGCATCACAGTCTTCACCTCATCCAATCAGAGAATGCCTTCTATTGACACTGGAAAAAATACAAGGTGTTCTTTGAAAGGCAGCAGTGCTAAGTGAGCAACCCTATGTGATCAGTGTGCAGAGGGTAAGCTGCTCGCACAAAACCCAAGCAGAATCCACAAGATTGTGGCTATCACTGTTGTAGCACCCACTACTACAGTAATTTGCAGCTTCCCCAATGGCCCATCATATACGAGATATGCATACTTTACACAGTATGCCAAGTTGGATCAATGTAAGTATGCAGTACAGATCCTTCCTGGAGTTCAGCTTTAAGATTTACATACTGGAACCAAAAATTTTCTTTAAAGTGGTTGTAAACCTTATATATACCCAGTAGTGATTGGTCTCAGGTAATAAACCAAGATAAATCCTCCTACATAAGTTGTACCTGTTTACCTGCATCTGTCTTTTTCCTACATCCATTCAAAGTGCAGAAATTACACAGGATCTCTAGAAGGTGAAGTTATATTCAGTGAGTAGAGCTCTGAGAGCTGATTGGAGAGAAGAGGCACCCCCCCCCCCCCCTCCTCCACACAGGAACAGAGCTGATGCCGTCAATCAGCTAGAGCTCCCTCCCTTGTCACCATTTTTCTCTTGTTGTCAGGAAAACGTGCCAGAAAAGACTAATGCTTATAACAGCGGAAAGAGGCAGCAGACAGAAGCAACACTTGGTGCTCTGGATTGAGACAACTACACACCATAGACGGATATTCTTTGTTCATATTTCTTGTCTGAAGTTTACAACCACTTTAATGGTTTTAAAGAAGCTGCTCAAAGCTTGCTAGAAGCTTTACAAATACTTAGCAAAGTTGTACACAAACTAAACTCCTTTTGAACAGGGCTTGACTGGGGACTGATATTTGTGCTTGGAGCATTTCTGGCGGGGAGCATGAGCTCTTTAATAAAGACATTAAATATCTGGTAATATAAGAGAATATACAGACAACAACTTGTCAGGTTACCAGATCTCAAAGTTGTTTTTTCTTTTAAAGGATTTAATTGCTTGTTAAATTCCCTTATCAATAATGTAGCATTTCCTTATGTTCCAGTACAGGGATGGGTGGAACACGGGTGGTCAGAGAATTAGCTCTCTTCGGTTAAGACCCACTATAAGGCTGTTGGTAGAGCTTGCAATAATACTTGGGGAACAAGATTTCCCACGGGTTCCTAATCGTGTAAACCCTACAATGTTCGAATGAAAAGTAGGTAGGACAAATAAGCTATTTTATTGTTAGGTAGAAGTCAATGGGTTCCTTATAAACTAACCACTGAGTAAAGAACTAGTGGGGTTGATTTACTAAAGGCAAATAGACAGTTGCTTTAAAGCTTAGTAAATGAGGTAAGGCTTCACTTTGCAAAGAGTACCCAATCAGGTGCAAGGAAAATAAAAAAAACAGCATTTTTGCTTCCACGTGATTGGATGATGAAAGTCAGCAGAGCTTCTGCTCATTTACTAAGCTCTGGAGAAACTGCACATGCAGAGTGCAATTGCACTTTGCAAAGTGCACAATCGTTTCACCCTTAGTAAATCAACCCCATTGTTTTTTCTATTGGTTTTATATAACTTTATTCTAATTTCTGTGTTTCAGACTACTTTTCATAAACAATAAACTCATTGTGCATGGCTTAAGAACTAATCAGTGTAAAAACATGGTAACCTGACTGATAAGTAGCAGACTCCAGGGTGAAGCTACAAATAAGCGCTCGCTGAAAGCAACGCAGATAAATGAACTCATCAAAGAAAGCATAAGCAGAGTCAGCCAATCTTCAGCTCAATACTGACATCTAGTGATAATTTAGAGAACCTAAATAGTTATTACTACATTTTATACTTTATTACTTTTATGGCCCGCACACACGATCCGAAAATCAAATGAAAAATAACGTACAATAATTTGATCGTTTGTACACAAATTTCGAGAGCCAATCCTGACAATTCATGCAAAATTATCCGACTGGACAAGCACAGAAATTTCTTATACGATACCAGATTGTACGATTTTCATTTAATCAGTACAGTTGTCGTTCAAAAATACATCAAATACACTACAATACATTATAGCACTTCTGAATTTTTTATTCGGTCATATGAGAAGTTTTGTAACTTTAGTAAACGTTTCATTTTCGATATGAGATTAGCATGCAAAAAAAAAAACAAAAACGGACGATCATTCGCCCGATAATCTCATTGCGTGTACCAGGCACCAGTCAAAATAAATCCAGAAATGTTGTAAAAGCAAAGAAAAAATAGAAATAGATAGTACCAAGCAGTTGTACTATTTTTTTATTCAGTGTGTATTATTTATACAGCAGAACTGTTTACAATTTACAACAGAGAGCAAGTTACTCCAAATTGAGTGTTTGATCACTGTACTAACTCCACATAGATGTGCTGAGTGGGGGATAACCTACTGTGTAGGCAGTCCACAGAGGAGGAAGTTGCAATAGTTGGGAGTGAGAGATAACCAGAGTTAAGCCGGGTCCACACTATTTTTTTTTTTTTAACCCAGCAAGGCTGAACAAAAAAAAAAAAAAAAAAAAAAAAAAAAAAAAAAAAAGTGACAGCCCAGGAAGAGACTAGTTGTCAAGTGTTACTCCCAGAAATTCGGTAGAGATTACGATGAAATATTCGCTCTCGTAGTAACACTCCACCATTACGCTTCTTAGCTTTGCAGCCAGGAAGGGCATGCGAGTGAAACACCTAGACATTAAAACTGTTTTTCTATATGGAGATATTAACCACTTCAGCCCCGGAAGGATTTACCCCCTTCCTGACCAGAGCACTTTTTGCGATTCGGCACTGCGTCACTTTAACTGACAACTGCGCGGTCGTGCAACGTTGCACCCAAACAAGTTTGACGTCCTTTTTTCCCTACAAATGGAGCTTTCTTATGGTGGTATTTGATCACCTCTGCGGTTTTTACTTTTTGCGCTATAAACAAAAAAAAATAAAAGAGTGATAATTTTGAAAAAAAGCAATATTTTTTACTTTTTGCTATAATAAATATCCCCAAAAATATATATAAAAAACTATTTTCCTCATTTTAGGCCGATATGTATTCTTCTACATATTTTTGATAAAAAAAAAAAAATATTGCAATAAGCGTATATTGATTGGTTTGCGCAAAAGTTATAGCGTTTACAAAATAGGGGATAGTTTTATGGCATTTTTATTATAAATTTTTTTTCTTATTAGTAATGGCGATGATCAGCAATTTTTATCATGACTGCCTATTAGGACAGCCCATACTCAGACATCCCAACCTGCAGAAACTCATTTCAGGGAGGTGGCAAACTCATTTTAGGGAGGTGGCGATTCGCGCCCGCAATCTCCCCCCCCCACGGCAAAATATTATTTAAATCCCTTTTTCGATATTTTATCGCAGTGCTTCTTGGGAAGGGGGTGGGGGTGGGTGGCATGTGGACGGTGTCAGTAGTTTTTTTATGTTTGAATGAATGAATGATTTGTAAACCGCTGCAAATGCAAACTGAATTGCCTCAAGGCGCTAATGCGTTTGTGCTGTCATCTTCTTAGAAGAGGAAGGTCTTGAGTTTTTTCCTGAAGGCCAGATGGTTTCCTTCCATGCGGATGTGAGTCGAAAGAGTGTTCCATTGCCAAGGTCCCTGGACTGTGAATCTTCGTTCTCCCCTTGCTTTGTAGCGGTATTTGGGAACGAGGAGGAGGTTTTGGTTAGATGATCGCAGATTGCGATTGGGTGTGTAGTGTTTTATTTTCTATCGGAGGTATTGAGGGGCGTTACCTTGTATGCATTTGTGGGTGAGGCAGAGGGTTTTAAATGTGATCCGATTCTTTACGGTTAGCCAATGTAGGCTCCTCAGGGATGGGGAGATGGACTCCCAGGGTTTTTTTCCTGTTAGCAGTCTTGCCGCCGCGTTTTGGATGGCCTGTAGGCGCGCAAGCTGATAGTGGGGTAATCCTATGTAGAGCGAGTTTGCGTTGTCGAGTCAGGAATTGATGATTGTTCCAACTACTGCTGCTTTGTCCTCTTCTGGGATGAAGGGGATGAGTCTGCGTAGCAGGCGGGGGAGATGGTTTAAACATTGTTTTGTTTTTTTTTTACAATTTAATTTGTTTTTAACTTTTTTTCCACAATGCTTTTTGGGGGGAGGGGGTTGGGGCAGTGGACAGTGTTGGTAGGGGAGAGTGGTGTCAGTAGTTTTTTTTATTTTATTTTTTTACACTTTTAAATTTTTTTTACAATTTGGGGGGCTTTGGTGAGATGTCAGGGGTCTAAACAGACCTCTGACATCTCCCCTTTCAGACAAAGGGACTGAGGACACACATTCCCCAGTCCCTTTCTCGGCAATAAAGATGAATGAACAGGAGACAGAGGCTCCTCCTGTCCATTCATAAACTGAGCAGAGTAAACACAGTTAACTCTGCTCATTTATCACAGGACACAGGAGCGATCTCGCTCGCTGTGTCCATTAACTAGTTCCCCCCACATCCGGCGAGAGAGGAGGGGAGCCGGCTGTGGGGGGACGAGGGGGGCCAGAGGGGAACGGGGGTGGAGAAGTACATGGAGGGGGCCGGAGAACGGGGGCGGAGAAGTAGATGGAGGGGGCCGGAGAACGGGGGCGGAGAAGTAGATGGAGGGGGCCGGAGAACGGGGCGGAGAAGTAGATGGAGGGGGCTAGAGGAGAACGGGGGCGGAGAAGGACATGGAGGGGGCCGGAGAACGGGGGCGGAGAAGTAGATGGAGGGGGCCGGAGAACGGGGGCGGAGAAGTAGATGGAGGGGGCCGGAGAACGGGGCGGAGAAGTAGATGGAGGGGGCTAGAGGGAACGGGGGCGGAGAAGGACATGGAGGAGGCTAGGGGAGAACGGGGGCGGAGAAGGACATGGAGGGGGCTAGAGGAGAACGGGGGCGGAGAAGGACATGGAGGGGGCTGGAGGAGAACTGAGGCGGAGAAGGACATGGAGGGGGCCGGAGGAGAATGAGGGCAGAGGAGGACATGGTGGGGGCCGGGAGGAGCACACAGAGCAGCTGGGGATGATCGGTGCGGCTGGAGGGACAGCTGTGATCACTGATCTCCCTGTATAGCTTTTTAGCTGACAGCCGCGGGAGGGAGAGAAGGAGAAGCGGCTGTCAGCTAAAAATCTTTACAAAGGAGATCGGTGATTGCAGCTGATCCCCGCCGCATCGATCATTCCCAGGAAATCGGGAGGCACTTGCGGGTGTGCGAGAGCCGCCACAGAAATGTGGGAGTCCCCCGCACCTTCCGGGAGACTTGAGATGTCTGCATACTGCTGTCCCCAGCCTGCTTTGGCTGCTGCATGGGTACTTTTTTGGGGGTCGGTCTGGCCGATTCAGCAAGGAAAGAAGGGGGTGGGCAGAGGCAGAGGGAAGACTGATCTGCAGGCTGTAGCAATTAAAAGAAAAAAAAAAAAAAAAACAACTTTGCCCTGTCAAGCGGACTCTTTCTCCACTTTTGGGTGCCGCTCCTTTCCGTGATCTCCTGTGCGACAAGTACACGACAGGCCCTTCTATATCAATCAGTGAGGCAGACCAAGATGGTCATGTACTTGTCGCACAGGAGATCACAGCACAGCGGCACCCGAAAGTGGAGTAAAAGTTCGCTTGATGGGAAAGTTTTCTTTTTTTCTTTTAATTGCTACAGCCTGCAGATTACAGTCTTCTCTCTGCCTCCACCCACCCCCTTCCTTCCCTGCTGAATTGACCGAACCGACCCCCAAAAAAGTACCCATGCAGCAGGCTGGGGACAGCAGTGTGGGCTCAGCCCACCCCCTTCCTTCTGTGGAATTCTTTGACTGGGATGGCTCACCAGCCCCATTGCAGCCCCAGCTCCAGCAGCCAGACCTCTGGCCCCAGCAGCAGGCCCCAGCAGCCAGACCCCTGGCCCCAGCAGCAGGCCCCAGCAGCCAGACCCCTGGCCCCAGCAGCAGGCCCTAGCAGCCAGACCCCTGGCACCAGCAGCCAGACCCCAGCAGCCAGACCCCAGGACCAGCAGCCAGACCCTTGGCCTCAGCAGGCAGGCCCCAGGGCCAGTAGCCTAGCCCCAGCAGTTGTGTGATCAGGTGGCATTTCATTGGGCATTGGTATAGCTGCATTTTATTGGGGGGGGTCGTCGCCGGTGCAAAGCGTCACCTCCCTGAAATGAGTTTGAAACCTCCCTGAAATTAGTTTTTGGCAGGTTGGGATGTCTGCAATCCAAAACTGGTCGGATATGCGGATGCTGATTGGGCCGGGGACTGCACAGACTGCAAATCCACAAGTGGATTCATCTTCCAGTATAGAGAAGTTGGTTTAGTCAAAAGCAAGCAACTGTCACTGTATCTTCAACTGAAGTACATTGCAGCAACATACGCATCTCAAGAAGCGATATGGATTTGTCAACTTATTGTTGACATTGGGTTAGACATATAAAAAACAATTCCCATTTCTGAACACAACCAGTATCACCTACTGAGGGACAATCAAGAGCAAGGTGTTATTGACATTCAATACTGCTCAACAGAGGAGATGACTGCTGATGCACTAACCAAGTCTTTTGCATACCAACTGTCCCGAATTTCCCAGGATTTGGACCTTTTTCCCGATTTTAGCATTTCCCAGGAAATTCTTTTTTTTCCCGATTTTACACGGCTCCCCGCCGCCTCCGCTAGAGGTCCACGACCGTCGGAAACAATGTCTCCACTGGCCGTCATTTTACCGAAGACCAAGAACAAGAGGCGGAGCCGGCCGGGTGGCCGACAATAGAAATTGAGCTGCGGCCTGCTGTTCTTCCATCCCTCTTTCCTTCCTTCTCTCTTCTTCCCTCCTTTCTTTCTCCCTCTTTTCCCATCTCTCATTCATCTCAGACTCTAACCACACCCCCATTTGAACCACGCCCATATAAGCTACGTCTACAATTTCACGTAAACCACGCCCATTTTGCAGCGCACACCGCATTTTTGTTTTTTGCTATGTCACGCCTACAAAAGCATGCCCCACCCCCTCATAATAAGACTCCGCCTACAGCCAAAAAAGCGCCCCTATAAATTTTTTTTACAATGTTGGCAACTATGCCTTTGTTGGAGGAATGTCAGTTATTTCCAGAAGAAGCAAAATATAATTTGATAAAGCACATGCTGTTGAGAAGGTGTTGAAAGAACATCAGCAAGTAAAGTTGCTTTAACCACTTAAGGACCGGGCCTATTTTTCAGACTTGGTGTTTACAAGTTAAAAATTTTTTTTTGCTAGAAAATGACTTAGAACCCCCAAACATTATATGATTTTTTCTTTTTTTTTCTTTTAGACACCCTAGAGAATAAAATGGCGGTCGTTGCAATACTTTATGCCACACCGTACCTGCGCAGCGGTCTTACAAGCGCAATTTTTGGGGGAAAAAATACACTTTTTTGACTTAAAAAAATAAGACGACAGTAAAGTTAGCCCAATTTTTTTTTTTATATTGTCAAAGATACTGTTACGCCCAGTAAACTGATACCCAACATGTCATGCTTCAAAATTGCGCCGCTCGTGGAATGGCAACAAACTTTTACCCTTAAAAATCTCCATGGGCGACGTTTAAAAATGTCTACATGTTACCAATTTAGGGTTACAGAGGAGGTCTAGTGCTAGAATTATTGCTCTCGCTATAACAATCACGGCGATACCTTACGTGTGGTTTGAACACCGTTTTCATATGTGTTCACTTCGGCACGCAAGCTCAGCGGGCCGGGGCGTTTGCTTTAAAAAAAAAAAAAAAAATTCTTTTACTTTTTATTTTTATACTGTCCTTTTTAAAAAAATATTTTGGGTCACTTTTATTCCTATTACAAGGAATGTAAACATCCCTTGTAATAGAAAAAAAAGCATGACAGGACCTCTTAAATATGAGATCTGGGGTCAAATTACCTCAGATCTCATATTTACACTAAAATGCAATTGAAAAAAAAAAAAAAAATAGTATTTTTTTTTTTTGCAATAATAAAAAAAAAAAAAAATTCCCCTTTAAGACTGGAGGGTGGAAGTGACGTTTGACGTCGCCTCTGCCCTCCAATGTTATGGAGCCGAGCAGAGGCCATCTTTGACTCACTCGGCATCCAGCATGTGAGGGGAGAGGACGTGATCATCTCCACCGCTACCGACTGTTCCAGTAAGCGGCGGAGACGACCGAAGCGTGGCGGCCCTCTCTCACTCCCGATAAAAGTGATCTCGCAGCCACTTTTATCTGAAAGAAAACTGTCCGCTCTTGAAGAGGATACCGGGTTATGGCAGCTAGCTGCTGCCATACCCCCGGTATTCCTCTTCAAACAGCCGCCGTATGAGGGCGGTCCTTAAGTAGTTAATAAACTGACAATACTGTATGCATTATACCTATCTATGTAGCAGGTGGCGCTGTGCTATTATAGTAAATAGTTCTTCTATTCTATGATATAAAAGGATGTATTGTCTTATCTATGCTCAATGCACTTGTTTGTGTTCTCTTTCCATTCCTGTCTAAATAATGTAAAGCCATGATAAAGATATCCTCCAGGAAAGCAAAGGTGTTCTGCTGCATACAAGCTTCCAGCGCTTAATTGCAATACTCTGAACAATACTAACTAACTACATTTAAATATGAAAGGCAGCTAACTACTCAAACAAAAAACACTGCCACAATAATAAAAAATACATGCTCACTAAAAATACACTATACTAAGTCTACCACTTACATTATTTACAGCATTCAACTGATACATCTATGATTGGATCTTCATTGTATGCCATTAGTGGATATTCTAAGGACATATTATTCAATACACAAAGCTATTGTCCCAGAATATGGATTTTGTTTCAAAAAATGAGTTAGTCTAATGAGAAATGAAAGTTACAGTTGCATGGCTAAAGATCTAAATTCTTGTGTTAATGAAAATAAAATATTACCCACTTGCTTACTGGGCACTTATACCCTCTTCCTGACCAGGCCAATTTTCAGAGCTATCACACTTTGAATGACAATTGTGTGGTCGTGCAACACTGTACGCATATGACATTTTTTATCATTTTTTGAGACAGACACAGCTTTCTTTTGGTGGTATTAAATCATCACTTGATTTATTTTTTGCTAAACAAAAAAAAAAAAAAAAAAAGGTTTCTTTCACTGATGAAGCTGCACTGATGGCCACTGATAGGCGGCACTGATGGGGACTGGTAGGCAGTACAAATGGCCACTGCCCTCACATATAACTGGCCTTTGCAGCAAGAAACCTCAACTCAGCTCAACGTAAATGACCAGCCTGCAACCAACCAAATTATCCTGTCCAACAGTCTGCATTAAAAACAGGGGTTTTGTTTACCCAAATTTGCAAATACATGCGTAAGCTACAGAGCCCCATCAAGGCACCCCAGTATTTTCTGTAGTCCTAACTCTACATTTTGAGAGCCTCCACAGTGGAAGCACATTCATTATAATGGAAAGGCAGAGGGCAGGTGAGCCTGGAAGGGAGCAAGGCACAGGGACGCACTGGACACCCAGCATATAGCACCTTGGCAGCAAAGATGTCCAATGTGTCCCCTCACCAATATTTTAACAAATTGTTGAAATATTGGTGAGGGGACATACTGGACACCTTTGTTGCAATGGTGCTATATGCTGTATTTGCAAATGTGCGCAAAATAAAACCCTTTTTTTTAATGCATACTGTTGGACAAAATAATTCGGTTGGTTGCAAACTGGTCAGCAAGTTGAGCTGGGAATCTCTTTTTTTTGTTTAACATGTGTTGCCATTCCATGTTCTCCCTGCTGTAAAGGCCAGTTATAGGAGGGGGCAGTTTGTTTGTACTGTTGAAATATTGGTGAGGGGGGTGCACTGGACACCTTTGACTTGTGCGCCACTGCGCCTTTAGGGAGGGGTTGGCTCCCTCCAAGCTCACCTCCCCTCTGCCCATCCATTGTAATGCATGTGCTTCCACTGTAGAGGCTCTCAAAATTTAGAGTTAGGACTACAGAAAATACTGGGGTGCCTTGATGGGGCTCTGTAGCTTACGCATGTATTGGCAAATGTGAGCAAACTAAACCCCATTTTTAACGCTTACCGTTGGACAGGATAATTTGGTTGGTTGCAGGCTGGTCGGTAAGTTGAGCTGGGAATTTCCTTGGTTTTGTTTTGGACTGATAGGCAGCACTGATGGGGCTGCACCAATAATCAGTCAATCAACAAGTAAAACCTTCCAAACACTGGTTAATTATGTACAATGCTGTGTGTTTATCATATGAAATCTCAGTTCTAAATTGACAGTTTCTCCAAGGGCTGACCGGGCATCTCAAGCTTTGAATCTTGAGTTCAAGATTCTGCGGGGCGTGGCCCGTGCACACCGGCAGTACTACCCCCCCTCGTGGGAGGAAGTCTGGCACTTACCGGGCTGTTGGGTCCTCTCCTCCTGTGACTCATTAATTTTTTTGAAGCCTATTAAAGCCTCAGGCTCTAATCCGGTGCTTCAAAAAACAAAAAAAAACAAAAAAAAAAAAGAACACACCCCCTCCCACGCTACCATAGGAGTCCATGCATCCGGCGCCCTGAAAGGGGCCGGCGCATGGATAAGGAGGAGGCTGCAGGGATTGGGGGGGGGGGGGGCGACGCTCATGTGCCCACAATGCACGGGCCACCCCTGCAATGTCCGTTACATTGCTGCTCAGTGAGTGAAAAAGTCAGTTCCATAATTCATGTAATTGGGCACAAAAAATAAAATATACCATAGTTTGAAAAGAATTAGGAACAATTTGAAGGGATTGATAAAAAAAAAAAAAAAAAAATGTGGTGTGCTACGTGAGCTGTCTGTTTCCCACCTTGAAGGGATTGAGAAGAAGAATGCAGACATTTAGTGTGCTGTCCGCCATGCATTTTATTTTGGGAAAAAAAAAAAAAAGGAGGATATTGCTTTGCTATGTATGGTTTGCAGTGAGCCACCTTTCCCCTTTGCGTTGCTATGGTTTAGAAATAATAGGGCCTGTGGGTACACTGAAAAGATTGTGGGAGTAAAATGAGCCTCATTGTTTGCATTATTGCCAGCAATGGCAACCCCAGCATGCATAAGGACCAGCAATAGTAATTCCCAGCAAGTGTCAGAGTAAGCAATAATAATCCAGCACAAAAACAACTTACAGCAGCAACACCACCACACACTGACACCAGCAATAATAATCCCCCAGCAGCAATAACAGACCCCGCCTGTCCCCAGCAGTAATAAAACCCCAACAACAACAGTAGACCTTTGCTGGCCCAGGCAATGATAGACCCCCAGCATTGGTTTTAAAAAAGTTTTACTTAGCTCAGCACCCAGTCCCACAAAGTACCCTCTCCTCACATGCTGCTGCTGGAACTTTGATTGATCTGCTGGCAGGAGATCAAACCACCAAACTAAGCATGGACACACATGGGTAGATTTATTAAAGCCAAATAAACTGCATTTTGGAAGTGCAGATGCTCCACAGCTTAGTAAATAAGGGGACGCTCTGCTGACTTCCCTCATCCAATCATGATCGGGTATTCTTTGTAAAGCCAAGCCTCATCTCATTTACCAAGCTCTGGCGCAACTGCACTTCCAGATTACACACTCTATATGCCCTTAGTAACTCTAACCCCATAGTGTTCTTGGCATTTTTTTAAATGAAGGCCACAGGAGCTATGAAAGGAGGTACCAGGGGGATGCTAAAGTACACCCAGCAAGATCCTAGTTACACCACTGGCAATACATGTACCTTTAGTTGCACCCGTGTTATGTTAATCTTATTGGCCAAACAATTTTCAAAAGTTTTGTTTCCAAAACAAAAGTTTGGTGCTTATGATAGATCCTTTCATACTGAACAGAAATTTAAATTATGATTGTATTCTTATTATACAGGATTTAGATAGCGTCAACAGTTTGTGCAGCGATTTACAATATAAAAGGGAGACAGTACAGTTACAATACAATAGAATAAAATACAAGAGGGTTAAGAGGACCCTGCTCATAAGAGCTTACAATCTGATAGAGTGGGGCAAGTGGTACAAAAGGTTATACCTGTAGGGGATGAGTTGATGGAAGTGATGAAAGTTCAGTTAGTTGGAGGTGTGATAGGCTTCCCTGAAGAGATGAGTTTTCAGGGATCGCCTAAAAGCAGCCAAAGTAGGAGATAGCTGGACAGATTGAGGATGGGAGAGGTTTTGGAGAAGTCCTGGAGATGAGCATGGGAAGGAGACAACGGAGCTTCAGAGCGAATGCGTTGGTCTTGAGAGGAGTGGAAAGGACGGTTTGGGTTAAATTTAGAGACAAGATTGGCGATGTAGCTTATGGCAGAGTTGGGAATGGCTTTGCATGATGTTATTAGTATTGTTGCTAGTATTTTGAATTTAATTTGTTGGGGAATCAGAAATCAGTGGAGGGAGGCAGACAATGTAAGGTAGATGAGTCTGGCAGCAGCAATTTATGATACACTGAAGAGGGGATAGCCTATGGAGAGGTAGGCCTATGAGAAGGGAGTTGCACAAGGCAAGGCAAGAGATAACTAGGGAGTAAATGAGTAGCTTGGTAGTTTCATTCGTTAAAAAGGGGCACATTTTAGAGATGCTATGGATGTGAAGTCTACAAGCTTTTGACAATTGGATTTGGGGTTGAAAGGATAGGTCAGAGTCTAGGATTACACCTAGTACCCTGGTATGAGGGGAGGAACTGATAGTTGCATAAATGATCTTGATGGAAAAGTCATGGAGGGGGTCACGGGCGGGGGCAGGGGGGTAGGGGGGGGGGGAATATTACTAGCTCAGTTTTAGAGAGATTTTGTTTAAGGAAGTGGTGCGACATCCATTCTGAAAAGTCAGTTAGTAATGCAAGGGGAGACTGAAGGAGTAAGGTAAGGAGTAGAGATACTGTAGATTTGGGTGTCATTGGTGTAGAGGTTGTATTCAGAATGGCATCACTGTGCTATGCCATGTGAATGGCACAGCAGAGGGATGGGACAAAGACACAACACTGGTATGGATGTATAATCAAAGACACTATTATGATGAAACCCTGTTCTGATGAGAACTCCTGAGGTAAGAAAAATTTCGGTTTTAACCTGAGTATTAAAAAAAAAAAAATGAATGACCCCCATTGTGCCCAAAAAAATTATGATACAAAAAAATGGAGTCCTAACAAACACAATAGAACATACTGCATCTGAAGTGGCATGATGTCTCTGTATCTTAATTTTACAATTACAGGTATGATTAGGTGGTGGCAAATGCCTACTCTTCTAAATTCTCATAGATTTATTTTACACAACACGAAGATGTGGGATGGACTGGTTTAGTTCAAAATGAGAAAAACACCCCAGTGAATCAATGTTAATCTCTGCTATCAACCACTGGTATAGTTCCCATGACATCCAGACTTCATGCTCCAATTTTTTTCAGAACATTACTCAGAAAACAACATCATGTGCTGCTGTTCTTCCTATTACTGTGTGCATCCTTACATATGAATGCTTAAAGTAGACCTTTCAATAAAATTGACACTTAGGGGTTCATTTACTAAAGCTAGAGATTGCAAAATTCGTCACAATTCTGCACAGAAACCAATCAGCTTCTAACCTCAGCTTGTTCAATTAAACTTTGGCAATAAAACCTGGAAGCTGATTGGTTTCTATGCAGAATTGTGACAATTTTTTCCCTCTCTAGCTTTAGTAAATTAACCCCTTAGTAACAATTGTCAGGATAAATACCAGTGGTAAAGTAATATAGCTCTTCCTTGCCATGCTGCAGCTCCTAAACTGTATGTTACCCCAACATTTTATAATCCTGATATGCGTTTGTGTTGCCAGGTAGGAGTCCTTCCATGTAGATAAGATCGGCAACCAGGTGAGGATGAATCAAATTTCTATTTTGTCCAAGGAGTACACATGTTCCAAAAACAGAGCCAACACTCTGGAACATGTGTACTCCGACGAAATAAAGAGAAATTGTATTCATCTTCACCTGGTTTCCAACTTTATCTACATAGAAGGACTCTTGTGTAGCGGTGTGGAGACTGCAAGTCAGGCACGGTGAGTGGAAACAGAGAGCACTTGCCAGCCCTGATTGCAGATTGGGTTGCAGTGCCATTATGTGTGTTGCCATGTAGTTGTATGAAAAAGTATCCTGTTCTTTTTGCATTGCTACCTTTGTGTGAAATACCTGGTGATCCTGCCAGTGCCCCTGCTTTCCCCATTTCAAATCTGATGATGCCAGGGTATGAACACACATCCATCCCAGAGTGGTCAGTTTGATTCTTTGCATGTTACTTGGGAGTATAGCCTGCTTGTACTGCATTGGTCAGACTTGTGCTGATACGCCCCCCACAACTAATCAAGGCGAAGATCAGTGCACTGCTGTTTCTCTGCATCCTGTTGGCACACCCCTCTGCAAAGCTCTTGACAGTGTATCTATATCTCTGCATTTTACACAGTACTGTGAACTGTGACTGTGCTCTGTTCAAGCTGCTGTTGCTACAACCCTGTTCCTCATCAGGAGCCTCCACTCCCATATTTCTAAGCCCCTAATGCCTCTGAGAACAGAGGTGATGTGATCACTTATAAAAAAAGGTATTTGGAATATATACAATACACACACACACCCTTAAAAACACACAAACGGTGTGCCTTGCATTTCTATTTTACACTGAATTGGTTGTCTTAAAGGATAAAGGTTCATGTACACTTTAAAACTGAACAAAATTCGACCCTTGCAGTGACTAACTGCAACGGTTAAGTGCTTGTTTAGTCCAAGGGTACAGGGATAAACTGTAACACTTACCTTATTTTTGGCTCCAGCAGACAACAGGTCTAGAGCTTTTAACCCTCACAGTGGGGGGGCACTGCAAGGGTAGATTTTATCCAACAACTCTGCTCCGCACTAGTTCAGTAGTGGGCTCCTTGGTTCCTTTTGCCACACCTCACCATAAGCATACTTGCCAACTGTCCCGAATTTCCTGGGACATTCCCGGGATTTAGACCTTTGTCCTGGTCTTACCGTTTCCCGGGAAATGTCCCAGGAAATCGGCGTTTTCCCGATTTTTTCCCCCGTCGTTGCCAGGTCTGCGGCCGGCAATGGGAAATGCTGTCTCCGTCGCGGCCATCCGGGCTCTGCCTCTTGGTTCTTCCCCTTCGGCATCCACGAGCTGGTCTCCTGTGATGGAGAGCCCTGGTTCCCGGCACCGCGCTGAGTGAGACTCTGCTCTATCTCACACTCACTGCGGCTGCCTCCTGTCCCAAGCGTGCCACCAAACAATGGGTGTGGTTTATGTGAAATTGTGGGTGTGGCTTATATGGGTGTGGTTCAAATGGGGGTGTGGTTAGAGTCTGAGATGAAAGATGGAGAAAGGGGAAAAGAGGGAAGGAGGGAGAGAGAAAGAAGGAAAGAAGGATGGAAGGAAAGAGGGATAGAGGGACAGCAGGCCCAGATCCTACACCACAACAGAAATGTGTATTCCCGGTAGTGGGCTCTTTGGTTCTTTTTGTCACACCTCACCATAACCAGTGTGGTTATGTATACCTTAGAACAGTGGTGGCCTGTCCATACAGGGAGCAGGGGCGCTGCCCCCCTAATCCATGCGCCCAGCCCCTAATCTACATGCAGGGCGCCAGACGCATGACTTCCAATGGGGTTTTTTGTTTTTTTAGAACACATGATTAGAGCCCGAGGCTCTGATTGGCTTCAAAAAAGATGGGCTCAGGGCGCAGAGCCCACCCAGTTAAGTGACAATAGCAAATTAATATTTGCTATTTTCTTCCTAATGCTCCTCCCGGCCAATCAGGAAGCGGGTCCTGAGACCCCTCATCTGATTGGCTGAGAGGAGAAGTGATTCTACTGGCTGCCTAGGAGGAGGAGGAAGGAGGAGATGCACGGCGGAAGCCATCGTGATGCAGAGGAGGAGACGCAGGGCAAGCCGCCATGATGCCAAGGAGGAGATGCAGGGGAAGCCGCCGCCCGGAGGAAGCGCTGCCCATGACACCTAGATGGCGTAAGTGCGGGGCTGTCGATGTTGCGGGTGATTGTAGGTGCATTGTTTGCCGCCCCCCCCAAAAAATATACCACCAGCCGCCACTGCCTTAGAATATTAAAAAAAAAAAAAAAAAAAAAAGACTACAGCTCCACTTTATGGATGTTTTAAATTTCAGCTGAATGATCTAATCTTTACATAAATCGCAATATGAAATAAGGACTTACTTTACAGGCTTGTAACATTTTACTTTGTCAAATCATTACTGCACACGTGGTTTAAAACAATTAAGGTCTGAAGGGAAAAAAGTATGCAAACCTCTTGAAATCGTATAATTTAGGTCAGTAAATAATTATGACGTTCAAACAAATGAAGGAGTTCCAACTACCATTAAAAAAGGACATCGTTAAAGCTTAAAAGCCTGGAAAAAGTCAATTTTTTTTTCAAATATAGAGCCTCCATTAATCCGCAGTCAGTTAGTTTAAGCACTTTGCCTCTCACACCTGTATACCCCCTATTTTATATTTCAACCATAGCACCATAGGCCTACTGAATGAATAATAACTTTGACAGTACAGTAGATACGATTGTTTGGTAAAAGGCTTGAAAATTAAATTCCAAAAATTTGTTTATTTTCTATGCATACTGTAGTGGTTTTTTCTAGCTTGACCAGTGTTTGTTTTAAAAGAAGTGTTCCTGTCGATTAAAAGTACATATTTTTTTCTATACATTGTTCGTTTATAATAGGACACTAAAATTTACTAAAATTATATTCCTATTACAAAGAATGACAAAGCTATTTGCAAATTAAAATGTTCTTATATTTCAATTCTGTGTTTTTTAAAATGTGTTACTAAAAAAATCCAAAAGGAAAATGAGAATTAATATAGTGGCTGAGAAAGGAAAGGTAGGAGAGACAGAGCCATGTGCTTTGTTCAAAGCATTAGGTCCACTTAACCACTTCCCTCACCAGTACTCACCATCCCTTTACTCCCTACCACGCTGTTCAATCGAGGCCAACAAACAAAAAGACCTGGTACATCTGGGTAAAGGAAACATGCAAGTCTCCCTTTTGCTCCCAAATGGCAATAGGCTGCTCAAGCAGCCAGTATTGTCACATGGGGTTGGGAAGAACATCCTCAGATAAGAGGGCCTCCCCTCTTCATTCTCAATGACTGAATAAATGATATTGGGGGAGGGGGGGGATTGGGAAAACAGCAGTTTAGTTAATCCATCGTGTTGCCTTGCACTGGTTCACTTTGAGGGTTTAAATGCTGTATAGAACACATTGCCAGGGTCAATGCCAAGAGGCCAACAACTGATGGACAAAATGTGACCGGATTACAAAATGTTAGATTTCCATGCAATAAACTGGTTTGGATGATTCCTGATGCGTGGTTCCACCATGACACTAGCAGAGCAAAGGTTACTTTGTGGATGAAAAGGACAATTAATTCATGTGACACACATCCATTTTTAGGCGTGAACATCAAATTTAAACTACACTTCCTATATCCACTGGATGAATCCTGTGTATCACATGATTAGAAAGGGGTACGGTTTTTTTTTCCTCATTTTTTGAGGAAAACCCTGCAGGTAGGAGTTAGGGCACTGTAACTTTGTAACGTTAACATTTCACGAAAGTCTAAAAACAGGTGAACCATTGTAACAATCCAAAGCACTGCCCCCCCCAGTAACGTCTGATGTTCATACATCACTACTTTCTGCAAGTCCCCTTTATGTTCTGGGCTAGTGCATACATACTGTATGTTGTCTCACACAAATCAGTTCTCTTTTGCAACCTCTGGCCTTGGAGTTGCTACAAACTCACAATACAGTTGAACCTTGGATTGCGAGTAATGCCTTTTTTACGAGCGTTTCACAATACAAGTTTTTATTTCTTTTTAAATCCTGACTCGCTGTGGTGTGCAGTTCTGCATTTGGCCAGAGGTGCAAGGGTGCCGGTGACGCTCACAGACACTGGGAGACACTTGGAGTTCCCGAGTGTCTCCCAGCGTCTGAGTGTTTCTGGTGCTCCCGCACCTCTGGGCGCATGCGGCACTGCATAGACAAGCAGTGGCTGTGGAATGGATTACATGCATTCTTCTGGAACAAACTATGCTAGTAATCCAAGTTATTACTGTATTACAGTAATCACCAGGGGAGGGGAGAGCTAGTAAATGTTGCAACCCATCTTCATCAGGCTTATGTCATTATTCTCCCAGATTGCACCCCTCTACCTAGGCACAGAGACCTGCATGAAACTCAAGGGCTGTTTTTTTTTTTTAATAAAAAGATACCATGTGACATAAAAAAATTGCAACAACTAACAATGTGTGGGGCGGGGGTTTTTAACGTCATGCCTACATTGTCCATTTTAATATGCAAGCAAAAAATCCAAAAACGTCTCTGGCAGTGCCAGGGTCAAACAGTACATTTATATATACAGATAATTACTAAAAAGGGGACTTTTGGGGAGCAATGTGGGACAGTCCCTCCAATTGAGGGATAGTTGGGAGTTATATGGAAAACAACAAAAAAGTGTAGCGCTAAACAATATCATAAATGGGTGGGTATGTGGTGAAGGGAATCACCTCTATAAAAAACTGTACATAAGTGGGTAGTCCTGGTATGATTATTATAACAGAAAGATAGTAATGATTAGTCCTTCTGTGGATATAATGCAGATAGGTAATTCCAATGAAAATAAGCTCACTACCACCGAGAGAAGGGAAGGCTTACCAGATGAGGTGGACCCGACAGGGCATACGCCGAATTGGGTCAGATAAGGCTTGGGTGGTAAGTGGCTGCAAGTGCCTGTGATCTCATGGATGGCTGAATTCCTCTAAGTGGCGCTCGGGTCCTGGGAGGTGTAGAGAGTCCCAAAGGTGTAGATGATCCCGTGGGTCCTAGGAGGAGTGGGGTATTCAGTAGATGGATCCCTCCAGACAGCATTCCATGGATTAGATGATGATATAATTGTGGAAAAAAGGAAGGAAGGGCCACATAGTGTAAATCCGATAACTTAAGAAAATTTATTTAAAATAGAAAGGATATACACTCACGTGAAAATCCAAGATAAAAAACAGCGCTGTAACAAAATGGCGACAGTGGGGTCCTACCCGACGCGTTTCGTCCTAAAAGACGTCATCTGGGGGGTGATGACGTCTTTTAGGATGAAACGCGTCGGGTAGGACCCCACTGTCGCCATTTTGTTACAGCGCTGTTTTTATCTTGGATTTTCACGTGAGTGTATATCCTTTCTATTTTAAATATATTTTCTCGTTATCGGATTTACACTATGTGGCCCTTCCTTCCTTTTTTCCACAATTATATCATCTAATCCATGGAATGCTGTCTGGAGGGATCCATCTACTGAATACCCCACTCCTCCTAGGACCCACAGGATCATCTACACCTTTGGGACTCTCTACACCTCCCAGGACCCGAGCGCCACTTAGAGGAATTCAGCCATCCATGAGATCACAGGCACTTGCAGCCACTTACCACCCAAGCCTTATCTGACCCAATTCGGCGTATGCCCTGTCGGGTCCACCTCATCTGGTAAGCCTTCCCTTCTCTCGGTGGTAGTGAGCTTATTTTCATTGGAATTACCTATCTGCATTATATCCACAGAAGGACTAATCATTACTATCTTTCTGTTATAATAATCATACCAGGACTACCCACTTATGTACAGTTTTTTATAGAGGTGATTCCCTTCACCACATACCCACCCATTTATGATATTGTTTAGCGCTACACTTTTTTGTTGTTTTCCATATATACTTTGTTGGTTGTGTTAGCCGCTTTATGTCTCTTTTGTGAGCAGCGCAGAATTATTTTGCACATATAGTTGGGAGTTATAGAAAACATCACAGTACCAGATGACACGGTTATTTTGACACAGTTGTTATTTTAAAAGAAATCTTTATCTTTCTCTCACATGAAATGGGCTTAGCAACTTAATTTTGCTAAAAAAAACAAAAAAAAACAAAACAAAACCTTTTACACTAGTTGCCAAGACTGCAGACGCCACGTCAGCTGTGCTACAAAAAAAAAAAATCTGTGAACACATAATGCAAGTTCCCTCACTGCTTACAATAAAACTCTGAATTCTGCTTCTGCGTCTTCTAAACTAAACTCAGCCATACATGGCCAGGTATTTACCCCCAACATGACAGATTACAGCTTTAGTAGCAGGGTATGAATTCATATCGGGGGCGTGGCTTGGTGCAGACACGAGATGGCTGCCTGATCTGCTCGCTCTGCTCCACGGAGGTCCTGCTGGCTGTCTATCGGAGATTTTCACTACAGCTGACATGGTGAAACCCAACGAGAAACCGTGGCAGTCCCGAGAGGTATGGATTCGCAATCCGGGCGCAGCATTCTGGAGATATTCCAATCACGCGAGGCCATGGCTCCAACTCTGGCCTACACAGGGAGATGCTCTTTCAGCTTAAAGCGGGGTTCCACCCAAATTTTGAACAATAACTGTATGTATTCTCTTCCTTGCATAGATGCTGACATGCCGTTTAAAAAAAATTAAATCGCCGTAATTACCTTTTATTTTTCTATTCTTCTTTGCACTTCCTGGTTCTCCTCCCGTGGGAGTAGGCGTGTTTCTAGCCTCTCCCAGACTCCTGGGAGCTAGTCTCAGGCTTCCCAGGATGCCACTGAGCATGTGCGGGAATGAGCGGTGAATGCTGGGAGCACAGCATTCACCACATCCAGGAAATAAATGCTTGTGGGCTTCAAATGCCCACAATGAAGATGGAAACCGCCTGCAGTGAATAATATAAGTTATTCTTTCCGACGAAATCTGACACAGGCGGACATATTACACACAATATGTGAGTATGTAATGCTGAGAAGAAAAGTTTGTGAATGAACTCAAAAAAAAAAAAAAAACAATAGATAGGTGGACCCACGCTTTAAGCCCGACTGCCAGGAGAAGCTCTCAGCGCATAGTGAGCTCCCCTGCCGCTCGCCCACTCAGCATGAATGACCTCAAATCAGTAGCAGCGAACATAAAGGAGTCTTTCGCAGCTGCAATAACAGATCTTAGGAGAGATATACAGTCGATTAACATGCGTATCGATGACCTTGAAGACACAACAGCCCGCCATGACACTGCTATACAGCTTCGGCAGCACTCCTCACAGGCCTACAACAGTCAACTCAGAGACTTGCACAGGCACATGGAGGACTTGGACAATCGTGGACGCAGCCATAACTTGCGGGTCAGAGGTGTTCCCAAATCAGTAGAAGAGAATCACCTTGCGCAAGCCACAGTTCATGTCTTCAATGATCTGCTAGGCAGACCCCCTGAGACCCCCATTGAATGTGAGAGACTACACAGAGCACTTAAAACCAGGGGCAGAGATATGGATCCCCCCAGGGATGCGGTATGCTGCTTAGTGAATTTCAGATTAAAGGAAGACATCTGGAGAAGAGCCAGAGATCGCCGAAGTTTTCTATACCAGGGAGCAGAGATCAAAATATTCCAGGATCTCCCATAACCCTGAAAAAAAACAGACGAGCCTTACGCCTGCTACTCGACCTGCTACGCTCTAAAGGAATCCAGTATCGTTGGAAATTCGCCTTCTGTCTTTCCGCATCAATAGCGGGATGCACTGCCAATCTAAGAGTTCCGGAAGATCTCAGGGGGTTCTTCAACACACTACAAATACCACTCATCGAGCTCCCAGATTGGTATAGTGCTTTCCGCACTCCTCATCTCCAGCGAACCAATTCCATGGATGCCATACCGGTAAGAGATGATTTTTCACACCCAGTTGAAACCCACTTTGTTTTTGTGTTTCTTTTTTCTCTTCCTTTTATCAATCAGTTTTTACTTGATGCATATACCTGTAAAGGGAGGGTCTGTCCCACATGGAGCTTACGCCTCTCTCTGAGCACCATCCTGACGCACAATATGCCCACACAGGTGACCTCCATGTTGGACAGCCCTCTACACTGTGGACATATACAATTAACCCAACAATCCTAGGGCTAACACTACCGGTGAATATTATAACTATTCTATACCTGTAGGCCGTTATTAAATTACTGATTAGTATTACTCTATTCAGCTAAATGCCACTGCTGGCAAGAACGAACATATGAGACGAGGTACTGTCCTAAATCCCGAACTGCCCAATTTTTGGTCAGCTCATGGACTTAAATCTCACTGAATCCTCACTCTCTCACCCCAAGGCCAACTTCCTTCTTGAAAGCACTTCGAGCCTACCTTCAAGATGGCTCTCCCCCCGCCCACGCTCCTGGTGCCTACATAACTCTCCAAAGCAAAATACTAGCCTCGCCTATTGAAGACAAGACGTACTGTTCCAATAAGTGCGACTCATTATGATATGTTTATTTGTTGCATGTTTACACAGCCTAAAGCTCACTGTTTACTGTTTATAAAGTTAAACAGTTAAAGTTTAAATGTTAAAAACTGCTTATTATATCACAACACCGGTCTGAGATCCTTAATTAACTCTGCCTAACCTCTCTCTTATGCCAAAAATGCAAATTAGAGACCTTTGACGACCACACGTGGACCAGATGTTCTATAGACCTATATACGGACACCTCCCACTCCTCCACACAACGGGATAATGGCTACTACCATTGACCCATACCGGACCACACAACGATCACCAAGGTAAGGTAGCTGGTCTACAAATACCTCCGGTTACTACACCCTCTTCCCCATCAACAACCCCCGCCCTACTAACCCCTTACTCTCGATTTCATCCTCCTCTTCTCACCCCTCCCCTTACTGTCCCCCCCCCCCTTTTTTTTTATTTCTCCCTTGATCTTCATCCCTGGGTCTTGCCTCCTCTGGTTTCCACCGCAGCGTTCCATGCTCTAACGCCTGAGAAGTCCTTAAGGGCTCCCAACCCCTCCCAGGTTCACCCACTCACATCAGCCAAGTACTTAAAAGGCTAGTACACCACATGCCTCACCCAACAACCCTACAAGGTCCAGACACCATGGCCACCCCAAACTCCAACATGAAACATGCCACACTTAAAGTGGTCTCACAAAACGTTAAAGGGCTAAACATCCCTGAGAAGCGCAGTCAAATCTTAAATATGATGCATAAATTGAAGGTGGACCTGGTGTTTCTCCAAGAAACACACTTTCGCACAAATAATATCTCTAAACTCATGAACTGTATGTACCCAACATTCTTCCATGCCACCAACTCACTAGCCAAAACGAAAGGAGTCTCAATATTGCTTTCTAAAAACCTTCACTGGCAACTGACAGACTCCCTCATAGACCCAGAGGGTCGCTACCTTTTCTTAAAGGGCATCATACACAACCAGACTGTTATCTTAGCCAATATATACAGCCCCAACACTGCTCAGGTCAGCTTCTTTAGATCTATGGCAACCCTCCTTGCTGGCTTCCAATCGGGGATTACAATCCTTGGGGGCGACTTCAGTGTGGCACTACACCCCCTCCTAGACTCATTGTCTGGATCCTCAACCCTGCCATATAAAGTACTACGACAAATTAAAACGCAAATACAAGAACGACCCTTGGCGCACCCTACACCCAAACGAGAAAGACTACACTTTCTTTTCTGCACCCCATAATAAGTATTCCAGGATAGACTACCTCTTCCTTTCCCAAAAAGATCTCCCTTTCATAAGATTCGCTACCATTGAACCTTTGCTCTTCTCAGATCACCACGCGATTACCCTCTCCCTAACACTTTCAGAAAGAAATCTGGTCACGAAAATCTGGCGACTGGACTCTTCACTGCTTACATCAGAATGTGAAATTAACCACATCCGCACTAGCTTGTGTGACTACTTTCAGGAAAATGACAATCCCAAGACAGCACCACTTACCCTTTGGGAAGCACACAAGTGTGTCATTCGAGGGAAATTCTTAGCACTAGAAGCCAGCCGGGAAAAAAGCGCAGTAGGCAACAATACTAGAACTGATCAACAAAATAAGGAAGCTAGAATTAGCCCATAAACATTTACATGCACAAGAAACCTACTTGGAACTCACACAAACTAGGAAGCTACTTTAGAAATATTTGACCGAAAAACCGACTCAAATTTACACTAAATCAAAAACTCTTCTACGAACAGGGGAACAAGTGTAGGAGATTACTGGCCAGAGCTATCCGAAAAAAGAGAGCTAGCACCAACGTCCACACCATAAAAGATTCCTTAGGTAAGTCAAGCTCGGTTACTGCCGACATACCGCTCGAACTGAGATGCTATTACACTGAACTTTACAATTTTCCGAAGCAACTACAGTCCACAATCCAAGAAAAGCCCTCATTAAAGATTTCCTAGAGAAGTTTACCCCCGAACCCACCTCCCGGGAAGATGCCCGCGAGCTAGACAACCCCATATCCGAGGAAGAGCTCAAGAGAGCGATTAAGCAACTTAAGACGGGCAAGAGCCCTGGTCCAGACGGCTTTTCGGTATCCTATTTTAAAACATTCACAGGCACCCTCGCAGCCCAGTTCCTGAAGCCATTTAACTCCCTCACCTCATCAACCTTACCTTTCCACAGATTACAGGAGGTGCACATTACGGTTATACCGAAAGGGGGGAAGGAAGCTACATCAGTCGCCAATTACAGACTAATCTCCCTACTTAATGTAGATCTTAAATTATTTGCAAAAGTCTTAGTCAACTGTCTCATACCCTTCCTACGTTCAATAATAGGAAAAGACCAAGCAGGATTTGTCCCAGGTAGGGAAGCCAGGGACGACACTATTAAAGCAATAAACCTACACCATTGGCTATCCACTCAAACACAAAAGGTTTCTATCACTGGATGCAGAGAAGGCATTTGACAGGTTGGCCTGGGACTAACTAGGGACCATACTGCGCCACCTAGGACTACAAAATAGAATGTTTACCTTTATCATGTGCTTATACACTACGCCAACGGCAAGAGTCAGAGTCATCGGCCACCTGTCGAACATCTTCTCCATCCGAAATGGAACGAGACAAGGATGCCCGCTGTCCCCAATTCTTTTTACTTTAACTTTATAACCCCTCCTCTGTTGCCTACTAACAAACAAAAACATAAAGGGCATACCCATAGCAGAACGCACCTACAAACTAGCGGCTTTTGCCGATGACATCTTGTTGTTCTGAAGTGACCCACTAAGTTTGATCCCCAACCTCTTAAGGGATTTTGATCTATTCCAGTGCATATCTAACTTAAAGATTAATTTTTCTAAATCCCACGCCCTCAACATATCCCTCTCGAAAGATTTAGTCACACAATGCCAAAACAATTTTGCCTTTGTGTGGAAACAAGACGCAATCACATATTTGGGAATCCAATTGACCGCACATCTGTCAGACCTTCATACCACTAATTCGCACTATTTCGGACGACCTGAGTAAATGGGATAAACCCCATTTCTCATGGTTTTGTCGTGTGGCCATCCTGAAGATGAATGTCCTCCCCCGCATTCTATACTTACTACAAACAATCCCTATCAAGCTCCCCTCAACTTTCTTCCAGACATTTAAACGATTATGTGTAAAATTTTTATGGAAACAAACGCCCAAGAATAAGTTTCGACCAACTCTCGAAACCTAAAACTAAAAGGGGAAATCGGTCTCCCGGACCATCAAAATTATTCCTGAGCATGCCACCTGGGGAGAATTGTGGACTGGGCAGTACACGAGAACATCAAAGATTGGGTGGGGCTAGAAGACTCTTTCTCGCACTTGCCAATCAAATCTATCCCTTGGATCCTCCCCTGCCACATTCTCAAAATCTTAACAGAAAATCCTCTTATCGATTCCACCCTGAGTTACTTTACAGAGGTGTGTAAGAAACTCCAACTTTCCTCAAATCCAGGACCCCTCACACGTATACAATTTAATCCAGCTTTTGCTCCTTGGATGTCCAACCAACTCCTTGCGGACTCATGGCCACACAAGGAAATATTAGCTCACCACTTCTTCCAAGATGGTACCTTTCTAGACCCTAACTCACTCCTAACAAATTTGAACAACCACCCCTTTCCCTACTGGACCTACTTCCAAATACGCTACTTCCTTAAAACATTGAACCGAGATTCATCCGTATCTCAAGCCCTAACCCAATTTGAAAATCTCTGCACTCAAGCTACACCGCAGCAACATATGATTTCTAACATCCATTCTATGCTCTTTGCATCTGTCTTCCCCAAAGACGGGGAAAGCATGCCAGACACGGGAAAAGGGAATTACAAATAGACCTATCCGAGGACAACTGGGAACGCATTTTCACAATAGCACATAAAGGCTCACTCAATGTTATGATACAAGAGAACAATTACAAAACCCTTATTCGGTGGTACTGAACACCTGAACTACTCAACAAATTCAATCCAGATACATCAGACAAATGTTGGAGATGCTCAAATGAAACAGGCACACTCTTACACATTTGGTGGTCCTGCCCACTACTTCAGACATTCTGGACACAAGTACACAACATCACCTCACAAGTGACCACATATTCTCTGGACTACACCCCATCTCATCTCATTCTTCACCACTCCCCCACATCAGCTCACTCGTACAGGAAATCTTTGGTTATACATGTGATTAATGCAGCTAAACTATGCATCCCAGCTCATTGGGGTTCATCCTGCACCCCAGCTACCTCTGAATGGCTTACCCGTGTGGGAAAAATAGCTGAAATGGAGGAACTAATCCAGATAGCATGAGACTCCCCTTTGAAATTCTCCCAGACCTTGGCCTGCTGGACCCTCCAATAGCTAATTGAGATAGCCCAATTGGCACTTTCTAGGAGAATACTCTTGTAATATGGCGCACAGAACCTCTCACTTTCACTCAAAGGTCGATCCTGAGAGGAGACCCCTCCTAACAGGGATCCTCTCACAAGCCCCTACATATACGCCGCGACCTGTGGAGACCGAGGAGGTGATACCCTTGGAGCTCCATCTCCCCGCCTTTTTTTTTTTTTTTTTTCTTTTCTCTTCTTTGTTCTTGTTTTTCCTCCCCTTCCCCTCTTTTCTTGCCTTTTACCCTTGCCCCCCTTCCCTCGCCATTTCCCCCCGCTTTTGCTCTTGCCCCACCTGCCCGGGCGATACCATCCCACATACACATCCCCATTTATGCATTAGCCCAGATGATTGACTGTTACCCCTACTCTCTACACCAAACTAAACGGCCAAGTCTGCCCCACCACACAACCATACCCCACTTTAGGGACCCAACCCTTCCTTACTTACTCAGGTATAGACAGATATATGCATATAAACTAAGCGCTACCTCTACAATGATCCCCACACCTCATAGGCTGTGATTAGGGTGACTGCCCTGTTTATATCTACTTGCAGACCCCGCTGGTGACTGTGGGGATTCTTGAAATTTTGGTTATTTTATCTGTTTCGCTATGTTCTCATAAGTAAAGTTACACCAATTCCGTATATGTTCATGATGTTCAATCACCTTCTGTTTGTATAAAAATTGTGTATTAATACTATATTCTTAATAAAAATTTCATATGGAAAAAAAAAATTCATATCTGCAAGCAGTGGAAGGTGACATTTTATAACATCATAACAAAGTCTCCGGTAATATTCATCTTTTCTGCTTAGCTCAGCAAGTCTGGATTATGTGCTGAATCAGGACCCTAGTGGGTCTTAAAAGTAAAGCTGTGAACAGAAGTACCTGTTACCACACAGAGGTCTTTACAGACATGATATAGCAAAGTTTAGCTGGCTTAGGCCCCATTCACAGCTATTCAATTCTGTATGCGTTCTTTCAGCAAATAAAAATGTACAATTTTCTGGTAGACAGGCTGAAGTGCCATTCGTTCTTAAAGCGAACCTTCACCAGTGAAATTGAAAGTTCCATTCACCCTCAAGCTCTACCACCCCCAGCAAAATTGGGAATTTTATTTTCTGTAAGTGGGTACCTTTCTCTGACATGTACCTGCTTCCACTTCTGTAATTATCGTCCAGGCTAGAATTACATCAGCTTGGCCTGCCCCCAACCTCCTGTGCCACATCCCTGGTGTGCCAGTCTGAAAGTGCTGTGTGATCTTACATATGCACAGTAGGGAGATGGCTGTGAGACATCAGGAAGTCATAACCGATTCCCACACAATATAATACCCAATTTTTTGGTAAAATACTTGTCACGCTTTAAAATTGTGCAGGCAGTATGGCGCCAAACTATGATATTTAAAAATCTCCATAGACAACACTTTAAAACCCTTTACAGATTAGCAGTTAAGAGTTACACAGGAGGTCTGGAGCTAGAATTTATGCTCTCCCTCTGGCGCTCACAGCAATACCTCACATGTGTGGTGAAATCGCCATTTACATATGCGTGCGGGATCAACGCGTGTGCCTTTGCAAGCATGGGGGGATGGGGGCTCTTCAAAATTTTTTTCTTTTCACTGTTTCTTTAAATGTTTGTTTTTTAGCACTTTTATTGCTGTCGCAAGAAATGTAAACATCCCTTGTAATAAAAATAAGCAGTGACAGGTATTCTTTATGGAGAGAAATGGGGTCTAATAGATGTCTTCTCTGCCCAAAGAGCAGTGTGATCAGATGCTTTCCGAATTTAAAAATGGTGCTGTTTACATCTGGTGAAACCGAAAGTGCCAAAATACTTGTCACTTCAGGGTTTCCTGTATCATGGAAATGATGATTAGCCGCTAGGATTGCTTTTCCAAAAAAAGAAAATTGCCCACTGAAAAAAAACAATACCGGGTTGATACCTGTAGCTGTAGGCATCATCCCGGTATACCACTTGAAACTGCCTACGCATATGTACGTTAGGTGGTCTTCGAGTGGTTAAAACAGGAATGAAGTTCCTCTTTAATCCCTTCCCGATGTTCTGTCAGGTCAGGTAACAGAAGTGATGTTCCGTCAGCTGACTGAATAAAAATACTTATTGCGCATGCGTTCCACTGCTAATAGGTTTCCTAACCTGACAGAACACAAAGGCGGCATGAAATCTTGTTACACCCAGCAAAGTCTTGAATTTCACACTTATTTTAGCAGTAAACTGAGCTTATATACTGAAATCTGTGAAATTGGATGATGAATTTTAAAAGCAGCGGTCAGAAGGTGGCGAAATGCCTGTAAACTCAGCTTCTGAACGCATTTCTTTGCGTTCCAAAAAATGCCTCTAAACTCAACTGCCTAGAAAGGACTGTAAACAACCCTGTGTACATTTACTGATAAGAGAACAGAGGAGAGTTCAGGAGCAGTTGAAAAAACTCCCAACTGCTCCTAAACGTCCGTTTACCAGCAACAGTGTAAACAGTGTACATGAGGCCTTAAAGTGGTCGTAAACGATCACCTTGTAAAACAACCTATTCAGTTTGAAATGTAAATGAAAGGGGGGGGGGGGGGGGGGGGCTTTGCTTGCTTTTACAGTATCTGGCACCATTTTCATCCACTGTTAACAATGGGGCATAATTCCTCCCAATGACACCAACAATGGGCCCACTAACACAAAGAGATGGGGCATTGTTTATTCACACTGACATTGGGACCTTTTCAACTCCTAATGGCCGCAGTTCACACCCACCCTCCCCGTTAATTCTGAAGAACAGTAAATTGGCCATTTGATTAAAAAGTTTGGAGACCCCTAGTGTATACATTAAAAAACCATTATAAATACCTTTTTTTCCCCTTTTTTATAAGTGATCACATGCCCTCTGTTCTCAGCTGCATAAGGCCTCATGCACACTGGATGTTTTTACAGCTGATGTTTTTTTTGTTTTTTTTCCTGCAGTCAATAAACTCCCCATCATGTTATCCTATGTGTCCACGCACACATAGGCTATCAGCAGTTTTTCGCAGAAGCGTTTTCTAGCTGGAAAAACCCCCCAGAACTAGTGGGTTTTGAGAGTTGTTCAGCTGTAAAAACGCGCTCCAACTCTGAAAAAAGCTGAAGACAGCTTAAAAACGCCAACTATTCTGCGTTTATCAGCGTTTTTGAGCCATAAGCTTTTATGGGAGTATATTTTTGCAAAAAAAAAAAAAAAAGCTAAAAAAAAGTTAGTTATAAAAAGGCTACAACATAAATGCTAAAAAAAAACTCACTCTACAGCTATAGCTTGGGGGAGGAGAAGCTGCAGCACACAGCTTCCCAGTGGGGGGGCGGGGGGTTGTCAAGATAAGTCTGATCATTGGAGGAGACCAGGCTAAGTTCTCAGCACAGCTAGAGAACTGACCACGGTGTGCTCTCCTACTTAGTGTGGTCAGTTTTTATCAGGAAATCAGAGTGACTGGCAGGAACACCAGGGATTTCACATAAAGGAAGCAATACAAAGAGAACGAACAGGATACTTTCTCATACAAATACATGGCACAGCAGGCACATATCAGGAAAATTAAATGTTGGGGTAACAAAACGCTTTAACCACTTGCCGACCGCCTCACGTCTATATACGTGAGCAGAGCGGCACGGGCAGGCAAAATCACGTACCTGGTACGTGATTGCCTTCCCGCGGGCGGGGGGTCCGATCGGACCCCCCCCCCCGGTGCCATCGGCGATCAGCATTTGGTTGGGAGCGATGAGAGACTAGGGGGAGACCATCCGATCGTGGCCCCCCCCACGATCGCTCCCAGCCAATGAGAAACATCCACCTGCCTCTGTATAGTACACAGAGGCAGAGGATGTGATGTCATCTCTCCTCGGCTGGGCAGTTTCCGTTCCAGCGCCGAGGAGAAACGACATGCAAGTGCACCAACACTCACACACAACACAGTAGAACATGCCAGGCACACTAAACACCCCCGATTCCCCCCGATCGCCCCCAATCACCCCCCCCCCCCCGCCCCCAGTCACAAACTGACACCAAGCAGGTTTTTTTTTTTTTTTTTTTCCTGATTACTGCATAGTGTCAGTTAGTGACAGTTACTGTGGTAGGACAGTGAGTGTTAGCCCCCTGTAGGTCTAGAGTACCCCCCTAACCCCCCCCTAATAAAGTTTTAACCCCTTGATCACCCCCTGTCGCCAGTGTCGCTAAGCGATCATTTTTCTGATCGCTGTATTAGTGTCACTGGTGACGCTAGTTAGGAACGTAAATATTTAGGTTCGCTGTCAGCGTTTTATAGCGACAGGGACCCCCATATACTATCTAATAAATGTTTTAACCCCTTGATTGCCCCCTAGTTAACCCTTTCACCACTGATCACCGTATAACTGTTACGGGTGACGCTGGTTAGTTCGTTTATTTTTTATAGTGTCAGGGCACCCGCCGTTTATTACCGAATAAAGGTTTAGCCCCCTGATCGCCCGGCGGTGATATGCGTCGCCCCAGGCAGCGTCAGATTAGCGCCAGTACCGCGAACACCCACGCACGCAGCATACGTCTCCCTTAGTGGTATAGTATCTGATCGGATCAATATCTGATCCGATCAGATCTATACTAGCGTCCCCAGCAGTTTAGGGTTCCCAAAAACGCAGTGTTAGCGGGATCAGTACAGATACCTGCTAGCACCTGCGTTTTTCCCCTCCGCCCGGCCCAGCCCAGCCCACCCAAGTGCAGTATCGATCGATCACTGTCACTTACAAAACACTAAACGCATAACTGCAGCGTTCGCAGAGTCAGGCCTGATCCCTGCGATCGCTAACAGTTTTCTTGGTAGCATTTTGGTGAACTGGCAAGCACCAGCCCCAGGCAGCGTCAGATTAGCGCCAGTACCGCTAACACCCACGCACGCAGCATACGCCTCCCTTAGTGGTATAGTATCTGATCGGATCAATATCTGATCCGATCAGATCTATACTAGCGTCCCCAGCAGTTTAGGGTTCCCAAAAACGCAGTGTTAGCGGGATCAGCCCAGATACCTGCTAGCACCTGCGTTTTGCCCCTCCGCCCGGCCCAGCCCAGCCCACCCAAGTGCAGTATCGATCGATCACTGTCACTTTTTTTGGTAGCGTTTTGGTGAACTGGCAAGCACCAGCGGCCTAGTACACCCCGGTCGTAGTCAAACCAGCACTGCAGTAACACTTGGTGACGTGGCGAGTCCCATAAGTGCAGTTCAAGCTGGTGAGGTGGCAAGCACAAGTAGTGTCCCGCTGCCACCAAAAAGACAAACATAGGCCTGTCGTGCCCATAATGCCCTTCCTGCTGCATTCGCCAATCCTAATTGGGAACCCACCGCTTCTGCAGCGCCCGTACTTCCCCCATTCACATCCCCAACCAAATGCAGTCGGCTGCATGAGAGGCATTTATATGTCCTCCCGAGTACCCCTACCCAACGAACATGTTGTGTCTGCAGCAAGCGCGGATATAGACGTGACACCCGCTATTATTGTCCCTCCTGTCCTGATAATCCTGGTCTTTGCATTGGTGAATGTTTTGAACGCTACCATTCACTAGTTGAGTATTAGCGTAGGGTACAGCATTGCACAGACTAGGCACACTATCACAGGGTCTCCCAAGATGCCATCACATTTTGAGAGACCCGAACCTGGAACCGGTTACAGTTATAAAAGTTACAGTTACAAAAAAAAGTGTAAAAAAAAAAAAAAAAAAAAAAAAAAAAAAAAAAAAAAAAAAACACAAACAAAAATAAAAAAAAATAGTTGTCGTTTCATTGTTCTCTCTCGCTATTCTCTCTCTATTGTTCTGCTCTTTTTTACTGTATTCTATTCTGCAATGTTTTATTGTTATTATGTTTTATCATGTTTGCTTTTCATGTATGCAATTTTTTATACTTTACCGTTTACTGTGCTTTATTGTTAACCATTTTTTTGTCTTCAGGTACGCCATTCACGACTTTGAGTGGTTATACCAGAATGATGCTTGCAGGTTTAGGTATCATCTTGGTATCATTCTTTTTAGCCAGCGGTCGGCTTTCATGTAAAAGCAATCCTAGCGGCTAATTAGCCTCTAGACTGCTTTTACAAGCAGTGGGAGGGAATGCCCCCCCCCACCGTCTTCCGTGTTTTTCTCTGGCTCTCCTGTCTCAACAGGGAACCTGAGAATGCAGCCGGTGATTCAGCCAGCTGACCATAGAGCTGATCAGAGACCAGAGTGGCTCCAAACATCTCTATGGCCTAAGAAACCGGAAGCTACGAGCATTTTATGACTTAGATTTCGCCGGATGTAAACAGCGCCATTGGGAAATTGGGGAAGCATTTTATCACACCGATCTTGGTGTGGTCAGATGCTTTGAGGACAGAGGAGAGATCTAGGGTCTAATAGACCCCAATTTTTTCAAAAAAGAGTACCTGTCACTACCTATTGCTATCATAGGGGATATTTACATTCCCTGAGATAACAATAAAAATGATTTAAAAAAAAATGAAAGGAAAAGTTTAAAAATAAGATAAAAAAGCAAAAAAATAATAAAGAAAAAAAAAAAAAAAAAAAAAGCACCCCTGCTCTCGCGCTAAGGTGAACGCAAGCGTCGGTCTGGCGTCAAATGTAAACAGCAATTGCATCATGCATGTGAGGTATCACCGCGAAGGTCAGATCGAGGGCAGTAATTTTAGCAGTAGACCTCCTCTGTAAATCTAAAGTGGTAACCTGTAAAGGCTTTTAAAGGCTTTTAAAAATGTATAAATTTTGTTGCCACTGCACGTTTGTGCGCAATTTTAAAGCATGTCATGTTTGGTATCCATGTACTCGGCCTAAGATCATCTTTTTTATTTCATCAAACATTTGGGCAATATAGTGTGTTTTAGTGCATTAAAATTTAAAAAAGTGTGTTTTTTCCACAAAAAATGCGTTTGAAAAATCGCTGTGTGAAAAAAAAAAATGAAACACCCACCATTTTAATCTGTAGGGCATTTGCTTTAAAATAATATATAATGTTTGGGGGTTCAAAGTAATTTTCTTGCAAAAAAAAATAATTTTTTCATGTAATCAAAAAGTGTCAGAAAGGGCTTTGTCTTCAAGTGGTTAGAAGAGTGGGTGATGTGTGACATAAGCTTCTAAATGTTGTGCATAAAATGCCAGGACAGTTCAAACCCCCCCAAATGACCCCATTTTGGAAAGTAGACACCCCAAGCTATTTGCTGAGAGTCATGTCGAGTCCATGGAATATTTTATATTGTGACACAAGTTGCGGGAAAGAGACAATTTTTTTTTTTTTTTGCACAAAGTTGTCACTAAATGTTATATTGCTCAAACATGCCATGGGGATTTGTGAAATTACACCCCAAAATAAATTCTGTTGCTTCTCCTGAGTACGGGGATACCACATGTGTGGGACTTTTTGGGAGCCTAGCCGCGCACGGGACCCCGAAAACCAAGCACCGCCTTCAGGCTTTCTAAGGGCGTAAATTTTTGATTTCACTCTTCACTGCCTATCACAGTTTCGGAGGCCATGGAATGCCCAGGTGGCACAAAACCCCCCAAATGACCCAATTTTGGAAAGTAGACACCCCAAGCTATTTGCTGAGAGGTATAGTGAGTATTTTGCAGACCTCACTTTTTGTCACAAAGTTTTGAAAATTGAAAAAAGAAAAAAAAAAATGTTTTTCTGGTCTTTCTTCATTTTCAAAACAAATGAGAGCTGCAAAATACTCACCATGCCTCTCAGCAAATAGCTTGGGGTGTCTACTTTCCAAAATGGGGTAATTTGGGGGGGGGTTGTGCCATCTTGGCATTTTATGGCCTTCAAAACTGTGATAGGTAGTGAGGAGTGAAATCAAAAATGTATGCCCTTAGAAATCCTGAAGGCGGTGATTGGTTTTCGGGGCCCCGTACGCGGCTAGGCTCCCAAAAAGTGCCACACATGTGGTATCCCCGTACTCAGGAGAAGCAGCTGAATGTATTTTGGGGTGCAATTCCACATATGCCCATGGCCTGTGTGAGCAATATATCATTTAGTGACAACTTTTTGTAAATTTTTTTTTTTTTTTGTCATTATTCAATCACTTGGGACAAAAAAAATAAATATTCAATGGGCTCAACATGCCTCTCAGCGATTTCCTTGGGGTGTCTACTTTCCAAAATGGGGTCATTTGGGGGGGGGGGGGGTTGTACTGCCCTGCCATTTTAGCACCTCAAGAAATGACATAGGCAGTCATAAACTAAAAGCTGTGTAAATTCCAGAAAATGTACCCTAGTTTGTAGACGCTATAACTTTTGCGCAAACCAATAAATATACGCTTATTGACATTTTTTTTACCAAAGACATGTGGCCGAATACATTTTGGCCTAAATGTATGACTAAAATTTAGTATATTGGATTTTTTTTATAACAAAAAGTAGAAAATATCATTTTTTTTCAAAATTTTCAGTCTTTTTCCGTTTATAGCGCAAAAAATAAAAACAGCAGAGGTGATCAAATACCATCAAAAGAAAGCTCTATTTGTGGGAAGAAAAGGATGCAAATTTCGTTTGGGTACAGCATTGCATAACCGCGCAATTAGCAGTTAAAGCGACGCAGTGCCGAATTGTAAAAAGTGCTCTGGTCAGGAAGGGGGTAAATCCTTCCGGGGCTGAAGTGGTTAAGGTTACACCCTTGTGAGGGCCATGTTTGGTTTATACAGGTGTTCCATGCATCTCCGTGCGGACAATCCCATTCATGTCAATTGGGTCGCAGCAGTTGCTCGGAAACAGCCAAGGCAATATCCATTTGGGTGCAGGTGGGCATCTCCAAAATGCAGACCATGTGCATTTAGGGACAAGCAGATGTAGTGCAGCCCCTGCATCCGAGTTGACATGGATGGGACTGTCTGGATGGGGTTGCACGGAACATCTATATCTCATGTGAGGCAACCGTCAGGCAAAACATGGCCGTCACCACACACAAAGTAAACAAAAAATGTTCGTGCTGGAGTTGTACTATAAAGGGAAACTAGAACTGATTCTTGATTTAATACTCATTGTGAAAACAAATTATTTACTATGTTCCCTGTTCACACCACAAAACTGGTGTGATTTGCAGTTTGGAAAGATGCAATATATCTGCATTTTTCCACAGTGCACTGGATGGCACCACATGTCACCTTACTGCTGTGCAGAGGCTTCAATGAAATATCATTAAGTGACACTTCAAATTAGGTTTAATAGAAAAAAAAAAAAAAAAAAGAAAAATAAGCACTGTGATGAGCTAAAATGCACATCACATGCCCCCTGTCAGAGCAGACAATGGTAAATGGTACAAGGCTGCATAGTACCACGTTGACTAGTGTGAACCTAATCTAAATATTGAGAAGTTTTCCTGAAAGAAAGGTTTTAAATAATTAATTTTCTAATATGTTCTTCAAATCTAATCACAATCATATTTAATCACTTCCAGTCCAGACCAATTCTGACATTCTTCTCCTACATGAAAAACCTTTTTTTGCTAGAAAACTACTCAGTACCCCCAAACATTATATATATATTTTTTTAAAGAATAAAATAGTGGGTGTTGCATATTTTTATGTCACACGATACTTGAGCAGCGCTTTTTCAAACAGATTTAAGAAAAAGAAAAACACTTTAATTTAATGCAGAAAAATACAATATGATACCCAATTGTTTGCTAAAATACCGTATACAAGATGATGTTACGCCAAGTAAATAGATATCAAACATGTCATGCTTTAAATTGCGTCTGAACACCGCCAAATTACCCGCTTGCTGACCGCACATACATTGTGATTTGCAAGTGGTTTACCGGGGTAATCAGCCATAACCCCAGTATAATATTTTTTCACCCGGCGGCTGGCTTTTTCATGAAAGTGATCCGAGTGGCTCATTAGCCACTGGATCGCTTTCAGAAGCAGCGGTGTTTCTCAAGCTTACTGTTTCACTGGCAAGCCCAAGAAACGATACGGCAGTGCAGCTGGCTGGTCACAGAGGCAATGAGAGACTAAATGAAATAAAGAAAAAAAAAAAAAGCTCTTCCCCTTGTGCGCAGAAGTGAACGCATACCTAAACGGTGTTCGCACCACACACATGAGGTATCGCCGTAAACGTTAGAGTGAGAGAAACAATTCTAGGACTAGACCTCCTCTGTAACTCTAAACAGGTAACCTGTAAACATTTTTAAAACGTTGCCTATGGAGATTTTTAAGTACCGTAGTATGTCACATTCCACAAGCATGCGCAATTTTGAAGCGTGACATGTTAGGTATCTGTTTACTCGGCCTAACATCAGCTTTCATATTTTCCAAAAAAAAAAAAAAATCAAGCTATATTATTGTGTTTTTTTTTTTTTAATTCGTTAAAGTGTTTTTTTTTCAAAAAAAAAAAAAAAACCAGTTTGAAAAACCACTGATCAAATAGCATGTGACATAAAAATTGCATCGATCGTCATTTTATTCCCTAGGGTCTCTGTTAAAAAAAAAAAAATTATAACGTTTGGGGGTTATAAGAAATTTTCTAGCAAAAAATACGGATTTAAAAAGTGGTTGTAAACCCATTTAAAAAAAAAAAAAAGGCCGTAAGACAAAGGCATAATGAGTTAGTAAGCATAGCATACTAGCTCATAGGGCTGGGAGATTTGCTTAAAAAAAAAAACCTGCGATTTTCCTAAAAAGAAAAAACTCGATTCACGATTTGAATCGGTCCCAAGGAGCTGCGGGCAGGAGTTTTTAGGCAAGGCCGCGGCTTCGGCCTAGTCCGCGGTGTCCGGACTCGCGGACTAGGCCGAAGCCACGGCCTTGCCTAAAAACTCCTGCCCGCAGCTCCTCGGGACCGGCGCAGTGTTAGCGTCGGTCCTGGGGAGCTGCAGGCAGGAGTTTTTAGGCGAGGCCGCAGCTTCGGCCTAGTCCGCGACGTCCGATCTCGCGGACTAGGCTGAAGCCGCGGCCTCGCCTAAAAACTCCTGCCCGCAGCTCCTTGGGACCGGCGCGGAAAAAAGAAATAAATCGAAAAAAATCGATTTGCTTAAATTTTGAATCGATTTGACCTCTCAACTCGATTCAAGATTTAAATTGATTTTTTCCCCAGTCCTACTAGCTCATTATGTAATACTGACCTGAGATCGAAGCCCTTGCTGCAGTGCCCATACAGAGCACCGGCTGGTGACATCAATCCCGGGGGTTACTTCCGGGTATCGCGGTTCTAGCGATGTGATTGGTCGGAGCCGCGATGACGTCACTCCCACACATGCGCGTGGCACACTCACTGAAGCAACGGCACATACGATGACGTCGGCACATGCAAATACAGGGGATATCTCGTAAACCATTTAGGAGATATCCTGGGTAGCTACAGATAAGCCTTATTATAGGCTTACCTGTAGCGAAAAGTGGTCTGTAAGGGTTTACAACTACTTTAAGCTTGTAAACAAAAAAGAAAGGGCTTGGTCTTCACGTGGTTAAGGTACCTAAAAATCTCCATAAGCAACAATTTAAAAGCCTTTACAGATTACCAGGTTAGAGTTACACAGGAGATCTGATGCTAAAATAATTGCTCTCGCTCTGCGGCAATACCTCACATGTGTGATGGGATCACCGTTTACTAGGGGTGCAACGGATCGTCATCGATCCGTGACCCGTACGGATCAAGCTCCACGGATCGGAACACCCGCGATCCGCGGAGCGCTCTGTGGCCTCGACCATAGGAAAGGCCGCGGCTTCGGCCTAGCTCCGGAGCGGCGACCATCTTGGTACACCCAGCGGCCGTCAAATGACGGAGCGATCACTTGTAACAAACTGGCGTCATGTCATGACGCCGGTTCCTCTCTCCCCTCTGTGTACTGATCTGTACAGTGGAGGGGAGAGTTCGGATGTCAACAATGCCCTGCCAATACTCTGCAATGCCCTGCTGCAATACTCTGCAATGCCCTGCTGCCATACCTTGCCAATATACCCTGCCAATATACCTTGCCAATATACCTTGCCAATATACCTTGCCAATAGGGAGATTGTGGATATTACAGTGGGGGAGATTTTTTTTTTTTGTTGATCCGAAAATTAATCCGAACCGTGACTCCTAATCCGAGGAACGATCCGAACCGTGAGTTTTTTGATCCGTTGCACCCCTACCGTTTACTATGTGTGTGAGACCTACGTGCATGTTCGCATTTGCGTGTAAGCTCGGGAGAATAGAGGCGCTTTTTTCCCCCCATTTTATTCATTTTTTTAAATTAATTTTTTTCAATACTGCACCTTTAATCTTTAATTTTTTTAAATCCATTTTATTGCTCTTACAAGGAATGAGCAACAACCCTTGTATTGGCTTAGGCTGTGACAGGTACTCTTTATGGAGAAATCTGGGGTTTATTAGACCCCTGATCTGTCCTCTGGCCTCCAATGCAGCCGATCAGACAAAAATTGGTCTGGTCGACTGCTTTACTGACCATTAATGGCCAGATAACCAGAACCAAAAGTGACTAAATCCTAGTCGCTTCAGGTTTCTGACATCAAACAGTAAATAGGGGCCAGGGGCCAAAGATCCTTATACAAATTTTACAATTCTGCAAATTAGCAGTTATCAAAATAAAATGAAAAAATAGTAGCCACTGTAGGCTTTATGTACACTGGAAGTTTTTTGTGCTGCGTTTTTTTTTTTTTTTTTGTGCTGGCCAATTAAATGAATTAACACCCAGGTGCTTAACGCGCCCAAACGAGGTATAGTTTGCAACCGTCAAGCATTTTTTTTCTGCCAAAACCTCCTCCCAGGAGGAAAGGAGTCTAGGAGAGTTAGCAAAATGTCCAGTGTGTGTGAGGCCTTACCTATGGCACCAGGGTCACTTAGGCTCGGTTCACACTGGGGCGACTTGTCAGGCGACCTAGTCGCCTGACAAGTCGCCTCCCGTTCTGTGCTATGGAACCGTTCTAATTGGAGCGACGCAAGTCGCTCCGACTTAGAAAAAGGTTCCTGTATTACTTTGGGGGCGACTTGGGGCGACTTGCATAGACTTCTATGCAGAAGTCGTCTCGCAAGTCGCCCCGCAGTCGTTTGCAGGTCGCCTCGCTGAGGCGACCTGCAAGTCGTGCCGCCCATGTGTGAACCGAGCCTTACCCCCACATCTCTGGATTCATTCTGTCAATTAAGGCTGTCCATACATTATGTAATTTACTTTCCTTCAACTTAACCACTTGTCCTCCAGAAGTTTTACCCTCCTTTATGACCAGGCCATTTTTTTGCGATACGGCACTGCGTTACTTTAACCAACAATTGAGCGGTCATGCAACACTGTAGCAAAAAAAAAAAAACAAAAAAAAAAGTATGTCCTTTTTTTCCCATAAATAGAGCTTTCTTTTGGTGGTATTTGATCACCTATGCATTTTTTATTTTTTGTGCTATAAACAACTTCCTGCTGTAAAACACAGCAGGAAGAATTGAAAAGAATCAAATTTCTTTATAAATTTAGTCCCATATGTATTCTGCTACATGTTTTTTGGTAAAAAAAAAATAAAAATAAAAAAACCATCACAGCAAGCGTATGTTCATTAGTTTACGCAAATGTTATAGCGTCTACAAACTATGGGGTATGTTTATGGAATTTTTATACTATAGTACAGCTGCGATTAGCAGCTTATAATGGGACTGTGATATTGCGGCAAACAATCAGACACTAACTGACACTTTTGCAGGAACCAGTGACACTAATATAGTGATCAGTGCTAAAAATAGGACACTGGCTTGGAAGGGATTAAACATCTAGGGTGATCAAGGGGTTAACTGTGTGCCTAGCCTGTGTTTTTGTGTACTGTATGTGCTGCTTTAATTAAGGAATGAGACGGACTCTAGTCTCTGCTTTGCAGGAAGACAGAATTCATCCGTTCCCTCTGTCAGAACCAAGATCTGCCTTGTTTACATAGGCAGATCTCACTTCTGTGTGTATCACCAACTATCCGAGGGTGCCGGAGGACATCAGTAGAAGCAGCCCAGCAGCAGAAGTGCAGAATCCCATATATGCACAGGATAGCTGCCTTGTAGCAGTAAAACTGCTAAGGGGCAGACAACAAGTGGTTATGGCCTGGTTCACATCTATGCAAGTTCGCGGCCCATGTTTTCATGAGCACAGCAGCCCATTCATTTGAATGTTGTGCTGTGCCTGCGTTTCCCGCAGGAAAAAGGTTCCTTCATCATGTGATTTCCCTGTGGTTCCCACACCTGCAAATGTGCTGCATTTTTAGATGTGTGGGGGTGTCATTCAGAATGAATGGCAGCCCCGTGCGTTTTCAAACAGCATCGCGTTTTGACTGTGGGAGGGGGAATCGCTTCCGACACTCACAATCACCTGTATAGATGTGAACCAGGCTAAAGGAAAGAAAATTGTGTTTACAAGTGTTGATGGGGGAAGTTTCCCTACTATCAGAATACTATAGCTGCCAGCAGTTATTTGGACGAAAAAAAAAAAACTGACGGACTGGCTGTACTGAAGTCGATCGACAGATCAACTTTGGTACAACCAGCCTGCTCACAATCAAAACTTGGTTCCTGCTGAACCAGCCAAAATCCATCTAGGCTCACACCTTTTGTTTGTTGGGATTGCACACTTTCCTGACACCACAGAAACACGCTGCATATGGGGGGCAAGGTGCTTTAGGTTGGGGGGGGTGCAAAACCTCCCCGCCCCAAAGCACCCCCCCCATGTTGAGGGCATGCGGCCTGGTATGGTTAAGGAAGGGGAGGCGCTCGCTCGTCCCCTCCCTTTCCTGACCTACCGGGCTGTATGCTCGAGTAAAAAAAACACCACAAATTGCAGAACGCTAATCGCGTCAAACTTGCGTTTTGGTTGCGGGTCCATTGAAGTCTATTACATGCAAAACGCTGCATTTTGCAGGAAAAGAGTCCCTGACCCTTTCCAAAAATGCAGAGGCACAAAAATGCATTGAGGTGTTCCATAGAAACCCATGTTAAAATAACTCCCTGCATTTCTGCAAAAAGCATAAAAAAAAATGCATTAGTGTGAATCGAGCCATAAGCCTCATTCAGAATTGCTGCAGCCCTTGCCGCCCCTCTAAAAAGCAATGTGCAATGGATTGCTCTTCAGAGGGTGGTTGACAAGCAACATATTGCCTCCTCACTGCCTATTTTAACCATGAAAAGCCTGAACCTGCACGCAGTTGCGGCGTGGAACCATTCACATGAAAAGGTTGTGTTGGGAATGTGACAGGGGTTTTCACTCTTACCATGTCATGTGTACAACCCAGAGCGGCTGCATGTTCTTGTTTAGATTAGTGCGAAAACCATGGCTCAACAGCCTGCTTTTACTGCCCCCTCATGTAAATGAGCCCTTAGGCCGGGTTCACATATGTGCGGAGCTGGTTTCAGTATGATTTGTAAAAAGAGTCCGATGCGATTTTGTTCAGCGGTTCAGATGCAAATTTTTAAAGTGTATGGAAAGCGCACCTGAGCCGTACTGAAAATCGTACCTGACTTTTTTTTTTTTTTTAAATCGCACCGCGGCTGACGGCACATACGTGAACTTGCTCTATAGAAAGCCAGTTTGGGTCACATGTCGTGTGAATCGGACACAATTCAAAAACACATCCAATTCACTTATGTGTAAACCGGGGCTTATAGTGTATCTAAACCCAAAAAACAAAATGTAATATATTGCAGCTCACCAGTCCTTAGATGTGCTAATAACTACATTAGCTTTCCTTTTCTTACAGGCTTATTTCTCCCCTTTATTTTTTGTTTATCCTGCACATAACATATCCTGTCCTTAGCTGGTTACTCTCCCTCCTCCACTAGATCTATCCTTTGTTCACCTCTGTTACATGGGGGTGGGGAGATTAGTAGTGAATATACAGTACTTTACTATCTGTTTACCAATGTCGGCAGCATAAGGATTAAAAGTAGTCAATGTTGATTGAGAGAGTGAAGTTCTGCTTTGATCGATCAACTTGGGTACAATCAGCCTGTCAAATTCACTTGCAATTATCACTAGCAGAGGAAGCCTCCCCTGCTACCTGGGAGCAGATTGCTCAGTAAGAGGGATTCCCGTCAGCACTGTCTGTGTTGTTAGGGGAATCATGCAAATTTCTTACCTGCAACCCATGGTTGCAGGAAAGAAATTTGCACCATCTATGGCCTCCCTAAAGCCTGGTACACACTACGAGGTTTTTTTTCGTTCAACTCAGCGGACTGAACAAAAAAAAAAAAAAAGGAGGACAGCTCAGGAGAAGCCACTGTACTAACTTTATGATGTTAGTACAGTGATCTCCACTGCTTTTCTATTGTGTTCTGACAGGGGGGATGGACCACCCACCAGAACACACTGGCCAGGCTGAGAGCGCTGGTCAGAAGCTGATCGGTAGACTGTTTTTGGTTATGCCCCTTCGACAGAAGCCCGTGTACACATGGGACGAACGCTGGCTGGATTCTATTGAACCAGTCGATGCCGCCCAATATTTGGTCCGTGTATACTAGGCTTAACTCTAGTAAGCCCATAGTCTGACAACCTAATGTTGCATATTAGCCCTCTCTCATATCTTGTAGCAAGCCCATTGTCTTTGACCCCTTCCTGTTCCATGCCTGTAATCTCTGACCATTTCTTGTACTAAAGCTGGCCATAGACGGCTCCAATCTTGGCTGGTTTAGCAGGGACTGGCCTAGATTTGAACCATGTATGGGCAGGCTGAATGTACCCAAGTTAATTGATCAACTTGGGTACAACCAGCAGGTCAGATTTTACATTTCATCAGCACTAGGTCCTAATAGACTGACGCCGCTGCCAAAGAGACAGATGCCAGACCAGCGCTGTCAATAGCAGGGGCAGGACAGCAAGAGGAGGCTGGGGAACCCCACGTGGCAGAAAACCAGGGCCCGGTCACAAGTGCAACCCTGGTAGTTCTCCCATTACTTTGGACCCTTATATTTTCCTGGTGTGCTGGTGACATCTCTCTTGTTTTCTGCCACCCTGGGGGCCCCAATACAGTAAGAAGGGGGATTCACTGCAGAACATGTGAAAGGGTCCCGTTGTGGGGTCATAATAAAGAGCCCTGAAACAGAAGTGAAGGGCCCCAGGATATATACAATTGCTCTTTATAGTTGCCCCCCCTCTACTTTTGTCCCTGTCCCCCCCTAAATTTGAAAGCTGGAGATGCCACTGATGGGGGAATTGAGTAATTTTCTTTCCTGCAACCTGTGGTTACAGGAAAGAAAAATCACTCCATCTATGGCTAGCCTAAACTCATCATCTTTGACCATCTCCTACAGCATCTCCACCCTCTTTTGTCTATCCCTCGTAGAAAGCCCAAAGTCTGACAATCTCCTATTACACGTCTACAGCCTTCGACCATCTCTTGTAGCATGCCTTTAGTCTTTGACTATCTCCTGTTGCAGATCTGCAGCCTCTAACAACTTTTATAGCATGACAGTCACTGAATATTATGTGTGGCCCTTAGGTGATACATCTATGGCTACTTCTCTTGAATGGGAATGTTGGAAAAATCTTTGTTAGATCCGCACATGTAGCCAATCGGCTGCAGCATTGACAAGTGTATTCTGGCAGCAGACAAGTCCCACTGTCAGAATACAATAGCACAACGTTATGGATTCCTTCATCCTCCTCCAATCTACTATTAGGTTCCATGCACACTAGGAGCAGAAAAAACGCCAATGTTTTTAGCTTAAAAAACGTGGCATAAAAGACACAAATAGAAAGCATATTGTACAAAGTTTAGGTGAGTCTATGACAGTTTAAGAATTTTAGTTTATAGGCGTTTTTTGCACTACACGCCCCTCTGCAAAAGTTTTACTCCCAAAATAGCCAGAATGCATTTCACACTGCATTACATTTTTACTAAAAAACATTGAAACTTGGCACTCAGAGGAGTTTAGGAGAGATTGACGTTTTTACAGCTCCTAAACTTCTCCAGAAAACGCGATAGAAAAGGATTTTTTTTCCTGCCTCTGAACGTCCCTGACAGAAAACGCCCGTAGTAGTCATAATGTGCAAAGACACATAGAATACAATAGAAGTGCTTCTAGAGGCAGGAGAAAAAAAAAAAGTCAAACGCCTGTAGAATCAACGTTTTTTTAAGTCCAGTGTGCATGGAGCCTAATGCCGCGTACACACGGTCGGACTTTACGGCAGACTTTGCCCGGCGGACTTTTCGGTGGACTTTCTGAATGAACGGACTTACCTACACATAATCCACCAAAGTCCGTCGAATTCGTACGTGATGACATACGACCGGACTTAAACAAGGAAGTTCATAGCTGCCCTAGCGTGGCTTTTTGTCCGTCGAACTAGCATACAGACGAGCGGACTTTTCGACCGGACTGGAGTTCGACGGATTGATTTAAAACATGTTTCAAATCTAAGTCCGTCCAACTTTTGAGAAAACAAAGTCCGCTGGAGCCCACACACGATCGAATTGCCTGACGAAATCCCATCCGCCGGGCAAAGTCTGCCGTAAAGTCCGCTCGTGTGTACGCGGCATTAGGCTAGGTTCACACTTGTGTGGGCGGTGTGGCCCGCGTTTGCTCGGGTAGGACAGCCAATTAATTGGAATGGCCATGAAACACAAGAAAGAAGTCCCTGTACTACTTTGGAAATAGTACAGTGCAGTTCCCAGTCTGGGTGCGATTGGCATGCTATTAGGATTAATGGTATCCGCCTGCGGGTCCCATGTTTCACTGTGTGGAAAGTTGGATCACAATCGGAGCCCAGCGTCCCACAGCGGCACCACCTGCACAGGCGTGAATCTAGATTAATAGTTTAAAAACGCAAAAAAAGAATTCTGCTGGTAGGTTGATTTGCTCAATTGAATTTGTGATTGATTGCTGGTGGAAATAATCTGAAATATGGCCAGTAATAGGGTGAGGAAGTATCCGGGATACTCAAAAAGGTATTTAGAACACTTTGCGTGAAATGCACATTCGTTTTTGCCATCAAAAGTCCAGCAGTAGAATGTACTGTGCTGGGTTCACAGAGCTGAAAACAAACATACCAAGAACATACAATGGCTCACCTGACAACAATATCTGCTTACCCCCTTGATTGCACCAACCTAGAATGCATTATAATGTGTGCATTGCCTTGTTACAACTCACTGTTTAATTTCATAACACAATGACACTTCATTTTACACTGCATGTTGCGGTGTGCAAAAATGGGGACTTGCTGTGGTTTTATGCATTGCACCACAATGCACTTTAATGGCCTCAGAGATATATGTAAAAATAAAAAACTCAATAAACAAATAAACATTGCAATCATCATCTCACATGCTCTACTGAAAGTAACAACAATGTTACATTTCCTGCTACAAGTACACTTGTAAACAACACACAGCTCCATGATCCACTATAACAAACACTGCCCCCCCCCCCCCCCCTACTAGACTTGTATACAGGGCATGCTGACACTTCTAGTCCCACTACCGTTGGCAGACCTGAGTGCTGAGATCCGGGCAGGCTACAGTCAGGAGTACACAATGCACACACGTGGAGGAGTCGGGGAAGTTGTGATACTTACACATCAAAGTGCTGAACGCCACCAAAGCCAACACCCCCTGGATGAGGACCCCGAAATGATCAATCAGCGCCCCATTATCACAGCCCTGAGGATGTCCTCTCACCAGATCGCTACTATTCATGGACACATCTTGTACGATCAGTCCGTCCATGTCTGAGGAGTCCGGGGTGTGTGATCATCCCAGGAGGAGCTACTACACAATGGAGGAGACAACCAGAGCCTGACTACTCCTACTCTCCGATCATCAGTGAGGACAAAAGGCTTCCCACACTCTGTGTGTTCGTATGTTCCTACTGAGAGGACTATCCCTACCTACTCACTACCCCCACTCACTCCCTACTCACTACCTGCACATTCCCTACACCTACTCACTGTCTGAAAACTCACTGCTCCCACCTACACACTGCCTTCACACTCCCTACCTCCACCCACTCACTCCCTACTCACTGTCTGCACATTCCCTACTCACTGTCTGAAAACTCACTGCTCCCACCTACACACTGCCTTCACACTCCCTACTCACTGTCTGCACATTCCCTACTCACTGCCTCCACCTACTCACTGTCTGCAAACTCCCTACTCACTGTCTGAAAACTCACTGCTCCCACCTACACACTGCCTTCACACTCCCTACTCACTGTCTGTACATTCCCTACTCACTGCCTCCACCTACTCACTGTCTGCAAACTGCCTCCACCCTCCCTACTCACTGCCTCTACCTACTCACTGTCTGCACACTCCTTACTGCACACTAAGGATGAGCTCAGGCGTTTTCGCAACCCGCACGTGCAACGCCCGCCAGGAAGTCATCACTGCATAGCGCTATGTACAGGCAGTGAGACATTTCTCGATCTCTGCAGCCACAGATTGGGAAAATGTCTCACTGCTTGCGATTAGCACTGTGCAGTGCCGACTTCCTGGCGGGCTCTGCATGTGCGGGTTGCGAACACGCCTGAGCTCATCCTTACTGCACACTCACGGCCTCCACCTACTCACTGCCTCCACCTACCTACTGTATGCACACTCCCTACTCACTGCCTGCTCACACCCGACTCACTGCTCCACCTACTTACTGACTGCCTACTCACTAACTGCACACTGACTGCTCACTGCTCCCACCTACTCACTGCTACACACTCCCTACCCACTGCTTCCACCTTATCTGTCTGCACACTCCCTACTCCCTGCCTCGACCTACTCACTGCCTGCTCACTGTCTACTACAGAGGAACATGAAAGAACTGTGGTTGCTTTACATAGTATTAATACACTGAGCAAAATTATAAACGCAACACTACCAAATGCCCTGTAGATGTAGGCTACACTGGATGCAGAGTATATATATATATAAATACACTGCCTGCACTGACTGAATATAGGGTTAAAAAACACTGAAGTTAAAGTCTAGGCTAAATGCAGAGTATATATAGATATATATACTAGACTGACTGTGTATATGTGTGTGTGTGTATGTATATGTGTATATATATATATATATATATATATATATATATATATATATATATCAAATACACTGCCACTAACTGAATAACCTCCTTGCTTAATCTAACTCAAGCTATCTCTTTGTCCATGCCAAAAACACTACACACAGCCGCTATGTAAGCAGCCTTATATTGTGTGGGGCATGGACATAGTCCCCCTGAGCTATAATTGGCCAAAGGCACCCTTTGGCCAAGTGCGCTGTGATTGGCCAAAGCATACAGGTCAGGTGCATGCTTTAGCCAATCATCATACAGCAATGCACTGCGAGTGCACTCGCAGTGCATTATGGGGTGTTCTGCGGTGCTCGAATTTCCTGCGAACGCCCCATATGTTCGCTTAGTTTTAGATGTTACGTTCAATTCAAACCACTGGCTCATCCCTATTGTTTAAATATTGATTGGTTTAATTTCTAATAGGAGTTTCCATCATATTTTAGAACATTAGTAAAAAATGCTCTGTGTTAGTACATTTTCCCTGTTTTGTCAGTGAAAAAAATTTGTGGGGGGCTGGGGGGTGTGTGGATGGAGAACTTCTCTCTCGGGTGGGGGTGCCAAACTGAGTCTTTGCCCCGGGTAAAAGAATGCCTAGCTTCGCCACATGCCATACACATTGCTTTCCGGGGCACCAACAAGAAGGGGAAAAGAGCGGACATGTGTCTGCTGTTCTCCCTCCCCTCCACCCGCTGGCACCCACCATAACGGCCCGGCCTGCAGATAGGCAAGCAGTGTGTATGTAAGCAATCGGGAGAGAAGCGTTTTTGGAGGAAAAAAACACCCAAGCGCTTAGCACTTGAGCGTTCATCCATTTCAATGGCTAGTATAAATTACTGTGTTTATTGGTTTTATTTTATCTTTTATTTTTTGGTTTTAAAAATAAACTTTTTTCACAGGGATAAAATTATTAGCAGTAGTGATGTATCAATGGACTTCATTACCTTGTATAAATATGTTTATGGCCCGCTATATTAAAAGTGTGTAACTTGGTTGAATTTTCTACAAACGGAAGACGTAATTTTGTGTGGTAAGGAGTCATGCGCTGTAAAATAACTAGACCCTATGTTGACTCTCAGTCTCCGTTTACCTACGAGCACGCCTTTTTAGAAGTGTCAGCAGAGGAGTATTATTCTATGTAATGGCCGCTGTAGAAGCACAAGATTGACTATAAGAAAATGGCCGCTGCTGCTAAGTAGAACGGACCACAACAAAATGGCCGCTAATTCATTTCCGTTTTTTTGAGATATATACACAATCGCCACAGCCAATCCGCATCCCCTGATGAAGTCACGTGATGACGTAACGCGTAGGGAGTGGCCGGAGGTTGAAGTGCACCGGAAGTGACGTGAGAGTGGCGTTCGGACGCCTTGTTTGCTGATACATGTGTTTGCTGATACATGCTTATTTTTAACATTGCAGTGTAAGAGTCCAGCTTTAGTATTAAAATAAACCTTTATGCTTTAACTTGCTACACTATTGGAGCTCTCTTTTTCTCCCACCTTTCCTTTACCTTTCACCCTCGTCTTCCCCCTCCCCCCCCCCCCCCCCGAGCGGAGGTGACGAGGTCGGATGAGCACTCTGATGAGAAGTCTGGTTTAGGTGGAACGGAGGACCCCCTGGTGGTCAAGATTGGAACAACGGAACTGATCCCCTTTATTGCATGCTGATCTATCACGTTTGGGAAGGTGGTCGTATTCAGAGTGGAACAGCAGGACCCCCTGGTGGTCAAGGTTGGAACAATGGAACTAACTCCCTTTATTACATGCTGATTTATTACGTTGTGAAGGTGAGGGCTCTGTGAGCTCATTCTTTGGATATTTATCTCTCCCTGCCCACTGTCTTTTACTGGAACGATTTATACAGGATTCCTTCTTTTAGTTATTTTTTCAAGAGTACATATGACTTTTTGAACATCAGATTAAGAGACTATTTTGTCATGCCCTGGGGTTGATCTATTTATTTTTCACATTTGCGTGTCTTTCAATTTATAAGGATTATTTTAGGTTCACTTATATATTAACCCTTTAGACGCTTTAGATACACTTAGTTTATTTAGTGGATGTATTTATTAATTTATTATCACTTAATTTGTTTGCTGTAGCGCGGATCACTTTATGGTTTTATTTATTGAGAGTGAATTGTGACACACTTCAGGTTCTGCTGCAGACAGCTTATATTAGATTGCACTATATGCACTGCATGCACTTTGTTCACTAATTAGTCTCTGTTTATTTACCATTTGGTTTTAGTAATTTGCATACAGCACATTTAGTGGCGCGAAGGCTTTTTTCACATTGTCAAAGTAACCACATGACTTCAGCATGCCAAATCATGCTCAGGTGTGGAACAGCCAATCCTTGCAGAGCTGCTGAAGAAAGGAGTGGGGGTGGGAATTTAAAAATAATGCATGTGTCTTAGGCTAGTGCACGATATGTAAATCACATGTCACTCACAGCAAGGGGGAGGATTTGACAAAGTTTTTCTCTGTTTGTCAAGATTTATCTCACTGAACAATAAAAGAGGATTGCTCAGAGCTGGAATAACTCCGTGTGGCAAGACTGGGCTCAAATGATAGGAAATCCTATACTCTACATTATGATAAAAAAAAAAAAAAAAAAAAAATTTCGGGTTTACATCCACTTTAAATATTGTGCCTGGGGGGTGTCCTTAGTATGCCTGTAAAGTAGCACATCTTTCCCATGTTTATAACAGTGCCACAGCAAAATGACGTTTCTAAAGGAAAAAATGTCATTTAACACTGCTCGCGGCTGTAATGTATTGTCGGATCCCGGCAATATAGATAAAAATACCAAAGAAAAATGGTGTGGATGTCACCCCCAAAATCCATACTAGGCCTTCAGGTCTGGTATAAATATTAGGGGAACCCCGCACCCAAATTATTTAAAAAATGGCATGGGGGCCCCCTAGGCCCCCAGGCACTATATACTCTGAACAGAAGTATATATACTATACGGCCTGCCCTATATACTCCGCAGAAAATTGGGCCTTAGGTGTTGGTGGTACCAGAACACTGTTACTCTTGTTGGGTGCAGGAACGGGCCCTGATGTGAAATAATAGGTCAAAAATTTTAATTATATGCCCCTGTTAAACAGGGGCAGAAAAATTGGGCCTTGGGTGGTGGTGGGGGTGCCACAACACTGTAACCCCTCACAGATACTCTTGTTGGGCGCAGGAACGGGCCCTGCTGTGAAATATTGTATCAAAAATTGTAATTACATGCTCCTGTTAAACAGGGGCAGAAAAATTGGGCCTTGGGGGGTGATGGTAGTGCCCTAAACCAAAAATATTGTTGGAAGCTAGCATCATCAAGATTGAGGAGGAATAGGATAGTCAGCATAGGCAGTCTTCAAGGGATCCCACATCCATAGCAAATTCAGTCAGTTACATCAGCATCAGGTGCTCGATAGCTGCTGTTCCAGGATTGATTAATTCTTATGAATGTGAGTCTTTGATCCATTACAAACCCTCCAGCAGCACTGAATGTGCGTTCAGAAAGCATGCTGGATGCAGGACAGGCCATTAGCTCAACTGCATATTAAGCAAGTTCTGGCCAGTGGTCCATCCTCAAGACCCAATAACCCAGTGGATGCTCTGTTTGAAAGGTCTCCAAGTCTGCTCTTGCTCCTAGATATTCCTGCACCATGTAATGCAGACGCTGCCGATGGTTGCTTGAACCGATCAGACCTTGGCGCTGAGGACTGAAAAATTGTTTAAAGGCATCGGTCAGCCGGCCACCTTCTCCACTGCTCTTCCTCTGACTGAATGAAGCCTCAGCAACATGTTGTCCAGCACCAGGAAATTGTAACCTCCCAGGGTCTGGAAATGCGTTGCACAAACCTTTCTTCAAGGCCTCCTGAAGATGTTTCATCCTCTGCTCACTCTGCGAAGGCAGGATGAGTTCTGCAACCTTACCCTTGTAACATGGATCAAGAAGGGTTGCAAGCCAGTAATAATCCCTGATAATAATCCTTTGATACCACAAATCCTATGGTCCTTTTGCAGGCTTTGCAGAATCAGGGAGGCCACGCAGCGTAAGTTTGCAGAGGCATTAGATTCTCAGCCCTCTGTGTCACTAAGGATCACATGATCCGTAACTACCTGCTCCCAGCCACGTACAACTCCTTGGGTTTCTGGGGACTGAAAACCATCCCTTGAAGACTGCTGCTCAGTGTTATCCTTTACATCCATGCTGACATAATCCTCTTCTTCCTGTGTGTTTGGCGGGCCCGCAGGAATGCTATCTGGATAAAGGGGGCCTTGAGAGGTAAGGAAATCCTCCTCTTCCTCCCGCTGTTCTCCTCAAGTGCCCTGTTCATGATTCCATGAAGCGTGTGCTCCAAGAGGAAGACTAGAGGGACAGTGTCACTGATGCATGCATTGCAACTGCTCACCATTCTTGTGGCCTCCTCAAATGGTGACAGGACAGCGTATGCATCCTTGATCAGTAGCCACTGGCGTGGTGAAAACAAGCCAAGCTCCCCTGACCCTGTCCTGGTGCCATACTCGCACAGGTACTCATTGATGGCCCTCTGCTGCATGTGCAGCTGCAGCAGCATTGCCAACATTGAGTTCCACCTGGTGGGCATGTCACAAATGAGGCGGTTGGTGGGTAGGTTGCATTCCCTTTGAATGTCAGCCAGCCGAGCACTGGCATTGTATGACCTGTGGAAATGACCACAGACTTTTCTGGCCTGCCTCAGGAGATCCTGTAAGCCTGGGTACCTGCTCAAGAACCGCTGCACCACCAAATTCAGGACATGTGCCAAACATGGGTCAAGTGTCCCTGACGGAAGGCGGAGAGAAGGTTGGTGCCATTGTCGCATACAACCATTCCTGGCTGAAGCTGGGATTGTGTCAACCACCTCTGAGCCTGCCCCTACAGAGCTGACAGAATCTCTGCCCCAATGTGGCTCCTGTCCCCTAGGCAGACCAATTCAAGCACTGCATGGCATCTTTTAGCCTGACTGCTTACATAGCCCCTTGAATGCTTATAGAGCACCGCTAGTTCAGAGGACAAATCTGCAGAAGAGTCCATAGAGGAAGAAGAAGAGGGGGTGGAGGAGAAATCTGTGGCAGAATCACCACTAGCATTTTGGAGGCGTGGTGGCGGAACAAGCTCCAACAACACTGAACCCTGTCCTGCACCCTTCCCAGCTGCCAGCAGAGTTACCCAGTGCGATGTGAAGGAAAGGTAACGTCGCTGCCCATGCCTGCTGGACCATGAGTCAGCGGTAATATGAACGTTACTGCTGACCGCCCTATCCAATGAGGCCAAAACAATGCCATTCCACAAATTCATGAAAGGGGGCAGAGTCTACCAGCTGAAAAGGCAGCAGCTGCAGTGCTAGTAATTTGGCCAAGCTAGCATTTAGACGCTGAGCATGTGGATGGCTGGGACTGAATTTCTTTTTACAGTTCAGCAACTGGGGTAGGGAACTTTGCCTGCTAAAATCAGATGGTGGTGTACTGCTAGCAGATTGGCTGCAAGTACTTGGGACTTGGGTTTTTGAGAGGACTGGAGGTATAGTAGGGTTGGAGATCCCATATGAGGGGCAAGGAGAAGTCTGCCTTTTTCTTTGATGAGGGTCTTTCAAGTGCTGTTGCCAACGGACTGCATGGCAGGTCATCATATGTTTGGTCAAGCATGTGGTGCCTAGGCGGCTGCTGTTCTGGCCACTCTTGATCCGCTTCAGACATCGGTTGGAAACAACAACGGTGCGATCTGCTGCACACGTGTCAAAAAAGGCCCACACCAAGGAACTTTTAAAAGTCAGCAGAGAGTCAGCAGTGCCCTGTACCTGGGGAGCTCTGCGGTGTGATGCAATAGGGTGGCTGCCCTTAAGCTGCCCCCTAGCGGACATCCTGCCTTGGATTTGTGCCTTCTCCTCCTCTCTTCTCTCAGGCACCCAAGTAGAGTCAGTGACCTCATCATCCCCTCCCTTCTCGTTACTGGAGCAAACTTGGCAGTATGCTGCAGCTGGGGGAACATGACTGCCAGTTTCTTGTCCTTCTGTGGCACCCCCTCTCTCTAGGCTCACGTTACTCCCTTCCTCAACCTGGGAACCAACATCGGAGCCTTTAAATCGCTGCTCATCCTCCAGCAGCATGTACCCAACACTGGTCGAATAATTCTGGGGACTCCTCCATGCATGATGGTGGGGCTACGGAAGGAGTGACCGTGGACAAGGAGCCGGTGGAATAGGCCGCTTTGGCAGCTGCGTTGGAAGGCAAACTAGTCTGAGCCTGGGTGACAGAGGGTGAGGATGATGAGGATGGCTTTGTTATCCACTCCACCAACTCTTCTGCATGTTCTGGCTCAATAACACGGCCAGCAACCGAAAAAAAGCACAAACGTGCCTCACGGCCATCTGCAGAGGATGCACCATGTCCATGACCAGCACTGTTGACTGTAGACACAGAGGCTGCTTGCCCTCCTTTAGTGGCCTGGGAGCGTCTGCCTCTCCTTGGTGGCCTTCCGGACATGATGTATTTTTTTGTACTGTACATACTGTACACACTATACACAAACTGTACACACTGCATTAGATACTGTATACACCGCCTGAAGTGTATTAGAAACATTGTTCTATATATACAGTCTCGTATATATATATATATATATATATATATATATATATATATACGAGACTGTATATATAGAACAATATACCGCCTGAAGTGTATTAGAAACAGTACACCACCAAATGCACTGTAGTTATAGGCTACCCTGGATACACTAGGATACACTAGGATACACTACATATATATGAGAGTGTATATATATATATATATATATATATATATATATATATATATATATATATATACATATATATATATAATAAATAAGACACCGCCTGAAGTGTATTAGGAACAGTACACCACGGAATGCACTGTAGATATAGGCTACACTCGATGCAGAGTATATATATATTTGTATATATATATATATAGTGTAAATAAATATATATTAATACACCATCTGGAGTGTATTAGAAACAGTACAACAGTACACCACAGATTGCACTATAGATATAGGCTACACTCGATGCAGAGTATATAAGTATATATATATATATATATATGCAAGATTGCAGTGCATTATGGGACGTTCTGCGGCACTCAAATTTACAGCGAACGCCCCATAATGTTCGCTGTTCGGCGAACGGGCGAACACCCGATGTTCGAGTCGAGCTTATGTTCGACCTGAACATCGAGCTCATCCCTACTCACTAGACACCCATTAAGCATGTTTGGGATGCTCTGGATCGGCGTATACGACAGCGTGTTCCAGTTCCTGCCAATATCCAGCAACTTCGCACAGCCATTGAAGAGGAATGGACCAACATTCCACAGGCCACAACCAACAACCTGATCAACTCTATGCGAAGGAGATGTGCTGCTCTGCGTGAGGCAAATGGTGGTCACACCAGATACTGACTCGTTTTTGGACCCCCCCGAACCCCCTAATACAGAAAAACTGCACATTTTAGAGTGGCCTTTTATTGTGGCCAGTCTAAGGCACACCTGTGCAATAATCATGCTGTCTAATCAGCATCTTGATATTCCACACCTGTGAGGTGGATGGATTATCTCGGCAAATTAGAAGTGCTCACTAACACAGATTTAGACAGATTTGTGAACAATATTTGAGAGAAATAGGCCTTTTGTGTATATAGAATAAGTCGTAGATCTAATGCCGCGTACACACGATCGGACTTTACGGCATACTTGGTCCGGCGTACTGGATTCCATCGGACAATTCGATAGTGTGTGGGCTTCAGCGGACTTTGTTTTCTCAAAAGTTTGACGGACTTAGATTTGAAACATGTTTCAAATTTGTCCGACGGAGTCGAGTCCGGTCGACAAGTCCACTCGTCTGTATGCTAGTCCGACGGACAAAACAAAACGACGCTAGGGCAGCTATTGGCTACTGGCTATAAACTTCCTTGTTTTAGTCCGGTCGTACATCATCACGTACGAATCCGTCAGACTTTGGTTGATTGTGTGTAGGCAAGTCGGTTCATTCGGAAAATCCGTTGTAAAGTCCGTCGAAAAGTACGCCGGACAAAGTCTGCCGTAAAGTCCGATCGTGTGTACGCGGCATTTGAGTTCAGCTCATGATAAATAGGGGAAAACACAAAAGTGTTGCGTTTAGAATTTTGCTCAGTGTAATTACAGTACATTTTAGCCGACATTCACACCCTAGCTGAGCAATTTTGCACACATAGACACAGTTTTGCCTTCGTTCACACGACCGCAAAAAACTAATTCAGTCCTCATGCAACCCTGTGTATTTGCCTAGCTCTTCTCAACACCTTTTCTCCTAGCAGGAGAAAGGTAGCATAAAAAACAAGCTGCATTTTGCAAACATGTTTAGGTGCATCAAGCGTTTGGCCATTCATTCATTCCATTGGCCAAAATATTAATTTATTCTAGCCACTGAAATGGATGAACTCTCAAGTGCTAAGCGGTTGGGTGTTTTTTTCCTCCAAAAATGCTTCTCTCCCGATTGCTTACATACACACTGCTTGCCTATCTGCAGGCCGGGGCCGTTATGGTGGGTGCCAGCAAGTGGAGGGGAGGGAGAACAGCGGACACATGTCCGCTCTTTTCCCCTTCTTGTTGGTGCCCCAGAAAGCAATGTGTATGGCATGTGGCGAAGCTAGGCATTCTTTTACACGGGGCAAAGACTCAGTTTGGCACCCCCACCCGAGAGAGAAGTTCTCCATCCACACACCACCCAGCCCCCCGCTCCACAGAGTTGCCAATCCCCCACAATTTTTTTTCACTGACAAAACAAGGAAAATATACTAACACAGAGCATTTTTTACTAATGTTCTAAAATATGATGGAAACTCCTATTAGAAATTAAACCAATCAATATTTAAACAATAGGGATTGAGTCAAACGTAACGTCGGGTGTTCGTTTGTTCTAAAACAAACCAAACATTATGGGGCGTTCGTGGGAAATTCGAGCACCGCGGAATGCCCAATAATGCACTGCGATATAGTTCATTAAAGTCATTTTTTCAAAAAAAAATTGCATTTGAAAGACCGCTACGCAAATACAGTGTGACATAAAATATTGTAACAACCACCATTTTAACCACCATTTTATTCTCTAGGGTGTTTACTAAAAAAAAAAATATATGTTTGTCCCCTCAAAATAACTCAACACACAGCCATTAATGTTTAAACAGCTGGCAACAAAAGTGAGTACACCCCTAAGTGAAAATGTCCAAATTGGACCCAAAGTGTCAATAGTTTGTGTGGCCACCATTATTTTCGAGCACTGCCTTAACCCTCTTGGGCATGGAGTTCACCAGAGCTTCACAGGTTGCCACTGGAGTCCTCTTCCACTCCTCCATGACGACATCACGGAGCTGGTGGATGTTAGAGACCTTGCGCTCCTCCACCTTCCATTTGAGGATACCCCACAGATGCTCAATAGGGTTTAGGTCTGGAGACATGCTTGGCCAGTCCATCACCTTTACCCTCAACTTCTTTAGCAAGGCAGTGGTCATCTTGGAGGTGTGTTTGGGGTCGTTATCATGTTGGAATACTGCCCTGCGGCCCAGTCTCCAAAGGGAGGGGATCATGCTCTGCTTCAGTATGTCACAGTACATGTTGGCATTTATGGTTCCCTCATTGAACTGTAGCTCCCCAGTGACCATGACACTCCCACCACCATGCTTGACTGTAGGCAAGACGCACTTGTCTTTGCACTCCTCACCTGGTTGCCACCACACACGCTTGACACCATCTGAACCAAATAAGTTTATCTTGGTCTCATTAGACCACAGGACATGGTTCCAGTAATCCATGTGCTTAGTCTGCTTGTTTTTAGCAAACTGTTTGAACCGGGGAGGGAAAATGGCTAATTGGGCCCAATTTGGACATTTTCACTTAGGGGTGTACTCACTTTTGTTGCCAGAGGCTTAGACATTAATGGCTGAGTGGTGAGTTATTTTGAGGGGACAGCAAAGTTACACTGTTATACAAGCCGTACACTCACTACTTTACATTGTAGCAAAGTATCATTTCTTCACTTCTATCTTTTCACATGAAAATATCTACAAAAATGTGAGGGGTGTACTCACATTATATATAATGTGTATATATATTATACAGTATATACTGTATATATACACTCTGCATTCAGTGTAGCCTATATATACAGTGCATTCGGTGATGTATAGTTTCTAATACACTTCAGACGGTGTATACAGTATATAATACAGTGTAGTGTAGTGTTGCAAAACAAAAAATACAACATGTCCGGAAGGCCACCAAGGAGAGGCAGGCACTCACAGGCCACTAAAAGAGGGCAAGCAGCCTCTGTGTCTACAGCCAACAGTGCTGGTCGTGGACATGGTGCATCCTCTGCAGATGGCCGTGAGGCACGCTTGTGCTTTTTTCTGCTGCTGGCCGTGTTATTGAGCCACAACATCAGAAGCGGAAGAGTTGGTGGAGTGGATAATAAAGCCGTCCTCATCCTCCTCATCCTCTGTCACCCAGGCTCAGAGTAGTTTGCCTTCCAATGCAGCTGTCAAAGCGACCTATTCCACCGGCTCCTTGTCCACAGTCACTCCTTCCGTAGTCCCACCATCATGCATGGAGGAGTCCCCAGAATTATTCAACCACAGTGTCGATTATATGCTACTGGAGGATGCACAGCGATTTGAAGGCTTGGTTCCCAGGTTAAGGAAGGGAGTAACGTGAGCCTAGAGAGAGGGGGTGCCACAGAAGGACAAGAAACTGGCAGTCATGTTCCCCCTGCTGCAGCATACTGCCAAGTTTGCTCCAGTAACGAGGAGGGAGGAGATGATGAAGTCACTGACTGTACTTGGTTGCCTGAGAGAAGAGAGGAGGAGGCACAACTCCAACAGGGCAGGATGTCCTCTAGGGGGCAGCTTAAGGGCAGCCACTCTATTGCATCACACCGCAGAGCTCCCCAGGTGCAGGGCACTGCTGACTCCATGGTGTGGGCCTTTTTCGACCTGTGCGCAGCAGATCACACCATTGCTGTTTGCAAACTATGTCTAGAGTGGATCAAGCGTCGCCAGAACAGCAGCCGCTTGAGCACCACATGCTTGACCAGACATACGATGACCTGCCATGCAGTCCATTGGCAACAGCGCTTGAAAGACCCACATCAAAGAAAAAGGCGGACTTCTCCTTGCTCCTCATCTGGGATCTCCAACCCTATTATACCTCCAGTCCTCTCAAAAACCTGCATTGAGAGGAATGAAGGTATAGCAAAAGGTGTCCCAAGTACTTGCAGCCAATCTGCTAGCAGTACATCACCAACTGATTTTAGCAGGCGAATTTTCCTACCCCAGTTGCTGAACTATAAAAAGAAATTCAGTCCCAGCCATCCACATGCTCAGCATCTAAATGCTAGCTTGGCCAATTGCTAGCACTGCAGCTGCTGCCTTTTTAGCTGGTAGACTCTGCCCCCTTTTGTGAATTTGCGGAATGTGCTGTACCATTTCTTTTCATGGAAGGCCATTACGACTCTCTACATGTGGAAGGCAATGTTTAGGTTTCGTTGGACAGGGCGGTCAGCAGTAAGGTTCATATTACCGCTGACTCATGGTCCAGCAACCATGGGCAGGGACATTACCTTTCCTTCAAGGCGCACTGGGTAATTCTGCTGGCAGCTGGGAAGGATGCAGGACAGGGTTCAGTGTTGTTAGAGCTTGTTCCGCCGCCACGTCTCCAAAATGCTAGTGGTGATTCTGACACAGCTCTCTCCTCCACCCCCTCCTCTTCTTCTTCCTCTATGGCCTCTTCTGCAGATTTGTCCTCTGAACCAGCGGTGCTCTGTAAGCGTTCAAGGGGCTACGCAAGCAGTCAGGCTAAAAGATGCCATGTGGTGCTTGAGTTGGTGTGCCTAGGGGACAGGAGCCTCACTGGGGTAGAGATTCTGTCATTTTTGCAGGGACAGGCTCAGAGGTGGTTGACGCCATGCCAGCTTCAGCCAGGAATGTGTATGCGACAATGGCACCAACCTTCTCTCCGCCCTCCAACAGGAACACTTGACCCATGTTCCATGTTTGGCACATGTCCTGAATTTGGTGGTGCAGCGGTTCTTGAGCAGGTACCCAGGCTTACAGGATCTCCTGAGGCAGGCCAGAGAAGTCTGTGGTCATTTCTGCCAGTCATACAATGCCAGTGCTTGGCTGGCTGACATTCAAAGGAAATGCAACCTGCCCACCAACCGCATCATTTGTGACATGCCCACCAGGTTGAACTCAACATTGGCAATGCTGCAGCGGCTGCACACAGCAGAGGGTCATCAGTGAGTACCTGTGAGAGTATGGCACCAGGACAGGGTCAGGGGAGCTTAGCTTCTTTTTGCCACTCCAGTGGCTACTGATCAAGGATTCATGCATTGTCCCGTCACCATTTGAGGAGGCCACAAGGATGGTGAGCAGCGACAATGCATGCATCAGTGACACTGTCCCTCTAGTCTTCCTCTTGGAGCACACGCTTCGTGGAATCATGGACTGGGCACTTGAGGCAGAACAGTGGGAGGAAGAGGAGGATTTCCTTACCTCTCAAGGCCCCCTTTATCCAGATAGCATTCCTGCGGGCCTGCCAAACACACAGGAAGAAGAGAAGGAGGAGGAGGATTGTGTCAGCATGGATGTAGAGGATAACACTCAGCAGCAGTCTTCAAGGGATGGTTTTCAGTCCCCAGAAACCCAAGGAGTTGAACGTGGCTGGGAGGAGATAGTTACAGATTAAGTGATCCTTAGTGACCCAGAGGCCTCAGATTGGAATGCCTCTGCAAAGTTACGCTGCATGGCCTCCCTGATTCTGCAAAGCCTGCAAAAGGACCCTAGGATTTGTGGTATCAAAGAGAGGGATCATTACTGGCTGGCAACCCTTCTTGATCCATGTTACAAGGGTAAGGTTGCAGAACTCATCCTGCCTTCGCAGAGCGAGCAGAGGATGAAACATCTTCAGGAGGCCTCAAGGAAAGGTTTTTGCAACGCATTTCCAGACCCTGGGAGGTTACAATTTCCTGGTGCTGGACAACGTGTTGCTGAGGCTTCATTCAGTCAGAGGAAGAGCGGTGGAGAAGGTTTCCTGACCGATGCCTTTTTTCAGTCCTCAGCGCCAAGGTCTGATCGGTTCAAGCAACCATCAGCAGCGTCTGCATTACATGGTGCAGGAATATCTAGGAGCAAGAGCAGACTTGGAAACCTTTCCAACAAAGCATCTACTGGATTACTGGGTCTTGAGGATGGACCACTGACCAAAACTTGCTCAATATGCAACTGAGCTAATGGCCAGTCCTGCATCCAGCGTGCTTTCTGAACGCACATTCAGTGCTGCTGGAGGGTTTGTAACAGATCAAAGACTCACATTCATAAAAATGAATCAGTCTTGGATCAGCAGCTATTAAGCACCTGATGATGATGTAACTGATTGAATCTGCTATGAATGTGGGATCCAGTGCTGGGACAAGGCCATTTGGTGCCCAGGGCGAAGATGGCAAACTGCGCCCCCCCCCCCCCCCCCCGGTTTTAATAAAGAATCAATGTCGTCATTGCAGAGCATTGCACAGTATTGCGGGGTATTGCAGAGTATTAAACAGAAAAAAATTCCGCGCTAGAAATACAAAAGAATAAGCAGCAGTAAACAGTGCGACAACACCAACCTAACAAATAAAAATAAATAAACTGCGCTAAAACAAAAGTTATATGTGTTGGGTGAGTTAATAGTGTGACCAAACCCCAACAAAATATAAAAAACAAGTCCAGAAAATAAAAGTCCAAATTCCCAAGGTAGTAAATATTCAGTATAAGTGTGGATGCTGTTCCAAATGAGCTATGATTGCTCTTACCAGAAATCCAAAGATATAAGCAGATGGCAAAAAACCCTTGCCAGGGCCTCTGAGGTATTGGACCAATCAGCACCGTCCGTGGTCAGATCAAAATCCCCTCAATAAATGCAGGAGAAAAGCAAACACAAGAAAAAACTGGCCATAGTGTAGTATGTTAAATGTTAAACATGGACATACGAACATACCAATCACCCTGGTGTGCACATAAAAACAACCAAAAAAAAGGGGGGGAGGGAAGTGAAAAAAACCCCACCACCGTGGCTGTAGATTGTGCTTACCAAATCACGATGATAAACAGATTCTTAGTAGGTTAGGAGCTGACATAAAGCACCTTGATACGTCCTCATTAACCCGAAGTTCACATCGTCAGTAAACCACCCAGAATATAAAAAGTAAACTCTCCATGGTGAAGTACGTTTAAAAACGAATTTAATAGATAAAATATTGCACTCACAGAATAAAAGCACTTATATCGCATAAGTATATGTCGCCGGCCGGCATACAGGCATGGAAGCGAAGCTCGTCCTACTTCCTGGTCTCGTGGTAGCGTCGCTGCGTGCGTACCCAGACGCGTTTCGTCATCAAAAGGACGTTCTCAATGGGGCGCCCCATTGAGAACGTCCTTTTGATGACGAAACGCGTCTGGGTACGCACGCAGCGACGCTACCACGAGACCAGGAAGTAGGACGAGCTTCGCTTCCATGCCTGTATGCCGGCCGGCGACATATACTTATGCGATATAAGTGCTTTTATTCTGTGAGTGCAATATTTTATCTATTAAATTCGTTTTTAAACGTACTTCACCATGGAGAGTTTACTTTTTATATTCTGGGTGGTTTACTGACGATGTGAACTTCGGGTTAATGAGGACGTATCAAGGTGCTTTATGTCAGCTCCTAACCTACTAAGAATCTGTTTATCATCGTGATTTGGTAAGCACAATCTACAGCCACGGTGGTGGGGTTTTTTTCACTTCCCTCCCCCCCTTTTTTTTGGTTGTTTTTATGTGCACACCAGGGTGATTGGTATGTTCGTATGTCCATGTTTAACATTTAACATACTACACTATGGCCAGTTTTTTCTTGTGTTTGCTTTTCTCCTGCATTTATTGAGGGGATTTTGATCTGACCACGGACGGTGCTGATTGGTCCAATACCTCAGAGGCCCTGGCAAGGGTTTTTTGCCATCTGCTTATATCTTTGGATTTCTGGTAAGAGCAATCATAGCTCATTTGGAACAGCATCCACACTTATACTGAATATTTACTACCTTGGGAATTTGGACTTTTATTTTCTGGACTTGTTTTTTATATTTTGTTGGGGTTTGGTCACACTATTAACTCACCCAACACATATAACTTTTGTTTTAGCGCAGTTTATTTATTTTTATTGCAGAGTATTGCACAGTATTGTGGGGTATTGCAGAGTATTGCACAGTATTGTGGGGGTATTGCAGAGTATTGCACAGTATTGTGGAGTATTGCAGAGTATTGCACAGTATTGTGGAGTATTGCACAGTGTTGCGGGGTATTGCAGAGTATTGCACAGTATTGTGGGGGTATTGCAGAGTATTGCACAGTATTGTGGGGTATTGCAGAGTATTGCACAGTATTGTGGGGTATTGCAGAGTATTGCACAGTATTGTGGGGTATTGCAGAGTATTGCACAGTATTGTGGGGTATTGCAGAGTATTTCAGGGTATTGCAGAGTATTGTACAGTATTGTGGGGTATTGCAGAGTATTTCAGGGTATTGCAGAGTATTGTACAGTATTGTGGGCTATTGCAGAGTATTGCAAAGTATTGCGGGGTATTGCAGGGTATTGCGGGGTATTGCAGTGTATTGCAGAGTATTGCACAGTATTGTGGGGTATTGCAGAGTATTGCAAAGTATTGCGGGGTATTGCAGGGTATTGCGGGGTATTGCACAGTATTGCAGAGTATTGCACAGTATTGTGGGGTATTGCAGAGTATTGCACAGTGTTGTGGGGTATTGGAGGCTATTGCAAAGTATTGCGGGGTATTGCAGAGTACTGCGGGGTATTGCAGAGTATGGCACAGTGTTGCGGGGTATTGCAGAGCATTGCAGAGTATTGCACAGTATTGTGGGGTATTGCAGAGTATTGCACAGTATTGTGGAGTATTGCAGAGTATTGTGGGGGTATTGCAGAGTATTGCACAGTATTGTGGAGTATTGCAGAGTATTGCACAGTATTGTGGAGTATTGCAGAGTATTGCACAGTATTGTGGGGTATTGCAGAGTATTGCACAGTGTTGCTGGGTATTGCAGAGTATTGGAGGCTATTGCAGAGTATTGCAAAGTATTGCGGGGTATTGCAGAGTATGGCACAGTGTTGCGGGGTATTGCAGAGCATTGCAGAGTATTGCACAGTATTGTGGAGTATTGCAGAGTATTGTGGGGCTATTGCAGAGTATTGCACAGTGTTGTGGGGTATTGCAGAGTATTGCAGAGTATTGTGGGGCATTGCAGAGTATTGCACAGTGTTGTGGGGCATTGCAGAGTATTGCACAGTGTTGTGGGGCATTGCAGAGTATTGCACAGTGTTGTGGGGCATTGCAGAGTATTGCACAGTGTTGTGGGGCATTGCAGAGTATTGCACAGTGTTGTGGGGCATTGCAGAGTATTGCACAGTGTTGTGGGGTATTGCAGAGTATTGCACAGTGTTGTGGGGCATTGCAGAGTATTGCACAGTGTTGTGGGGTATTGCAGAGTATTGTGGGGGTATTGCAGAGTATTGCACAGTGTTGTGGGGTATTGCAGAGTATTGCACAGTATTGTGGGGTATTGCAGAGTATTGCACAGTATTGTGGGGTATTGCAGAGTATTGTGGGGGTATTGCAGAGTATTGCACAGTGTTGTGGGGTATTGCAGAGTATTGCACAGTATTGTGGGGTATTGCAGAGTATTGTGGGGTATTGCAGAGTATTGTGGGGGTATTGCAGAGTATTGCACAGTGTTGTGGGGTATTGCAGAGTATTGCACAGTATTGTGGGGTATTGCAGAGTATTGCACAGTATTGTGGAGTATTGCAGAGTATTGTGGGGGTATTGCAGAGTATTGCACAGTATTGTGGAGTATTGCAGAGTATTGTGGAGTATTGCAGAGTATTGTGGGGTATTGCAGAGTATTGCAGAGTATTGTGGGGGTATTGCAGAGTATTGCACAGTGTTGTGGGGTATTGCAGAGTATTGCACAGTATTGTGGGGTATTGCAGAGTATTGCACAGTATTGTGGGGTATTGCAGAGTATTGCACAGTATTGTGGGGTATTGCAGAGTATTGTGGGGGTATTGCAGAGTATTGCACAGTGTTGTGGGGTATTGCAGAGTATTGCACAGTGTTGTGGGGTATTGCAGAGTATTGCACAGTGTTGTGGGGTATTGCAGAGTATTGCACAGTATTGTGGGGTATTGCAGAGTATTGCACAGTATTGTGGGGTATTGCAGAGTATTGCACAGTATTGTGGAGTATTGCAGAGTATTGTGGGGGTATTGCAGAGTATTGTGGGGGTATTGCAGAGTATTGCACAGTATTGTGGAGTATTGCACAGTATTGTGGAGTATTGCAGAGTATTGTGGGGGTATTGCAGAGTATTGCACAGTATTGTGGGGTATTGCAGAGTATTGCACAGTATTGTGGGGTATTGCAGAGTATTGCACAGTATTGTGGGGTATTGCAGAGTATTGTGGGGGTATTGCAGAGTATTGCACAGTGCTGTGGGGTATTGCAGAGTATTGCACAGTGTTGTGGGGTATTGCAGAGTATTGCACAGTATTGTGGGGTATTGCAGAGTATTGCACAGTATTGTGGGGTATTGCAGAGTATTGCACAGTATTGTGGAGTATTGCAGAGTATTGTGGGGGTATTGCAGAGTATTGTGGGGGTATTGCAGAGTATTGCACAGTATTGTGGAGTATTGCAGAGTATTGTGGGGGTATTGCAGAGTATTGCACAGTGTTGTGGGGTATTGCAGAGTATTGCACAGTATTGTGGGGTATTCAGCAGTGGTGGTCACTGGTCATTAACCTCGCCTCAGCCTCCTCCCCTCCCCCCAATCCAGACATTTATTAATCTGTTTTTTAGTGTTTACTTACACAAGTTCAGATTAACCTCGCCTCAGCCTCCTCCCCTCCCCCCAATCCAGCCATTTATTAATCTGTTTTTTAGTGTTTACTTACACAAGTTCAGACTCAGAAGTTATGAGTCTGAACTTGTGTAAGTAAACACTAAAAAACAGATTAATAAATGTCTGGATTGGGGGGAGGGGAGGAGGCTGAGGCGAGGTTAATGACCAGTGACCACCACTGCTAAATATCTGAGTCAGAACACTGGCACTGCACTCTTCTACCTTCCAGATTGAATCCAGCCTGTGCCAGCCAGCCAGGCAGCAGCTCCTCAGCTTGGCTCCGCTTGAGACAGACAGCGCGCCGACACAACACAGCTCAGCTCTCAGCTCTCAGCTCCCGCCTCCCTGCGCTCCTCTCTGCGTCCTCCCACCTCGCCTCCGTCCGTGAGTGACGTCACGGCGCTGGCAGAGACAACGGGACTCCTCCGTAGGGGAGTAAAAGTGTAGTTGTGTGCTGAGGGAAGGGAAGGGAGGATCATGCAGGAGCGCACAGCTGCGCCCCCCCCCATACCAAATGGTACCGCCCAGGGCACGTGCCCTCTCCGCCCCTGCCTTGTACCGGCCCTGGTGGGATCCCTTGATCACTGCCTATGCTGACTATCCTATTCCTCCTCAATCTTGATGATGCTAGCTTCCAACAATATTTTTGGTTTAGGGCACTACCATCACCCCCCAAGGCCCAATTTTTCTGCCCCTGTTTAACAGGAGCATGTAATTACAATTTTTGATCTAATATTTCATTGCAGGGCCCATTCCTGCGCCCAACAAGAGTATCTGTGAGGGGTTACAGTGTTGTGGCACCACCACCACCAAAAGCCCAATTTTTCTTCCCCTCTTTAACAGGGGCACGTTATTACAATTTTTGATCTAATATTTCATAGCAGGGCCCATTCCTGCGCCCAACAAGAGTATCTGTGAGGGGTTACAGTGTTGTGGCACCACCACCACCAAAAGCCCAATTTTTCTTTCCCTCTTTAACAGGGGCATGTTATTACAATTTTTGATATAATATTTCACATCAGGGCCCGTTCCTGCGCCCAACAAAAGTATCTGTGAGGGCTTACAGTGTTGTGGCACCACCACCGAAGGCCCAATTTTTCTGCCCCTGTTTAACAGGGGCATGTAATTACAATTTTTGATATAATATTTCAACGAAGGGCCTGTTCCTGCACCCAACAAGAGTAACTGTGAAGTTTTACAGTGTTGTGGCACCACCACCACCACCCAAGGCCCAATTTTTTGCCGCTGTTTAACAGGAGCCCATTCCTGCGCCCAACAAGACTATCTGTGAGGGCTTACAGTGTTGTGTTCGCCTCATCCCTAATTACCACTTTAAATCCACTATTTGTATTTTATTCAATCACATTGTGTTTACTTCTAGATATATGTTTTATGCACTGGAACAGAGGTTGGTTTCACTGATATCATCTAAAGAAAACAATTCAATTTATTGTGTTCAGCTTTTCTGTGAGCTGCCTGCCTTTCATTTATCAGAAGGAGAATAGAAAGTAGTAAGACACATACTGTAGATAGTGATCATTTGTCAGGTCATCTGAACAGTGTAGTGATAAGAACTATTGTCAAAGACAATGGCTATACAGTGTGTGTATCAGAAAGGACCTGGCAGAGCTAAAGGCTTTGAGCATTTTCAGCAGTGTTTTTTGCTGTTGAAAAGATTAATCTTCAGTCTATCAAAAATAAACAATGCCTGAAATTGTATTGAATAAGTATTAAATACCTTCTTCTTCTTATGTATGCTTTGTTTATACTTTTCAAATATACACTATATTACCAAAAGTATTGGGACACCTGCCTTTTCACGCACATAAACTCTAATGGCATCCCAGTCTTATGCCCCGTACACACGGTCGGATTTTCCAACAGAAAGTGTGCGATCGGAGCATGTTGTAGGAAATTCCGACCGTGTGTGGGCTCCATCGGACTTTTTCCATCGGATTTTCCGACACACAATGTTTGAGAGCAGGCTATAAAATTTTCCGACAACAAAATCCGATTGCGTCAATTCCGACCGTGTGTGGACAATTCCGACGCACAAAGTGCCACACATGCTCAGAAGAAATTCCGAGACGGAACAGCTCGGTCTGGTAAACTTGGCGTTCGGAATGGATAGAGCACTTTCGTCACGCTGCAATGTTTAAAATTGTTTAATACAGCGCACTCTCTTCTTCTTTATAATGCAGGAAGAACGAAGTAGCTTTGCTGCTGATATTCACACAGACTTCTCACGAACTTCTTTCTTTCTTATTTATCGTGATTCCCTCAATATATTATGATTTGACACATCTGACCAAAAATCTATATCTTTTTTTTGTGTTTTTTTTTTGTTTTTTTCAAGCCTGATGTGATTTTTTTTTAGATTTGTATTTTTTTCAAGGCTGATCTTGTTTTGTTTTTTTTTTTTTTTTTTTTTTTTTAGTTATTTAGCATCCAGAATATTTTTGTGTGTGTTTTGCGTGTCAAGTAACCACAACACCATTATTATCTTGTATTATTTAATCTCAAGGAGATTGTTTGGTGTTGGTGTCTCTTGTTAATTTCACATTGTATTTTGAAATGTACCTGCCTCCTCACAAACAAACTGTCCTTTTTGAAGGAAAACACACATAGGCGAGTATAACTGAAACCAAAAAACCTTTATTAAGACCCCTTTCACACTGGGGCGGTTTGCAGGCGGTATTGCGCTAAAAATACCGCCTGCAAACCGCCCCTAAACAGCCTCCGCTGTTTGTTCAGTGTGAAAGCCCGAGGGCTTTCACACTGAAGCAGTGCGCAGGCAGGACGGTAAAAAAAGTCCTGCAAACCGCTTTTTTGGAGCGGTGAAGGAGCGGTGTATTCACCGCTCCTTCACCGCTCCTGCCCATTGAAATCAATGGGACAGCGCGGCTATACTGCGGCAATACCGCTGCTATAGCCACGCTGTACGAGGGATTTTAACCCTTTTTCGGCCGCCAGCGGGGGTTAAAACCGCACCGCTAGCGGCCGAATACTGCTGCAAGAGCGACGGTACAGCAGCGCTAAAAATAGCGCTGTTGTACCGCCGACGCCCCCACCGCTCCAGTGTGAAAGGGGCCTAAGAGCTCACAACCAAACAAAGAGGGAGGCAACGCTGGAGAAACAGCAGAAATTGGTGAAGCCTTTGACCCCCAGGGCACACATCAATTATTTTACTGCAAAATTGGTGGCCTGAGGAGTCCATATATAAGGGAGTGCAGTCTGGTCCAGAAGTCCCAGAGATCCTGAAAGCAGATGACATGTATGTCCCCAGGCTGTGGTCAAACAAGAGCCTGCATCTTTTGTCAGACCAGACTGAACCCAGGGCCTTCACTCTCTTGTCTTCCTTCCACGCTTCCTTCCACGCTGTGGCTGTGGTGGTGTAGTTGTGGCAGGAGGAGGAGGAGGAGGATGGGGAGGATGAGGATGTTCCAACTCACTCAGTTGGGTATTGGGTGTGATTTTGCCCCTCATCCCCTTAGTTAAGACTTTATAAAGAAGGTCCTCACACAGCTGCCGTTGGCCCTCCTGCATGCCCTGCAGTTTGGTGGTAGCCATGCAGGCAAAGGCCTCTTCAGGAGTGGGGGTGGCTCTGAGGGACTCAAAAGCCTCTTGAATGAGCCTCAGTGCTGAATCCTGCACGTTACTCCCCTTCCTGGGTCTTTTGGTTGGAAGGCAGAGGGGAAGGACCTGTGATTCAGTCAGGCTCCTACTGGTCCCAGGCTTCTCCTGGCTGCCACTTAGCCCCGCCTCCTCCTGGCTGCCACTAACCCCCGCCTCCTCCTGGCTGCCACATTCCACAGCCTCCTCCTGTGTGCCACATTCCAGAGCCTCGTCCTGGCTGAGGTCTTCGTGTGTATGAAAAAGGGACATCGTTTTAGTTTTTTCTTCAGCAATCACACACAATTTTCATCTCATGACTGTTGCAAATTGAATGTTAACAAATATAAAAGACTATCATTCTGAGCCCAGCATTTTTCATTCTTGTCCCAATTATTTGTGCCCACTACTGTCTATTGATATGTAAAACACTTTATTAAATCAGCAATTAGTGATCAATAATAACATCTAGTAAACATCATTTATTTATTGATCAGAAATCTGTCGAAGAATGCTATACCTGGCTCAAGCTGGGCTCCTCAACTTCTTCCTGGCTGGAAGTACCAGGTTGGACATCGGAAGGCTCAGCTGGGGTGGAAGGAAGAGTGGAAGGAAGGGTTGAGAGGGATTCCCTGACTCCAGTCTGGTCTGACAGAAATCGCAGTCTCTCATAGTACCACAGCCTGGGGACATAAATGTCATCTGCTCCTGCTCCTGATCTCTGGGAATCCGTGACCTTCTTGCGCTCCCTAAGATAAGTGCTCCTCAGGCCACCAATTTTGGCTTTTAAATAGGGGATGGTTGCCGTGGGGACCACTGGTGTCACCAACTCCAGCAGTTTCCCCAGCGCTGCCTGCCTCTTTTGTTTATTATTGTATTGGGGGTGTTTGACCTGCCACAGACAGGGCTGCTCCCTGTATTTGCCTATGAACAGGGGGAGGAAGTTGTAGTCATTGAAGCCATCCATTTTATCTGCAAGACACAACACAAGACAAACCCTAATGTCAGGCAAAACTCTCCTAATCTTGTTACAATATAGGCCTCAATCTAGAAGCAGTATAGGCCCAAGTTTAGATCTTACCTTCGTTATCACGATCGGCGCCTCCGATTCTCCTTCCTCCGCTCACAGATCGTACGTACTACGCACGCGTGTTACGCTTTATACACACTGCGCATGCGTGAAACTCCGCCTGCCCCTGACATTCTTTCTTTTCTGTTCCCCGCCCCTTCTAGTTCAGCGCAGTGGGGGAAGAGCACATGGCGGAGACACAGCAGGTGTGTGCTAATTACAGCAACGAGGAGGAGGAGGAGGAAAGCCCGGAGCCAGAAACGTCACGATCCAGAAGGAGACGATTTAAGGCATCAAATATGTCCTTTGGGGAGATGTTGGAGATGGTCGATTTCCTGAAGAAGGCCGACTATGATGGGAAGTATGGACCGTACCCCAACCCCAACGTCAGAAAGGCCAAGATAATGGCGAAAGTGGTCAAGAGTCTGCACCGGAATTTCGGGGTATGACGAAAGATCAGCTCAGGAAGCGGTGGTCGGACCTCAGATTAAGAGAGCACGAGCAGTACAGAAGGATCCGAAAAAAAAAAGTAAGTAGTTGTGCTGTGTTCCTATTCTTTTTGTTTATTACGTTCATGCTGCTCCATGTGCTTTTCTTAACTGTTATCCAGTTTAAAATGGCAACTTTCATGTTCATGGGCACATTATTCGTTCGTAGAAAACATTGTTCGTTCGGCCTAGAAAACACCATTGTTTTGGCCATATGCATTTGCCCACATTTTTTAGGGCCTACTTGTCTGAAATTAATTTGGTTGTGTAGATGGGTTTGTAACTAGAATGAAATGCTAACTAGATTCTGTGGAGGAGAGGACAGTTTTCACATCTGGACTCTGGAGCACTAGTGTGGGACACAAGAACACCTTTTTTATTAGGGGGTCCCACACAGGTGCTCCAGTTTATACTATAGGGGTGTCTCCATCTGTGAAGCTTGTACAAAACAGGTAAAGTATTGAAGCTTGACAAAGGACAATAAAAATTCTACATCTTGGAACTCAGCCAAAATAGACAATTGTACCCCACTTCCAAGCAATGTTTCATATTTATAGTTCTGCCATCAAATATCTGTGTGCTAAGTATACCTATTTTTTTTTTACATAGGGGAGAAAAGACTCGGAGGACACCCCTCATCCGAGGAGACCACAGACCCCCCACCTCTGGAAGAAGGTGAAATCCACCCAAGCCAAGCAGAGCAGGAGGAGGAAGACGTGGTGGAAATTGGCACCACAACAGGTGAGTGTCTGCGAACACAGACTCGGGTAATAGATGGATGCCGGCATATTTATAATACATGGTGTTTTTTTTGTTTTTATCTTTTTAGGTGATCGTGATGTTGTGGATCCAGGGCATTTCACCTCGGAAAGTGCACAGATCCTGATTGGGGAGATCATGGGGTGTAATAGGGACTTGGAAAACATCCTGAAAAACATCAATGATGTTCAACAAAAAATGAAGAACATCATTGATGTTTTAGGGAGAGTTTAAAACCCCTCAAAATCCCTTATTTTTTGGCGCTTTTTGTGAGCTAAAAATTTTTACCATTTTTGGACATATTTGCGAAAAGCCAAATTTTGAAGAGGCACACAGTGTGTCAAGATGTGCTATCTGCCATCACGGGAGATAAATGGATGCGTTTTGGGGGTGCAACCCCTTCCTCAATAATAAAGTAGCTGTGAGGAAGGGGTTGCACCCACAAAACACATCCCTTTATCCCCCGCGATGGCAGCTAGCACATGTTGACATTCGGCAATTGGTGTGCATCTTCAAAATTTGGCATTTCTATGGGTGACTTCACCCCATCTGAACGCAATATCAAACACAGTTTGTAAATACTCATGTCTGATATTGCCTTTAAGTTCTACCAAATGTGAACTTTGTAAGTTCAAGATTTGTGTCTTTCTTGTTGGTTTTAAACATGCCTGTTTTATCTTAAATGGACATTTCTACTTTTTCTAATGTGACCCCAAAAATTGTTATACAACAAACATGTTGGTTTGTTTTAAAAACCTTTTCTAAATGCACATGTGATTGTGCTGGTATTAAAAAGATTGTTAATCAAGAATGTGTGGATTAAAACTTTTGTTGTGCTCTAATTGGTGTTTTCTGTGACAATGGGGGTTATTTCCTAAGGGAAAATCCACTTTGCACTACAAGAGCAGTTTCAAGTGCACTTGTAGTGCAAAGTGTCTTTGCCTTTAGTAAATAACACCCAACAGTGCTTTGTAATGTTACACAATCACGCCATTTTCAGGACTCACCACATTTCTGTCAGGGTCAGCTAAAAGAAACACAAGCAGTAAATGTCACCAAAGATTTTAGTAGTTAATTTTTTTTTTTAATTTGAAAAAGGTTTCAGACATTGTCTGGCATATTGATAGTCCCCTACCCGCAAAGTATTCAAGGTATCTTAGACGGACATCACGGCACTCAGTGGGGGCAAGCCAGGACGGCCACTTTCAAGCGCCGTCAGGGTTGGCTCATTTTGAATTCCAGCCTCAGGCCCAACTGAGCCAGCATAGTTGGCAGAATGTTGCCGTAAAAAGTTGTGTAGAACACAGCACGCCAGGATGATATGATTCAGTTTGTACTCCGCCATGTGTATGGGTGTAAGAAATAGGCGGAACCAGCTGGCCATGATTCCAAACGTGTTCTCCACCACTCTTCTGGCTCTGGACAGCCGGTAATTAAAAACCCTCTGGTCCAGGGTGAGGGTCCTGATCAGGAATGGCCGCATAAGATGGTCCCCCAGCGCAAACGCTTCATCTGCAACGAAGACGAATGGGAGTCCTTCCACATTGTCTTCTGGAGGTGGCAAGTCCAAGCTGCCATTTTGGAGACGCCTGTAGAACTTCGTCTGGGTGATCACTCCGCCATTGGACATCCGGCCATTCTTTCCCACATCCACATACAGGAACTTGTAAGTAGCCGACACCACCGCCAACATCACAATACTGTTGAACCCCTTATAGCTGAAATAGTATGACCCCGAGTTGGGTGGTGGGACGATGTGGATGTGTTTCCCATCAATTGTCCCTCCGCAGTTAGGAAAGTCCCACCGCTGGGCAAAGTGGGAAGCCACAGTCTGCCATTCCTGTGGCGTGGAAGGAAACTGTGGAGTCAAACAAGAAAAACAAGTTAGTCATTTTGCACATAAACAGGGAAAGCAGATTAGACACAAACATTCTTGGCCAACATTAAGATAACTTTTATTTGAGGGAGTTTTTAAAGACCAAAGTATAAGGTATACCTATCAGATCCCCCCCCCCATGGGCCATTTCTAACATTTTAGGGGGGGCTCTTGGACAGGTAACCCTCTCCACTTCATTGAGAGATGAATGCCTAAATAATGGGTATTACTTTGGCCAGCCCCTCCTTAGTTACACTATTGGCAGCCCACTGGACAGGTAAAAAGTGTCATAATACAAAGATATAAATACACATTGTACACATTTAAGCACATTTGGACATTCTGCTATTACCTATCAAGATAATAATAGGATACAAAAACTTTAAACAGTACCATTTGAAAGTATACAGGCAGGCCCTTGCAATACATGCTTTGGGGAATTCATCCATAAATCTGACCACAAAAGAGATGGCTATAGTGTGTATGGGTTTGGCAAAGTCAGCAGATAGATGATTGAGGATAGATAGAGAATTGTTATCAGCTGACTTAGCAGTTGGGGGGAGGGAGGGTTCCAAATGATTTGGGGACCCCCCAAAAAAAGCCTCTGCACTATGCCTGAATTTAAAGCACAAATCACATTTAAAAACATTTTAGGGGGTGTTTGGGGTAAAGCACTACTATGGAGCTGATAAAATACATTGTTAAGTGACTACATGAGGTGAATATAGGGCCAGGAGACCATGCTGGGGAGGTAAGTTAGAGGCAGATATGTATGAAGGACAAAAAAAAAAATTACATAACAATCCAGCATGCATGAGGACAAAGGGGACATTCACAGCATATTACAATCATGGTAATTAGGGAATGAGGAAAGAAATACAATATATTAGCAAACATTAAATACAATAAAATGTGATATTAAAGGATAAAAATCTTACCTTAATATACTCCTTCTGCAGGACCTGGATGATGGCAGAACAGGTCTCTGGGATAATGATTCCCAGAGCCTGGGGGGGCAATGCCTGTCGAGAACTTCAAGTCCTGCAGACTTCTCCCCGTCGCCAAGTACCACAGGGTGGCGACTATAAGGGGTCAGCAAAGCCAACAAACAGTGAAATACGGGGTCCATCATCCGGAGAAAGTTCCTGAAATCATCAGGATTATTCTCACGGATCTCACGGAGCAAAGGCATATGACAGAACTGGTCACGCTGAAGCAAACAATTCTTGGTCCATGCACTCCTCCCCACCCTCTTCATGGACTGGACTTGTGTCAAGGTGAGGACCCCAACACCAAGCCCCCGCACAGCACGAACTCTACGAGGAGTACGTATACGCAACATGGCTAGAAAACGGTCGGCTGCTCAGAACGAAGTAACAGAACGCACTGTAGAACAGCAAGGCCTGTGAAGAGCGACCTGAAAAACAGTAACGAACGAACAAGAACACAATGACAAGAGTCAATGGTACTCGCTGCATGCACTGAAGAGCAGATACAAACCTACAAGCACAAACTGAACAGCAGAAAATGATCTGAAAACCACGAGTCTGAAAAAGTGCGAATCGTCTCTCACCAAACTTTTACTAACACGAGATTGACAAAAGGAGCCCAAAGGGTGCCGCGCTTGGTTCTGAACTGGCCTTTTCTAGCCTCGTCCTACATGGTGTACGTCACCGCGTTCTTGGCGATCGGAAATTCCGACAACTTTGTGCGACCGTGTGTACGCAAAACAAGTTTGAGCCAACATCCGTCTGAAAAAATCCATGGATTTTGTTGTCGGAATGTCCGATCAATGTCCGATCGTGTGTACGGGGCATTAGTCTGTAGGGTTCTATATTGAGTTGGCTCACCCTTTGTAGCTATAACAGCTTCAACTCTCCTGGGAAGGCTGTCCACAAGGTTTAGGTTTAGTGTGTCTATGGGAATGTTTGGCCATTCTTCCAGAAGTGCATTTGTGAGGTCAGGCACTGATGTGGACAAGAAGGCCTGGCTAGCAGTCTCCGCTCTATTTCATCCCAAAAGTGTTCTATCTATCGTCAGATTCCTCCACCCCAAACTCGCTCATCCATGTCTTTATGGACCATGCTTTGTGGAGGAACTTGACTGACCTGCACAGAGTCCTGACCTCACCACCTTTGGGGGTGAATTAGAGCAGAGACTGTGAGCCAGGCCTTCTAATCCACATCAGTGCCTGACCTCACAAATGTGCTTCTGGAAGAATGGTCAAACATTCCCATAGGCACACCTCCTAAACCTTGTGGACAGCCTTCCCAAGAAGAGTGGGCCAACTCAATATTGAACCCTACTGACTAAGACTGGGATGCCATTAAAGTTCATGTGCATGTAAAGGCTGGTGTCCCCATACTTTTGATAATAAAGTGTATATAGTTAATCAAACATGCTTGGGATAAACATAAATCTATACTCAGACAAAAACATATAAATAAGTAAATAATATATTTTAAGAAAAAGATACAGACTTAATAAACTACTTGATCTTTTTTCTGTCATCTCTCACTCTTAAAGTGATTCTAAAGGCTTAAAGCTTTTTTTTAGCTTCATGCATTCTATGCATGAAGCTAAAAAACCTTCTCTGTGCAGCAGGCCCCCAGCCTCCCCTAATACTTACCTGAGCCCCATCCTGATAAGGCCCCCCCAGAGACTCTCCTGCCTGATTGGCTGAAACAGTCAATCACAGCCAGTGAGCCAATAAGGAGAGAGAGAGGTCGAGGCCGAGCTGCGGCTTTATGTGTGATGGACGCACAGAGCAGCGGCTCAGAAACAAGCTTGCTTGGGTGCCCCCATAGCAAGCTGTTTGCTCTGGGGCACTCAGCAGAAGGGAGGGGCCAGGAGTGCCGACGGGGAACTCAAGAAGAGGAGGATCAGGTCTGCTCTGTGCAAAACCATTATAACCTATATAAGAACTGTCAAATGACGAAGGAGGCATTTGGCGGTCGGCTGTCAATGAAGGCGGAGTTTTTTGTTCTTTTTCGGGTGCAGCGGGCGGTCTCTGTGTTTTTGTTACTTTTTGACATTTTTTTGGTGAATGGGTAAGGGTACATAGCACCCCATACGCATTTACATAGGGGGATGGGATCTGGGGGTGCTGGCGTGGGGGGGGGGCACCATGCTTTTTTTTATTTTGGTGTGGAGTTCCCCTTAAAATTCATACCAGACCCGAAGGGTGTCAGCAATTGCAAGTCAATTTAAATGTGATTTGACTTTGTTCTTTAGAAATGTCATGTTTGCTGCAGCATGTTTCTATATATGCTACAGATGCGTCACATTACAAGCAGACTAAGTGAACCCCCAGGCACTATATTTAAAGGAATTTTTCATTTTTATTCTTGCATTTTAAGCATCATTAAAATCACTGCTCCTAAAAAAACGATCATTTAAAAAAAATTTTTGTTGCCCTTTTCTGGCCAATTACATGCATATAAGCCTTCAAAACGGGCACTTTTGCTTTTTCCTGTTTGGCTCCCACAGACTTTAATGGTGTCCGCCGTTTGGGTGAGAACTTTTTCCCTGTTCGGGAGTTCTGCTGTGAACTGAACAGGGGGGTGTTCGGTCTATCTCTATTCATAACCTGTGTTTTGAAACCTAGATGCCCAGACCTAATTTATCTGCATTAATATGTATTGGTTTACCTGACAAAAGGTCTATAACTGTTTTGCTTAGCTAAATAATATTTATCTATATTTATTTACACTATTTAGAATGCCCTCACATTTTAATTGTTAGCTGTCAAATTGGCAATAATGTTTAAAAGTGCATTGTTCGTTTTTTACAATGAATAGTTCCAAACAAATTTTGAGAAGTGTTTAAATTCATTTTTTTACACACTGTATTGTGCTATGACATCTGCAAACTGCTGGATTGAGCTATTATGCCTCTGGTGCAAGGGACAGGGACAGCTGAAGCTGGTAGGTTTGTTTGTAAACAAAGATCATGTGATCACTATGTTCGGCTGTCATGGAGATTACATAGTCAAGGACCACACTGACTGCTTCTACATCCTTATGCGTAGTACATATAATCAGAAAATCAGAAGAAAAATACCGCTCTGGAAGTGATCTTACAATAATCCGATCTTTTGTACACAACTTTCGAGAGCCGATCACCACAGTTCATCCGAAATTATCCAAAGGAACAAACGCGAAGAATGTTCTAGAATACATTACAATACAATACAACACATTACATCACTTCTGAAGTTGTATTCTGTAGTACGAGAGTTTTTGTACTTTTAGGAAACTCCTCATTTTTGTTATAAGACTAGCATGCAAAAACAAAAAACAAATGATCAATTGTCCTATATTCTCATCGTGTGGATGAGGCTTTAGTAAATAGCATCATACAAAATTTGATTGGATGCATGGCATTGAAAACAATAATGATACTAATGTGATACAAGGGAGAGTATATCAGTAGTAGTGGTGGAGAGTACTATAGTACAGTATTGTGCAGGTAGCCATATAACCTAAGGCGGGTTTGCACCAAAGCTAACCTAGGCATTTTTTTCATCATGTGCTCAGTCTGAACTGTCCAGGTTTGTGACCAGTTTATCAAAAACAGTTCCATGCAAATTGTCATTGTTTTACAAGTTGTTTATTTAAAAAAAAAAAAAAAAAAAAAAAAAGCAGTAGATCAATGTTCAATATCTATAATGCTTACTAGATTTTTTTTGCTAAATAATTTTTAAATGTCACTCTGAAAAGAAATCTATAAAAGAATTGGAGAATGAGGCTTAAGCCTGACAGAAGGAGAAACTGGGAAGGTTTCCAAACTCTTCATTTATGGAGCAAAGCTAGGAAAAAAACAATTTTCAGCACATGCAGTTCCAGGCTTTATGAGCGGTACCAAACTTTTCTTGACCTTTTAATAGACTTTTTCCATGCCATATGACTTCTATATTAGATCAGATTAACAGGTCTGGTACAGGGCAGAAACAGATGGGTACAATGCATTACCTTTAACCTCTATGGTAAATTATCATTACCTGATCCAGCCAGGCCTCTGACTAAGGAAGGCATACACACACATATTTCTTTGTTTTGTAGTAGCCAATGAAACGTCATATGTGAATCAGAAAAAATATGTCATAATGTTCCTTAAATACTACTTTGTGAAGGCTAATTAAAGCCTTAAATAATAATAATAATGCCCATAAACAGACAGAAGTTTCATCTGATGGTCAAGAATCATTTATAGTCACTAAAGTATTCTCACAGACCCAATTTTTATGTTTCTTTTCTTGTAGATTGTATTGAGATTTTTTTTTGTAATTTCCACTTTTTAAAATTGTATTTCATGTATAGAACAGACCTGTTAATTAATTTAATCATTTAGAAAGAGTATAGTATATTGTAAAAATTCCTTAAGCCTAGCACACACGGGCTGAATATTGGGCAGCATCGGTCGGTTCAATAGAAACCGGCTGACATTCGGCCCGTGTGCATTGCCATTCAGCCGGCTTCTGTCAAAGGTGCATGACCAAAAACAGTCTGCCAATTGGCTCTCGATCAGTGCTCTCAGCCAATGGCTGAAATCGCTGACCGGAGTGTTCTGGTGGGGAGGTGGGGGAGTCCCCCCTGTCAGAACACAATAACACAGCAGGTGAGATCGCTGTACTAACATCAGATAACTAGTACAGCGGCTCTTCCAATAGAAACTGGACGACATTCGGCCCGTGTGTACTGCAGCCGGTCTGACAGAAGCCGGCTTCTGTTGAAGGGGCATGACCAAAAAAAGCCTGCCAATTGGCTCCCACTCAGCGCTCTCAGCCGATGGCTAAAAGTGCTGACTGGAGTGTTCTGGCGGGGGGGGGGGGGGTGTCCCCCCTGTCAGAACACAATAATAACACAATAATACAGCAGGGGAGATCGCTGTACTAACATCAGATAGTTAATATAGCGGCTCATCCTGAGCTGTCAGTTTTCTTTCATCCAGCCCTGCTGGGTTGAACGAAAAAAAGCTAGTAGTGTGTATCAGGCTTAAGTTATATCACACAATTTGGTTTTTCTATAATTTCATTAGCTTTTTCTGTTGTGTTTTGCTCTAAAATACAACATCTTGGTTGGTAGTCCCCTACCCCTCAATTTCAAAATGTTAGATTAAAGCGGGGGTCTCCATACTTCCTAAGGCCGGCCATAGACGGTTCGAATCTTGTACGGTTCAGCAGGAACCAGCTGAGATTTGAACCAGGTATGGGCAGGCTGAATGTACCCAAGTTGATCGATCGATCAACTGGGGTACAACCAGCCAGCTGGATTTTACTTTATCGCTAGCGACTGGTATAGTCGCTAGCAATAATCAGTCTTATCACTGTTATAGCCTTAGGCAGATATGCTTGTCATCTACTTGGTGTTTGCTACATAATACTTCATTGGATATACTCTGCCATGTGAGCCTAGGGTCTGTTACCTGCTTCATTTTGTAATATTCAACAGGATTAAGTTCACACAAGGCGGGACCTGGCACCTGTATACCAGGCGTAGAGTAAGGAGGAACTATATGTGGGCATATGTTTGCTGTTTCAGATCAAGGGAATATCACCTGCCCTCTGTCTATTGGGTCCTAGTAGAGACTGCCTTTTCCCGTAGAACGGACTGTCTTCTCCTGCAGCAGGTCATTTGGGGTTCAAGTATCGCATCTCAGGGGAAAACTTGGGGTTTAGGAGGGATAGTTAGGGGCTATGTGTGGTTTCAGGGAGGGTTGGAGTGGGGTGGGGTTTGTTGTGGGATTTGTGGGGTGTTGGGGGAGGTGGGGGGACATCTCATGGTGGGTTTGCAGATTTACACCATCATGTTATGATTTTTTACATCCACATATTTAATAAAACTGTACTACTGAACCCCTGCACTCTGTGCTCCTTTAAGTCACAGTCAAGTTTCAGTAAAAACCACTTCCAATTTTTGCTGTGGTGTGTCCAATTTAAGATCTTGCACACAGGCCCACTGCTTTCAGAAAATTTCCCTGTTCTACAGTGCATCATTATAGTCTCCTGAACATGAAAATCAAGGGTTTTTGACCCCTTTCACATTGAGACATTTTTCAAGCGCTTTTGCATAAAAAAGCGCCTGAAAAGCTCACGAAAACTGCTTCCCATTAAAATCAATTAATGCTTTCACACTGGGGCAGTGCGTTGGCTGGAAAGGTGAAAAAACTCCTGCAAGCAGCATCTATGGAGCATGCTTGATGTGCTAAAAAAAGCGCCTCAAAAGCGCCCCTCTCCATTGAAATGAATGGGAAGCGCCTGAACAGCTCTTCAAAAGCGCCTCAAAATGGTTGTTGCAGCAGTTTTTTCAGTCACGCGACCTTCAAAAAAGCGCACCACTAACTCCTCAAAAGTTCCTGAAAATCGCTGCAAAAGAGCTCGCCGTTTTATAGGCTGCTTTGAAGCACCTCAGTGTGAAAGGGGTCTTAGATTCTTGCATTGACTATTGGCATTGAGGTTTTTGTTAATTTTCTTTTTAAACATATGACTACTTTTGAGGAAGCCAAATGGACACCATATCTGATTTTAAAAAAATCTAATAAACTTTAATAGATTTGATCAGAAAGTAAATGGCTGATAGACAAATAATTATGAGGATATTAAAAAAATATACTACAGGCAGTATACATGTATACTAGTGACAATAGAGCTATCCTAGGATTTGCAGTGTGTAAAATGCTTCAAAAACACTGACAGAGCCAAGCTAAATGCTAAGCAGATATAAAAAAATGATTCAATACAAGCATGTACTCCTTTTAAAAATTATAATTTTTTTATTTGCAACAAGCATAAATAAGTGAATCTGTCACTTGTACAGCAGCACTCTGGAAGATCACTAAGAACCAGACAGCAGCACTTGCAGTGAGGACGGAAAGTATTCAGACCCCCTTACATTTTTCACTCTTTGTTATATTGCAGCCATTTGCTAAAATCATTTAAGTTCATTTTTTTTCCTCATTAATGTACACACAGCACCCCATATTGACAGAAAAACACAGAATTGTTGACATTTTTGCAGATTTATTAACCTCTCTGATGCTATTCCTGAGTGTGGATCGGGGTTAAATTTCAGCACCATTAGCGGTAACCCCGAGCCACACTCGGGATTACATCTCAGGATCCTGGTGCAGTATACTTACCTTGTCCCCAGGATCCTGTGATGTCCCCCCGCGCTGTCTGCGGGCTCCGTCCTCTGCCCGAAGCCTCTCTTTTGCCAGGCTCCGTTCCCTGCGAGCGTCGCGACACACGGGGCGGATCCTGGCGGCAAATTCAAAAAATGTAAAATTCATAACACATACAGTACTGTAATCGTACAGATTACAGTACTGTATGAAATCATTTCACTTCCTTTTTGTCCCCAGTGCTTTGGCCCATGCCCTGCATGCAGTTTTATATTATATATACTGTTCTTTCTGGCTAGAAACTTGAGATTGTCCATAGCAACCGAAAAGTGTCCCTTTACATCAAAAGTGGCATTAGACCAGCTAGAAAACAGCGATAGTAAATTAGAACACTTGCAGAATTGAGCGATAGTGAATCGTGGGGAAATTTATTTTATTATTATTATATTATTTTTTTTAATTATTTATATTTATTTATTATATTATAATTTATTTTTGTGTTTCAAACTTCATCATGCCCGGGATATCTACTAGACTCTTGGTGGACAGATTTAAGTGTGTTATTTCTAAGAATTACAAGCCTACAATATAAAACACCAAATTTCTATGCAAAATAATTGTACCGCTTTGAGAGGCAAAAATCTGAAATAATCATACCACCAGGGAGGTTAAAAAAGAAAAACTGAAAAATGACATGGTCCTAAGTATTCAGACTCTTTGCTCCGTATTTAATAGAAGCACCCTTTTGATCTAATACAGCCATGAGTCTTTTTGGGAAAGATGCAACAAGTTTTTCACACCTGGATTTGGGGATCCTCTGCCATTCCTCCTTGCAGATCCTCTCTAGTTCTGTCAGGTTGGATGGTAAATGTTGGTGGACAGCCATTTTTAGGTTTCTCCAGAGATGCTCAATTGGGTTTAAGTCAGGGCTCTGGCTGGGCCATTCAAGAACCACCACGGAGTTGTTGTGAAGCCACTCCTTCATTATTTTAGCTGTGTGTTTAGGGTCATTGTCTTGTTGGAAGGTAAACCTTCGGCCCAGTCTGAGGTCCTGAGCACTCTGGAGAAGGTTTTTGTCCAGGATATCCCTGTACTTGGCCGCATTCATCTTTTCCTCGATTGCAACCAGTCATCCTGTCCCTGCAGCTGAAAAACACCCCAACAGCATGATGCTGCCACCACCATGCTTCACTGTTGGGACTGTATTGGACAGGTGATGAGCAGTGCCTGCTTTTCTCCACACATACCGCTTAGAATTAAGGCCAAAATGTTCTATCTTGGTCTTATCAGATCAGAGAATCTTATTTCTCACTATCTTGCAATCCTTCAGGTGTTTTTTAGCAAACTCCGTGTGGGTTTTCATGTGTCTTGCACTGAGGAGAGGCTTCCGTCGGGCCACTCTGCCATAAAGCCCCGATTGGTTGAAGGCTGCAGTGATGGTTGACTTTCTACAACTTTCTCCCATCTCCCGACTGCATCTTTGGAGCTCAGCCACAGTGATCTTTGGGTTCTTCTTTACCTCTCTCACCAAGGCTCTTCTCCCCTGATAGCACAGTTTGGCCGGACGGCCAGCTCTAGGAAGGGTTCTGGTCCTCCCAAACGTCTTCCATTTAAGGATTATGGAGGCCACTGTGCTCTTAGGAACCTTAAGTGCAGCAGAAAATTTTTGGTAACCTTGGCCAGATCTGTGCCTTGCCACAATTCTCTGAGCTCTTCAGGCAGTTCCTTTGACCTCGTGATTCTCATTTGCTCTGACATGCACTGTGAGCTGTAAGGTCTTATATAGACAGGTGTGTGGCTTTCCTAATCAAGTCCAATCAGTACATTCAAACACAGCTGGACTCAAATGAAGGTGTAGAACCATCTCAAGGATGATCAGAAGAAATGGACAGCACCTGAGTTAAATATATGAATGTCACAGCAAAGGGTCTGAATACTTAGGACCATGTGATATTTCAGTTTTTCTTTTTTAATAAATCTGCAAAAATGTCAACAATTCTGTGTTTTCCTGTCAATATGGGGTCCTGTGTGTACATTAATGAGGAAAAAAATGAACTTAAATGATTTTAGCAAATGGCTGCAATATAACAAAGAGTGAAAAATTTAAGGGGGTCTGAATACTTTGCGTCCCCACTGTAACTACTTTCTTCTTGCTCTGTTTCCCCAGTCTCTAATGATTTGTCTCTCCCACTGATTGGAAACCTGCAAAGCTATTTGAAAAAAAAGTAATCTATGGCTGTCTTCTTCTTCAGTCTCCTCTGGCGACCCACCGATGACATTTACACCTCATCCCGTGCATGTGCCACAATGCATTTACTAAAGAAAAAAAAGCATTTCTGCCTAGATTACAGGGAAGGGCCTTTTTGCAGCAGATGCATCACAGCGTATGCACTATATTAGGTGAAAACATCATGTAACTGATCTCGTACATGAGCGGTGCGACATTACACTCATCTTTTGAAAAAATAAAAACAGTTTTTTTTCAGCAGCTCACAGTTTTAAGACGAGATCACCCAGGAAGGCATTGGTGACATAGCCTTACCAGGGTGCATCTGTGAGGTCCTGGCTTCAGGCACCAGTGCCTCAAGACAACCAGGAAGTTGGGTACGTTTTTTATCCCTGCAAAATGGAGTGGACCTCCTGCAGAATTATAAATCCTTTAGCAGATACTTATTTAACCACTTCACCCCTGGAAGGATTTGCCCCCTTAATGACCAGGTCATTTTTTGTGATACGGCACTGCATCATTTTAACTGACAATTGCGCGGTTGTGCAATGCTGTACTCAAACAAAATTTACCCACAAATAGAGCTTTCTATTGGTGGTATTTGATCAACTCTGCAGTTTTTATTTTTCGGGCTATAAACAAAAAAAGACAGACAATTTTGAAAAAAAAAAAAATTTTTTTTTACTTTCTGCTATAATAAATATCCAATAAAAATATATAAAAAAACAAACATATTCATCAGTTTAGGCCGATATATATTCCTCTACATATTTTTGGTTAAAAAAAATCTGCGTATATTGATTGGTTTGTGCAAAAGTTATCGTGTCTACGAACTATGGGATAGATTTAGGGAGTTTTATTTTTTTTATTGTTTTTACTGGTAAGGGTGGCGATTTGCCATTTTTAGCAGGACTGCGACATTGCAGGGGACACTTTTTGGGGATCAGTGACATTATTACATTGATCAGTGCTATGATCAATGAAAAAATGACACTGGCAGGGAAAGGGTTAACATTAGGGGATGATCAAGGGGTTAGGTGTATTCCCTGGGTGTTCTAACTGTAGGGGAATGGTCTACCAGGGACATGACAGAGATCGTTGTTCCCGATCACTGGGAACAAAAGATCTCTGACATCTGGCAGAACGGGGGAATCGCATTGTTTACATAGGCAGTTCCCTGTTCTGCCTTTGTACACCGTGATCATGGGTCACCGGCGGACATCGAGACCGCCATACACGCGGGCATGCTCCCACAGTGCGTGGTGGCGCACACACATTCGCTATCTCCTCTACAAAGACTGACGTACAATTATGGCGGTTTGCGCAGGAGAGCTGACCTGCCGCAGTATAATGAAGGTGGCTGGTCGGCTAGCGGCAGTGGCGTAGCGTGGGGGGTGCGGGGGGTGCCACCACCCCGGGCGCACAATTTAGAGGGGCGCTGTCATGAGTGTGGATTGTCTAGCACGGGGATAAAAGCCCCTTGTTAAACTTATGACGAGTCCACGTTGTTCAGCAACACTTCTTGCGGTGCGGGCGAGCAGCAGGGGGACCTCTCATGGTGGTGATCAGCGAGGGGCCGAGCCGAGGACAGAATGGCCATTGACCTGAGAGCCCGGGAGTCGGGAGAATAGTTTCACCGCGGCCGCCTCCTCCTTGACCCCGCCCCCCCCAAAGAGGTGAGAAGCAGTGGGCGCAGCATCTCCCTGTGCCTCCAGAGCATGGATTGCTCGAACTTCTTCTTCGCAGTTAATTGAGGCCCGGGGAACAGGCTGACTGGGGACTCAGGGGATGGGCACGCTGCCAGGGAGCCGCTGGAAGGAACAAAGGAGACACACTGGCATGGAAGGTAGGGCTAGCAGTCTCTCTCGTCATCTCTAAGCCTCCCTCCCCCTTTCCCTCTGCTCCACTGTCTCTCTAAACCCAATGTCTCTCTCAGTGAATCCAAATCACCAGTGTTGCAAAAACACACAATTGTGCAAATATATAAATAAACAAACTCATTTTATATAATTATCAATAGAATGTTCATTCATAGCCATATTTTTTGGATGCTTTTTATTGATTGTTATATGGAATTTGTTTATTTATATATTTGCACAATTGTGTGTTCTTGCAGCACTGGTGATTTGGATTCACTACACAGTAGGACTATCTTAGAATTATTGTATTTGATGAATTGTTTTATGAAATTTTCTGTACTTTATTTAATTGCTTTATTTGCACAATGAGGTTGAGGTTTCTGGCAGCACCGGTGATTGGGACTTTTTTTTTTACTTTTTTGAATTTTTTCTATATATATATTGGTTTATATATAGATATACCAAAATATATATAGAACATTTTCAAAAAGGTTAAATACAAAACCCTACTGAGTATTGATCCCAACTGCACAGTGCTACAACAAGTATTATAGTGTGAATATGACATATGTAGCTTCCATTAACCCCCTTTTCACACCGGGGTGCTTTGCAGGCGCTAAAGCGCTAAAAATAGCGTCTGCAAAGCGCCCTGAAAAAGCCGCTCCTGTCTCTTTAGCGTGAAAGCACATCCTGCCAGCGCACCGGTCCACACTGGAGCAGTGTGCTGGCAGGACGGTTAAAAAAGTCCTGCTAGCAGCATCTTTGGAGCGGTGAAGGAGCGTTGTGTATACCTCTCCTCCACCGCTCCTGCCCATTGAAATCAATGGGCAGCGCGGCTATACCGCCGGCATAGTGCTGCTTCAGCAGCGCTTTGCGGGTGGTTTTAACCCCTTTTCGGCCACTAGCGGGGGTTAAAAGCGCCTGCTAGCGGCCGAATACCTCCACAAATAGGACGGTAAAGCGACGATAAAAATAGCGGCGCTTTACCGCCACCCCCGCCCCAGTGTGAAAGGGGCCTTACTGAAATATTATAAAGTCCCACTCCTAATCCCTATGATGGCTAACCTGTGTAGAAAAGATGTAAATGCCTATTTTCAGGCTGTCTGGTCATGTTATTCCCTGTGTGAGCCAGTGGTATATGCAGGGGAGAGGAGGGAGCGCCAACAACAGATGGGACATAGGAACCTATAGGTGATGTCACCACTCCATGCTTTACCAGTCATTGTCAAGCACGCTCTCCTCTCTCCTGTAGCAACCGCTGGCTCACACAGGGGATCATGTAACCAGACTGGAGCTAGCTGAAAATAGGTAAGTCTGCGAGTCAGGGAGCAATTTACTTGCCTCGCCCCGGGCGCTGACAACCCACGCCACGCCACTGACTAGCGGTTAATCATTTGCATGAAGTTTGGATTTAAACACCCATTGTTCTCAGTCTCCTTATGTCTCCTAAATAAATGAGCTAAAATGGTCTGTCCCATCGTTATCTAGCAGTAGCACCACCTTCCCTCATTTGGTCTTGGTCTAGGCACAGATACTGAGGCAGGGAATTGAATCTGTGTGCAGGTAGAACCACTCAATGACTAGGCACAGGCAGCCCGTTCAGTGGCCCTGCCTGCACAAAGATCCATACAATAAAAGCGCTCACATGACCTCCCGAGCTACTGGTCTGTATAAGACTCTGCAGTCACAAGGAGGCCATGGGGGTTGAGTATTAGCGAGGTCAGTTTAGCAAATTTCAATAGAGGATAGTGGACTTTTAAAAGTCTTTTCCTATTGGGTTTTTTTTCTAGGGTCATTCTTGTGTAATCAGTTACAGAGCAGAATAAAGCGGCAACGCTAACGTGAGTAAGTTGAGTGATATTCTTCCAAAGCCCATCACAGGAGCAAATAATGAGAAATTGTTATTCCCTTCTGTTTTCAATTATTACTGCTGGCATGCAACAGAGGAAAATGTTCCTGCTGTCAGACTGAGTAGTTATACGGGAGAAATAAAGATACAGACAGTTATGAGAAGGAGAATCTTTACCTGGTGGTAGCTGATCTTGATTTAAATGACATTTCTACTATTAGATCTCGTACTGTTAACTGAAATCTGTTTGCAGATCTCAGTTAGCAATTAAACTGTTTAATTCAGGCATGTTGAATTGAATATATAACAGTGAGCTGAACTGAGTGAAATAAATCTTCAAAGGGTAGCATTATGTCTACCGAGGGCCAAACCTCCTTAATTCCAGGAAAGATTATAGCACATTGGTACTTAACATTATGGTAACAAGTGCAATTTACAACACTGTATTCCAGAGAAATGGGCCGTAAAACATTTCCTGAAGTATTTAGCTGGAAAAAGTATATATGAAAATTTTACCCTTTATTAACTGGAGATTGCAATGAAATGATTGCAGCTTAACGGTCTTTAGAAGTAGTGCATTCATTTTGTTTCTTTATTTTAACCTGTCCTAGGGTGACAATGCTCACTCAGTTTTCTGTATCTATAGAGGGGCAGTGTTGTCACCCTATAGCAAATAATGTTACTTTACTCTGTTTAGGACAGGAAGTATTTTGTGGTCCACAGAAGTTAGCCAGGAGAGGTTGATAATATTGTTTGAGATAACCATACACACTTAGTTTTTGGCAGGATCAACAGAGATATTTGTACTTATAGGACACATTTAACAAAACACTTTTAACTGGATATTTAAAAGACCAAAAGAGAACAAATAAGGAAAGTTAATTGCTAAAAGAGAAGTATGGGAATTGAGTTTTTTTCAGAATCATACTTACCTAGGTGAATGCAGCATCAGTCCGATGCTGCATCTGTCCCCCGCTGACTCTAACACTGAGCGATCAAACACTACCAATCACTCGGTATTCACAGCTCCCTGAACAAAGAACTAGTGGCTGTCAGTCACCGGCTCTCTGCTCTTCCCCCCGCCTTCCTGTGTTCCCTGGAGCACTGGGCTGTGGAGGGAGCGGGAGTGGCCAACTCAGGCTCTCAGCGGCTTGGTGAGAGCTAAGTTGGGTGCCAGTCCAGGCATGTGGTCGCGATCTTCCCTGAGCCTGGACTGGCTCTGTGATGTCAGCTGACAGCAGGCTTCAGCTGAAAATGGGTCACAGGAGTGCAGAACGAACTGCACTTCTGCGATTCACAGGACAAGTCCAGCCAAAAGAGCTTTTGCTGTACTTTTCCTTTAAGGTTGACATAAACATTACCTAGTTTACTGTCGGCCAGCTACTGTAAGTCAGAATATTTTTTTTGTGTTGTGATGCTTTTGAATTGAATGTGACAGTGGGGCAGATTTACTAAAGCTGGAGCACTCAGAATCTGGTGCAGCTGTACATGGTAGCCAATCAGCTTCTAACTTAAGCTTGTTCAATTAAGCTTTGACAATAAATTCTGGAAGCTGATTGCTTTCTATGCAGAGCTGCACCAGATTTTGCACTATCCAGTTTTAGTAAATAATCCCAAATGTCTGCAATGAAAAATAATCCAACACATAACAAAAGTCATTGAGTCATAAAATATACAGCTTGTCCATTTTACCTGCTTTGTTCGGGAAAACAATTACTATTAAAAACATAACAACATCACCAAAAGCTTTTCGACTTTTGTACTGGTGTTAGTAAGAATCCACTGTAAGTTTTCTAATAAGAATAACAAACAGTCTGTGTCTATGGTCTCAGATTGACACCAGTATGAGATTAAGATCATCCTGAATTCATTTACAGGCGCATCTGACCTGCAGTTGACCTGCCTCAAGGTTTAGCATTCATCTAGACTTATATGACCATTCAAAACCTGCTTGAAGCAAACAAAAGTCCATCAACACAGGCCACCGCTAGACTTTTATGGAATTAGGTAAGGGTGAGTGCTGCGCTATCCAAAAGAGATGAAAACAGTTGCTGCTAAAGGTATCAGTATAAAGTAAATGCTAGAGTAAAAATAGAAAGCTACCAGTGGCAAAGTGATATATATTATGGTAGTAGTAGAGGCCACTCTAAAGTGATCCCAACTAAAGGTGCAAGTGCTAGTACCCTAAACGGCAGTGCAAGCACAATCTAAGTGCAAAATGCTGCAATAAATAAATTCTATTTGTAAACGTACAGTATAGAAAAAATATATACTCAGGTGTAAATATTGGTGAATAAATGTGTGTACAAAATATAGCAATAAATAGGCTTCAAACCAACAATATAATCAATTGTGCAAAAGGATATAGATTAATGTGCAAACACAATCATAAATAAAGCTTCCTATATAAACGTGCAAAAAAACGCATAAAAAGTGCATGGTGATATGTGACATAGATACTCCAATCACATCGCAATCAAATGATGTCACAGCAATCAATATATCAAATAAAGTCTGACAATATAAAAAAAAGGCCAAACAACATGCAACTGTGTGTATAAGTGAAAGCCAAACACAGGATGCAGTGTTGTAATATCTTCTAAAAAACAATAAAAAAGTCCAATGTGCTCAAAGCAAATGAAGTGAAGTGCCTGAAGTGAAACAAGTGTGTATCCTCTTCGTGCATGAATCACACAAAAGTAAGCAGTGGCCCCTTGCCTAGCGGTAATGGGAAAACCGCAAAGAAGCAAATGCTGGTGGATGTTGTCTTTATTTGGGGTCCCTGGACCAGAGCGGGTCCTGTCTCTGTGCCTTGGTATAGGTGAAACTGGTAATAAAGGACAAAGGGGTACCAGATAGTGTAGTATATTTAAGCAGGATCCCTATGCGTGACGTCACCGATCACGTGACTTCATCAGGGGATGAGTGATGAAGTCATGTGATCGATGACGTCACGCGTAGGGACGGAATAGGCACTCTACACAGATCAAGGTTAACAAGCTCGCCGCTCGTGGGAGATAGACGCTGTTTTTAAATGTTGAATGTGAGTACTCCTTGATGTTTTTAATAAAGCTGAATCCTGCTTAAATATACTACACTATCTGGTACCCCTTTGTCCTTTATTACCGGTTTCACCTATACCAAGGCACAGAGACAGGACCCGCTCTGGTCCAGGGACCACAAATAAAGACAACATCCACCAGTATTTGCTTCTTTTCGGTTTTCCCATTACTGCTAGGTAAGGGGCCACTGCTTACTTTTGTGTGATTCATGCACGAAGAGGATACACACTTGTTTCACTTCAGGCACTTCACTTCATTTGCTTTGAGCACATTGGACTTTTTTATTGTTTTTTAGAAGATATTACAACACTGCATCCTGTGTTTGGCTTTCACTTATACACACAGTTGCATGTTGTTTGGATTTTTTTTTATATTGTCAGACTTTATTTGATATATTGATTGCTGTGACATCATTTGATTGCGATGTGATTGGAGTATCTATGTCACATATCACCATGCACTTTTTATGCGTTTTTTTGCACGTTTATATAGGAAGCTTTATTTATGATTGTGTTTGCACATTAATCTATATCCTTTTGCACAATTGATTATATTGTTGGTTTGAAGCCTATTTATTGCTATATTTTGTACACGCATTTATTCACCAATATTTACACCTGAGTATATATGTTTTCTATACTGTACGTTTATAAATAGAATTTATTTATTGCAGCATTTTGCACTTAGATTGTGCTTGCACTGCCCGTTTAGGGTACTAGCACTTGCACCTTTAATTGGGATCACTTTAGAGTGGCCTCTACTACTACCATAATATATATCACTTTACCACTGGTAGCTTTCTATTTTTACTCTAGCATTTACTTTATACTGATACCTTTAGCAGCAACTGTTTTCATCTCTTTTGGATAGCGCAGCACTCACCCTTACCTTTCTCCTATTCGTTTATGGGCTTTGTCTGATCCCATTCAGTGCCTGCAGCTGTTCGCATCTTCAACTTTTTTCCACGGTAGCGCAGGAATAACTCACATTATATCTCATTTTATGGAATTAAACTTATGCTCATAAACTCCTCTTAGAGGTATTTCATTAAAGTGGATGTAAACCCCCCATTTTATTTTTTTTTTTAATGTCATAATGTAGAATATAAGATTTCCTATCATATGAGCCCAGTCTTGCCACAAAGAGTTAATCCAGCTCTGAGCAATCCTCTTTTATTGTTCAGTGAGATAAATCTTGACAAACAGAGAAAAACTTTGTCAAATCCTCCCCCTTGCTGTGAGTGACAGGTGATTTACATATCATGCACTAGCCTAAGACATGCATTATTTTTTTAATTCCCACCCCCACTCCTTTCTTCAGCAGCTCTGCAAGGATTGGCTGTTCCACACCTCAGCATGATTTGGCATGCTGAAGTCATGTGGTTACTTTCCTGTCTTTTCACTGGATGTTAGAGATCATAGCAGAAGTTCAGTGTAAGAAATACACAGGAGAAATGCATATTGACAAGGGGAGTGTAGAGGTGGGCGGGGAGTCTACTGACATCACGACTCCACCCACCGAGCTCCAGACAACAGACCCACCCACAGAATCTGCAGTTTTACGGATCTCATAACAGACAGATGGGAGACATTTTACAGGTAAAGATACATGCAGGAGGCATGTATATCCTTATAGATAACCCCTATGGCAGTAGTTTAGAAAGGGTGACATTGGGTTTACATCCACTTTAAAGGTTCAGTTACTTTAAGGAGTTTATTTGATTTATAGGATAACTTACTTACCTATTAGCATGTGATTGGTGCCTTTTAAAAACATGTTTCTCTTTATTGGAGAATACATCTTCTGCTTTACATCATTAACCACAGAGTAGCAGGATGCTAAGTACATTGCGAAAAACAAAAAAACGGTCCAACGGGGTAGACCCTGCTGTTGGCCAAAACACCACCACACTGTGGAAAAAAACATTAGCCTAGCATCTAGGAGTTTGGACGTACAAATTTCCTCCTAGAAATCCTAGGTCCTTTGATTTTCCTTCAAGAAAATTATTGGCTACATGACATGCTGGATAATTTCTTCAGTTGCAGCCACTGAACACATGCAGTTATTTGACAGGCCAACTGAATGGTAATTTACTGTGTCCCCTGTAGAGGCCGGAAGCCTCTTAGCTTTGGCCAGTGGTTACCTGCCAATGTCTGGGGTGGATGATCAGGATTGTGGACAGAGCTTTGCCATAAGGTGGTAAGTAGGGAGTTTTCCCCTCTAGTCCTCCCACTTTTCTTGCCTACCGCTCTTCTCTCCTATCAGTCTTCAGAGTGGAAAAAATGTAATTTATTGGGGGTATGTGAAGGTTTCAGAGTCACCCTAGGTAGGATTACCACTGGAGCTGGAAGATAGACTAATTGGCTGTGGGGGTGTGGCGGAACCACTTGGCACCCCGACTAGATGCTTCCTTCCACCAACCAGCACCTTTCTGACCTCCAAACCATTCTGAGCACATTGAGAGCTAATACCAACTCTTCTTACCCCAAACATCGTACACAGGCAAGATGCGAGCGAAACTCCAAAGGAATGACTCTTACTGAAACTCAGACATATACTTTATACCCTACAGGAGGGCATTCCCCTCCTGATCATATTATTCTAACAATACAAACTGAACACAGGAATATAATTACCATAGCTAAACAACAACCAATATATACTATAAACCTTAAGTTAATTAAGCAACTAGCCACCTGGACAATGTTGTGATTAATCAGGGATCTCATTCCAGGTCAGATTGGCTGGCACCGAGCTCACAAAGTACAGTACACATTATCATAAGTTCAACATCCCCACAGTAGTTTGCTAGCAGACAATAGGTAAGTTAATTAGCACAATTAACAATGGGTGAAGGACAGGTGGCTTGAGCTGATGATATTAACATCTGGTATGAGTCCCACAGTGTGGAGCAAGCATTGCTGGAAATGTGGCATCTAGGCCCTTAACATGGATCCCGGGTGTAGACTCCCAGAGTCTGTGTGTTCTGGGAAGACACAAACCCGAATCATAAACAAGACCACTCCAAGGATCCCCCAGGCACATACCTCCCAAAGAGCAGTGTTCCCCCAAAAGCCAGGGTCCATAGTCAGTGGGTAACAGGCTTGCCCCTAGTCCTCTCCAGAAGCCAGTGTCCTGGTTAGGTCTGTCACAGGTGGGTGTTGACTTTTTAAGTGCACTGGCTCTTTTAGGAATGTTGATCATGCAACATAAATCCCAAGTGAGGGGAGTTGCAGCTTACAGTAATCAGGGCACCTTGCCCTAGGCAGTGAAGGAGATCTCTGGGGGAGACTGCATCTGCCATCCTGGTTGACGGCTCCTGCTCTAAGTGGAGTTGCTGACTTTAGGACCCATATGTGCAGCCACACACTGTCATTCTGGGTCAGCTAGACTAGGGGTGCTGCCAGCTGAAGGCTCCATGCAAGCTTCCTCTTCTGCTGTGTTTGTCAGCTGTAATGATCAGGGCTGTGTTTACCCTGGGGACTGTATTTATTCCTGTTGATGGCTTCTATCCTTACACTGTTATAGCTCTGTGAGAATTCTTGGGAGTGACATGTCAGAGAGGAAGTGTCAGGTCTCCTTGGGGGGTCGGCAGGATGGGAATCCCCTTTATTGCCCTAAATTTGGTATGGCAATGCAGAGGGTTGTCGGGGATCTATTTTGTAATGCCTGAAAACAATGACCAGAAGTATCCTTCCCAGCATCTGTTTCCCCTCTCCCAGGCTTGAGTCTTCCATGACCCATCTTATCCTTGGACTCCCTAGCATCCATGTTGGAAGGCTTTATGTCTTGGGTAGAATGTGCTTTCTCTCAGTCATGGTCCTGTGTCCTGAGTGCACCTTGAAGACAAACGTTCCCAACCTCCTTTTGGGAATAATAACAAAGCATCCATATTAACTTTATTCCAGGGGAAGGAGTTGGTTTCAGGGCGAAATAAGCCGGTCAGGGATACACTTAAAATTGTAGATGTCTCTGCAGCATGGTCCATCGCACCAGTATTTTTTGGGAGATGCAGTATAAGCCAAAGCACTCTGCTATGTTTGTACCCCCCGGCTGGAGCACCATCCACCCCTGGACACAGTGTTATCGGATATGGTCATCCATATGGTCATTGCTTAAAGCTCGTAAGGCTGCATCTCATACAGTTTCATATCATACTTGAAAGATGTATTTTGTGAAGGAATGCCCTTACTCTTTTTCTGTTATGTGTTATCTGGCTTTAGTAAAGGTAATAGTATGTTTGAACCGGTATCTCCCATTTATTCTAAGCTTACTAGTTTTTTTTTTGCAAATGAAATCCATGAATTTTTATACTGACCACACGCACTTTTAACCACACCTATGAAATAATGCCACTATTTGTAGCTGTACCCACAAAATCATGTCCCTTTTTTTAACATGCCCTGAAACAATTGGTCACGGACTTTTGGATCAAGAGGCAAGACATTCAAGGTATACTGTAAAACAAAATGTCTTGAGCACCATGAGCAGAGGAATGATGTGGTGCACATAGCATGTCACAATGTATTGTGGGTATGGCCAAATTGTGTTAACAGTGGGAGAAGCTTAAAGGGGTATGGTTAAATAAAGCCTTACAGCTTTTCTGTTTTATTAGTTTATGTTAGAGAATTGAGGACCAGCATACAGTTATTCATCAACTGTATACTGGTCCTCACTTTTCTACCTGAACTAAGAAAACGCTAAAGCTGTACATTGATTTGTTGCTACAAACAACCCATAGTCCAGGAGCTTGTTTTTGCAGCAAAAATGTTTACTCCTTTTTTGTTTAGTTTACTGCAAGTAGTAACCAGATTGGTACTGTTTATAATATATTTTGTTTATTTACCTAGAATCACTCATGGACTAGAGATCACTCCTGTTGATCCATGCTCAATTAGCTACAGAGTCTAGAAGTGCGATTTTGGAATGGCCTGAGGCGCCTGTGCAGTGTCATTTTTTTACACTGCACCATTGGACAGCTGGGAACATGCTGAGAATGCTTATTTCTTGGAGACAAACCCCTTTAAAATAAAAACTGTCCCCCAAAAATCGAGAATTGATCCATCTATGGGCAGGCTAATTGTACCCAAGTCAATCCGTTTATAGCAGCGGCTATAACCGATAGCAATAATCATTGTGTTCTCCCGGCAGGAATGGTTCCCCGCGCCCCCCTGCCAGGAGAACACAATACCTCTGCTGGAGAGCTTCCCCCAAGAATACCAACTTTGTTGATGGGGCTTGCCTTGCTCTTTTTAAGCAATGCGATTTGGTAACATTTTATGTCTCTTTAGTCAGCAGAAAAACAATAGTAAATCTGTCAACATTTTCTAGTTTACCCAACATTACTTGGACTACCAAAGTCCTTTTTTAATAAGTAGGTGTGCTTCATATGCTTATTGTGCTTCAAATTCTCCAGTATTATGCATGGCTTTCTATACCTTCAAGACTGCGATTAGAACAGTGTATTCTTATAGGTGTCATATCTTTTTCTGTTGGGCAAAAATTCTAAATTTTACAAATTTCAGTTATTATTGGATTTCATAATCTGCAGTTCCACATACAAGCAGGGTATCATGAGAAACCAAAGATAGCAACTGAGTTATAATTAACTGTTGATTATACATTTAGCACATCATGTATAATTTATTTTCACATAGGAAATTACTGTTTTCCTGGATTTTTGAGACATTATAATTACACTTTAGGTCATATATCAATCAGTATATTCCAGAAAAAAAATAAAATATTTATCAAGATTTTGAAACAGTGCTACCAAAACAACTTCAGAATTTAAAATGTTAAAAAGAACAAGATATTTGCTATTTTCAAATCAAATTAAATATTTAATAATGCGTGTGCACTGAACTTAATTATAATTATTTTTGAATATTTATTAAAAGCAATCCGACCATAAACTTCCTTTTGCCCCCTAAGTGTTTTCTCCTTGGTTTTAAAATATGCAGTGATCTCTTTTGCTTTTCAAACTTGGAGAGCATTGCAAAATAAAATGAAATTTCATAAAATATATGCTAAGCCATAAGGAAAATATTACATTGGGAGAAAAAGGAAAAAACATGTTCAAATAACTGCATGCTTGCAGAGCTAATCCAACTAGTGCTGAAAGTTGAAATTTATTGAGGTTTATTTGCTATAATTCTTGAAATATAATAATGATCAACAGTAGGAGATGAAGGAGTTCATAAAAACTAATTACAGTTAGGTGGGGGTCAATAAGGGGTTAAATATTTGTTTTAATTAAAAAAAATTATTTTTCTTTTTTACTGTTTACATACACATAACACTAATTTAGAGCAGGAATCAGCTGCCACACTGACACCCCGGTACAGTGAATTACACAATTACACAAGAGTAGCTGCCACTCCAGCTACACCACAATAGCACCAGAAGCAACCTTGTAGAAGGCTGGCTGTGTCTAACGCTGGCTATTCACTAGTAGAATTTGGTTGAAAAATTTTGTTTTAGGAACATTTAATTTTTTATTCCGTAGTGGGGTCAAATCAACATTAGTTTTCGACCACAATGCTAAGAAAATTCAAAGGAGTGTGGTGGGAATTTTTTTCTTGAATAAACAAATTTATGTACTTATGTTTTTTTATTTGGGAAATTGCACTCATTCCAAAATTGAATGTTAAAAGCAAATTTTGAAGTACTTTCAAATGACATGCATCAAGTCATCAAATGTACTGAGAATTTTCTTACGAATGTTCCTAAGTTTGTTCGAAAATGTACTAATGTATAGCCAGCTTTAGCCTCCAAAACTTGGGAAGCTCTTGCCATCCCTTGGTAATGGCTATCTATAGGGGAAAGCAGAGAAAGTCAAATGCACTTCATATCCAGGCCAGTTCTGGCAGTTCGCTCCTACATGTACAAATCTACATTTTTTTGCTAGAAAATTCCTTAGAACCCCCAAACAATATATATATATATTTTTTTAGCAGAGGCCCTATAGAATAAAATGATGGGTGTTGAAAATTTTATGTCACACGGTATTTGCGCAGCGGTTTTTCAAATGCAATTTTTTGGGAAAAAATACACTTTAATAAATAAAAAAATAAGAAAAAAATATTTACCCCACTGTTTGTATAATGTGAAAGATGATGTTATGCTGAGTACCTAACATGTCATGCTTTAAATTGGCGTCTGCCCGTGGAATGGCAGCAAACTATGGTGCTTAAAATTTTCCATAGGCGACACTTTAAACGCCTTTACAGGTTACCAGTTTAGAGGTACACAGGAGGTCTGGTGCTAGAATTATTGCTCTCACTCTGACGTTCGCAACAATATCTCACATGTGTGCTACGATCACTGCTTAACATATGCACGCGGGAGTAATGTATGCGCTCGCATTTGCGCATAAACTCGGAGGGACGGGGGTGCTTTAACTTTTTTTTTTTGGATTAACTTTATCGCTATCATATTACTTTATTGCTATTATATATGAACAACATCCCTTGTGACAGCATGGGCCGTGACAGGTCCCTGTTTATGGAGAGATCTGAGGTCTATTAGATCCCAGATCTCTCCTCTGGCCTCCAATGCAGCCAATCAGACACAGATCGGTTTGATCAGCTGCTTTCCCGGCCCCTAACGGGCAGGTAAACAAAGAGGCGGAACCAGAAGTGACGGCATACTTATTGTTCCCGGTTTCTGGAGTCACAGAGGAACAATGTCAGTTCCTCTCTCTCTGTTCCATGCAGCCATTGCTGCTAGTTGCATCGCTCCCGGGCTTCGCGATCCGATGGCGGCGGTGGCGGGAGAGAATTGAGACTCCCTTCTGCCACACGCAGACGTGATCGAGTGGCTATTTAGCCTATTAATCACTTCTGCTAAAAACGGAATCGCTGGCTAAAAAATTAAATACCGGGATGATGCGCCTCATCCTGGGAAAACTACTTCAACCCTAGGACGTCCATGGACGTCCTATGAGCGGGAAGTAGTTAAGCTAGTGAAGAACAGAGAAGAAAGAAGATAACCTATAACAATATGACAATAAACATAGGGCGAATCCACACTGCAATTCAAAGCGGCAGCAGTGATTCAACACTCTGGCCACTCTGCGTTGCCAGCTGCGCTAGGGGGCAGTGTGATGCACGATTCAGTGCATCATATGATTCCCCTTTTTTGTTTAGCTTTATTTTAAGTGTACAAAACATACACTTCATTGAGTGCAATGTCTGGCCTGACACTGCGGTGTGGTTCAGCCTTGTGTGCTGCAATAAAATGCAACATGTCTGCATTTTGCGATAGTAAGCTGCAACGCAGTGCTATGCTCCATTGTATCGTGAGTAGAACACATAGAAAACAATTGTTTCTTGTGTGTCACTGTGGTGATAATAGGATTTTTACCATGCAGTAAATTGTCTGTCACTGCATATAGTGTGAATTAGCTCTGAATTCCCTCCTTCTTTTTTGAGGACATGGGTGCAGAAGAGCCAACGAACAGTTCTTAAAGTGGAGTTCCAGGCTTTTTTCAGTTTTTTAAAAGTCAGCAGCTTCAAAAAGTGTAGCTTCTGACTTTTAATAAACACACACTCACCTGTCCCACGGTCCAGCGATGCGGCCGCTCCTCTCCCTCTCCTCTCCGCGGTGCCCCCATAGAAACTGTGGGCACTCGGCCGTGACATCTTGCAGCTTCACGGCCGGGCGCGCACTGCGCATGCGTGAGTCATGCTGTGCTTTCTGAGTCCCTGAAGATTGCCGAGAGGGAGGGGCCACCTAGGGGGAGAAGAGGAGTCACCTAGGTGGCCTTAAGTCAGAAGCAGGAAGTGGGACAGGAAGTCACTCTCAAAACTAAGCACTCACTCCCCCCCCAAAAAAATTACATGTTAAATGTGGCATGTAAGGGGGCGAGGAGTGCTTAAAGCAGAAGTTCCACTTTTGGGTGGAACTCCGCTTTAAGTAGTTATCCTAAATGGTGGCGGGCATGCAGGTTGTTCTACCTTTTGATACACCAGAACATTGCTGATGAACATTCATTAGCAGGAGGCCATATGCTTACTAGGGATACCAGTGTGTATGCCTCATGCTACAGCTTGCAGTGATGTAGGCCATTCTGTTTTTTTTTTTTTTTCAGCTTCAGCAGATCTGATGCCGATAAACAGGATTATAGGAGTACATCAGGCAAACTGCCAGTTAAACAGATGTTTTAACAGAATTGCCTATCTCTAACAGAAAACAGACTACAACTAAGTGCATAGATCCTTATACTTTTCAAGAAAAATGAAAATCATCTGTTAGGTTATTCCCCTTCATAGAGCAATCTAGTAATTAAATATTTTCTACAGTCTCTTGCAAACAACACTGAGGCTTTTGAGGCTTTTGAAGTGCAATGACTATTACAGAGAACAACAATACTAGATTTCAACAGCAGGTAGCAATACTGGTGAAGTCAATTTTCAGTTCAAGTAAAGCCCAGCAGCTTGAAGAGAGGTACAGTATATCAGCAGTAACAAGTGGATTTATTATGGAAATCTCTTAGCATTAAACTTGTTTTAATCTGGCTTAAAATGGACTGCCACTGAAAAATTCCAGCCTGCTCTTTCCACTAAAGGTAGCTTCAATAGGATAACCCTTTTATGTCTAGTAGCAGTATTTATTATTCAAAAATAGATGGGCGATGGCACACTATCAAAGTACATGCAAATTCTTTATTAATATCTAAAACATGGCATAACCAGGCACATGAAACAAAAAGAGGTGTTTGGGACTTTGAATGAGGTGTGTGGGATCACACAGCTCCATCCCTATCTATATGTAGGAAAAAGAGGGTTTGGGACTTTAAATGAGGTAGATCTAGCATGGCTAAAAGATAAGTCAATATAAGAAGACATGTTTCATTCATTAAAAAACATGACATGGCAATATGAGTACATGCATAGTAATAAATATCAATAAATAAATAAGCATAACAATCACATATTATTGACCAGATATTCATGAAAACAATCATAGCAACTTGGAGATGGCATATTGAGGTATCGGACAATTGTCCATAATAAAGAATCACTTGAAAAGCAACATGGTGGGGTAGCTTAGGAGTGGATGAAATAAAACCATCTAAAAAGAAAATGGTGCATTAAGATTGGCCCATTTTGTAGTTTCCTACTACCGCATGAAATAAAAAGCATAAATAAACGATATGGTCCAAAGTTACACCCAAACTCAAGGAAGACTATATGTAAAGGAGAAATGAACTCATGCCACTAAGTACTTACATGTCAATTAAGTCTAGACCATGTCAACATGAAAACTGGTGGCTGCTAGAAACGTTTCTAAAGCCGCGTACACACGGGCGGACTTTTCGACCGGACTGGTCCGACGGACTTTCCGACGGACTTTCAACTGACTTTCGATGGACTTTTGACGGACTTCCAATGGACTTTTTAACAAACGGACTTGCCTACATACGATCACACCAAAGTCCGACGGATTCGTACGTGATGACGTACACCGGACTAAAATAAGGAAGTTGGTAGCCAATAGCCAATAGCTGCCCTAGCGTAGTTTTTTGTCCGTTGGACTAGCATACAGATGAGCGGATTTCTGGGTCCAGCGGAGTTACGACATAAAGATTTGAAGCATGTTCCAAATCTAAAGTCCGCAGATTTTCGACTGGAAAAGTCAGCTGAAGGTCCGATGAAGCCCACACACGATTGGATTGTCCGCCGGACTCGGTCCGTTAGACCAGTCCGGTCGAAAAGTCCGACCGTGTGTACGCTGCATAAGAGTTACTGTTGCCTTTCTATCATCTTGAACCAGTCTGCCCATTCTTGTCTTGTCTTTACCACATCTAGATGCCTAAATACATTTAGTTATTGCCATGTGATTGGCTGATTAGCAATTTGTGTTACCAAGCAATTGAACATGTGTTCAATGATATAGCAATTGAACATGTGTACCTAATAAAGTGGCCGAAGAGTGTATATATAATGTATATTATATATATATATATATATATATATATATATATATATATATATATACACACACATTGCTGTGCAAAGGTTTTAGGTAGGTGTGAAGAAACTCTCTAAATCAAGAATGCTTTCAAAAAATATTTTTTTAATTATTTATTTTAGTAATTTACAAAATGCAAATTGAGCAAATAGAAGATAAATCTAAATCAAATCAATATTTGACGTGACTACCCTTTGGCTTCAAACCAGCATCAATTGTTACACTTACACACTTTGTACACTTGCACAAAGTCAGGGATTTTGTAGGATTAGTGTCAGGTGTATGATTAATTAATTATACCAAGCAGGTGCTAATGATCATCAATTTCATATGTAGGTTGAAACAGAGTTATTAACTTATTAACTGAAACAGCTGTGTAGGAGGCTTAAAACTGGGTGAGAAACAGCTAAACTCTGCTACTAAGCCGAGGTTGTGGAACACACTTCCCCACCAGTCATACATCATGGCAAGATTGAGCACAGCAACAAGACACAAGGTAGGTATTCTCCATCAGCAAGGTCTCTCTCAGGCAAATATTTCAAAGCAGAGTGGGGTTTCAAGATGTTCTGTTAAAGCTCTTTTGAAGAAACACAAAGAAACAGGTAACATTGAGGACCATAGAGGCAGTGGTCGGCCAGGCAAATTTAATTCAACAGATGAAAAACACATCATGCTTACTTCCCTTCTACATCAGATATCCAGCAGTGCCATCAGCACAGAAATGGAGGAAACCATTGGGATCCAGGTACACCCATCTACTGTCCGGAGAAGTCTGGTCTTCATGGAAGAATTGCAGCCAAAAAGCCATACTAACCGACATGGCTAAGTGACTCAAGTATGCATGAAACCATAAAAATTGGGGTGCAAAAAATGGCAGCAGGTGCTCTGGACGCATTATTGTACCACTTCAGAGCGGTACAATAATGAGTGTCTGCAGGCAACAGTGAAGCATGGTGGAGGACCTGGTCTGTTGATAAAGGAGTGCGGCTTGCCAGTACACTGCAGGGCGCCTACTCAAGAAACGCGTCCACTACTGGTGACGTCATCCCCTGCAGCCTGCTGTTCCCTGCACCTCACGCCTCCTCTCGAGTTTGTCTTAAACCATAACCATGTCTATACTTTATACTTGTTGCCTAGCACTTGCTGATATGTGAGTTTGACTAATTTATGTGTATTAAAGCTTGTTAAAAACGTCTGCACTCAGAGACGCCTCTCTCCTTGTTTTTTTGCAGCTCCCTGGAACATGGTTTCTGTTCTAATATGATGACAGCCCTGCTTGCTCTGGACTTTTAACCCCTTCTCACCATCCGTACATAGGGGGTTATTTACTAAAGAAAAATCCACTTTGCACTGCAAGTGCACTTGAAATTGCACTGAAAGTGCACTTGGAAGTGCAGTCACTGTAGATCCGAGGGGGACATGCAAGGAAAATAAAAAACAGCATTTTAGCTTGCACATGATTGGATGATAAAATCAGCAGAGCTTCCACTCATTTCAGATCTACACCTTAGATTTAGAGCTACTGTACTTCCAAGTGCACTTTCAAGTGCACTTGCAGTGCAAAGTGGATTTGCCTTTTGTAAATAACCCCCATAGACTTATATAGACTGTGTATATAAAACAAAATGGGTTGACCACAGATCTATGATTGATTGTTTTACAGTTTTATTGCAGATTTTTATTCGTTTTTTTATGGTTTTAGTTGTTGCGCCTCCACTTGTTTTATAAGTCTGTTAACTTGCTGCACATTTTCACTGGAAAGTTGTATACTTGCAGAGCACTTTAAGCACAAGTTCTAGTTGACACTTTTCCAATGTGTAGCAAATTTGCGTGACAAGTCTCTAGCAAAAGCAAAGTTGCAGTGGTGAGTTTACAGCAAGAGCTCTGCAGGTCTACAGCATGAAAATTCAGCCACAGTGACCCCTGTGGGATGACTATTGCACAACATAACTGTACCAGAACTTGCAGCACTGTCAGAGTCCTGGATGTGAGGCCAGATTGCAGAGGGGGCTCCCCTTGCGGCTAAATGCAGCGTAACCCTGGGAGTGAGACAGGGAGTACGGTGCCCAAAGGTGCATGGGTTGCCAGAGTGCTGTTGCTGAGTAGCAGGAAGCAGGGAGTTGCTGGGGTGCGCTGGTAAGGTTGAAGGGCAACCGTGCAAGGAGGGATTCCAGGTATGGAGCCGTGGAGCAACCAGGAGCGGAGTCAGAGCCAGGCCAATCTTCATTCAGCACAGGAATCAGTCCAAGGTGAGGTACAACAGGATAATCCAGAACAGAGAAGGTAGCCGAGCCAGGGGTCAAACACAGGAGGACAATCAAGGTACGGATGCGGAGCCGAAGAATAGTCAGGTCCAAGCTGGGGTCAATGCAGGCGGAATACTGGAGCAGTCAGGCAAGCCGAGTAGTAACAGAAAGCAGGTATCACAACAGGCACAAGGAACACAGGAAGCTGATGATAATCCAGCAACCAGCATGTACCAGCAGCAGGCTTAAATAGGCAGAAGGGCGCCAATGATTACCGAGATGCGCGCTTGTGCTCCTGCTATTGCACAACTGTGTGCACCCGTCGTTGCACGCCTTCGTGCGCGCATGCGCACAGAGATTCGCCTAGCGCCACCATGAGGAATACTGGCAGAATTACTCGTCCTACGGTTATCACCCTAACAAGCACACATGCAGAATGTTTGCAAAGAAAGTTGGTCTGGAGTCATGCAATGCGGACTTGCTGCAATTGTGCAACAAACTTGTGAAGCCTGGCAAGTCTAGCAATAGCTTAACAAGTCATTTTCAAACTTGCAGCACAATTGCTTGCTATCTGGGAACATATTCAATATTCCAACATACTTCCCCCTGCGTAGCTGCAGAAAAACACAGGAAAAACCTAACCCCATTCTTTGAGAGTCTGATTTTCTTTATTCCCTGGATATTTAATGTTGAAGTATCCCCATTATGGCAACTATTAAAGTGGCTAGCAATATTTGTAGGATTGTTTTTACAAATGACCACTCAAGTAATCTCTTAACATATACACAGTCCTGCCAACATATTGCACATGACATTTACTACACAAAATAATGTAAACAACCTAATTGCTATTGCAGTTAACAAATAACCCATCAGAGAAACCTCTTCAACCACTTGCTTCCTGCCTACAGTTTATTTAGTATGGGTAGGCAGTAGCTCCAGGCTAAGTGATGTATGGGTATGTTGCAGCTTACTTTCTGGTTTTCAGCTCGTTGCAGTCAATGTCATTAAGAACTATCTTAGAAGAAGAACAAGGAGTCCTGGAAGTGATGGTTTGGCCCCCAACAGAGCCCTGATCTCAAAATAATTAAGTCTGTTTGGGATTACATGAAGAGACAGATGGATTTGAGCCAGTGTACATCGACAGAAGATCTGTGGTTAGTTCTCCAAGGTATTTGGAACAACCTAGCTGCTGAAGTTCCTTCAAAAACTGTGAGCAAGTATACTTAGAAGAAATGAAGAAATTATTCTGTTTGAAGGCAAGGGTGGTCACACCAAATATTAATTTGATTTGGATTTTTCAAATTTTTTCACACCTGCCTAAAACTTTTGCACAGTACTGTATATAGTGCTTTTACATTGTATCATATTGCTTTAACTTTCACCTACACTATTAATACCCAGATAGCAAGCAATTGTGCTGCAAGTTTGAAAATGACTTGCTAGGCTTTTTCTAGACTTGCCAGGCTTCACAAGTTTGTTGCAAAATAGCAGCAAGTCCCCATTGCATGACTCCAGATCAACTTTCTTTGCAAACATTCTGCAAGTCTGCTGCAAGTTCTGGTTCAGGTATGTTGTGCAATAGTCATCCCACCACAGGGGTCACTGTGACTGAATTTTCATGCTGTAGACCTGCAGAGCTCTTGCTGTACACCACTGCAACTTTGCTCTTGCTAAAGATTTGCCCCACAAATTTGCAACAAATTGGATAAGTGTCAACTAGACAACTAGCTTCAAGTGCTCTGCAAATATACAACTTGCCAGTGAAAATGTGCAGCAAGTTAAGCGACTTACAATTCAACACTGCCACAAATTTGTGGCAAGTTATCTTGCTATCTGGGTAGTAGAAGATGATCCGCAACTCCATACATGCTCTTAAATATCTTCAAATTTATTGATACTCCATAAAAGACAGATATGGTACAGCAGCTGTTCACAAAGCCGTCATGGCTGAAACGCGTTAACATCTGCTTTTATGGAGTATCAATAAATTTGGAGATATTTAAGAGCATGTATGAAGTTGCGGATGATCTTCTACTATAAATTGTACTGGCAGTTGTGTGACTGCTTATCCTGCACCCCACACCTCAGGAGTATTCTTGGATAATATGGGGTAGTTGCACCTTTTCTTTTTTTTTTACCATTTACACTATGCCATTAATGTAAACGGTAATCTACTGTATGTGCGACAAATGTAGGAAAACAATATCAGTGTACCCGAGCTTTCAGTGTGATATTTGGGGCTTAGATTTATGTTTAGGGTTAGTTTCAGGGGTTGTGTTGAGATTAAAAGTCACTAAATCGTCAATAAATCATTTTTGAATGATACATATTTTTTTGTGAACTATTACTTATATAAAACATATGGTAAGTAAATACTAAACCAATAAAAAGCAAGGCGCTAACTCATATGTGATAATTGCATGTGAACAAAGGATAAAGAAACAATCCAAATATACTTGAGAGTCCAAAGGTGAAAAAAAATGTATTTATAAGAATTATTAATAAATATTGTTCAGTCCAAAATTTTTTCCTAAAACCTGCTGAAGAAAGCGCCAATCACCATGCTCCTGGTCTTAAAGGTGCCTCAGATACTCCTCATATAAGTGCTCCACCACAAAGTGTACAAAATGCACGCTTACCAACAGCATCTATGATATGTGCATTTGGTGTCATAGGGTACCACTACCACCCTTTTTGTACGTTGTTTTCACAATGTCCCATGGTTTATGGAAAACTACTACCAGCTGATCTCCTCAAACATCAATAACTGAGACCCAGGGAGAAATAATAATCTAGAATAGTGTGATATCGTTTTATTAAAAGTCAAAACAAGGATTAAAAATATAAATTTGTCACTCACATTTCAAGGTGCTAAAGTCATCACCAACACAACCAGCCAGTTCGATTATCACTGCTCCATCCAAGCAGGCATGCGTTCCAAACAGCCGAATGTTCAAACCAGATCAAAAGCCAGAAATTATGACACGTATGGCAGGTACCCAGCCTTTTGAGGCGTGACGTCAGTGGGTGTGGGTGTGAGTGGCAAATATATATTTTTAATCTTTGTTTTTACTTTTAATACAACTATACCACACTATCCCAGATTATTATCTCTCCCTGGGTCCCAAGTATTGATGTTTTAGGAGATCAGCTGGTGGTAGTTTCCCACATACCATTCTTAAGGTGGGACATTGTGAAAACAACGTGCAAAAAGGGTGGTACCCTATGACACCAAAGGCACATATCATAGATGCTGATGGTAAGCATGCATTTTGTACACTTGTGGTGAAGCACTTATATGAGGAGTATCTGAGGCACCTTTAAGACCAGGAGCACAGTGATTGGAGCTTTCTTCAGCAAGTTTTAGGAAAATTTTTTGGACTGTGCAATATTTATTAATAATTCTTATAAATATATTTTTTTCACCTTTCGACTCTCAAGTATATTTGGATTGTTTTATATCCCTTGTTCACATGCAATTACCACATATGTGTTAGTGCCTTGCTTTTCATTGGTTTGCTTTTCAGAGGTAGTCTATTCACTTAAGGTGGCAGCTTCACATTTTTTAGCATATTCTCATTTTTGGTTGGTGCCAGGGCTTACTAATATTTCTCACATATGGTAAATACTGTTTGTGCTGAAATATTGGCTCACATAATTTTTGATGTCACTCAGAACTCCAGCGTTGAAAATTAAACACCCATTAGTAGATTTAAAAATGAAAGCTTTACATATCAAAAGAATACTTAGGCCATTATACTGTTTATGTATGCTTTAATTGATCATTTGTATGACTATTGTCCATTACTTTGATTGAGATTAGGATGTAAATGTTTTACTGCTGTACCTGATTGTTATATACCAAAACCAGCTGCCTTTAATATTTCTGTTATTTGTATGGAAATTTCAATAAAAATTCTTTAATGAAAAAAAAAAAGAATACTTAGGCCTAACTGTCACATCAGACCAACAAAATACAATGGAATCAGATCCTCCATGGTCTTCCATAACCAAGTCCATATCCCAAGTCCATTTGAAATTGTTTACAAAATAGGGAAAATGGTATACAAATATAAAAAAACAGCCCATACCTCTAGACTAGTGGAAAGAATATTGTGCAAAACAGAATAGCAATATAAAACGTACTATATATATAACCACTTCCAGCTCACGGACATCATATGAGGTCATTGACTTTGAGTGGGGAAATCTGAATGATGCCTGCAACTGCAGGCGTCATTCAGATATCATCCATACAGCCGGTGATTCTGTGCACCGTAAGAACAACCATAGCGGCAGTTCAACCTCTTGATCGTTCTTACAGGCGGCGGAGGGGACATCCCCCCTTCCCGCCACCCTCCTGTGCTTCTCCGGGCTCGCCTGTGTGATCGGCGACCCGGAGAAAGAATCCATCGGATGATGATCATAGAAATTTCCAGTGACCAGATGGTTCCCAGTCATCTCTATGACCTTCGGCGGCTCGGGTGCGACGTTATGATGTCACGTCCGGTTGGCGGAAGTATACAAAGCCGTGATCTCGGCTGGAAAGAAAGAGATCTATAATTTTTTTTTTAATCTCAATCTTTCCAGCCTTTCCTCCATAAAGAGGACTTGTCACGCACCATTCCTATTGCGAAGGATGTTTACTGTAAATTCCTTGTGATAGGAATAAAAGTGATCAAAATTTTTTTTTTTTTTAAGAGAAAGTTTAAAAATATAAAAAAAATTAAGTAAAATTAACAATAATTTTTTTTGAAAAATGCCCTGTCCCCATGTGCTCGTAAACAGAAGCGAACGCACACGTAAGTCAGGCTGCATATGTAAGCGGCGTTCAAATTCACACATGTAAGGTATCACCGCGTGCGTTAGAGCAAGAGCAACAATTATGGCACTAGACCTCCTCTGTAACTCGAAACTAGTAACCTGTAATAAAATTTAAAGTGTCGCCTATGGAGATTTTTAGGTACCAAAGTTTGACGCCATTCCACAAGTGTGCGCAATTTTAAAGCGTGACATGTTAGGTATCTATTTACTCGGCCTTACATCATCTTTCACATTATACAAAATAATTTGGCTAACTTTACTGTTCTGTTATTTTTTAGCAAAACAATGATGATTTTTTACATGTAGGAGAGGAGTGCCAGAATAGGCCCGGTATGAAAGCGGTTAATATATATAACATATAAAAGCATAATTTTGTCTATATGCAAAATAATTATCACAATTAGGACAAAAACAAATACTGCAGCATACTCAGCTTGTTCTTTTTAAGTTCCTCTTCATCAATATTATGCAGTGTATGCTTCATTAGCAGATGTGAATGCAAATGGGGAGGTAGGAATGGAAAGGGTTAGTGGAATGGTGGAAGAAGCATAAATATTCACATTGTTGTATGAATAGACACAACACTACAGAACAAGAACAATGAAGCCAATCTCACAGCTTCGTCTGCTCAATGGGAATAAAAATTGGTTTGGTCTTTAGCACAAGCGTTTTTTACTTCGTAGTTAACTGAGCCAGAAATACTTATTTGTTATAACAGTCTGAAATAATTCAAGAACGTCAGAAAACGGCAGCAATTGTATTATGTTTGAGGCAAGCAGATACTTTATTATTCTTGTGTCTTATTGTAGCAAATTTAATTTTTGTCTTGTAACATACTGCCTGTAGAAATGATTTGGAAGGAACTGCAGATCTCTTTTCTTGCTGAGAAAACTTATTTTAACTGAAGCTTGGAAATATGCCCATTGAAATGCCACAAGCAGCTCTGTCAAGTAATGAAAAGGACTCTGAATTGCTGGTTTCTCCTCTGAATGATACATTATTCAGCAGATGACAAATGCATTCTTTTTGGCTGTGAATTTATATTAAAAATACATGTGGCTAATTATTTCTCTTTCTATTCATGTGTTTACACCTGTCGTTCATAAAATAGCTATGTGTAAGAAATATGGTTTCAGACGCAATTGCTATTGCAGCAGATAGCACAGTTTGATACTGATGGCAAAGTCTGCACTTTATATACGTATAACAATGAGGTTCATTTACTGATACTGCAATCCTGCACAAAGCTAAGGAACCAATTATATATGTGTTGGGGTTGTCTAAATAAGCCATAGATTTAAACAGGTGGGTAGGTGTTTCCTAATTATCTGACTGTATGATCTCATGGACTTGGCTGCAGAGAACCATACACCGCCAAGAAGAAGCATATATCTGCACACAGAAGTTACTGATGTTGGCGCACAGCTGCAGTCAGCAGCCTCTACAAATCAAAGACAGGCTGACAGACAATGCAGCTGTATGCATGTAACCAAACATTGAAGTGGTTACATGCATACTAGGACAGGTGAGCAACGCTGGGCACAGACAGTATATAACCAGGACCTATTATCCATTCTTGCAGGCATGCAACCACCTGCTGGCAGTGTTATTCCCAGGAGAAACATGCTCCTTCTTCAGTGACGGCTGGTGGTTTTTTGTTTGGGGGGCGGAAAACAATCACCCCCCCATGGCACCTCAAACCCCCCCACCCCCTCGCTGTCTACTGGTCCACCAGCACTTACCCCATCTAGGCGGCGTGCACATCAGGCAGCGGCAGGGATCAGGCATCGGCAGGCACATCGGGCAATGGCGGGGATCGGGCATCATCGTGCACATCGGGCAGTGGCAGGGATCGGGCATCGCCGTGCACATCAGGCAGCGACAGTGATCGGGGCATTGGCAGACATCGGGAAGTGGCTCCTGTGTCTTTTGCTCACTTCCGTCCGTCGGGCATCTCCTCCCCTCGCCTGTCCTTTCAGCCAGTCAGTATCAGACCCACTTACCGAATGGCTGGGAGGAGGATCAGTGATACAACAGCAAATATTAATTTGCTGTTGCAACACAGCTGGGTGGGCTCCAGACGCAATGCTCTGCGCCCTGAGCCCACCCTATTTTGAAGCCTATTAGAGCCTCTGGCACTAATCAGGTGCTTCAAAAAATACACCCATAGGAATTCATGCACCTGGCATCCTGAAAGGGGCCAGGCGCATGGATAGGGAGGGTGGCGGTGGTGGATAGGGGAGGTGGTGCCTGTGCACCCACAATGGATGGGCCGCCCCTTCTTGATGGTATACAGCCCCGGTGACCATGTGAAGGCCATACACAAAGGACTCATTCAGATGGGTGATTAAGCCCATCCTCTACGCAGAGCCAATGATAATGACTAAGTGCTAACATTTGCATGAAATGCGTCTACCTCTTTGTCCCCTGCTCCATGTGTTAATCACCTGCCACGTGAAGCTTCAATAAACAAGATGTTTGGAAGCGCAGCCACCCAGAATCATTGCTTTATTATTCAGATGGGTGATTAAGGCCATCCTCTGTGCAGAGCCAATGGTAATGACCAAGTGCTAACATTTGCGTGAAACGCATTTACCTCTTTGTTCCCTGCTCCATGTGTTAATCACCTGCCACATGAAGCCTCCATAAAGAGGATGTTTGGAAGGGCAGCCACTCAGAATCATTGCTTTATCATTCAGATGGGTGATTAAGCCCACCCTCCATGCAGAGCTGCTGGCAGTTGTGTGTGCATCAACCTCAGAGCTGAGAGCAAGTGGATGCACATGCAGTGGCTGCATGGACACAAGCGCATGTAAAATCTGACATGCAGGCAGAGTCCCCATTCAGATCCGTGCACCTGCTCATGTCTGCATGTCAAACTTTGACATTGTTTCCATGCAGACGTTGTGTGTCTGTCTACTTCTATGGGACAATTTCTAAAGCCCACATACACACAGGCCAAATATAGGCTGAAATCAGCCAGTACAGTAGAAAGCAGCCGACATGAGCATGCTGGAAATCCAATCGGCATCCAATCTGTGAGCACTGACCAGTTTGTTCTGTCGGGGCGGGGGGGGGGTTGGCGGTCCCCCTACCAGAACACATAAGCACCGCAGGGGGATCGCTGTACTAACATTGCATAGTAAGTGCGGCGAGCTCTTCAGTTTGTTCTTTCAGCCAGCTGGGTTGAAAGGAAAAAAAATATTTGCTGTGTGCCAGACATAACACACCACAATCTTACAGGGGGGGTTAATAGACCCGAGGGACCTGTTACATGCACTTATCAAGAGTGCCAACTATGCACGCGCCTTTCCTTCTACCACCTCCATTCATTGAAGCCACACTATAGCTTCTATAAATGAAACATGATTTATGAATGGAGGAGGCAGATCATTCATTCATCCACCCATCCTTCATTCATAGATCAAGTTTCATTCATGGAAGCTATAGTATGGCATCTATGAATGGAGGAAGGGGGCAAGTGTGGGCATGGTTGACACACTTGATAAGTGCATAGTAACCCCTTTGCACAGAAAGATTAGGGGGTAGAGGGGCATCAGTGGTTAGAACTAAAGCTACAGCCGTCAGCACAAGGGACACATCACACTGATTGTAAGTAATATCTATTGTGCCATTAAAAAAAAAAAAAAAGGCAATATATTTCAGGCAGCTCACCAGTCCTTTTATATGGTAATTGCATTAGTTTTTTTTTTGTTTTGTTTTTGTTTTTTATTTAGGCTCTATTTCCTTTGATTTCCCCTGGGAATCCTGTCAGTAAAACATTCCCTATGACAATGCTAACACACTGTACTATGTCTATGGAAGAGAAGCATTGGGGGTCATTTACTATAGTGCTGCAGCGCTAATTAGCGCTGATTACAGTGAATTTGCGCTAATTACTGTGCTAATTAGCGCTAAAACGGTATTCACTATATCGCTGATAAAAAAATACTTCCAAAATCAAATTTACTATAGTTCCCTGAAAACAAATAGCGCCCAAACCCTTACTCTGCTAAAACCTGGAGTAGTGCACAAGGAAATAATGTTTAGAGCATGATATATTTGCCTAAATAGTACTAAAATATGCGGTATATTACTTAAAGATAATCTGCTTTTAAACTGTGTGAAAAAGTGATTTCTACACTGAAATATCTTTAAAAGTCTGAGAACAGATAAATTCCAACACAACTGAGCATGCTCAGACCTGAAAATAGCTCTCATTTTAGCGCCAATGTCTTTTTTACAAGGCACTATAGTAAATACCAGAATGAGACATTATTATAGTCCAGTGCAAGTTTTAGCCATTGATTCTAATGGTACAATTGTAACTTTCATAAATAAATCCATTTAATTTTGAGATAAAATGTATCTTTCTCTGAAATAAATTTTCCTTTGCAACATTGTTGCTTCTACTTCAAATATTTTGTTTTTAAGAATACTAGAATGTGGAATGTTTTGATGTTTTGGTAAAATATATTTTTCTCTGTCACTTAAACTCACACAGGTGTCTTCACAAAGCACAAACAATACCATTTCCAAATAATCATAATTAATTTGAGCCCAAAAAATGTGATATGTGTACCAACATCAGAAATCAAAATGTAAGGCCTCAAGTACACTGCTGCTGGTAAACGGACGTTCAGAGGCAGTTGGCTGCTTTTTTCAGCTGCCCCTGAAATCATCCAATGTTATTTTATGTGTACATGTACACTGGTTCGTTTAATGTCGTTTTTAGGCAGTTGAGTTTAGAGGCCTTTTTTGGAAAGCAAAGTTTAGAGGTTAGAGGTAACTCGCGTTTAGCCGCATTTCGTTTACAGGCGTTTTTCATTTTTGGCTCTTTTGGGAACAAAAAAAAGAGGCTAAATGCAGCATGTAAACATGGCAAAACAAACGTTTTAAACGTGGGTTACTATCTGGCAAGTTAAATCGTTCAGGAGAAGTTGTAAAAACGTCCCGTGGACATTATGCCTAATTCCCAAAAATTTGAGGGTAATATCACTATTCTACACTCACCCACAAAGAACCACCAAATATCACAGAATAATCAAGAAGAATAACTCTTGAGTAATGTAATTTCATGTATGTCCAAAGAAATGCAGTATTTATGTATATTTATGTGTAGGTAGCATTCACATGTGGCAGCTCCGTGGCTTAGAGGTTAGAACTTCTGTTTAGCATCCCTGAGTGTCTGGATTCAAATCCCAAAGATTCTGCTTCATGTAGAGAAGTTGTCTCATCCCCCAGGTCCTAAAATGATGTCTAAATGTAGTATTTATGTCTAGGAGGGTTCCATCACCATTGTAAATCTTGCCAAATACAGTATCTAGCCAAAAGTATTGGGATACCTACCCTTACACACACATGAACTTTAAATGGCAGCCCAGTCTTAGTCCGTAGGGTTAAAAATTTATTTGGCCCACCCTTTGCAGCTAGAATAGCTTCTGTGAAGGCTGTCCACAAGGTTTAGACTGTCTATGGGAATGTTTGACCATTCTTCCAGAAGTGCATTTGTGAGGCCAGGCACTGATGTTAGATGCGAAGGCCTGGCTCACAGTCTCTGCTCTAATTCAGCCAAAAAGTGTCCTGTCGGGTTGGGGTCAGGACACTGTGCAGGCCAGTCAAGTTCCTCTGCCACAAACTCGCTCATCCGTGTCTTTATGGACCGTGCTTTATGCAGTTATGTTGGAACAGGAAGGGCCATCCCCAAACTGTTCCCACAAGGTTGGGAGCATGAAATTGTCCAAAATGTCTTGATATGCTGATGCCTTAAGAGTTCCCTTCACTGGAACTAAGAGGCCAAGCTCAACCCCTGGAAAAAATACCCACATCAAAATCCCCCTTCACCAAATGATTTGGACCAGTGCACATAGCAAGGTCCATAAAGACATGGATGAGTGAGTTTGGGGTGGAGGAATTTGACTGGCCTGCACAGAGTCCTGACTTCAACACAACAGAACACCTTTTGGAGACTGTAAGCCTGGCCTTCTCGTCCAACATCAGTGCCTGACCTCACAAATGCACTTCTGAGTACCATTCATATCTGTGCGACTTCAAGTCACATCGACTTCAAAGTAGTCCCTGTACTACTTTGGTCTGACTTTGATGCTAGTTGAGGTCCATAGACCTCAAGTTTACACAGGCATTCCCTGAAATCGTGGCAAAATTGCTGATGCAAAATCGCGGTAAAATTGCGTGACTTTCCCTGCGACTCCTGGGACCTCAAGATTACACAGGCATTGCTTAAGGTGGTATCAAAATTGCACGACTTTCAGGTCGCACAAGTGTGAAAGGGGCCTAAGTCACTGTGTTGAGTACTATTATACCTAGAATATAAAGTAGTCCCACCATCAAACACTAGTAAACGTATGTTCTCAATATAATTGTGCTCAAATGGCTGAAAATCACACGGATGGTATCACCTACTGAAAGCTTGCATTGTACTCAGCAGGATATGCTGAAAAGAGGTGAAAGCCTATTAGTCAATGCCACATCAGCATGAGCCTGGTTGTTACTATAATATTAATGTCTGCAATGCAAAACATTATTGTATAGAATCAAACATTAGTAAATGTATTTTCTATGCAGGTTTATGCTCAGCTCTGTAAAATAGTGGTATGCCCTGCTACCTTCAAAGGTTCAAGCCATGAGTTCAAATCCCACTAATGGTATCACCTCCTGAAAACATGCATTGCACTCAGCAACATGATTAGCCAATGCACCTCAGTTTGGTTTATTCCATATATTTACTCTTCAAATGCATGCAATGGTATGTACTATGTACTTCAATAATATTATGGTGTGGAATTCCAAAAATCAAGGATAAAAACATTGTAGGGTCTCCCCACCCCCAGTACATACCAGGCCCTTTGGGTCTGGTATGTATTTTAAGGGGGACCCCACACCAAAATTTCAAAAAAAATTGACTCCCCCCCAAATCTATACTAGACCCTTATCCGAGCATGCAGCCTGGAGGTCAGGATAGGGGGGACGAGCGAGCACCCTCCCTTTCTGAATCGTACCAGACCACATGCCCTCAACATGGGGAGGGTGCTTTGGGGTCCCCTCCAAAGCACCTTGTCCCCATGTTGATGGGGACAAGGGCCTCTTCCCAACAACCCTGGCCAGTGGTTGTCGGTCTGCAGGCAGGAGGTTTATCAGAATCTGGAAGCCCCCTTTAACAAGGAGGCCCCCAGATCCTGCCCCCCTATGTGAATGGGTAGGGGTACATCATACCCCTACCCATTCACCAAAAAAAGCAGTAAAATGTAAAAAAATAATAGTCGGTTTTTGACAAGTCCTTTATTGTAAAATAGCTCTGAGCTGTCTTCTTCCCTGAGCCATCTTCTCCTACCAATGTCTCTCCCACCGCCATTTTCTCCCTGAGCTGTCTTCTCCCAGAACCGTCTCTCCTGCCGCCTTTTCCATCTGCTGTGTTCTTCCGCACCACCGGTTACCCACTATTAAAAAAAAAGCCACTCCTCTTCTGTGGCGGTCTTCCTCCGCTGTGTTGTCACCCGCTGTGTGGCATCTCTTACATAGCCATGGGGCGGGCTGTCCGGGTGACGTCATTGGATGGCCACAGAAGAAGAGCGGCTTTTTTTTATTAGCAGGTAATCGGCTGTGCGGAAGAACACAGTAGCGGGAGAAGACGGCGGCGGCATGAGAGATGTCTCGGGGAGAAGACAGCTTGGGGAGAAGAAATATCAAACACTAGTAAATGTATTTTCAATGTATAATTGTGCTAAGCCCAATGGGCTAGTGGTCAGCACTTCTACCTTGAAAAGCTTTGGAGCACTCATGGGTTCAAATCCCACAGAGAGATACTAAAAGATTGCATTGGTGTATGCCAAAGCTGCATATGCTGAAAATATACAAATGCCAATGTGCTTTAATTTGGCTGATTCTATTATATTAACTCTTCAAATGCATGCAATCGTATGTAAGTATTCAATAATATTATGGTGTGGAATTCCAAAAACCACACACTAGCTAACGGTCAGTTTACATTTGCTTGTTTGTTTATTTATATTCGCTTGTGCACTGAAAAAATAAACACAGCTGGTGGATGGTAGGTTGGCTGGGGTTTGAACTCATACCATGAGAGCAGTGGAAAACATCTGAGCAGACCACCACCCAGTGTGCTAAGTATGCTGAGACATGCGTAATAGTGTAGTATGATTAAAGAATGAACATAAATAATTACCGCTTTATAGTCACCTAAACAGAAAAAAAAAACATGAAAAAAACAACATACAATAAATAGGTAACCTAAATGTTCAATACATGTAACTTTACAGAATAGCAGACATTACTATGTAATAATCATTCATAACTGCATTCGTTAGCAAAAGAAGGAAAATAACTAGGAATACTAATTGCAATAGATGCGCACACGAGGTAGAGCACATCTCACATAAAAATGTTTCTTTCACATACATGGATCATGGTTGCAGTGCAGTGCTATATAATAACTTAGTAGAAATTGGCATTTGCATATACGTGGAATCTCTAATTAGCGCTGATTTCCAAATTTACTAATGTATTTTCGCCGCTAATAGCGCTCTTTTTAATTCGCACGTTTGCCTGTTGAACTCTTAATTGCCTAAAATAAGCGCTATTATATGTAATAGTGCCCAATATAGTAAATGACCCCCCAGTGTTTGCTCTGCATAACTCTGCAGAAAGCCCTCCGAGATAGGAGGATAGCCTATTTTATGGCATTATAAAGTCATGGGACTGGTGTCTTTGGCAATTAGTTTTTTCCCATTTATTAGAAAGAATCAGGCTTCTCTTGGTTGAAAATCCTGAATCAAGCAAAGTGCATAGAACATTGGTAAAACACAACGCTGTGCTTTATAAATGAGCCAGAGTCTTTGTTTAAAGGTGGGGCATGATAGTGGTTAGGCAATATTACTTTTCAAAGGACCCTTGGTCAACATGCATACTGCAGGAAGAAAATGCAAGTGCTCTTGAATGGTGACATTTTTCAACGGTATAATGTGAGTTGGCAGCACTTGTAAGGCATGGGACTGTCATAGCAGTATACAGTATGTGGGCAACAGCAGAAATACTGCACAATTAGTGACATTTTCACATTCTGCTAACCTAACAGCTTTCTGCTGTAAACCATGAGGTGGTTTCCTCCATTAAACTTGTATCACTTGACATCTGTTACACAGTTTTCTACGGAACATCAGAGCCATTAATTAACTGTGTCTGACCCATTTACAAATCCATAAACTTTCCCAGGAAATCTTCACTGTGACGTGATTTAGTGGCTGTCATACAATGGCATTGTTCCAGTAGGAACAGAGTTGAACAACAACATGATAAGTAGGACTTACTGTGCTTTTCCTGCCAGAAAAAAAAGTGTTTCTTTTGAAATTTGTTTTGTTTTTAGCTTATTACTGTATTTTTAGATGACTCACGCCATGGAATGCTTGTTTATTCCCCATTCATGCCAAATTACTGCTATCACAAAGTACTTTCTTTTTACATGTTGGTATGCTTGGACTTGGATCTTGTGTCTGAAAATTTCATGGTGTCTCTCAGACAATACATTACATTGTACACTTACTTTGTAGTTATAAACCTGCTTTAAATTGTTTCTATTTTTCTTATTTAGCTTTTCCTCATTCCGTTACCTGTGCCAGACTTACAGATTTGAGAAAATCGGATTATTCTCTTTAAAAAATAGCACTGCCTATGCAAAGATCATATGGTCTCTAGCTACCATGGCTATTGTAGCCATTTAACGTGCTCTAGAACAGTGGTTGCCTACCTTTTGGACCTCACGGACCACTAAACTCACAATTTTGGATCCTGCAAACCACTAACATGAATTTTACATGCCTTATACACACAATGCTCCGGCTCTCTGGCCCCCCTCCAACTGGATTACACTGCTGCCTTATACACACAGTTCTCCGGCTCTCTGCCCCCCTGCACTCTGCATCACACTGCTACCTTACACAGACTCCTCATTGCATCTCACATCCTTATCCAGCCATGTTCTCGAGCTCCGTGCTCCTTTCCATAGTCTGTGATCAGCGCTGCCATCGGAAGTCCCCTCTTTCTTCACCTCTCTCTACACTACTCCCCGTGCCTCCCTCTGAGTTTGCAGGAGCCAGAACTGTAGAGGAGGCATTGGGTATCAATGCGTGCTGGCAGTACTGACTATCTGTGTGCATTGAGAACAACACTGGAAACAACATTTGGCAGTATGCATCTGCCACAATGTTGATTTGCGGTAGGAAGCCTGGGGACCAGCAACATTTTTTTGTGGACCAATAGTGGTCCACGAACCACTGGTTGGCAACTGCTGCTCTAGATTTGCAGTGAGCTAAGGAGATCAAGAACAGCCATGAAGCAGAGCATGCATTTGTAATGAGAAAATATAACCACCTCTTGTATATATAATATAAGCTATAGATAAAAAGAAGGCTTTGAAAACTATTAATGATTAAAAAATACTGATGACCTTGGTTGGCCATTGTGTGTTTTATGTCGTTAATGTAAGTCATAAATTCATATTGCTCTGTTTGTAACTAATAACTCACCTTCGAATAGGTGACCTGATGGTTTTATTTTGCTTTTCACACATGGACTTATTTAATATGTGCAAAGTGCTTTTCTGATGTGTAAAGTATAACATCCATAGAAGTCATTTGGAAGAAAAAATCTTTTCTGATGAGGCTGTGGTAACAGAAATGAAATTGGTTGCTATGGGATTTTGCACTTTGCACATCATGTTGCTCGGTTTCATCAATTTATAAAGGGGTGTTGACCTGAAAGTTATGTTTTACATTTTGGGCCTTGTTTTACAATTTGAATGTGATCTACAATCACATTTTCAGGCTGGGTTCACACCTATGTGAATAGGAGGCGTGTTTCCCCGCATCCAATTCGCATGTTAGAAGACTGTGACCAGCTCTCTATGGAACCGGTTCACATATCTCCGGACTGGCTCCGGTGAGAATAGCACAGGAGTCCTGTGCACCTTCTGGTTCGTTTCAGGTCCGAATTCAGCCAAAAATTCAGACTGAAATCAGACCTGAAACAGTGAACAGGGATGAACCAAACCCCTGCTGTGAGCCACTCCGTACTGTAGTGTGAACCCAGCCTTACTTGCCCAGCAGGGGTACCTTTCAATGAACCCTTTTCATTCTCAATGAGGAAGAGTGGTGGGGCAGTGATGTTACGATCTCCTTGTCAAATCAGGAACCACCTTGAATTCATTGAGAAAAATGCAAGGCGTTATGTGAATGGCGCCAATGCTGATAAAGCAACCTTCTGTGTTTACTATGCAGCAGAGCAGCTGCTCGTCACAGGATCCAGAAGCTAGCAGCTATCACTGTAGTAACTGTGTCTACCAAGCTGGACCAATGTAATGATGCAAAAAAATACCAAAACTTCAGGTTTAATTGTAATTTACAAATAGTAAACAGACCCATTTGAAATCAGTTGTGTCAGTGACCCAAATGAGCAGAAACATCACTCCTTCAGTCATTATGTCGCAGTGCTTGAGCCCAACAATTTGCTGGTATGTTTAAGAACCGTCACATGTTGCCCATACCGGGAAGCACCAGGTAGTGTTGCCGGCTACAAAACTAACAGAAAGAGTAGTGAAGGCGTGCTGACAATGTGGTCTGGGGCCCATTGCAAAGACACTGTCACTTTGTCTTGCATTGGCAAGGTGACAGTTTCTCGTTTATAATATCAAGTGGAGTCATGCCAATTCTACCTTGCCTATATAACCAATACAAAAATACAGCATTATAAAAGTGTATTATTTAACTGTTATTATATTCACGCACACCTCTGTACAATGTTACACCCACCTTATCAAAGGTAAAACATAAACATCACTAGTAATCTTTTTATGTTAAAGTTCATGTGAACAGTGTAAAATAAAATGTGCTTATATTGCAGCTTTCCTGCTGTAAATAACCCGTGCCAAGGCTATAATATATATTTTTATGGGGCAGTAAAGGGAATTTTTATGAGTATAACAGAGAAATCTCTAAAAATAAAAATGTTTAGGGGAAAAAGATTTCATTGCCAAAGGCTGCCTCTTTGTTGTTGTATAAGATGATGGCTAAACTGGTCAAATATATTCAGGCATCTTACAGGTAACTTACTAAGGTACTGTATTATACTATAGATAAAGAATTACCCATAAAAAAATAAGTTACAACTTTGCCTGCACACTATATCCTTCTTACCAAACAAATGAAATCTCTGGTTTTACATTTGAATACAAGAATCAGATACTGTATGTATACTGCTGGGCACAAGGGCATTCAATAATCATCCTTTTAAATCTTCTACACTGGCTGTCTAGCAAAGAAGGGGGGTGCTCAGGCAGAGCATTCAAATTAACCAATACAACATTCAAAGCAGCTACAGACATGGTTGTTAATTATGGCACGTGGCAAGTGCAAAGTTTGTTGAGCACACTTGGCGCAGAATAATACTTTTTACCCCATGCAGCAAAAGGAAAATGAACAGGCACTTGGCACCCCTTTTTGAATGTGTGTATGGGCCCTAATGCCCCATACACACGGTCGGACTTTGTTCGGACATTCCGACAACAAAATCCTAGGATTTTTTCCGACGGATGTTGGCTCAAACTTGTCTTGCATACACACGGTCACACAAAGTTGACGGAAAATCCGATTGTTCTAAACGCGGTGACGTAAAACACGTACATCGGGACTATAAACGGGGCAGTGGCCAATAGCTTTCATCTCTTTATTTATTCTGAGCGTGCGTGGCACTTTGTCCGTCGGATTTGTGTACACACGATATCTTACTTTTATGTCCTGCCACAAACAAGAGATTCTTGTAATATTTATTTTTCAATTTTATTTGGACTCTTTTTAACTATGGCCCAAAGTATTTCCTTAGTTCCTCACAGTGTTACACCTGTCATACAGGCTCAGAAATACTATCATGGTACAGACCTTGACTTTGACTTACCGTCAAGAGTTTCCTTTCTAATAGGTACATTTCTCAAAGTGAACCCAATGTTTCACAATTGTATCAATGGGACTTCTTTATCAATGAGCTGGAATGAAAAAGTAAGCCATTTATTAGACTGTAAGAAGATTATGTGAGGATGCTGGTGTCAGGATAGTGCCATTGTCCAACATACACATCCATGTGCTTCAGTACTCAGCCCTACACACAGGGACATGGCTGGAAATGTACAGTATGTTTAGGCATATATGCAGCTATATGTGTACATGCTTCCCCATATATGCATGGACAGGCACACACACAACACCAGCACTGGATCCAGAAGGCCTATTTAGGGGCCAGGGCTGAGATAGAAAGTTACTAGCTAGTCTTCACACACCGGAGACCTAAGAACCTTCTGTACTGTTATTTTACCATTACTGACTCAGTGTATGTGAGTTATTCCAGTCATTCAAGCTCCCACTTTGGTGAGTACCCAGTTGGGGTACCAAAGATGGACCTATTACAGTATAAGATGGACTTTGATAAATGGACTATGAGCTACTTTCTGGAGGTAGGATACTAGGCAGCCTGAAGCTAGAATATCCGTGGCTAAAGTGAGGGAGATTATGTATGAAGAATACTTGGATGACAGACTTGTAATGATGGAGAATCTCCAATAAAGTTTTGAAAGTTCCAAAGAACAAGGGCTTAGAAAAAGGGGACAGAAAAAGTAAGAGAAGAGGCTGTGTCAATGTCTAAGATGTTGAAAAGCTATCCAAATGAAGCTGCAATTCCATTGCTAATGACAACTGGATCAGTGTCAGGTGCATAATCAGCCAGCCAGGCAGGAAGCGTGGCGACATGGCATAGGTATTGGGTGCCGCCCACATGCTTTCGGAGCCCAATTCTGTCTGCTGTCCTGTTTCCTATATAGCTCATCTGTTGCTGGCCTTGACTCTTCCTTCCAGGCAAAATTCTAGCTGTTGCCTTATTCGTTATTCACCTGTAGACTGCTGACTCTGGTTTCCAACTAATTAGGGCTAGGCACTACCCTGGTGTTTTGCTTTTTGTCTCAGTGCCCACTGGTGCTCCATTTCTGCCACATCCACCCTCTCTGTGGAAGGCCTCAACAAATTAGTAAAAATGATATGTTTTGCTTATTTTACTGTAATGTTTTGTTCTTAAAGACAATCACCAAAAAGAAGCAACTCGAAAAATGTAAAGGGTATTTCTAGTTTTGCAGCCAAACTGGGATTATAACTACTGTATGTTTGTTTCATGTCCCCATTCACATAGCATATAGCATATCAAATAGCTGTTTACCTTTTTTAGACACTCTTTTCTGGAACTTCTAACAAGTAAAAATTCTACTTAGTTCTCTTTGTTGGGGGGGGGGGGTGCAAATTATATATTTTTTTTACATTTCTTTAGATGTGCTGTAAAAATTAGAACACATAACAAACATATAGTGGGGTTTTCTCAGATTTGGCCCTTGTTCACATATTAGGGTTTTGTCGCCTGTAGCAAAACGTGTGTCGGTCAAAAGAGTACATGAGCTTCCTTTGGGCAGATTGGCCCCATAGACTTCAATGGGACCACCTAAAAATTGCTCAACATAGGCATTTTACAAGCGTTTTGCAGGCATTTTACAGCTCTCCTCCCTTAATCTCCTCCCCCTATTGGCTAAAATAAAAACACCTGGAGCTTGAATACACATGTAAAATACTTGTAATATGCGTTTAAAACACTCGCAATACGCAAGCAAAACTCTCAAATAAAATTGCCTTAAAACTTGCTCTGCTCAGGTGTGAACAAGGCCTAAAAAAGAGGGTACACAACTTGTTTTTTTTCTTTTTTTCTTATTTTTTTTGTAATATATTGGAAAACATCAAAAAACATGCACAAAAATGCTGAAAAAATTGTCATGTTGCTAATCAGACTCCTTCTTTTCGAGGCTATAGACAGTTAAATATTTATATAGACCTGTTTTTTAATACATAAACATTCCTCTCTTCTCTTTTTCAATGGTATACGCATGTCCTCAGATGCAGATTTGTGGATTTTATGTTACGGATCTGAAGGCAGTGCATTTTTACGCACCTGTGAGAATGCCTCCATTGAAAAAAATACAGCTGCCTGTCAGATCTGTAAATAAAAAACAGTTGTAAATGCGTTTTTTTATGACTGTGTGAATGGACTTTAGAGCCAATAAATACAAATGTATGTTATAATTACTATGAGGGGGGGGAGTCAAAAAGTCATATTTTTTTCCATGTGCTAAAATTACAGAGAATTGGGTGGGAGGTGTTATTTTTGTCTTTCTCTAGAACAAAGATTTAGGAGTTGTGGGAGAGAGATTGAACTTGATGGACACCAGCCTTTTTCTTGTTAACTCACTTCAAAATGCTGTCATTAACTTAATGCCAAGTCAAATATGTATTTCCATATTCACCACCCACAGCCAAACCTCTGTGCAAATTATGCATGAAATTGATTTCTTCCATTGAGAGTAAATAATGTCACATGTGCTGTTACATCTAAATCCGGCTTCGTATTTTTTTCAGCATACAAAATATATAAATGAACAGTGCATTTTGTAAGGGCACAATGTATCAGCTGCTATAAAATAGGAACAAAAGTTGTGCCTCTACCAGAGCATTAAAGCTGTATTTGTAGACTGAAAAATGGGTAGATGGGATTGGGCACCATATTATGATGACCCACAATCTCATCTGACCAATATGACGCATTTGGTTAACCTTCAGGACACACATAGATGTAGATCTGTATACCTAGGGTCATACACATAACATTATGGCTGAAATATTTAACTAATTCAGGACCTAGAACATACCTTCTACATCCCGCAAGGCTTCCCACTGGGCACCTACCCACTCATGTAGCTATAAGAAGCTGCTGTCAGGTCAGCAAATCTTTCATCATGGATCAGCAGAAAGAGGTGTTTCAGGTGCCATTCATAGTTTGCTGTTTTAGAGCATTGCATTAAAGTGGTGTTCCGGCCAAAATTATACTTTTTAAATAAGAATACCCCTATAATACTCAAGCTTAATGTATTCTAGTAAAGTTAGTCTGTAAACTAAGGTCTGTTTTGTTAGTTTCTAGCAGTAGTTTGTTATTTTATAAACTTACAGCAGGCCGTGGCCATCTTAAGTGTGGGCATCTGAAGCCAGACTGTATTTCTTCCTGGATCTCATCCTTGCAGATCTCGCACATGCTCAGTGCAGCACAAGCAGTGTAATAGGTTTCAGGACAGGTTTCCATAGCAACAGCAGTGTCAGAGGAAGTTGCCGCCCCTTCCCAGAAGGCATTGCAAACAGGAAATGATGCGATGGGCCACGGCCAGGGAGGAGGAAGTGAAAAATGAATGCAGCAGATATACAGTAAGTACTAAGAAAAAAAATTTAAAAATATCCAATTAGTTTACAGTGCACAGTTTAGTGAGGGATGCTGAAGAGTTGTAAAAGTGGGTGGAACTCCACTTTAACTCTTGCGGTTTAATGTGCGTTATATCACACACTTACCGACCTGCTCATGTACATTTACTGCGGCAGGTCAGCTCTCTTGCGTGAATCGATAAACCTGTATGTCGGCCCGTGCAAGGAGGATAGCAGATGCATGCCGCTGGAGCGATGTCCGCCGGCGGCCTATGATCGCTGTGTACAGAGACAGAACAGTGAACTGCCTATGTAAAGAAGGCAATTCCCTGTTCTGCCTAATAATATGTCAGAGATCGTCTGTTCCCAGTGATAGAGAACAGTGATCTCTGTCATGTCCCAGTGAGTCCCCTGATCGCCCCCCCCCCCCCAGTGTTAACCACTTCACTGCCAGTGTCATTTTTACATTGATCAGTGCATTTTTATAGCACTGATCAATGTAATGATGTCACTGGCCCCCAAAAATCTCATCTGGGGTCAGATTTGTCGGCCGCAATGTCTCTGTCCCGCTAAAAATCGCAGATCACCGCCATTACCAGTAAAAACAATTAAAAATAAATAAAAGTCCCTAAATCTACCTTGTAGTTCATAGACGCTGTAACTTTTGCGCAAACAAATCAATATAGCCTATTTCGATATTTTTTTAACCAAAAATATGTAGAAGAATATACATCGGCCTAAACTGATGAATTATACTGCAAAAAAATAAAAACCGCAGATGTGATCATATACCACCAAAAGAAATCTCTATTTGTGGGTAAAAAAATGACGTCAATTTTGTTTGGGTACAATGTTGCATGACCGCGCAATTGTCAGTTGAAGCGACGCAGTGCCTTATCACAAAAAATGGCCTGGTCATTAAGAGGGCAAATCTTTCCGGGGCTGAAGTGGTTAATGTGCATTGTGTTAAGATAGCCCAATTTAATGAATGTGCTGACAATGCATCAGAATAAGGAAAAACATACATGTAGCATTTTTTCCAATGAAGCACATTGGAGGCACAGGTGTGTGAAGGCACACTGGAGGTATGTTTGATTAGTGCCTTGGATTGCCACTTTATAATAAATGTCAGAGTGCACTAACACAGTTAACGTGCATAGTGGTGATCTGTACTTTACTGCCAGCTACCTCTTTCACAAAGTGCAAGGCCCCATTCATATCTAGCGTAGTAGGAACTTGTGTTCTTGTGCATTTTTTAGCTTGTTTTCGTGCGCTTTACGTGACGCACAAAGGGCAACTCGCCCTATGTACCACAAATGCACCAAAGAATCTCCAGAACCCTTTCAGGCGTAGAGCGGCGCATGTTTTTTTCAATGTGCGTTTTGGCGCGTTTGTCATGCGACAAACCACGCAGCAAAATATACGGCTTCTAACCATGCTTGAGGTGCCATTAACAATTAATGGCACCCCAAGCATGACAAGCGATTTAAGCACATTTTCCATGTGTTTCCAAGGCGCATACAAAAACATGCATTTCTGCGTGTGTTCTAGAAACGTACAGGTGTGAATCTGTGTCCAAATGTAAACATAAACTTATACATTTCGAGTTGAATTACTAAAGGCATAGATGCTGTTCATGTAGTAAAGTGAATGTAAATAAGATAAAGTTGTATTCACTTTAATCAACCAATCATGTAAAGCGCTGCGCATATAAATCCTGTGTAATAATAATTATTATTATTTATCTTACACATGACAGAGTTTTCAAAGTCCACCTTATTTATTGTCATTTATTTTGCAAAGTAAACATACAGTTTTTGAAGTGTACATTAACTTTTCTAAGAGCCCTTGCACACTGGGGCGGGGGGCGGCATCGGCGGTAAAACGCCGCTATTATTAGCGGCGTTTTACCGTCGGTATGCGGCCGCTAGCGGGGCGGTTTTACCCCCCGCTAGCGGCCGAGAAAGGGTTAAATACCACCGCAAAGCGCCTCTGCAGAGGCGCTTTGCCGGCGGTATAGCCGCGCCGTCCCATTGATTTCAATGGGCAGGAGCGGTAAAGGAGCGGTACACACACCGCTCCTTCACCGCTCCGAAGATGCTGCTGGCAGGACTTTTTTTACCGTCCTGCCAGCGCATCGCTCCAGTGTGCAAGCCCTCGGGGCTTGCACACTGGAATGAAAGCAGCGGCACTTTCGGGGCGGTTTGCAGGCGCTATTATTAGCGCAATAGCGCCTGCAAACCGCCCCAGTGTGCAAGGGCTCTAAGTGAAAAGTCTCTGCTCCTTAAGGCTGGATTCACATCTATGCATTTTTAGTGCTTTTTGCATTTTGCAGTTTTGCACTACAGAACGTGTTCCATAGGAAACCATGGTAAATAGACTGTAGTGCAAATATGCAAAATGCAAAAAGCACTAAAAATGCATAGGTGTGAATCCAGCCTAAGGCCTGATTAAAACCTATGCATTTTTTAGTGCATTTTCAGTTTTACAGAAACACACTATAGTCCATTTAACATGGTTTCCTATGGATGTAGTTCACATCTTATTTTATGGAAAGGGCCAGGGATTTTTTTCTGGTTTTTGGTTCCATAGACTTCAATGGATCAAAAGCATGTATTGAAAAACGCAAAATGCCCCTCCAATATGCAAACTGCAACCGGAACCAGGACTTACTACATCAACTCACTTCAATCAGTTCCAGCTGTCAGCAGAAACTATTTATAATGTATCTATTTCTTTTGTTTCTTTTTTGCTGAAGTTGCTGAATCAAAGCAGAAAAAATAAAGTTTCTTCTCATTAAATAAAGTCTCTGATTTAACTAGTGATTAACCCCTTGTTATTCCTGGCTAATCCTTAACTCATTTTTGTTTCCATGCTTTGTACCAGAAACATAATTTTAGCATCAGTAGACAAAAGATAATTGCAAAATAAAATTAGCACTTTTCTATCAAAATAGTAAAATTATAAAAAGATATTTTGACTAATTTTGTTATAGACTAAAAGATAATAGCACCAAAAGAAAGCCTTTATTCTGATATTTCTCAAAACTGGAAACAAAAATAGAAATAAAGCTTACAGTAACTGGTTTAGCTAGGTGATAGATCTCTCTGGGCTTTAGCTCTAGGCAAAACCTTTTTTTTGGGTGAGGAGTGGGGAAGAGTTGAGGCCATTTGTCACGTTTTTATTGCTGTGTGGGAAGATCCACCTTGCTGTTTGTACTGTTGATTACAGAGAAAGAGAGGGGAAAAAACTTCATTTTAGACTTCTCCCCAGGCGTAAGAGGAAACTCCCAATGGCAACATTTGTTCTGAGGACATCTGTCTAAAGCCCCATACACACTATTAGATTTTCTGCAGATTTTTGTCTTCAGATTTACCAAAACCATGTAGTGCAAGGGCCTGCCTGATTGCATACAAATTGAAATTCTTAAGGTTTGACCTCATATTATATGGTTTTGGTAAATCTGAAGACAAAATTCTGCAGAAAATCTAATAGTGTGTATGCGGTCTAAGAGTATGAAGTATGTCTCATGTTGTGCAGGCAGGAGGATCCTAAAGAAATCTTCATGGCAGGGAGGTCTGTCCTCTTCCTTTTCTCTAAAATTCCGGCACTGCAATGGTTAACAACTCTTGGTCTTCAGATAGAACAGCAGTATGGATTGTCCTTTCATTGATTACACTGCCTTTAACATGATCTGTGAATGGCAAAGAGACTCCTGCTACAGATCATGTTACAAGCAATATAATCAGTGAAAGAACTTTTCCATTTGCTGACCACCTAACTGGGACATCATGATATTGATGTTAAATACCGTTGTTATGGCAGCAGCTAGCTGCCATAACCCCTTATCATTTTTTTCCTTTAGACGTTCGGCTTTCAGATAAAAGTGATCCCAGCAGCGGATTTGCCACGAGATCACTTTTATAGGGGGTGAGAGAGGTGCCCCCGCCCCTGCCGATTGCCGGTTGTTACTGAGCTTACCAGAACCACCTGTAAGCCCGGAACTGTTCTGATGCAGCCGATGGCTAGGCAGGAAGTTGAGTGAGGGCAAGATAGCCCCCACTTGGCTCTATGCCCTTGGAGCACCGGAGTGACCTTCAAAGTCACTTTGGGTTCTCTGGCTTAAAGGCTTAAAGACATGATTTTTATTTTTTTTAACCACTAAGCCACCGCCCACCGTCATATGACGGCGGGACGAGGCTTCTGTTGTTCTGGGAGGACGTCATATGACATCCTCGCCCTCCCGAGCCACTAGGGGGCGCGCTGCGTCGCTCGGGACCCGGTGCGCGTGCCCGGCGGCCGCGATGTCCGCCGGGCACCCGCGATTGCCGGGTAACAGAGCAGGAGCGTGGATCTGTGCATGTAAACACAGATCCACGTCCTGTCAGAGAGGAGAGGAGACCGATGGCGTGTCCCTTGTACATAGGGACAGCGATCGGTCACCTCCCCCAGTCAGTCCCCTCCCCCCCACAGTTAGAATCACCTCCTTAGGTCATACATTAACCCCTCGAGCGCCCCCTAGTGTTAACCCCTTCCCTGCCAGTCACATTTACACAGTAATCAATGCAATTTTATAGCATTGATCGCTGTATAAATGTGAATGGTCCCAAAAATGTGTCAAAAGTGTCCGATGTGTCCGCCGCAATATCACAGTCACAATAAAAATTGCAGATCACCGCCATTACTAGTAAAAAATAAATAAATAATAAAAATGCTATAAATCTATCCCCTATTTTGTAGACGCTATAACTTTTGCGCAAACCAATCAATATACGCTTATCGCAATTTTTTTTTACCAAAAATATGTAGAAGAATACATATCGGCCTAAACTGAGGAAAAAATCTGTTAAAAAAAAAAAAAAATTGGATATTTATTATAGCAAAAAGTAAAAAATATTGTGTTTTTTCAAAATTGTCCCTCTTCTTTTGTTTATTGCGCAATAAATAAAAACTGCAGAGGTGATCAAATACCACCAAAAGAAAGCTCTATTTGTGGGGAAAAAATGATAAAAATTTAATTAGGGTGCAGTGTAACATGACGGCGCAATTGTCATTCAAAGTGCGACAGCGCTGAAAACTGAAAAATGGCTTGGGCAGGAAGGGGGTGTAAGTGCCCTGTATTGAGGTGGTTAAAGTCAAAGTGTCAAAACATTTTTTTTTCTCTTTTGCTTTTAAGGGCAAAAAGAGATCTGGGGTCTTTTTGACCCCAGATCTCTCAATTAAGAGGACCTGTCATGCTTATTTCTATTACAAGGGATGTTTACATTCCTTGTAATAGGAATAAAAGTGATAAAAATTAAATAGATAAAGGGACAGTGTAAAAAAAAAAAAAAGTAAAGCGCCCCAACCCTCCGCTCTTGCGGGCAGAAGCGAACACATACGTACGTCGCAGCCGTGTATGTAAATGGTGTTCAAACCACACATGTGAGGTATCGCCACGATCATTAGAGTGAGTGTAATAATTCTTGTTCAGGATCTCCTCTGTTCTCCGTTCTTTTTTCGTCCTCGCTCCAGACGCCTTTTAAAGTTTATTTTTATGTATTTTTTTTTATTTTTATATTTCTCTTCTCCATCCAACCTGTTGGGTTCAGCCTCCCCTGATTCAGAAGACCCTCCATATAGGCTGTAAATCTCCTGAGGAGGGACTTATTAAGGATTACGGCCTACCCAACTGAAGTTAGAGGCGTGTTTCAGGAGCAAATATTACAGTTATCGTGGTGAATTGGCTACAGTGACCTTACCTATATGCGCATTGCCCCTTAGGGGGTGAGAGGATTCGGTGAGTGGGGACCCTTGAGGGGGAGCACAAAGTCATTGTGAGCACTCAAGTCACCATTATATTGTTTGCCATTATCTGAACATTGCCGGACCCACACTTCATATGAACTGTCAGATATTCACCTACATGTGAACGCAAATTCCATTATTGCAACGGACTTATACATGGTTTTGTTATGTGCCCTGATTCTGGTATCTTGGTATAATTTATGTACCAGGGCATTATATTTGACACTTATGACATGACATGCTTGTTAGTGGTTTAATTTAGTTCACCTAATTTTTATTGTATTTTCACTAGGTACTTACTATTGATTTTACTTCATTATGATCTATGTCCTGGCATAGCTGTTGGGACTCACATGTCACCACCTCACTCTGTTTACGCAACATATAGCACATACTTATAGGTTGTGTTTTGTGGCTACCTAACAGGAGCCATCTTGCATGGCAGTTCACTTACACTTTTTATAGGTGCACATGTTTTTTGTTGATATACACACTTCACAGATTTTACAATACATGAGACACTGACACCATCTGAGGTTGGGTTGTTTATGTATTGTGCATTTTAGGGGCTCACTAGCCCTTTTTTTAACGTTCCTTTATATATTCGCTTTTTAGGTAGCGCCACATACCCCACCTCTTTGTTTTGTTTTTTCATTATCTACTGTTCCCCTAGGGTAGCATTATTAGGGGAGGCAGCAAACCTATCCCCCTACCCTTATCCTAAGCGCGGTTGTTTTTTCCATTTACAAATAGGATCTCCTCTGTAGCTCTAAAAAAGTAACCTGTAAAAAATTTGAAAGCGCCGTTAATGGAGATTTTTAGGTACCGTTGTTTGTCGCCATTCCACTAGCGGGTGCAATTTTAAAGCATGACATGTTAGGTATCTATTTACTTGGCGTAACATCATCTTTCACATTATTCAAAAAAATTAGGCTAACTTTACTGTTTTTTTTTTTTTAATTCATAAAAGTGTATTTTTTCCAAAAAAAACTGCATTTGAAAGACCACTGCGCAAATACAGCGTGACATAAAATATTGGAACAACCACCATTTTATTCTCTAGGGTCTATGCAAAAAAAAAGATATACCATGTATATATATATATATATATATATATATATATATATATATATATATATATGTATATATATTTGGGGGTTCTAAGTAATTTTCTAGCAAAAAATAAACATTTTTACTATTTTTACTTGTAAACAACAAATGTCAGACAAAGGCCTAGTCTTTAAACAAGTATGGATTAGGTTTTTCCCCCCACTATACTTACCTAGATGGATGCAGCATGATGGGGTGCCTGGACTGATTCCAGTGACATCAGCAGAGAGCGAACTGCAGACCGCTCTCTGCTGAAAACGGGTCACAGGAGTGTAAAACGAATTACACTCCTGTGACCCAGAGGAGAAGCCCAGCCAAATGAGCTTCTCCTTTAAGTGCTTAATAGAGTAGAGGAAGGAGAGGTTGTGTCACCTTGGACCGTCTGTACTGTTGTTCTGTCTGACACCCGCAGCCATTAACCATTGCAGCACTGGAAGCTCAGAGACAGGAAGAGGACAGGCATATCTGCAATGAAGATTTCTTCAGGATCCTGTTGCCTCCAGTGATGTGACTAAAGCTGAAGGATTTTTTTTAGCTAAACTCCAGTTTTGAATGATGCTGTTTAAATATTTTCTTGCTGTTCAGCTATAGTAACTAAAAAGAGCTTTAGTAACCAAAAAGCATTAGTGTCTGCATCAGAATTATCTTTTTATGAGTTGGAGTGGATATCTAGGAAAGGTCGTTGAACAAACAGACAAAAGGCATTTTGATAGGAGTGATCAAAGTGTTACTAGCAGCCGAGTAATGTCTCTAAATGCCACTTGTAGAAAAAGACCTGAGGATCTTTCATTAATTTCAAAGAAACGTGAGACTGCTCCTTGCCCGTGTTCACTACAAACTCTGTAACCCAACGTGTCAAATGTTTGTACTCTTTTCTGTACCAATCCATACCATCGACGTGAAATTTTCAGCATAGTTATTTTGTCACTCATTGAAGTTCATTAACTCTCACTCTCCCAAGAGATAACTAAATGATGTTCCGGGTAGGGGGGTCACATTGAAACCGAGTATTAAAGTGGTTGTAAAGGTAATTTTGTAATTAAAATAAACATGTTATACTTCCTGCTTTGTGTAGTGGTATTGCACAGAATGGCCCTGAAACCCCCCCCAGAAGTCTCAGCTCATTCTCTTTTGTGTGTGCCCCATAGCAAGCAGCATTTTATGGGGGCACACCTGGGAGTGAGCTCCCAAGCTGGGCTGTGTACGTCCATAGACACACAGTTTGGCCCAGCCCTGCTACCTGCTGCATCCTTACTGGATTTGATTGCCAATGGTTCCTGCTGCATAGGCGTGCGTGCATGCATAGGCGTGCCTATGTGCACCCCAAAGCTCAAACACACATGCGTGTGTCTATATACTGTATATATGACCCTGGCACATTGACCTCCCTGCCAGCATAGTGAAAGAGAAGCGCTTATGGCACAGCCGGTAAAAAGGAGATCTTTCCCATTTCCCCGCTGCTACACAGAGTGATAATGCTAATGTGCACTAGGTGATTAGGGTGTGCCCAGGCACACCCAGCAAACCCTGTGCGTACGCCTATGGTCTTGTGAAGGGAGGCACATTGCTGGATCAGGATAGGACTCAGGTAAGTATATAGGAGGGTAAGGGGCAATACAAGTACTGGGACATTGTTTACCTTAATGCAGGGAATACAAAAAGCTACAAAGGGGTTGATTTACAAAAACTGGAGAGTGCACAATCTGGTGCAGCTGTGCATGGTAGCCAATCAGCTTCTAACTTTAGCTTTTTCAATTAAGCTTTGACAATAAAACCTAAAAGATGATTGGTTTCTATGCAGAACTGCATCAGATTTTTGTCTCTCCAGTTTTAGTAAATCAACCCCAAAATGTCCTGCTTTTAGAACCACTTTAAATGCCAGGTCACATATTTTTCAATGCAAGAATAACTATAATGTATCATTAATGAACAGTATGGAAATTCTAAAGTCATTTTTATGAAGGGATCAAGATGAAAAAACTTAAAAGTGTTCTGACAGATTGAGATAAATTGCTCAAACTTCTGTGAAGCTCAGTCAGTGAATCCCATGGAAATAATTCACCTTTATATATGGAAACATTAAAAGCTCAGCGATTACCAGCGGTGCGGAGGAAATTCTGATTTCCAGTAACTGGTATCAGCAATGGTCCTGGGAGGAAAGTACATCCTGTGAAGTTTGGGATGACTTTTATTAAACTGACATGACAGGTATTTACACAAGTTGTCACATATGAGATCGGAAACATTTCTGCTCTGTATTACTTTACTTAACACAAGGGGGAGGAAATGAAACGAGCTTCGAATCCCAGCAGCATCTATTAGGAAATCTGGGCCTTTCCCATAAATCTTTTATTAAATTTACTACACATTCATTTCTAACAGGAAATTACATGATCTTTTGCAGGTTCTAGCCATGGCCTGAAAAGAAACCAGTTGGGAATACACTGAACTGGTGGAGGGTTCACTTGGAATTGGACTACTTCTTATTTTCAGATATGTCCTTAATGGGGTCACAATGAGTATTAACGAAAACCACTCCTTCTGAAAACACTTGTTCCTTGGATGTTATGCTGATCCAATATCTTTAGTGCTTTCTGAATCACTGACCCGGAAACAAGTTTTCATATTAGGAATTCTAATTTCACGTCGCATTTTCCCTAGTTTGCCTACTTGTTTCAGGTCTGTGTTTAACCACTTCAGCTAAGGAACATTTTACCCCCTTCATGACCAGCCCATTTTGTTGCTATTTAGCGGTCATGCAAATGTAGATATTTTTTTACCAAAATAGAGCATTCGTAGTATTTGATCACCACTGGGTTTTTGTTTTTTTGTGAAATAAATAAAAAAATACTGAAAATATTAAAAAAAAAAAAATTCTGCTATAAGATATATCAAAATATATCAAATGTTTAAAAAAATCTAATTTATTTATAAATTTTAGCCAAAATGCATTCTGCTACATGACTTTGGTAAAACAAAAATCGCAATAAGTATATATTGGTTGGTTTGTGTGAAAGTTATAGCATCTACAAACTATTTTATATATACTGGAATTTTTATTTTTTTATTTTTATACTACTAATGGCGGTGATCAGCAACTTATAATATGCTATATTATATAGTATATATAGTATAGTATAGTATATATAGTATAGTATAGTAACTGCGATAGTGTGGCAGGAAATCTGACACTAACGCTGACTGGGGGGGTACACTGACTAACTGCCACTGACATCATCAGTTACAGTGACACTGAATAATATGCACTGTCATTGTACTAATGACACTGGCTGGGAAGGAGTTAACATCTAGGGCGATCAAGGGGTAAAATGTGCGCCTAACAATTTTTAGTGTGTGTAATGTGTGCTGATTTTTACTAAGCAATGTGCAGGTTTTTACTGAAAAGAACAGCATATCGCTGCTGACAGTAGATAGCCCTGTGTTGTTTACCTACACAGGGCTCGGTTCTGACATTTGCTCAGCCGATTGGCTGATTCTGGCGATAAATCATTGGCCAGGACCTGTTGACCGGCTTGTGCTGTGGTGAATGGCAGCACAGCCACGGCGGTGGGCACACACTTGCGCGCCTTCTACCCATAAATACAAAATAACGTACATGTATTTGATCCAGCACAGCAGGGCCACACTGCCACAGTAGATGCCACAGTAGGTGGTCCTGAAGTGGTTAAAAAAGTTTTCCAGGTCAAGGTATAGCTAGTAGTAGTTAGTCATATTTAACTGGACTTGATCCAAATTCTTCAGTGGCTTGGATAAGCTACAAAATGTTTTCAACATTCCAAAAAAAAAAAAAATCCACTTGAATGTGACTAATATGGATCGATCTGAACTTGGGTGGCCATATTAGGTCAATGATGTCACAAGCATTCCTGTTCCTTTGTGTACATGTAGCTGCAAACAAGGATTCCCCCCACTTGCAACTCATTGGCCTGGCACTGTCAGTTGACTTTCAGGTTCAGCTGATCAATTTTTCGGATTGAGCACACAGCCAAACCCAAGCTCATTCCTAGTGATTAACTATTACTAGCTATCTGCCTCATTGTTTCCATCAGGGAAGGTCTACAAGAAACCTATACAACAAAAACATAAACTGCCATTTACGAGCTTTTGAATTTTTGACCTTTGGGATTTTTTTATTACCTAGCTTTTATGCTGAACCAAAGGCTTCAATATTTTCTGAATCACTTACCTGGAATGAGGAACCAGAGGAAGAGTTCTGACTTCCCTCTAATTTCACTAACTTCATGCTTAAATACGTCAGTATTTAAAGTACTGAAGCTAGGGGCAGGGCAGCACAGTGGCTTAGTAGCACTAAGGTCATAGATTTGAATCCTGACCAGGAGTTGCATGTTCTCCCTTTGGGGTAGGGACAAAGGGAAGGGAAAGAAAAAGCAGGGAGGGGAGGGAACTGGAGGGAAAGGAGAAAAGGGAAAAGAAAGAAAATAACCTTGTCTAACCTTATCCTAAATAGGATGCCAGCTTTTGTATCATCCTATTTAAGATAAGCTTAGCCAAGGTATTATCTTTCTTCCCCCCCCCCTTTTCCCTCCCCTTCCCCCCTTTTTTTCCGTTCTGTTCCCTCCCCCTCTATGTTTCACTTGATTTGCTTTGCTTATGTAACATATGTCATTTAAATTTGTGTAAAATAGGTAAAGAACAAAGGGCGCACTGGCCTAGTGCATTATCCAACAACAAATTTATTGAAAATAGAATATTTATTGAGAATAGAACTACTCACAAATGTACCTTCGAAAAGCATCAGACAGCTCGGACCCTGGGGAGGTCCTCCTTGAGCTAGAGGCTTCGACAATGCTGGGAAGTTGTTGCCACCTGCAGTGGCTTGATGAGCGCTATTACTACCTATGTTTGTGAGCAGTTATATTTTTTATTTTATTTTCAATAAATTTGTTGTTGGATAATGCGCCCTCTGTTCTTTATCTATTTTCCAGTATTCTGAGGATAACCCCAGTCCTAGAGGGCAGCAAGACTCTAAAGTAATATTCACTTCTGACTACAGAGGCTTTTTCTGACTCGGGCTATCACACCTATGTGCAGGAGAATATCATTACTGTTATTTGAATGTGTGTATCTGGATACTACTATTTTTAAATAATGTATTAATAAAAAAATACTTTTTAAAATTGTTTATTTAGTGTTTGGGTACCAAGATATTCCATTTTCTCTTTTGCTTTCTGGAGACCATTGGGGGTGGTCTCCAGTTTCAGTTCATTGTCATAACAGGATGACGGTACCCCTCTCTTAAATTACTTGATTATCTCAACCTGAGGCCTCACTATTTCTAGAAACTGGTAGTAATTTATACAGCTTATGGCCAGCTTAAAAATCCCATCTGCAGCAAGCTTTCAGGCAAGGAGCCACAATTAGATTAAGGTGCTAGGGTAAGTAGAGCACCAAAGATGTACAGTGCCTTGAAAGAGTATTCATATCCCTTGAAATTTTCCACATTTTGTCATGTTACAACCAAAAACATAAATGTATTTTATTGGGATTTTATGTGATAAACCAACACAAAGTGGCACATATGTGAAGTGGAAGGAAAATGATAAATGGTTTTCAACATTTTTCACAAATAAATATGTGAAAAGTGTGGTGTGCATTTGTATGCAGCACCCCTCAATACTTTGTAGAACCACCTTTCGCTGCAATTACAGCTGCAAGTCTTTTTGGGGATGTCTCTACCAGCTTTGCACATCTAGAGCGTAACACTTGCCCATTCTGCTTTGCAAAATAGCTCAAGCTCTGTTAGATTGGATGGAGAGTGTCTGTGAACAGCAATTTTCAAGTCTTGCCACAGATTCCCAATTGAATTTAGGTCTGGACTTTGACTGGGCCATTCTAACACAGAATATGCTTTGATCTAAACCATTCCATTGTAGCTCTGACTGTGTGTTTAGGGTCATTGTCCTGCTGGAAGGTGAACCTCCGCCCCAGTCTCAAGTCTTTTGCAGACTCTAACAGGTTTTCTTCTAAGATTGCCCTGTATTTGGCTCCATCCATTTTCCCATCAACTCTAACCAGCTTCCCTGTCTCTGCTGAAGAAAAGCATCCCCACAACATGATGCTGCCACCACCATGTTTCACGGTGGGGATGTTGTGTTCAGGGTGATGTGCAGTGTTAGTTTTCCACCACACATAGCGTTTTTCTTTTAGGCCAAAAAGTTTACTTTTGGTTTTAACTGACCAGAGCACCTTCTTCCACATGTTTCCTGTGTCCCCCACATGGCTTTTTCGCAAACTGCAAACAGGACTTCTTATGGCTTTCTTTCAACAATGGCTTTCTTCTTGCCACTCTTCCATAAAGGCAAGTTTTGTGGAGTGCACAGCTAATAGTTGACCTGTGGACAGATTCTCCCAGCTGAGCTGTGGATCTCTGCAGCTCCTCCACAGTTACCTTGGGCCCCTTGGCTGCTTCTCAGATTAATGCTCTCCTTGCCCGACCTGTCAGTTTAGGTAGGCGGCCATGTCTTTGTAGGTTTCCAGTTGTGCCATACGCTTTCCATTTTTGGATGATGGATTGAACAGTTTTTTTATAACCTAATCCTGCTTTAAACTTCTGCACAGCTTTATCCCTGACCGGTCTGGTGTGTTCCTTGGCCTTTGTGATGCTGTTTCTTCACTAAGGTTCTCTAACAAACCTCTGAGGGCTTCACAGAACATTTGCATTTATACTGAAATTAAATTACACACAGGTGGCGTCTATTTACTAATTAGGTGACTTCTGAAGGCAATTGGTTCTGCTTGTTTTTAGTTAGGGGTTTTAGAGTAAAGGGAGCTGAATACAAATGCACTCCACACTTTTCAGATATTTATTTGTAAAAAAAAATTGAAAACCATTTATCATGTTCCTAACACTTCACAATTATGTGCCACTTTGTGTTGGTCTATCACATTAAATTCAAATAAAACCCATTTACCTTTTTTGGTTGTAACATGACAAAATGTGGAAAATTTCAAGGGGTATGAATACATTTTTCAAGGCACTTTACAGAAGGGAAGCCAGAAGCAACCAGGAACAATGAATTTTTAGAAGGAGGACATAGCAGGTTTGCTTAATACTGTACTGGAAATATTTTACATATTTGAATACACAGAAGAGTTGCCTGTGGTCCACAAAATCCACCTTCTAAAAGCATCAGTATTCAGTATGGCAAGGATTAGATAAGCAACCTAGAATTTTATAGATAAAATAGAACTGAAAGTACCAACATACTCTGCCTGCTCAAACATACACTACCTGTCTTGAGACATTCAGGAGCAGAGATAATTTGTGCCAATCTTCATGCATTTTTACCAAATCATTGTAAGCACTTGTGGAAATAAACTGCGAGCAATGCGGAGCAAACCCACCCAACAATCCTGACAGTGCGACTTGTAGGAGCATAACGCCCACTAGATGGCGCTGCGTCATTGTAGGTCTATACGCTGTGTGGGTTAGGGCAGGGTGCGAGTTTATGGTCTGATTCTACATCATTATATTTAATTACAGACATGAATAAAAATAATAAGAGCGTTAGTCATGCACTTAGAAAACCTGAAATATTTGTATGTAAAAAGATGTGTTACTCAATATATTCTGTAGAAATATTTTCAGACTCTTCTACATTAATTTAAAAAAAAATGATTATATCAGTAAGGATAATAAAATAACATGAATAGGGGACCAATAAAGGAAAAACATAAGTGTCAGAGATAGATGTATACAATAATTCATACAGCTATATACAGCCCTGTTCATATAAATCGTATCTGTAAGGCTGTGTAATTCTTAGGAAAAACTGTAAACGTTAAAAGTCTTGCTTAAATAATAAAACATTTATGTGAAGATGTTCAAAGTTCAATAAACCAACTTGGAGTCATCATGATGAAAAGTCAATTCTGATTGGTTACTAAGTATAGATGACTGCACTTTGCACATCACTGCTCCCCCCTGTGTCATAAAAACCCGACTATTTGTTAGGATGGTGATAGAGATGAACCTCTGGCTTATGTCTGTTGCTGATTTATCTGTTTTATCCTATGGCAAGTTTAAAAATGAAATCAATGGATTGGCAAGGGTGACAGCTCCTCACTATACACACTGTTCAATTGTCAGATTGCTGGATGTGTGAGTACAAGCTGTCCAACCATCCCTACATCTCATGTCAAAGTGGATTCTGCACTGCTAACAAAGAAGAAAACCTCATCGTCTGTTTATTTCTATTAGAAAACAATGGGCATTGGTGAAATGAGATTGAGGATGTACAGTGTATGGTCTACACACTAACATTGATGAATGGATGGCAAATGAAATGCATTCATCTCCCCAGCAAGCAAGATATGTATTCCTCTTATAGAAAGCAAAGGATCATAGGAATAAATCATATCCACAGTCAATGGACAAACAATCCAATGCTATATCATATAATGCCATTTTACTACTACTTGTATATACACATAAAGAGTCCAATAAAGGGATTGGTAAAGAGTTTTTTTTCTTTATTCTTAATGGGAAATTCAAGAGGCATGCAGTCTATGTAGGCACTGGCAGTGCCATCCAGGAACAAAGACAGACTGAAAATACACTGATCTGAGATAAATCACTAAAACAAGGAAATAAGAGGCTTTCTGATATTTACATTTTCTGAAGCATCTGAAGCATTTCAGATCTGAACCTTTCCCTGCACTAGAAAGACAAGAAATGGAAAGTATGTAGGTGTAGGTGACAAATTTTCTCCAGGTTTCATAAGGCAGCAGCTACAATGAGAAGCCTATAGTCACTGGTATATGTATGATGTGTAGCAGAGCAATACACATGAGCTAGGTCTCACATGCATCTAAACCCCAAAAGACAAAGATTTATTAGCAATTCTTAGACCCATACACACTAGATTTTCTGCAGATTTTTGTCTTCCAATTTACCAAAAACATATAATATGAGGTCAAACCTTAAGAGTTTCAATTTAACACTGCCAGGGGTGCTTATAATGGTCAGCTTTTTGTTCATTTATGTAAAACCTTGTTCTCAAAAGCTGCAGCTGCTTAAAAAAAGATGTTAGTTGGCGTTTGGCTTTAATTTGTGAGCTACTTTTGTAAAGTCCATCTAGACCTACAAGTCCATCTCACCACAGATTGACAATGCTGTTATCTGATCAAAGCTATGGTGCTCCTCCAAAGATACAGTGGGGGATCAAGAGTTGCCATCCTAGGAAAAGAGAGATTTACATATTTATTTATTACAGGTACTTATATAACGCAGTCAATTTACACAGAGCTTTATATATATATATTGTACATTAACTGCCCCCTTTACATTGTAAAGTGCTGTTTAAAGTGTTGGCACTATATAAATCCTGTATAATAATAATAATAATAATAATAATGATAATAATAACAATTGACATCAGTCCCTGCCCTTAAGGAGCTTACAATCTAAGGTCCCTTACTCACATTCATACACATACTAGGGCTATTTTAGACAGAAGCCAATTAACTCACCAGCATGTCTTTGGGGTGTGGAAGGAAACCGGAGTACCCGGAGGAAACCCATGCAGGACTAAAACTGGAGTGTGCAAAATCTGCCGCAGTTCTGAATAGAAACCAATCAGCTTCCAGGTTTTATTGTGAAAGCTTAAAGCGGTGTTCCAGCTGATTTTTATTTTTTTTAAAAGTCAGCAGCTACAAACACTGTCACTGCTGACTTTTAATAAGGACACTTACCTGTCCAGGGAGCCTGCGATGTCGGCCCCCCAAGGCCGAACCGTCCGTCGGTTAGTGTGCCGGCGCCGCCATCCTAACAAAGGGAAACCGGCAGTGGAGCCTTGCAGCTTCACTGCCCGCTTCCTACTGCGCATGCGCGAGTCGCGTGGCGCTTTGTGAATGGCCGGCTGTCTTCTGGGACACACACAGGTCCCAGAAGACAGTGTGCCCCATTACCCAGAAGAGCACACGAGGGAGGAAGTAAAAGAAGAGCTCCGTGGTATAGGAAGTGGCAGATTAGGAAGACTGCCTAGCAACAGGCGTTTCTGGTAAGTAAAAAAATGTTTTTTTTTTCAAATTTTTTTAATAGATTTTTTGAAGAATGTTAATGTAATTTTTTATTTTAGGGTGGACCTCCGCTTTAAGTGAACAAGCTGAGTTAGAAGCTGATTGGCTACCATGCACAACTGCACCAGATTTTGCACTCTCTGGTTTTAGTAAATCAACTCCTGAGGGATTAATTTACTAAAGCTGGATCATGCGAAATCTGGTGCAGCTCTACATATAGAAACCAATCAGCTTCTAGGTTTTATTGTGAAAGCTTAATTGAACAAGCTGAAGTTAGGAGCTGATTGGCTACCATGCACAGCTGCAACAGATTTTTTACTCTCTGGTTTTAGTAAATCAACCTCTGATTGTCTACCATGCACAGCTGCAACAGATTTTTTACTCTCTGGTTTTAGTAAATCAATCTCTGATTGTCTACCATGCACAGCTGCAACAGAGTGCTCCAGTTTTAGTAAATGCCCCCCAAGTGTGTTACTGGGGGGGAGGGGGGATCATAAAGAGTGAAAATAAAGGGAAAAATCAAAAAAAAAAAAAATAATACAGAAAAACATCTAGGATTTGTAAGTTTCAATATACTGGGCAGCACAGTGGCTACCATGGCTACCATGCACAATGGTAGTCACTACCAGACCACCTCAGCCACACAGAACAAGATTCAGTCCCACCCCACTGCAACCTTGCCAACAATGCTCCAGATTTTGCACTCTTTGGTTTTAGGAAATCAACTCCTGATTGTCTACCATGCACAGCTGCAGCAGAGTGCTCCAGTTTTAGTAAATACCCCCGAAGTGTGTTACTGGGGGATCATAAAAGGTGAAAATAAAGGGAAACATCCTAAAAAAAGAAAAATAATACAGAAAAACATCTAGGGTTTGTAAGCTTCAATATTTTGGGCACCAACAGTGGCTTGGTGCCACTGTGTCATTGGATTGAACCCCAGCCTGCATGGGGTTTGCATGTTGTATGTGCTTGAAATTTCCCCTAGTATATGAGATTCCTAAACTGTAAGCTCCTCAGGGCAGGGACTGTTGTGACAGTATACATTGTCAGTGTTATTATAATTACCTTTTCTAAGTATACTATTATTATATTTACACTTTAGTAACTGATAAGGGAAACCTAATCCAAGTTTTCTCCTTTTATCACAACCTGTAAAAAAAAAAAAAATAAATAAAAGGGCAAAAGCTATTAGCTGGCAGCCATGGCAGAGACAATGACAGTGGCGGTGCACAGTGAGTGATGGCAGCCACCAAAGCTGTCATATGTCACATGCCCAGTGACAATGCTGGGATCAGAGCAGGCTATCAATAGGCATTGGTAGAGGAGGCTTGGCTGACAAACACTTTTTAATTGGCTCAGGAATGTTGCTGTAAAGGTCATGGAGGGAGTAGTGTGAAAATGGTGTAGTAGTAGCAGTCGGTGCATGTGCTGCTCTGGGTGGATGCCATGTTGGAAGGAGCTGCACTGCACACAGCACACCGAGGAGTGCCCCGATCTCTACAATAAACTTCATCCGGGTAAGGCGGACAGCTGTGTGTGTGTTTGTGTGTGTGTGTGTGTGTGTGTGTGTGTGTGTGTGCGATCCGATGTGCGATCCGATGTGTCGGGGCCGGATCGCAGCAGATCCCTATTAGATCGGGGGATAGGAAGTGCTGGGATCTGTCGGCTGCCTCTTGCAGGCCATGTGACGTTCTTTCGAAATGACTCGTAACTTGTATTTGAGTCGAAGTGGAAAATCACTTTAAAAGTTACAAAGGAGACAAGGCAGAGCAGACAGAGAGCAGGCAGAGAGCAGGCAGGCGCTGTGTACCTCCCCACTGTCACTGTCACCGCCACCGCCTGCTACACCGGCACACCGGATAGATTGTCATGGGAAAAAAACAAACCGTGCAAGGTAGGTCTTCCCTTTCACTTTCATTTGTTGTCTCAGGAGGTGTTTTAGCGAATGAAACAAGAAACAGAGGCGGTGTGATGGTGGGATGATTTTTTCCTCCAGCAGACTTGTCAGTGTGTAAAGTCCAGGCGGAGGACTAAGGTCCATCCTTCATGATCCCTCCACTGACATGGCAGTCCTGGGAACACTGTCACTGCCAGCACAGCCCTGTGCTTCTACATACATGTCATCACAACACACACATACTTGTGTGCTCACACTCCAACACATTCACAACTTCTTCTGTTTTTGTAGGTTTACTGAAGGCAAACAGGTTGTTCACTTTGCAAGGGAATTTTCTCTAGAGCTTAGTGAATGGGGCAAGGATCTGCTGACTTTCATCGTCCAATCATGTGCAAAATGTCCAAAAATGTTGTTTTTCTTGCACTTGATTGGGTATTCATTGCAAAGTGAATTTTCACCAGGTTCACTAAGCTAGGGGGAAATTCCCTTGCAAAGAGCAGCTTTCCTTGGAAAGTAAGCAGCCTGTTTGCCTTTAGTAAATCAACCCCAAAATATCCATTCCTGTGCATTGTACATAACCATATAGCCTTTATTTGTAATAGGTTGTAGCCTTTACATTTAATAGTTTTTCTGGCACTTGATTGGGTATTCATTGCAAAGTGAATTTTCACCAGGTTCACTAAGCTAGGGGGAAATTCCCTTGCAAAGAGCAGCTTTCATTGGAAAGTAAGCAGACTGTTTGCCTTTAGTAGTTGTTTTTCTTGCACTTGATTGGGTATTCATTGCAAAGTGAATTTTCACCAGGTTCACTAAAGTTAGAGGAAAATTCCCTTGCAAAGAGCAGCTTCACTTAGACAGTAAGCAGCCTGTTTGCCTTTAATACATCAACCCCAAAGTATCCATTCCTGTGCATTGTACCATATAACCTTTATTTGTAACAGGTTGTAGCATGTGGATAGGGAATGGTTAAAAACAATTTTATCTGCAACAATCCTGGGTGTTGAGTTTTATGCTTGGATTTATTCAGCTCTATTTCTTTACAACACATAAGTGGGTTGGTTTACTGAAGGCAAACAGACTGTTCACTTTGCAAGGGAATTTTCTCCAGAGCTTAGTGAATGGGGCAAGGACCTGCTGACTTTCATCATCCAATCATGTGCAAGCAAAAATGTTGTTTTTCTTGCACTTGATTGGGTATTCATTGCAAAGTGAATTTTCACCAGGTTCACTAAGCTAGGGGAAAAATCCCTTGCAAACAGCAGCTTCACTTAGACAGTAAGCAGCCTGTTTGCCTTTAGTAAATCAACCCCAAGGCATCCATTACTGTGCATTGTACATAACCATATAACCTTTATTTGTAACAGGTTGTAGCATTTGGATAGGGAATAGTTAAAATCAATCTTATCTGGAATAATCCTGGGTGTTGAGTTTCATGCTTGGATTAATCCAGCACTATTTTTGTACAAAACATAAGGGGTTGGTTTACTGAAGTCAAACAGCCTATTCACTTTGCAAGGGAATTTTCTCCAGAGCTTAGTGAATAGGGCGGAGATCTGCTGACATTCATTGTCCAATCATATGCAAGCAAAAATATTGTTTTTCTTGAACTTGACTGGGCATACATTGCAAAGTGAATTTTCACCAGGTTCACTAAACTAGGGAAAAGTTCCCTTGCAAATAGCAACTTCCCTTGGAAAGTAAGCAGACCATTTTCCTTTAGAAAATCAACCCCAAGGTATCCATTCCTGTGCATTGTACATTACAATATAACCTTAATTTCCATCAGGCTGTAGCATTTGGATAGGGAATAGTTAAAAGCAATTTTATGTGGAATAATCCTGGGTGCTTTGTTTTATGTTTGGATTAATCCAGGGTGCTTTGTTTTATGTTTGGATTAATCCAGGGTGCTTTGTTATAAAGTTAAAGTGTTTCTGAACCCCACAAATACATAATCTTTCCATCTTCCAGTTCTTAGATGTGACTTCATTAGTTTACCTTTTTCAGGCTGTTTTTCCTTTACCTTGTGATGCAGCCAGTAGCACACTTCCTCTCCTAGGGTGACAACCTCTCACTTACTGTACTATATCTATGGAGGAGCAACATTGGGCTAATTTGGGCTACAAACACCTCCCCCTCTCCTAAACACAGGGCAGTTTTCTGTAGTGCCCTAAAACGAACTAGAAAGATTGATAACATCGAGACTTCAGTTACATTCGCAGGAAATAACAAGAACACCAAATTCCTGGCAAGGACAACTGGTACTTTTCTGTGTTTGCAGAAATAGGGAGACACCTCCCCTGATCTCTATAGCATGGGATGGGAGAGTGTTCTGTAGTTCACAGAAGGAAATTGTGAAGGCTGATAACATTGAGATTTCTAGAAAGAGGTCATAAGAACAATTGCTTTCTGGTAGGGTCAACTGGTATTTTATGTGCTTGTAAAAAACTAATGCAGACAGCACACCTGCAATAGAACATAACATTTTCTTCTTGGTTTAAGATGTACTTTACGTTTTCATGTCAGATGTGCTGGCCAGTGCACATGGCTGCAGGGCAGGCTGGTGCTTGTAGTTCTGCAAAGACTCTAATGCATTGTGTGTTTCCTTGGACATATGGAGGTGTAGAGTCCCTCTAGACTGTGTGCAGGGGAGGCACATGACTGTCAATGGCATCAGGGACAAGAAATGCGACAAGAGCCCAACTCCCTGTTGCTTTAGCAATGCAGAAGAGCTTAATGAGTCCCCAGGCAGGGCTGTGTGCTGTGTGCCAGGTACATTGTTAACCCTGTGCTGTACTGCAGGCGCCCAGCTGTATTGGCAGAATACACAAATAGCTGCCTTAAAACTGGCTCGTACGCATGTGCAAAGGAGCTGACACAGCAAATGAGAGGCACAGTTTCCTTAGTTTAGCTAAAATGGTTGACGAATATTATACGATCACCACCAGAGCCACTAGATCCCTGTCATTGTGATAACACCCCCCCCCTTTACATTGTCACAAGCAGAAATATAAATCCAGTGTGTGGTCACAGTGTTGTTGCTGCTCCTTGGAGTGTTTGTCTTTTATGTTTATCCTCTGTGTATTCTTGTTACTATGTGTTCTTGTTGTTTGCTATGCAGTTTATAGTCGAGAATTGTTAATAAACATGAACTGCCGTCCAGATCTGCAAAGAATTGTGCCCGATGTTTAATCTATAGATTATTTATCATGTTACAAGTCATGGTGTCAATGTACACAAAATGTGTCTTTTGTAGGATATTTTCTTGTTCTGTTTTTTCTTCTTCTTTTTTTTACTAAGTATATGCCTTTTGGAACAGTGTATTATATGTTTGTAGGAACGATTGATCATTGTGCTTGTCAGGGCATATTGTATTAATATTGCCAATTGTCGGGTGATGTGTGTGATGTGCATGATCCCTTCATTGTTGGATTGCACACTAATGACAGATAACCTCTAATGGCAGTGCAGTATGGAAGCCTAATAAACATTGTAATCGTGAATTAGATTTTTGACTTGGACATTTATTTCGTCTTACCGGTATTTTGTAAAAGGAGAAGCGGGGTGTTGTCAAGAACAGCCAATCAAATGTATGCAATAACGTTTAAGCTGCTTTAGTTATGTGACAGCTAAAAGCTGAGTGGTGGCTTAGAATGTCCATTATCCAGTGCTATCCATGCCAGCCTGAGCTTTCTACCAGACTACCATTATGATTGCTTCTGATCAGTCCTGCTATATATCTTATATGTCGGATGTCAGGACTATGCATTATGTTTGATCAAGTTGATTTGTAACCTTATGTCTCAGAGTGTGGTGTCTTATACCTCAGGGTTGGCTATTGCTTTGTAACCTTGAGAAACAAGGGAGTAATTGTGGGATGCATGCTTTGTATGAAAGAAGAAGTGTATAGGGTGCTCTAAGGACATGGGAGTTATTAGATGTTGGAAATTTAGACCTTTACAAAAGTGAGTTCCTCATAGCAATTGTGTTTACTCTAAATGGTAAGGGAGGAACTATAAATTAATTTATGGGTGTAACTGGTGCAGGCAAAGAAAGGACTTTTTTGGATGAGTACCACATTATAATTAACTAAACAACTAAGAGCCAGCCATTAAAATTAGGTTCATTCATGACTCTAGCTGGTGCATCAGCAACAAGGGGAAGTTTGGTCTTTATTGAATGAGTATCAAACCTTGAATCAAACAAAAAGGAAGAGCCAACCATTTAAATAAGGCTCATTAATGACTGTAGCTGGTGTATAACCAACAAGGGAAAGTTTGGTCTTCATTGGATGAGTATCAAACCTTGAATTAAGCAAAAAGGAATAGCCAGCCATTAAAATAAGACTCAATAATGACTGTAGCTGGTGTATAACCAACAAGGGAAAGTTTGAACTCCAACCAGTAAATAACCAAGAAGAGCCAGTCCTTCAAATATTACCATATGTGCAGTTACCACCAAGGAAAGCTGTGACTTTACTAGATAAGTATCAAAGTTTAAACCAATAAACAACTAAGAAGAGTCAGCCATTAAAATTTTGTTCATTTATAGCTGTAGCTGCTGCATTCACCATCAAGGAAGAGTTTACTTAATAAGAAATTTAGAAGAGCCAGCCACTAAAGTAAGATTCATTTATGACTGTAGCTGGTGCATTCACCAACAAGGGAAATTACTTTACTGGATGAGTATCAACCCTTGAAACAAGCAACTAATAAGAGCTTGCCATTGAAATGAGGTTCATTTTTGACTGTAACTGGTGTATTAATCAAGGGAAAGTTTATACATTATTGGATGAGTATCATCCATCCTTGAACCACTAAGTAACTAAGAAGACTCATCTCTTAAAATAATTGTAGTTGGTGCATTCACCAAGAAGGGAAAATTGTTTACTGTATGAGTATGAAACCTTATACCAAGATACTAACAAGAGCAAGCTAATGAAACGAGGTTCATTTGTGAGTTTAGCTTTCACCAACAAGGGGAAATTTGGACTGGATGAGTATCAATCCTTGAACCATAAGTAACTATAGTCATCTGTTAGAATGAGGTTCATTTATGACTGTAGCTGATGCATTCAACAACAAGGGAAAGGACTTTACTCGATGAGTATCAAACCTTGAATGAACCAACTAATAAGAGCTAGCCATTGAAATGAGGTTCATTTATGAGTTTAGCTGGTTCATCACCAACAAGGGAAAATACTTTATTGTAGGAGTATCAAACCTTACATCGAGAAACTAAGAGATAAGCATGAAATGAGGTCAATATATGACTTTAGATAGTGCATCACCAACATGGGAAAATACTTTACTGGACCAGTATCAAACCTTGAATCAAGCAACTAATAAGAGCTAGCCATTGAAATTATGTTAATTTATGACTTTAGCTGGTGCATCACCAACATAGTAAAATACTTTACTGTAGAAGTATCAAACCTTACATCAAGAAACTAATAAGAACTAGCCCTTGAAATGAGGTTCATGTATGCTTTTAGCCGGTGCATCACCAACAATGAGAAGTTTGGACTTTACTGGATGAGCATCCATCTTTGAACTATTAAGTAACTAAGAAGACTTCTCTGCTAAAATGGTGTTCGTTTGTAGCTGGTGCATTCACCAACAAGGGAAAAGACTTTACTGTATGAGTATCAATCCTTACATCAAGATACTAATAAGTGCTACTGCTAACCAGTGAAATGAGGTTCGTGTATGACTTTTGCTGGTTCTACACCAAAAAATACTTTACTGGATGAGTATCAGTCCTTACACTAAGATGCTAATAAGAGCCAGCAATTGAAATGGGGTTTATGTATGACTTTAGCTGGTGCATCACCAACAAAGGAAAGTTTGGACATTACTAGAAGAGTATCAAACATTGAGGAATTGAGTGAGAAGAGGCAGTCATTGACATGGAGGCTCAGGTATAGATTCTTGTACTGGAAAGCTCAGTTTCCATGGCATTGTATCCAGTGGCTTTTCAGTGGGATACAATAGCCCCCAAGTCTTCACCCCGATTGTCAGGCTGTAGAGTGGCTACCATGAATAGAACATGCCACATCCCCTGGCAGTGAAGAAGATGATTGTGATCCTCTTGAAGCCCACCATGCAATGCTTGCTAGCTTCTCCCCCATGCGGTCCCCTCCTCCCCCATCTAGCAGAGTTTGGCAACATATCTGCTGGTGCAGAGCTGGTGTAGATCGGATTCTTGTGCTGAGAGAAGCACACATGAGCTCTGTGACCTCCTCCACTGACGTGTGTGCTGACGATCACGGAATTAGGTGGAGGACCCGTCGGGGATCAGTCCAGTTGACTGCTGATCGCACACACTGCACAGCTTGGAAAGTGTCTGTCAGCAGAAGATCGGCTCTCCGGATGGCTCAGTGAAGGGGGTATTCGTCTCGCTTGGATTATTTCACAGCTTTTTCCTCCTTGGGTTTGGAAATTACACTTTGCTCGGGTCATCTGGAGTTGGCTGCTGCTCAGGTTCCTCTGCTGGGGCTTGCAGAAAGGATGGTCACCTGGGGACTCTACACATCATAGGGATCACAGGTGGAGATGTTCTGAGCAGCTGATTGATCGCATTGGTTTATTTTGGATGGAATACACTTGTGGATCAGCAGTGGATGGCAGGAGCAGCTGAAGAGCCATGCATTGGCTTATGTCACTTGGAAAAAGCCAATCACCTCTGCTATCCCAGGTACATGGCTCTGCTTGTCATTAGAGTCACTTGTCACCATTGCATTCACTGTTTGCTGATTTTGTTGTATTATTTGTTCAGCTAAGTAATAGAAAAGTGCGGTGGATTCATTGCTGGAAGCTTCTTTGCACACTGAAAACAGTGATGCATCAGCCAGCTGGGGGGATCTGTTCTAATTGCATAGATTGCTGTAATAAATTCAATGCAATCCTTTGCTTTCTATTCTGATGCGCATGTATTATTCAAATCTTCATTTCCAGACTGTGTCAGTGGGTGTGCTTGGAAGATCTGCTTCCTAGAACATTGTGTTCTGAGTGACACATGGACGGGCTGTGGCTAGTAATGTCACCCAAGTTTTTTGATGTGGTCAGGGGATGACAGAGCACAAGCTCCTGTGACAAGGCTGCTGTGACATGTTGATGTTGTAGGTCACGTGATCAGTGGGCTAAATGCTCAAATTACATTTTATTTCTACATTGATCTGAGCGGCAATATTAACATCCATGCACATGGAGCAAAGGTAAATAACTGGTGGTATAATATCTCATAATATAGACTAACAAGTAAATATATATCAAATAATTGAAAAACATGAATATAGCATAAAAAGAGACTATGAATATACATTTTTATATACTGGACACCGCATTTCTCTGTAAAAAAAACAAATGTGCAGATTTAACAATTATATACCTATAAAAGGTTTATTGTGCCATGACAAGAAACATACATTGAGTGATACTCTAATAATGCACTAGTGAAGTGGCAATATTGCTGCTATTCAGTTTATGACTGCTTCCACATGTCACAGCAGATGGAAGATTTGCAGTGTTGCTGAGTGATGGGAAAGATCATGGCAACTTCTTCTTCTGTACTTTATCCCAAGGAGTGTTTTCTGTAAGGACTGTATAATATACCCACCCAAGAAACTTGTATTTTCTGCTAGGATTCACATATTTAAAGGCATTCATTTCTTTTTAACCTGATTGGTTGTTTGAGGTGAAGGATGACTGGGATGTGTTAATCTTAGCTCTGTTCTTCCAGGAACCTGGTTGGTTGTTTGAGGTGAAGGATGACTGGGACATGTTATAATAATCTTAGATAAGTGACAGCTCTGTTCTTCCAGGAACCTGGTTGGTTGTTTGAGGTGAAGGATGACTGGGACATGTTATAATAATCTTAGATAAGTGACAGCTCTGTTCTTCCGGGAACCTGATTGGTTGTTTGAGGTGAAGGATGACTGGGATGTGTTATAATAAGATAAGTGACAGCTCTGTTCTTCCAGGAACCTGATTGGTTGTTTGAGGTGAAGGATGACTGGGATGTGTTATAATAAGATAAGTGACAGCTCTGTTCTTCCAGGAACCTGATTGGTTGTTTGAGGTGAAGGATGACTGGGATGTGTTATAATAATCTTAGATAAGTGACAGCTCTGTTCTTCCAGGAACCTGATTGGTTGTTTGAGGTGAAGGGTGACTGGGATGTGTTATAATAATCTTAGATAAGTGACAGCTCTGTTCTTCCAGGAACCTGATTGGTTGTTTGAGGTGAAGGGTGACTGGGATGTGTTATAATAATCTTAGATAAGTGACAGCTCTGTTCTTTCAGGAACCTGGTTGGTTGTTTGAGGTGAAGGGTGACTGGGATGTGTTATAATAATCTTAGATAAGTGACAGCTCTGTTCCTCCAGGAACCTGATTGGTTGTTTGAGGTGAAGGGTGACTGGGATGTGTTATAATAATCTTAGATAAGTGACAGCTCTGTTCCTCCAGGAACCTGATTGGTTGTTTGAGATGACGGATCTCTGGGATGTGTTATAATAATCTTAGCTCTGTTCTTCCAGGAACCTGGTTGGTTGTTTGAGGTGAAGGATGACTGGGATGTGATATAATAATCTTAGATAAGGGACACCTCTGTTCTTCCTGGAACCTGATTGGTTGTTTGAGGTGAAGGATCGCTGGGATGTTTTACTGTAATCTTAGATAAGTGACAACTCTGCTCTTCCAGTAATCTGATTGATCATTAGCAGAGAACTGCTAGCTCTTGCCTCAGAGAACAATCAGAGCACAGTGGCCCTTGGCTTGATAATACCAAGCAGCTGTTATTAGACAGGATGATGAGTAAGCCATTATGGCTAGGCACATAAATCCTCATGTAATGTAGACAAATGTAGACAAAGGGGGTTATTTACAAAAGGCAAATCCACTTTGCACTACAAGTGCAAACTTCAAGTGCAAAGCGCACTTGAAATTGCACTGAAAGTGCACTTGGAAGTAAAGTCACTGTTGATCCGAGGGGGACATGCAAGGAAAATAAAAAAACAGCATTTTAGCATGCACGTGATTGGATAATACAACCAACAGAGCTTCCCCTCATTTCAGATCTAGCCCTCAGTTTTACAGTGACTGCACTTCCAAGTGCACTTTCAGTGCAATTTCAAGTGCACTTTGCACTTGTAGTTTGCACTTATAGTGCAAAGTGGATTTGCCTTTCATAAATAACCCCATAGGTGTGACTCTTTTCTCTTCTCAAGAAAAAGTTGTGAAATCAGATTGGTGAAGTCAGTTAAAACTTAGGGACTGAGTCATAAAAAAGCACATTTCAGTCAAGTTTGTAATTTAAAGGGGTCATTTTTATCCTTGCATTATGTGTTTACTTTAAAACAATTTTGCTCAGTTCTAATTGGGTGTTTTAAAGTGAACACAGGGTAGGGTGGAATGATCTTCTTGGTAAAGTGGCCTCTAAAGTTTGCCATACACTATATAAACAGGTTTTTTATTCTCTGTACAATCTCATTTAGATTTACCAAACTATACAGTATAAGGACATACCTTAAAAATCCATTCATTTAGTATGAAATTAAACAGGCCCTTGCACTACATAACTGATGGTAGCTCTAAAAAAGACATAGTCTTAGGGGGTTATTTACTAAAGGCAAATCCACTCTGCACTACAAGTGCACTAAAAGTGCACTTGGAAGTGCAGTCACTGTAGATCTGAGGGGGACATGCAAGGAAAATAAAAAACAGCATTTTTGCTTGCATATGATTGGATGATAAAATCAGCAGAGCTTCCTCTAATTTCAGATCTTCCCCTCAGATCTACAGCGACTGCACTTCCAAGTGCACTTTCAGAGCACTTGTAGTGCAGAGTGGATTTGTCTTTAGTAAATCAACCCCATAGTGTAAAGTGTATGGGTAGCTTTGAAGAGCTGCTGCGTGAAGTGACCATGCCCTGCTGAAATGTATGCCCATCCACAAAGAAGGCTCTCTTACATTCAGGTTCATACAGCAGAGATGGTGGTGGAATTAATACTCCCTTCATCCCCATCCTCCCTTGTCAGCCTTTTCCTTTTCTGCATTGAATGAAGTTCAGCTTCACTGTTGACGTAAAACCTTCTGGCTGTACATTGCCAATGACAGATATTTTGCTGGTTGCTTGTCTATCACACTGACCTCCTTGCTTCAGTACTTTGATTCACCGGCCTGCAACAACAGGGCAGATAAGGACTTCAGACTTTTCTGATCTGCATACTTGTTAAGTGACTCGGGAAGTACTTATGCCAGCAGGTTGTCATAGGAGCCAGGCAAAAAAGGGGTCAGCAATGGAAGCTTAATAAGGGGTGATCAAAGCAATGGAAGCTTCCACATTTCTTTATGAAAGGTTTACTTTAAGGGCTCTTTTACATAAGTGTGTCCCTTTTTAGGCTCCATGCACACAGGACGTTCAAAAAAGTATTTCTGGACGTCGGATTGCTGGCAGGAAAACACTGCTTAAAAAACACATTTTTAAGAGCGTTTTTTAAACGCTAGCGTTTTTGGGCGTTTTTTTTAAATTACGGTACATCCAGCTTACATTCAGCTCTGCAATGTAAAAAACGCTGATAAAAAAGCGTTTATGAGCGTTTATGCACATTTTTCAGCATTGTTTGTGGTCAGAAGAACTGCTCTTGAGTGCGATTTTAGGGCGTTCAGACAACAGCCCATAAGCTTCCCTGCTGATAAACTTCAAAATAACGTCCATTTGTGCATGGACACATAGGATAACATAGAGGGGAGTTTAATAGCTATTAAAAAAAAAAACAAAAAACGCCCAAACCCCTAAAACCGTCAGTTTATCAGCTTCAGTGTGCATGAGGCCTTAATGATTGTGCGCTTGTAGCCTGCCAACTGAGAGGATTTCTCCCTGAAAACAATGCTGTATGTGTGACAGGGTCAGAGTATTTCTCACTGAAACGAGACAACAATCATCAGTAAACTGCCCGCTGTGATTCCCAATTAAGAAAAAAACACTAATATAAAAAGATTCTGTGTGGCCTTGTCCTGATCTGGCACCCTACCTGGAAATTATAAACAGTGTAATTGCTACTCAATAGACAAATGGTGGAAAGTGTACCAGCGTCATTTATGTGTCAGTAAGGTACATATGAATGTGCAAATAGTTGCAGTTCTATAGGCAGAGAAGCTATCTGGAGAAGTTGGGGGAGTAATGGAAACATATCAAATATCATTTTCAGAGATTTTGTTTCAGAATTGTTTCAAAGATGCAACACACTGGGGTTAATTTACTAAAACTAGAGAGTGCAAAATCTGGTGCAGTTGTGCATGGTAGCCAATCAGCTTCTAACTTCAGCTTGTTCAATTATAGCGGATTTAAACCCCCAGATACACAGAGATGAAACAAATCTCCCTACATACATTTTACATGTATATCTGCTGTCTTCGACTTTCTAGACTGTTTAGAAAGTGCATGTCATATTAGAATTTTCTCTTCATGTTCAGCACTGGGTGTGGATTCTTGGCATACACTGTGTGATAGCTGATTGGAGGAAAGAGCATCCCCCCTCCACATAGGTAGAGGAATGAAGGAATGTGCAGAGCTGTGCTGTGAATAGACCAGCTGTCTGCTAAGCTATTTCTATGCACCATCCCCGACACAAATTTCAGGCTGGTTTTATCTTGGTTGTTGGAGAGCTTGTCAGAAGCAGCAGAAAGACACAGGACTTAGTTCAAATTTCATGAATGGGGTTTACATCCACTCTAAGCTTTGACAAAAAAAAAAAAAAACTGGAAGCTGATCGGTTTCTATGCAGAGCACCAGATTTTGCACTCTCCCGTTTTCATAAATTAACTCCAATAATTACATATGCAACACAAACTTTAGAATTTTTTTTTTTTTTATGGTTGAACTAGATGGACTTGTGTCTTTTTTCAACCTGACTATCAACAATCAACAATGTATTATCACCAATATTGGCAATATTTATTTACCAGTTTGTGGCAACAATAGTGCCATACAGTAAAAGTGTTGCAAAAATAAACTTCTTGAATTTGTCGCACGTGTCGGTTTTAACAATGCAAATTTTGCAGATTACTCATGAATTTGGCTCAAGGCTTCTGACTGTATACACACTACCCTAAATATGTCACAAATGCCTTATTGAATTGCCCCCTCTCAGTATATTTAGGGAAAAGCCATCCTCCAACAACCAGGGCTGCACCAGCGAAATCACAGGCATAAGAAGCTCTTGTGTGACCCTGCCTTTAGAATACGACAGGCATAAGATTTTCCTGTCACTGGTTTTCGTTTGAGTGAATGTCACCTGGTAAAAATCCCACATGGATTTCACAATCAAGTAGGTATGGTCACTCTCACCTCATGGCACATGACAGAAGGGAAGATAAGACATTTCTACAGGAAACGCACTTGCCTGCAATATACCTAATGACAAATAGTTTTGTTTGTATCATTTATGTAACAGGGGAAAGTAATCTTGTCATTGCTAAAAAGCAAGTAATCTGGCAAATGCAATGCAGGAATCCTAAGTCTATACTGTATGTACATTTACAGTCATTTCAAGAGCATCCCCAGATGTCAAAAGCCTGGGGCATTTCAACATGCAAGTTAAAAGTGAAGCACTGATACCCCATCCCGCTCATGTGCTCACCACTGGCCCTTCACAGTCATAGCCAGCCTTTCTCAACCTTTTTTTTTTTTAACATGAGGGAGCTCTTGAAATAACTTTCATATCTCGGGGGACCCCTGCTAATAATTAGTGTATATATATATATATATATATATATATATATATATATATATTGTAGCAGGGCGGTACACTACCAGGGTCCAGATTTTGTAAGCAGCCAGCACACTAATGGGTCAGCTGTGTGCTGGGCTTTAAGTATCGACCTTACCTTACCTGGGTTCTGGTTCCCCCCCCCTGCAGACATGAAGTCTGGCCCAGGAGTCAGGAGCTCTCCACCTAGGAGAGAGGTGGGAGCCAGTGCAGCACGAGGCTGCTAGCTGTATGCACCGAGTTGGTGAGAGACCAGTCTGTGGGAGAGAAACCAAAGCCTAAAGGGTAAGGCCAGAGCAGAAATGCTGCGTTTACAAGCCAGAAAGGCTGAATGTCATTTATTTTGAAGCAAGATTCAAATGCTGAATACCCCTGCGAGGGAAACTCCTGTGTGTTTGCTGAACTTTCTTTTAAATACAAATGGGCAAGACAAGCCCTTAAACGAAGGGAAAGGAAATGGCGGTGTCCGTAGAAGGACTTGCTGCAAGATCTTACTATATATATATATATATATATATATATATATATATATATATATATATATATATATGTATATATATATATATATATATATATATATATAAAAACCTTGGGTTCATCATTGGCATGGATCATATGTTAAGGTATAAGAATAAATAGAAAAAATAAGGAATGTTGTGTACTTAGCATATGTAAACTCCCAGGGCTGTTCTATAGGACACAATTATTTCAAGTAATAATAGAGAATAGAAATAAATAAATAATAATGCCTTGAAAAGAAATGCAAACTATTAAAATTGTGTTTTCTTGCATTGGTAGTCCATGGAAAAATGCCCCCTTACAATAGTGGTCCACGGCATGCTCTCCTACAGTGGCAGTCTTAAAGAATCAGAGTCAGTAAGAATGCTCCATATGTTGGTGGTCCATTTAAAAGTGCTCCCTTAGGCCCATTTCACATTAGCAGTCGGATCATGTCCACCTGTTCATTTTTCATCTCATTGGAGTGGTGGGTGTGAATGGACTTGTGTCCATTTACACCACCTACCACCAATCTGATCTGATCCTGCAAAAAAAAAAAAAAAAAAGGGGGATCTGTTCCCCTCTGTCTGCTCGGATCGGATTGTAGGGCAGCCGGTGTAAACAAACAATTGCTGGCCCAAGGAAAAGTGCTCCCTTACATTAATGGTCAATGTAATGCTCCCTCACATTGGATTTCTGTGGAGAAAGGGGGAACTCTTGAATGAGTGATCAGCGGGGTAAGGACCACTCCACATTAGTGGTCATTGGGAGAAGGTTGCCTTTATACTGGTGCTCAGTGGTAAAAATGCTCCATACATTGTTGGCCAGTGGTAAGAAGGCTACATATATTGGTGGTCCATAGAAAAGTTCTCTTTTACATGAGTGTCAGTAAAATGCTCCCTTGCATTGGCAGTCAGTGTAGAAGAAAAATCTTGGATCAATGACCAGTGGGGTATGAGCCACCCTACATTGGTGATCATTGGCAGAAGGTCCCTTTTACACTGGTGGCCAATGTGAATAATGCTGCTAACATTAGTGGTCAATGATACAAATGATCCCAGCATTGGTAGTCAATGATAAGAATTATCCAAGCATTGGAGGTCAATGGGAATAATGATCCAAGCATTGGTGGTCAATGGGAAAAGGTAGATAGAAACAACAATGGCATCTATGGTCACTTATCTGAGAGACAGAAATTGTTCATTGCTCAAGGAAACTCCAGAGGTTGCTAGGGGTTCCTAGAGCAACAAACAATTTCTGTCTCTCAGATAAGTAGCCATGGATCCTGATTATGAGAAAGGCTGTGATGTGCCCTTGATGAAAGGATCTGTAACATTCATTGCAGAAACAAGTCATTGCCAGTACTTACAACTCACAGTCAGTAAAAATAAGCCATGTGCCTGATATCATTTACAGTACTAGGAGATTCCATCCTGAATGGTGTTACTATGACTCTTACATTTGAGTCCCACTTTGCAGTTTGAAGAATGAAATAAGAATACTTAGTACATAGAATTAGTTATGCGCTTGTAGCAGGCTTCATGTTGCAGTGCCAGATTACAGATCTGCTACAGAGATTATGTAACTGACAAAACACACACACAACTCACACACACATTCATGGTGCACCTGTCTTAATAAAACATGTTTGAACGCACAGTCCTTCCTGCTAATGAACTGTGACTGCAATGTTATCGGTTAATAGTAATTTAACAATAGGCTTTTGGAGGGGTATTAAAATATAAAAATTGCCTGTAGCAACTTTAAAAATAAAAATGTAGTATTGAGAAAAGGAGAAATATGTATTTATTCATGTATATTCATGTACACGAATAGTATTTTTTAAAATGTATTATTTAATTTATTTATTTATTAAGTGTAATTTATTTATTTAAGTGTGTGTGCATTTTTATTTAATTTACAGTATGCATTCTAATTAAACAACTGCAGTTTCTTCTTAAAATAGAACTATCCTGTGGCAATACATTTTCTAAAAGTGATACTGCAGGTTGGATAAATGTTAAAAAGCAATGTACACTCACCATTACAAACTACTGTTGGCATTCATGAACATGGACATTTTTATGCATTCTCTATGCCTAGCATAAATTTCCTGGTGCTTTCTCTCAACTAGGGAGCCACATGTGCTGTGTACAGCCTGATTTCCAAATGAATGGCTGTCCGCAGCCATACTCTTGTAAACGGCAGTGCTTCCTTGCATACACAGGTAAAGATTCATATAGACATTATTTATTTGAATTGCATGCTGTACACGGCACCTGTGGCTCCCTGGGTGACGGAAAGCAACAGGAAATTTACATTAGGCATAGAAAGTGGCTAAAAATGTCCATTGGTGCGTGCATGGGAGAAAATGTAAGCTAGCGAAGTTAAGTCCAAAGCTATATTTGAATTATTAGATGTAAAAAAATGCTGCCCTTTCCTCATATTATAGGGCTTTTGCCATAATGTACCTCTACTAGGAGTAAAGCTATGAAACTAAACTATGCATGGTCTTTCAGGGCCATTTAGATGCATACACCTAAATGGCCCTGAAAGACCACGCATAGTTTAGTTTCATAGCTTTACTCCTAGTAGAGGTACATTATGGCAAAAGCCATATAATACACGAGGAAAGGGCAGCATTTTTTTATATCTAATAATTTGCTTGCTGGGAAATTGCTGCTGTTTTGGAAAATGACATAGGAGCAAGTCACCATGCTGAGTGCCTCTGACGTGGTATGATTCAAATAATGCTCACAAATATTTATAACTTCTCAAGAGATGGTTTTTGCATTCATGAATGTTAAAATTTTGGATTCAAGGACCAAGTATTCAGCTGTGACAAGCTGTTTATAGAAACTGAAATGACAACATTACTTGTACCAGCCTTTCTCAATCGTTTTAACTCAGAGGAACCCTTCAAATTATGGAAGTCTCAGGGAACCCCTGCTAAACTGATTATACCTACAGCTCATGGTACTGTACATTAGTGTGATCAATATGTTGTAGCAAGCTTCAATAAAAAGAATACATAATATAGTATACCTAGTACATTTGACACCCAGGGCAGTTCATTTTGAACATCCCCCTGTTCTATACAACAAAATTGTTTTAAGTAACAATTTTGAACTAAAATGGATATATACGTCAGCATAGAAGATACCCCTTACATTGGTGGTTAGTGGAATTTTGCCATCTGGTATTGGTGGTCAGTGTAGGTCAGTGCCATCTTAAGAGCATTATAGGCCCCCGGGCAATACAGTGCACTGGGGCCCTGTCTACACAATAACACACGATTGCCCATCAACTGCAGTTTTACTGTGCCTGTGAATGCACCCTCACTGTGCCCACCAATGCACTCTCACTGTGCACACCAATGCAGCCTCACTGAGCCCACCAATGCACCCTCACTGTGCCCACCAATGCAGCCTCACTGTGCCCACCAATGCACCCTCACTGTGCCCACCAATGCAGCCTCACTGTGCCCACCAATGCAGCCTCACTGTGCCCACCAATGCAGCCTGTATAATATATATATGTTTGGATGGTTCTAAGTAGTTTTCTAGCAAAAAAAAAAAAAAAAGATTTTTTTTTTTTTACATGTAGTAAAGTATGTAATAATTGGTCCAGTGGTTGGAAGTGGTTAAAGGCAACCTAAACATTGTGTTCTGTATTATATTGGATAACTCACAGGTGCACTTTAAAGAGCATTATTTCCAAAAAAAGAGTGTTTGGATGTGCAGCAATGCTTTCATAAAGTGCCACGTATCTAAGGCTGGCCATACATTATACAACTTTATTGTACAATTTTACGATTTACCAAAACCATATAATATGAGGTCAAACGTAAACACTTTCAATTAGTATGCAATGAGGCAGGCCCTTGGACTACATAGCTGAAGGTAAATCTAAAAACGAATAAGAAAATTGTATAATGTATGGCCAGCTGCTGGTGTCCAAAAAATGTAAGTTTCATATAAAATGTGTGCTGGATGCAGCCATGCCTGCAGCATCCGGGCACAGAGCAGTGCTAAAAGCTCAGACTTTTATGCCATTTGTATGCAACTCTATGTAAAGGTTCCAGTGATTTAAAGGAGCCCTCCCAGCTGATTTTCCACTGGTGAGGACTTTGTGCGCAGCATGAATCTAAAAAAGCAAGCTCTGCAGAATCTCAGCCTGCTGTAGAACACTGTGATCTTGTTTTATATGACAGCTTGAGGTGTGCTTTATTATAGCCTTTATTACTGGTTCACATGCACTGTTTGTAAATAACATTTTGTAATGCTACTTTTTGTACCACAATAATTATTATTTGTATCCCTTTGTAGAACATGCTGAAAATCACGTAAAGTGTTCCCCTGTAATTTGCAGCCATGGTACCTATATGTGACAATTGTTTCCAGCAGTGTCTGTGATTTCTAACAATGACCAGCCATATATGAGGCCTCTTTGTACAGGGGTGTTCTGCATGCTCTGTAATTGCTGATAGGTTGTTAGTATATTATTGAATTAGGATGACATTGTAGGGAATGGATCACGTCATGCTGTGCAGCTGAAACACATTATGGCACTTGAAAATCATTGGTACTAATATTATGGCCAGCTTGACTTGAATCTAAACTCTGGTTAAATAGTCAAATACACAAATTAAATACATGTAGGAGATCTGTTTTACTTGAAAAAAAAAAACAATAGTATTTCTGCCTATGAAGTCTTGAGATGTATACAGTTCTGCCTGATAAAGGAGGTGGGCTGCAGTTTCACTTTTACTTACAGGTCTCCTCCCCACCCCCACCTTGTGACTGGACAGTTAAAGGAGAAGCAGAAGACTGATGGACTAATCTCTCTGTCGCTCTGCTCTCCCCCCCCATCTGCATGTCCTGTGCACTGCAACACGGTCTGATACCAAGTCAAATTCTGTCACAAGAACATATGTAATGATGTATTAATGAATACAGAGCTGCATTATATTGTGTCTTTTATATCTGCTTGGCTTTCAGCTTTTAATTACCTGTGCAAATTTAAAGTGGTTGTAAACCTCAGACATGAAATATGAACAAAGCATATCCCTCTATAGTGTGTACTTGTCTCAATTAGGAGCACTAAGTGTCATTTCTGTCTGTTACTTTGTTCAGACAGCTATCTGCATGAGCCACTTCTGACAAGTTTTCCTGACACCAAGGGAAAAAAAGGTGACAGGGGAGGGACCTCCAGCTGATTAACAGCCTCAGCTCTGTTCCTTTGTGCTGTGTGGAGGGGTGTGTGTCACTTCCCTCCAATCAGCAATCAGAGCTCTCCCCACTGAGCTCTGAAGAGTGTACCTTCAGCTCTCCGTCTTATTTTCTTCTGAACCCTCAGAAAAGCTTATTAATTTAGCACTTTGAACAGATGTAGAGAAGAGAAGACTGTAGATAAACAGGTACAACTTATGTAGGAGATTTTGTTTCATCTCTGTGTATCACCTGAGGCCAGTCACTTCACTGGGTTTATGTAAGGTTTTACAACCACTTTAATTTACCTGTGCAAAATAAAAGTGGTTGTTAAGCCACTACTATAAAATCCTTCCATCCCCTCTGTAACATAACAATATGTGCCCCTGTGCCTGTGTTATTTAAAAAATATGCCGATCTGTACCTACTATATATCAGAGGGTCTCCTGGCGATCACGTGACTCCTCGGCTCTCTCCTCTCCCCAGCTGACTGCTATGGTGGGCGGGACCAAGCACTCCTGATGACATCAGCCGGGGAGGAGGGGAAGAGAGGAGAGAGAGCCGAGGAGTCACGTGAGCGCCGGGAGATGCTCTGATATAAGGTACAGATCGGCATACACAGGGGCACATATTGTTATGTTACAGAGGGGATGGGAGGATTTTATAGCAGTTATGAGAGCAGCAGGAGGGCAGGGGGACGGGCACTGACACGAGCAAACAGGGAGGGGGGCAGAGGAGGACAGAGAAGGACAGAGCAGGGCTGCGGATGAGGGAGGCACATAAAACTGACCACGGTGTCAGGGCTCAGCAGCCATGATAAACTGTGGTCAGTTTACAGAGGGGAGGGTATAGCCAGGCAGGATTAGCCAGGTATTTCAGGTAATAGAAGGGACCAAATGACACAGCACAAGCACTGTGCTGTATAACATGATTTAAGGGAACAGGATCTGTTTTTTTTTTTTTTTTTTTATGTTAACAAACACTTTAAAGCAGTATTAAAATCGAAAGCAAACATTTATTATATTGCAGCTTACCAATTCTTATATGTCATGGCTGTATTAGTTTCTTTTTTAGGTTTTCTTTCTTTTCTCTATCACCTGGTGATCCTGCTAGTAGGTCTGTTTTTTTTCAAGCTGGCCTTCAGATGTAGCATGGGTGCTTAGTCTGTGGCCCTCCAGCTGTTGTGGAACTACAAGTCCCATCATGCTTCTGCCTCTGAGAGTCATGCTTGTAACTGTCAGCATGACTCCCACAGGCAGAGGCATGATGAGACTTGTAGTTCCACAACAACTGGAGGGCCGCCAGTTTGACCCCCCTACTCTAACCCATGGGTGCTCAACCTGTGGTCCTCCAACTGTTGCACCACAGGTTGAGCACCCATGGGTTAGAGTAGGGGGGGTCAAACTGGCGGCCCTCCAGTTGTTGTGGAACTACAAGTCTCATCATACCTCTGCCTGTGGGAGTCATGCTTGTAACTGTCAGACTTGCAATGTCACATGGGACTTGTAGTTCCGCATCACCTGGAAGGCCGCCAGTTTGACACCTGTGAAGAGGGTCGAGACAAACCATTTACCACTGCTTATAGTGATCGGCTTTTATTTTATGTAAAACCTTTATCCCAAAAAAACAAAACTGTTTGCCGTAACTGCTTATAAAATATTAGCTGGGGTTTGGTTTCAGTTTGATAGTGTATTTAAATCTTCTAGTACATTTAGCACTCCCCCCCCCAGACAGGCAATGCTGCCGTCCAAAGGTGTCTCTGTTGCCCCTTCACCCAGACTGGTGGCACTCTAATATGGGAGGTGTGTTACTGGCGAGATCACCAGGTGAAAACAGAGGGCGAGGAAGCCTAAGAAAGAAAACGAATGCAGTCACCACATCTAGTAAGCTGCAATTTTTTTACATTTTTGGTTTGCTACAAGCATGGTTGTGCCGTGACTGTGATAAGTAATGCAGGATGGTAAACCATAGATTGTCAGACAAATACTTTTAGCGAATGCGATCAAGAAGAGAAAAGCTACAGCAGTAGAAGGTAGAATTCATTTCTGGAGTCACAGCAGGCCAATTTGTTTGAGAGGTTTCTCAAAACTAAGCAGTAGGAGCGAGTGCCCATGTTTGTGTTAAATCATCTGGGTTTTTCTTGCTGTATAAATAGTTTATGCATTATTCAGACCGAGTGAGTACTGAAAGCACATGTAAGTCTTATGTGTATTTCTCAGGGGCATGAGTGTAAGAAACAGGTTCAAGGAATTTACAATGAGAAATGGGTGAATTAAAGGATAATGACACTTACATTCAAAATTAAAAGGCTGCAAAAAGCAGTGGGTACCAACCTATAACTGTAAGTGTGCCCATTGGCAACTGAAGTCATCCTCCCAACTGCCCAACCTGTACAGGGCATGCACAGTGCTTATATCGCCTGAGGCTCTTCATAGTGTCACTAATAGTCGGTAGCATACTCTAATGCCGCGTACAAACGGTCGGAAAATGCGACCGTGTGTATGCTCCATCGGCCTTCTGGAATTCCAGCCAGCAAAAGATTGAGAGCATGCTCTCAATTTTTCGGTCGGGAAAAGTTCCTATCTGAAAATACGATCGTCTGTGGCAATTCCGACGCGCAAAATCCCTACGCATGCTCGGAAACAATTCAACGCATGCTCGGAAGCATTGAACGTCATTTTCTAGGCTCGTCGTAGTGTTGTACGTCACCACGTTCTCGACGGTCGTAATTTCAGCTAACTTTTGCGTGACCGTGTGTATGCAAGGCAAACTTGAGCAGAATCCGTAATATCTTTTTCCGACGAGTAAACCGAATGCGTGTACGCAGCAGGTCCCATGCACACAGGACGTCGAAAACGCTGCTTTTACAGGCGTTTTGACTTTTTTTTCCTGCCCCACTATGTTAGCCTATGTATTCATGCACACATAAGCATTTATAGGTGTTTAGAGGCAGAAAAAAACCATCACAGGCACGTCCAGAAGAGAAGCGTTTGGATGAAAAAAATGGCAAACGCGAATTAACGCTAGACGACACTTGTTCGTTCATTTACCACTTGTGGACCAGTCGCTGTCATTATACAGCGGCAGGCCAGCTCGTTCCCGCAAATCGCTCCCGACTGGCGCATGCTGATGTACGTCGGCAGAATGGCACGGCTGGGCAAATGGGCATACCCGTACGTCCCTTTGTATTTCCCGCCGTGCCATTGCGTGCGCGCCGGGAGCTCCGTGAGTCGGGTCACGGGTCCCGTAGACTCGATCGCCGCGGGGATACCCGCGATCGCCTCACGGAAAGGATGAATGGGGAGATGCTAATGTAAACAAACATCTCCCCGTTCTGCCTAATGACAGTGTCACTGATCTCTGCTCCCTGTGATTGGGAGCAGAGATCAGTGACGTGTCACATGTAGCCAGCCCCCCCACAGTTAGTAACACATCCCTAGGACCCCCTCCCTAGCTCCCTAGTGGTTAACCCCTTCACTGCCAGTGTCATTTACACAGGAATCAGTGCATTTGTATAGCACTGATTGCTGTATAAATAACAATGGTCCCAAAAATGTGTCAAAAATGTCCGATGTGTCCGCCATAATGTCGCAGTCACGATAACAATCGCTGATTGCCGCCATTACTAATAATAATAAAAAATTAATAATAAAAATGCCATAACTATCCCCTATTTTGTAAACGCTATAACTTTTGTGCAAACCAATCAATAAACACTTATTGCGATTTTTTTTTACCAAAAATATGTAGAAGAATATGTATCGGCCTAAACTGAGGGGAAAAAAATGTTTTTTTTAAATATTTTTGGGGATATTTATTATAACAAAAAGTAAAAAATAATGCATTATTAATGCAAATTGTCGCTATTTTTTTGTTTAGAGCGCAAAAAATAAAAACTGCAGAGGTGATCAAATACCACCAAAAGAAAGCTCTAATTGTGGGAAAAAAAGGACGTCAATTTTGTTTGGGAGCAACGTCGCATGACCGCGAAATTGTCAGTTAAAGCGACGCAGTGCCGAATCGAAAAAAAAGCTCTCGTCAAGAAGGGGGTAAATTCTTCTGGGGCTGAAGTGGTTAAGAGCTACAGCAGGCGCGCGACCGTGTTTGTGGGACTGGGAAGCTTTCGCTTTCTGAGTGAGTAATAAACCTTTCCCTGGTTAAGAAGTGCATTCGGCCTGTGTGTAACTTGCTGAGCAGATACTAGGAGCATTGCTACCAACACCCTGAGAGACCCCCGTGTCGAAGGGACATAACAGAAGGGCTCAGGTAAGAAAAAAAAGGTGGGGGGCTCTGGGGGGAGCTGCAGCACAGAAGGTTTATCACCTTAATACATAGAATACAATAAGGTGGAAGACCTTAAGGCTTTAGAACCACTTTAAGGGTTTAGTCTAGATTGGCCATTACTCTCTATTATCCAGCCTGACCCAGACTCTGCCCCCATCTCTCCTTTTGGCTGGCTCTACACTTTTCTATCTCATTCTACAATCTCTGTACAGTTTCCTTTAGGCCCGGTTCACACTCGTGTGGTGCAGAAAACACATGCTATTTGAACAGGAATCGCACCGCATCGCAGTGCAACTTGAGCTATTCATTCTGTATGGCTCAGATCACACCGCATTCGCACCAAACTCATGCAGGACCCAATTTTTGTTCCGCACCAGAATGGGATCCCATGGATGTTCACACCCATAGGATCCCATTCTGCAAATCACACTGCGTTTTGAAAAAACGATTTCAGGGTGTCGTCAACTTTACATACTGTACACTCCGCAACTAGTTCGTATGAACGGGTTGCGACTTTAATGCGGTGTGGAATCTGCAGCGAATTCGCTGTGAATTCACACCGCATCTAGTGTGAAGAGGGCCTAATGCCGCGTACACATGATCGGAAATGCCGCCAGCAAAACTCAGATGAGAGCTTTTTGTCGGAAAATGCGACTGTGTGTATGCTCCATCGGTCTTTTGCTGGCGGAATTCCAGAGAGATTGAGAGCGTGTTCTCTATTTTTCGGTTGGGAAAAGTTCCCATTCAAAAATGCGTTTGTCTGTATGCAATTCGGACGCTCCAAAAATCACGCGTGCTCGGAAACAATTCGACACATGCTCAGAAACAATTCGACGCATGCTCAGAAGCATTGAATTTCATTTTCTCGGCTCGTCGTAGTGTTGTACGTCACCGCGTTCTTGACAGTCGAAAGTTCAGAGAACATTTGTGTGACCGTGTGTATGTAAGGCAAACTTGAACGGAATTCTGTCAGAAAAACCATCCAAGTTTTTTCTGACGGAAATTCCGATCGTGTGTACGCGGCATTAGAGTTAACAAAACTATGTTACATGAGGACAAACCTAAGCAATCTATCCAATTAGCATTGAACCAGACAGTCTTTTGCACTACATAGTTGATGGTGGATCTAAAGGAGATTGTACAATCAGATTGTATAGTCTATGGTCAACCTTAGACTATTTTGATATTGAAAAAGTAACATTTTTGCAAGTGTAATTTAGGCCAAGGTTAAGTAGGACCCTATGGGACAGGGCTTTCCCTCATTCTCAAGTATGTTTTATTGTATTGAACTGCACTTTAAAGGGAATGTATAATGTTTTTGAATTTTTTTTTAATGTATTTATTATCTTAAGAATACAAACATTTAAAACAAAATATTTTGCCATTTTTTGATTGTCAGCTTAATATGAAACATTGCATATTCATACTTCATATTTAATTTCAACAGCCAGTAAGCAAATCTCTAGGCTCCATTTTCACATGTTGACTAGACTATCCTAATTGCTTGCTTAAAAAAAGGTCTTTTGTTTACTAAGCTGAGTAACTAAAACTCATATTCCCCATACAGTTGGCTGAATCAGATGAGTGATTAACCCCATCCTCCCTGATTTGTTCACACCTGTGCAATGTATATTATGCATTGCATTTTAGCACATTTTATATGCATTACAGCTGAACACTATATGACATGCATTTTGATAAACATACATCAAAGAAGCAACATGCAGATTTTTTTTTTAGGGCCAGTTCACACTACATGCAGTCCAGTGCATTTTTTTTCTGCATCAAAAACGCATGGAAAGTAGGTAATATGTTTTCAAAGGCATAGTTCACACCAGTGCTTGCAGTTCCAGAAAAAAAAAGAACATGCTGCATTGGACTGTACTGGAACGCTGTAAAATGCATCAAAAATGCACTGCAAAAAAAGCTGCAGCCACTATATCTAAAAAGCTGGAATATCTTTTTTTTATTTTTTTTTGGGGGGGGGGGGGGGATTTAATACCCCTTTAAACATATTCTATCACTTTTTTATTATTCTGGAAAAAACACGACAACATAATTCCATCCACAAAGAAACATACATTTTAATTAGAATGCTGTAAAATGACACGGACTCCATGGGAACAACTGAACTGTGATTAGATCTATTTGTAAAGGATTCCCGGGAGAGAAGCAACTTTCATGTGCCTGGGAAGCTAAACCTTTTGTAACACAAATACGAGTAAATGAAAATATGTTACATAAGATCGGTTTTGTCAATCGGAGATGTTATCAGATTTGCTGACAAAATATCAGATTGTGACCGGACTAGGTTATAGAGATAATGCATTCATCAATAGGTGTGAGTTTTTAAATGCATATGAATCAATACGTTAGAGCCTGGAAATGCTGAGTCCATGTGCTCTCATTTTAATTGTAGCAGGCAAGTTTTGATACCAGATACTACCTAATTACAATGCTCCAAGGATAGTGTAACTATCTTACTGTAATTGTAATTGAAAGGGTAGCAGAACTCTCAAATTATACAGCAGTTCAGTCTGAAGAAGCAGGTAACCTCCTGAGTTTAAATTGCAGAAAGCACACTAACTGCCAAACCTGGTACCAGGAGTAAACTAAGAGTATTTTGCTCCAGGCATTTGCCACAAGCAGTTAGAATAATAGCAGGGAGACATCATCATTGTAAACAGAAAATGTCAAATCCCCAAATAATAAAAGGGCCATATCCTGTTACTCAATGGAGATTTCCTACAAAGTGAAATGTTAATTATTCCACTGCTATGTGTATATTCAGTGCCTGCAATGTTTTCCATTACCATTTAGTTGTCTGCGGAGAGCTTTTATGTTAGGCTTTGATGAATCAGCTGTATGCTCAATGTGGCAACTCTCACCAAGATGTGTAAATATACAAACTGCGTATTTGTCACAGAGCACTAACGATAGAGTGCATTACTTTTTATGTTATTATCTTTGTTGGGCAGTAATTCTGAAGATAAAGAAAACATTTTGTAACATTAAAGTATAACTTAGCCTGGGTTCACACTATAGCGAACACGTTCCATGTGATTCGCACCTGCGCTAAGGTGCAGATTTAATGCGATGTCTGTGCAATGCATTGGATACGCACAAAAAAGGTGCAGGGACTTTTTCCACCGCCCCCCGCACTGGAATCGGATCGCATGGATGAGAACACCCATGCGATCCGATTCCTGTCCGAATCCACAGTTCACAATGCGATCTGTGATCCGATCTTCGGGTGTCACTAACCGGTTCAATACAGGGCATTTTCACCCCCTTCCTTCCCAGGCCAATTTTTACTTTTCAGCGCTGTCGCACTTGAAACGACAATTGCGCAGGCGTGCGACGTTGTACCCAAAAAAAATTGACGTCCTTTTTTCCCCACAAATAGAGCTTTCTTTTGGTGATATTTGATCACCTCTGCGTTTTTTTTTTTTTTTTTTTTGCGCTATAAACAAAAGAAGAGCGACAATTTTGAAAAAAACACAATTTTTTACTTTTTGCTATAATAAATATCCCAATTTAAAAAAAAACAAACAAATTTTTTCCTCAGTTTCGGCCGATACATATTCTTCTACATATTTTTGGTAAAAAAAAATCGCAATAAGCGTATATTGATTGGTTTGCGCAAAAGTTATAGTGTCTACAAAATACGGGATAGATTTATGGCATTTTTAAAAAAAAAATATTTATTTATTTTTTTTACTAGTAATAGCAGCGACCGCGATTTTTATTGTGACATTATGGCGGACACATCGGGCACTTTTGACACATTTTTGGGACCATTCACATTTATACAGCGATCAATGCTATAAAATTGCATTGATTACTGTGTAAATGTGACAGGTAGTGAAGGGGTTAACCACTAGGGGGACACAAGGGGTTAAATATGTTTCCTAGGGAATGATTCTAACTGTAGGGGGAGGGGACGTACAAGGGGAGTAGACCGATCAGTGTTCCGCTGTACTGGGAACACAGATCGGTCTCCTCTCAACTGACAGGATGTGGATCTGTGTGTTTACACACACAGATTCACGGTCCGGCCCGGTTAACGGGCAATCGCGGGTGCCCAGCGGACATTGCGGCCGACGGGCACATGCACTGGGTCCCGAGCAACGCGGCGGGCGCGCGCGCGTGCCCCCTAGGCAGCCAGGAAGCCCAGGCCGTCATATGACGTCCACCCAGGATGGGAGATCCCATCTGTGGACGTCATTTGACAATAACCGGGTAGGGAAGTGGTTAACATTGTATTGACACCCGCAGCGGTTCGCAGAGGGCAGTGTGAACTGCCTGCGGGAGAGATGAGATGCGGAAATTGGCGCTGTAATCGCGCTGGTTCCCGCATAGCTACAGTGTGAACCCAGGCTAAAGGCAAAACATTTTTAATAATAGAGTGGAGAGGGATTAGAACACCTATCAGTTTTTATTGCTGTCTGTGTCCCCATTAGGGAGATTCATACTCTTTATTTGTCCTGTTTACCATTATCATTAAAGTGAAAGTAAAAGAAAACATTTTGGGTTGTTACCAAAAAAGCAATAGAGAGGAAATCTTCCAGAGGGGACAATAAATCTGGTGATCCCCAGGAGATGCCCTAACCTGTTATGGACCGCCCCACACAGATATACTGCTGCAGGGCAGCCCTCCTGCGTGAAATCAAGTACCTGTACGTGATTTTGTGCACTGGGTCTGGGGTGCACCTGCGACCCGCTCCCGCTGTAATTGGACAGGAATCCCCCTGAGGAAGACACGTGACCCTGTGTTGACACGCGTAGGGGAGGGACGAGGACGGTGACGGCTTCTAGTCTCTACGAGGAGTTATCAGCTGGTGGTGAGAACATGGCTTATGTAACTTGGGGAAGCATCAGATTTTGACATTGCCTGTTAGAGTTTGGTGCGCTGGAAGCACCAGAAAAGTGTGAGTATTGACAGCATTAATTTTAATAAAATCAACGTTTTAAAGGTATAGGCACTATTGAAATCTCTTTCACTTAACTTCACTTATGTACCCTGATGATATTGGGGGAAGGGGAGATCACTCCATGGAGGAATAAAAGCTGGGCGGTCTAGTTTTGCACATATTAGCCCGGGAGGGGCTCACAGGTGCTGTTTGACCAAACTTAATTGTGGGGTCACATAATTTAAGGTGAGAACACACTAGAAGGGGGGGAGCACAAGTAATCTGACACCACGTTATTTGATGTTTTGAAGTACTCTAAGGATTTAAAGTCCCTAAGTTGATGGTGATAAACTAGCACGTTTATTACTTCTTTTTTTTTTCTTGTACTATTTTCATTAATTTTTTTTGTAGCACTAAGAATTGTTTGTATCAACACTTTATCGCAACTATGCAACATAGATATTTAGTTTTAGAGATATAGCACAGCGCAGCACTTATTTGATTTATACTGTTTAAGCACATCGATATGGAATTGTGAACAGTGCCAGCAGCAGGCTTTTTAACCCACTGTGAACACACATAGTAGCTTGCAAGGCTTTCTTTTATCTACTAGTTCTGGGGATCTGGGGGTCCCCAAGAAATTCCCTTAACCATTTATGGATCGCCCCAAGCAGATATACTGCGGCAGGGCAGCCCTCCTGCGCGAAATCACGTACATGTGATTTCGAGCACTGGGTCTGGGGCGCACCGGCGACCTGCACCCACTGTGATTGGAAACAGCAGGAGCCAATCAGCGGGTCCGGTGGATGCAATATCCGCCGTAACATGCCGATCACTCTCAGGAGAGGCAGAATGGCAGTCTGCCTATGTAAACAAGGCAAACTGCCTTTCTGTGAAAGGGGAAGCAGGAACACGGATCTCTGTCTTACCCTAGTCAAAGCATCCCCCGCACTGTTAGAAAGCAAACCCAGGGAACACATTTAACCCTTTGATCGACGATGATGTTAACCCCTTTCCTGCCAGTGTCATTAGTACAGTGACAGTGCATTTTTTTAACACTGATCACTGTATTAGTCTTACTGGTCCCCAAAAAGTGTCATGTACTGTCAGATTTGTCCGCCGCAATGTTGCAGTCCCGATAAAATTTGCCGTTATTACTAGTAAAAAAAAAAATATATATATATATATAGTGGGGCAAAAAAGTATTTAGCCAGCCACCAATTGTGCAAGTTCTCCCACTTAAAAAGATGAGAGAGGCCTGTAATTGTCATCATAGGTATACCTCAACTATGAGAGACAAAATGTGGAAACAAATCCAGACAATCACATTATCACAAAATCAAAAGTTCATCTCAATACTTTGTTCTATATCCTTTGTTGGCAATGACAGAGGTCAAACATTTTCTGTAAGTCTTCACAAGGTTGTCACACACTGTTGCTGGTATGTTGGCCCATTCCTCCATGCAGATCTCTTCTAGAGCAGTGATGTTTTGGGGCTGTCACTGGGCAACACGGACTTTCAACTCCCTCGAAAGATTTTCTATGGAGTTGAGATCTGGAGACTGGCTAGGCCACTCCAGGACCTTAAAATGCTTCTTACGAAGCCAATCCTTCATTGCCTGGGTGGTGTGTTTGGGATCATTGTCATGCTGAAAGACCCAGCCACCTTTCATCTTCAATGCCCTTGCTGATGGGAGGAGGTTTGCACTCAAAATCTCACGATACATGGCCCCATTCATTCTTTCATGTACACGGATCAGTCATCCTGTTCCCTTTGCAGAGAAACAGCCCCAAAGCATGATGTTGCCACCCCCATGCTTCACAGTAGGTATGGTGTTCTTTGGTTGCAACTCAGCATTCTCTCTCCTCCAAACACGACGAGTTGTGTTTCTACCGAACAGTTCTACTTTGGTTTCATCTGACCATATGACATTCTCCCAATCCTCTTCTGGATCATCCAAATGCTCTCTAGCAAACCTCAGACGGGCCTGGACATGTACTGACTTAAGCAGGGGGACATGTCTGGCACTGCAGGATCTGAGTCCCTGGCGGCGTAGTGTGTTACTGATGGTAGCCTTTGTTACGTTGGTCCCAGCTCTCTGCAGGTCATTCACTAGGTCCCCCCGTGTGGTTCTGGGATTTTTGCTCACCGTTCTTGTGATCATTTTGACCCCACGGGGTGAGATCTTGGAGCCCCAGATCGAGAGAGATTATCAATGGTCTTGTATGTCTTCCATTTTCTAATTATTGCTCCCACAGTTGATTTCTTCACACCAAGCTGCTTGCCTTTTGCAGATTCAGTCTTCCCAGCCTGGTGCAGGTCTACAATTTTGTTTCTGGTGTCCTTCGACAGCTCTTTGGTTTTCACCATAGTGGAGTTTGGAGTGTGACTGTTTGAGGTTGTGGACAGGTGTCTTTTATACTGATAACAAGTTCAAACAGGTGCCATTAATACAGGTAATGAGTGGAGGACAGAGGAGCCTCTTAAAGAAGAAGATACAGGTCTGTGAGAGCCAGAAATCTTGCTTGTTTGTAGGTGACCAAATACTTATTTTGCACCATAATTTGCAAATAAATTCTTTAAAAAAATCAGAAAATGTGATTGTCTGGATTTGTTTCCACATTTTGTCTCTCATAGTTGAGGTATACCTATGATGACAATTACAGGCCTCTCTCATCTTTTTAAGTGGGAGAACTTGCACAATTGGTGGCTGACCAAATACTTTTTTGCCCCACTGTATATATCTCATAGTTTGTAGACGCTATAACTTTTGCGCAAACCAATCAATATATGCTTATTGGGATTTTATTTTATTTTTTTTACCAACAATATGTAGCAGACTACATATTGGCCTAAATTGATGAAGACATTTTATTTTTTTACATTTTTTTGGGGCATGTTTTATTGCATAAAGTACAAAATATTGTTGTTTTTTTCAAAACTGTCTGTATTGAGCTCTATTTGTGGTAAAAAAAAGGCATCAATTTTATTTGGGTACAGCATTGCATGACTGTGCAATTGTCAGTTAAAGTAATGCAGTTCCGTATCTCAAAAAATGGCCTGGTTATAAAGGGGGGGTAAACCTTCCGGCGATTAAGTGGTTATTTAGCAAGGATTTCCTCTCACTTCCTGTTTTGGCTATGGGACAGGAAATGACGCTAAATCTCCCCAATAGGATGAAGATGGCAAAAATAAACCTTAGCAGTAAACAAGTGCTGCGCTTAATTAAAATTTAATACACAAATACATTGTATAGAAAGTGCACAAATTGAGGAAAAAGGTGATAAGTTCAAGTCCCAAAAACTGTTTGATCAGGTAAAGTGTGCAATGGGAGTGACCGAGGTGTACCCCTACTAATTATAAGTCTTCATAGATGACCATTTGTCATTATCGATCTATAAACAGTGACTACCACCAATGTAAAGATATCCACCATCGCTGATAGTGTGGGTACGCAGGAAAATATGGACCCAAATACCATACAGAAACGAGTCGCTAAGGCTGGAGTGCTTAAACATCACATATGGAAAGAAACTTCTGTGCATCTTCCATGGATGAATCTCAGCAATCCACATGACTCTGGCACGGGTGAACTCCACTTCAAACATCCGTCTCCCAGTTTATGAGTACATGTGGAAACATACCAAGCAATCAAACATAGTGTAAAACCATCATAAGCAAATTTATTAAAATGTATACAACACTTACAAGAAGTTGGTATATACAACACTATTAAAATAAGGTCCCAAATGCTGTGCAATAACTTTGGTAGGAGCTGGATCCAATGCATTTCGTCAGAATTAACATCCTCTAGGGCAGTGGTTCTCAACTCCTGTCCTTAGGGCCCACTAACAGGCCAGGTTTTATGTATTTGCTTGGGGAGAAGCAGACTAGAATACTACAGTCACTAAGCAGCAAATTATGTGATGTATTTCAGTTATCTTGTAAACCTGGCCTGTTAGTGGGTCCTGAAGACAGGAGTTGAGAACCACTGCTCTAGGGGGCATAAAAATAAACCTTACAGTGATTACAACTGTCCCTTACTCTTTCCAAAATGAAGAAAAAAGTTTTGCCTATGGTTCTACTTTAAAGGATAACTTTACTTGCCTGCCATGCAAATCCTTTATTTTCCCTTGTCCATGCAGTCTGCACAAAATAAATAATTGGGTACCCTACTTAAACAAATCTGGGTGCTCCCCTGTGACATGCAGCCTCCCAACTGCTGTTTTCATCCTGCTCTGCTGCTAAAGAAGCCACTCTGAACCACCAATAGAAGGGTCCCTTGAGAAGCAGGAGACAGATTACAGCCCCTCTGCCTTTACCCAAGAGCTCCCTCTAATGTCAGTGCAAGGGAAAAACATTTTGGTAGCACAGCAGGATGTAAACAATAGGAAAGAGGTTGCAGGCTGTTGTGGGAAGAACACACCAATCTATTTAGGAAAGGTACAGGTACAGAATCCCATTTAACTCTTTGGGCAGGGGCATTGACAGCTAAAGTATCTGCAATGAAAGAGCATTTAAATAAAGGTTTGGTAAAATTGTTCTGTTCTACTCTTTTTTCTAATTAATAATATAGCTAATGTAAATTGTTCTGTTCTACTCTTTTTTCTAATTAATAATATAGCTAATGTTGGTGAAATCTACTATTTGATTGGGAAGGTCCGTTAAGGGAAAAATCATAAGAGATGAACATTTTGCTATTTGTGGGTTTATACTGGTAAAGTATTATAAGTGTTTGAGCCAAGGTTTGCAGTGCTGTTGGATTGAATCAACAACAGCTAGTAATGAAAGCAACCCTTACTTCTTATGGGTACCTGATGTCCACTCAGGTTTAGCCTCTTCTGGGTGCAGTCTTGAATCTTTCACACCTTTAAGGTCAAAACAAAACCTGTGGATCTTGTGGTGCCTTTGCTATGTAGCTCAAGTTAGCAGCTGTTACCGGAGCGGGTATGTGCCATCAGGCCTCATTTACTCTGCTTCCCCTTTTTTATTCTGCATAGTTTTCCTATGTTCTTTGTTGCTTTAGCCACAGTGTTCCTCTTTTTTTTCTGGTTGCATGCCTCATCCTTGTGGGTGTTTCCTGGTCCAGTTCCTTTCAAGACTTAATGCTGGTGGTGGATGCAGCATTTATGAGGTTGGTGCACAATGTGACCTTCCCCTTGGAGGATTTAGCAAACTTCAAAGATATGTTAGACAGGAGAACTGACATAGATCTCAAGGAGGCATTGGGGGTTGGGACATACAAACCCGCTTAAACCATAAGAATTGGATACACATCATAGTATCGGGTTTGAAGAGTGGAATTAAGAGGAACCACTCATTCAGGCCTCAGATGAACTAAAGCTATCAGCAGACTTTGTGGGTAAGGCATCTATTGATACCTTTCAGGGGTTAGCAAGAGCCAAGTTCCACAAGTTCACAGCCAAGAGGCATCCTTGGCTGAAGCTTTGGTTACGAGGGCTTCATTATTGAAAATTTTTGGATTGGATCGCTAAAGTCATCCAGCGGGCTTGCAGGTTGGACCCACCGATGAAGACTACTGCTCATTCCACTAGATACATCTCATCTTCTTGGAGGAGTTTGAGCAGAAATTATCTGCCGAGCAGCCACTTGGTCCTTTTCATATTATTTGTATTGCTCATTACTTAGTTATTACTGTTGAATTTTGGTGGAGAGATTTATCATCATGCCTAGCTTGTTTATGCCTAAGTTTACCTAAAAATAGAAACATAAAAGTCAGCACAAGGGACATAGTATAATATTAGTATCTTTAAGAGTCCCTTGTGCTGATTTTTCTTATTTCAGTACAAATCTTCCTCTGTCCTGTTTTCAGCCTGATCCCCTCATTCTAGTTACTATTTACCATATATATGCTGCCATGGAGGCACCATAAACCAGGAAGAAATATACACGTATACTTTTCATATTTTTTTTTCCCTGGTGCCTATCTATGGCAGCATACACGCTCACCTGTGCCATTCTAATCTGTTTACAAGAATAGCCAGATCTGAGCTCATACATTTAAACAAAATCATCTGCCATTGTGTGTACTACTGAAGAGAAAATAAGGAGACATCATACTGTCCTAATAGCACATTGAGTTTTTGCAAAAATATTCACATGATAAAAGAGGTGTTAGTATATAAGATAGACTGCCATCATTTGTGTGTGTATAAAACAGCTTGATGTCTACTTACAGTGCTGTCTGTGGGGGAAATGTCATTTCAACCTTTGCTAATTCTTAGAATTATTATTAGTATTTTGAGTGCCCTTCAGATTTCATCACTTCTTAGTATGTGTTGGGTCACGTTCCAATATTCAGCAATGAAAATGGGTAGAATAGTCTCTAATTTCCATTCCTCTTGCTAGATTATTTGGGGTTAATCTATTAAAGGAATAGAGACAGTTCACTTAGCAAGTTAATGTTCACTTAACTTAAAGCGGAGCTCCGCCAATGTTTTTTTTAAAAAGTCAGCAGCTACAAATACTGCAGCTACTGACTTTTAAAAAAATGACACTTTCCTGTCCAGGGCACTCGCAATGTCGGCACCCAAAGTCGATCTGTCCCTCGGCTCTCGGGTGCTGTCGCCGTCATCTTCGGTAAGGGAAGCCTTGCAGCTTCACTTCCTGGTTCCCTAATGCACATGCGCGACTCGCGCTACACATTCCCACTGGTCCCTGCTGTCTTCTGGGACCTGTGTGTCTCCCAGAAGACAGCGGGGGGGACAGAGAAGGCGCCGGAATTGGCGTAGATACCCGTGGGTGGCTTGGGTATCTATGCCTGGAAGTGTGAAAATAAAGTAAAGCTGTTTTCCCTGTATTAATCCAATGTTATGCTTGCAGGTGAACACATCTTTGACTTATATACTAAGCTAACATTCACTTTGCTAAGTGAGCAGTCTCTACTCCAGGGGTCTCAAACTGGCGGCCCTCCAGCTATTGCAAAACTACAAGTCCCATCATGCCTCTGCCTGTGGGAGTCATGCTTGTAACTGTCAGCCTTGCAATGCGTCATGGGACTTGTAGTTTCACAACAGCTAGAGGGCTGCCAGTTTGAGACCCCTGCTCTACTTCTTTAACAAATTAGTAAGTTAGTGGTGCTAAATACAAGTGACAAAAAATGTTCATCAGCTCTTGACAGTGTTTTGTTGGCAACCCAACATGTGGACCAGTGTGTTAAAGTGGATGTAAACCCGATTCATGAAATTTGAGCTGGGCACATATATCTGCAGTGTCTTATCTCTCTTCAAAGCACAATGTCCCGTAGCTGTCTCCTGCTCTGTTCTTATGTTATCAGCTTGATAACTCCTGACAAGTTCTCTGTCAGATGTGATAAAAACAGCCAGAGTTTTGTGTTGGGGAGGATGTTATAAATAGATTAGCAGAGCCCTGAACTATTCAACAAACAGAATTGAAAGTCTCTACCTATGAGGAGAGGGTGTGTGTGCCTTTCTTCCAATCAGCTGTGTTGTCTGTATGCCCAGGCTTCACTGCAGTGCTAACCAGTAAGAGAAAATCACCTAACACGATGTGCAGATTCTAAACAGTATATAAAGATGAAGACAGCAGATATACATGTAAAACTTATGTAGGGAGATTTGTTTAATCCTTGTGTATCATCTGAGGCTGTTCACTTCACTGGGTATATGTGAGGGTTTACATCCACTTTAACATATTATAACATTTTTCTATTCATAATTTTATTTGATGTGTGTCAGCCTGTCAGCACTATATTCAAATCAAACCTTAATTACTTTTTTTTTGTAGACAATGTACAGGTATAAGTACTAGACTACAAGACTACAGGGTTGATTTACATACTGTTGCAGGTTTAATGTCAGATCTAAGAACCAACCATTAAAATAAACCTTTCCTAAGAGAAATATAGGGGCTGGCTTTCACTGACCTGGAACAGATTAGGACAGAGAAAGGTCAAACGTCCTGTCTACCAACTTGTCCTGGGTTAGTGGCAAGCAATTAAAGAATGAGAGGTCAGTCTCCATGTTTCTTTGTGGAAAGGTTTCCTTTGAGGATAATCAGTCACCAAGACGAGAGTCCATAGGCTTGACTCAGCAGTTCAGCAGTTAATTTAGGTATCATAATTTGGTAGAGTCAGCCAGCAACTGGATTAGGCCCGGTTCACACCGGATGCTGATGCGGCTCCCAGTAGGGGTTCTGTGCATCCTGGTTCACCATTTTAAGTTCTGATTTCAGCCCGAATTTTGGGCTGAATTTGGACTTGAAACGGACCAAAAGACACACAGGGCTCCTGTGCAAATTCACACTGGAGCCGCATCGGAGATATGTGAACCAGCTCCATAGAGAGCTGGTCACATTCTCCTGCTATTGCGAATTGGATGCAGGGATATCCAATTAGCAATAGTGCGAACTTTATCCAAAACATTTTTTTCAGTTCTGTATAGAGTGGGGTAACAGAGGGAATAGGAAAATGATTATAATGACTTCACATTTTTTTCCTTCTACTGTCTGTTTCCCAATAATTTCCTGTCTCAGGGATACACCGGGAAGTGAGTAGAAATCTCTCCAAAGCTAGTGGAAATATCTTTTAGACTACTGTCCCCATTGAAACATTTCCCCTCATTTCCTGTCTTGACACAGACAGAAGATTTTTCATAATTTTCTTTCCCAAAGGTAATGATCACAAGGAAAAATATGGAGGGTTTTCTAGGACAGAAAAAAAAACCTCACAAGGGCCTCACTTCTTCCTGCTAGCCAAAAAACCCAAAAACGTTTAATAAAGAAACACTAATAAATAGCTTTAAAGCTTGAATGCAGGTATGTATGGCTATTTTGTCATAGCTACATTGATCCACCTTGAACCAATGTTAAAGCCTAATGCACACTGGACCTTATAAAAACACCAGTAGCCTTAGCTGTAGAAAGCTGTAGAAAACTGTAGCTGTAGAATGAGTTTTTCAGCATTTTTGCAGTAGAATTTTTCAGTGTTTTTTAGCTTTTTTAAAAACAAAATTATACTCCCACAAAAGCCTGTGGCTCAAAAACTCCGATAAACGCCAAAAAACTGCGTTTTTCAGCCTCCTTTTGGCGTTTTTAAGCTTTTTTCAAAGTTAGAGAGTTTTTACAGCTGAAAAACTCCTATGCCAAAAACTGCTGATAACAGCCTATGTGTGTGCATGGACACTTAGGATAACATGCTGGGGAGTTTATTGGCTGCAGAAAAAAAACGTCTGAAGCCAAAAACAGCAGCTGTAAAAATGTCCAGTCTGCATGAGGACTAAGTATGTATGTGGCATACTTGGCTGATCCCCATTGAAGCTGGAAATCACTATAGTAGGCACTGCTAATACAGTGATTGCTGTTAGCCTCTGGGTCCCATGCCAAGTAGCTGCCTTTTGTAGTAGTGGTGCCTACTACAGTGATTTACAGCTTTCGCGTGGATCAGCCAAGTATGTACCATGCATAGTTACATTGGTCCAAGCTGGATCAATGTAACTATGCAAAAAAACAAACCAAAAAAAACAACAACAAAAAAACACTTGGAATTAGATCAGATCAGATTAAAACTAATTTTCCTATTTTAGTAATCAGGATTTAACAAAAATTAAAAGTAATGTTTGCAGTATCTCAGCCTGTTCTTAAAGTGGTTGTACACCCTGTACAACCACTTTTACCTACGGGTAAGCCTTAATATGCTGGAAATATCTCCTAAACCTCCACGGTTTAGGGGATATTTACGAAAACGTAGAGCGCCGATAACTACGGTGCATGCACACTTTAGAGATGGCACAAAGGGGTCATGCTGCCCATGGGCGGGAGTGACGTCATGCGACTCCGGCTAGTCACAGAGCCAAAGTTCGCAGCCCCAGAAGGAAGAGAGGTGAAGATGGACGCTCCCTGCTAGTGGAGACAACGGTGACATTGCGGACTTCAGTTTCAGGTAGGTGACACTATGCGATGCATAGTAGCCCATTATGCTTTACCTTTGCAGGGAAAAAAGGGGAATAAAACCCACCAGGGTTTACTTCCTCTTTAAAAAAAATCTAGGTTTGTGTGTGGCAGCTTTACTTTAAAAGAGGAACTAAAATATCCTTATGTTGCTTTATTGCACTTATTATGTAATACTGTTTAAATAAAATACTTTATGACTATTACAATACTGCTTGGATCTGTCACATAACTTTCCTGCTGCGGTATTTTTAATTGCATAACTCAAGTTCATTAGTTCTTGAGTCCTGACAGTCTCAAGTATGCTAAGATCTTAAAAAATGCTGTGTGACATTACTATAAGTGTATTATAATCATGGCAGGGTAACATTTTTCTACTCATCTGTCATATCAATGTCAGTTGAGAGGATATGAACCAATGCTAACCTAAATAAATAAGTAAATCTATAAGCAAATATATGCTCTGAACCGCTCTATGTTCGTAAACTATCCATTGATTTAAATGAAATCATTAAACAAGTACTATATCTGAAGTTGATGCTTTGGACATAAAGTCAGAAAAAGCAATAGAGCCATTATAGCTGAATTCAATGATTGCCTGCAGGCTGAGCAGGAGTTTCTTAGCAACACCTGAATGACAAGAAATGGATGTATATCTTCATATTTAGTTTTACATTGCCACAGAGACAATGTCAGGTTTATGGGTAGTATTTAGTGTTTATTGTTTTCTTCTGGTGGGTTTATGTATTTGTGTATTTATATAGGGCATCTATTCTCTATGTTCTCCAGGCCTAGAAAGTCCTGAAAATGCTCTAGGGTACAACATGTTGGCGTATAGTAAACTGCAGGTGTGATTATAAGGCTGCATTCACACCGGAGCATTTTCAGCTTGTAAAAAGCTCGTAAAACGCTCATCTCAAAAGTTCCAAAACGTCCAACAAGCAAAATCCTGAAGCTGGGTGTTTTGTCGCCGGAAGCAAAATGCCTGAAGCTTAAAAAAGTACATGAGCTTCTTTTTGGGCAGATTACACGCGTTTTTTGGCCCCATAGACTTCAATAGAAACGCTGGACTTGAGCAGAAAAACGATTGTAAAACGCTTGTAAAAATCCTGTAAAAACGGTCAAATAGCATTTCTCCACCCTTAATTTCCTCTCTCTCCCTCCCCCTAGTGCCTACATTGGCTAAACAAAAATGCCTGAAGCTGTAAAAACGCTTGAAATACACTTCAAATACGCTTTGAAAAAGCTTGTTAAAAAAGCTGCAAAAAAAGCTTAAATAAACGCCTGAAAACGATATGCTCGGGTGTAAATGCAGTCTTAAGGATGCAGATAAATAATATCCAACCAACATTATAATATCTTCCCTACCAGAATTATACCTGTAATATATGCCAGCCTGCCAACTTTAGAATTTTTGTCTTTAGCAGAGCATATATTACAGTCAGCGGTGTATATAGATAGATAGATATATCTATATCTATATATATATATATATATCTATAGATATATATATATATATATATCTATAGATATACATACATATATATCTATAGATATATATATATATCTATAGATATATAGCTATATAGATATAGCTATATAGCTATACAGATATAGCTATATATCTATATAGATATGTAGATATATAGCTATATCTATATATTTATATAGATATACAGTCAGGTCCATAAATATTGGGACTTCGACACAATTCTAATCTTTTTGGCTCTATACACCACCAGAATGGATTGTTATTCTGTCCCATTACTTTTGGTCCCTTAAAAAGTGGGAGGCACATATACAAACTGTTGTAATTCCTACACCGTTCACCTGATTTGGATGTAAATACCCTCAAATTAAAGCTGAAAGTCTGCAGTTAAAGCACATCTTGTTCGTTTCATTTCAAATCCATTGTGGTGGTGTATAGAGCCAAAAAGATTAGAATTGTGTAGATGTCCCAATATTTATGGACCTGACTGTATCTATCTATCTATCTATCTATCTATCTATCTATCTATCTATCTATCTATCTATCTATCTATCTATCTATCTATCTCTCTCTCTCTCTCTCTCTCTCTCTCTCTCTCTCTATATATATATATATATCACCAATTCAGCTACTTATAGTGCAATGTCTTCCAAGCCACCAGCATAATATTTTCAAACCAGCAGTATATAACCCCTAGCTTGTAGCACAACTTGAATACAACTTTGATGGTACTTTGAAGTGGTTTTTATATTCTCTGGGGTTAAAATTGTGTTGCAATCACACCAAAGTAGTACAAGAAAATTTTTCAAAGTTACGCCATGTTGAGTTGCATTGATGTGAATGGGTACTGTTGAAAACAATGTGGTTTCTATTGTCATGCGTTTCTGTGTGACTCAAGTCACATTTCAAATCACATTAGTGTGAATGGAGCCTAGCGGCAAATAGACTATTCACTTTGAAAGGGAAGTTACACTTTGCAAGGGAATTTTCCCCAGAGCTTAGTGAATTTTTGTAGTGCAATTTTATTTTGCAAAGAATACCTAAACATATGCAAGAAAAAGAAAAAAAAAAACATTTTTTGCTTGCACAGGATTGCAGGGCAGCTTAAGGCTGTGTTGAAGGGCGGGTTTTGTCTGTTGCAACCCGCATCACAGCAGGGGTCCGGTGCGTCCCTGTTCACTGTATCCAATTCACAATAATGTAAACCCAGCCTTAGGCTCCATTCACACCTGAGCGATTTGGATCGCGGGCAGAATCTCCACGACTCTGCCTGCGATTACAGTATCACAGCAAAATGCGGAACGCATTTGCAATGCCATTATTTCTTAATGGCACCCCAAGTGCAGTTTAATTTTTCCGCGATTGTCGAGTAACAAAACGGGCTACAATTGCAGCAAAAATCGCGACCGCAAACGCTCCTGGCTCTGTGCCAAGATTTGGTACATGAGCTTTGGAGCGTTTTTGGAGCGGAGGGAGGCCCATTCAAATGAATGCTGCTTCAAAAATGCTCTACTAAAACAAAAAAGCTAAACAAAAGAAAAACGCTCTACAGCAGCTGTCGCTGCACTATGCTCAGGTGTGAATGGAGCCTTATGCCGTGTATACACAACTGGTTTTGCCATCGGAATAAACTCCGAAGGTTTCTCCGGAATTTCTCCTGGAATTCCATTCAAGCGGTCTTGTCTACACACAGTCAACCCAAAGTCCGACCAAAGTCCGACCGTCCAGAACGTGGTGACGTACAACACATACGACGGGACTAGAAAAGGAAGTTCAATAGCCAGTAGCCAATAGCTTCCATCTCGTACTTGCTTCAGAGCAAGCGTCGTTTTTGGTCCGAACAGCATACAGACGAGCGGTTTTCCCGATAGGAATTGGTTCCGTTGGAAATATTTAGAACATGTTCTATTTCTAGGTCCGTCAGAATTTTCACAAAGAAAAGTCCGATGAGGCACACACACGATTGGAATAGATTATGAAAAGCTTCCATTTGACTTTTTCTGTCGGACATTCCACTTGTGTGTACGCAGCTTTAGTAAAACAACCTCTTTAGGTTAAAGGGTGCTGCCATTGCTGACAGTTGGCACACTTATTCCAGGTCAGTGACTTCATAGATAGTGAAGCCAAGGATCAGCTTGAGAGCTCTTCAACCCTTAAAAAGCAAGTCAGCAATGTCTGCTTCCACATTTCTATCCTCCCAGGTTCCCTTTTGGAGCAGGTAGTGTGTGCTGTAAATGGAAAACATCTGAATATTTTTAAATAAGAAGAACCACTTTTAAATGGATTTTTAAATGTACTCAGGTTATGAGTGAATTGCATTTATTTAGCAAGCTCTGCATTTCCTAAGCTCAAAACCGATTTTGCTTTCAATGCAATTTTTCTGTACGTAAATGAAAGCATTTTTACTATGGATTGTGGTGAAATGTATTATTCTTTCCTTTTCATACTAATCTATTAGTAAGCCGCAATGCCTCCATCATTATCGTACCTAAACGATCAATATGCAGCGAACCTTGGAGACTTTAAAGAAAGATGGGTTATTTTTGGCTTCATCAGCTGTCACTACTGCATAAGATCGTTGACCTCTTACCATTCATGTTTAATTACACTACGCTTGTAGAGGTAAACTTACTCATTCACAGGTGATTAGGTTTTTTTGCTAGAATGGCTTTGTTAGCAAATCACATGTTTAAGGCATGAAAACATAATAAATGTAAATCACTTGACCCCATTCTTTGCCAATCATCTAATGAATCACAGGCAGATACATTATCATAGTTCTAATATTTGCAGTACATGTTTATTACTGACAGCCATGGCCTATCCTATGATGAGGAAACACTTTAAATAAATCTGAGGTCAGGCATTAGCTTATAAAAGAACCCGATCTGGTTGAGCAGCTTCTGAAATAAAATATTGAGGTATACAGGCTCTGATTATTCCTAGTTCTGCAGCCTCAGCATGTTGCCTAGTTTCTGTGAATATGTGCATACACCTCAATCATTGTAGTAGTATGGACATATACATATCTAGATCTGAGAGATCTTACACAAAAGAGGTCGTTCCATCCGCAATACACATTTATGGATAGGGTTACATAATATCAGAGCTGCACGATTCTGGCTACAATGAGAATCACGATTTTTTTGCTTAAAATAAAGATCGCAATTCTCACTGTGTAACATCTTCTTTCACATTATACAAAAAAAAAATGGGCTAACTTTACTGTTTAGTTTTTTTTAAAAGTAATTAAAGTGTATTTTTTTTTTAAATGCTTTTGAAAAAACGCTGCGCAAATACGGTGTGACATAAAATATTGCAACAACCACCATTTTATTCTCTAGGGTTTCTGCTAAAAAAAAAAAAAATATCATGTTTGAGTGCTCCAAGTAATTTTCTAGCAGAAAATAATGATTTTTACTTGTAAGCGATAAATGTCAGAAAAGGTTTGGTCTTTAAATGGTTAAACTTCCCTCATCTACTCGCTGGAGTTCTTTCCTTTGATAAAAGAAGGAAAAGATACTTTGTTTCTACTTATTCGCCCCTTGTAATAAAACTTGTCAGGCTGCCCGTATTTTATTTTTTCAGCTGTGAGAACTCTCTGCACTTGTTAGAAAGATTGTGACATGCTGTTTTCAAGATCGGGAAGGGAAAAAGATTGCGATTTAGATTCTTGATGATTAATCGTATAGCTCTACATAATATAAGCATGTATATTTAGGTTCTCTCTAAATGATTCACACGGATTCGTCTGGCGATGACTATTCTGGGCGTGCAGCATAAGTTTGTGTGTCAAAATAGTCTACACCCTAATCAATATCAGAGGTGCTCTTTAGGGACTTTAACTGTTTCAGAGAGTCTCATTTCTATTAGAATTTTGGTTGTACTCTAATCCACTTCTTGCAATGCTAGTATTTACTAATTAATGGGAAGATAAAACAACGATATGATTTACAGTTCTAAAAGATTATTCTGATCATGCCTTGTTCTTGGGAAAACGATTATCTTTTTCTAAAATAAAAATCATCTTTCAGTAGAGATGTGTATGAACAACCTCCTCTTCCTACTGGAATATGCATTAAATTACATAAAGTACATTCATATGGTCAGTATGACTTATTCTAAAAATATGTATTTTGTCTGGTTTCATCAAGGCACTCCCTCAACACTAAAACACTGGGGGATTTATCAAGCAAGGTGCGGACTAAAATTTGGCTTGTAAAGCCAGATATTTTACATAATGTACATGTACACCAGATTTAGCATTACATTTGTAACATTTTTACATTTAAAACTGACATAAAGGAAGTGGTTAAGTGACATATAAAGTATGGGATCTTTAGACAGTGCTGCGTCTGACCAGCAGAGGGGGGCAGAGAGATAGCTAGGTGAGAGCAATAGGGGGGGGGAGAGATGGCAGAAGGTGCAATACCACAGTGGAGATTAAAGAGGGGTTCCACTGGTTTTTGAGTTTATTAAAAGTCAGCAGCTACAAAAAGTATAGCTGCTGACTTTTAATAAACAGCCACTCACCTGTCCCACGGTCCAGCGATTCGGCCGCCCGAAGCCTCCGTTCTCTCCCCTTCCTCTTCGCGGCCATTGTGAGTGTGGGCGCCCAGCTGTGACAGTTTACGGCTTCACAGCCAGGCGTGCACTGCGCATGCGTGAGCCACGCTGCGCTCCGTCAATGGCCAGGCAATGTTCTAGGACCTGTCACGTGTCCCAGAGCATTGCCGGGAGGGAGGGGCCGCCTAGGAATCACCTAGGCAGTCAGAAGTCGGAAGGAGGAAGTGGGACAGGAAGTCCCAATCCACTGGAGGGGCAAAGCAGAGAGTCGGTGACTGACAGTAACCACTTTCTGCTCAGTGAATACTAAGAACTGGGCAATCAAAAGTCTTTGATCACCCAGTTCTTGGTCTTAGACGCAGTGGGGAACAGATGCAGCACCAGACTGATGCTGGATCCACTTTGGAGAGCATGGATGTTTTTTACGTCCCACTATTCTCTTTTAAACACAGTCTTCTTCCACAGAGTAAAAAAAAATCTCCTTTCCTCAGGCTTTTTTTATGCATTTCTTTGTGCTTTGCTGGTACCCAGAAACACAGAAATAAATACTAGGAAATTCTTGAGTTTTAGATTGTTTTGTAAGGTATTTTTCATTAGATTGTTGCTAAATATGTTTTTCTATATAGCCTTACCATTTGTTAGCAAATTCAGTAATATTCCTTTAGGATAATGCTGAGCACATTTTGTATCCAGGCTCCCTAGTTGGGGGATCAGGATGCCTAGAGATAAAAGAAGCAATCCATGTGGACTAGTCAAGGGGCTTGCTTTGAGGCATCCTGCTGTTGCTTTGTCTCCTTATTCATGGCCTTGGATCCTTTCCTACCCAGAATGATGCAAGTCCCTTAAGGTTTGAACCTGTCTTTTAGCTATTTTATCCTTCTGATAAATAATAAGAAAAATACAAATAATGATAAAGTCCTTATCTTAGTGTCAGTAGTAGCAAGATGGGTAGTTAGGCTTGTTTTTTATATTTAGGTTTCATGTTTGGGGTCAGGGGGTTTGGTGGTTCTGTAGGCAGCACAAAACAGTGACTTATTTTAACTTATTAACTTATCTGATCTATCTCCGTAGATACGTTTAATACATTTATGGAGGTTTCTATAAAGAGGCATAGATAACACTTTGAAATGACACCAAGCAGCCTATGTAACAAGGATGAAGGAATTTGTTTGGTACAAAGGGCTTTGCATATAGTCTGGTACAGACTATTATTCTATAGAGAGTGTTGGAAGTGTTGAAAAAATATATAACCTTGATAAATAGATCTTATTCTTAAAGTGGAACCACACTGCATCTGATATATATTAATTTTTTACATTTTTATTTTTTTTACGTTTTGCATTATTTTACATTTTTTTTGCATTAGGCCCTAATGTTAATGTGCACAGGGTGATTAGGGTGTGCCCAGGCACATCCGGCATACCCTGTTCACACCTATGGATAAGCTGGAAATAATTGATAAAAAATGTAGAAATGATTATATGATTTTACACTATGACCCCTTTCACACTGGGGCGCTCTGCAGGCGTTACATCGCTAAAGAGCCGCTCCTGTCTCTCTAATGTAAAAGCGCAAGGGCTTTCACACTGGAGCGGTGCGCTGGCAGGACGCTAACATAAGTCCTGCTAGCAGCATCTTTGGAGCGGTGAAGGAGCGGTGTGTATACTGCTCCTCCACTGCTCCTGCCCATTGAAATCAATGGGTAGCGTGGCTATACCGCCGGCAAAGCGCTGCTGCAGCAGCGCTTTGTGGATGGTTTTAACCCTTTCTTGACTGGTTTTAACCCTTTCTCGGCCGCTAGCAAGGGGTTAAAGTGCCCCGCTAGCGGCCGAATAGCGCAGTGAAATTGACGGTAAAGCGCCACTAAAAACGCACCCACCGCCGCAGTGTGAAAGGGGCCTTAAACACAGCAAAACAATGCAGCCAGTCTGAATTACCTCTGTGGAAGTCACACGAGATTGAGTCTGATTTGGTAAACTGGGTTACTACAGATTACTATAAGAATAAGAATGATAGTTATTCACTTTACACCCTGAATTTTAAATATTGTATATTTCATTTTTCTTCTAAAACTGACTTTATCTATTAGTATTATGAATTATGTTCCTGAAGTAGTGTTTATTAATAATATTAATAGCTCCTTCAACTAAAACAATCTGTAATTTATTTTTAGCTGTCATTTCATTTGAAACAATCACATTACTTTTCTTAGCTGAGCCTATGTAGCCCTGTTATTTGTCTTATTTATGAATTGCATATTTAATATAATCATTTAACAAGTCCTCTACACTAATGTACTGTACTCTAGAATGAAGTGCACAAAGTCCTTTTGCTTATTATGCCGTACCAAAGGGATTTTTCTAATGAAGATGCTTTGATAACTGTTGGCGATAAAGACACTAGAGAAGATGTATTGTGTGGAAATGATTCTTTCTCATCAATGAAAAGGGCATTCTGCCCTGAGTGCATGCATAGTACTCCCACTGCTCACACTTTTGGCAGATCAGTCACTGCTGGAATATATTTCAGTCATAATGTTCGCCAACTGGGATGGATATACTGTACCATTTCAAAAGTGATTGTTGGTTTAAAGCCAGTAGGAAGCATATTTGTTGTCATGTGACTTTTCTTTTGGCTGAAAGCCTCAGTGTCGATGACAGGCAATGTGGTGGCAAGGTCTTCAAAACTTTAAAAAAAAAAAATAGGACTAATTAATACAGTGAAAGGAAATTCATAGTTTTTCAATTTTCTGATTTCTTGATTTTTCCTTTGCCATCAAAAATACTAGCCATTGTAGTTATATCACTTACCTTTTCGGGCAGACAGCAATGTTTTTCTATGTGTATAGTATGGTGAGCATCAGCATAATGAGTGAAGAATAATACAATTATAATATAACGATAATAACAGCAATGAATAGAATGCAAGAATAGAAGTGTAATACAATTCAATACAATAAAAGTATGTATAAACATGATATGACAAACTCAAATCTGTGGGAGTCCCCAACAACACAGACTGGCTGCTACCTAGGGGTACAGTTGGTTAGAGACTTATGCCAGCTGCTATTGTTTGCTACTACTGTGTTACCCCGAAAATAAGACCTACCCCAAAAACAAGACCTACTGTGATTTTCGGGGAGGGCTGCACTGTAAGCCCTAGTTTAAGGTGGTTGTGGGATCCTGGAGTGCACTGTATTGCAGTATTATATGGTGTGGACCGTGTTATGTGTTTCTGTGATCTATTTGTGCCAGGTACACTGACCTCCCGCTGCTCTCCTCTTCTGCCAGCTGTCAGTGGGGGATCTCGGGCCCCCCTCTCTCTACAGTGCTCGGAGCAGGGAGGAATGCTCCGGTGGTTCATGGGAGTGGCGCTGTGAGAGAGTGTTTGGCGCGGGTGGATTGCAGAGACATGCACAGTTTTCATTGTTTAGTGCTGTAGTGCAGTGCATTCTGGAGTTTTACAATCACTTTTACTCGGTTCCACTGGCCACTGGGGATTCCTGACAGGCAGGGAGGGAGATGGGGAGAGAAGACAGCACATGACAAGCCCTACCCCCAAAATAAGCCCTACTGGGTCTTTTGTTGGCAAAATGAATATAAGACCCAGGCTTATTTTCAGGAAAACACGGTAAGGTGAGCAGTGCCAGCTCTGTCTACCTGCACCATCAACTTTCGCTTACCTGCTCAAGTCACTTTATTATTTCTCCAAACCAGACATTCTAGTTTATGCACCTACCTGACAGTGATGGTACTGGCAGATGGTTGGATCATGCATTCACATCTCACTACCCTTGGTATCTTAAAGTGATTCTAAATAAAATATATAAAAAAAAGGCATGATATACTTACCTGCTCAGTGCAATAGTTTTAAACAGAGCAGCCGCGATCCTCTTCTTTTTGGGTCCACTGCTGGTGGTCCTTGCTCCTCCCCCTGCCAAGTGCCCTCGATAGCAAGCCTCTTGCTATGGGGCACTTTACTAGGCTCGCTCCCACACCACTCTCTGTGTGTCCGTTCGCACACATGGAGAGCAGCTCGGCCTCACCCCCACTGTGATTGACAGATGCAGGAGCCAATGGCTCCTGCTGCTGTGTGAGCCAATGAGGAGAGATAGATCCGGGAGAACTGCTGCTCTCATGCACATTGCTGGATTGAAATGGGGCCAAAGTAAGAATAAGGAGGAACTGGGGGGGGGGGGGGGGGTTACGCTAATGCACAGAAAACATTAAGGTGAAAAACCTTGAGTCTTTAGAACAACTTTAACATTTAGCTTTCCCCTGTGGACTTGGACAGACATTGTCACTTGGCCCATTCAGAGTCTGTGTAAAGTCACCCTTGACCCATTGACTCACCTCCTCCAGAGCTCCTCAATGCTTCTTCCTTCATCCCAGCTAGCACAAAATATTTAGTGTTTGCGGGTGTGGGGGAGCATGTGACCTCTTTCATGATATAGTACTCGGCCCTAGTAGCCAATGATTATACCAGAGCACTATCACATGATGGAAGTGGTGAAGTCACTGCTTTGCTTAGCTTCTGACAACAATCAATACCTTGTACTATGGTGGTGGCTGCAAGAGAGTAAGGAGAAAATCAGTGATTTGGGTGATGGTGGCTTTACACAGATGCTGTCACTTTGCCCAGAATGGGCTAAATGACCACCTCTCTTTAAAGTTTCACAAATTTACAAGGTTATATATATTATATATATAGTATCTGACAAAAGTGAGTACACCCCTCACATTTTTGTAAATATTTTATTATATCTTTTCATGTGACAACACTGAAGAAAAGACACTTTGCTACAATGTAAAGTAGTCAGTGTACAGCTTGTTTAACAGTGTAAATTTCCTGTCCCCTCAAAATAACTCAACACACAGCCATTAATGTCTAAACCGCTGGCAACAAAAGTGAGTACACCCCTAAGTGAAAATATTCAAATTGGGCCCAAAATAGTTTGTGTGGCCACCATTATTTTCCAGCACTGTCTTAACCCTCTTGAGCATGGAGTTCACCAGAGCTTTACAGGTTGCCACTGGAGTCCTCTTCCACTCCTCCATGACGACATTATAGAGCTGGTGGTGAGACTGTGCGCTCCTCCACCATCTGTTTTGAGGGTGCCCCACAGATGCTCAATCGGGTTTAGGTCTAGACACATGCTTGGCCAGTCCTTCACCTTTACCCTCAGCTTCTTTAGCAAGGCAGTGGTCGTCTTGGAGGTGTGTTTGGGGTCATTATCATGTTGGAATACTGCCTTGCGGCCCAGTCTCTGAAGGAAGGGGATCATGCTCTGCTTCAGTATGTCACAGTACATGTTGGCATTCATGGTTCCCTCACTGAACTGTAGCTCCCCAGTACTGGCAGCACTCATGCAGCCCCAGACCATGACACTCCCACCACCATGCTTGACTGTAGGCAAGACACACTTGTCTTTGTACTCCTCACCTGGTTGCCGTGACACACGCTTGACACCATCTGAACGAAATACGTTTATCTTGGTCTCATCAGACCACAGGACATGGTTCCAGCAACCCATGTTCTTAGTCTGCTTGTCTTCAGCAAACTGTTTGCGGGCTCTCTTGTGCATCATCTTTAGAAGAGGCTTCCTTCTGGGACGACAGCCATGCAGACCAATTTGATGCAGTGTGTGGCGTATGGTCTGAGCACTGACAGGGTGACCCCCCACCCCTTTAACCTCTGCAGCAATGCTGGCAGCAGTCATACGTTTATTTCCCAAAGACAACCTCTGGATATGATGCTGAGCACATGCACTCAACTTTTTTGGTTGACCATGGCGAGGCCTGTTCTGAGTGGAACCTGTCCTGCTATACCCAAACTGCTGTATGGTCTTGGCCACCGTGCTGCAGCTCACTTTCAGGGTCTTGGCAATCTTATAGCCTAGGCCATCTTTATGTAGCGCAACAATTCTTTTTTTCAGATCCTCAGAGAGTTCTTTGCCATGGGGTGCCATGTTGAACTTCCAGTGATCAGTATGAGAGCGTGAGAGCGATAACACCAAATTTAACACACCTGCTCCCCATCCACACCTGAGACCTTGTAATACTAACAAGTCATATGACAGCGGAGAGGGAAAATGGGTAATTGGGCTAGTTTGAATGTTTTCACTTAGGGGGTGTACTCACTTTTGTTGCCAGCGGTTTAGACATTAATGGTTGTGTGTTGAGTTATTTTTATACTTGCTACTTTACATTGTAGCAAAGTGACATGTCTTCAGTGTTATCACATGAAAAGATATAATAAAATATTTACAAAAATGTGAGGGGTGTTCTCAGTTTTGTGAGATACTGTATATTAAATATGGTGGAGATAAGAAATTAGTTATAGCCCTTATCTTATAAAAACATTCTGAGATGGGCTTTGAGAGAGTGGGTGGCTTCTCCATTAGTGCAATGAAGAGAAGCCAAAAAGTATTATCGTGAATTCATAGAAATTTTAGTTTTCCAGTGTCCTTGGATGTAGTAATATGACAATGAATGTAGCATAACACGGGATCATGTGCTGAAGCTTGTTGATCGAATAAAGTTTTATCTGTGAAGGCATCATCAATGTGCAGCTTTCCTTTTGATTATACTGAGCTTTGTGTAGAGAAGTGATGGACTCCAAGCCAGCACTTGATTTCAGCATAGAGTCATGCTCATAAGTTTACATACCCTGGCAGAATTTATGATTTCCTGGCCATTTTTCAGAGAATATGAATGATAATACAAAAATCTTTCTTTCACTCATGGTTAGTTTTTGGTTGAAGCCATTTATTGTCAATCAACTGTGTTTACTCTTTTTAAATCATAATCACAACAGAAACTACCCAAATGACCCTGATCAAAAGTTTACATACCCCAGTTCTTAATACCGTGCATTGCCCCCTTTAACATCAATGACAGCTTGAAGTCTTTTGTGGTATTTGTGGATGAGGCTCTTTATCTTCTCAGATGGTAAAGCTGCCCATTCCTCTTGGCAAAAAGCCTCCAGTTCCTGTAAATTCTTGGGCTGTCTTGCATGAACTGGCACATTTGAGATCTCCCCAGAGTGGCTCAATGATATTGAGGTCAGGAGACTGAGATGGCCACTCCAGAACCTTCACTTTATTCTGCTGTAGGCAATGACAGGTTGACTTGGCCTTGTGTTTAGGTTTAATGTCATGTTGGAATGTCCAAGTACGTCCTGTGTGCAGCTTCCTGGCTGATGAATGCAAATGTTCCTCCAGTATTTTTTGATAACATACTGCATTTATCTTACCATCAATTTTGACCAAATTTCCTGTGCCTTTGTAGCTCACACATCCCCAAAACATCAGCGATCCACCTTCGGGTTTCACAGTAGGAATGGTGTACCTTTCATCATAGGCCTTGTTGACTCCTCTCCAAATGTAGCGTTTATGGTTGTGACCAAAAAGCTCAATTTTGGTCTCATCACTCCAAATGACTTCATCAGAAGGTTTGAAGCTTGTCTCTGTGCTGTTTGGCGTATTGTAATCGTGATACTTTGTGGCATTTGCGTAGTAATGGCTTTCTTCTGACGACTCGACCATGCAGCCCATCTTTTTTCAAGTGCTTCCATATATATTGTGTATCTTGAAATACCCACACCACATGTTTTCAGAGAGTCCTGTATTTCACCTGAAGTTATTTGTGGGTTTTTCTTTGCATCCCGAACAATTTTCCTGGCAGTTGTGGCTGAAATTTTAGTTTGTCTACCTGACCGTGGTTTGGTTTCAACAGAAACCCTCATTTTCCACCTCTTAAATACAGTTTGAAAAAAGCTGATTGGCAATTTCAATTCCTATCTTTTACATCCCTTACCTGTTTTATACAGTTCAACTACCTTTTCCCGCAGATCCTTTGACAATTCTTTTGCTTTCCCCATGACTCAGAATCCAGAAACGTCAGTGCAGCACTGGATGAAAGATGCAAGGGTCTGTCAGGAGTCCAGAAACTCATTGACCTTTTTATACACACACACTAATTATAAGTAAACAAATTACAGGAGAGCATGGTTACATTTAATAGCCATTCAAACCCCTTTGTGTCAGCTTGTGTGCATGTTATCAGGCCAAAATCACTAGGGTATGTAAACTTTTGATCAGGGTCATTTGGGTAGTTTCTGTTGTCATTAAGATTTAAAAAGAGTATACACAGTTGATTGTTAATAATTGGCTTCAGCCAAACATTAACCATGAGTGAAAGAAAAGTTTTTGTGTTATTATTCATATTCTCTGAAAAATTGCCACGAAATCATAAATTTTGCCAGGGTATGTAAACTTATGAGCACAACTGTATGTGGGGAATGTTGGATGGCTGGAGTAGTGCACTTTTCTTTGACTCACAAACAATGAATGTAGTGTGATATACTTGAGACTAGCTGTTCTATTGACAGAACCCCAAGGACAAACAAACACAGCCCATTCTTCTCCAGTCAACACATTTTTTACTTTTCTATCTACTTGAAGACCAGGCCTTTTCTGGCACTTTTTGTTTACATGTAGAAATCAGTATTTTTTGCTAGAAAACTTAGAACCCCAAACATTATTTTTTTTTAAAGCATAGGTCCTAGAGAATGAATTTGTGGGTTTTGCATTTTTTTAATGTCACGTGGTATTTCCGCAGCGGTTTTTCAAACGGAATACTTTTTGGAAAAAATACACTTTTTTGAATTGTAATGCAAAAAACCTAATGCATAACTTAATTTTTTGGTAATATATAAAAGATGATGTTACGACAAGTAAATAGATACCAAACATGTCACGCTTTAAAATTGCACACGCCCGTGCAACCGCCACAACTGACGTAAATTTTACTATGCATAGGAGATGATTTAAAAGCCTTTATAAGTTATCAATTTAGATTTACGCAGGAGGTCAAGTGCTAGAATTACTGCCAATGATCTGATTTTCGCAGTGATATCTCACATGTGTGGGACAAAAGTTATTTGCATGCATGTGGGACTGACGTGTGTTCCCCTTTGCATGCGAGCATGGGGGGACAGGGGCATTTTACATTTTTTTTTTTACGTTTTTTATTTTATTTTTTACACTGTAACTTTAAAATGTTCTTTTTTTTTTAATCACTTTTATTGCTGTAACAAAGAATGTAAACATTCCTTGTGACAGCAATAGGTATGTTACAGGTACTCTTTATGGAGAGCTCTGGGGTCTATAAGACCCCAAATCCCTCCTCTGTCCTTAAAGCAGTGTTCCGCCTGGAGAAAAAAAAATTAAAAGTCAGCAGCTACAAATACTGTAGCTGCTGACTTTTAATATATGGACATTTACCTGTCCAGGGAGCCCACAAGGTCGGCACCCCAGCTGATTTTCGGATTGGCTGCTACAATTTCTTTTACAAGAGAGGCTCTAAAAAATAGTACTGGGATGATGCCTGCAGCTACAGACATCACCCCGGTACAACCACTTGAAGTCCAGTGACGTACCAGGTATGTGACTGGTCGGCAAGTGGCTATATAGACTTTACTGGTTACATTTGTCCTCATTCTTCTTCCCTGAGGCTTTCTTTATGCTCTGTCATTTTAAGGGGTACAACTGAATGAAAATAAACCTTGTGACTGATCCAGAAAACTATGAATTCACTGCATAAAACATACAATTCTAATATTAAAAATAACAAATAATATATTGTTGTCTATTAGTTGGTTCTCCATATAGCAGATCTTCTCACAAGATGTTTTTAAATTATAGTCCAAATATCATGCTGCCTCATTAGACCCACATTCCCTCAATTATCTACCTCTTATCAACATGAGTATTTTTTTTATTCCCCAGGAAGAACAGTGTGTGAGAGTTAAATTACAGAAAACAAGTTCCTATAAAGTGCCAGTTGTTGGCCAGAGATCCGGGCCTGTTATTGTACTGGGAAGAATGATTCACTGCTGTGTATTTTAGGAGGATATTGTTTAGTACGCAGTTTTGGGCTGTTATTTCGCCTCCAACGCCCATAGTAGATGAAAACAGGAAATACAGATAATTAGCCACAGTATGTACAATAACTGCACATCTAAATATATATATATATCTTCTCAAATGTGTTTAATATTCACATTTAATATAATACAAGTTCTTGATTGCAGTGAAAGTCTGTAGTGCTCATTGATTTTCTAAATAACAAAAATAAAGTCAGTAATATTTTCGTACTATTCCACCCAGGAGCTTTGTATGAGTGTCTGCATTTAGCCTTTTTAATCTTTTAATTATATTTACATATTGATATGATGAATACATATATTCTAATTTAACATCAAAGACGGTTCTAGTGAGTTTTATCACAGGAATGAATAATATTTTATTAATTTTACCGGTTATGTGAGTAAGTGACTGATATTCTTCTAGCATTCTTTTTGGATTATACAGACGTGAAGAAGTTTCTTTTGTATCTTTAAAAACTAGTCTATTTGTTGTAATATAACAATGGAGACTAACCATCATAAAATACATTAGAAACTTAGCTAAAAGCTTCATAAGTGCCACACGTCTCTTCATAAGTGCCATTTCAATTAAAACCTTTTTAAAGCTTTTTACATTCTATATTCTGTTACACATCCCTTCTTGATAAATACAGGGAAGTGCGTTTTACAATAAGTAGTGAGAAATATCTAAAGTGGAAGCCTGACAAAATTAGCATTTTGAATGTCAAGATTGCTGTTTTACATACCTTGTAAAATGTGTGAAGCCGTTAAAATAGATTTTATTTTAAATGTCTAATATTGATTAATATGAATAAGTGAATGTGTCTGGGTTTGACTTGTGAAGATTAATCGAACCTATCGTGAAGTCTGAAATTTGATTTGCTCCTCCTATATGGAGGAGCGAATCTTGTAAATAATTTCTGGCCATTTTTAAGGCAAGGGATTATCAAACAACAGGCATGGGGAACTGGGAACTGCCATAGGAGATATATATATATCAAGGCAAAAATAAAATTAAAAATACCATACAGCAATGAGAAGGTCCATCTTTTTACTGCAACTTCAACAGTGACATAGAAAAAAACACCAATCCTTTCAAATCAATGCTTGGAAGATGCATTTAGGCTGTATGTGGTCTTATAGAATAGTATGATTCCCATATATACTGTATTCAGGCATCACATTTGCATATGTGTGTGTGTGTGTATGGGGGGGGGGGTTCACACAATTATTTATTGTACTTTTATCACTTTGTTATTATATTATCGCTAACATTATAACTTAAAGCAACATCCTAATCTGATTCATAACAATTTACAAAAAAAGCTATGCAGTTTTGGCTGCAATACTTGTTCAGAAGTCCTGTGTTCCGCAGTAATAAGCCTGAACTGAAAGGTGGAAGTAGCAGCCACAACAGATCTAAAAGCATTAGGATAGGATACTTCCAAAAGGAAAAAATAAAGCTATGTGTTTAGTAGAAATTGGCCAGTGTCATGACTGTCCATGAGTAGTTGAATGGGCAGCAAATAAAAAGGGCTCTGCAGGGTGGCATTGTTTAAACATATCTGCTCCTGATAGGACCATTGTGGCCTGAAGCCTTGGCATGCAGTGTATCACCCATGGTAAAAGTACCAGCTTTTTGGGTATCGTGCACTCCTTCTCAAGGGCAATTGGCAGTCACTTTCTTTTACAGTGTTGCTAATGTACCATTTTTCATCCTCAAGGGCACATAACAGCCATTGTTTTGCTAATGTGCCCTTTTCCTCCTTCTATTCCCACCCTAGGACCTGGGGGGGGGGGGTTATGGGTGCTGGTGGAGAGGAGGAGTGTTGTGATGTTTGCATTGGATGAATAGTATGGCAAGAAAATAAACAGTTGCTTGCCTATGACAGGTAAAAAGGAAAGCAGCAAAACATTAAATCCTATGACCAGAGGCTGCCTGCCCTTGTCCTAATGTTCCTTGGAGATCACACAAATCAGAGAGGCAGTCTGTAGGAGTTCCGGGTAGCTGGGATTTACTGAACCCAAAAAATACCACTACAAATAGTAGAGGTGGGAAGTTGTTATAGATCTAGCTATAAGAACCAACGGAGATATCACCCACAATTCATAAATATATTAATTCATGCAGGGCTTGCTGGAACTCCCCTTTTCTGACTCACCTCTTGTCTCTGCCTTTACCCACCTCTGAGCACCATTGCTTGGTTCCACCCCCTACCCTACACTATAGGCACGGCTGCTGTTAGAAAAATTAGAAAATATCAAAACTATATTTTTGCTAAAAATATACTAAAATCACTATGGGAGGACACAAACACAACAAAACTTACACAGTTCCTGCTAAATCAAAAGGTATAAACTGTACGGGGTTAATAAATACAGTTCTGTGTGGGAATGTGGTCTTGGGACTCATTCACATGGGCGCTGTGGCCTGTACAGTGCGAATCAGCATTTTTTTTTACTGTGGCTGGAGCTGTGTGTGCCTATCTTACTCTGTGGAAAAAAGAGAGACTCCCACCATGTCACATATGGAGTATGGTGGTCCCATCCCTAATCTTAGAACAAAAAGGGTAACCCCCTAAATGGGATTTTGACAGACCACCAACTCAATAGTAAAATAATCTCTTAATGATGTAGAGTAAAAAACATGTATCGTTTACACATAACAAGCATACACAATATAAGTCACATAAAAAACAGAACAAAACATGTACAACCATAAATCATCCTGTGTAAATTCCAAGGGATGAAATGCCCTAATGCCTGACGTGTTTCCGGTATATAGTATTCAGATATTGATTCATCAGGGGCTAAGGGTTTGAGAAATTTACATAGATATTGATTCCAATGGAATTATTCCATGTGAGAGGAGCACCACTCCCCCACTCTGTGGGGACGCAGCAGCTGTACGAACACATCCGCAGGTCTTAATTTGACAGGAGCGTGGGTAAAGGTACAGACAGTGGGCATTTGGGGCAACTCACCTACACCTGCCCACCTGTCAAATTAGGACCTATGGCTGTGTTTGTACAGCTGCTGTATTCCCATAGTGTTAAAGGCAGCTCCAGTCGCACTAAAAAACATTCATTCACACTGCATGGATCAGAAAACCCATGTGAACGAGCCCTTAATGTTTTCTTAGTTGTTTTTTTTTTAAATACATTTTAACAATTGTTCTTTTTTTTCACAACACTGTTGGGGGAGGGGGGGGGGGGGCTTTGATGAAATATCAGGGGTCTAAACAGATGCTTTCTCTGCAGCCTTAGCTGCACTACAGAATTAATGTACAGGGGAAGCTCTGTACAGGGGCATCCTGTTCATTCAAAATGTTTAGTAAACACAGTTTGATATGTTTCAGTTATGAATGAACACAGTGAGTGATTGATACCTAAGATGATATGCTTGCTCTCCATCCTGAAATGATCCCCTGGGCTATGCAGCAGCCAGCTCGAAGGCGAGGAGGGGAAGCTGGCAGCACTGTGGGGGAAAGGGGCACACTTCTCCCTTCCCCCTGCTTGGGCCACCCTGTTGAACTGATGGGGCCCCCTTTATTGGAAGCCCTGATTATAGGGGATAACTCAAATAAGATATTTTAAAATCTGTCATTTACAATTTTTTTTAAACGCTTCTAGACGCAAACATGGCTAAATGCGGCATGTAAACGTGGCTAAACTGACGTTTTTAGACGTTGGTTTCTAGCTGTCAAGTTAAATCATTCAGGAGAGGTTAAACAAGATCCCGTGTACATGAAGCCTTAGTGCTTACCAGTGAAGCTGTGTTAACTGTGGAAGAGAGATTAAAAATACAGGATTCCACATGATTGGATAATTTAAGTGAATGCAGATTCACCTTATTTATTAAGGCAAGTGACTATACCTGTATTCAGTTTAAAGTGATTGTGAAGGCACAGTTTTTCTTTTTTTTTTTAAATAACAGTTATAATATGCTTACCTGCTCTGTGCAATGATTTTGCACAGAGCAGCCCTGATTGTCCTCTTCTGTGGGCTCCCGAAAGCATCTCTGGCACCTCCCCCTTGTCAAGTGCCCACATAGCAAGCCACTTGCTATGGAGGCACTTGTGTGTGCTTGCTCCCGAACCTGCTGTGTATGTCCATAAAACAGGCAGGGCGTGGCTTGGCCCCACCCCCTGCTCCTTCCTCCCTGGCTGTGATTGACAGCAGCGGGAGCCAATGGATGCCGCTGCTGTGTCTAGGCCAATGAGGAGAGATAGAGCTGAGAGAGCCTCTGCTCTCGTTCCACATCGCTAGATTGAGATTGGGCTCTGGTAAGTGTTTCGGGGGGTGTGATAAATCCTTGCAGAAGGTTTTTCTTACCTTAATGCATAGAATACATTCTGCCTTTAGATCCACTTTAAGAGTAAAAGTTCTTTAATAATTAAAGTGGTATTAAACCCAAACGCAAACAATTGTTATGTTGCAGCTTTCCGATTCCTAGGTGTGGTGGCTGCATTTGTTTTCTTTTTTAGGCTTTCTTTTTTAAATTTTATTGTCAGTAAGTCTGTTGTTTTTCAACAGAATAAGCTGTCCATTAGATGTAGAGGTTTGAGGGTTGAGAAAAAAACATTTACCGCTGACAGGCGTGCTTACAATGGTCAGCTTTTTTTTGTTTATGTAAAAACTTTATCTCAAAAGAAAAAAAAAACGTTTTGCTTGAACAAAAAGCATTAGCTGGAGTTTGGCTTCAATTTATTAGTGTATCTAAATCTGCTAGTACATCTAACACTCAACTCCCCAAGTCTGACTGTGCTGCTGTCCAAAGGTGTCTCTGTTGCTCCTTCATCCAGAGTGGGGGCACTCTAATACAGGAGGTGTGTTACTGGCCAAGTGAAAAAAAAAAGAAAAAAAAGAAAACTAATGCAGCCATCACATCTAATGATAGGTATTACATTTTGGGTTTAATACTGATTTAATTTGCATAAGTGAGATTCATTTCTTTGGATGGGAATGCAATATAAACATGAATACAGCTCATTATGCGATTTGCTGTGTAGGTGAAAAGGGCACCTTGCTGAATTCTGTGTATCTCGGGAGGGAAGTGTCATCAGTCACAAGATATTCCTCTCTGATTTTTGCTCCCTGGTGATTTCCAGCACAATGTTTGCCTTTCATCACAAGCAGTTTTCCAACAAACTGACAAAGCTGGACAGATAAGAGCAGCGTTCATTCATGGTATGATAGCATGCTTTAAATGGTAAATGGATAGAAGGTTAATCAGTGTAACCTGCAATTAATGCAAACACAACACCCACTCATAATGAATCTTTGCTGGATGTTATTTCAGTGACTAGTAAGAAGTCATCATACTACAAAGTGAAACATAAGGAGCCTATGATTTCATTATTTACATTAGGTGCCTGTTACAGAAATCTGCATCTATCAGCGGATCTTCTGGAGGCTTCAAGCCACGGCGACTTCTACCGCCTGATTGATACAAGTAAAATATCAAAACATTGAAACAAATTATTCTGTAATGTATTAATACATTTGAAAACTATGTTTATATGAAACATGGCAAAGTACATTTCAGCTTTAACACACTGTATATTATTTTTAGAACAACTAATTATATAGAGCAGGGGTCTCCAAACTTTCTAAACAAAGGGCCAGTTTACTGTTCTTACGAATTTGGGTGGCTGGACTGTGGTCATTTGGGAGTAGAAAAGGTCCCGACGTTAGTGAGAAAAAAATCTTTGGTGTCAGTGGGAGGAATTGCGCCCTATCGTTGGTGTCAGTGGGAGGGATTGTGCCCCATCGTTGGTATAATTGGGAGGATTCATGCCCCCTCATTGGTGTCATTGGGAGGAATTGTGCCCCATTGTTGGTGTCATTGGGCCCAATTGTTGGTGTCAATGGGAGGAATTGTGCCTCATCATTAATGTTATTGGGAGGAATTGTGCCCCATCATTGGTGTTATGGGGCCCAATTGTTGATGTCCTTGGGTCAATGGGAGGAATTGTGCCCCATCATTGGTGTCAGTGGGAGGAATTGTGCCCCATTGTTAATGTCATTGGGAGGAATTGTGCCCCATTATTGGTGTAATAGGGCCCAGTTGTTGGTATCCTTGGGTCACTGGGAGAAATTGTGCCCCATCATTGGTGTCAGCGGGAGGAATTGTGTCCCATCGTTAATGTCAGTGGGAGTAATTGTGTCCCAAAAGTGGTGTTATTGGGCCCAATTGTTGTGTCATTGGGTCACTGGGGGGAAGTGTGCCCCATCATTGGTGTCAGTAGGAGGAATTGTGCCCCATCGTTAATGTCAGAGGGAGTAATTGTGCCCCATAAGTGGTGTTATTGGGGCCAATTGTTGGTGTCATTGGGTACTTGGGAAGAATTGTGCCCCATCGTTGGTGTCATTGGGAGGAATTGTGTCTCTTCACTGGTGTTAGTGGAGGGAAAATTATGGCCCATTTTTGGCCCAAGGGCCGGATAAAAGCAAGCAAAGGGCCGCATCTGGCTCCCGGGCAGCAGTTTGGAGGCCACTGATATACAGGATGAACCTTGCATTGTCCTAACTGAAACGTCTTTCTACCTTTGTTATATTTTGTTCCATCATTACACATGTACCACCCTCCCCTCGTAGCCTCTAAAAATGTTGGGCTTGTTGACTAAATATGATTGAGATAGACAGAGCTCTATGCCTTGTGTGTCCCAAGTTTTTACTGTACATTATAAATCAACGTAATGTAAGAACACAGTAAGAAGAGCATACTACAGAAAGTGATAATAGCATAAGGGCTTGTTCACCTTTACTCTACTCTCTATATGTTTTTTTGCACAGGGACATGTTTTTAGCACTTAAAGCTTTTTTTTTTATCTTGGAACCTCCCCTTCAAACATAACCCAAACCATAATTTTTTATTGAATGTAAATTTTAATGAAAATGAGAACCCTGTTTGTTCATTTTGAATGCACTCATGTTCTAAAATGTTTTTTTTCCATCACATGATTGGGTATACAAAGTGAACATAGATTTGCCTCTTTTTCCAGCATTCACTTTACAACTTGAATATACACTTTGCACAAAAAGCATTCACCACTTTGCCAATACTTGTTTAGTAAACCAATCTCCCATCCTCCAAGTTGTTGTGTGAAGTTGGCAGGCTTCAGATTACTCCTTCTGCTGCAGTATCCTAAATCATGGGAAAATATAGGCGATTCAAAAAAAAAAAAAGGCACAGTCATTATAATTATAGATGGATTATTCAGATTCTTACATAAGCTTGTCATGGCTGGTTCTCACAGACAAGTGTGAAGACAGGTTTGTAAGTAAATAGGTGAAGGAATATGAACAATTCTGTAGGTTTACAACCATTTTTTACATCTATATATAGATGTAATGTTTAATATAAAGATTAAATTGTGACCAACCCATTGCCACATTTTTGAAAAGGTAATAAAAAATACCAAAAACAAAAGGCTATACGTGTTCAATGGCTTATTCAATTAAAACATATATATATATTCAATGCTCTTTAAAATGTCAAACTAATACATTCATTTTACTAAAATTCAACGTGTACAAAAAGACAAATCTTGGGAGTTCACTGCTATTTCCTTCCAACCCTAAAATCTAAGTTCTGGTCTAACTTGGAGTGTTTTTTTTTTAAACGCATGTCATGGCCCATAGCCTTTCAGAGTCACCTACCTTCTCTTTATTCACTTTTTTAAAAATGTTTACACATTTATGAACCATTTAACTTTTCAATGATGTACTGTTTACCTTTTCATTTCTAATTTTTAATTAATAAGCAAATATTTAACAAAGTGTGCTTCATAGCACTGGGGTTTATTTACTAAAGATCGAGAGTGCAAAATCAGGCTCACTTCTTAAATTTTAGGGTAATTCATGCTGAATAAGCCGAAAGTCAAGTTCTGGGAGCCCCAGTTGACATCAACCAGCTCAAAAAAAGTTGATTGTTCAGTCGAGTTTTGTAAAAAGAGCCAGGTGAAAAACTGAACCAAACAACACATGCATCAAATCATATGCAGTCACTGATCAGGTATTCTGACAGTCACAAGTGGTGGCTGTCAATATAAGATAAATTAAGGAAAGTAGAAAAATAGTGCTGGACCCGTAAGGTTGTCTTATTGGTATTTCAAAGTATTGATGTTGATGGAAATAGTCTGGTTGTTGGTCAGGTGATATCTAAACCACAGAGGATTTCCACGGTCTCCTTGGCTTATAGTGCAGTGTAATAAAAATGGAAATTGAAGCGCCACACCACTACTAAGAGGTCCAAATACAACTTTATTTCAATGAAAGTCGGGGGGACAACTCATAGAATAGCTGCTGCCAAATCAGCTGCTGACAAGGGCTATGCTTGTAATCACACACTAAATAATATTAAGGCTAGGGTCATACTGCTGGGCTCTGATTGTGATCCAACTTTCAGTGCCATTATGTAGTGCAACTTGGATGCTACCTTGATGCTATTTTCAGTGGTTTTGCATATTCTATGGGGCCAAGATCATGCTGGAATCACATAAAAGTAGTACAAGAACCTTTTCCAAAATCGCGCCGTGCTGAATTACATTGATGTGAACGTAATCCATTGCAAACAATGTGATTTCCATTGTCATGCGATGCTGTGCGACTTAAGTCGCATATGAAATTGTGCTAGTGTGAGTAGAGCCTAAAGGTTCAGCTCACTTCTAGTTTGTTCACATTGTGTTCAATCAAACCCTGATAAAGGGGGCATTTTTGGACCCCCAAAATGCTTTGGCTACTCTTTGGATTGTCCCTTTAATTGGAATAAAGTTATATCTGGACCTCTTAACAGTGGTGTGGCACTTCAATTTCTATTTTTGTTACATTGCAGAATAAAATAACGGACAGCGGAGGTTTTTGGATAGCATGGATGAAGACATCTATTAGTATTATTTTGTTCAGTCTGCAGGCAGAATGAAATAAATCTGCGTTGATGGCCAGCTTTAGACTGTCTCTTTCTAATGCCCCATACAGAACTTTCAACATGTGGTGAACATAAAATCTAATATTGAATAATTTGGGGCTGATTTACTAAAGGCAAATAAACTGTGCACTTTGCAGTTGCACCAGAGCTTAGTAAATGAGGTAAAGCTCCATTTTGCAAAGAGTACCAAATCACATGCAAGGAAAATAAAAAAAACTGCATTTTTGCTTGCACATGATTGGATGATGGAAGTCAGTAGAGCCCCTGCTCATTTACTAAGCTCTGGTGCAACTGCTCTTGCAGTGTGCAAATGCACTTTGCAAAGTGCATAGTGTATTTGCCTTTAGTAAATCAACCCCATTATGTTTACTTGACTAAAAAGCAATACGCCTTGTACATATTAAAGATAAGAAAAAAGCTAAGCACATCAATGAAGGATGGCACTGCAGGTTTACAAAAATAACAAAGTGCCACGTCCTAACATATTGAGAAATTGAGGAAAAATATAACTGGAAAAATGGACTTGATAGGCACTACTAATAAAAAGTAATACATTTTATTAAACACACCACATAAATATGAAAACAGAATTTAAAAGAGTAATTGAGAAAACACACAGTGGTCAAATATATGTCTCCATGACATCCGTCTACATTAGGGGTGTACTGGTGACAACCCCAACTATTGTCATGACGGCTAATACAAAGTAGGAATTACAGGAAGCTCAACATGTTTTGCTGGGAACCGCTTCTTCGGGAGCTTATATACAATTTCTCTGACACTGTTATGTAGGATCAAACCAAGTCAGCTTAGCTCTCCCACAGTATTCAAAATATTCTTAAATGGATAGTCAGTAAAGGCGTGAATGGAACCTCTAGGTAGTATTTGAGAAGCACTTCAGTGCCGCAAAGATAACGTCACAGATAATTCGAGCATATATAGTGAATTGCTCTTCAGTGCTATATAGGAGTGTCCATAGACTAAATGTCCATTAATAGCATACACTTCTGTGGTTGTGTATAAACGCTCACAAGCCAGACCTCAGGAGCACACATGAGAGAGAGGTGTTGCAGCACATGTATAAGACCGGATAGGGTTGAGCGGCAATCTTTTTAAGTACACACATAAAGAAAATATGTACAAACCTTTGTCCATTTCTTTTAACTCTATCTTTTGAAAATGGAACAAAGGCTGCTCAGCCCTAAAGTCCTCCAATACAAAGTTTCTTGACATTCTTGTGTCAGTCTGGCTCATTAGTTGTAGCATAAGAGCATACACTCTTCCCTTACCTCCTGCCCAACTCAACTGTAGTAGAGTCTATGGAAACCTGCATAGAGTATTCCCATGCACTTCTCTATTGTGCAGGCTGTAGATATAAGTGCAGGGGATTTATTAAAACAGATCTGGAAATAATATTTTGGTACTTCCAGGGACAGTAATAAGAGCCCCTTGCTATTGGATAGACCAATCTTAGATCTTTCATTTTTTTTGTGCAGGAAAAGTAGTAGGAAAAAAAAATGTTTTTCAAATGTGTTGAAATGCTGCTTGTTAATAGATATTAACTTAAAAAGACCATTGTCCACTTAACCACATAACAAATATAATACCATTGTAGTAGGAAAAGAAATGTTATGATGCATTGATACTGAAACAGAAGGGACATTTCCAGGATGAGTTCTGCAAGACCTTGGACAGTACCTGGAAATCACAGACAATTCTGAAATAGGCAGATCATTTCCAAAATACCAGTTTATTCTCTGCTGCCAGTAAAGTATAATGCACAAAATTGTTTAACATGAATTCAAAAATTCCAGTATTCAAAGCTCCACAGCAGTAATCTAAGTGATTTATTAAATAGTGTAAACCTTACAAAAGGACAGTGAACATGTCACACTTCATCTGATTAAAGGTTTGTGCACACAACCATTGCTAATTTTATTTATTTTTTTTCCATCCATTTTTCTTACTTATTTTCTTTCTAAAGTAGGAAGGGACCTGAAACACAACACAGTTCTCCTTTTATTCATTGCTAATTGGCTGTTACAATCACATGATCATCGCCAGTGCTGGTAAAACTGAAAAGCTGCTGGAAAAAGAAGCAAGGCAATCACTTGAGTGAGACACAATGACCCTGGTGTTTACATGGTTAGGAGAAAGTGTTTGACATTGTTGGTAGTTTTAGAATGTTGGTTGGAGATGAATTAATATAGATGATTTGAATAACAATAACTACACAATGGCTTTTGTATCAGTTATAAATGTTCCATAAATATGTCAACAGAATGAAAAACAATGAAGCTAATCTCTGCATTGGGGTCAATTCACTAAGAGTTAAATAACGCTGAAAAAAATGCGGTAAAATAACGTATGCAGAAACAATTATGCAAATGTTTATTTCTGTAAGAATTGCTTGGTAAATAACTACTGTGGCAAAGTTTAGATAATGCAGTAATTACCACATATTTTCATGCGGTAATTTGTCGCATTAAGCGGGTTGCTAAGGAGCAGACCGGCAATTAAAAATTATGAAAAACAGCGGAAAGGAACAAAAAAACCTCTGGCCCAGACGTAGGCTCCCACCGACTGCCTGCTCCGCCATCTGACAATTCTTAAATAGCTAAGTGGTTGTGGGGAAGAGGCCTTTGTTCCCATTAACATGGGGACAAGGTGCTTTGGGGTGGAGGGGGCAGGGCCCCCCCTGCCCCAAAGCACCCCCCATGTTGACGGCATGTGGCCTGGTATGGTTCAGGAGGAGGGGGGCGCTCACTTATCCCTTCCCTTTCCTGACCTACCGGATGCTCAGATAAGGGTCTAGTATGGATTTGGGGGGGGGGACTCCACGCTGTGTTTTTTTTTTTTTTTTTAATTTTGCCACGGGGTTCTCCTTAAAATCCATACCAGAAGGGCCTGGTTTCCATGGGGAGGGGGCCCAACGCTGTTTTTTTTTTTTCATAAATTTTAATTGCTGGCGTATTTTCTTCACATACAGCTGTTAGCGGTTTCCCCATTGAGTCATCCATCGTTAAAGTGTTTGTTAACCCAAGAAAAAAAAATATATTTCCTGGTGTCCCTTAAAGCAGATTACACAGCTCAGTGCTTGTGCTGTGTAAACTGCCCCCCTCTAAACTGTAACCCCCCCCGAATCTGCCACTTCCTGTATGGCCAATCTAAACAGACCACGAAAATTAGGGCTGCCTCGCCCTGATCACCATGGTCAAAGTGCATCCCTCCGTTATACGCTGTCCTCTCTGCTCTCCTCTCTCCCCCCTCACTCCCTCCTTTCTGTCTGTCACCTTGTGTCTGTGTGTCTCCGTCTATGCCCCCCCACCCTCCACTGCTATTAGTAAAATTAAAAATTGTAAACAGACACTGCCAGCCCCTCTATGATATCCTGGCACCACACTGCATTATTCTTTTATAAAAAGGAGCGCTGTAAATACCGTTTTAGCGCTGTCTTCAGGCCTAGTCACGTGACTCTCGGCCAGGTTTCCAGGGCTACTGCAGGAGAGGCTGAGCGGCCATGCAATCTCCCCGGCTGACATCAGAGGGAGATCACGGCCCCTCCTTCAGAAGCCATTTATCCATACCACATGTGATACTGCCAGCAAAACCCTGGTGATAAATAATGCATCTTTTTTTAATTTCTGTTCCGTTCGTGAATTGCACTTAAGAGCTTACCGCATTTTTTTTTTTGGGTGATATTTCCCAGGAAATTTTTTATTTTATGGTAAATACTGCATAATAGTTATATTTATTTTTTTGTGAATTGTTTTTTTTTTTTACTGCATGTGCTAATTTATGAGTCACATGACTGTGTTATCGCATTGACCCCATTGTCTGGTGTTACTTTCAGACTAACCTTATGCCAGACCAAACTACCACATATTCTAGGTATTCCTAATACAGCTTTGCAGAAGTTTGATTGTTTGGAAACAGTTCATGGATTGGAAAATTGCGTACAATGTCCTACTCATCTTTGCTGGTTATACAGAAATAAAGTGGTGCAGGTTTTGCACTTATTGGGAAGTGATACTTGCCGTTTTTTGTTCTTAAACACTTCTTTTCACTTCAAAGCTACAAAGGGAAATTGGTGCTGATGATCAGTGTTAAGTGTAGTGACATTTTACCATGTATACATTTAAAGGATAACTCCACTTTCATGGGAAAAAAATAGGGAATAAAAAAAAAAAAAAATATAACATATACCACTTTCCAGCTTTAGTAAATAAACCCCATTGTGTACTTAAAAGTGGGGTATGCCTGTATACAATTGTGACACAAGTCATATTGTAATTGAATGCTATTGAACATTACCTTTCCTTTTCATTCTGCAGCTCTGTAATTTTCTGTAAAGTGCAAAGCCAAAGCAATATGGCTACAGGGAGGTGTTCTGTACATAGAATGTGTACAGAACTTTCCCCAGAAACATCATTTCCTGTTTGTGTGATTGGCTCACTGATTTTACCAGAAGTCTGCACTAAAATACAAGTCAGATTTTTGGCATCCCCTGCAACAAAAATGTCCAAATTTTTACCAAATTTTTGGTAAGATAATCCCAATAGGAAATCACATCTAAAGGGAAGCAGACCCTGCATCTTTCCTCATTAGAGCCCTGTAGGTGCAGCAGCTGGTTGATAATTATGAAATCACTCCCGTTAGACTCACTCAGCACAGGGGCACAGAGGAACAAGCAGGGATTTCTTCAGAATAACAAAAGGTAGGAATCTGCAACAAAGTTTGTTAAAATCCTTGCAATGTACATATATCAACCCAGAGGAGAATGTTTTTTTTCTCAACAAAAGTGGAGTTACCCTTCAAATTTATCCCAGTTCTTCATTGTGTGTTGATTCAGACTTTTGTGACTTTTTAGGCATTTCACTATTGATGGGGTTCCCCAGTGGGGGCCACTGGAAGAGTGTTCCTGAATTTGGGAGGCATGCATGAGGCTTAGGATAAATTGAAAAACATGTACAGGCACCTTGCTTAGAGGCTGTTAGTTTGCTAATCAGGGGATGACACAGGCCCACTTTAACCTCTTTTGAACCTTGATATGATATTTAATACAGGACCCCATGATATGATTACCATATGCCTAACAAACCAGGGGGCACAACAGCCCTTTCTTGTTAATAAACACTGCCCCATCCATAGACCACAGGCACACTAGCCTTTGTTACTTATATGACCCATGTTGCTAAGCCAGTGTCGAAACATCAATGAATTTCATTTTACCATCTTCTAATAAATAAAACATAACAAAGGGAGAACACACTCTGTTTATCCCTTTGATTAATTTTCTCTTCTAAGAAAAATGTCAGCATAGTAATAATATTTAAAAGGTGTGATTAGTTTTATGTAGATTGCTATCCTAGTCTCTCTTTTTTTTACTTCTTTTTAAAGTTCATCCACTTTGAAATTCTAATTAGACATCACATGTCAAATTCTGTTAGATGTTTGTTCTAAGAGGGAAGTTCATATAAAAGTAATGTTTGTGTCTAAGGCTACGTCTGCACAGACATTATTTAGAATGATTCTTTAGAACCCTGCTTAATACACATTTCTATTTAGTTCAATTGACATGTAAAGGGAAATATGGTAACTGCATTTGAAGAGTTTCACTAATGATAATACTAATAATGTCACAAAAAATTAGCTCATACTAAACCTTTCAATAATGCATTAAAAAAATAAAATAAAAGACAGCTTTAGACTAAAATAGCAAAAGCCCATGTCATTAGTTTGCTGAATACACCTCTCTTTGTACCTAAATTACAAATTGTTTTTTTTTTTGGTATTGGTATTTGTGATCTTTTAGGACAATGCCACATATAGGTTGCCTTATATGCTTAAAAAGTTAAGGCAAACCTGACAGTTAACCAATAAAATAAAACTGAATGTATCTGCAAGCGAAGAAGATGAATACTCGCCTTTTTGACAGGCTGTTGACACTTCACTCTCTTATGCAGCTCTGGGCACTGCTGATATCCAACAAACCCAGGTATGCTGAATAGTGTTCTTTGCTGGTTACTTTCCGTTCTAATTAGCTGACTAGGTAGCAGGGTTTTATTTAATTGCATATTGTATAGACTGGTCACAACACATTAGTAATGAACATCATATATTTAAAAACTTGGTTGATCGATCCTCGATTCTAAAATTGTTTTAATCTGCAGAGTGCAAAAGTTGGCAGAGAATGATAAAGTTCATGACGCATAATTTCTGGCGTTCTTAAATTGCTCCATTCTCTGTGTAGTCGACAGATCTACATAGAAGTAAAAGATAGAATCAAAGATTATAAAATCTGCAATTTACCTGATTTAGTCATCCCTATATGTCACTGCTCACCAGTTAAGCTTTTGGATACTTTTTCAAATGGATGTAAACTTTTGGAGCAACTAAATGGTATCCAATACGAATTAAGAACACCTTTTTTTCAAATTGTCCTTTAAAGGGTTACTAAACCCTCATTTTTTTTTGTTTTATTTTTAAATAACAAACATATCCTTCCCTACCCAAAACATCAGGTCCAACACCACACTCAATACTCTCCTCCTTCTGCCCAGTTACCACCAATGAAGTTGATAAACTCCTCTCCATGGCCCACCTCACCACCTGTCCACTCACAATTACTGCGACCACCTTCCCACTCTATCCTAAACTCCCTAACCCACATCTTCAATCCGGCACCTTTCTTTCCCTGCTCAAACATGCACTGGTTACCCCCATACTTAAAAAACCCTCACTAGACCCCACCTGTTTGAATAACAGGTGGGGTCTGCTCCCATTTGCCTCCAAGCTCATCGAATGCCTTGTTCATGACTGAATGAGTCGCTACCTCATGGACAACAACCTTCTCGACCCCCTACGGTCTGGCTTCTGTCCACAACATTCCACTGAAACTGCCCTACTAAAACTCACCAATGAACTACTAACTGCTAAAACCAATGGCCATTACTCCATACTCATACTCTTAGACCTCTCTGCAGTTGACCACCTGCTCCTCCTCAGCAAACTACACTCCCTTGGCCTCCGTGATTCTGCTTTATCCTGGTTATCCTCCTACCTATCTCAGCGCACTTTCAGTGTCACTTACAACTCCATTTCCTCCATTCCTCTTCCTCTCTCTGTTGGGGTTTCCAAGGCTCCGTTCTTGGGCCCCTCCTATTCTCGCTCTATACATCTTCCCTGGGTCAGTTGATAACCTCCCATGGCTTCCAATATCACCTCGCCGATGACACCCAGATCTATCTCTCCACTCCTCAACTCACCCCCTCGATCTCCTCACGGATCTTAAACTTACTGAATGACATATCGGTATGGATTTCACACCACTTTCTCAAACTCAATCAAACTGAGCTTGTTATATTTCCTCCTTCCCAGCACAACCATTGGTCCCTCCACACATGCCAGGGTGCTGGATGTAATCCTTGACTCTGGCCTCTCCTTCAGCCCCCACATCCAATTACTGGCTAAATCCTGCCATCTTAACCTCCGCTCCAGAATGTGACCCTTCCTGATTAATGACACCACAAAGCAACTTAATTACTCCTTGATTATTTCCCGCCTTGACTACTGTAACTCTCTCCTTAATGGCCTACCCTTACGCAGGCTATCCCTCCTTCAGTCTATTATGAATGCTGCTGCTAGACTAATACACCTCACTAACCGATCCGTGACTGCTGGCCCTCTCTGTCAATCCCTTCACTGGCTTCCCCTACCCCACCGTATAAAATTCAAAATGCTAACCACAACATACAAGGCCATCCACAACATCGCCCCCAGCTACATCACCAACCTCATCTTCAGATATCGCCCTAATCGTCCCCTCCGCTCCTCCCAGGACCTCCTGCTCTCTAGCACCCTTGTTACCTCTTCTCATGCTCGCCTTCAGGACTTCTCCAGAGCCTCTCCCATTCTCTGGAACTCCCTGCCCCGGTATATCCGATCAGCCCCTAACCTGTCCACCTTTAGGAGATCCCTGAAAACTCACTTATTCAAGGAAGCCTATTCCACACCCACCTAACAACTGTCCCCGAGTCATCCCCATCAAATCATTCCCTGCATCTTTTACCTTTTGTACCACCACCCCCTCGCTTTAGAATGTAAGCTCTACGAGCAGGGCCGTCTTGTCCCTTCTGTATTGAACTGTACCGTAATTGTGCTGTCCCCCCTCTACATTGTAAAGCGCTGCGTAAACTATTGGCGCTATATAAATCGCGTATAATAATATAATAATATTAATATCATACTTGCCTCTTCTGTGCAGTTCGTTTCGCACAGAGTGGCCTAAACCTCCCCTTCTGGGGTCCCTCAGTGGCGCTGGTGGCTCCTCCTCTTCTCGAGAGCCCCATCGGAGAAGCTCTCTCCTTCGGGACACCCATGCGGGCGCACTCCTGTGTCCTGCTGCTGCTTCTATTGACACAGATAGCAGGACTCGGCCCCACCCCCCGGTGCCTGTGTCATTGGATTTGATTCACAGCAGCAGGAGCCAATGGCTGCACTGCTATCAATCTATCTAATCAGGACATGACACCCCCCCCCCCCCCAGAGCTGGTGTGCTCGTTCCTGTCACGGGAATTACGGGGCTCAGATAAGTAAAAGGGGGGCTCGGGGGGCTGCTGCATGACAGGGGGTTTTTCACTTTAACGCATTCTATGAGGGTTTACAACCCCTTTAACTCTGGGCTGCCCTATTGACCATGTCTGATACCCTTTTTCTAGTCGTAATAATTTGTTTCTTCAACAAAATAAAATACTAATGCTGAAGGCAAATGGGGCAATTGTGAGATAACTTTTTACTTCTCACTTTATAAGGGAAATTTTTCCTTAGCTTAATGAAGAAAGTGATACTCCAAATTCCACCAGGCAATCGTGTGCAAGCAGAATGCTGTTTATTTTTTTTTACCTTTTGTGTGATTAGTGAAAATTCACTTCACAAAATATATCCAAATTCAATAAACTATGGGGAAATTCCCTTGCAAAGAGAACATTCCTTTGCAAAATGAACAGCCTGTTTGCCTTTAGTAAGTTAACCCCTAAATATCAGACAAATGGCAAATACACAGCTCAACATTCTAGTATCATGTACCTGGTGCTGGAGGCAAATGGAGAGAGGGCTTCCCTTGTGGCTAAGTTTCAGACTTTCCTGAAGGTGGAACAGGAGGAGTCAGGTGCAAAGAAGCACAGGTCACCTGCTCGAGTGCTTGTAGAGATGTTCTTGACTGAGATATAGTCAGAGGAATGCCCAGATATACAGCTAATGCACTGGAGTGGTGTCTACAGACAGGTGGCACCCATGAGAATCAGCAGGTTTTCAAACAGAACATAGAACAGGAGAGTAGTCAGTTTGAAGCCAAGGTCAGGTACCAGGTGTGGATAAGAGCAAGCATAGTCAGGATGATAGCCAGGGTCATACACAGGGGAGCAGAGAGGGATTATCCATAAGACAAGCTGGGGTCAGGTCAAGAGGCAGGCAGAAGACAGGTCCAGAGGCAAGCTGTGTTGGTAACGGGTATTCACAGAGGCAAAGGGGTTCACAGGAACAAACACACTGAAGAGCCGAAGATCAACCAGCAATTGCAGAGAGTGACTGGCCTCCTTTTAAAGGCAGTTTAGCGCCAAACTGGGCCGGGAACGTGCATAACTGTGCGCCAATGTGCATTCCTGTGACCTTGCGAAGTGCTGTCAGGAATGCCAAGTCTTCAAGCACCTCTGCTGTGGACAGTGCCACAAATGCACCTATTTTCCATCTTATGTAAGATTCAGTTAGAATTTGCCAATTGCATAATTTATGCATTTGTGGCCAGCATAAGGTTAGACACAGAAGGAGTAATTAACTAAAATTGGAGAGTGCCAAATCTGTCGCAGTCAGCTTCTAAATTTTTTGTCAAAGCTTAATTGAACAAGCTAAAGTTAGAACCATGCACAGCTGCACCGAATTGTGAACTCTCTAGTTTTAGTAAATCAACCACAGAGTGTTGTTGAGCTGTGTATTGGCCCTGACTGACATTTGGTACTTTATTTTGCTGTTGAAAAACCTCAACAAGACTAGAAATGAAGGGCTTATGGCCCTAATGGCACAAATGGGGGTAGACCAATGTTAAAGGATTCTTATTTTAGCTCATATGACCTAAGAAACACTAGTGTACACTCATTAATAGTGTAAAGATTATCTGAGTATTCCCCATAGCCGTATTTTGCCAACAGCCTGTGCTATTGTCATATTTGTCAGTTTCATTAACTGCAATGAGCTCCTTGCCTCACGTCTACCTATCTGGACACCTGATTTGAGAGGAAGCTTATAGCTCTGTTCACAGAGTGTCTCAATTATATTTCATCACTGTCAGTAGGAGAACTCCATTAAAAGTTTTTGAACTCTTTGGCTGCAGTTGTAATTCTAGTAGGTATTTTGTAAAGTGCTGTGCGCTATACAATGTAAATCCTGTACAATAACATAATAAAATAGTAGTTCTACATATCAAGTATTATCTCAGTGAAACAATTCTATTTAAACTCTGATCACATTAGGAACAACTTCTGTTCTCAAATTATTTCCACTAAAAGTGTTACTAAACCCACAACAGTAAAATCAGTCTGTATATGCAGTAAAGCATGCTTGTTATACTCACTGTGAAACCTCCTCCGCATTGGGTAAAAAGACTGTTTGATCCTGTATGCACAGATCCTCCCCTCCTTCCACTGTCCAGTATTAAAGGAGCAAATACTCTTGCGCACAGATATGCAAGCTAGATGATCCCAGGGGTTCAGAAAGGACAACGTATTTCGGCCTTGCTGCTCTCCAGGATGGGAGATCCTAGTGATAAACGATAAGAAAAAAAGAGAGCACACCAGCCTAATGCATTATCCTAAAGGTAAGTTTATTAAAACCAAGATTAAAATCTACTCACAAAGGTAGGAGGAAAAATCGCACTATAAACAATCACAAGGCGATTGGTCCGCTGGTAGCAGTTTCCAGGTCCTGGGAAGAGGACGTACGAACCGCTGCTGGCTAACATGTTTCGAAGGTATCCCTTCTTCATCAGAGCCTTATCTGTGCTGATCTCTTGCAGCTATTTATACATGTGTCTATCTGGGAATGACATCTCTGATCAGTACTGGGGCCCTCTGTAAGACCTCCTACTAATTAGGGGAGGGGCCCCAGTTTCCAGGTCCTAGGAAGAGGACGTACGAACCGCTGCTGGATAACATGTTTCGAAGGTATCCCTTCTTCATCAGAGCCTTATCTGTGCTGACATCTCTGATCAGTACTGGGGCCCTCTGTAAGACCTCCCACTAATTAGGGGAGGGGCCCCAGTACTGATCAGAGATGTCATTCCCAGATAGACACATGTATAAATAGCTGCAAGCAGCACAGATAAGGCTCTGATGAAGAAGGGATACCTTCGAAACGCGTTAGACAGCAGCGGTTCGTACGTCCTCTTCCTAGGACCTGGAAACTGCTACCAGCGGACCAATCGCCTTGTGATTGTTTATAGTGTGATTTTTCCTCCTACCGTTGTGAGTAGATTTTAATCTTGGTTTTAACAAACTTACCTTTAGGATAATGCACTAGGCTGGTGGGCTCTCTTTTTTTCTTATCCTCCTTCCACTGTCCCCTGTTAATTTCCTGATAACACAGAGCCTATGAAGTCAGGCTGCACATGCTCAGTTTGGTGTGTATTCCTAGAGAGTTTTTTCTTGGGAGGGTGTATGTGATCAGCTCAGGGCCAATCAGCACTGTCCAGACAGAGGGTCAGGGGTCCTCCAGCCTCTTAGGACAGTCAGAGGAGAATTAAAACACCTTCTACAAGCTTTAACCAGACACTGAGGGAAGACACAAGACTGCTATATACTGCTGATGAGAAAAGGTATTTAGTTTATATTTACTAAAATAATTGCAATTCCATGTTCTGGTGTACTGTGGGAGACCAGATATAGTGAATGCAGGGTCCTTGGTGTAGTAACACTTTAAAGGGGAGCTCCAGACACAATTTTCTTTTAAGTTTTGGATAAAGTGGAGAGGGTCTGGAGCTCCTTGTAAATTTCTTTTGCTGTATTTCCTCTCATTTTCCATTCTGATGACAGTTGGTATTTAGGACAGGAGGTTAGGGGAGTCTCTCCAATGATGACACAGACAGTAAAAAATATTTCTTAGTAGAGCGATGAAGGGATAGAACATCTGTCAGTTTTTTGCTTTGTCTCTGTGGGGTTGACATACTAAAGGTAAATAGGCAGTTCAGTTAACAAATGAAATGATAACTTCTAAAGGGAATTTTTCCCAAGCTTAGCGAATGATGGTAACGTGTTCCTAAGCCCAGCACCCTGCATTTATTTATCTGGTCTCCCACAGTACACAAAACATGGAAATGCAATTATTTTAGTAAATATAAACTGCTAAATACCTTTTCTCATAAGTAGTTAGAGCAGTCTTCTGACTTTTAGCAGTGTCCAGCCAAGCACTGGTTAAAGCTTGTAGGAGGAGTTTTCTGACTGCCCTATGAGACTGCAAGACCCCTAACTCTGTCTGGACAGTGCTGATTGGCCCTGTGCTGATCACATGCACAGGGCCAATCAGCCTCTAACAATACACACCAAACTGAGCATGTGCAGCCTGACTCCATGGGCTCTGTTTTATCAGGAATTATCAGGGGACAGTGGAAGGAGGGGAGGATCTGTGCATACAAGATCAAACAGCCTTTTTACACGATGCAAAGGATTCCCTCTTCCACAGTGAGTATAACAAGCATGCTTTACTGCATATACACACACATTGATTTTGCTATTGTGGGTTTAGTAACACTTTAAGCTCTGCAGGCTTCCATCATCCAACCAGGTGCAAGCAAAAATACATTTTTTTTCCCTTGCATGTATTAAAAATTATTTGCAAAGTGAATGAGATCCCCCTTCAGAAGTGAAAAGTCATGTTGCAAAGTGAACATGCTCTTCTCCTTTAGTAAATCAATCCCTGTGCCTTTATTGAGCAGATTCGAGAACAGTAGTAATCAGGATAGGAAGTGTGGGGTAAACACACCTAAAGAGGACACAGCAAAAAAAAAGTTGAGAGAGATTCCAACCTACTACTCTTTATTGATAATTTTAAAAAGTCTAGAGTTTGCACTTTAACCCAATATTAAAGGCAAAGAAGAATTTACATTGCTGTAATAAACCCTATATAATTGTGAAATCTTTCAATGCATATATTAAAAGATTGGAACTTAAAATCTGGCTTAAAAAAATCCATACATACATCGCAAATCAATAATAGATGCCTTCATCTGAGTAGACTTGTGGAAACATATGCTGCATAATTCAAGTACAAAATGATGCAGAGACCAACACTTTAAAGACTGTGCCAAAGACATCAATGTAGGTAAAGATGTTTATTTTATATAGCAATATTGTCTAGTTCCTGATAATCTTCCTCTAAGTGCGGGATGATTGAGCAATTTAATGTCATCTTAATCTAGACAACTCCAACTAACTGCCAGCGCCGAGCTGGCAAAAAAGAAACCGTGAGTGATGTGAAGGGTACTTGTAAACCTTGTAACTTAAGTGAAGTATAAAGTCAGTGTGACTATTTCATAACGCAAAATAGAAATTCCAGTTGCCAAGATTTCTCCAGGCTTCTCACAGGACCTATTCTCAGGCTGTTAAGTCAACATGGCCTTTATTGATATTGGCAACCCTGCTAGAGCCAGTTCGCAGTACACACGTTTGTTACATTGCATTAATTGTTCTGCTGAACGAGCGTAAGGCATACAATTTAACGGGTAACATATGCTGTTTTGATTAAAAACAAATTAAATGTGCTGTCCCTCACAGGACTAATGTGCACTAATTGCAGTTTTATATCAATTAATAAGAGGGCTTTGGTGTCTAAATGAGTTGAGCTTTGCTACAGCTAAATGTAACCAGCTTTCTATACCATACAGGAGAATATAAAGTATAACATGCTGATTTAAGCTGTAATGATCATTATAAAACTAAAAATATTAATATTACTAATATTAATAATAGCATATCCTAATGATGCTACATATCAGTGTTACATTTTGGAGACATCAAAAAGCATGGTTTCCATACTCTGCACTAATGATAGCTAACTAGCCTGAACCAGATAATATTAGGCCCCTTTCACACAGGCTTTCCAATCTCACACAGGCTTTCCAATTAGGTCTACCTGTCAGTTTTTCAGTTCCTTGGAGATCTATGGGGCAGGCGGAAGTATATTGACTTGTGTCCGTTTACATTAGCCTACCTCCAAGTCTGTCCATGTTCGTAAAAAAAAAAAAAAGTTTTCCTCGTCCTAAATGTGACAGGTCGAACAAAGCCTGATGTAAACGGACGCATAGGACACACCCCTTGCCACGCCCTCTTAAAGGAGATTGGTTAAACAAGATTGGTTAAACCCACAAGTGCTTTTTTTTACCACTACTATTCCTTTATATTGGCTTTTGGAATTTACAAATGCAGCAATTTAGAAATCAGATGAAAGATTTAGTGCTGGAAAACACTTTTTGATAGATAAAAAGTGCATTTTATATACAACTATATATATAGATCAGACCAAAATGAGAGACAAATGAGGAGGAATGAGGGACAGAGGGACATTGCTCCAAATCAGGGACAGTCCCTCGAAATCAGGGACAGTTGGGAGCTATGTATCCTCAATAAAAAGACAATCATACAATCTCATATACACAATCCTATACCCACAGTTGATCCAGAGGAAGGCAAAAAAACCCAGCAAAGCATAATCCAATTTGCTCCAGCACGGGAAAAAATTCCTTCCTGATCCCCTGAGAGGATTTTTCTGGATCAACTTTACCTATAAATGTTAGTACCCAGTTATATTATACACATTTAGGAAAGAATCCAGGCCTTTTTAATCATTTCCAGACCACCCACCGTACATATGCTGTGGCAGAGCAGCCCGGCTGCGCGAAACATTGTACCTGTATGTTATTCCCTCTTTCTGGGTCTGGGGCGCGCACGTGCACAGCCGGAGACCCACTCCTACTGTGATTGGACACAGCGGGAACCAATCGGCAGGTCCGGTGGCCACGATGGCTGCCGGCCATCCGCAATCAATCATTGGAGAGGCAGAGTGACGGTCTGCCTATGTAAACAAGACCGTCCTTCTGTCACAGAGGAAGAGAGAGAGATCTGTGGCTCCTGCTAATCAGGAACACAGATGTCTCTCTTCCTCCAGTCAGCCCATCCCCCACACACTCATAAAGCACTCCCTAGGAGCACACTTAACCCTTTCATCGCCCCTGATGTTAACCCCTTCCTTGTCTGTGTCATTTATACAGTAGCAGTACTTTTTTTTAATAACTGATCACTGTATTGGCATCACTGGTGCCCAAAAAGTGTCACTTAGTTTCCAATTTGTCTGCCGCAGTCCCGCTAAAAATCGCTGATTGCTGCCATTACTCGTAAAAATAAAAATAAAAATGCCATAAAAATATCCCATAGTTTGTAGATGTGATAACTTTTGCGCAAACCAATCAATATACACTAATTGGGATTTTTTTTTACCAAAAATATGTAGCAGAATACATATTGACCTAAATTGATGAAGAAATTAGATTTTTTACATATGTTTATTGGATACGCTTTATAGCATAAAGAATAAAAATATTGGGTTTTTTCAAAATTGTCGCTCTTTTTTTGTTTATAGCGCAAAAAATAAAAACTACAGAGGTAATCAAATACCACCAAAAGAAAGCTCTATTTGTGGGAAAAAAAGGACGTCAATTTTGTTTGGGTACAGCATCGCACCACTGCTCAATTGTCAGTTAAAAGTAGTGCAGTGCCGTATTGTAAAAAAACGGCCTGGTTAATAAGGGGGTAAAACCTTCCAGGGCTGAAGTGGTTAAAGCTATCTACTGAGCTGACCAGAACCAGCTCTTTAGGGAGTCTAATCCACATTTTCACAGCTCTTACTGTGAAGAAACCTTTCCATATTTGGAGATTAAATCTCTTTTCCTCCAGACGTAAAGAGTGCCCCCTTGTCCTCTGTGATGACACATTAAAGCGCCAAACGCTCCAGCTATGTTGTAATCCAACATTTTGGATGCACAGTTGACCCAGGGGCATAAAGGAATTCCCTAGTAGGCATTACTGTTTTCACTATCCTAAAATGTGTGCAAAATTAAAAGAGCAAAGATCTCTCCTCATCTCTTTAACCCCTCCTTGTGTTCAGGGAGGTTTTACAGGTAGTTATCAGCCTACAAGATTTCAAGCAGGCAGAATCAACAGGTATTTTGGCACTTAAAAATGGAAATAACAAAACACTTTCAATAGTATATTCCACAAACCAAAAAAGAATAAATATAATAAAGCCATTGTTAGGCTCGGTTCACACTGGGGCGACTTGGGATCCGACTTGTACGCCCTCAAGTCGCCCCAAGTCGCCCCAGAAATAGTTTTGATGGGAGTTAACGCTAGTGTCTTAATAGACACTACTGAAGTCGCTCCGACTTCAGAGCGTACTCCCTGTATTACTTTGATCCGACTTGGTAGGCGACCTGTACCATAGAAATCAATGGAAGTCGCCTCCAAGTCGGATCTCTCTGTAAAGTCAAGCGACTTTGCAGGGAAAACCCCTCCCTCCCCCCCTCCCTCCCAGAGAGCTGATTGGCCACAGGCGAAGTCGCCTGTCATGGAGGCGACTTCAAGTCGCCTCGTAATTTGCCGAAGTCGCGTCGGAGTTGCGTCGAAGTCGCGTCGAGGTCGCGTCGAAGCCGCCGTGCAAAGTCGCGCTAAAGTCGTGTTGCCCATGTGTGAACCGACCCTTAGTGTTTACATACACAATACCATATCATTTTTGGTTTTATCCTAGGGACCTCACAAATAGTATCAAACATCTTTGTAAGGAAAACACAATACTTCTTTTTTTTTTGTTTTCCTTAGAAGAAAATACATTGTGCAAGGATGTTCAGTTATCTTTGGGCCCCATTCACACCTGAGCAGTTTATAGCTTAATGCTTAAAAATGCTTTAAGTGGTTGTAAAGGCTGAAGTTTTTTTTATCTTCACGCATTCTATGCATGAAGGTAAAAGACCTTCTGTGTGCAGCAGCCCCATCTCACCTGAGCCCTATCTGGTACTAGCGATGTGCATGAGAGCCGTGTCTCTTCCTCCTCATTGGCTGAGACAGCAGTGGGAGCCATTGGCTCCCGCTACTGTCAATCACAGCTATTGAGCCAATGAGGAGAGAGTGGGAGCAAGACCGAGCCGCGCTCCATGTGTGAATGAATTATATATATAACAGTGCAGCGCAATTCATTCATGTAACATAACACTTACATATCCTGTAAAAAAAATACCATACACCTAATGAATAATAAAAGTCTCTCTTAGTCTTTTAACTATAATATCTATGAAAGTGTCCTTCCATATAACACCACTGTGCATAAAACTTGTGACAAATCAAGCAATCTTCCCTGTGCTCAGTGACCCTCCACCTCTATATGAAGTGCCCGCTCACCTCCTGCCTCAGACCCTACTACAGAGTCTAATATGCCTTATGCACTCCTCCTTACCTCAGTAGGCCTACTGAGGAAGCCCAATAGGAAAGCGTAATGCGTATAGGTAGGAGGAGCCAAGCCCGTGACGTCATACCAATGTTATTCGAGCATTAGCGGTGAGCTGAGGATTTGTAAAGCGTGTTTTTAAAGTCTTTTTTGTAAGTGTGTTTATCCCCTGGTTTTAAGTGAATAAAAAGGTTACACAGAGAGCACTATGGTTCTCCCCCTTTTTTATTCCATGACACGTTTTATGGAGGATAAGTAGAAGTATACTCTGACTACTCAAAATTGGTTCCAGGAGAAGGAAGAGAGACAAGGAGACACCCAAAGAAGGAGTGCATAAGGCATATTATACTCTGTAGTGGGGTCTGATGCAGGAGGTGAGCACTTCATATAGAGGTGGAGGTTCACTGAACACAGTTGGGAAGATTGCTTGATTTGTCACAAGGTTTATGCACAGTGGTGTTCTATGGAAGGGCCCTTTCATACATATTATAGTCAAGAGACTAGAGAGACTTTTATTATTCATTAAGTGTATGTTATTTTTTCACAGGATATATAAGTTATGTTACATGAATGAATTGCGGTGCAATTATATATATAATTCATATGAACTGGGGTGTATGGTGTGGAAACACTGAAGATTAGGCACTTTATTTATTTGTGTTGTTTTTGCTACGTTATTGTCATTTGGTTCAGTTGGAGTCACATATTGATTTATTATTTGAGTAGAAAAGGTTGCGCTGATTGTGTTACACTTATTCCATATGTGAATGGACACACAGCGCAGTGGCTCAGGAGCGAACCTGCTCAGTTGCCCCCATAGCAAGCTGCTTGCTGTGGGGGCACTCGGCAGGAGGGAGGGGCCAAGAGCGCCGGTGGGGGACCCGAGAAGAGGAGGATTGGGGCTGATCTGTGCAAATCCACTTCACAGAGCAGGTAAGTATAACATGTTTTTTTTTTAAATTTACATCTGCCTTTAATATCACTTTAACAAGCAAAATCCAATTAATTTCAATGGCTCTCATTGAGATCTGGGAGTATTGTCATCTGTAGCAAAATGCCTGTCGCTCAGAGAGGTACTTGAACTTGTTTTGAGGCAGATTGGAGCATTTTTGGCCCCATAGACTTCCACTGGAATGCCTGAAAACACGCTACACGAGTGTCTTATTGCACGTTTTCCAGCCAAACAGCAGCTCTCCATCACTAATCTTCTCCCCCTAGTGCTTTCTATTGGCTAAAACAAAAACACCTGATGCTTGAATACACCGACAAAATGCTTGTAATACAATTCTAAAATAATAACAATTCTTGAATAAAAATGCATGAAAATCTATGTCTTTAGGTGTGACTTGGGGCCTTAATTTAGCACATCTCTATGTTCCCATTGTCATGCATTTTTGCTTGCACTTGTTAAGTGTGTTTAACACCTGTTTTCATGCATTGTCTATGTACCAGTGAGGTGAGTGAGGATGTAGTGACATCATGAGGGAATGTGCTTGCTGGTTTTCTGTGTCTGGAGTTGAGGAAACATGGCTGCTTTTACACCACCCTTTCCAGTTGCTACAGCTTGAGGAGTCATCATTGTGGCTGAGTACATGACGAGGATCATGGCAGATGAATGGTGTTTGAGGGCATGGCAGTCATCCAGTAGAGGTGCTTGTAATCGTGGGATGACAAGCTGCCAGGTGCTCGACTACAAGTTGAAAATGCATTGTCACATTTTTTACAGGGCAGCACAATGCAGCGCACAGATGTGAATGGACTCAATGTATTTTTATGACACATGCATTTTTATGCTCTGCAGATTGCACAGGTGAGAGGCAGGCCTAAATGTACATAACGTAATCAATGACCAAAGAACATCTGAAGACTGCACAAATTGCACACAAAAGCGACTTGCAGACCATTGGCCATCACTGCTTTATACATTGTGTATCTGATAAAGGCAGATTTTCTTTGGGGGGGCTTTTATTATCCAGAAATGCATATTGCCTTAATTCAATATATTTGTGCAGTACGTTGGCCAGTCTTCACTTTGTACCTTCCATTGCTGTCCCAAGAATATGAACTGAGATTACCGCATATGTGGGCGCCATGGAGCCCTTTTAAACAAGGACAGAGTTAGTCTATCAAACTGATTTATACAGCAGCTTCTCCTATTCCTGAACAATAAGTGCAGTATGGATTCCTATGCATGATTTATCATGTGAAATTACCCCAGTCTATCCAGCAGAGAATTAAAGTGTATGGTACCCCTAATGTAATATTTCCTATATGATTCTGTATTATCATGTACTTGTTTATAAACGTATCCTCTCGCTTTCTATTGCTTCATTTCCTCCGTAATACTCAGTGAACCCGTCAGTTCCTCTTCTTTCCTGTTTTAATCTGACCACACCTGGAACAGAAGCAGATTAACTCTAGCGTGGTCAGATTGCATCTCAGACTTTTTCTTGGGAGCTACAGTCTGACCACAAGTGTTCAGGCATATGCATAGTGTGCCTGTACTTCTGTGGTCAGACTGCTGCTGACATGCTCACCCCCTGCACAGTTTGAGTGGCAGAGGCTGAGATATCATGCATGTACTCCTGACTGCTGATATGTCCCCACCCAGCCTAGGGTTGCCACTTTTTCTTCATGCCAAACCCGAACACTTTAGCAACGCGCAGTAAAAAAAAATTTGTTTTAGTATACACTATAGGATTGTAACAGACATCAGACACCTTTGGGCACTCCAACTAGAATAGTACTGCTGGGCACATAGTGCCCCCTCACCCTCCTGTCAAGCCCCGTTCTGAGCCACATTCCTGTCTTAATAATGTGTCTGGGTTTCAGGTGGACTGAAACCCAGACACATGATTCAAAACCCAGACTGTCTGGGTGAATCCCGGACAGGTGGCAACCCAAACCCAACCCTGTACTGTCGGAGTGACAGAAGCTGGAATAAGAGGTGCCTGCAGAAGCTGCTGAAGGTCACATGGAGTCTCCACCCCACACTTCGAAGCCCGGGATGCGGCTCTTTGCCAGTGAGAATGAGGCCTAAGGGTTCACAAACACATATGGCCCCTTGCACACAAGGCCATCCAGCTGCAGTTTGTCTCTACTTGTGCTTGAGTGTGCCTGGGTGGGAAGGTCCAGGATGCAGAAGAACTGAATCTGAACACACAGGGCCCTAAATGCCAGGACCACTCGGCACAGCATTCAACCCCATCCAGCCGCAGCCTGTCATATATCGGACACACTGCAGCTGGACAGCCCAGTGTGTAAGGGGCCTTAGGCCTTCAAGGCAGGTTCTGCTCTGCCAGCGCAAACCTCCCAACTTTCTGAGATGGAAATGAGGAACACCTATTAGCAAAAATTAGTAAGCATAGGACACACCCTTTGCCGCTCCCCCTTAAAGGAGAATTGTACAAAAAAAATATGATTAGTTAAACCCACAAGTGTTTTTTTTTTTTTTTTTTTTACCACTGCTGTTCCTTTATACTGGCTTTTGAAATTTACAAATGCAGCATATTAGAATTTGGATGAAAGGTTTAGCACTGGGAAGCCCTTTTTGAAAAATAAGAAGTGCATTTTATATACAACTATATAGATCAGACCAAAATGAGGGACAAATGAGGAGGAAAGAGGGACAGAGGGACTTAGTTCCAAATCAAGGACAGTCCCTCAAAATCAGGGACAGTTGGGAGCTATGACAGTGGCCTCCGTGTTGCTCATGTTAGTATTCAAATAGAGCATGGGTGCCACAATCCCTAAACATCTCCATTAGAACATTATTAGTACCAGGTTTGTTTGAGAAGAAAATTATATTTTGCCACGAGAGAAACCTTCATGTTTAGTTCTTAAACATTTATGATATTTTGAGCGTTACTTGTACCTCTTTCAACAAACATTTTCTCAGGGGCCGTTAAGTCGGTTTTCATTTAAAACAAAATTATATTTCCACACTGCCTAAAGATAGAATAGCAATAAATATATTTTACAATGTGCCCTATGTTCTGCCTTATAAGTCTTACATAACAAGTGAAGAGAGGTGCTAGTTTTATATGAGGCTGGAATGACGAGGCATTGCAGCTCACGCTGTGTAATTACGTGCTGCGACAGGCTGTATATAGTTAATGTTTAGCTTCAGTTCAGATGTAATTTTTACTTTCAGTTTAGGCGTTCTGTCTCATGGAAAAACGATCCCGCTAACAGTCAGATGATAAGCTTTTAGTCATGCTACACTGAACAAACAAAGTGGTTGAAATGCCCATGTGAGCGCAACTTTCCCAAACTTTTTCAGAAATGACTAATAATGATTCGAATGCACACATGAACATTCTGTAAGCATAAGAATTATTGAAGACAATTTAGTTGAAAAGGAAACTGCAGTGTTACCGAATGACACCCAATTTTCCAGAGAAGTGGAGGTTCGGGGCCGCTATGTGCAATTCCATTGCACAGAGCAGGTATGTATAGAAATGTTTGTTACTTAAAAAAAAAATCCTTTACAACCACTTTAACTCAAAAAGTACCTTCTAGTGTTCTCAACCTCCCCCAAATCTCCAAATTCCTTTTTATTTGCTGCTGTAAACTGACTTCCTATAAGATTGGCTATGTTCGTTCTCCATGGTCTCACTGTATGTAGGATATAGCCATCCTCTCTTGCTCAATCCCGAGATTGACTAGGAACTATGGGCTGTGGATTTGTAGTGTGCATAGAGCAGTGCACATGACTGCAAATTACATATACTGCTCATTCCAAAAAAGCAAAAATGAAAGAAAAAAAGTTCAGTGGCTCAAGGAGAAAAAAAACACAGTAAAGCTGCCCATACATGGGTTGAATTTTGAATGAAAATTCTTAAGCCGGCCATACATGGATTGAAGTTCCCTGCTGAACCGGCCAAACTTCAATCCATGTATGGGCAGCAGTGGTGGCTGGTTCTCAATTTTCTTAGGGGGGGCCCGCGGCCTACCCAGCCAGCCAGCCAACCCCCCAGGCACCCGATCGCTGGATTACTCTTCTGTCGCCGGCCAGGCCCCCCGCCAGCCCCATCCAGGTCGCGGTTTTGGCGGTTCCCCCCTGCGTCTCCTCCAAAGTCCCGGCGGTCGCTTCTCCTCCTGGCCACTCAGGACTTAGGACTCCAAGCCAATCGGGTCTCAGGACCCGCTTCCTGAAACAAATATATTATCAATTGGCTAATTTCACACAACTGGCTCTAATCATGTGCTTTGAAAAAAAAAAACATGCGTCCGGCGCCCTGCATGTAGATTAGGGGCTGGGCTCATGGATTAGGGGGAGGGCTCCCCTGCACCCTGCATGAGCGGCTGCCACTGATGGGCAGGCTGATTGTACCCAAGTCGATCTAGTCACATGCGTTGTGTAAATGAGTGCAAAAATAAAGGGCAGTGTTGTAATAAATGAAGGAGAGCCAAAAGTCACTGAACATGAAGGCTGCTCATATTTTTGTTTTTCTTACATTTGTATGGAAACTTTAGATGGGGACATTCAGTACACAGGGCACTTGCAAGCACAACACCAATATGAATCAAGTATCACACAACCCATCATTCATGTCATTGCCACATCTGATGGCCTGAAATTTAAGAGGGCATGTCATGAATGGGCTGATGTCACAACGTTTCAAAGCCCCATCCCTTCTCACAATTTGCCCACTATTACATTTCACCCTAGGGGCTGGATATAAACGCTGAGCTAAGGGAGAGCAGGATTTGTCCTCTACAGTCCTGGTACATTTAAATGAATGAGCATCGCTTTATGAGAAGGTATTCTCTGTTGTGTATCTTACAAGGGATGATCACTTCATAAATAACTTGGTATAAAAAAAAAAAAAAAAACTTTTTAGCATGTCAACTACAATAGAAATATAAAGCATGCAGTGGTAAAGTAAAAAATATAAAGAATACTTTTTTTTTATAAATCCGATGTAAGGGCTGGTTCACACCAAATGCAGTCCAGTGCTTTTTTTAATCGACATCAGACATGTATTCCAGTGGCCGTAGTTGGCTTAGTTTACACCAGTGCAGTCAACAAAAGTAAAACCTGTTGCATTTTTGTTTTGTATGGAATACATCTAGAATGCAACAAAATGCATGTAAATGCACTGGAATGCAAGTAAATGCGCTAAAAATGCACAGGAATGCACATTGCTCTGAATTTTTTTTAAGTGTCAAAATAAAAAATAGAAAAAAAAGCACTGGAACGCATTGAAAACGCATCAAAAACACATAAAAAAATGAGTGTTAATGCATATGCAAAAACACATCTGGAATGCAGAATTTGTGGGTTGAACCAGCTGTAGATGCTTCAGTTTCCCTTATCCCAGTTTTACATGTTGCAGGCATTGGCAAAATTCTCACCCTGCTCTGTTGGGGTACATGCACACAATACTGGTGTTTGAACATTAGTATTCCAGGTCAAATTTTTTTTTTGTGTTTATGTTGTCTGTACACATATACATGAGTAAATACATTCTAGCTCTTAGAATGCAACTTAAACCTCTTCAAATTTAATTAACAGTTACGTGCGTAAAATACTGACCAGCAACTCAGATTTCTGTCATTTTGTTTTACTCATTTATACGCAGCGCATGTTTACGTGAGCGTACAGGCACTTTGAAAGCAATGGGCTGCATTTAGATCAGTGAAAAAATTCCTGTATATCTAAAAGCACTGAGTTTTTAGGCAGCAGTATGGAAGAGGCCTTATCAGGGGCAGCCTGTCCATTACGGGCGCTGCCCCCCTATCCACGACCATCCCCCCCATCAATGCATCCCACGTCCTTCATGGGGGCCGGACGCATTGATAGGGGCACCATCTTTAATGCATCTTTTAGGGTGTGCCCCCCAAATATCTTGTTTGCTTATGGAGGTCGGACGCATGGATGGGAGGGCGGGCTTGGATTCCAATGGGGGGGGGGGTGTTTTTGAAGCACCTGATTAGAGCCAGAGGCTCTAATAGGCTTCAAAATAGGGTGTGCGCAGAGCGCAGATCACTGTGCTCCGAGCCCATCCAGGTGTGTTACAATAGCGAATGAATAATCGCAACTGAAAGACAGATCCTTCTCCCGGCCAATCAGGAAGCCGGTCTGAGACCCATTTCCTGATTGGCCGAAAGGAGAAGTGTTCCGATTAGCCTCTGAGCAGGAGGGAGGAGACGGAAGCCGTCGTGATGCCTGCAAGGGAAGAGGAAGCCACCCGTCGCCTGTGATTCCCGCCACCCCTGATGCCCCTCTGTGATGCCTGCCACCAGTGATGCCCGCCGCCCATGATGCCCCCTGTGATGCCCCCCACCCGTGATGCCCACTGCCCGTAATGCTCACCTTCTGGATGAAACGCTGCCCCCCCATAAATGGGGCAATTGCTCCAACCCGACTGACCGGACAAAAAAAAAATTACCACCAGCCACCACTGGGCCTTATAGTATGCAAAATGGGCAAAAAAAACGACCTTTTTTTACCCTTGTTAATACATTGTCCCAGTGCTTCAGTCAGCTAAAAAATTAAGAAACCAGACCCTCCCCCCGCCCACCTCCCACCATTACAATGGTTAATAGCTAATTTTGTCTAATGATTACGGTGGGATACATATCTTATTACTTGTTTGCTGTACAATCGATCTCACAGTGGCACTCCTGTTTGCAGCCCAACTGGTCCCAAACTCTCCGATGTCATCATAAACAATACAGGACCAGCTATCCTGCATTGTATGCGAGGATGTCAAAGACTTATAACCAGAGTGTGTTAAAGTGCTAGTTACCCAAAGACTGAGGAAGAGGGTAAGGATTTTTCCTTCTTCATATAAAAATCCACTAAACCATAGCTGCATTTGTTTTCGTTATTCATGCTTTTTTTACCTTTGTTTTCACCTGGTTATTCTACAAGTAACGTCCAGTCCTAGGGTAACAATGCTCTGTATGAAGGAGTAGCATTGCCAGAACTACAGAACACCTCCCACTCTCATCTCTATAACATAGAGGATGATGTTTTATAGTACTCCAATGTGAACTGGGCAGGGCTGATAACACTGTTTGAAATTTCAGGGCAGCACAGCAAGGTTAGAGCTAACGGGATTTCTTACAGAGATTGTATTTACTAGACCAAAGGGAAGCAAATAAAAGCTTACTGTCAGAGTTTACATACAATTTAACCTCTTCAGTCCCGGAAGATTTGGCTGCTCAATGACCAGGCCATTTTTTGCGATTCAGCACTGCATTGCTTTAACTAACAATTGCCCGGTCGAGCGACGTTGTACCCAAACAAAATTGACGTCCTTTTGTTCCCACAAATAGAGCTTTCTTTTGATGGTATTTGATCATCTCTGTGGTTTTTATTTTTTGCGCTATAAACAAAAAAAGAGCGACAATTTTGAAAAAAAACACAATATTTTGTACTTTTTGCTATAATAAATATCCCCAATTTAAAAAAAAAAAGATATTTTTTTCCTTAGTTTAGGCCGATATGTATTCTTCTACATATTTTTGCAGTTTGCACACACACGTCCCTGTTCTGCCTCGGTGGTCATCGTGTCCGTCCAATCATCTTTGTATTCACTGAGAAAATGCAGACTGTTCTCTGAAAAAACCCCAGAATTGAGGGACCCCGTATGTTCATCAAGCAGCAGAGCAGGTACTTGACATTGAACTCAGAAGCTAGTGGTGATCTCTGTAGTGGTGGCTCCTACTACAGTGATTTCTGGCTTCCACGAACAAGAATGGCATTTACATACTTAGGTCCAAGCTGGAGCAATGTAACTATGAAATAAAAACCATACCTAAATCTCAGTTTTAAAATGTATGAAAATATAAATGTCTATGAGTGTATGAGTGTAGTAAAGAAATGTTGACTGGGGGGGGGGGGGGTATTTTACTAAAATTGGAGAGTGCAAAATCTAGTGCAATTCTGCATAGAAACTTCAGCTTCCAGATTTTATTGTCAAAGATGAATTGAACAAGCTGAAATTAGAAGCTGATTGACTACCATACACAGCTGCACCAGATTCTGAGTGCACCGGTTTTAGTAAATCTGCCTCAAGGTGTTCTGTATGATATCGGCCAGGGAATTGTGCAAGACTCGAGTGGATTTATATTCTCATCACAAATATGCATCTCATGTACACATGTTGGGATTTAGTAAACTAAGCTGAGATGCATACATCATCATCAGAAATTGGGACCAAGAAAGAAAGAAAGCCTTAGTAAATAAGATGCTAGTTCCCATGAAATGTCATTTATCATGGACAGAGCAGATTTTACATTGTACAGAGATTTAATGCACCCATTCTTCAGCAAGCATTTATACTGGTCATCATGATCTATTCTTTTAGAGGAAAACAATATTTCATGATGTGGATTTCTGTCAGATCTTATCATTTTTTTCTTTTCAATGTATGTACAGCCACAGGATCATTTCCGGGACTTCATAGATCACTGCTTTCAGTGTAATGCTCTAGGAACTTTTTTTTTTCACAATGCTGGACAATCTTAGTAAGCAAAGCTATGTATTTTGTCACTCAGAAAGTCCCAATTTTACCAATTACTAATTTACTAATTAAAGGAAGCACGTGTTTGCTGTAATAAAGAAGCTCCTTTTTTTTTTTACTTTTTTTTCTATTGCCGAGTGACAGTATACTGTGCTTGCAGGTACGGAGCGCCCCATTGAACTCAGTGGGCTAGTTTAACAGGCGGTGCTGCCTGTCAGACTCTGCAGCCCAAGTTAAAATGGCTGCTGCCACAAAGCAAAGCACCACCGCTGAGGCCCTGTCCGGCTGTATTTTAGGATTCAAGTGGGTGGTTCAGCTGCCTGTTTTTACTGCCCCTAGCCACCTATGTGTAAGAACCCTTAGGCCTCATTCACACGAGGTGGATCTGCTCAGTGGACTCCATCAGCTCAGCAGGAGATCTCTCCGTTGATCTCCACTGAGCCGGTGGATGAATTTCCTTCTCTGCTTACTGAGCGGGGAGGGGCCTGTCAGAGCGCCGATGATTCCTATAGAGAGATTGGACGAAAAAGGACAGCATGTCCCTTTTCATCAGATCTCAGCCAATCCACCAAGAGGGGTGGCAAACGTATCGCCATACGTCTGATTTTAGCGGATCGGATGGCAGACGGTTGTCAGTGGACACATCTCCGCTGACATCCGCCTGTCCATAGGAGTCAATAGATGGCCCCGCTCGGGTCTGCCAGAAAAACGCACAGGAGGATCCGAGTGGGCTTGCCGCGTGAAAGGAGCCTCATATACACTACAGCTGCTAAACTGAAGTTTAGGAGCAGTTGGGCATTTTTTCCAGCAGCCCCTGTACTCTGCTCTCTTATCTTATCAGTACATGTACACATGAGTCGTTTATATTAGTTTCTAGGCAGTTGAGTTTAGAAGCATTTTTTGGAAAGCAAAAAAATGCATTCAGGATGGATGTTCAGAGGCATTTGAAAAGCCAAGTGCCTGTAACAGCTTGTAAATGCGTGTCAATATGGTAACTCGGGTTTAGCCACGTTTTGTTTACAGGCGTTTTTAATGGAGAAAAAATTTTGACTATTTGAAAAAAAAAATACCCTTCTAAACGCAAACACGGCGAAACGCGGTTAAACGCGAAATGTAAATGTGGCAAAACGGACGTTTTTAAATGTTGGTTACTATCTGTCAAGTTAAATCGTTCAGGAGAGGTTTCAAAACGTGCCTTGTACATTAAGCTATAGAGTCGGTTCACACTGAGGCAGCACGACTTGCAGCGCGACTGCCTCAGGCGACCTGCACACGACAGCAGCGACAACTTGCAAAACGACTTCTATATAGAAGTCAATGCAAGTCGCCTCAAGTCGCCCCCAAAGTAGTACAGGAACCTTTATCTAACTTGGAGCGACTTGAGTCGCTCCTATTAGAACGGTTCCATTGTACAGAATGGAACGCTACTTGTCAGGCGGCGAAGTCGCCTGACAAGTCGTCCCAGTGTGAACCGGCTCTCGTAGTAGTTTAGAGGCAGTTGAGGTTACAGGCATGTTTTTTAAAGCAGAAAAATTGCGTTCGGGGCTGTAGTTTACCAGCATTTCCAACGCCAAATGCTTGTAACCGCATGTAACCACGGTAAACTGTGTTTATGCGCGTTTGCAGTTATAAGCGTTTTCAAAGAGGAAAACATTTCTGATAATTTGTGAACATACAAAAAATAAAAAAAACCCACAAATTATACCGCATGCTAATGCGTGCATCAATGGATGAGTCCGGTAGCGACGAACCCTGGTCCTCTTACGCAATTTTCTATGTCTTGGGAGCCCCAGCAACAGCAACTTCAGGAGCATTTCCTCACACATGCTCCTGATGGGATCCATAGTGAAAACACAAAAAATAGGACCGCAATCTACAAGCACACTGCTCTCTCTTCTCTCACAGAATGGCTGGATTAGTTAATAATACTTGTTTTTCATGAATTGTGGACATTTGGGAGGGTCTCCTGAGGTTATCTTTAAAAAACACTTCTAATCACAAACGCTGTTAAATTTGGATAAACATGAAACGTAAAAGCTGTAAAACGGAAGTTTTTCACTGTCGGTTTCCAGCTGTCAAGTTTCCAGTGTTCAGAAAAGGTTTTCAACTGTCCTGTGTACATGAGCCCTAAGGCTTCATGAACATTGGACATTTGGCCATCTCTCCTAGACACCTTTCCTCCTGGCAGCAGCATTTTGGCAGAAAAAAATGCTTGACATGTGTACACGTGTCCAACAATGGCAGCCTCCATATTATCTTGTCTTCCTTCACTACCTAGTTAGTCACTGACCCAGAGCAAGCATGCAGCCAGGTCAAGCACTTACTAAGCAGTGGCATGGATGAAGATGAAAGCCCTTTAGTGTTACTTTACCCACAACAGTAAAATTAGTCTGTATATGCAGTAAAGCATGCTTGTTATACTCACTGTGGAACCTAAGGGGTTAATTCTCAGCATTGTGTATAAAGGCTGTTTGATCCTGTCTCCTCTGATCCTCCCCTTCTTCCACAGTCCCCAATCCATCTCCTGATCATACAGAGCCTTGAGGCACTCTGCTCAGTTTGATGTGCAATGCTAGAGTCTGATCCTCCTCTTCTTCCACTGATTAACCACTTAACAACCGGCCCATAGCCAAATGACGGCTACAGGGCGGTTGTTTAACTCTGGGAGGACGTCCAGGGACGTCCTCCCAGAATTCTGCTCTCGCGCGCCCCCTAGGTCGCGCACTCGAGAGCATCCGTGATCGCTGGGTCCAGAGGACCCGGCGCATCACAGATCCCGGTAAATGGCCGCTGATCGCGGCCGTTTACCATGTGATCGCTCCGTCAAATGACGGAGCGATCACATGTAAACAAACCGGCGTCATCTGATGACGTCGGTTCCTCTCCTCCCCCTCTCCTCCCCTCCTGTGTACCGATCGGTACACAGTGACCGAAGAGGCGGATGGATGGATGGCTGCAGCGTTGTGGGCTGCATCTGTAGTGCCCACAGCGCTGCACAGAGACATCCAGCCATCCATCCATCCATGCTCAGCCATCCCTACTACTCTGCATGCCCTGCAATGCTGTGCAATACTCTGCAATTCCCTCTGCAATACCCCGCAATACTCTGCCATACCCTGGAATACCCCGCAGTACTCTGCCATACCCTGCAATACCCCGCAATACTCTGCCATACCCCGCAATACTCTGCCATACCCCGCAATACCTCGCAATACTCTGCCATACCCTGCAATACCCCAAAATACTCTGCCATACCCCGCAATACTCTGCCATACCCTGGAATACCCCGCAATACTCTGCCATACCCTGGAATACTCTGCCATACCCCGCAATACTCTGCCATACCCCGCAATACTCTGCCATACCCCGCAATACCCCGCAATACCCCGCAATACTCCGCCATACCCCGCAATACTCTGCTATACCCCGCAATACCTCGCAATACTCTGCCATACCCTGCAATACCCCAAAATACTCTGCCATACCCCGCAATACTCTGCCATACCCTGGAATACCCCACAATACTCTGCCATACCCTGGAATACCCCACAATACTCTGCAATACCCCGAAATACTCTGCCATACCCTGCAATACCCCGAAATACTCTGCCATACCCTGCAATACCCTGAAATACCCCCGCAATACTCTGCCATACCCCGCAATACTCTGCCATACCCCGCAATACTTTGCCATACCCTGCGATACTCTGCCATACCCCGCAATACTCTGCCATACCCTGCAATACCCCGCAATACTCTGCCATACCCTGGAATACCCCGCAATACTCTGCCATACCCTGCAATACCCCGCAATACTCTGCCATACCCTGGAATACCCCGCAATACTCTGCCATACCCTGCAATACCCCGCAATACTCTGCCATACCCTGGAATACCCCGCAATACTCTGCCATACCCTGCAATACCCTGAAATATCCCGCAATACCCAGCCATACTCTGCAATACTCAGTGATACCCAGCCATACTCTGCCATACCCAGCCATGCTCTGCAATACCCCACAAAAATCTGCAATACTCTGCCATAACCCGCAATACTCTGCCATACCCAGCCATACTCTGCCATACCCAGCCATACTCTGCCATACCCAGCCATACTCTGCAATACTCGGTGATACCCAGCCATACTCTGCCATACCCAGTCATACTCGGCGATACTCTGCAATACCCAGCCATGCTCAGCCGTACCCAGCCTCTGTATGTGGCCAGGCTGTGGAAGTCTCACACATGTGGTATCGCCGTACTCAGGAATAGTAGGAGAATCTATTTTGGGGTGTCATTTTTGGTATATACATGCTATGTGTTAGAAATATTGTATAAATGGACAACTTTGTGTTAAAAAAAAAAAAAGCGTTTTAACCACTTCCCGCCTTCCGTCATACGACGTCCTTGACTTTGTGCGGGGATATCTGAATGATGGGTGCAGCTACAGGCATCATTCAGATATCATCTTTTTCAGCCGGCGATTCCCTACACCATAAGAATGATCGTAGCGGCTGTTACACTGCTTGATCGTTCTTACGGGAGGCGAGAGGGGACGCCCCCCTCCCGCCGCCCTCCGGTGCTTCTACCGACTCACCGCTATGATCGAAGCCAGGATCTTTTTTTTTTTTTTTTTTTTAATTTCAGGAACAGCCTAGAGGTGAGATGTGGGGTCTTATTGACCCCATATCTCACTGTAAAGAGGACCTGTCATGCCATATTCCTATTACAAGGGATGTTTACATTCCTTGTAATAGGAATAAAAGTGATCAAAAATTTTTTTTTTTGGAAAAAAGTGTCAAACTAAAATAAATAAAGTAAAATGAACAATAAAAAAAATAAAATTTTTTTAAAGCGCCCCTGTCCGTGTGCTCGCATGCAGAAGCGAACGCATACGTAAGTCCCGCCCACATATGAAAACGGTGTTCAAACCACACATGTGAGGTATCGCTGCGATCGGTAGAGCGAGAGCAATAATTTTGGCCCTAGACCTCCTCTGTAACTCAAAATTTGTAACCAGTAAAAAATTTTAAAGCGTCGCCTATGGGGATTTTTAAGTGGTGAAGTTTGGCGCCATTCCACAAGCGTGTGCAATTTTGAAAGGTGACATGTTAGGTATCTATTAACTCGGCGTAACTTCATCTTTCATATTATGCAAAAACATTGGGCTAACCTTACTGTTTTGTTTTTTTTTAAAGCAAAAAACAGTTTTTTTTCCAAAAAAAACGCGTTCCAAAAATTGCTGCGCAAATATCGTGCGAGATAAAAAGTTGCAATGACCGCTATTGTATTCTCTAGGGTCTTTGCTAAAAAAACATATACAATGTTTTGGGGTTCTATGTAATTTTCTAGCAAATAAATGATGATTTTTACATGTAGGAGAGAAATGTCAGAATTGGCCTGGGTGCTCCAGAACGCCTGAAGGTGCTCCCCTGCATGTTGGGCCTCTGTATGTGGCCACGCTGTGTAAAAGTCTCACACATGTGGTATCGCCATACTCGGGAGTAATAGCAGAATGTGTTTTGGGGTGTAATTTGTGGTATGCATATGCTGTGTGTGAGAAATAACCTGCTAATATGACAATTTTGTGAAAAAAAAAAAAAGAAAAAAAAAAAACTTGATTTTGCAAAGAATTGTGGGAAAAAATGACAACTTCAAAAAACTCATCATGCATCTTTCTAAATACCTTGAAATGTCTTCTTTCCAAAAAGGGGTAATTTGGGGGGTATTTTTCTGGCATGTTAGGGTCTCAAGAAATGAGATAGGCCGTCAGTACTTCAGGTGTGATCAATTTTCAGATATTGGTACCATAGCTTGTGGACGCTATAACTTTCACAAAGACCAAATAATATACACTAATTTGGGTTATTTTTACCAAAGATATGTAGCGGTATAAATTTTGGCCAAAATATATGAAGAAAAATTACTAATTTTCAAAATTTTATAACAGAAATGAAGAAAAATTTATTTTTTTACAGATTTTTCGGTCTTTTTTCTTTTATAGCGCAAAAAATAAAGAACCCAGCGGTGATTAAATACCACCAAAAGAAAGCTCTATTTGTGTGAAAAAAAGGACAAAAAATTCATATAGATACAGTGTTGCATGATTGAGTAATTGTCATTCAAAATGTGAGAGCACCAAAAGCTGAAAATTGGTCTGGTTATTAAGGGGGTTTAAGTGCCCAGTGGTCAAGTAGTTAAAAAAAAAAAAAACTGATATTTACATAGTCAGTGGCTGGGCTGCACATGCTCAGTTTGGTGTGTTTTGCTAGAGAGTTTTTTTTTCTTGGGAGGGTGCATGTGATCAGCACAGGGCCAATCAGCACTATCCAGACATGTCCAGACAGAGGATCAGGGGACAATGAAAACTCCTACAAGCTTTACTAGGAATTGATAGAAGTCACAAGATTGCTATATACTGCTCATGAGAAAAGGTATTTAGCAGTTATATTAACTAAAATAATTTCATTTCCATGTTCTGTGTACTGTGGGAGACCAGATATAGTAAGTAAATGCAGGCTTCTGGGTTTAGTAACACTTTAAACGGAATAAAGAGTTCCCCATCCACACAACCAAGGTGAATGAAGACAGGAGAGACCCCCACTATGCCAACATCCAATAATTATATGAAAGGATTGAATGAGTTGAAAACTCGATCAAAACATGGTGGACGTTATCGGCACAACATGAGGCAATAATTGATAAAAATATAAAGTCTTTATTACAAATAACTAAAATCACATATGACAGACAAAAACACCCTACTGGCAAGGTCTACAAACACCCAATAAAGTAGACATAGAGGTTAGGATCTAAATATAATGTAATAATAATTGTATAAACATTAAGTGTGTAAGGATATCAATAAGTAGAATCCATGGACTCCCTCATGTCTTCTTGTCAAAGCGTTTCGCAATTTTGTTTTTATCTGGCATATGTGATTCTAATTATTTGTAATAAAGACTTTATATGTTTATCAATTATTGCCTCGTGTTGTGCCGATAAAATCCGCCATGTTTTGATCCAGTTTTCAACTCATTCAATCCTTTCATACAAGGTGAATGAAAGAATCCTCCCTGCTGCCCTAATATATTCAGTGGGACTCCTCTGTCAGAATAGACTAATCAGCGCTGCAGCTGATTGGCTACATTAGCTGATCGAATGAGAATTTTCTAACATTCCCGTTCAAGAGAAGCCGATTGTTAGGTCAACTTATCTCTAACAGGAACTAACAGGATCTCGAATAGGTGGATTGAATTGGCCGGATTTCAAACCAACTATGGCCAGCTTTAGAGTTTGCTCCTTTAAAAAAAATCCAAAAAAAAAATCAAGAACGTATTTTTTAGGATGAATATATCTGTAATTACAGCTAGCCTAATAATCGGTCCTTGCAGGTCCTGATGCTTGAGCTTTGTTGCTAGTAAAGCTATTCAATGACCCTGCAGGGAAGCATTGAAGCTAAAATGACTCATAATGGAGGACAATAGTTTACAGTGACAGATAACTAGGTTCCGCACAATATCAAGCACATATTTTACCCTGAGTCAGTCTGCATTTTAGGTGTAATGGCTTTTTAATCTGCACACTTCAAGCATTACATCAATGCAGCGCTCAATAACGTAGTGATGTATCCTTGTCGGAATAATGAGAGCTTTTCACAACTCCTTATATTATGCCACTTAACTGCATACCTTCTTGTAAACCCTATTTATATTTGTACCCCAGAGTTCAATTTAAGGTGATGGATAGAGTGCTGCTGAGTTAATACACAAGCACTCCCAGCAGCCACACTCTATCTGTCCTTGATGTCAGGCTGAGAGGAGAAATGCACACATTACAAATAGCACTCTTGTGTGAATAGACTACATACATTTCATTTGAACATTTGATGTACAATCTGTACATTATTATAGCCCAGAGGGAACCGTAAATATTCCTTAGAACACCTTTCCGTTTATGTCTGCTAACCAACCAATGTGATGTTGCACCCACAAAGTCTGCCCTTGTAAAATAACGTTTTAGAAAACCTAAAAGTGTTATTCATTTTGATGTTGTGGCTTTCTGACAGATTGTGCTTCACAAGGGGTTAGGTTTAGAAGACTATTACGGGCTTGTTTATTTAGATGTAGCAGTGATCTGTGGATCATGCTGTTCATAGACTGGAGAGATTAATTTGGGTTTAGGTCAGCTAACGTCGGCATCTCCGTGTACGCTCACCAGCTACTTTATTATGTACACCTGCTCAGTTGCTTGGTAACATAAATTGCTAATCAGTCAATGACATGGCAGCAACTCAATGCATTTAGGTATCTAGACGCGGTGAAGACAACTTGCTGGAGTTTAAACTGAGCATCAGAATCGGGAAGAAAGGGGATTTAAGTGACTTTGAACGTGGCATGGTTGTCAGTGCCAGATGGGCTGGTCTGAGTATTTCAAAAACTGCTGATCTACTGGGGTTTTCACTCACAACCATCTCTAGGGTTTTCCAGACAATGGTCCGAAAAAGAGAAAATATCCAGTGAGTGGCAGCCATGTGGACAAAAATGCCCTGTTGCTGTCAGAGGTCAGAGGAGAATGGGCAGACTGGTTTGAGATGATAGAAAGGCAACAGTAGCTCAAATAACCACTTGTTACAACCAAGGTATGCAGAATACCATCTCTGAATGCACAACACATCGAACCTTGAAGCAGCGGAAGACCACACCAGGTGCCACTCCTGTCAAATTGGACAACAGAAAATTGGAAAAACATTACCTGGTCTGATGAGTTTTGATTTCAGCTGCGACATTCAGATGGTAGGGTCAGAATTTGGTGAAAACAACATGAAAGCATGGATCCATCCTGCCTTGTATCAATGGTTCAGGCTGGTGGTGTGATGGTGTGGGGGATATTTTCTTGGCACACTTTGCCTCCCTTAGTACCAATTAAGCATCGTTTAAAAGCCACAGCCTACCTGAGTATTGTTGCTGACCAGGTCTACCCTTTATGACTACAGTGTACTCATCTTCTGATGGCTACTTCCGGCAGGATAATGTCACAAAGCTCAAATCATATCAAACTGGTTTCTTGGAAATGACAATACATTCACTGTACTCCAGTGGCCTCCACAGTCACCAGATCTCATTCCAATAGAGAACCTTCGGGATGTGGTGGAATAGGACATTCTCATCATGGATGTGCAGCTGACAAATCTGCAGCAACTACGTGATGCTATCATACGTGATATGGACCAAAATCTCTGAGGAATGTTTCCAACACCTTGTTGAATTTATGTCACGAAGAATTAAGGCAGTTCTGAAGGCAAAAGTGGGTCCAACCCAGTAGTAACACGATGTCCTTAATAAAGTGGTTGGTGAGTGTATATTAGGGTGGAACTATTTGGTAAGAGGATTGATTGTGTGGATGGGTCTTTTCTGTACCTGTGGAAAGACATATAACTTTGCAGTTTACAACAAGTCTACAAAGGTTCTCGATTATACAGGTCATGTATGACTAGTAGTAGTAGTTAGTCACTTTCAACTGGACTTATGTGTAATGTTAAAAATGTTTTATCAAAGAGAAGAAAAGTCACCGCTCACCCAGTGCATTAGTGTGTAGGTGAATTTCTGTCTCTCCAGCAACATAAGGAATTAATCCACATGTTCTGATCCTTGATAGTCCCTTTGCTTTTGCTTGATCTTGCAGATGTTTTAACAGTAGCCCAGTCTAAGTAGCCACAAACATTTATAGCTCTCCTGATTTGTCTTTGTCTTTGGAATCTGCGATTGTTTTCTACCATCTCAGCCCAATGTTCTGTTTATCTAAAGCATGTTTTAAATGGGGGGGAATTCCCTTAATTTTCAGGGATTTCCTCTCATTTCCTGTTTTAGCTATGGGACAGGAAATGAAGGGAAAGTTCCCCTATGGGATACAGATGGCAAAAATAAACCTTACAGCGGTTATAACCCTCCCTCATGCTATCCATAATGAAAAAAACATTTTTAGCCTATAGTTTTATTTTAACAAACCATATGCCCTGAGCTGCTCTTACTTCCATTCAGGTCCCACGCAAATCCCTCTGTCCTTTTTCTCTCCTCTCCAGTGGCAGCTGGTGGTTTGTTTCTTGGGGGGGTGGCAAAAAACCACCACCCACCCCCCACGCTCGCTGTCTGCCAGTCGGTCCAGCACTTATCCCATCCAGGTGGTGGGGAGCGGGCAGAAGGCATCAGGTAGCTGCTCCTGTCTCCTCTCCTCCATCATAGTGTAACACCCTTGGGTGGACTCGGTTCGCAGTGCTCTGCGCCCCAAGCCCACCCTATTTTGAAGTCTATTAGAGCCCCCCCAGTGGAATCCATGCATCTGGCATATTGGAAGGGACCGGACGCATGAATGGGGGGGCGGCGCCCATGTGCCCTTAATGGACGGGCCCCTGCTCCTGTCTAACCCCTCCTTTGCCCCTTTTTTCCCATCCCTTACAATAGTTTGACATGGATATAATTGCATGAACATTTTGTTATACTGTAGAGTGTAGACACTATGACCTTGGCATTCAAACATGCTCTATTATCTACATCCATTCTGTTCCTGCTCACTTTTACTCAACAAAGTACATCCCGTACAATATTGTACCTTTTTAAGGTCATTTTTGAATGTTCCTTCTGCCAGTTTGAGGTCATGTCATCAGATTCTTGATCCTGACTTTAAGCTGGATACTCTCTGATCATGGAGCAATGTTTTCTGCAAGACTGCTAAGCATTTCATATTTGTACCTGAGAGTGTTGGGTTTTTTTCACTTTAGGTTCCCTATGAATTGATGCCAGGGACAGTTAGGTAGAGAGCATTTTTAGAAGGAGGTGATTGGTAGTGGCCCCCTCCCTACTCTACAGCTATACATTAAAAGGTTTAAAAATGTATGGAGAGCTTAGGAAAAACATAGGAATAGAGGACATAACACATAGCTTAGGACCAGCACTGGGTCCCAGGATTCATTTAAAAAATGTACAGACTTATCAGATCTGCCAGCCATTCTACGTGATTTTAGTGGAAACAATGGGGGGGTTATTTACTAAAGGAAAATCCACTTTGCACTGCAAGTGCACTTGGAAGTAAAGTCGCTGTAGATCCGAGGGGGGCATGCAAGGAAAAAACAGCATTTTAGCTTGCACATGATTGGATGATAAAATCAGCAGAGCTTCCACTCATTTCAGATCTACATCTTAGATTTAGAGCGACTGCACTTCCAAGTGCACTTTCAGTGCAGAGTGGATTTGCCTTTGGTAAATAACCCCCAATGTGTTTTTTAGGTCCTAAAGAATGTCAAACCAACCCTTCTGACACCTAAAGCCAGGCCAAGAATGTTGAGCTCTGCTCCTTTCATTTGGGACAGGTTACACTCTCATGTTAAAATAGTAAATTTGAATAAAGGAACATTTTTTTCTCTTGAAAATGACTGTGTGAATTACTGTTCTTCAGTCTCAGTGTATGCAGAGATTCCACTGGAATATTGGAGGATCTTAATTTAGTAAAACAAAATGTAATGACATTTTATTACAGCCATGCATGATATTAGCAAGAAGCCTAATGTTATACTGAAAATGACAAGCTACTGTACAATATCTATATTTCGAAATCGTGCTTGCTATGTGTTTTGAATTAAGTTCATTTGCTAAATTATTTTGACCTTTCTTTTTTATGTTCTTTTAGAAATAAATTGCACTAGGATGAACTAGAAAAAGAATGAAAATCTGCAATGATGGAGAATAGGACTTCAGGCATTCAAGTAAACGCAGATAAGACAAATCTCTCTATGGAAAAATCCAACAGCCCAGTTTATGGCAGCCGAGAACTGATTGGTTCAGGTAAGCTTCTGGCAAGCAAAACATTTACTGCACTACATAATACATTAAAGCTGAATGTTGGACAAATATTTTTGCTTAGTTAAACTACATACGTATATATATAAACTGTCTCACCGGCCAAAATTTGTGCAATTCTGTTCAGACATTCTTGTGGTCAAGTTGCTCTTGAGATCTAGCATTTTTTGGCACTAACCTCACCATTAGAGTCAAACAACACAGCTTGGTCAAAGATGAAGCACAGCATATGATTGGCAAGGAAGTAGAAGGACCACTGTGATGAAGTTTTCTCTAAGCTTTTTCCACATTCTCCTCATTTTGGCACGGTCCCTGTGTTAAATGGGTAGCACTGTGCAATCCAGTAGAGCCTTATTAGTGCTATATACTGACCCTCCCTCTTCTAGTCTTTAGTTCCACTGTGTAAAAGATAACGAGAAGCAAACATAAAAACAGATACAGGTAATTATTTTAATATAAATATATTTACAGCAGCGCTAGTAATGTGAACATAACTAATATATCTTCCACCACTGTGCCTGAAAAGAGAGTCCCATATATATAGCTTCACAAAACCAATCTGCTTGCTGTAGATGTAAGACTCGTGTGAGGGTCAGATCAAACACCATCACCACTTTTACATCAAAGGTGTACCAGATGGATGGACCCTGAAGTACAGAGGTTAGTATTCACATGAGTATGGTACAGTCCCCATACAGAATTTATGAAGGGATAACAGCCACTACTTCCATTTCCAGTATGCCATTGAACTACCGATGTCACAACAGGACATCCTCAGGGGCTCAGGTACAGGTAAAAAAAAATAAAAAGATTTAACAATTTATTATGGAAAATGTAGCTTATTTAAATGGCAATTATGTATAGCTGGTCGGAATTTGGCTTTACAACTATTTAGGGCACGTTCACACTGTTCACATGCCAAGTGCTTTATTATAGGAAGAGGCCATCTGTGAGCTTTTGCTAGCAGTGAGCTGAGATTAGGGAAGAGTGTGATGCATTTTTTTAAACTTTATTTGAAGTGTCACAAAGTTACACTTTAATTACCGTATTTATTGGCTTATAACACGCATAGACGTATAACACGCACCTCAATTTTAGGAGGGAAGTTTAAGGAAAAAAAACCTTACATTTTAAATAAAGAACTTTGAAACAAAATTAGGGTCACAGCTCATCAATGCACCCTGCTCAATGCCCATCTGCAGCCTCCAAATTGCCCATCAATGCAGCCTGTTCAGTGCCCATCTGCAGCCATTAAATTACCCAACAATGCAGCCTGTTCAGTGCCCATCTGCAGCCATTAAATTACCCAACAATGCACCCTGTTCAGTGCCCATCTGCAGCCATTAAGTTGCCCAACAATGCAGCCTGTTCAGTGCCCATCTGCAGCCATTAAGTTGCCCAACAATGCAGCCTGTTCAGTGCCCATCTGCATCCATTAAATTGCCCAACAATGCAGCCTGTTCAGTGCCCATCTGCAGCCATTAAGTTGCCCAACAATGCAGCCTGTTCAGTGCCCATCTGCAGTCATTAAATTGACCAACAATGCAGCCTGTTCAGTGCCCATCTGCAGTCATTAAATTGACCAACAATGCAGCCTGTTCAGTGCCCATCTGCAGTCATTAAATTGACCAACAATGCAGCCTGTTCAGTGCCCATCTGCAGTCATTAAATTGACCAACAATGCAGCCTGTTCAGTGCCCATCTGCAGCTTCACCTTTCCTCTCCTGTGTACCCGGCGCTCCGTCATGCACAGCCACGTCTCCTGGCCCTGCTTATATGATAGACAGAACAGAGGCCCAATGCAGGGCCAGGAGGCGTGGCTGTGAGTGACGGAGCGCTGGGTACACAGGAGATCGCGGCTCTATGTAATTCAGCAGCGCTCACTCCTCTTCCCTCAGAGACAGCAGGGATCGGTGTATAACACGCACACACGATTTTCCCCTGATTTTAAGGGGAAAAAAGTTCGTGTTATACGCCGATAAATACGGTATTCCTCTGCACAGCAGTGTAGTGTACTGTGCTTTTGTGCGGTGACATATGGTGCCTTCCTGTGCACTGTGGTAAAATGCTATATGTCTGAATTTTACCATAGCTCACCCCACCATACCTGCTCACTGGCATTTATCCAGCGTGGACAAAGCCTAGTCACAACTTCATATGTGAACAGCCCTTAATACTATTTGTTGCACAACTTGAATTTTTTAAAAATTTCCTGTTGGAATTTACATTTTTTTCAAAGATCTGTAGTTTTCATGTTTTGATCAATATAGTGATACCTCTAAAAAGTACAATTTCAGGTAAAACTGGTATTATAAGGTTAATAGTTGTCATAATTGCAATCCTACTGCCAACTGTCATTAGCTATGGGGGAAAGAGCTTTCCAACTCATTTCTTCAGAATGTAAATACCTTGCAATTGACATTGAAACCGTTTCAGATTTTATTTTAATGTAAGGGGGAAGGTCCATTTCTCTTTAAAGTGTTTTTAAATCCTCAGTTTAAAGTACTTTCAGTAGTTTATTTAATCACCTACTGAGTATGCAGCTTCTTTATATTTTAATCCATGTCTCAGTTTAGGCTGGTGCCGTGACCTCTGCCATAGGTTTCCACACAGTGTGTGTTGCATTTTTTAAACAGAGTGGTTCCATTTGTCCTGCAACATCCTATGAAACCACGCTTGCATGCAAGGACTAGCGTTGTGTCTCCCTACACTGTGTTCATCAATCGAAACACACAACCCCAGAGCCTAGAATGGCAAGGCACTCTCTTGCTCCTCCCTCCTTTTCCCTCCTCTCTTTTTTAAAGCCGGCCATAGATGGAGCATTTTTCTTTCCTGCAACCACAGGCTGCAGGAAAGAAAATCACTCAATTTCCCCATCATCACAGTCAGTGTTGATGGGGAAATCTCTCCCGCAGAGCCATTGTGTTCGGGGGAGCCATCCCTGCTTGGAGAACACAGCTAGCGGCTACAATAGCTGTGAGCAGTAATCGCATGTAAAATCCAACAGGCTGGTTGTACCCCAAATTGATCGATTGTTTAACTTGGGTACATTCAGCTTCCCCATACATGGTTTAAATCTCAGCCGGTCCCTGCTGAACCGGCTAAGATTCAAGCCGTCTATGACCATCTTAAGCTAAAAGACTGGCTGGAGACTTCACTGTCCACTAATAACTCTCCCCTATGAAGATGTGAAGTTCAGGGAAGCCGCACTGAGAGAACAGAAGCCATAAGCAGATTATAAACTGCACATTCTGGGGTAAAAATTTTAGCAAAAACTTTACTGTGGAATGCTTATTTTATTGAGCTCCATGTGCTAAACTACAAAATGCTGAGGCAGATCGGAAGACAGAAGGTAGAAACACCACACACCAGAACCCTCTGGTTCCGGTGTACGGCGTTCCTACCTTCTGTCTTCTAATCTGTTTCAGCTAGCCTGGATGAGCTTGTTTGAACATCGCCACCTGATCTGTGCTTTGGACTGCGGGGGGGGGAGTTTTGTAGCGCTTTGACTGGGGCTCCTTTTTGTATATGGGTCACAATAAAAATGACTGAGGGTTACTGAGGGTTTAATACTACTTCAAAGAAAAATAAATATAGATAAATAAATAGAAAGCAGGTTTACCTCTTCTCTACTTAGTTTAAAACAAAAAAAATAAGTTTATGTACAATACAGACATATCCTGTACTAGGAGTAGAACAAGGAAGTCTAACCCAACCAATCAAGGTACTTGAATCAGAAAAGGGCTGGCGACTCGGATAAATAAATAAAAGTCCTTTATTGGGTTACATGGGTACACGGGTACAGGCTGACGCGTTTCGGCTAAGAAGCCTTCATCAAAGCATTCAAGGTCTAATTAAGGTATAAGAGTCCCCATAGACCTCAGATATTTTCATTATGTATCTGTGATTTAGTAAAAACTCATCCAATATCTTTGGGTACTTTCTTGGCTTTATCTAACCTGTCTACCTACATAGGACAGCTAAAATATTAGTAAATCACTCTTTAACTTTTCAAAAGTAGAAGATATCTTGTGGTGTCTGCTTTTATAGGCAGAATTTTTGATGTAAAATAGCCAAGAGGTTCAGTTTGATCTAGTAGGCGAACAGTAAAAAAACTTGTATGATAAACAGAGTAAAAAAAAAAAAAAGAAAATATAGCTATAAAATATATTTTTACAGTCTTTGTGCATTTAGTCATACTATTTGTAGAATTCTGTGATTTCACAGAATATATTGCATAATAAAGTAAAAGTCACATTTAGGTTAGGAATAATGGTGTACTTGTTTGGAAGGAGTGTGCTGTGATTAGCAAATGTTGCAGCATAAAAGCCATAGGGGTTAGTTGTATCTGAGCAAAAAGAACACAAGTGCTGTATAGTAAGAGGAATAAGATGTTACCGCAGCAGATCTAAACACAATAAAACTGTGTGAATGTTATATATGTATTCACAGAGGAAGCAAAATCACTCATGCACATCAATATCCATATTTTTTTTAAATATCTAGGATTTTGATCCCTACTTGTTATTTACATGATCATTTGCAGTTCATCCGCCATTCATGACATTGCTTTAATATGCCAGTTGTCACTTTTTGCTGTCAATGTTATAATTTCTTATATTTTGTTTACAGTCACTGACAGCAGCAATTGCTACCTCTAATTGATTGGCCGAGCTAGCTGTCACTTTTTTAATGTATTGGATAATTTCCTATTTGCTTGAGTATGCTTAAAAAAACCTTAGCCCAGAAAACCACTGCAATAATGATTTTCAATTTGCTGCCGTTAGTGACAAATATCCCCCGTGTTGTATCTTAATGAACACATGTATTGGGCTACACTGAATAATTCCTTGGTGCCTTAATCAAATTCAACAATGCAATAATGTTTGTGTTTTTTTTGTTTTTTTTATACAAAGGTTTTCCCTGCAGTTTTTTTCCATGTACCTTTCTAGTAAGGCTCCATGCACACTGGACGTTAAAATAACGCTATAAAAACACCAGTAGCTTTGCAGTGAGTCTTTCAACATTTTTTTTAACGTTTTTGCAATAGCGTTTATTAGCGTTTTTCCACATTAGCGTTTTTTAGCAGGTTTTTTTTTGGATTTTTTTTAATCAATGGATCAAAAACGTTAAAAAAACTCTGGTGAGCCACGTTTTTGAGCATTTATCGACGTTTATCAGCGTTTATGAGCGTTTGCCGTTTTTGTGGTCAGAACGAGATTTTATGACGTTCAGAAAACAACCCATAAACTCCACTGCTGATAAACATCCAAAAACATCCATGTGTGCATGGACACATAAGATAACATAGAGGGGAGTTTATGGGCTGTTCAAAAAATGCCCAAATTCCCCAAAATAGCCATTTATGAGCTTCAGTGTACATGGAGCCTTAGGCCATACTGAGGACTATTCATTTTCAGGCAAATTCAAGCAAATTCATTCACTATATCTGGTCTTCCACAGTACACAGAACATTGCAATGCAGATGTTTTAGTAAATATAAACGGCTAAATACCTTTTCTAATCAGCAGTATATAGCAGTCTTATGACTTCTATAAGTGTCTGGTTAAAGCTTGTAGAAGGAGTTTTCATTCTCCTCTGACTGTCCTATGAGGCTGCAGGGCCCCTGACCCTCTGTCTGGACAGTGCTGATTGGCCCTGTGCTGATCACATGCACCCTCCCAAGAAAAAAAACAAACCCTTTTGCAATACACACCAAACTGAGCATGTGCAAAGTGCCTCCAAGGCTCTGTTCTATCAGGAGATGGATTGGGGACAGTGTAAGAATGGGAGAATCAGAGAGCAGCCTTTTTTACACAATGCAGAGGATTAACACCTTAGATTCCACAGTGAGTATAACACGCTTTACTGCATATACAGACTGATTTTACTGTAACATTTCAAAGTCCTCTAATACTATGAAAATATAAAGTTATAAAAAAAAACTTTTACGGCACAATTTTTATGAGTAATAACTCCAGGATTTTTTTTTATATAAAGTCTTTTCTACATGTATTAGTCACAGTTTAAAAATGTGCTGTCTATAAGTGAGTCAGACATACAATGTGCAATTCAGACAGTAAAATGAAAAACATGCCTTTTGGGACTTTTGGAGAGCAGCTGATGATATAAATGTGGTATCATAAAAAAGGTGTATTACAATGGATGTGATCCTGAGAAACCACATTGTAGTTCTACCTGATTCCACAATAAATAATGTAGAGCAGCAACAACGGCATCAGGCATAGCAGTGGTAAGAAGGTACTGCAGCTCCAAACTTGTAGCAACAAAGTGTCACCAGTAGGCCAATTCACCATAACCAAGTGACTTACTCTGTCTATTGCATGACTTGTTTATCTTCACAGTTGCAACGGGATTAGGGTGGAGTCAGGATTATGCATGCTGTACATGGTCGAATTCCAAACAAATTTTCTTTCCAAAATCAGAAATTTAGTCATTTTGTGAACCGAAGGTGATTTAGAAATTCAACCAACCAGGCCTTCAATTTCACCCCCTGTTGCTACAGAAAGAATTTTCATGGCCGGGAATCTTCTTTTATTTCCGGGAATTTTCTTTTCTTTCCGGGAATTTTCTTTTCTTTCAGGGAATTTTCTTTTCTTGTGCTCATGCGCATTTCTTTTTCAATCATATTTCTCACACGATTCTCCCATCATTGATTGGAAAATCATTCGTTTTTCAAAAAATTTTCAACATGTCCGATCACTCAAATTCGATGGCCGAAAGAAAATCGTCCATTGCTGCGGCCCACTAATGGTGCGAAATTCGAGCGGAAATTCTTAGAAGATATTTTTGGGTTTGGGTTTGACACCAGAAAAGGAATGAATGGGAAATCTTCCAATGGGGACATTAGTTCTGGTAACCCTGGTGACCACCAGCAATCCCCCATTTTGAAGTCCTCTGACTTCCTGTTTCGGCTATGGGATAGGAAGTAAATGGAGATTTGGGAGATGACAAAACATAAACAGACAGGGGTTATAACCCTCTTTTACTCTACTCAAAATGAAAAAAAAAAAACAACTTTTGCCCTTAGATCTACTTTAACCACTTGCCTACTATCCTATTGCACATTTACTGCTACAGGGTGGCCGCGCTGCGCAGATCACGTATATATATACAGTACATGATCCCGTATTTCTGGGTATCGGGCGCACATGTGCACCTCCAGAGGCTCACTTCTTCGGGAGCCAATCAGTGGGTGGCCTTGATGTCCGCTGGCACCCGGAGATCATTCGATACACAGGCAGAACAGCAGTCTGACTATGTAAACAAGGCAAATTGCCATTCTGTCAACATGGAAGGTATGATCCTGTGTTCCTGCAAAGCAGGAACATGGATCAATGCCTTCCATTAGTAAAAGAACTTCCACCACAGTAGTAAAACACTGGTCAGGCACACAGTTAACCCTTTGATCGCCTCTGAGGTTAACTCCTTCCCAGACAGTGTCATTAGTACAGTGACAGTGCACTGATCACTGTATTAGTGTCACTGGTCCCCAAAAAAGTGTCAAAATGGTCAGTTAGGTGTCTGATTTATCCGACGCAATATCGCAGTCCTGCTATAAGTCTTTTATCACCGCTATTACTAGTAAAAAAATTTAAAATAAATAAAAATTCCATAAATATATACCATTGTTTCTAGACGCTATAACTTTTGCACAAACAGATCAATACAAGGCTTATTAGGATTTTTTTTTTACCAAAAATATGTAGCAGAATACATATTGGCCTAAATTGATGAAGAAGTTAGATTTTTTACAAATTTTTATTGGATGTGTTTTATGTCTTTTTTTGTTTAAAGCGCAAAAAATAAAAACAGCAGAGGTGATCAAATACCACCTAAATAAAGCTCTATTTGTGGGGAAAAAAAGGACATCACTTTTATTTGGGTGCAGCGTTGCACGACCATGCAATTGTCAGTTAAGGTAACGCAGTGCCATATCGCAAAAAAAATGACCTGGTCATGAAGAAGGGTAGATCTTCCGGGGCTGAAGTGGTTAAAGGCTAACTCTAAGTAGATATAAAAGACACACATTAATGCAGTTCTGTAATCATTAATACTTCATTGGCGTATTTTGTAATGAAAGCAGTGTAAGTATTAGAATTGGAGCTGGTATCAGCCTCTTCCACTCCTTGTAGAGCAGGGCTGGAGTGTGAGAGGAAGAAGCAGCACAGGTAATCAATCAGTTCATGTGTTAACAAGAAGCTTGCTGACAATAAGAGAAAGCAGAGTGACATGAGTTCATCACTGTGCTGTTTCCTATTTCATTGTCCAGCCACAGACTAGGAGCAGGTCTATGATGACCACCTGGGCCTAGAGGAAATTGGTTGAATGATGCTGGCTATCAGAATGAAGACATCTTGTTACAGAAGAAAAAAAATACTGCAGGGAAAATCTCTGGATTGAAGATAAATATTTTAGAAATATTTTGTTATGTTATCTTTGAATTAGCTATTCATTTTTGTTGTTTTAATTTTTGGCTGGAGTTCTGCTTTAAACCTTGTATTCTATTTGTGCTGCTTCTGTTACAAAGTGGCATTGCTGGTACGGTTGGAGGTTTATCCTCTAATATAAGAAGGAAATGGAGATGTATTACCAATTTTTAACTCCCGAAAAAGGTAAAAAACAAATTATATTTTTCAAGTACCCTCCAAATAAAAGCAATCTATTGTTTTGTTTGCTTTGTCACATTATGGAAGTGGAATGGCTCCTGAGACCTTATGGCTGGTTTGCTAATGGAGCCGAGGATTTCACACAATAAATTGTGTGAATATTCACTTCAGTTATCCAATCATGTGCAGATGAAAAAAAGGTAAACAACAATTTGATTTTCACATAATTAGATAATTAAAGTGAAAATTCATTATGTAAACATTCTCAACACTCCTAATAAATCAGCCTTCTCGTGTATTAAAAAAAAGGTTGGCAATATGGCAAGATCTAGAGATAACTGTGTACCGCACTGTAGGCTTATAGCATGCAAAGATTAAATATTTCAAGGTAATAAATTGTTTGCTTTTCTAGACTGAGATATTCCTAAATATTAGAAAAGGGTTCTAGTAGAACAGTGCAGCCAGGGAGTATTTTTTTTTCTTATGTGATCAAGAGCCAACCCCATTCAATAAGGTAACATGACTCATTTCCCATTGAAAACTGAATCAGCTTTTATTGCTGTTGATTTTATTGGTTTTTCTAATGGGACCCGATATGAACACATTATACTGAATGTTGCATATACAGTACTTCACCTATTTATTAACCACTTGACCTCTGGAAGATTTACCCCCTTCTTGACCAGGCTACTTTCTGCCATATGGCACTGCGTTACTTTAACTGCGTGGTCATGCGACACTGTACCTAAATAAAATTTGGGTACAGAGCTTTCTTTTGGTGGTATTTGATCACCTCTGCAGTTTTTATTTTTTGCGCTATAAACAAAAAAAGCCTGCCAATTTTGAAAAAAAAAATATACATACTTTTTTCTTTCTGTTATAAAACATATCTAATAAAAAAGTTAAAAAAAAACATTTTTTTTTCATAAATTTTGGCCAATATGTATTCTGATACATGTTTTTGGTAAAAAAAAAATCACAATAAGCGCATATTGATTGGTTTACACAAATGTTATGGCGTCTACAAACTATGGGATATATACTGGAATTTTTTTTTAATACTAGTAATGGTCGGTGATCAACCACTTATAGCAGGACTGCGATATTACAGCCGACAATCGGACTCTAACTGACACTTTTAACACTTTGCGTGAACCAGTGACACTAATGCCCCATACACACGACCAAACTTCCTCCCGACAGACTTCCGGCAGACTTCCGATGGACTTTCTGAATGGACGGACTTGCCTACACACGACCGGACATTCCGGCAGACTAGGTCCGCTGGTCCTCCCGACGGAGTTACGGCGGACTTTCCCAATGAACTAACTTGCCCACACATGGACAAATCCATTCATTTTGAACGTGACTCGGGTACGACGGGACTAGAAAAGGAAGTAAATCTCGCTGCTTTTATCGCCGAGATTGACACCTTGCGAGCCCCGTCGCAGAGCATACCAGGCCCTTAGGTCTGGTATGGATCTTAAGGGAAACCCCCTATTCCGAAAAAATGGTGTGGGGGTCCCCCCCAAAATCCATACCAGACCCTTATCCGAGCCCGCAGCCCGGCCTGTCAGGAAAGGGGGTGGGGATGAGCGAGCGCCCCCCCTCCTGAACCGTACCAGGCCATATGCCCTCAACATGGGGGGGTGGGTGCTTTGGGGGAGGGGGCGCCCTGTCGGAAGAAGACCCCCCGGAGCTGCCTAATAAATTACTTTAAAAACCTGTCTAGTGTGTTTTTTTATTGACACTTTTTTCCCTAGGCGATAAGCCCCCCGCTCGCAGACCCCGACAACCAACGGCCAGGGTTGTCGGGAAGAGGCTCTTGTCCTCATCAGCATGGGGACAAGGTGCTTTGGGGGAGGGGGGGGGCCGCAGGGCGCCCCCCTCCCCCAAGGAACCCACCCCTCCATGTTGAGGGCATGTGGCTCGGATAAGGGTCGGGTATGGATTTTGGGGGGACCCCATGCCGTTTTTTCGGCGTAGGGGGTTCCCCTTAAAATCCATACCAGACCTAAGGGCCATTGTCGCCTCCCTCTCGCCGCAATAGGAAAATGTGTTTTTCCTATTGCAGCAAGCGCGAGATGTAGTACCCTGTCACCGAGAACCTTGTGTCGTATTTGGTCCTTCGGACCAGCATACAGACTAACGGGCTTCCCGATAGGAACTGGGTCCGGCGGAGTTCCAGCGGGAAAATTTGAAACAAGTTTCAAGTCTAAAGTCCGTCGGATTTCCAACCGGAACGGTCTGTCGGAAGTCCGATGCAGCCCACAAACGGTCGGATTGTTCGCCGGATTCGGTCTGTCGGACCAGTCCGGTCGAAATGTCCGCCCTTGTGTACTCTGCATAACACAGTGATCAGTGCTAAAAATATGGCACTGTCACTGTGCTAATGACACTGGCTGGGAAAGGGTTTAAACATCTAAGGGTTAACTGTGCCTAGCCAGTGTTTGTGTTTACTATGTGCGCTGCTTTTACCAGGGGAAGAGATGGATTTGAGCCCCTGCTTTGCAGGAACACCAAATCCATCCCTTACCCCCTGTCAGGACGGAACGCTGCCTTGTTTACATAGGCAGAGCTCCGTTCTGAGTCTCTGCCCAACGATCAGCGGGTGTCGGCGGACATCGAGTACCAGACACCCACAAATCGGCTTCTGCTGTGAATATACACAGCAGAAGCAGTGTGCCGCCAGCACATGTACGCCCCCTGCAGGAATCACATGTATATATACGTGATCTGGTGCACAGCTGCCACCCTGTAGTAGTAGAACTGCTGTAGGGCGGTTAGCATGTGATTAAGAAATAATAAAAACAAATTATTGTCATGTTTACAATAATTACAAAGTACTTTGAAAGGTGAACCCTATAAATAGAAGGTTCCTTTGTACCTTGACAGCAGGTCCCTTGAATTTGGATGCATCTGTTTCTATTGACATCAGAGGCTAACATTCTAATGTAGAAATGTTGCCCTTGTAAACCATATTGTATCCAGGATAACTGTTTTCATTATTCATAAAAGGGCTCACAAAACATGTTGGAATAACACAAAGACAGTTTTTATTGCTAGACATCAATGTTCAATACTAATGCATCAAAACAAATACAAATGCTTTATAAAAAGCAAAAACTTAAGCGAAGTGGATTGGAATCAAAAGGGGAATTTCCATCTATTTAGGTTGGGGAGTCTACTCGCTAGATTTTCTTTCATTTTATTATCTTTCAGTTGACCTGATTCCTTTACCTAATTAGCGTAAGGAAAATAGATTTAAAAATAATTGACGTATGTTAATACTTTGCATGATTATAGGCCTGTAATATGTTAATAAGTAAGGGAATTCATATTCCCTGTTTATATAGCTGACACAGTTGTCTGCAATAAAAGCTTAACTCCAGGAAAACAGCTAAATACAATGCTAAAATTAGTGTATAGTGGTTTGTTTTACCTATCAAAGTAATTCTTTTTCTGTCCATGGAGTCCTGAGACATAAACAAGCCTGCCAGGCAGCAGGGCGAGGTTGATGTCCTCACTTTTCTATGCTTGGTCACTTCTTGCTTTAAAGTTTATGATTGAACAATATAGGAAAAACAGCACAATGATGATATCCCCCTCAAATGTTTTTAAAGAAAATCATAGTTGCAATACATTAACCTTTGAAATCACACTGTTATGCCCTGTACGCACGAGTGGAATTTCCGTCAAAAAAAGTGTGATGGGAGCTTTTGGTTGGATATTCCGACCGTGTGTATGCTCCATCCAACTTTTTCTGTCTAAATTTCCGCCAGCAAAAGATTGAGAGCTGGTTCTCTATTTTTCCGACGGAAAAAGTTCTTGACGGAAATTCTGTTCGGCTGTATGCAATTCCGACACGCAAAAAAAAAAGCATGCTCGGAAACAATTCGATGCATGCTCAGAAGCATTGAACTTCATTTTCTCGGCTCGTCGTATTGTACGTCACCGTGTTCTTGACGGTCAAAAGTTCAGAGAACTTTTGTGTGACCGTGTGTATGCAAGGCAAGCTTGAGCGGAATTCCGTCGGAAAAACCATCCAAGATTTTTCAGACGGAAATTCCGCTCGTGTGTACGGGGCATCAGCTGTGGTGATAGCATTTCATCAACTGCCCTCTTGTTGCTGCTTATACTCACTTTCCATTTGGTCCTCTGCTGCTGAAATCGTTTGCTAGAGTCGTATGAAACAGAGAGTACTTTTGAGTAAGAGGAATCATGTGACTTTCACCCCTTCCTCCAACCTTGTCAAAAGGAGGCAAGGAGAGCCTTTTCCTTGTGTAAGTTCCAATAAAAGTGATCTCAAGCCTGCACACAGGACTTCCTCTCTAGGGGAGCGAAGAGAAGCCAACTTTAGGGCTGACCATGTGTAAAAATGAATGCTAATTATATATATATATATATATATATATATATATATATATATATATATATATATATATATATATAAAACAATAATGAAATACAATAATTAAAAGCCAAAAAAAGTAGGTTGGGTTGCACGAAAAAAACCTGACAGCTCTGGTCGGAGCCGCTAACACCCCCCCACCCCAGTGTGAAAATAGCCTTAGTGTCAACCAGTTATATTGCAGTTAGCATTTAGGTAGTGTGTATGAAATAGTTTGGCTTAAATAGTCCTGTAAACCTATTCTTCTGTAAGATACGTGAAAAAAAAAACTTTCGTTTTCAAAAATTTATTTGGCCATACTTGAAAGTTAAGCTTGCATGAGATTATTAGTATTAGTATAAGTATATTTTATTGTTTCTATTATGAACATTTTTTCCAAGAGTGACAGTTTGCATAATACTGTTCTTAAAAATTAATAATTTCCTGACACTTTTTAGGTCAGCAGTCCAGAACAAAAGTCAGAGTAGAACCTTGATCTGCACACTTGTTCCAAGACAATGACTCAAAAGTAATATACCGTAGTAGAGAGAGAACATCACAGCCAGGAAACTTGAATTTTCCGGAGAGGTCAGCTTTGGCAGCTTCCATATTTCTCTCATTACTGGTTGACTTTACAGTAACTGAATTGCAATACAGTCTTGAACTATTTTTATGATATTTTAAAATTGTCTTTTGTTCTCTGGATTACCATGTGAATAACTGGTCGTACTTGACTTTGTGTTTAGAATTATAGATGATCGATTCTTTCAATTTAAAAGCTTAAACATATTCCTTCCTGAAAAAAAGTCTAGTGTGAGTATAATTAGTAGAAGCAATAGGAATATAAATGCCATCATACTTAATGATTACAATCTAATTTGTCAGGTTAAACTATTACCTAGTGAAGCATGGGAGTGCAGATTATTCTGTATTGTACATTCTGAAATGTATTCCTAGGGGATCAGCAGAATGGCCTGCTAAAGATAATGAAAGTCGGCAGCTTCCAACTTAAGATAGATTCGAACTGCTTACACAGCAGATCCATGCTGAGCTTACAGACATGCCTTGCAAACTTTCATCAACTTGAGGAAATATTTTTAGATAGAGTGCTGAATTAATTGACACAATTAAATAACAGCACATTTTTCATTCTGTGCCAAGTATTGTAGTCTTATGTCTTTGTATTTTGCAGTCTTCTGACTTGTACAATAGTACTGGAATCTTGGTCTAATTAGCTTCTACTGACGTAGTTTCACTAATTTTATAATTTAAAGTGTTCCAACAATTATATATGGTTGTAAATGTTCAGATTAATGTTGCAGTGGGATAAGCATTTAATTATCCACTCTCCCTTAATAATTTTCCTTGGGAGGATGCATGTGATCAGCACAGGGCCAATCAGCACTGTCCAGACAGAGTTAGGGGTCTTGCAGTCTCATAGGACAGTCAGAAAACTCCTCCTACAAGCTTTAACAAGTGCTTGGCTGGACACTGGAAGAAGTCACAAGACTGCTCTAACTGCTCATGAGAAAAGATATTTAGCAGTTTATATTTGCTAAAATAATTGCATTTCAATGTACTGTGGGAGACCAGATATAGTAAATGAAGGGTCCTGGGTTTAGTAACACATTAAGCCTCCCTAATTTCATCATCTCCTATGCAGATTTCCACAAGGGTTAATATTTAAAGTGGTATTAAACCCAAAAGAAAACATTCATTATATAGCAGCTTACCAATTCTTAGATCTTATCTCTGCATTGGCTTTCTGTCCCTTATTTTCTTTTGCTGATCCAGCCAGTAAGTCTGTTGTTTTTTAACAGAACATGCTTTACTGCAAATGAATCTGGTAAGAGTGTTGAGAAAAACCATTTACCACTGATGGGGGAGCAATGATCAGATTTTATCCATATAAAACCTTTATCCCAAAAGAAAAACAAAACTGTTGCTGCAACTGATTGTGTAACTGCAGCTTGAACTGGAGTTTGGCCTCAATTTGTCAGTGTATCTAAATCTGCTAATACCAGTTCCCTCCCCCAGATTAACAATGCTATTGTCTGCTGTGCACCTGTGCTCTTTCATCCAGAGTGGAGGCACTCTAATACAGGAGGAGTGTTACTGGCCAGATCACCAGGTTAAAATAGAGGGGAAAAAAGCAAAGAAGTCTGATGCAGCCACCACATCTAAGCATCGATAAGCTGCAATATATATTACATTTTTGGTCTTGGGTTCAATACCCAAGACTCAGCAGTGGCAATGTTTATTTAAAAACTGTGATTATTGCAGGTTTTCATTGCTGTCTGTATTGTGTGTATTTGCTGGGGTGGGACATTTATCCTCCCTCTAAGTCCTGGGGACCATTGTCACCACCACTGTAAGTTATGGGAAAGTTGGGAAAATTCAAAACGGAGTTGTCACCAGAACAGGATATGATATCATCCAATGAGGACACTTATCAGTGGGATTTCACCTCACTTTGGAGAGATTTTATTTCATTGCCATTTCTACAGGACTGAAATGGAAACTTCCCAATGGGACACAGATAGAAAAAAGAAACCTTATAAAGATTTTGACATTTTCTTGCCTTAGAATGAAATAAAATGGTTTGGCTATTGACTGTATGTATTTTATTGGTAATTTAATAGCAAACATTACTATTTAATACAAAAATATTTCCACAGGAATCAGAATGTTTATTTTCAGCCACGTGACTGTTATTTTCAAACCTCACTAAAAAGCTGGCATTGATAGTAACATGGCGTTGATAGTAATGCGTTGTAGCAATACATTTGCACAATCCCTAGTTTCCCAAATGCTGAAGGACATGAGCGTATACTGTAACACATATTATGGGTGGCCACTGAATACTTAGGTCAAGGCTAATAAGCAATGTTTTTTTTTTTTTTTTTTTGTACAATGCCATATCCTTTTTTCTTTTTTTGAGTGCTCAATAAAAATATATTAAACCAAAGTGGTCGTCCCCGTAAGAAGCTGCTGCTGTACTCTCTTTTAGGATAAACCACAGTTCTCTGGGAATCTTTTGTCGTGTATTAAATATTTTTTACAATAGAAAATTGTATGTATATACGGGTACTTAAAAGCGGATACAAAAACACCCATGTATATACTGTACATCTTAAAATCATAGTTTCCATTATAGTTTCATGGCCTATATTCTAATTTCCAAGATATATGGCTCCCCTGGATACCTTTCATGAACTTTGATTTTGCAACCTTTTATTCCTAGAACTCCTAGACTTAAAGCGGGATTCCTGCCTAAAAAAAAAAAAAATCAAAAGTCAGCAGCTACAAACACTGTAGATGCTGACTTTAAATACCGTATTTATCGGCGTATAACACGCACCGGCGCCACGCACCCCAAGTTTAGGAGAGAATTTTAAGGAAAAAACTTTTAGGAGGGAAGTTTAAGGAAAAGAAACTTACATTAAAATGCCCATCAATGCAGCCTCATCAGTGTTCATCTGCAGCCTTGTTAGTGTCATTGCAGCCTTTTCAGTGTCAGTGCAGCCTTGTCAGTGCAGCTTTGCCCCAGTGCAGCCTTGCCAGTGCAGCTTTGCCCCAGTGCAGTCTTGTCAGTGCAGCCTTGTCAGTGCAGCCTTGTAAGTGCAGCTTTGCCCCAGTGCAGCCTTGCCCCAGTGCAGCCTTGCCTCAGTGCAGCCTTGTCCCCAGTGCAGCCTTGTCCCCAGTGCAGCCTTGTCCCCAGTGTCCATGCCTACCGCCTGCCGCCACCGCCGCCGCCGACATACACATCCATATAGTTTTAAATATGGTGCCGCGGAGTTCGGAGGGACTCGGCGCCGGCGGAACTGAACAAATGCCGCCGAGATACACGTAGTCGAGTGTATTCGGCTCTTTCCGGCGCCGCTCACAGTCCCGCCCTATGATGGACATAATACAGGTCCAATGGCGGGACTGGGCGTGACTGTGAGCGGCGCCGGAAAGAGCCGAATACACTCGACTATGTGTATCTCGGCTCTGTGATTTCGGCGGCACTCGTTCAGCTCCGCCGAGTCCCTCCGAACTCCGCGGCGCCATATTTAAAACTACTCGCTATGTGAATGTTGGCGGCGATCGCCGCCGATAGCTCACAATCAGCGGGGATCGGCGTATAACACGCACCCACGACTTTCCCCTGATTTTAAGAGGAAAAAAGTGCGTGTTATACGCCGATAAATACAGTAAGTACTTACCTGTCCTGGGTGCCCGCGGTGTCTGCCGCCTGAGGCCGACCCGTCCCTCGGCTCTCGGGTCCCGGCACTGCCATCCTAGGTAAGGGAAACAGGCAGTGGAGCCTTGCGGCTTCACTGCCAGTTTCCTACTGCGCACGCGCGAGCGGCGCGGCGCTCTGTGAATGGCCCCGTGGTGTTCTGGGAACACACACAGTTCCCAGAAGACAACAGGGCCGCTCACTGAGGAGCAGAAGATGCCATGGAAACAGGAAGAGGCAGATTAGGAAGACTGCCTAGCAACAAGGGTTTAGGTAAGTTTGAAAAATGTTTTTTTTTCAAATGTTTTTTTTTTATTTTTTTAGGATTTTTGATGTAATTTTTTTTTCAGGGTGGCCCTCCACTTTAACCTTGAAACCCATATTTCTTTACATACTGGGCATCTTGTTGATTTTTTTTTTCTCTTTGTCTTTTTATATATTTAATTAGGGTCTTTAATGTTTAATTTTGAATGCACACTTGCAATTCAATTTTATTATTTTTCATGGCAACTTATGTTAATATTCATGGATATATTGCTAAGTATAGTTTGGGCACCTATGGATTTAACTGTATATTTTCATGTTGCTAAATCGTTTTTTTTATTTTTTCCTCTGTACAAATTTCTATGATGAAAACCTTGATAAAAATCTATTAAAACCATTATAGTTTCCCTTTAAAAACAATGATTTTTTTTTATTGGGAAACAGTATTTTGAGGGGCACAACTAACTTTCTGTTCTGCATCCACATAGCACTAAACTATATTTTGTCACTTTTGCTCCAACTCTTGTCTGACTTAGATCAACATACAAAAGCAAACACATGTCAAATATCTGTACCGCTGTTTATGTTTATGTAATGATATTTGTAAATAGTACTTAACATAATGCTTAACATAAGAAAAACAGTAATTCGTTGTAGAATTACTGTTTTTTTAAGCCGCAAATCCATATATACCCACTATTTATATAGATATCTTTATATAAAGATATATACAGTATATATAGATATCTACTGTGAATAGATATAGATATCTATATACAGTTCTGTCCATATATATTTGGACACAGGCACAAATTTCATACTTTTGGCTCTGTATGTCACCAGAATAAAATTAAAATGAAACAATCGATTTTGAAGTGCAGACTTTCAGCTTTAATTCAAGGGGTTGAACATAAATATCAAGTACAAATGTTAAGAACTGCAACTATTTTTATACACAGTCCCCCCGTTTTCAGGGACTCAAATGTAATTGGACAAATTAACATAATCATAAATAAAATGTTAATTTTTAATATTTTGTTAAGAATCCTTTACTGGCAATGACTGCCTGAAGTCTGGAACCCATGGACATTACCAAAGCCTGGGTTTCCTCCTTTCTGATGCTTTGCCAGTTTTGCCTTTAGCAGGTAAAATGCATGCTCAGTTGGGTTGAGATCAGGTGATTGACTCAACCATTGCAGAACATTCCACTTCTTTTCCTTCAAAAGCTCCTGGGTTGCTTTTGCAGTGTGTTTTGGATCATTGTCCATCTGTACTGTGAAGCGCCGTCCAATCAACTTTGCTGCATTTGGCTGAATCTGGGCTGACAGTATATATCTAAACACTGCAGAATTCATCTGGCTGCTTCTGTCACATCATCAATAAACACCAATGACCCAGTGCCACTGGAAGCCATGCATGCCCACGCCATCACACTGCCTCCACCATGTTTTATAGATGATGTTATGTGCTTTGGATCATGAGCTGTTCCAAGCCTCCTCCACACTTTTTTCTTCCCATCATTCTAGTACAGATTAATCTTAGTTTCATCCATCCAAAGAATGCTTTTACAGAACTGGTCTGGCTTTTTTAGATGTTGTTTGGCAAAGTCTAATTTCTGGCTTTTCTATTCTTCAGGCATATGAACGGTTTGCACCTTGTGGTGAACCCTCTGTATTTGCTCTCATGAAGTCTTCTCTTGATTGTAGACTTTGACAATGATACGCCCACCTCCTGCAGAGTGTCCTTCACTTGTCTGGATGTTGTGAATGGGTATTTCCTACGATCAGCCACCACTGTTTTCTCCCGTGGATGTCCAGGCCTTTTTATGTTGCTGAGCTCACCAGTGCGTTCTTCTTTCCTCAGAATGTACCAAATGGTTGATTTGTCCACACGTAATGTTGCTACTATCTCTGATGGATTTGTTTCATTTTTGAAGCCTTACAATGGCCTGTTTCACTTGCATTGACAGCTCCTTTGAACTCATGATGTGGGTTCACAGCAATAGATTCCAAATGCAAATACCACACTTAGAATCAACTCCAGACCTTTTACCTGCTTAAATGATGAAGAAATAATGAAGGAGTAGCCCACACCTGGTCATGAAAAAGCTTTTGATTCAATTGTCCAATTACTTTTGGTCCCTTGAAAAAGGGGGGTGGCTATTCTTAAGAGCTGTAATTCCTAAAGCATTCCTCCGATTTGGATGTACATACCCTCAAGTTAAACCTGAGAGTGTGCACGTTCAGCCCATATATTATATAACTATAGCTTGAATATGTTTTGGTAAATACCTTAAAAAAAATCTAAAATTGTGCCTGTGTCCAAATATATATGGACCTAGCTATCTATTTCTACGCTGTTAGTTTCCTCTACATGTTTATCAGCATGCCTGTTAAAGTGCACATTGGGATATAAAATGTATTAGCGATCAGATCACATTCTAGTGTCTGGCTGTGCTGTGATGTTTATAGACATGTTTAGATTCCAATATTTAATACTCACTATTTCTCATTGTTCCCAAAAATGGTTTGTGTAAATATATTTTTGTCACTGTCTGTCAGTGTCTACAAATAGCAAACTGCCAAGAGATTATAATTAGAGTGGAATAACATAAACTACAAATTGATATACATTTTTAGAGTATAAACCACTGCCTTAAGACCATTAACATTGTTATGCAAATATTTGCATAATTGTACTATTAATGACAGAGCCTGCATGAGTTATGAGTAGAAATGTTCTGCGGTTATCACTTCATCATTAAACATAGATAAAGTAATAGAAGTGTTGTTGAAATCTCATTTATGGTGCATAATTGAAACATAATGGAGTTATACAAGAACTTGAATTAGTCTTTGTAAAAACAATTATCTCTCGGTTGCTTCTTCTTGACTCCAATAACATACAGCCATACTACCACAAATTCTATTATGTTATTATCACATGGAAAAATGGACGGAATGATTGCATATTAAATGAAACACGTTTGCAGTTCTGAATTCAATAATTATTCAATTATTTAATTCTTGTTAGTACTAGCCAACTGTTAATGGATTTCATTTCAGGACCAATGATATGGCATATTATTGTTATAATAATTATTATTATTATTACTTCCAAAGTCTAGATTGATGTAACAGAGTTACAGAATTAGTTGGGAGTTGTGACTCTTCACACAATAAATTGTTCACTTTTATTATTCAGTCATATGCTGATGAAAAATGTAAACAGGAAATGGCTTTTCGCTTGATTGGGTAATTGAAGTAAATATTTACAAAATTTAGTGTGTGAAGATTCTCCACACCTTTAGTAAATCAGCCTCAATGTCTCTCACCTCCTGCATCAATCCCTTGTACCCCAAAAGATCATCATCTTTTTTTACCATTTGTGTCTACCAGTTTTCCCCCCAGTAGTAAAAAAAATTGGTGCAATTTACCTCCGGGATATAAAAAAATATCCCAAGCTTTGAACATTTCATGGAGCACTGTTCAATTCATTATCGGAAAATGGAAAGAGTATGGCACAACTGCAAACCTACCAAGACATGGCCATCCACCTAAACTGACAGGCTGGGCAAGGACAGCATTTATTAGAGAAGCAGCCAAGAGGCTCATGGTAACTCTGGAGGAGCTGCAGAGATCCACAGCTCAGGTGGGAGAATCTGTCCACAGGACAACTATTAGTCCTGCACTCCACAAATCTGGCCTTTATGGAAGAGTGGCAAGAAGAAAGCCATTGTTGAAAGAAATCCATAGGAAGTTCTGTTTGCAGTTTGCGAGAAGCCATGTAGGGGACACAGCAAACATGTGGAAGAAGGTGTTCTGCTCAGATGAAACCAAAATTGAACTTTTTGGCCTAAAAGCAAAACGCTATGCGTGGCGGAAAACTAACACTGCGCATCACCCTGAACACAACATCACCACTGTCAAACATGGTGGTGGCAGCATCATATTGTGGGGAAGCTTTTCTTATAAAGGGACAGGGAAGCTGATCAGATTTGATGGGAAGATGGATGGAGCCAAATACAGGGCAATCTTAGAAGAAACCTGTTAGAGTCTGCAAAAGACAAAGGAAAATGACCCTAAACATACAGCCAGAGCTACAATGGAATGGTTTAGATTAAAGCATATTCATGTGTTAGAATGGCATAGTCAAAGTCCAGACCTAAATCCAATTGAGAATCTGTGGCAAGACTTGAAAATTGTTGTTCACAGATGCTCTCCATCCAATCTGACAGAGCTTGAACTATTTTGCAAAGAAGAATGGGCAAAAATGTCACTCTCTAGATGTGCAAAGATGAGACATACCCAAAAAGACTTGCAGCTGTAATTGCAGCAAAAGGTGGTTCTACAAAGTATTGACTCAGGGGGGCTGAATACAAATGCACGCCACACTTTTCACTTAATTATTTGTAAAACCAATAATAATTTTCCTACCACTTCACAATTATTTCTCTACTCTACAGTACAAAACTATAACGTTCAGCTGCTCAGAGGTCCTCCACTGTTGAATAGGACTGTGCAACAATTTCAAATGCTAGGCAGATGCTGCCTTCCATGGATAATCCAAAGTGGAATAACAAAAACAAGAAGACAGGAAGGGGCAAGCCACTAATGCATTACCGCAAAAAAAAAAATGTATTTGAGCAAATAAAATGGATACAAATTGGATACTTACAAAAGTGCAACTGGTAAAACACATGGACCACAAGATGCCATATAGTGCAAGGTATGTGTACTCCAATTGTATCCTGCTGTATAGCCAAGCTGACGCCTTTCAGGGGCACACCCCCTTCCTGAGATGAACTGACCAGTGCAACAATCATGAAGTTTTCATTTGGGTCAAATACATTTTTTGCAGTAATGCACTAGGTGTTTGCACCTTCCTGTCTTCTTGTTTTTGTACTTTCTTTACTCTACCTAAAACTAAAGGAAATATATTCCCTTTACAATTATATAACGTACAGAGTGCAGGGGTCGGGAGTAAGGATGAGCTAAGATTCAGGCTGAACTGTGATAGCAGGCTGCCAGTCTAATCTGCTGAGACCATGGAATTTCCCACTCCACAGCTGCACCTAGCAAGAGGTTGGAATGTTGGTAACTTTATTGACCTAATGTGGCCATGTGGCCATATTTGAACAATGCCATTGACCAGGCACCAGGAGTATGTAACATATAGGGTGCAGAGGTCATAAATGTGTTATGTACGAAATGCAAGTGTCAGGAGTTATGTAACCTACAGAGTTCATGGATCAGGAGTATGTAACATACTTAGAGCTGAGGTCATGAATATGTAACATATTGAGTGCAGGAATCAGTTGTATATAATGTACTGAGTGCAAGGATCAGGAGTATATTCAGCCCAGTGCACAGCACTTTAATTTTAACAACACCCCCTTATTGTTAGTACAGCAGAATCCCTTATGGGACATTCTGGAAACATACTCATTCACACACACTGAAATACACACAGTCACTTACATTTACACATAATGATACACACACTCACACAATGACATGCATTCATGCACAATGACACACATACACTCATTAGCTGTCACTTACCTTACTGGCCAGTCAAACACTCTGCTGTCCCTTTACTCTCTTTAGTTCCCCCTGTCCCTACTACTGCTGGAAAGCACAGGGGCAGCAGGGCTGAGGAGGAATAGCACACCTTGCTTAAGGCTGCCCTCCTTGTGTCTGCACAGAACTGCAGCTCCCTATAGGCAATGTCAGGCAGACATGGCAACAAAGAATATGGCAACAAAGAACATGGATGCCAGTGGCCTCATCACCCAGGGGGCAAGATCAGACATGCAGGACATGAGCACTGGGTGCCTGTGATAGTAAGGTTCACAAATAGAGTCTTGTATTGGTAATAATCACTCATCTTTATGAAACTACCTTCCATGTGCTGTTATTCACATATGTTAATGTGTGTGGTACAAGCCACTTCAATGATTGTTTTATATTTTTGTCTTTGTTTACCTACTTTCTGGTCACAGTACAACTTTTTTTAGTCATCATGCACAATGACACCTGCCATAACATTCTTAATTAACATTGTCTCAAAGAACTGCTAATGTTCACCTGTGTGCATTCCTTGTTCTCAGACTCCAATGTCAGGTCATAGAGTTAAAGTAAGTTTAACTATGCGTTTACTATATCTGGTCTCCCACAGTACACAGATCATGGAAATGCAATCATTTTAGCAAATATAAACTGCTAAATACCTTTTCTCTATCGGTGCCAGGTTAAAACTTGTAGGAGGAGTTTTCATTTTCCCACAATTGTCCTATCAGGCTGCAGGACCCTTGACCCTCTGTGTTGACAGTGCTGATTGGCCCTGTGCTGATCACATGCACTCTCCCAAGAAAAAAAAAACTCTTTAGCAATACACACTGGGCATGTGCAGCCTGACTCCAGTAACTCTGTTCTGGAGTCAGTGAAAGAAGAGGAGGATCTGTGCATACAGGATTAAACAGCCTTTTTACACGATGCAGAGAATTAACTCCTTAGGTTCCACAGTGAGTATAACAAGTATGTTTTACTGCAGATACACACTGATTTTACTGTTGTGGGTTTAGTAACACTTTAAGCTTCAAAGAAACTGATAAAAAATTACTTTAAAGTACCTGTGCTTTTCATATGGGCTAAAAATGGCTAAAGAATAAGTTCATTTTTATTTTTTTTTATCAATTACACGTACTTCCCTTTCCTGCTACTCCTTACAGCCACTGTTAACTTCGGGCCTTGGAGCTTACACAGGGCTGAAGACTCTCCTCCACCCCATGTGACAGTGGCCACTCATCAAGCACCAGTACTTTCACATGGGAGGAAGATGCATGAGTCACATACTCCCCTATACCCATAAGTACTTGGTATGTCTCGTCATTCGGAGTTAGGGAACAATAAGTATTTGCTTTCAGTGGATATATTAACAAAGTAAACCTGTTACTTGACCCTGCAGCACTGCTTATAAAAATATCAATTTATAAATTTATAATGTACGATATACATATTAATTGTTGTTTTGTGTTATCCTTTTGCAGATGATGGCTCTAGTGTTGAAGATACAGATTTTAACTGGGATGAGTATTTAGAGGAAACAGCATCAAGTTCTGCACCACACACTTCTTTCAGACATGTATGTACTCTGTTCTTTTTTTTTTTTTTTTTTTTTTTTTTATTGTTTAAACACTAAACTATATGTCACATTAGAAAAACGTCAGCTAATACCTGGAAGTTGCTATCACAAAGCAAATCAAAGATCAAAGCAAGTTAGTTTACTTGAAAATTCAAAGAATTCTTGGTTAGCCTTTTATGTTACTTGATACAATTTAATTTTCTAATGTTTCAGACTTTAGCTCATTGCTTTCAAACTGACAACTCTCTTTAGCATTTTAAATGTCAGCACCTTATTTCAAATGAAAAATGCTATTCTTTCTGCTTTCTCCATTTCTTTAAATGAAATATTGGGTAATTTGCTATTGCAATGGATCTAGGAGGCCAAGTTATACTATATATATAAATATAGTTGAGGTAGGGCCCTCCTCTAGTTAGGCTCCTAGGCTAAATTTAGTTTTTGGCTTTGCTGCAGTCAATGGAGCAGTAATCTATTGCTTTTGTCTGGTCGGGGTTTCCTAGTTAGGTGTATGATTTCTCACACCTGCTTCTGGGAGAAGCCTCCAGAATATAGGGCAGGGGGAATCAAATGTCCAGTATGAATATTTATCATGCTTCAGCCAATCCCTGGTTCAGCCAATCCCGGAGTTTTCTAAATTTCCACTCTTCAGCATTAACCGGAACGCATTGTGTTCTTCACTACACCTGTCGTTCCTTTTTGTGTTCTTTCCTCCCCCTTGCTTCTTACTTATTCTTACGTACTCCGTCTCTACTCTGCTGTTTTCCTTTCCCAAAAACTCTTTCTAAACATACACCTCTCCTTCCCCTCTTTTCACATTATAGCTGGAGTTATGTCACGGTCCGGCAGTGAGGACCTTGCCTCCGCCCCTCTGTCACCCACTGCGGTTTCAGAGCCAGCCAGCACTCAGTTCCTCAAGGGATGGACTATCCCCAAGCTCATGGCAGAGCTGCGGCGTAGGGCCATTCCTACCCCGCCACAGTCAGGAAAGCAGAATTATTCAGGCTGCTGTTCCCAACACCAGCAGCAGCTGCACCTGGCACCCAGAAGACACCCCTGCAGTCCATCTCCTCAGCTCTCGCCCAGCTTCATACCATGATCAGCACGCTGACCACAGCAGTCTCTGACGTGCAGGTGAGAGTAGGAGTCCTAGGGGTGCACCCAGTGGTGACCCCCCTAGACACAGTCGCAGCGCCTGTCTTGGCACTACCACCCACAGGTACGCCGAGCACTAGTTCCACTATTTTTCCTGCACACCTCGTCCCTGCCAGCATCAGGAAGGACATCCTGGAGGGAAAGGATGTTAACCTGGCCTTGTTAACCTGGCCTCCCTGCTCATTTCGGCCCACGATCTGGCCGAGAATAAGTCCTATGCCTGGGGGGATGTATCCTTGGTTCTGAAGGCCAAAGGCCCCAGGCTCAATCGTAAACTGATGATAACCGAGTTTGTGCTGGCCTTCGCCATTTTTAGGAATGTCTTATGCTCGGCCAACCCCAGCAGGAGGGAAGAGATGGATTTGATTAAAGGTACAATTACGAAGGCTCTGCGTTTTACGACTACCACCGCTCGTTTGCAGCCAGAGCTGCATCCAAACTCCCCCAGTTCGAAACCAGCACGAATTGGAGCATTGTGGACACCGAGTTGTTCTGCCGGCACTTTGCGGGTCTGCGTTCACCGCTTTGCACCGTTTGCCAGTCCTCCACTCACACGGCAAACTGGTGCTCTAACATGGATGTCAGATGTTCCTTGACCTTCCCCTCTGCCTCTAGTGCTGCTCAAGGCATGCCTGCCCCTATGCAACATCCTCAGGTGGACTAGAGTTGGGACGGCCCTTCCAGTTACTAGGCAAGACGCCTATCTGCAACTTTAACTATGGCACCTGCAGCTTCAACCAATGCCGACTGCTTCACATTTGTGTCAACTGTCATAGAGCTCATCCCAAGAGCAAATACCCCCCTCCCCTAGCATCCCAACTCATCTTGAGTGAGCCGGGTGAATGTACGATGGCTGGAGTTCTACCTTTCCTCTCACCTGTCACCCACATACACACTATTCCTGGTGTGTGGGTTTATCTCCGGACTCCACACGGGGCTCAGCACCCTACCCCACACCACCAATCAGTGCAGGAACCTCCGCTCAGCCTCCGCTGATGAGCAGGCTATTGACAATCTGTTGCAGACCGAGCTGGACCAGGGATTCATTATTGGCCCCTTCGCTTATGTTGCCATTGATGGCGACTCCGGTGCCAGGCTGATGAGTTTTGGACACTGCCAGATGTAGGACAAAATGGTCTTGAAGGCGGGCCAGATGGCACCTGTGTAGCACCTGGCAACCGAGGCCACTGTATGTGAACTCCCCAGCTTCCTACCACACCGGGGTCAACATCAAATTCTTCCAGACCCACAACGAATGGTGTCCAGTAGTGGTTCTGGACCAGTTGTTATCACACCTGCCGGACCAGTCTAGCTCCAGCCCATTGTTGCCTTTTCCTTCCAGCCCACTAACAGCTAGCCAGTTCATCAGACATGTTTGCATCCTCCTGGCTAATCTAGGCCTCAAACCTATCCAGTTTTCCAGGCACTCCTTTAGGATCGAAGCGGCCCCGGCCGCCTCCTGGCACTGGGTGCTGGGTCATGTCATCAGATTAGGCAGATGGAAATCCGCCTGCTTTACCTGGAACATTCTGAATCCCCAGGTTGAGAAGTTGCAAGCCTTTACCAAGCTTGCCCAATAAATGTCATGTATACCAATACAGCATTTCCCCCTATCCTGGCATTTTTGCCCCCCTTTTGGTGTTTCCTATTTCGTGAGCTATTCAGTCAACACCGTGCAAAGCAATAGAGTTCTGATTAACTCCCAGTGCTGTCCCTTTCTTTCCCAGTCTCCCGTTGCTACCTTACAGAACTTTGGAAAAAGAGATAAATAATCAGGTACTTGTACTAATTGTATTTAAAAAAAGTATACTTAGTTTACTTCTGGTTTAACATTAATATGGTTATACCATTTTCTACCAGCTAAGTAATGGATTTAACTGAAAAGTGTTTCCAATTTGTTGTTCCTTCTGTATGTTTAATAGGTGGAAATTAGTCTTCAGAGCAGCTTCCAACCAGGAATGAAACTGGAAGTGGCCAATAAGAATAATCCAGAAACTTACTGGGTTGCAACTATCATTACCACATGTGGACAGTTACTTCTGCTGAGGTATTGTGGCTATGGAGAAGATCGCAGGGCAGACTTCTGGTGTGATGTCATGACTGCAGATCTACACCCTGTTGGCTGGTGTACACAAAATAACAAAGTCTTGATGCCTCCAGATGGTAAGACCAACCACTAATATTCATTTTCTGTACTGTGTTTTGTCTGTGCCCATCACACAGCCACATATTGCTTGTTACCAGTCATTTTAAACATGATTTTTTCAAAAATGGGAATCTCTTAAAAATGGAAACTGACCTTTTAAATTTATAGACTGATAGCACACTGTTCTGTCTATGGCAAAGCTGGGGTGATTTTGCTAGCTGGTGACACTTCCAAAATGCTGACAGAATGTTACCGGATTGGACTGCACCCTTCTTAGTCATAACTATATCAAAAGAATGGTTCAGATGACTAATACCTCGCTGTGGTTTTGATGGGATAAATTCCCCTGTTTTATAGTACTGTTATGACCTGTGAAAGCTAAGAAATGTATGTTTTTGCAGTCTGAGATGTAGAGCTAAAGTCACAAGCAGGTCTTGTTAGTCATGTATTTAAATTGCTGGTTGTCTTATTATTTACTCTTCCAAAATACCTTGGTTTGCAGGAATATTGCAGTAAATTTTATAGAAATTAGATTTATTTTTTTATAATATAGGGTTCAGTAACTATAAATAAAGCATACTTAAGGGCTCAATAAGCTTCTGCAATGCATTATGCCCGTTTTAGGTAGTGCTTTTAGACTGTACGTCTATTGCTTGCACCTTTTGTGCTTAGTGAATTTTGCTATGCAAAAATCATCTCTGTTCAGGACCATGAGCATACTGTATATCATACTTGGGTGTTAGAAAGAGCAGCACAGGGAGTTATAATTTTCATCAGTAGTTTATTTATAAAGATCTGTAGGTGTTTTTTTATTTATAGGACAATGATAAAGCTGCCTGATTATCAGAAATGTACATCTTTATTTCAGCGGTAAACATAACAATACAGCGTTAAGGTACAAATTGCAAACACAATACAATGTTCATATAATATTATGCTAAATAAATAATCTAATTGTAAGTAGCAACTTCTAACTGGAAAGTCACATTATTAGGTTTTTTGTTTTTTTTTCAAATCATAGGAACTTATTGAAAATCATTTCTACAATGTACTAAAGTGGTGGAGACTGTTCATGTAGCAGAATATATGTTGACTGTGAAAAGTTCATAGCTTAGCATATATTGAGGGTAAGTTCATTTAAATTTCCAATTAGGTGCAGGGAAAAAAGTGATTGAAAAGTCTATTTTTTTAGGTAAAAATAACAATGTCATGCTTACCTACTCTGTGAAATGGTTTTGAACAGAACAGACCAGATCCTCCTCTTCTCGGGTCCCTATTCGATGCTCCTGGCCCCTCCCCTTTGTTGCGTGCCCCCACAGCATGCAGATTTCAATTTCCCGAGCCGAGTCACAGCTCCCTGTGTCCATTCAGACATGGAGCCACAGCCTGGCCCTGCCCCCTTTGTCTTCTCATTGGCTAACTGATTTTGATTGACAGCAGCGGGAGCCAATGGCGGCACCCTGCTGTCTCAGCCAATGAGAAGGGGAGTCCTGGGCAGCTGAGACATTCCTACAACATCGCTGGATCTAGAGGGGGCTCAGGTAAGTATTAGGGGGCTGAGGGAGGTTGCTGCACACAGAAGGCTTTTTATCTTAATGCATAGAAAAAAACCTTCTGCCTTTACAATCCCTTTAAACATGATTGAATAATTGAGTTAAACATACCATTGCCATATGTACTAATCTAAGTGAACAGTCTCTGCTACTTTAGTAAATCAACCCAAATCAACATAATTCATCAAGCTTCCTACCAGCAGGATTTGCAATAGAGATTTTATGTGTATTTTGAGTCCCTTCACTTGCAGTCCTACATAGTTTTCACCAGGCCTTTTTTCTCTGAAAATAGGTGCAGGAACTCAACCACAACCCCCCAAATCCCCCTCTCCCCCACACACACCATCCATCAAATAGTGAGTGTGGTCAAATTTCACAATGAGAGGGTCTTAAGGGGGCATTAAATACCAGGAGTGCATTACGTACAGAGGGCAGAGTTCGGGGGGTTACACAGAGTGTAGAGTTCAGGGTTGCACTACATGCAGAGTTTGGTGGTACACTGCCTACAAAAAGCAGAGTTCAGGGGTGAGCTACGTGCAGAGTTCGACTGTACACTACCTACATAGTGCAGAGTTCAGGGGTGAGCTACACAGAGTGCAGAGTTCAGCCTTCTTCTACAGCTGCTTACCTCTCCATCCACATCTCACTTTCACCCCTCTTCAGCTCTGACCTCTGCATGCAATCCCGCCACCACCACCCCCTTTTTCTCCCCCTTCCTTAAAAGCTCCACCATCATTCACATGTCCAACTTTTGCTGCTTTGTTAAGCTGAAGCACCCAGCTGGCTCTAGTACCTTCCCTCACACTGCAGTTCTCCCTGTCTTTCTCACTTGCAGGGAGATCATCCAGTGGGGATGTTGGCATTTGCACTGCACCCTGGGCACCTGCATCTCCCCTTTCCCCATCCTGCACTCAGAGGGAGCTGCTCAGGAGATTAGATCTGTGGGAGTCTTTGGGAGACAAGATGTCACTCGTAAACACCGAAGCTGGATTTCAATGTTTACAAGTGATGGTGGTGAGCAGAGAGCAGAGGGCTTCAGCCAGAGATGGTGGAACTCAGTTCCACCAAGTTCCAGCCGAAAAAAAGCCCTGGTTTTCACAACAGTTTTTTTTTAAACTGTTGCAACAGATGTCAAGTTTTCTATCTAAAATATATGAGCCATTAGGGAATGGATTAAAGCATATTTTAAAATAACACTGTGCTACATCTGAGCAGGGGTAAATTTATAAATAATCTACAATTTTATAGTAAGTCTACCTGCATGCTTTTATTTTGTATTGCTTTGCCATGTTAATAAATCTCCTCCATTGATCTGCCTCTCTTTCAAAATAAAATAGGTTGTTTGGTTTTTATTTTATTACTAAAAGAAATAATTTATCTTTTTACCAAAACAAACACAGAGATGTTTAATATGTATATGTATATGTAATATGTAATATTTTGTTCCTTATGTCTGGTTACCTTTTAGGCCTCATGTACACTGCTGCTGCTAAATGAACGTTTAGGAGCAGTTGGGCATTTTTTTCAGCAGCTCCTGAACTCTCCTCTATGTTATCTTATCAGTACATGTACATTGGTTCGTTTACAGTCATTTCTAGGCAGTTGTGTTTAGAGGCTTTATTTGGAACCCAAAAAATTGCGTTCAGAAGCTGTTTAGAGACATTTCAAACGCCAAACATGGCTAAACGCGGCAACTCACGTTTAGCAGTGTTTCATTTACAGGCATTTTTCATTTTTGCCAATTTTGAAAAAAAAAAAATCTTTTTTCAAACGCTTCTAGACGCAACTAAACGCGGCTAAATGTGACTGAACGCGGCATGTAAAGGCGGCTAAAGAGCCATTTTTAGACGCTGGTTTCTAGCTGTCAAGTTAAATCTTTCAGGAGAGGTTGAACAACGTCCCGTGTACATGAAGCCTTAGGGTATGTTGTGGTCTCGTTTTACCACTGCCACTGGTGTGCAATGACATTACACTGTTTACATTTTTTTTAACTTTATTAAAAAGTCACAAGATTACATTTCATTCATTTGTGCACCGTTGTGCACGTTATGATACAGTGTAGTGCATTGTAACATACTGTCTGCATAAAAATGCAGAATGTCCTACTTTTTTAAGTGCACACCACTGCAGCACAGTGGCATGATCTGAACTCATAGGACTCAAAGCAAGGTTGCATGGTGCAGCCCAATCTATATGGTGTGAATTGGCCCTAAGAGGACTAACTCACACTCCTTGCGTTGATGTCAAAGCTAATAATTATCAATTAAGAGATGTTCATACCATGACCAGGACAATGATGCATCTGTACACATTTACCAAAAGTGTCATGCCTCCCTCAGTTAAAGTGTTACTAAACCCTGGACCCTGCATTCACTATATCTGGTCTCCCACAGTACACAAAACATGGAAATGCAATTATTTTAATAAATATAAACTTCTAAATACCTTTTCTCATCATCAGTATATATAGTAGTTTTATGACTTCTATCAGTGGCTGGTTAAAGCTTGTAGGAGGAGTTTCCATTATACTCTGACTGTCCTATGAGGCTGCAGGACCCCAGACCCTCTGTTTGGATAGTGCTGATTGGCCGATCACATGCACCCTCCCAAGATAAAAAAAAAAAACTCTCCAGCAATACACATTAAACTGAGCATGTGCAGAGTGCCCCCAAGGCTTTGTACTATCAGCAGATGAATTGGGAACAGTGGAAAAAGGGGTGGATCTGAGTAGTCAGGATCAAACAGCCTTTTTACACAATGCAGAGGATTAATCCCTTAGGTTCCACAGCAGGTATAACAAGCATGCTTTACTGCATATACAGACTGATTTTACTGTTGTGGGTTTAGTAACACTTTAACCCTTGTTGTGCCAAGGTAAGAGGATCTGTGAGTCCAATAAAATTGACAATTACTGCTTATAGAAGATAAATAAATACAGAGATAGATAGATAGATAGATAGATAGATAGATAGATAGATAGATAGATAGATAGATAGATAGATAGATAGATAGTAAGAGCCACATTTTCTTTATTCATTATGATTATGTTTTCTTTATGCCATTAGTAACGGTTGTGGGTGACTAATAAAGATGGTAGAGATACTTGTTTTGGCAGCAAGAGTCTTCCATTCTCGAACAAATGCAATGATTGTTTGTAGCTCTGCTTATTTAATAAGAAAGAATCTTGACTTCATTTTGCTTTGTCTTATTTAACATCGAGAAGATTTAATATACAGAATTTGTCTTTTCCTGTCTGAAGTCTTAGTGAACCGGGTGCAGGAATGCCAGGAAAGAGCCAAAACCTCCCACTGATTACTGTGCTAGAAGATAGTTATTGCTTTGCTGCCTGAGGGAAGAGCAGTTCATAGAGAACGTAGAAGCCACCCTGTCGTGTTCTTGAAAAGTGATTTCATGTGCAGCGTTGAGCCTCAGAGGGTTGACTTCGCTAAAGATAGATTGAAGAAAGGGAAAGTAGCTGAAGCTGTTGATTGTTGGCTAAAGGCAATGATCTGCCATGCTAGCTGCATAATTTCAAATGAGGATGATTTGGTTCTTGTACGACACAAAATATATTTTTTTGGAATGTGAACATTTAAAACTTAAACAGTTTGTCCTTGCAGTGCTGTAAACAGCTGCTGCATCTACTTATAGTACTTAAGGCAATCATGTATTTCACTAATGAAATCTGTATTTACATTTGAAAAATGTGGTAATTATGATTACAAAAAAATGAGCACTTATGTTTACAAAATAAGTACGAACCTACTGTACATGCACTATTTTTTGTGAATTTGAATGTAGTTCAGAATACATCGGTATCCGAATACACTAGTGATCCCCGGGCCTATTTTTGCATTTAAAGTGTCAAATTCTATTTGAATATATATGAGTGGAAGATTTGGATTGGTTTCTAAGGTGACACTGACAGTTTGTACTTTATACAGTGTTATACATCATGTGATAGAGAACTTCTCATTTTCACCTGAAAAGAGAAGGTTTTTATAGACTTTATTGTTTTTAAAGGTTTAATGTTTTTCATGGACTTTATTGCATTCATGGACTGTTACAGCTCCCCTTATTACAATCCATAGAGCTGCTTCTCCTAAACTTGCCCAGTCCCACTGCTACCCCTGTTTTTATCTGGAACTTCAGTCCATCACATTTTCCCTTGGTGTAGTGCAGGGATATGCAATATGCGGACCTCCAACTGTTGGAGAACTACAAGTCCCATGAGGCATAGCAAGACTCTGACAGCCACAAGCATGACACCCAGAGGCAGAGGCATGATGGGACTTGTAGTTTTGCAACAGCTGGAGGTCTGCTAATTGCATATCCCTGGTGTAGTGCATAGATAAAGATTGTATTAGTGTTTTTTTTACTATATTGTTCTCCCAGTATTTGTGTTTATCCCTTTCTGACATTGTCCATGCGCCAGATTTTTTACCTGCATTTAGTTATTTTCTTTTTAACAAAACAACAGTCTATTTAGCATATATAACATATAATAACATCATCATCAATAACAAAATTGTTGTAGTGTAGGGTGTTTCAAAAGAAACTAAGACCAAGTGCTTAGAAATTGCTAACTACTGCAATCTAGGTTGGAGACATTTCCTAGAAAATGTCAACAATACCTTCCCAATAATTAGGCTTCTCAGAATCATTTTATTAAGCAGGAAAAGGATCTGTGTGTAGATTTTATCAACTCTTTAGATCTCATAAGGTCTGTAAACATTTTCTTAGAAATTAAGCAGCTCTTTGTAATTCCAGAGTCTGCCGGGAACTAAAAAGCATAAATTAAATACATTGATTTGAAATATTGAATTTAAAGTAGGCAGTAGAGTACTCAGCTAGCTGTTATGGTTGAAAATGACCCCCACTTATCTTACAATAAAATCAAATCCAGGTTGCTAATAATTTGTTTATGGTATTATTTGAATTCCTTTATTGTGACAATAACTATTTTAAGTGGCATTACTTACTAAACTGATATCAACCACATTACATTTAAGTGGATATGATTCTACCACTATTATTATGTGAAATTCACATTTCTGTCTTTTTTTATCGTTTCAATAATTGTGCCATATTTGTATTTACTCTTTATCGTTTTCAACAACTTTACACAAACTCCTGCTAAAAAATGAAAGCCACAATTTATTCCCTTAAATGCTCCCTTTTAATGCTTGCTTTCATACAGAAGCACATAGGTTGTGCAGTCATCTGCTAGTCATATAGAAGAAACTGTGCAACTGGTAGTGAGTAAGATTTTATGTTGACATGAAAATAAGGTTGTGGTCAATGTCAGATGAAGTGATTATAGGAAGGTCAATTTTTGACTGTCGCTACATACTAAGCTGTATTTCTCTTGGTAGAATAGATGATTGTCTGGGTTATAAAAGAATCAAGTTACAACCCTTGGGCAATGTGATATAAACCTTAACAACAACATGTTTCTGAATTCTGAAAGACCATTATTAGATTTGTGGTTTTCACCAAGTCTTCATACAGTATTAGAATGTGATCCCAGCACAAGCGACCTTGCTTTGCTTCACTTCAGGTACAATTAATTCTGACTTCAAAAGGCTTGACATTGTTTCTTGGTGTAAAGCCAGTCAGGGAGTGCGGTGGTTTAGTGAATGAAAACATTAGATTTGAAAACATTCAGAGATCTGAAGTGGAGGTGTAAAATTAAGGTTATGGCTCAGAATTTGATATGACCTTGTGTAAATCTTAGCCGTGAATCATGTTTCGAAGCCTTGTTATATCGCACCTGTGGCTGGTAAGCCCGTATATAATGTGATATTATTAAAAATCAAGTTGTCTGGTCATAATGGCTTGTTTATTCTGTAGTGTGTGACATGTTACATTTTTTTTTTTTTCATGTGCGAAAAATATTTTAATATAGTTAAAATTAAAATTTTAATGTACAAACTGCAAATAGCTGTTAGAGTCTTAAAAGGCAGAAGTTTGGTCAAAGTGATTCCTTTTAAAGGCTATATGAATATAAAATATTTATACATAGCTGGCATCATGTTTGCTAGTGAAACTGCTTTTTTGTTATATTATTTTTTTACACTTATGAAAATTAGCTTTTTATGATTTTTCTAATCTATATTGTTTTTGGAGTTTTTTTGTTTTGGAGACCAAAAATGTATTTTTTATAAGAAAAACAATTTAAAAGAGAAGTATGGGAATTTTTTTTTTTTTGAGGGGGGGAGTCATACTCACTTACTGTAAGTGGATGCAATATCGATCCGATGCTCCATCTGTCCTCCATCGACTGAGAACCGATCGATCAAACCCCACCAATCGCTTGGTTCTCAGATTTTCCTGAGCAGAGAGCGGGTGGCTGTTAGTCACCCGCTCTCTGCTCTGCCCCCCCCCCCCCGCATGCTCACTGGAGCGCTGGTCTGTGGAGGCGGTGGGAGCAGCCAGTTCAGGCTCTCGGCGGCTCACTGAGAGGCTGAGCCGGGTCCTGATCCAGGTGTGTGGGCGGGTCCCGACCATATGGTCGCAATTTTTCCCAAGCCTGGACTGGCTATGTGACATTACCTGACAGCAGGCTTCAGAATGAACTGCACTCCTGTGATCTACAGTAGAAATACAGCCAAACAAGCTTTGGCTGCCTAAAGATAGTAGGCATTTACTGAGAAAGAAAGAAATATTGATTTTTTTTCAAAAAGTAAATTAACAGTTTCCATACTAGGAACTAGCAATTGTGAAGGCATGCAGGAGTAGAAATGAATTGATTGGTTTAGCCCTGTAACCACACAATAAGCGCTGTTTTCATGCAAGGTTGAGTATCAGCATTGTCAGAATGTTCCTACAATGTGAACAAAAAAACTGATTCCATTATGGAAAAATCTGTCCACCCAAAATTGATTTCAGTTTTGTTAGATGCTGGAAGATTTCACTACAGTACTTTACTTTAATTTGACCCTTTAACTGCAATTATATACACATATTAATTTATGTGTAATGTCTTTGGTGTTAGAAAATGGTGTTTACCTGGGATTATTGCATAGCCAAATTGTTTAGTTGCCAAAATGATAATATACTTAGTTTTAGCATGAAAATTGTTTTTTTTTTCCCAGAGAATTAGTTAAAATTCCCAGAAAAAAATTATAGAAGTTTGTTATATTTTAGGATCACACAAAGGTTAACTAATCTGAATTCTGAGCTGAAACTAACCTCCGTGGCTATTAAAAAGTTTGATCATCAGAACCCATAGAAGGTTCATTAGTTCATATTAAATTATGCACAAATCCCAGAAAATTGAGGTTGAGTTTCCACCTGGTAAAGGGTGGATTATTTATTTATTACAGGTACTTATATAGTGCCATCAATTTACACAGCACTTTATTTATATATAATGCATTCATGTCAGTCATGCCCTCAAGGAGCTTACAATCTAAGGTCCCTAACTCAGACAGGGGCCTATTAACTTACCAGTGTGTCTTTGGAGTGGGAGAGGAAACCGAAGTAGCCAGAGGAAGCCCATACAGGCACAGGGAGAACATGCAGACTCCAGGCTGGTAGTGTTGTGATTGGGATTCAAAGCCACACCCTAGTGCTGCCAGGCAGAAGTTCTAACCACTTGGCCACTGTGGTCTAAAAAAACAGGCAGCTTTGGTGCCCTCATCAATTCTGTTGTGTTTAAAAAGGATTGCAATATTTATAAAGAAGCCACACTGAAACATCACATTTAAATTGTCTGTATTGGTATAGCCCACCCAATTAGACACGGATTGTGTACAAGTGCATTCTCAGTTGTGAAGTGACAGGCAAGTACGAAGTAATTACCAATTTTGCCAGATTGTGAAGATTAAAGAAATATTTCAGGGTTTTTTGTTTAAAAAATAAAAATCTTACACTTACCTGCTCTCTGCAATAGTTTTGCACAGAGCAGCCCCGATCATCCTCTTTTAAGGTCCCCTGCCTGTGCTCTGGGCTCCCTCCCCCAACGAGTGCCCCCCATAACAAGCCGCTTGCTATGAGGGGACTCAGGTGTGCTCGCTCCCGAGCCCTGCTTTGTGTCCATAAGACATACAGAGTGGGGCTTGTCCCCGCCCCCGCTCTCTCGTCACAGGCTCTGATTGACTACAGCAGCAGGCGCCAATGAGGAGTGAGAGAGCAGAGGGAGCCTTGGTTCTTGTGCCCATCGCTGGATCGAGATCCGATTCAGGTATATATTTGGGGGGGGGGGGCTGTGGGGGAAGCTGCATGCAGAAGGTTTTTTACCTTACTACATAGAATGTAGTAAGGTATAAAGCTTTCTACCTTTAGAACCATTTTAACCACTTCAATACTGGGGCACTTTTACCCCCTTCCTGCCCAGGCTAATTTTCAGCTTTCAGTGCTGTCGCATTTTGAATGACAATTGCACGGTCATGTGACACTCTACCCATATGAAATTTTTATCTTTTTTTGACCACACATAGAGCTTTCTTTTGGTGGTATTTGATCACCACTGGCTTTTTTTATTTTTTGCGCTACAAATAAAAAAATACCGAAAATTTTGAAAAAAGCAAAAAAAAGTTTTCTTTGTTTCTGTTATAAAATTTTGTAAATAAGTAAGTTTTCTCCTTCACTGATGGGCACTGAGGAGGCAGCACTGATGGACACCGATGAAGCAGCAATGATGAGGTGGCACTGATGGGAACTGATGGGTGGCAATGATGGGTACTGATGGGTGGCACTGATAGATGGCACTTATAGGCAGTACTGATAAGGAGGCACTGACTGGCATTACTGATAGGCACTGACTGGCATTACTGATGGGCACTGATTGGCATCCCTGATGGGCATTGATTGGCATCACATATGGGTACAGGTGGGCACTGATTGGCATTACTGGCAAGCACTGGTGGGCATCATTGGCAGGCACTGGTTTACATCGCTGATTGGTCTGCACTGATATTCAATGCGCCCTGGGGGCAGGCACAAGAGGCTTATCCTGGTGGACATCATATGAAGCCAAATCAGGATAACTGACTCATTCTGCTATAGGCCGGGCGGGATGTGGTTAAAGCAGACCTAAACCCATCTATGTAACTGTTTCCCAAACAGTTATATCCAAGGCATGCCATGAATTATAACTGTCACAGTTGTTTGTGATCTCAACTGAACTGTCAAGCCACCAATGGCTGATGTCATAACTGGTGAATAATATAAAATTTAAACTCGCGCTGAATGGTGAAAGAACAGTGAAAAAGAAAACTAAAGCAGCTGCCACACACAAAGTGCTAGTCACTAGAAATGTAAAATTATGGAAATGTGGCGCTCGCAAATGTTATTAAACATGTGTCACCAAGTGTAGATGAGTGCAGATTTGAATATACAAAGCAAAAAACATATAAATAAAGTCCAAATAAATGTGCTGAATGTTCTGATCCGCAATGGAAAAAAACTTTGTGAAGTGCAATGGACCACAGACGCTCCAGGACTTTTCAGGTGCAGAAACGCCACCCCCACATGTGTCCCCACTCATCAAATGGCCAGGACCCCCAGCTTTGCAGTCTGGGGGTCACTTCAGGCTTATGTGATGGTATCCAGAGAAGCTCAGGAGTGGTGTTGTGCACATCAGATCAAAGGATTTCTTGTTGTAATTTCTCAGCAGAATCACCAGGCACCAAAAAAGAATAAAAAAAATTGAACAAATAGTGAAAAGACCCGTTTGAAAAGGGATTTATTCCATATACATTTCCGGTGGCACTGATGTCATTTCCTGCTCCTTGGAATGCACTTCCTGGTTTCTGGAACGCACGCCATGAGCAGGGTCCAGATCCATCTCTAACCCCTTTACATGCCTGTTTTTATCAACTATTATGTAAGTACCCATTTCTATATGGAATAAATCCCTTTTCAAACGGTACTTTTCACTATTAGTTCAATTTTTTAAATCTTTTTTTGGTGCCTGGTGATTCTGCTGAGAAATTACAACAAGAAATCCTTTGATCTGATGTGCACAACACCATTTATGAGCTTCTCTGGATATCATTGCATAAGCCTGAAGTGACCCCCAGACTGCAAAGCTGGGGGTCATCGCCATTTGGTGAGTGGGGACACGGGTGGGGGTGGCATTTCTGCACCTGAAAAGTCCTGGAGCGTCTGTGGTCCATTGCACTTCACAAAGTTTTTTTCTATTGCGGATCAGAACATTCAGCACATTTATTTGGACTTTATATGTTTTTTGCTTTGTATATTCACATCTGCACTCATCTACACTTGGTCACACATATTTAATAACATTTGCGAGCGCCACATTTCCATAATTTTACATTTTTGGTGTCATAACTGATCACATGTGCAGCACCATAGCAACTGCAGATCAAACAGAGGCTAAGATGGCAGCTTCTTTGGCTGTAAAGAATAGGAGGGTTTAGTTCTATTTTAAGCTCTGAAACGGAAACATATAAGTGAATTAGTGAAGGGTTTATTTGACGTATTACTAGTCCATTCTGGAGTACGTGAGTCTTGACTTATTGATAGGGATCCATAGTACATAGGATGATTGGGGACCCTGCTTTTATTACTCAAAGAAGACACATGGCATTTTGACATAGAATTCTTGAAAAATGTGATAAGAATGTTTTTTTCTTTTTAGGGTAGGGCCTAGTCAGATAGTAAATAGTGCTTCTTTAGAGGGACATTAATGTCACAGGAAGCGGTGATCCTGCCCAAAATTTCTACAACAGTGCTTGTCAACATCCGAGGTAAAAAGAGCCTCAACTTGCCCCCCAAAGGGCTGCACATAATATTTAATATAATGCTGTCAGAGACAGCCAACATACAACAGAAAATGATGGATAGAGACTGCAGATATTGGACATATTTGATAGGTGAATAGCAACATGCTGCTGAAGATAGTAATAGACTGTGGACATGTTATATGAGGCTAGTAGAGATGACTGCTCTTACCCTTTTGTAAATCAATGCTGCCACTCTCACAGCAGACTGTGGGGATCCAAGGTCCACACAAGTACCAAAAGACCGAATGTAACCTCTACCCCTAATGAAGAAAATGGGTTCCCCAATGGGTTATATGCACTGTAAGCTCACATAAATGTGCTGAACTATTACATTTGAAATATTAGATGTGACTTTGGTAATATTATTGCGTCATTTACATTACACCACATTCATAAGAATATGATATGCCTGCATCCAATTTTGTGTATTGCTCTGTTTATAAATATGTATTTTACATTCATCAATAAATCCTTTTTTAAATTGAAAAGGTATTCTGTAGGGGAACTAGTTAAGTATACATATATTTTCTAACATAAATCTTTCTGCCTTGAGCAGATACCCATGAAGGGCCACCATTAGAAATCATGAGTCTACCGGACAGAACCTCCCACATAACATTGAAATGCCAATTATATTTTGAAGTCACGCACCCCTGAAAAAGAGAGAAAAAAAGCTGACTTACCTTTCCAACGCCCTGTGAATACTGTCACTTTACAATTATTAAAAACAACCTTATATGGAATTTTAGTGAGCAGGGTTACATTCAATTTAAGATTTAATAAAACACTGCAGATAATTTACACCATGGTTTACACTGTGACTGGTCTATCTACTTCCATCATGTCTCCATGCAACAACTAATGTCATAAGAAGAGTTTGCAGTTAGTGAACTATGGAAATATATACCTGTAGACTGTAAACACCACTATTGCTTAGCACAACACTATTTTATATGCACTGTGTATGGTTGGCAGATGTAAGGTCATGCTCTCAGTGTCAGTTACACTCTGCTCAAATGAAGTGGATTCACTATACGATTTCAAAGGCTGCCTGGAGTCAAACACCCATTATAAGAACAGACCATTTTTAAAAGGGACACCAGCATTCCAACCTCTTCCTTCCCCAGATACCATCCCATAAAGTACTGCACTGATGTGGCTCCACACAGCTGGGCAATGTATACCTTCAATGTATACCTTCCTCTCCCCAGCCATGCGCTTGCTTACCCTTCCTGTGGTTATATGGTGTCCCATAGCAGGGTTGACAAATTCATCTGGGGATATCTCAGCAGTGAATTTTATCAGTCTTGGGTCCTGTGGTTCTCAGTTCTGAATCCACTTTTCAAGCTCGTAGCTTGTGCAGTAGAGCCCAGGGCTGCCTTTGCCTAGTAATGGGGTGCAAAGGGGCCCGGTATGAAAGTACTGCAGTACTGTACCACCTTATGGGCAGCCTTGTATGGAGGGCACTAGTATTATGTCAGAGACACAATAGTGACTGGTCCAAGAAGATCTGTATTGAGCAGTCTTTGATTCTTCCTATATCAGTCAGCCATAGGGTTTCTACACAGGCCTGAACTTCCCCAATGACATAAGACTACATGGATTAGGGTATTTAAAGTGGATGTAAATCCGATTCATGAAATTTGAGCTGGGCACATATATCTACAGTGTTTTGTTATCTCTCTTTAAAGCACAATGTCCCATAGCTGTCTCCTGCTCTGTTCTTCTGTTATCAGCCTGAGAACTCCTGACAAGTTACCCATCACATATGATAAAAGCAGCCAGAGTTTTGTGTTGGGGAGGATGCTATAAATATTTTAGCAGAGCCCTGAACGATTCAACAAACAAAGCTTAAAGTCTCTACCTATGAGGCAAGGTGGTGTGTGCTTTTCCTCCAATCAGCTGTCTTGGCTGTATGCCCAGGCTTCACTGCAGTGTTAACCAGGAAGAGAAAATCTCCTAACATGATCTGCACATCTAAACAGTATATAAAGATGAAGACAGCAGATATATATATGTAAAACGTATGTAGGGAGATTTGTTTCATCCATGTGTATCATCTGAGGCTGTTCACTTCACTGGGTATATGTGAGGGTTTACATCCACTTTAATAATGATTTCAGGTAATGTGATGCATTTGGTAGGTAAATATTACCTATTGGGGGAGAATGACCATTTTTTGGAGTCTTTGTGTTTGCTTCCCATAAAAATGTTTCGTTGACAGACCATAATTGATCAAATTGGGGGGGGGGGGGGGGGCAATTATCTCAGGTCTATGGGTATCTTTGTGTATGCTATCTATGCACATGTCCCCATGTTTATTTTTTTTGGATCATGCAAGTACAGAAACACACCTGTTGAATGTTGATCTGCCAGAAATGCACTCAGCCCCTAAGTCCTGTTGTAGGCTGACATTTTTCTGGACTCAGTGGTGTCAGCCCTGACCAGTTTGATTTAGCTAAGCTACTGAAACTAACCCACTGGGGTTGATTTACTAACACTGGAAAATGTAAAATCTGCTGAAACTGTTCATGGTCGCCAATCAGCTTCTAACTTCAGCTTGTTCAATTAAGCTTTGACAAAATAACTTGGAAGCTTATTGGTTTCTATGCAGAGCTGCACCAGATTTTGTACTCTCCAGTTTTAGTAAATCAACTCCACTGTCTCATTTCTATAACATAGACAATGTTCATTCTGTACCCCCAAAATAAGAATATAAGAGAGCTAATTAGACTTCCTAAGATAACACAAGGTACAGGACAATGTTCGACATTATGAAAAAGATATAACAAAACAAGTTAAACTGTATAAATAATAGACTGAAAGGTTGCAAATAAGAGAAGTTCATTGTCTGGGTTTACATATACATTAAGCTCTGCACACTTTTGTAGACACAAGGTTCTTACATTATTACATAGCCTTACCTTCATAACAATCACTGACTTCTTTCCAAAAAAACAACAACAGAAAGAGGGCATTAGATGGGTTAATGAATTACCAATGTTGGTCTAACTTTATTGTGATATAGCACTACATGCTATGTAAAGGTTAAAAAAAATGTAAATTTTGCAACATACATTGTTTATCCTATTCATTGTTCACTTTTAATAAATGTATAATAATTCTGGGAAATGTCACAAGCAAACTAAACTGTTAGTTTTCACATTCCCATAGGCCTGCATTTCCCAACAGGTAGTGTAAACCTCAGTATTAATGTTACATATCTTGAGGCTTGGTGCAGGTGCTTGTGATAGCATGTAATTAAACAGCTGTTCTTTTTTCACATAATTTACCAGTGGCACCTCCATGACTGTGCAGCCTGCAGGAAAAGCCTTGTAAAAAAAAGGTGACCTACATTGTCTGATGTGATCAAGGGAGCCAGTAAAAGAAGAGTTGTTTGAGACTATCCTGCTTATATTGTTGGCAACATGTCATTGTTTTTTTTTCTTTTTAATGTGAATTAAAATTTATGCCTAATGGAATCTCTGGAAGCATTTTCAATCTGAATAAAATTGAATGTGAATGGACATTACAGTAGCTCAAATGACATACTGCACCACATTAAAAGATCTGTAGTTTGCCTGTTCTTGGGAACCACATAGCACTGTTATTATGTGGTTGTATATTGTACATTGGGTGACAATACTTCAATAATCTTGAACCTTTTGCAGTCATGATGGGGTTCTTTGCTTTGTGCTCTTTGAAAATCAAATTATGTGCAAGGGAGGAAAAAAAAAACATGTTTTTCTTATGATTTGATGATTGATGTGAATACAGTTAATAACTTGACTACATCAGTTGTAGTCAAGTTAATGGAATCACTGCTGAAACGAAGGATCATTGATCACTTAAAAATACACAACTTGCTGGGCCCAAAGCAACATGGCTTTACCGAGGGCAGATCTTGTCAGACTAATCTGATTAAATTCTTTGATTATATTGCAGTTGGCTAAAAAAATAGGTACCAGAATGTGGTTGTAAATGGGGTTCACTCAGAACAGAGACCAGTCACTAGAGGTGTACCACAAGGCTCTGTACTAGGTCCTGTTCTATTTAATCTCTATGTAAGTGCTATACTTAAAGGTCTGTTGGGCAAGGTATGGCTTTTTGCTGATGACACAATAGGTAATAGGGTTGATATCCCTGGAGGGGTCTGTAACATGGGACATGATTTGGCATTGCTGGAAGATTAGTCAAAGCAGTGTAAACTGCAGTTCAATGTTTCTAAATGTAAAAAAATGCAGGGAAAATCCTTTGAGAGAGAACAACCTTGGGGGTACAGGGTTGGCCAGCACTACAGATGAAAAAGGTTTGGGGGTACTTATTTTAGATGATTGCAAAATCAGCAAACAGTGCGATCAGGCAGTGGGGAAAGTGAATAGAATTCTAGGATGCATCAATAGAGGGATCACCAGCAGGAGGAAGGAGGTTCTGATTCCCCTATATAGATCTTTAATTAGACCTCATTTAGAATACTGTGTGCAATTCTGGAGACCTCACTTACAGAAAGATATTGATGCAATAAAACTAGTCCAGAGAGACGGGTAACAAAAATGGTGAAGGGTTTGGCGGATAAAGCATATCGAGAGCGACTTTGGGAACCTAATATACACAGTCTGGAGAATAGAATGGAAAGAGAAGACATGATTGAAACATTTAAATACATCAAGGGGGTGAATAAGGTTTAGGAGGGCAGTTTTTTCAATATTAAATTTAAAATCAAAAACACGGAGACATGACCTCAAATTAACTGGAGGAAAGTGCTAAACGAATCTTAGAAAGTATTATTTTACTGAGAGGGTAGTTGATGCTTGAAATAAATTACCAGCAGAGGTAGTGAGACAGTCAACAGTAAATCACTTCAAACATGCTTGGGACAAACATAGATCTATACTCAGAGAAAAAAGTCAACAAAGAAAAAAAATGGGCAGATTTGAGGGACTGCTAGGTCTTTTTCTGCCATCACTTTTCTGTTTCTATCTTATTAATTAAATATGTGAACATTGCTTTGATAAGTGAATAGTTTTCTCTGTTGGTAACCCCCCCCCCCCAATGATTCCTGACATGCTTGCTCTTGAGACAACCCATGTGCATCAAGTCACCAATCATACTTACCCACTCTACCCACCTACTCAAGTACTTCAAGCCCATCACTTTCAATACAAGCCTTCATTTTTAAGCTTGTAGTAGAAACTGTAGTAGAAAATGCTTTTTATGTATTTTGACTAGAATTGTTGGCAATGTTCCATCATAGTGCAAGTCAACAATAAAGTGGAGCTTTGACTTGCAAAGTGAGCGAACATGAGACAAATCTGAATTAAAGAAATATTTGGTGTGACTAACCTTTGGCTTCAAACCATCATCAATTCTTACACTTGCTCATTTTGTACACTTGCACAAATTCAGGGATTTTGTACGATTAGAGTCAGGTGTATGATTAACTAATTATACCAAGCAGGTGCTAATGATCATTAATGTCATATGTAGGTTGAAACATGGTCATTAACTAAAACAGAAACAGCTGTATAGGAGGTTTTTACCTGGGTGAGAAACAGCCAAACTCTGCCACTAAGGTGAGGTTGTGGAAGCAGTGGCGTCAGAAGGGGGGCTGAGGGGGGCTGGAGCCCCGAGTTGTCCCCCAAAAAGCCCCGGGTCTTGGGAATTCATAATTATACTATTAGCCCCGAGCCTGAGTGGCTGTATACAGAGTCAGAGATTGACTGTCTCATGACTCAGTGCAGCCAGCTGGTCCAATGCCGGGACCGCGGGACGTATGACATCCATCATAGGTGCCACCGGGTCCAGGAGCTGGGAATGACACTACAGCTGCGCCGAGCACTGGGATCCCTGCTCGCCCTGTGTAAATGGGTGGGCCACGGGCGGCTCTCCTATTCTGGCTGCCTGGTGCCTGCAGCCTGCTTTCTCCACAAATGGGATGGGCTACACTACAGGTAAGGCTGAGCTGCAGAACTGTCGAGGTCACCTGAAGTCTGACCTGGAAAAGTCAGGTAGGTCAGTGTATGTGTCAGGGGGGTCAGTGTAGGGGGCAGGTAGGTCAGTGTAGGGGGCACGTAGGTCAATGTAGGAGGATCAGCATAGGGGGCAGGTAGGTCAGTGTAGGGGGCAGGTAGGTCAGTGTATGTGTCAGGGGGGTCAGTGTAGGGGGCAGGTAGGTCAGTGTAGGTGTCAGGGGGGTTAGTGTAGGGGCAGGTAACCAGCAAGTGAGCCTTACCCCCCCACCGCTGCCGCTGAGCAGCCCCCCCACCCCCGGGCTTGGGATTTGGGCTGAAGCCCCTGGTCTTTTTCCCACCTAGCAATGACCCAATGTGGAAGACAGTTTTATGTCACAGGTCATACACCACGGCAAGGCTGAACAGAGCAACAAGACGCAAGGTAGTTATACTGTATCAGCAAGATCTCTCCCTGCCAAAGATTTCAAAGCAGACTGGTTTTAAGATGTGGTGTTTAAGCTCTTTTGAAGAAGCACAAAGAAACAGGCAACATTGAGGACCATAGGCGCAGTGGTCAGCCAAGTAAACTTAATGCAGCAGATAAAAAAGACATCAAGCTTACTTCCCTTCAAAATCAGAAGTTATCCAGCAATGCCATCAGCACAGAACTGGCAGAAACCAGTGGGACCCAGGTACACCCAATCTACTGTCTGGAGAAGTCTGGCCAGAAGTGGTCTTCATGGAAGAATTGGGGCCAAAAAGCCATGCATCCAACATGGAAACAAGGTTAAATGACCCAACTATGAACAAAAACAGGAACTAGGGTGCAGAAAAAATGGCAGCAGGTGTTTGGACTGATGAGTCAAAATTTGAAATATTTGGCTGTAGCAGGAGGCAGTTTGTTCACCAAAGGGCTGGGAAGTGGTGCAATAATCCATGTCTGCAGGCAACAGTGGAGGTTCCTTGCAAGTTTAGGTCTTCATTTTTGCAAATGGAGTTGGAGATTTGGATCAATGGTGTCCTCAATGCTGAGAAATACAGGCAGATACTTATCCATCATGCCATACCATTAGGGAGGCATGTGATTAGCCCATAATTTATTCTGTAGCAGGACAATGATCCCAAACTTACAGACAATATCATTAAGAACTATCTTCAGTGTAAAGAAGAACAAGGAGCCTTGGAAGTGATTTGGGTTTGGCCCATGCAGAGCCCTGATCTCAACATAATCAGGTCTGTCTGGGATTAAATGAAGAGTCAGAAGGATTGAGGCAGCCTACATCCACAAAAGATCTGTGGTTAGTTCTCCATGATGTTTGGAACAACCTACCTGCCTTATTCCTTCAAAAACTGTGTGCAAGTGTACCTGGAAGAATCAATGCTGTTTTGAAGGTAAAGGGTGGTCTCACCAAATATGGATTTGATTTGGATTTATCTTCTGTTCATTTACTTTCCATTGTGTTAATCGATAAAAATAAACTGTTAACACATTTCTGAAATAATTTTTAAAGTATAACTAAAGGCAAAACAAAGCTTTAATTGCACGGTGTTGATGTCTAGAGGACACATTTTTAGCATAGGTGTTATGGGGTCTAAGGTGATGATTTTGTGGAGAGGGATTAAAACACCTGTCAGAACTTATGGTTGTCTGTACCCCCCATCAGGGAGAATCCCCCTCTCTATTTGTCCTGTTTACTATCATTGAAAGTGAAAGTACAAGAAAATCCTACAATTTGGGTTATCCTCAGAAAAGTGATAGAGGGGAAATCATCCAATGGGGACACTACCTCTGGTGACCTGGGGGTCCCCAAGGAATTCCCTTCATTTACAGGGATTTCCTCTCACTTTCTGTTTGGCTATGGGACAGAAAGTAAAGGATAATCTCTGCAATGGGACACAGATGGGGAAAAAAAATCTGACAGGGGTTATAACCTTCCCTTACTCTATCCAAAATGAAAAAAAAAAGTTTTGCCTATAGTTCTACTTTAATTCACAGCATTTTTCACACCTGCCCAAAACTTTTGCACAGTAGTGCATATCTGAAAAAGAATAAAAAAATATCAATGGTGTAAAAAATTAATTAGTCTCCCAAAAGTAATTAGGTATTTTAAAAAGCATTTTTACAGAAAATAGTGCAGGCATAGATAAACATTACTGCTTCTGGTTTCTTAGTTTTTTTTTATGAATCCTGAATTATATACATTTTGTATAGATAAGTAGAAATGGTATCACATTTCTCCTTATGTGAGATAACTACAGTATCATACATGACCTTTATCTATATACTGTATACACAAAGTACGGTACATTTTTGGCTTTGAGTGAAAAAATATCTAAGCACATTTCCGAAGACTGTAATAGATTGTGGCATTGCTTGCAAAAAGGTGTTAGTGTCTTCTACCATTACTTACACAATTTGAAGACTTGGCTTTCAAATGTGGAATTTTCTCTTTTTAGCAACATTAGGTGCCATTGTGTTCCAGCGCCAACAGCACTTCAACCTTTCCAATGGCACAGCATCTGGTGAGTACATTCTTGGGGGAGTTCCTTAACCAACATTCAAAAATGTTGATGTGTGTTAGTTTAGGAAGGATCATTGGATATAACTTTTAATAAAACAATAGTCTTGTTTAACATTAACACTATTCTAAAATGATCCTGTGACCTTAGTAACACTAAAAAGTAATTCCGTTACAGGCATGGGGTTACCCTTAGCTATGTGAACAGGAATTAATTTGTAAACCTGCTGAATACTAAAATATTTATCCATACCCTTTGTGATAACAACCCCTAAACAGTCATTTCTTTATCGAACCTCAGTTGGCCCGGACCAGGTTGTATGTGAAATATGTGTACAAGTCTGTGGATATGCAAATGAGATTTTTTTTTTAACAAAAGAAAATACACAAATTATTTTGTAATTGAAATGCATACCCCATGTTTTAGATAATATAAGGAAGGATTAAATCAGTTTTAGTTTTAGCTTTAGTTTTAGTCAGTTTAAATCAGTTTATAGTGCTGTTTGGGACATCTGATTTTACTTCCTGTCTTGAAGGTGCAACAGAAAGTGACAGGAAATCTCTCCAAAGTAAGGAGAATTCCCATTTTGGACAGCTGTTACAGGAACATGTATAACCTTTGGAAGTCACCTTTTTGTTCTAGTGTACAATTATGGGATACATGGCTTACTATCCCAGGGACATGGTCACCAGGGCATATAGGGAGGGTGACTCTACTTAGCTGGGACACTGACAGCAATAAGAACTAAACAGGTAACCCTTGCCTCCCTTATCCAAAACTAAAACAAAAATTTTGACTTATTACCAGCCTACTACATTGTACATGTATTGCTACTGTAGAACACAACAGCAAAGACACAGAAAAGAGAAACCAAACATTAAAGATGATTTAGTCACTCATAAATATATGAGATAATAAGAAAGATCACTGCTGAGTGATTAATGTACTTCTGCATGAACAGTGTTTTACTTTTAGATTAAAAGAGAAATATGTTTTTGTTTTTTTTTTAATTACCATTTATACTCACCTAGGTGGATGCAGCCTCTGTTCCCTGTCACTTCTAAGACTTCAGTTCTGAGTCTTCACTAAGCAGAGAGCCTGTGACTGTCAATCACTAGCTCTCTGCTGTGCCCTCCAGCACTCACTGTAGCGCTGGGCTGTGCAGGGGTCAGGAGCAGTTGGCTCAGTCTCCCAGTGGCTAGCTGAGAGGCTGAGCCAGCTATCAGTCCATGCATCTGGGTGGATTCTGACTTGAAAGTCGGGATCAATCCTGAGCCTGGGCCGGCTGAAAACGAGTCATAGGAGTCCAGAAGTAACTGCACTCCTGTGATCCCCAGGGGAATTAGGGCCAAAATAGCTTTGGCTATACTTCACCTTTAACATCATTTGTAAGCAAATTTCATTAATGGGCAGTATATGTAACTTCAAGAACAAAAATGTAATAAATTGCAGTTTATCAGTCCTCAGAGGTGATGGCTTCATTTTTTCCCTTTATTTTCACTTTGTGATCCTACCTGTAACATACTTCCTGCTTTAGTGTTGCAACGCTCACCCACCATTCTGTGCCTATAGAAGAACAGTGTTGTCAACATAGGACAGGACTACAGAACACACCCTTCCCACTCTTGTTCTCTATAACATAGGTGGGAAGCGTTGTGTTTTTTAGAGTGCAGTTGATAGCAGCATTTTTCTGCACTTATTAAACAGATAGAACAAATCTATTGCAACAACAAATTTACTAGACCAAAAGAGAGGGCTCCCCCGGACCAACCACACAATGTATTGGCAGGAGGCATTCCAATGTCAGCACTGTGTTGATGGGGGAATCATGCAAATTTCTTTCTTGCAACCCGTGTTTGCAGGAAAGAAATTTGCACCATCTATGGCCTGCCTAACAGTAATGCTGAGAATGATGGTATGATGGTATCACATATGGAAAGCAATTGGTTCCTTTCAAATAAAGTATTGGGTGGTGATTCTCACTCTGCTGGATATATGGTTACTTGGCCTAACCAACCAGTATTCCAACACTTTATCACTTGACTGGATTAACTTGATACTGTGTAGAGCACCCACCCATTCACACCTTAAATTTGTTAATACTGTTTTAATTGTGCAAATTGCCTTTATGTCTACAGGCTCAGAGCAACTGGATTATTTTTCTTTTATCTTGCCAATCATTTGGATCCGATCCACCCATTTATTATATTTGGTAATCCTTAGAAAACACTACAATTTTTATATGTTTACTTAGACTATTGTTTGATTTACTTCCTTGCTGTATTGCCATTTCCCAGAATGATAACACCCAATAATTGTTGTGATACTAATATGGTATTAATTAATAAAAAGTTTGGACTAGGAATCTCATAAGGCTAGAATAAACCAAACAAAACTGTGGTATTATTTTTTTTTTCCAAAGTTAATATTAACGTTATTATGAATTTACCTTATATACAATCAAGTTCTTTGTATATACGAAACATAATTTTTATGACTACACTTTTAGTGCATTTACTGTAAATATCATTGTGCAGGAAAAAAATATTTGGGGTTAATTTTTTTTTTTACAAGGTATTTTTTTGCAAATAAACATTTAATACAGGGTGCACCTATGATTTTTAAAAGAGAAAATACAGCTAAAGCTGTTTGATTTCAGACTGTCTTTCTCAAATTGAAAGTCTCTTTGGAGCAATAAATAGCAAAAAGTAAGCGAAGAGTTACTGCTCTGATTATTATAGCCGTCAATGTAATTTGAGCATGAGCTATTGATTTCTGTAAACAATGGGCTATTTTTAATGTAACAGTTACAAATAGCCTGGTAAACATGTAAAAAACAGCCTAGAGCATCAACTGATGGTTGAAAATAGGTAAATGCGAATATTCAATGCATATTCTTATAATTACAAGGCTAAAATATATTTTTAAAAATTATGCTTTGTGTTTCTTCTTTAAAAAAAAAATGGATCTGTATATAAAACATCTTGTTCATAATTATCTCTGCAATGAAAGGTACAATGCAATTCAGCAAAAAAAACAAAAAACAAAATCCATTCATTCGGATACGTTTTTGGAAGACTGGTTGGTTACATACCAAATATGTTAAAAGGGCTAGTAATGTATGTAACTAGGTACCTTGCATCAGTAGACAAACTCTTACCAGAGCTTTGTTTTTCACTTGTTTTTCCATTTCATATTCAAAATGATATTTACAGTATTACGTTTATAGTCTTTTTTTCTTTTTCAACACTGTTGGTAGAAGAAGCTGGAGTTGTGGTGAGGTTGTCATGGTGATAATAATGTAACTGCTTCCGGTGGACAGCATTTGTGTGCTGTAAGTGTAAAAAAAAAAAAAAGTATGAGCAGACTGCATACAAAAATGAGGACTTTGGCCAAACAAAACAGCCAAAATTATTTTAACACACAAACAGTTCTTATTATAGCTCCTATTATATTTTCTTTTCTACATCCATAAGAAATATTCAACAACACATTTCACCTAACCTTCTCTACTGATGGAGCTCTGAATACATTATTATAGAGCATTATTATTCCTACAGCACCAACCTTTTAAATGGCCTTCAGATGAAAACCAATATATGTTTTCACTAGCTGCTGATGGTAACAGGTTGGTCATTATGTCTTATCTCAATTTCTGTTTTTTGAGAGAAGTATTAAAAATGAGGGGCACAAATAGATTATTGATTTTAAAGTCAGACACAGGGTTTTTGTAAACTATCCATAACACATGATAGAACAGAACATGGAGGATGGCTAGTCCTACTGCTAGTCTTATTTCCTCTGTCATTGCTATGCTTTGTTTCAGAATAAACTAAAATTGAAACCATCTTAGCACATTTAATTTTACAGTAGATGCATCAAGAACATTAAAAAAAATTAGAATTGCACCTTTTTGTTTCCTTTGTTGTTTTTTAACCACTTCAATACTGAGCACTTTCACCCCCTTCCTGCCCAGGCCAATTTTCAGCTTTCAGCGCTGTCGCAATTTGAATGAGAATTGTGCTGTCATGCAACATATGTACCCATATGAAACTTTTATCATATTTTTCACAGAAATAGAGCTTTCTTTTGGTGGTATTTAATCACTCATGGTTTTTTTATTTTTTTGCAAAATACACACAAAAAAGTACATTTTGTAAACAAAAAAAAACAAGTTTTTCTTTGTTTCTGTTATAAAATCTTTCTTCATAAGTTTAGGCCAATATGTGTTTTGCTATATTTCTTTAGTGAAAATAACCCAAATCAGTGTTTATTAATTAAAGTTATAGGAAAGTTATAGCGTCCACTACAAACGATATAAACTATGATTGATATATATATATATATATATATATTATATCTATCTATCTATCTATCTATCTATCTATCTATCTATCTATCTATCTATCTATCTATCTATCTATCTATCTATCTATCTATCTATAGATCTATATATATATAGATATATATAGATCTCTCTCTCTATATATATATGTATATATATATATAAATGTATTAATCCTAATGTACTGATGGCCTATCTAATTTCTTAAAAGTCAGCAGCAAATATTGTTGCTGCTGACTTTTTTAAAAGGACACTTACCTGTGCAGGGATCCAATGCTGTCTTCACCCGGGTCAGTTTTTCACCGGTCTGTCCCCCATGCTGCCATGTTGTCCTTGCAGCTTCACAGCCGGGTTCCCACTTTGTATGCGCAAGCTGCTTCGCACCCTGTGATTGGTCCTGCAGGCATCTGAGAGCTGTGAAGTGTCCCAGAAGGTTGTGGGCAGGGGACACCAAACTTCCACTCAGAATGCCTCCTAAGTGGGAGCGGGTTCCTGTCAAAACTAAGTACCCCCCCCCCCAAAAAAATGTTTCCTTTACTGTCAGAGGAGGATGGGGGGGGATAGAAAAAGCAGAACTGCAATTTTTAACTGAAGTTCTGATTTAAGCTGGTCTAACATATTACAATTTGATTGTACAACCTCATATTTACCAATATGTGTTTACCTTTAAAGATTCTGGCTTCAGGGACAGTGGAGTGCACAATCCTACTGACATTAAGTGCAGTTAGCACACATTTTGCTACATTATAATTTGACATAAAGATTTACACTTGCTTTAGAAGAATTTCAGCCGTGCATGATCCACTGTATCCACAACTTCTGAACATCTTCTGCGAACCCACTTAGGATGCAATTAGCATGGATGTGCTGTGTTCTAGAAACATCTTGAGCCTCTTTTAATATTAATGATATACTTATTGCTATAAAAAAAAAGTTCTATACTGTAATAGCCAACAGACTACAAAATTGCATCTTGCTTATGTTAATCTAAGAGTTAAACAGTGCAAATGACTCTGGTTAAGAATGTTACATTAATGTTTAAAGAATCTCTGGACACAGAGATAAAAACGTACTATTCCTAAACAATATAAAGCAGTAAACTGAAGCACTGTGCTTTATAAATGTAGGCTATATAGACACTCATTACTTGGTGCCACATCTTTTTAAATAAAATGTGTTTATAGCTTTACAGCAAACATAACCAAGTATTTCTGGTTAAACTAGATTATAACATACTTAATATGTTCATGGCAAAGATTCTGAAGATTGCACTAATGAAATGTCATTAGTTAGCTAATGAAGCTTTTCTGTCAACTTGGCTATGATGTTGTTATTTAAATAGGCTTAATCTAATACCAAATAAATTATCACATGTACATTGATTATCCTTATAGTTAAAGAACGTACCTGTTTTTTTGCATATTAATTATTCTTTGAAATGTGTATAAAAAGGTTCTAATGCAAATTACCTTGTTTTTCTCTTTCACATAGCTGTTTATAAATGACACAGGCAAATCAAGCAGTGGGAAAATATTCTTTTATTGGGTGTACAGTATCTGCTTTGATGAATAATCGAATATTTAAGTGCAGACTTTAGAGCTGTAAGGGTCCATGCACACTGGCTTAAAAATTGCTGCTTGTACAGGAGTTTTGTGTTCTGCCCGTAGAAGCAATTCAATGTTATCCTATGTGTCCATGCACATTAGGGTGAATAGAGGCATATTTTAAGCTCAGTGTTTAGAGGCAGGTAAAAAAAAACCCTTCTGGTTTGCGTGTTTGATTGGAGCTTTTTGGCAGAAAAAACACTAAACTCTCCTAAACGCCCCTAAACGTGTACAAAAATGCTCTTTTTGAACGTTTTGTTTTTCTGCCAAGGGAACTGGTGTTTTTTTAAAATGTGCATGGAACCTAAAGAACCATTTTTGTTTAACTCTTTTTTTTTTTTTTTTTAATAGAGCAGATTATAGAAAAATAAGGGTCTTCACCAGCACACCCTAATATAATTATAATCTTGTTCTTTATTCACATAAACCAACAGGCATCACAGGCCGACTTTTCGCTTCCTTGCAGGATCCCTTTTTCAAGGCAATCTGCCTTGAAAAAGGGACATTTGTCAGTTATATTTGTGCATATATTATACCCGTGCACATAGATTTTCATTTGCAGTCATTTTAGGATGTCATATGGTAGCAGGAGCATCCTTTTTTTCCCATAATCTTTTTATTGAGTTAAGTATGGCAATATACACAAGAAATGCACATTTGTTACTCTTACAAAATGTAAAAAAAAAAAAATTTCCAAAAAAGAAAAATACAAAAGACAGTGCTCATACAACTAGCAAATCAGCAGCGAACAACAAGATAAAAGTACAGTGTGTGGTCTGACAATAGACCCATAGCAACAAGATATGAACATTAAGAGTAAAGCCATCGAAATACTGATGTACTCGCCACCGGGAGTCTCTATACATTAGAATGATGACTATAAGACAATTCCCATTTCTCCGGGATTGGAGTAATAAGGCTAAAGTAGCATCCCAGAGGGAATACAGCAGGGACATCCTTAACCACCTTATAGTTGTGTTACTAAAATAATGGTGCAAAAACATTTATTTGCAATTATTTTTAAAAAATCGTAGCACTGTGTGGACATAGGGCACTAGAAGGGCCTTTTGTAATATGAGTACCTGTAAGCAGAGTGACAGGTTCTGAAGAACCGTTAAGAAGAGAAGAAAAGATTGATCGCACACTTGGATCCAAAATATGCTGTAGAAATTTCTTTATTGTCATGAGCCAGACAAAATTGCAATGATGATCAGTTGATGCGTTTCACACAAAAAGAACTGTGCTTGTACAAGCACGGTTCTTTTCGTGTGAAACGCATCAACTGATCATCATTGCAAGTGTGCGACCAATCTTTTCTTCTCTTCTTGATATTACCTACGGCAATGAGCCGGAATTAGCGCCTTGGACCAGGTGTGTCCATTTTTTGCCTGAAGCGGTGTGTGCACCCTTGTTCTGTTTCCTGATTACTCAGAAGAACAGTTTCTTGAGGGGCAGCATTGTCTTTAGCTACAGGGCACATGTTGTCTTGCAGGATTCTTCAAGTGTTTACTTGGTTCTGTGCTGTAAGAGCTTCTAGGTTGAAGGCACAGACAAGCAGATTCCACCAAATTTGCACCTTCTGCTTCATGCAGGGAAGAGGGGGGATCTTCCATTGTTAAGTGTAAGACTAGTTCCTGCCTAAAGTGGAAGAGGATTCAGCAGAGCAAGGTCTTGTAAGTCATGGTGTAGTATGTGTCAAATGATATTAGTCAGCCCCACTATCTGCTGCTCCTTGAAACACATTGGCTCTTTTCTGCTATTTATCATTTTTTATCACTATATTACCTTGGACTCTTGGACATTTGTTTAGCGCTGTCATTGTATTGTAGATATATGGATTGATACATTCCCTGTATTGTGGAGTGCTGCCGAAGCAGAGCCAGTGACAATTTCAGTGACCCTCAGAAATCCAGCGCCTCCTTTGTTCTGGTGTTTCCACTATCTGCTGAGGACAGATTGTTGATGTTTTCATACAGCATCTCTTCCAAGGAATGCAAACTATGAGTATCAGCTTACATTTTACTAAACAAAACATGAGAATGCAAATAAATTGCATTTTGAATTAGCCGCTAAGGCCCAGCCCTCAACACCTAACACCTTGTCTCTCACTCCTTACCATCTAGCTCTTAACACCTAATCTATAACACCAACACATTAATTCTAACCCCAGGCTCTTAAAGCCTAGTTCCGAACATCATGTAGGTAGCTTCTAACACATAGAAGTAGACTCCTCACTTCTTGCTTCTAATATCTCTCCTTATCTCCTAATATCTAACCTCTAATGCCTCAGCAGCTACACTCATAATCAATAAATGTCCACAATCAGTAGTCAGTAAACTTGGCTTTGCAAGCATCAGTATTCAGGTTTTTTTGGAATGCCAGTATCCACCATTGAGCCTCCTCTGAACAGGCAGATTCACTAAGAATTACATGACATATGATCAACTGTTGGTAACCTGGTACACTGAATAACAAGTCTGGATATTGCATGGAAAGAATTGCTTGCCACAGCAAACCTGCTGGGCATCTGCATACCATCAGTTCATAAAGTGTTAGCTTTTTGTTAAAACCGCTTTTACACTTGCCATTTTATATAAATACATCTGCTTGTTTCTAATACCTAACTCCTGGGCTCTTTGAAAGAGCATCATTATTCAAGCATCCCTATGGCAGAAAAAAAGCCTTTTTTATCTTTAAAGTATAGCTGAGGACAAAACTTTTTTTAAAAAATTTTGGATAGAGAGGGATTAGAATACCTATCAAATTTTTATGCTGTCTGTGCCCCCCGTTGAAGAAATTCACCCTCTCTTTTTATTCTGCTTACTGTTACCACTAAGACAGAAAGTGAAAATCCAAAATTTTTTCACTTCATGCTGAGATAGTGGAGTTGATTTTTTCTATCTGTAAAATTTCGCAGGCCATGTTGGCCGTGATATGTTTCTATTTTTTCAATATCTGAGGAATATACATTGTATTTTCTACCTGTTAAATTCAATAAACATTATTGGAAAAGAAAGAAAATCTGAAATTTTGGGTTAGCACCAGAACAGGAACAGAGGGTAAATCTTTCAACAAGGACCTAGTTTGGGTAATCCTGGTGACAATCATTGATCCCCCATTTTGGAAGGACTTCCTCTCAATTCCTGTTGTGGGTGTGGGGCAGGAAGTGAAAGGAAAACTCCTCAGTAGGACATACAGTAAGTGCCTAAAAACACTGCCCCCTCTTAGTCTATCCTAAATGGAAAAAAGTTTTGCCTTTAGTCCTAGTTTAATGATGCTGGGCAATGATTTTTTCACAAGGGGAGTAGGTCTTCAGGACATAGTGCTTAAAGTAGAACTATAGGCAATTTTTTTTCATTCTGGATAGGGTAGGGTTATAACCCCTGTCAGATTTTTTTTTTCGCCATCTTTGTCCCATTGTTGAGATCTCCCTTCAGTTTCTGTCTCATAGCCGAACAAGAATTGAGAGGAAATCCCTGCAAATTAAGGGATTTCCTTGGGGACCCCCATGTCACCAGAACTAGTGTCCCCCCATTTCCACTCTATTACTTTTTAGGGGGACAACCCACAATTTGGGATTTTTCTTTTACTTTCACTTTCATTGATATTGATAAACAGGACAAATAGAGATGGTGAATCTCCATAACAGGGGCACAGACAGCAATAAAAACTGGCAGGGGTTCTAATCCCTCTTCACTCTATCCAAAAAAAAAAGTTTTGCCTTTAGTTATACTTTAAGGGCAGAGATTAACGAGATGGTGAAATTTTCACAGATTTGGGATAGCTAAAATTCAGAAAGACATTGCCCTTCCTTATGTTAATGTTTAATGCTCATAGAGTAAATACAGATGTCATGCAGAACATCCAACATGTATTTTGTGAGATTAATGGGGGGGGGAGAGAGAACATTGAGGGCATTTTTCAAAACTAAAGTCAAAATCTGGAACAGATGTGCACGACAACCAATCAGCTTCTGTTTATCATTTTCAAAACTTACCTGAACAAGCTGAAGATAGAAACTGATTGGTTGCCATGTATTGGTTACTCTATAGCGGGCAATACATACTGTAACTATACTGCAGTGATCTGTTGCTGCGGGGCTGGACAGTGCAGATTTTTCTAAAGGCAAATAGACTGCGGTGTTTTTTCCATGTCATTGTTGAAGTTACATAAAAATGTGAACCTTCTCCCCACTGTATGGTATTTTTGTTTAATTGTCTCTATGGTCCAGCTACCCATACCCATTTCCCTGACATATTATCCTCAAAAATGGACAGTTTTAGGATTTGACCTGCATAGACTTCAGTGGGGTTCGGCTTTAAGGTTTCAAACTTCACAGTGGGTTCAATAAATGCCTCATGAACCAAACCCAGACCCCTTCATTCATCCTACTATTAAATTTCAGCAGTTTTCCCCTAAATTTAAAAATTGAAAAGTATATCTGTTTTAAATGAAACTATGGACTCACCTTACCTTCTAGTTGTACAGACATCAAGATGGCTGTTTGTAAGCTTGAATTAGTAAATCCCGTAAAATTCATTTGTGCAGGTATTGACTATTACAAGTATTGACCTTACTTCTTACTCCTCTCTGCATTGACCAAATGCAGTGGGTGGATTTAGAAACCAAAATGAAGGCATGAAGTGGGAAGATCCTCAAAATGCCCTGGGTTTTGAGGATCTGGGAGTGCCCTGAAGATAACTGGAAGATGTGAGTAGTTTCTTTAAGGTGCCCTCTTTATGTCCCTATGGTCAGTTTGTAAGGTAAAGTTAATTTGCAGGTATAAATAGTCAAAATGTATTTATGAACAAGTTGAAATAATGATAGGTCAATACATTTCCTGGGGAGTCCAGCTGCTTTGAAGAAAATTGTGTTAAGGACTGGGGGGGGGTCACGCGGGGGGTAAAAGATTTTCGTGGGCAATGGCTGCAGTGCTTCAATCATCACAGCACCATGCTTAATATGGCGTCATGGTGATTGAAGCGCATTATTTCTATTATTACATTGTAGTAATAAATGAAATAGTTCAACTCACCATAATTCAGAATCAGTGGGAGCCCTGAGCGTGTCACTTGCCACTGTCACCTGCCACCAGATGCGGACTGTCACTTGCCATGTCGCCTGCCACCAAATTCCAGAATGTCACTTGCCATGTTACCTGTTACCAGATGTGGAATGTCACTTGCCACGTCACCGGCCACGTTGCCTGTAACCAGATGCGGAATGTCACTTGCCACATCACCTGCCAAGTTGCCTGTCACCAGATGCGGAATGTCACTTGCCAGGTCACCTGCTATGCTGCCTGCCACAAAATGTGGATTGCCACTTGCCACGTCACTTCCCACGTTGCCAGTCACTAGATGCGGAATGTCACTTGCCACGTTGCCTGTCACCAGATGTGGAATGTCACTTGCCTCGTCACCTGCCACGTTGCCTGTCACCAGATGCGGAATGTCACCTGCCATGTCAGCTGCCACGTTGCCTGTCACTAGATGTGTAATGTCACTTGCCACGTCACTTGCCACGCTGCCTGTCACCAGATGCGTAATGTCACTTGCCATGTCCCCTGCCACGTTGTCTGTCACCAGATGCGTAATGTCAATTGCCACATCACTTGCCAGCCTGCCTGTCACCAGAAGCATAATGTCACTTGCCACATTGCCTGTCACCAGATGCGGAATGTCACTTGCCACATCACCTGCCACGTTGCCTGTCACTAGATGCGGAATGTCACTTGCCATGTCACCTGCCACGTTGCCTGTCACCAGATGTGTAATGTCACTTGCCACGTCACTTGCCACACTGCCTGTCACCAGATGTGTAATGTCACTTGCCATGTCACCTGCCATGTTGTCTGTGACCAGATGCGTAGTGTCACTTGCCACGTCACTTGCCAGCCTGCCTGTCACCAGATGCGTAATGTCACTTGCCACGTCACTTGCCAGCCTGCCTTTCACCAGATGCGTAATGTCACTTGCCGCGTTGCCTGTCACCAGATGTGGCATGTCACTTGCCATGTCACCTGCCATGTTGCCTGTCACCAGATGCGGAATGCCACTTGCCACATCACTTGCCACGCTGTCTGCCATCACTGCATTGTTAGCAGCACTGGTCCATTTAGCACAGAGGCAGGCCTCTGTGCAGTGGTGGGTTCCGAATGAAGGCAGGAGAGCGGAGAGCGGTGATGCGGGATGGCGGTGAGAGATGATGTCATCTCTCTGCTCCCCGCCGCACCTTCAATATTCAGGCTGACAGAACACTGGCCAGCTGTCAGGGGGGAAAGTTGTGATGCGGGGGGCAGAAAGAGATGATGTCATCTCTGCTTGGCTGCCCGCTCGCTTCTTCCATTCTCAGTGCTCTCATATGCCGGCCGCTCGGCTGTCTCATGCCACCTGCTGGGCTCCTTCATGCCGCCCGCCCAGGTGTCTCATGCCTGCCGCCCGTACCCATGGCCCAGCTGCAAAAAGGCCACGGCCCGGTGGTTGACGACCCCCGTCATATAATACTTGTATATTGTTGTCCAAATACCAGATGCCTTCTTAGACTTTGGTGATGCACACAGGTTATAAATGAAGAAAGTGGTTAGACTGACGATACACAAATACACAAAACCTAACACTAAAGCTGACACACTGAGGATGATATAATAAAGGCGTTGATAATCTTCACTCAGTGAATTAATTATACCTGTGTTCAAATAATTTACATATGAAATAAATAATTTGCTTTTCTCATGATTGGATAATTGAAGTTAAGCTTCTCAATTCCTTTAGTAAATTAGCTTCACTGCCTGAAGTAGTTGAGCTTTTTAATGCCTTTTGTTGCTAAAGCACAGTGATTTGGGCCCACAAAATAAAGCTGTTTGTGAAAGCACATGGAGGAATGTATGTTTATGCTGTGATCCAAATTTATTTTGGTTGCTGCAGGTAATTGCAGTGTCTTGTGGTGAATTGTTTACTAAAAAAGGCAGATGCATTCTCACAAAAAACCTATATAACCATCTTTGGAGGAACATTCATTGATGCTATGATAAAAGGTTTTGATGCTAATGCAGGTGATTGCTAGATATTGTAGCAAGCAATCAGGTCCATATTTTATGTTATGGAGCATTTATATTGACTTTATTAAAAATAGTATGGATAATCACTAGATAAAATGTTTTCATGGCTATTCATTTATGAATAACTTTTAATTCCTGACGTGTGATGTTGTAAGTCACCTTTTTGGATGTCCAATATGAGGAGTTGTTTTTGGAGACACTATAAAATCTTTAAAGCCCAACTCCAAGAGAATAAAAAAATCCACCCTTGCAATGCTTGGTTAGTTTGGGGAAGAGAATTAAGGAGAAAATATTTACTTTATTCCTAGCTCCAGCAGGCTCCCTCCAGCCCTGTGACGAGCCCCCTGCAGCTGTTCTCTAAGCTGTGATTGACTCTTGTCCCTCTCCAGCCTCATCAGCATACCATACGGGGTTAATGTTCCTGTACAGTATATGATGATGCTGAGGCTCCGCCCACAGACCAAAGCTTTGGATGGAAGAGGAGAGCATCGGAGTGAGTATTCAGGTAAGTGAAACAGCCTCCTCATCTCTCCCCTAGAAATAGTAAGCAATTAATCTTTGCAGTGCAAGGGGGACCCACTGTAAGGTGTATTTTTTTTCCTAGAGTTGGGCTTTAAAATTAGACTAGATTGAATTCTTAGACATTTGGGTTTTTCTGCTGAATCTGCTGTTTATCTATTGTTGTTAAAAATGTATCAATGATTTTTTTTCTATAGGAGTTCCTAGGTTTATCTACAAAGGCAAAAAATGGCAAAATATGTTAAAAAAGGAAAAAAAAAAATCCTTATCAGCTTCCCTCTTATGAAATGAATGAATTAAGCTAATTTGCTGAATATTGTGTTAAAATATTTCAGTTTTAAAATATGGGAAAATGATTATAAGAGCATAGAAAAGCGAGCACTTCTGCAGATTCCTAAATCTTTACTTCCATATGACCATGTAAAAAATGATGCTGACGCGTTTCGGCACAAGCCTTGTTCACAGCACAATTAAACATGGCAAACACAACATATATATACATGATCAGATAAAAAGATAGTGTAGTCCACTTCCTCCAATTAGATGATGTCATTGATTGGAATAGATGGGAAACACAGCTGCAGGTATGTACTCCCCAGGAAGTGCAGGGCACACTACATTTACATTTACTAGGTGAGCAAAATAGATCTATAGAAAAAAGTAAATATATTCAAAAAGACTTAAATACGATAGAACAACAAGTCAAACACAAAATAACTTTTCAAGTAAATATCTAACGGAGGAAAAGGTCAACAGCATATCTACAATTCATACCAGATGGTATCCTACTGTGAAGTTAAAAATCCACCAAGCCTTGCGCTCCAGAAGCTTATGATGGATATCGGGTTCTTAACCCTTTCTAAACCAAAAAAAATTAAAATAGACATATTACCCAAGTGGTGGTGTTTAAAATGTTTGGACACATTTGATAAGCCTTTATCTGACGTATAGGATGCACCATGGTAGTGCTCGCTTATCCTTGTCCTTAATGGTCTCCTAGTACATCTTACATATTATAATTGACAAGAGGTACATTCCACTGTATACACAACATTGCTGGTTCCACAATTAATGAAATCTCATAGTGCTAAATTTTTCCCAGTAGAGGACGATTGCACTACACCAGATTTTTGGGGAAAATGAGAATCTACCCAGGAGAAATTATATAAACTAGTAAAAGTTATCTGTTCTGACCTTTTACAAACAGGCTTTCTTGATCAAATGATGACCAATATTTTTTTCTAACAAAAGTAGTTCAAGCCTTCAATAAACTTAGATCAGTATTGTGGTAATTGGTTTAAATATTTCTGCTTTTATAATGTATAAACTAAAGCTGTCAATCTATTGCCCATAGTAATCTAGAAGCCAGAGCTCATTTGTTTGAGTGCTACCAGCCTTGCACTAATATGCATGAGCAAGCAAGTATGATTTGCCAGAAAGCTAAAGGGGATCCTGTTTACTCTCAATACCAATGTGAGAATGATTTCAGAAAATCAGGCTATTAATTAAATTAATTAATTTTAACAGACAAGTTCAAATTTGCAATGCTTGCATATACCAGACAATAACAAATATTTATTAAAAGAGAAGTATGGACTTTTTTAATTGTAGAATCATACTTACCTAGGTGGATGCAGCATCGGTCAAACCGAGCGATCAAATACCACCCTTCGATTGGTTCTCAGAGCTCCCTGAGCAGAGAGCTGGTGACTGCATATCTGCTCTGCCCACCTTTCTCACAAGAGTGCTGGGCTGTGGAGGGGGTGGGAGTGGCCAGCTCAGGCTCTCAGTGGCTCGGTGAGAAGCTGAGCCGGGTACCGGTCCAGACATGTGAGTGGATCCTGACTTCATTGTTGGGATCTTTTCCGAACCTGGAGCGGTTCTGTGACATCAGTTGACAGCGGGCTTCTGCTGAAAACAGGTTACAAAAGTGCAGGACAAACTGGATAGCTTCATGTACTTCTCCATTGTATTTACAGAGAGAGCCAAGGTAGCTACCCACACTGGATGTCAAAAACATCTGCCTTTGTTCTTCCGCTTTACATGGGGGTTGATGGGATTCATAGTTTACAAAAGAATAACGATGTTTATGCTTTTATTTCAACTCACTGAAAGTGATGAGTTCATGGCATTTCTTGCAAAATCAACAGATTTTGCTGTACTTGCTGTAAATAATCTTAGCCTAAAAAATGAAAACCAATGCAGTCACCTCATCTAAGGACTTGTAAGCTTCAATATACATTGTATTTCCTTTTTGTTCCTGGGTTTAGTTTTAACTGTCATTTGTTTGGTGTCTGTGTCCTGTTATGACCCGTACACACTGTCGGATTTTCAGACGTAAAATGTTCGATGGGAGCTTTTTGTCGGAAATTCCGACCGTGTGTAGGCTCCATCGGACATTTTCCATTGGAATTTCCGTCACACAAAATTTGAGATCTGGATCTCTAATTTTCCGACAACAAAATTCGTTGTCGGAAATTCTGATCATGTGTACACAATTCTGACGCACAAAGTTCCACGCATGATCGGAATCAAGCAGAAGAGCCGCAATGGCTATTGAACTTCATTTTTCTTGGCTCATCGTACATGCTGTACGTCACCGCGTTCTTGACGTTCGCAATTTACGACCAACTTTGTGTGACCGTGTGTATGCAAGACAAGTTTGAGCCAACATCCGTCGGAAAAAATCCATGGATTTTGTTGTCGGAATGTGCGATCAATGTCCGATCATGTGTACGCGGCATTAGGGTGATTTCCCTTCTCTTCCTATCCCAGAAGCGCTGCAGAAGGTCTCTCCAAAGCAAGGGGCTATCTTCTCTTAGACAATTACCACCAGAACAAGTTGAAAGATTTCCCCTCACTTCCTGTTCCTGTGATGTCTATCCATTTGGATTTCCAGTTACTTTCTGCTTGTGTCACAGAACCACTTGGTTAGGGCGAATCTCCCCAGTGGGGACTCAGACAGCAATAAAAAATCTAACAAGGGTTTTAACCTGTACAGAGTTTATTCAAAACTAAAAAAAAAAATGTTTTAGCTTTACATACAAGAGCAAATGTAAAGAGCTAAGTAACTCATGGCAACCAATCATTATTCATTGTTATGTTATTTTACAACCTGGTCCGGTGCTTGCAGAGATGCAGGTTTTCCTGCTTGATAAATATATAACTGTGTGCAAAGAATAACTAAACACTTATGTTATAAGTTACCATCAGACACCAAACTACAATTTTGTTCTGCAATATACTTTAACAAATGAATTTCCAAGCCTGATATATTATTAGTTAGTTGGATTACATATTACATATTCTTTTCAATGAGTGTATGCTGATTAATTTTAATTAACTGTTTATTTAATCTGTTGTATACTTACACACACATAAAGATGTAGTGCAAAATTGATTGATTAATTAAAGTAGAACTATAGGCAAAACGTTTATTTATTTTTTTTCATTTTGCATAGAGTAAGGAAGGGCCATAACCCCTGTCAGGTTATTTTTTGCCATCTGTGTCCCATTGCGGAGGTTCCAAGTTCACTGCCAGTCCTATAGCCAAACAGGAAATGAGAGGAAATCCCTGCAAATAAATGGAATTCCTTAGGGATCCCCAAATCATCAGAACTAGTGTCCCCATTGGAAGATTTCCCCTCTATTACTTTTCTGGGGACAACCCAAAATTTGGGATTTTCTTTTACTTTCACTTTCAATGATAATGGTAAACAGGACAACTAGAGAGGGTGAATCTCCCTAATGGGGGCACAGGCAGAAATAAAAATCAAATAGGTGTTTTGATCCCTCTCCACTCTATCCGAAACTAAAAAAAAAAGTTTTGCCTTTAGTTATACTTTAATACATAAGCTAAGAAAATGTTTTCCCAGCGATTGTCACAAATAGAGAAATGAGCTTATCAAATAATAAGTCAGGAGGAAGCGTGCAAAGTTCAGTAACCATAACACCTAATCAGCAATAATTGTTTACTGTTCTAAGTGTTTTCAAACTAATAAAAGTTAAATTGTGGTTTCTGGGTTGCTGCACAGTGGCTATCATAGACACTGACTATCATAAAAGATACTGTAAGTATGCTACTCAGCACCTTGTCATTGTCATTCAGTATTTCCTGCATTTTCTGAATTTTCTGCATCCACATATTCAAATTGTAGAGAATTGCGGAGTATACCGCCTAAGAACATTTGATTTTGCCTCAATAACATAAAAACTGGTATAAAGGCAGTTTCAATGGAATGAACTGCTATGCAATTTTTTTTAGAAATACACCCCTAATGCTGGCCATACACTATACGAAAAATCGTCCGAACCCATTTTTGAAAAATGAACATTCGGCCATGAGAGCAAACGATGCCATCGTGCAATGACCGATAAATCGTTCAGTGGACATAAATTAATAATTTTTTTGTTTGTTTTTTTACATACACCTAGTGCAAACAGTTTGGTCGGTAAACAGATCGTTCGTTCGGCAGAAAATTTCCAAACTTGTCCTTTTTTCAGCTCAAAAACGTCCCAACGTTTATCGACTTTGTGCCCATTAACTGGCCAAAAAATGAACGAACTGTCTAAATAACCGAATTTCGGCCAATTTTTCGTATAGTGTATGGCCAGCATTAGTGTCACTAATTATTGCCTTTCCCTAATATATAAGACCAGCGTTTTCAATGGTACAATTGCAATGTAAAGAAGGATATTCTTGTCATACAAGTCTAAACTTAGATATTCTGATGTTAATGACTGCAACAATATGAACTATAAAGTGAAAATGTTTGCATTTAATATGAGCCACAGTAGTGCAGAGAAGAAAAATAACTTAATTGTCATTGGCCCTCCAAATATCCTTGTTCCAAACTTGAGGAGGATTAGCCAATCGTTCTGTGATTTCATAGTATGCTTAGGAAAATTATGTACTTCTAGCATCAATACATTTAGCCAATATTGTGTAAAAAAGAGATACTGTGCAGTTATTATTTATAATGTGATATTCCCAAGGATATGTACTAAATTCACTAACAATCAAGGGCATGTACCAGTGCAAACTTCATTACCCTATATCACTAATCCAAGTATGTAAAAATGTTATACTGTTAATATGATTGGTGTGGCGAAACTAAGCAAGATTTTTTTATCTCCAGGTATAAAGGAAAAATGCACTGATTGGGCTGAATACCTTATTCATGATTTGACTGGTTCCAGGACTGCACCAGCAAAACTTTTAGAGGGAGTATGTATCCTAATTTAAATTAAAGTGTCTTTTTTAATGATTATTCCAATTTTATGGAAATGTTATTTTTTTTAATAGTTTTTTTATTTGGCTCTATGCTTTTTCCTATATCACCAAAACTATATTATCAGTAGAGATGCGCATGATGGAAATATTTTCTTTATTTAGTTTCGGATTCATTCACTAGGTAAATCATTTTGCTTTGTCATATTTGTTATATTAGAATGATTAATTTTCAGAATTTGTTTTATATATTCGGATTCGGATTCGATATTTTTTGTTTTCCGGATCAATTCGTATTTTTCAAAGTTATTTTGATAGATTGGCTATATTCGTTTTATCGGTATTTCGGGAGATTACGTATGCACTCTGTGTTATCCCTGCTAGTCCAACCCACAAAGAAAAATGGGATCAGCTGATTGGACAGTATCAACTGGAGTCTCGTGCATCCAAAAGTAACAAATGGAATGGTATTATTTTCGGATTCATTCGTTATGCTGTGATTCAGCGATTCTGATGGATTCACCTCCATCCAACCCAAACACAATAAGTAGAAATCATCATCTTATTTCACTTTTATACCTTACTGTATTTATTGCAATATGTTTCCATTTGATATGTAGTACATTTTTTATATAAATAAAAAAATGTAACTGCTAAAAGAATCGGCTGATTATCCAAGAGTCAAAGACTACCGCACTGCTCTCATCCAAATAAAACGAATGAATCCGTATTAATACATATTCACTAATTATGTTATTAAGTTATAACTAACTAGTTATACTAGTTACTAGAACTAATTTCCTTATTCCTAACTGACTTTTTGGGCCGCACGCATACAAATTAAATGAATGGTCTCTCAAGTTCAACCAAAATACAAAATTAATCTTATTAGAATACTCAGGCTACACTCACTAGAGTAAAAAAAGAATGTTTCTGAATGAATTCAGACCATTTATTATTCTTTGTTCTGTTATTTCGGATGCTTTAAACATTAACACAAGGCCCAAACTATCGCATCATGTCATCTAAATGAAACATGTAAATACCAATGAATTTGTTGTTTTCATTATAATTTATTCTGATTTCTTTGAAATTTGTCACTATTGTGATTCGCAAGTTCAGATACATCACAATCTCCGAATCACACAAATTTTGTCCGAAAGCTACTGTAGCTGGGAAAGCACCTAATCAAGCATGATAGCAAGAAAGTTAAATAAAGAAAAAAGAGTTTAAAAAAATGTGAACGCACCCCCTGTCACCCCTGTACACACCCCAATGCAAATATGTAGTGTAGCGCACGCACCTGTATGTAAACATAAAATTGCACCACACATGTGAAGTATTGTTGTGACCATCAGAATGAGAGCAATAATTCTAAGACCATATTTCACGGTTAACTCTAAACTGCTAACCCTAATAGACTTTTAAAGCTTCACCTATGGAGAACCTTGGATACCATAGATTTATGCGATTTTATAGGCACAAGTCATTTTAAAGCTTCACATACTTGGTATGGATTTACTTGAAGCAACCGCATGTTTTATATTCTACCAAAAATTGGGTATACCATTTTGTTTGTTTTCACTTAAATTACTTTTTAGAGTATTTTTCCTGAGCAAGCATTTGATAAATAACTGCGCCAATATCTTGCAACATAAAAATTGCAGTGGACACTATTTTATTCTCCAAGGTCTCTGCTTTCAGAAAGTATAGAATTGTTTGGGGGTGTTTAAGTAATTTTTTGCAAAAAAAGGAAAATTTTAACACTTTAAAAATGACACAAAATTAAAAACATCGCCCTAGTAGACAAGTGGTTAAAAGATACGGGAACCATTTTTTATTGCTGCTGATATGTAGTAACTATGGAAAGTCAACTATAAATGGAAACTAAAGAGGGAAGTAGAGGACTGCCAGACCTGGAGACCTCTCATCTTAAAAACAGAAGTGACATAATGTGCAGTTCTGCTGTTGCTGGGAAAATGGTCAGACAATAACTCTTGTGTATCTACAAGCTTCTTGTAATAATAAGCAAGTATTACTGGCTTGCTGTGCAGGACGCTTAATATAGAATAAAAACTCATTCATTTATGTTAAGTGACACCCCTTATTGTTCAGCTTAATAAATAAAATATAGTTCATAATTCTTGCAAAAGGGTTTCTTACTATCAATTCATTTTACCTGAAGAAACGTGCTTTGAAAGCTTGCAAGACAATCTTTTTAGTTAGCCAATAAATGCTATCATCCTAAATCCTAACTTTAACTTTGGCTGATGGCTAACATGGTACAATACTCTACTACTGCTTGCAGAAGGAAGTAAAAGATCACTGAGAAATATCACATTTCATGTTTTTAGAATATAAGGAAATCCTTGGGCTAACATTTCTTTGATTCACACAGTTGATACCATAAATTACATTAAGTGACTCTTTTTAACACATAGTATGATACGCTTTTGAAAAATGAAAGAACAGAGGTGTTCATTAACTACAGGACAGTCAGTTGTCAGGGAAACCATCTTACAGTCTTTAAATGCCACAAAAAAAAATATGGCTTTCAGGTTTTGTCCATGAAATGTGTTAAAAGGGGTCATCGGAGTCCAGTGGAAAACCATTATTAAAATCTCCTCCTTTATGAGGCAAAAAAGACTTTTAGCGTATAACTGATGCATTTTCATTTCACCAACATTTGTGTACATTTTTTTTTTTAACAAAAGCAGGTATCTGTTATTAAACTGAGTATAAGAATTGCATATATTATTGATTTTGTTTTGTTGATTTGCACTATAAATGAAATGAGACAAATTAACGAAAAAATATTTATTTCAATATTGATTCTTTTCATAAGGCATTAGAAAAAGCAATATTAATATACACAGTGCGATAGTAATTGGATTTCAGTTTAGTGCTATCATATCAGTATAAGATGAAGTCTTAAGAAAAGAGTTCAAATCGGTAAAAGATGAAGTCTGTTTTCTGTATCAAGTATGGCCATTAGCATTCAATAGCTGTTGTTAACTGTATATTACACTTGTAGTTATCTGTATTGAAAGGGATAGACACTATGGGGGAGATTTACTGGAGCACTCAGAATCTGTTGCAGCTATACATGGTAGCCAATCAAATTCTAACTTCAGCTTGTTCAATTAAGCTTTGACAATAAAACCTGGAAGCTGATTGGTGTCACGCTTTCATGCACATCGATCCGGTGCCGGGTTTTGTCTCCTGTCCGAGTTTCTTGGGTTCCTGCCTATCCGCCTTGAACCTAGGTATTTTTGTCACTATTGCACCTTTGTTAGTGTTCGAGCAACTAATCTTTACGTCAAAGCCGGACCCCTCTGTTCCTGTGGTGTTTGTCGCTGTCTTAGTATTCCCATATTCTGTGTGTTGTTTGATCCTGTCTTTGTTCTCAGTGTTTTCCCTCTGACTGTGCAGTTATATTCCCTTTGGCTTCTGTCTGTGGATCCCTCCATTTCCTGTTGCTGTGTGTGTCTTTCTCAGCATTGTTTCTTGCTGTTGTTTGCCTGCAGACCTTTCCAGCTTTCTAAGTCTCTCTCTCTCTCTGCACCATGGCTCAGCATCCCCACTCTCTCCTGTGCTTTACACTTTCTTCCTGCATCCTCTCCCCTGGTGTCCCTTCCTAGCTAGTTGCAGAAGATCTCCTTGGTTCCATGTCTCCTGTGTGTAACCCGTGTCCTTCCAGTGTGCTATTTGGTTGCACTGTGCCTGCACGGATATGTTAGAGAGCCGCAACCTGGGGGCTGCCTTGCAGCGCAACATCCACTCCTCAGGTGGCTCTGGTGAAGACTGGGTAGCTCCTTAGATCCCGTGGTTCTGGCATACCTCCATTTGCATGTAGTTGCACTGCTCCCGCATCTGGGAGGACTGGTACCCGGGTACACCTGTTTAGTTATTCCTTTGGACCGTTAGATCTTACGTTTACAGTCACAGGTGGTCCTACCCTCTGATTGTGACAATTGGTTTCTGTGCAGAGCTGCTCCAGATTTTGCACTCTCCAGTTTTAGTAAATTACCCTCACTGCTCTTTAGGCTGGCCATAGATACCAAATGGGCATTATCCAGCCAGGCTATTTTCTTCAAAATGGTTGTAAATTTTAGATGTGAAATATGAAGCATATCCCTCTATAGTGTATACTTGTCTCAATCCAAAGCACTATGTGCCATTTTTTCTGCTGCCTCATTCCTCTGCTATCAGCATGAGTCACTTCTGATGAGTTTTCATGACTCCAAAAAAAAAATGATAACAGGGGAGGGACCTCCAGCTGATTGACAGCCTCAGCTCTGTTCCTGTGTGCTGTATGAAGGGGGGGTGTGTCCCTTCCCTCCAATCAGCTTTCAGAGCTTTTCTCACTGATGTAACTTCAGCTCTCTACCCCCTGCTTTTCAGAGCTGAGAGATTCTGTGTAAATTCTGCACTTTAAATGGATGTAGGGGAAAGACGGCAGAAGATAAAAAGGTACAACTTATGGAGGAGGATTTGTTTATTCTCTGTGATTCACCTAAGGCCAGTCACTTCACTGGGTATATGTAAGGGTTTGCAACCACTTTAAGGGAACAATTGATTGGACATTTTTGAAAAACTGTCCATTTGTTATTATTCCTCTAAAGATAAGCTGGTGCAAGTGGTGTCTTATCCCTGCTACCTTCTTTATAGGCATGAAAATCCTCAGGCAATCAGAGCATATATATGAATGGTTGAATTTAGCAAACAGACACTTTCTGAATGCTTACACAGCCACCTGACATCTATGGAAAGTTTTACTTACCCAAAGCCAGGATCACCGCTTTTATAGAACATTTTATTGTTTTGCTTGTTCTAAACGTACTTACTATATTGTGACAATGTTTAAATAAGCGTACTGTATTTCAACCAATTGTAGGAGAAAATGTGTTGTTGACAACAATAGGGAAAAATCACTTCTTTGCCTTCACTACCTATCAGCACAGGTCCAAGCCTGAGAGTAGATCTGTTTCTGCAATTGGAGTTGCCATACTATAGAACAGTGGTGGTCAAGTTAAAAATAATAAATGGCCGCAAGTGCAGCCCCGGACACTTACACAGGGCCACACATTAACAGCACATTTTTGTGCCTTAAAGTGCATAGCATTTAGTCAAGAAACCTGTTCAAAATGAATTGACTGTAATGCACCTCAATGTCCCAAAATTTTGGTTTTGCTTTTTTTTTTCTTTTTTTTTAAGGTGCTAATAACAAAAACCTTTCAGCATTGGTGTCAGTGACTGTAATAATGACCCCCAGCATTGGGTGTCATTGACCACTATAATAACCCACAGTATCTGTATCAGTGGCAGTGCTGTTATAGTATATATTATAGTATAAGTTCAGTTTTTGGAACATGCTACATGTTCCACCTATATACAGGCATACCCCACTTTTAAGTACACAATGGGGTTTATTTAATAGAGCTGGAAAGTGCAAAATCAGGCTCACTTCTGCATAGAAACCAATGAGCTTCCAGCTTTAGTAAATAAACCCCATTGTGTACTTAAAAGTGGGGTATGCCTGTATAGGGTGAAACATGTAACGTTGCAGCTCTTGCCGCCTCTCCCCCCATCCACTCCTTAGTGTGACAGTGGATGTGGAATTTTTGTCACAATTCGGCTGCATCATTCATTCACAGTTTCCAGTGAGTGAATGAACTACCTGCCACTGCGGCAGATGGCTTGTAGTTCTGAATGAACTGTGAGGGCGTTTATGAGCACCCTTGTAGTTCATTCTCAAGCCCTGCAACTTTGAAACTGACAGCCCATGTGGAGGTACGAGCTGAAAGCTGCAGGGCTTGTCTGCAGAAGACTGATCAGGGGTGCAATGCTTTCCAGGCTCCTGCGGAAAAAAATGATAAATGCACATTTTTTTTCTGCAAAAATATGTGCATTTATTATTTTTTCTAAAAAGGTGAACACTTTACTGTACTTTAACCCCCCCCATACTTTGTGCTCAGTAGCAGTGCTTTTTGTTAGTCAGCTGCAGTGTTTTTTTAACAACCCCTCATCGTTGGTAAGTTACGTTAACCCTCCCCTGGCATTGGCAGGCAGTGCAGTGATAAAGCTATACTGTACTACTTTTACTGTGGCTGGAGATTACGCTGCTTGACAGTATTTTATATTTCAGTGGCAGATGGACCAAGATTTTGAGAACATTTCCTGCTGCTATAGAGTGTGTTTAAATTTGTTCAGTATTCAATGGTCTTTGCAGGGAAGATAGGGGAGACATAAGGGGTCTAATAGACCCCTGATATCTCATTAAAAAGAATCTGTCATTACAGTGTTCTATAAGGGGCTATTGTTTGTAAATTATAAAAATCACAATAAACTTACAGTATCACAGAGAAATAACATTTTGCTTTGAAATATTTTATCTAGGTAATCTGACCTATTAATTACACCGTCTCTCTTAACTCCAACAGCCTCTTCGAGGAAAAACCCCAGTAGACCTCATTACAGTTGATTCACTGATAGAGCTTCAGGACTCCCAGAACCCCTTTCAGTACTGGATAGTCAGTGTGATAGAAAATGTGGGTGGAAGACTACGACTGCGCTATGTCGGATTGGAGGAGTCAGATGCCTGCGATCAATGGCTGTTTTACTTGGACTGTAGACTTCGACCAGTTGGCTGGTGCCAAGAAAACCAGTGCAGGATGGAACCACCTTTGGGTATGTTATGAAAAAATGCTCAGTCTTTCTTCTCAGTGGAGCACCAACCCTTTTGTCACTGCCACATAGTTTTTGCAACCGTTCACAAATACAATGGGACAGAGCTAGGTGAACTGCTACTTAAACACTATTTTTCATTAGTAGTCTATTTTACTGTCAGACACTCAAAAAAACGTAACCATCTGATCTCATCCAGCCTGCAGTTTGAGATCTGTGCAGTTATTGGACTGCTGCCACGGATTTAATATAAAATGTTTCATTTCAAATAACAGTTCATGTCCAACAGATTGTTGAAGCCCATGTCAACCAATTAAACATCTGCCTTTAGTAGTTACCTGCTAAGAGCAGCAGATTGTTGAAATGTGACTTCAGTGTGTTACTACAAATATATTTTTTCCCGTAGATTATTCATTTGTGGCTAAACAAGGATGATATTCCAAATCCTGCTGTATACCATACTTCACAACTGCTCTGACTTTGGACCTGTGTGCTGCAGCCCCTCTCAGTACCCCCAATACTTACCTGAGCCCCATCTCGATCTAGCGATGTTGCACATCTCCCTCCTGATTGGCTGAGACACACAGCAGGCATCATTGGCTCCCGCTGCTGTCAATCAAAGTCAGTGAGCCAATGAGGAAAGAGATGGGGCGGGGTCTGAATAGACACACAGTGATGCTGCATGTGAATGAATGCTGCATGTATGTGTGAGCCTGGTGTAATTGGATTAAGGTGATTTTACTGCTTGTTTGAATTATTAAAACTTAATTAAAAAGAAGACACGTCACATCTTTCCCTACAGCAATTCTCTGCAGCTGCCACCTGCGTTCCAGTGCAAAACTATTTTTTTCTGTGTGCCCATGCGAAGATCGGCGGTTTTCTAGTGCAGAAAAACGTCAGTCTCCACACGGGTCTGAATGAAAATGAAGGAGGCATGGATTTGGACCAAGAATTCTTTTTATCTATAAATTGTTCGCTGTATGTGTAAATGAGCATTGTTAACTAAACTTCAGATTTTATTGAAGTTTGTTAGAGCTGCTCCCTCGTGTGCCTTGTGCACGTGTCATCGTTAGAATCTCAATAAAAAGACACTCCTTAGTCTCTTATCAGATTTTTAATGACTGGGTTATTTAAGTTACTTCAGTTTAGTCATAATTCATTTCCTTCATGTGTCTGTTTTTAGAGTACTGCGTGTGCACACAATGTGGAGGTTGAAGCTTATGTTTATTAATATCAACTGTGCAATATAAATCATCCCCTTCATGTGCCTGAATAATAAAGGTCCTAGTTATGTCTCTCCTTGCCTTATTTTTTTGCCATTGCACTGTATTCCTTAGTTTCCTATGATCTATTTTAACTTTTTAACTTAAAAACGCAATTGCTTAACTATGACCACTGTCCAAAGCTGTGGATAAAGCTTGTGAAACAGGCTACAGAAAAAAAGGCATGTCATCCTATCAGCCAAAATATTTGAAACTCTGTCTAGCCAGTCTTATGGTAAATATGTCATTTACCAGCCCTTCCTTTTCTGAATGAACACAGTGAGTGATCAGTACCGATCGATCCTGTGTCCATTCATGACTGAAGCATAATAAACTGTGTTCACTATGCTTTAGTTTGTGAATGAACAGGAAGCCACTCAGCACAGAGCATTTCCCATTCATTCACTGTCCGGTGAAGCTGAGGCTGCAGAGAAAGTGACTGGGGAAGCTCTGGCCTCAGTCCCTTTCTCTGTCCCAAAAGTGAGACATCAGGGGTCTGTTTAGATTCCTGATATTTCACCAAAGCCCCGCAATGGGGCTTCTAAATAAAATTGTGTGTTTGAATCATATGTGTTTGAGCTTTGGGGTGTACACCTATGCTGTTAATCAAAATAACTTGGTCACTGACACATCCCAGCCTGCCAATTGGAAAATAAAAGAACATCTCCACACGCTGTTGAAGTCATCATACTTCTCAATTCTACTGTAAGCAAGCTTCAAGGATTATCGAGACAGCACTGTGCAACAGTAGTGCGTTATAAGGCAGGCCAAAATATTTATACCAAACAGTCTTGGGCAGTGGGGAAGGTCCATAAACATATAAATTATTTCTGATCCAAGCTTTAACTATATATGAGCAAACTTTCTTTAATGCCTGCAGATTCATTTACTGGTTTTAGATCAGGCTACATGCATATTAGCAGCCATCCAAGCTTCAGAGACCAGAAATTCTAAACAAATTGTATTTAGATCGCTGAATAACTATGACACTAAAACTATAGAAAATGTTTCTTTTTATAGGAATTCTTTTAAATATATGACAATCTGCTACTAATGAGAGAATGTAAAGGCATTGTACACTTTTAAATGTTTTTGTTGTTTTAAAAAGCTGCAGTGTAGTTGCATTCTATGTATCATTTGCCTTACCTTGTAATGATGGGCTGCAATTTGTAGCGTCATGGTTGATCAATTTCTTATGTCCATGTATTCATTCACCTAGCTTGTCCCTAATCATCAAAGAGACAAGGCAACTTCCTGTTTCGGTGCACACAGTGTCCAATCCATGCCTTTGCCATTTCCTCTGTGTTGCACAACAAATGTGGGGATATGATGAAAACATTTTTCTTCTAGTGTAGAGATCTCTGTTAATTGCTGTGTGTGTTTGTGTCAGATTTAATTACTATGTAGCTCTCACCTGCAGAGTAGGATATGTGGGATATGTAGTTTCTTCACAGGAAATCCCAGTTCTTAGACTATAGAGAGGGAGGTCTTGCATTAACCTGTGCAGTGTCATGCCATAAACCTCATCTTTGCACACAAACACAACAAATCTGACTATAGAATGAGAAGATTTACTTTACTATAGGCTGTGTATACAGGGTGACTAATGACACTATAAAATTACATGATCAATGCACATCTGAAAAACACAACGTGCAGGTAGGAAGATTTGTAATGCCTTTAAGGGATTTTTATAAGCTTGACCCACATTTAGCCCCAAACCTCTAACCTTCTAAAGCATAGCCCAACATTAGTTTTTATTTTATCTTGTTCCTGTAGTGAGAAAAAAAAATTATTACATCCAGTGACATCATCACCAGGTTTGTAAAATTCTAGCAGGGTCAGCTTTTGAGAGGAAGAATCGACAATGACTCAATGTTTCTAAAATTAACATTTTTACGAACACATTATATTCCAGAAACAATACATTTTATTTTTGTAAAACAAAACAAAACAAAACAAAAATATATATATATTTAAAGCTATATAAAATTTAAAAGAAATTGTAAGTTTTCTTAAATTGTAAAATTATTGTGTGTGCATGGTATGATCGATTAATTGAATACATCTTATATTTTAGACATTTGTCCGCTGAAGACTATAACTGAATGGAAATGTGCTCTAGAGAATTCCCTGATAAATGCTGCAAGTTGTCCTTTACCTGTTGAAGTTTTTAAGGTAAGAGACTAAGAGCTTCCACTTCACCATAAACTGGTTATCCTGTACCCTGTGCACTACTTTACAGAAGACATGGTACCCAGACTCCAAACAGGTGTATGCGAGCTGCGTAAATGAAGATATTAGGTTAGAGTGTATGTAAACCCACAATGTATGTTTGGCATCATGCCTCACTATATACAAATTTCTTAAATGAATTGTTTATGTGAACCTGTTGCAAAGTTCTTTAACTTGAGATCCTGCCAGTAACAGCACTTCCTGTTGCAGGCTGGCAAGCCTAAACTACTGCCTATACTTAGCAGCAGGGTTGTCAGCCTGCTATGAGTGTTCCTTCAGTTGGTCATTGGGCTGCCTGTTTAAAAGACCTAAAAAGGCAGCTCAGTAGCCAAACGAAGAAGTGCACAGAGCAGACTGACTATGCTACTTCTAGGGGTTGATTTACTAAACACAAATAGACTACTAACTGTGCAAGAGAAGTTCCACCGTGCATGGGAATGTCACAGACCTTACTGAATGAGGGGAAGCTTTGCTGATGTCCATTAGGGATGGGCCGAACACCATCCTGTTCGGGAGTTCTGCTGTAATGTTTTAACCCGAACACCAAACCCCATTGAGGTCTATGGGAGCCAAACAGGAGAAATCAAAAGTGCCCATTTTGAAGACATATATGCAAGTAATTGGCCGTAAAAGGGGTATGGGGGGGTCTGGGTACGGCCCTAGGGGACATGTATTGATAAAACATTTTTTTTTAAAAACAATAGTTTTTTCAGGTGCAATGATTTTAATGATGCCTAAAGTGCAACAATAAAACTGGAAAATTCCTTTAAATATAGTGCCTGGGGGTCCCCTTAATATGCCTGCAAAGTGGCGCATCTGTAGCATGCAAAAAACATGCTACAGCAAAAATGAAATTTCTAAAGAAAAAAAAACGAGTCAAATCCCATTTAAAATTACTCACGGTTACAATTTCCACCACCTGGCTATTAAAAAAATAAAGAAAAAAATGGCTTGGGGTCCCCCCCCAGTCCATACCAGGCCCTTTGTGTTCCTGTTACCGGCGGTTAACGGAAAGCTCCCAATCACTTCTTGCGATCGGGAGCTTTCCGATCATGTGAGCACCATGACAGCCAATCACAGTAGTCACATGATCATAAACCTCGCCCCACCTCCCGGTATCTTAAACCCCTTAAAGGACTGGGAGGTGTTGGCTCCAAGGGGTTAACCACATTCACTAAACTGTGGGGAAATTCCCTTGCACAATACAACTTTCCATTGCAAAGTGAACAGCCTATTAGTGTTTAGTAAATTAACCCCAGTGGCCTATAGTTGTCAGCCTGTGCAGGAAGTGTGATTAATGGCAGAATCCCCAGGAAAGAAACTCTGCAACAATTCACAAAAAAGGATTTTCTTAAAAAAACTGAATGCAGTGAGACATGATGCCAAACATGCTTAAAAATAGGCCTGGGGTTTCCCCCTTAAATTAGATTAAAATAAACTGTGTTTTTTTGGTCTGTGAAGAAAGTAGTGATGTGCTTGTGTTTACAGAATATCTCTTGTATGTACAGTATATCTATTGTATGTATGTATATGGCTTCTTTTGGCCTACCTTTCTATAGCCTTAAATGTCACAAAAATTAATGCAGGTATGAAGTGCACATACCTAAAAATACCTAAACATATCTTCATCTTCCCCTAAACCATCCTGTCAAAGTCAAATGCCAGGCCATTCTGACAGGCACAGTTCTGAGACTCCCGGATAATACCAAAACTTGCTTAAATCTTCCTGCTTCCTGCACGTGCCTATTGGCCAATGAGGCTTGATATAATAATGATAGACCAATACTTATATGTGGGTGGCATGGTTTAGCAGAAAGTTCAGACACTACTTGAGAATGTCTTGTCTCTGTGACTTTTGAAACCCACCGGTACTCAGCAGTAATAGGAGGGCTTGGGAGACTATTTTTGCACAGGCACATGCAGGTGCCTGTGCTTTATACCTAAAGAAGAGTAATTTACAGTTGTTGTAAACCTCTGAAATGAAAAATGAACAGAGCATATGCCTTTATAGTGCGTACTAGCCTCAATCCAAAGCACCAAGTGTGGTTTCTGTCTCTTCTCTCTTCCCTCTGCTATCTGCATTACTCACTTCTGACAGGTTATCTGGACACCACAGAATCTCAGTAGATTGCCCCACCCCCCTCCAGCACACAGAAGGTGATTGACAGCTCTTGCTGTGCATGTTTCCTTATAAGACTGTGTACAGGGAGGTGTGCCATTTCCCTCCACTCAGGTCTCAGATTACACTCAGCTCTCCTCTCAATGCAGTGCAGTGTGTGACATCGGTTCTCCAGCTCCTGCTGCTGGAGCTAAAAAATAGCCTTTGATCTTTGTGTTGCAGAAGGCTGTAGAGAAGACAGGACTGCAGATAAACAGGTACAACTTATGTAGAAGGATTTGTTTCATCTATGTATCACCTGAGGCTGGCCACTTCATTGGGTATATGTAAGGCTGTTTACAGCCACTTTAAATTAGTTTCTATAATGGTTGTACTTTCTGTGTAGCATAGAAGAAGTAGGACAAATTCATGTCTAATGTTAACCTATTACTAGTGGTAATCACATGAGAAGGTGAAAGCATGAAAAGGTAAAATCATGAGAAGGATGCATTTATCAATGGCTGCTTTAACATGGTAAACACTTTTCATCCGTGTGTAGGAGAATGGAAGAACCAAGAAACCAGGAGAGAGCCTGGTCTCATGGTGCCCAAGAAAGTTCCCGCTGATGAGATTCTCACCCCCCCCACAGGGTTGGAATAGACCCATAACCTGTGCATGTTCATGATCAGTTTAAAAATCAATCAACCATATACATTTAATTCCTATAAAGTATAAGATATGCAAAAATAATTGCCTACAGAATGAAAAAGTAATAGTATAAATTATCACTCATACAGATTTTGTTTATTTTCTCTTATTACCCTCTTGAAAATACTGCCATTTACATTTTGCGACTTTCTTTACAACTAGTTTGAATTTACTTTTAGTCTGCTCTGCATTAGCATTAAATGGCAGTTAAGTAAGCTAACAGAACACTTGTGGTTTTACATTTTACCTTCATGTCTCTTTTTTCTGCTCTGCTGATGTCTGTGTTTAACAGTGAATATGGGAGTCATTAGATGGATATATGGTTTTCTCAGGTTCTGAAATGAGTATTTTTTCACAGAAGTGATGTGGATTATAAGAAAATACCAGTAAACACATTGACCTCATAATTCTCTGCATAGTAAAAAAGAATCTAGCACAGGAATGCAATTACATAGAGTGACAGCTGACTTGTTCTGCAGGGCAGGCTCTAAGCTGGACAATAGAGATGAGCTAACGTCTTAAAGTGTTCTGCTCCGTAAGTTGCTCTTTGATCAGCTTCCTGCTACAAATCTTCCTTTTTTTGATTGGAACTAATTTGGAAATGTGTCCAGATGAAAAATATTAGTTGTAGGAACTGAACTACTATTTTTGTTTTATTTTTATTTTTTAAGGTGTTAAACTAGGAGCACTGAGTAAAAGCAAACATTTGCATTTTTTTTTTCACTTTTTGCCTGTGAGTAACTGATGGTGGAGGAAAACATATTAAAAATGCTATTCTAAACATGGATTAAACAGCATTTCTGTGAACTGCATTCTATCTGACCAGTGTTATTGGTGACTGCTTGAAATGATGCTATAGATGACACCAGTAATGTTGAACTGTAGAGCCAAATTATTCTGAAAGCTTCATGTCACAAAGTCAATGCCAACATTTTTGGCCACTGCAGCGATTCTTTTTCAAGGCAACAATAACCAAATCAAAGTACACATGCAGATTATCATACTACTTACCAAACTATCTATATCTGATACCACATTTGCATTGTTGGAATCCTGAGCTCCTGTGTTGGTAGCATCTCTTTATTCTTGATGTCCCCACAAGGCCCTTGACACATGAGTTTATGGATTGAGGGGAATGGATGGAATGAAGGGTTAACACCAAAATCTTAAAACTAAGGGTTTGGGATGTGCAGATCATGTGGACTTTAAAGGGTCCCTTGATCCTCCACTTAAAGTGCTTTTAATTATAAATTTAACACTGAAATAACACTATGGGATGGATTTACTAAAGGAAAATAGACTATTCACTATGCACACACAGTTGCATTCTGCAAGGGAATTATCCCTAGAGCTTATTGAATAAGGTGAAACTCTGCTGACTTCCATCATCCAATCATGTGCATGTATAAATGCTATTTATTATTTTCCTTGCACTTGATTGGATGTGCTTTGCAAAGCGAAGCTTCACCGCGTTCACTAAGCTCTGGGGAAAATTCCCTTGCAGACTGCAACTTCACTTGCAAAGTGAAGAGTGTATTTGCCTTTAGTAAACCCTATGTTTGTGACAATCATGAAAGCTTTTTCTTGTTTATGAAGATAATTAAAATTTGTGGAATTTATATTTTTATTAAGGATCATGCTGACCTACGGAGCCATTCCTTTACTACTGGGATGAAAGTAGAGGCAGTGGACCCAACTGAGCCTTGTCATATTCGTCCTGCAACTGTGACCAAGGTAAGTGTGGCTGACATCAGTGTATATAAATGGCATGCTCTTCATTGAAGCTGCAAAAACCTATCTGCATATTTTGAAATTTATAAAAGAACCATCTGATTTACATTTATGTTTAACATAAAAAGTAAAAGGCATCCATTTTACCACTTTATTTAAAAAACGCGGTGTTCATCTAAAAAAAGGTCTTGAATCTCAAAGCCATTCAGATTTTTTGAAAACACCCCATGGAGGAGGCGTAGGAAGCAATAGGCCAGTCACTGATATTTGCCAAACAATATGGTATGTGCATATTATTGCTCCCGGCATTTTTAGGGGTCCTGTGAGCTTGTAAGCCTAATGAAAGTTGTGTCATAAATGCAAAACTATATATGATGGGACCTTAAATACCCCTCCAATGAACAAATAAAAATGCCAAAATAGATAAAGATAATAAACAAATCTTTATTTCATCCAATTAATATCTAGATAAAAGCATACATCATTTGTACATGGGCATCAATACTACCACTTGACTTCCACTAATTAAAGTAAAGGATGTATGGCATGGTAGTCCTCAGAGATTATATTATGTGGATTGTATGTGACATATGTATTCTCATCTCTAGAGCTACTCCAGTATCCAATTGTACTTATACATGAGATTTGAGGTCCTGAGGAAGCAGATTTTTCAGCAAAACGCATCAACCTACATAATATGATCCATGTCTTTATGGACCTTGCTTTGTGCACTGGTGCACAGTCATGTTGTAACAGGAAGGGGCCATCTCCAAACTGTTCTCACAAAGTTGGGAGCGTGAAATTATCCAAAATGTCTTGGTATGCTGACACCTTAGGAATTCCCTTCACTGGAACTAAGGGGCCAAACTCTAAAAAACAATCCCACACCATAATTCCCCCTCTCCACCAAATGATTTGGGCCTGTGCTCAAAGCAAGGTCCATAAAGACATGCATTAGTGAGTTTGGGGTGGAGGAACTTGACTGGCCTGCAGAGAGTCCTGACCTCAACCCAATAGAACACCTTTGGGATGAATTAGTGCCTGACCTCACAAATACGCTTCTGGAAGAATGATCAAACATTCCCAAAGATACACTCCTAAACCTTGTGGACAGCCTTCCCAGAAAAGTTGAATCTGTTATAGCTGCAAAGAATGGTCCAAATCAATATTGAACCCTACAGAGTAAGAATGGGGTGACATTAAAGTTCATGTGTGTGTAAAGGCAGGTGTCCCAATACTTTTGACAATATAGTGTATTTTTGCATTTATAATTCAGTTCAGGGATGAGACCCTCCAATGGTATTGTTATTAATAAAGCACCATTCCCACACACATAAATATCTAATGAAAGTTGTGCCAGCACTTCATTTAGAATGTTATTTTATCAATCATTTAACATGGAGTAGTTACTTTAAGGAGTTCAACTATAATGGCCAAGTGCAAATCTAATCTAATTTCTGTACTTTTTAGGTTGCGCTGTGCTTGTAGAATTTCAGCAAATTATCTTTACAAAGGAATATGTCAGTGTTTTAGTATTGAGAAGCTTTAGTGCCCTGTGGCTTCACTGTATTTTTAAGCAACAGTGTATTATGCGTTGCATGGTGATCTTTCAGAATAGCTTTGCTACTGGACAGTAGCTGAAGCTAATGAGAAGTACTGTGTCTAGAAGATAAGCTCACTGGACACCATCAGAGAAAGCTGAAATGTTTGTATGTATTTCAGCCCATTTTTTTTTCACTTCAGAACAGTGCAGATTATGGCCTACAACGGAAAAGGAGATGGTCTGAAACATATACAACCACTCCAGCTTTCTCTGATGGTGTCAAGTGAGTGGTTGTATCCAAAAGAGGTCTGTAGGTAGTGCAGATTATAGTCTTTTATTTTTGGCATATTTCAGAATTACTACAAAATTAAGGTCTACCTTATTTGCTGCTCACAACTGCATGTAGTCATGAGACAGATGACCAAGGGAGAGATAAAGTTGATTTACTAAAGGCAAATAGATTGTGTAGTGTGGAAGTGCAGTTGCACTCATTTTCCCAGTGAATGCAGTGAAGCTTAACTTACCCAATCAGGTGCAAGGAGATTAAAAAAACAAACAAAAAAACAGTCTATTTGCCTTTAATAAATCAACCCCATAGTATCACAAGTCAAAATGTGATCTCTCCAACCTTCCACACAACTGCCAAAAAGCATCAAGAGCCAGACAACGCACAGGGCATCCAGGCAGAGATCATATGTGCTGCTTGGAACGTCATCTGTATCTCCCTTAGGTTCTTTATAAATGATACAGACCCAACATTTTTTCACTATACCGAGAAACAACGGTGGATTTTTGCATGTTTATTGCTCAAAATATCTACAGGGTGTTGCACTTCCCATAGAATAAACTCATCTTTTAAAAAAAAAAATATGATGAAACTTTTAAACAATGTTACACGTTGTAGGACATTTTGTGATGTTTTATAATCATGTCTGTTTTAAGTGTAAGTACCTTGCGTCTGCACAGTATAGAATGTTCATTAATTGGCTGTACAATCTGAATTTTAGGTTTTTAACAACCTTTATTTCCAAGTGACTATTGATGATTTGAGACCAGAAGCAAAAAACGTGTCAATGCTTTGCCATGCTGATTCACTGGGACTTTTGCCTGTACAATGGTGCCTTATAAATGGAGTAAATCTCACTCCTCCTAAAGGTATGTAGTGCCATTCTGTTCTGTTAGCCTGGACTCCACACATTGTCATAAGTGCTTTACTTTGAGCAATAACATATAGAAATATATTTATAAGTGTAATTTGATTAACTTTATGCCTGAATATTATGGAAATTCAATAATGACTAATCATCTTTAATTATATGTATAACAATTATTTGTATGGTCACATATAACATTAATTAAACAATGATATATGGTATTTTCCACATATAGTATTCAGTAGTGCAGACTTTTTGGACCTGAAAAACAGAAACCAAAATCAGTTTTTGAGGTTAAAAATGATTTGTTGGTCTCTCAAACCCACTGATGCCACAACTTTTTCAGTATCACAAAATGATGTAAGCACAAGTTCAGAGAAATGGAATCCCACTCAAGAAACCAAAGAGATAAATGGAAGTGACAAATTTAGAGCAGCTACCTTAACTTTGATTAATTATATACTTTGGATTGAAAAAGCTCTCAAGAGCACTCACAATGATTTGTAGTCTCAAGATGTGATTGCATATACTGTGCTGCCATGGATTCCTAACTAGCACAGCATAATCGTGATAATTTCATGAAAATTATCATTGCATTAACAGAAAAAATCATGGAAAAAGTACAGTTGGGGCTCCACAAATAAAGGAGGATTAGCATCTGTGTACATCACTCTCTTTGTGATTTTAAAATTACAAAAGTAAATAAAGATTTGTGAATATCCTAAAGCTAATGTTACACCCAAAAAACAGGGTCCACTTTTTGAATGTGCCCCCCCCCCCACACCTCACAGATTTGACATCTATGATTAATAGTTGGTGCTGCAGTGGAAATCTCTTGGCTCTGTGAGCTACATGCAAACGAATATGAATCCAATGCGGACTCCCTTGCAATTTGTTAATATGACTACTTGCAGCAGTAGGTATGAGTTTATCCTGTATACATAAGTAATTACTTGTGCCCAGAAAGCCAAGACTGAGGAACTTGACCAGAAATGATGCAAACCTGATGGCTGGTTAGTGTTGAGCATAGGGCAGATGACGGCCTGCTGAATTTTTTTTTGTCAAAAGGAAAGGGAAGAAGGCTCTATGGATTAGCTGGAATTGTAACTCACTCCAGGATACGTTGACCACTAGTCTCTGGATTTTATTATACCCCTCTAGGACATTGTCCCCTAGATCTTCTGCAGGAAGCTCTTTGCTTCGAAATTGTACAGATGCGCAGTACAGTGTATTTTTCAAACAAAGTTGGTATTTATTGGAGGAGGGAACTACATCAGTAGGAAGACTAAACTGATAAAAATTGAAATAATATAAGGTGGGTGGCAGAAGCATATCAAAGTATTCCAACCTTTAAAGAGTAAAAGCTTATGGTAATTTCACAGCATTGAAGGTATATAAATATATACACAAAGCAAACCCAAAAGTCACTACATGCTCAGAGACAACAACTTAGCACACAAAACACATCAAATGTTTTGTCTGTGGCATGCCATTGTTTATATTATTATATTTTCTTTTTTAAAGAGGAGTCTGCAGGAGGGAAGGACCTTAGGAAATGAAGGTATAATAGTTTAGGGCAGTTCAAGATTGCTTGACTGTGCATGTGCAGCCTAGTGAAAAGAAAATATTGTTTTTTTCTTATACGTTTGCTGCATTGTTTTATTGAAATCAATAGAATGAAAAACTTCAAAAATGTACAAAAGTGCAAAGAAAGGTAATGTTAGGGCATAGTGGTTATTGCATTAGTGACATTTTCATTTCAGATATGTGAACAGACCCTTTAATCTTTTCTGTTTGTAGGGTATCCAGAGCAGGATTTTGACTGGGCAGATTACCAAAAGCAGTGTGGAGCAGAGGCAGCACCTAACACATCTTTCAGAAATGTAAGTTGCCAACTATTTGGTCTAACTGTTTGACTTCTGTCATATACAGGCCCATTCAGAACAACATATGAAGAGAGAGATTATTTTCTAAGGGTCACTGCACTTAACATTCATTACCTTATTTAGAAAACCAATGCAGCTTTCGTGCCTATGACAAACAAGTCAGATTTTGCCACTTTCACCTCCTTAACATATCTAAATTACGCCCCTACCTAATGAATGACACCACTAGGATATTTAAAAATTGCATTCACGATTAGAATTTTGTTCATTCGGATAAGGAATGAGAAAAATTTTGAGAATTAAAAATTTGCATCCCATCTTAAGTCATTCATGGATGTTGCTGCTAGACTCATCTACTTTACCAACAGCTCAATATCAACTACCCCTCTAGGCCAATCATTCCAGTGGCTTCTGCTCATTCAACAAATAAAATCCACAATACTAATAACAATATGCATAGCTATCCACAACAATGCCCAAGCTACTTCACCAAACTCATCTCAAAATACTGCCCAAACCATGTTCTTCGCTACTTCCAAGACTTCCTGCTCTCTAGCTCCCTCATCCCCTTCTCCCATGCTTACCTCAAGGAACTCCTCTCTCCCATCCTCTGAAATACCATACACCATAAGCTGTATGGCTCTCTCTGACGCTGTCCACCATTAGGCGATCCTGGTAGACTCATGTCTTCATGGTAGCCTACCTGAACTTTTACCTTCTCCATCAACTCATCCCCCACAGCTACCTACTACAATTTGTATCACTTGCCCCTCTCTTTTAGATTGTATACTTTCAGGAGCAAAACACTCCTAACTCCTTTTGTCTTTGGTTGTGTCCTTATAATAATTGTTTAATCGTTTGACTTTAGTAAGTGATTTTTGCTTGTTTGGAATATGTTACTGCAATTTGCACCTTGTTCTGTTTATTGAATATGCCGGATTGTTCAATGTTCTTTAAGGAAACCTGTCATGAAAGAAAAACTCTACCATTGCTGAAATCTTTTACCAAGTTGCTTGACTGTTATGCTGACCTTTTGTTTCAGTAATTTGAGCCACTGATGACAAACAAGTATGACGATAATGTCTTCACACTCTCTTTGTGTATATTGATGTATATATATGTTTCAGGTCAATGCCAGTGGACAGTCAGGCAACTAGCATTTTTTAGACAGAGGTCAGCAATAGCAGCACCCTTATTCATTTCATTACATTTTTATTTTAAACACAGACGAGACTGATCCCTTTAGGACTTCAGAAGGGTGTATCCCCTCTTGGATATCTCCTAAGGCTGGCCATACACGGTTCGGATCTCAGCTGGTTCAGCAGGAACTGGCCGAGATTCGAACAGTTAATGGGCGGGCTGAATGTACCAAGTTGATCGATCGATAAACTTGGGTACAACCAGCCTGCCGGATTCTCTTGCAGTTATCGCTAGCAGCTGCTATAGCCATTTGAGATAATCACTGTCTTCTCCCGTCGGGGACATCTTCCCCCACCTGCCCCCACTGGGAGCAGACAATATCTCGGCAGTAGGGATTCCCCTATCAGCACTGTCTGTGTTGATAGGGGAATTGTGTGAATTTCTTTCCTGCAACCTGTGGTTGCAGGAAATAATTTGCACCGTGTATGGCCTGTCTAACTCTCTTCCAAGTACAATTTCATTTTCAGCAGCCTGTTGGCTAAAAGGCGATAGGAATAATTTTTTTGTATGGTATAGGTCACAAAATGTCATGAATGATATTCTGATAAGCTTGTTTTTGCATGAACCTTACATTTTTTCTTTTTAATACAAACAAATGAAATGTCTTTAGTGTGTGTGTAATAGTAAAAATTTTTTATTAATTCTGAAACATAATCTTGTTAAAATACATGAAAGAGCAATGATTTGATATCCACCCTTTTAAAAGGCAATTGTTATATGATTTATGTAATTACTTGGGTGTTGTTTTGGATTATATGTGTAGTGACATTCTAAAGAATGACGTAATTGCTAACATCTAAAACAAAACTGTTCCAAATTTAAAGTAAAGTTCTTTAGGCTTTATTTTACACAGCCTCTCTTAAATGATCCTCGCCAGCATCGGGATTGCTAACAGACCACTTACCTTTTCAGGGAGTCTCCCTTCCTAGCTTGACCAGTGAGAGGTCACTCCTTTTCTTCTTCTTCGCTAGCAAGTGAATGGTAGTCATGAGAGAAATAGGCTAGAACAGCATACCGTATATACTCGAGTATAGGTCGATCAGAATATAAGCCGAGGCCCCTAATTTACCACAAAAAAACGGGAAAACTTATTGACCCGAGTATAAGCCGAGGATGAGAAATGCAGCAGCTACTGTAAGTGGAAAAGAGGGTCAACAATGCCCATCTGCAGCTGCATGCCTCCCTGTGTCCTGTGCATACCTTACTGTGTCCTGTGCATGCCTCCCTGTGTCCTCTGTATGCCTCCCTGTGTCCTGTGCAGCCTACCTGTGCCAATCTGCATCCTCTCTGTGTCCTGTGCATGCCTCCGTGTGGCGATCTGCAACCTCTGTGTGCCGATCTGCAGCCACCATCAGCGTGTCATAAAAACATACAACGGCCGTTCAAGTGTTCAAAAGCTGCGCCTCCTCCTCGTCTGTGATAGGCAGAACACTCAATTTCCCAGCAGTCAGTGTTCAGCCTATCATGGACATCCGCTCATCCTCATACCACGGATGAGGATGAGAGGTTGTCCGCGATAGGCTGTTTTTTTTTTTTTTTACTTAACTGTCTGTAGACCTGTCCACATTACAATGCTTTATTATCTCCCTTGTCTTACCCAAAATTATGGCCCGTTTAACTTTAGTGCCCTCTTGCTAGTCTGTTTTTGAATTAGGAATTTTGCCCTGTTAACCAGCCAAGCTTTATTACCTCCTGAGTGATAATTGAAATCCACCCACACCCCACCCCTATCAGTATAAGTATAAGCTTCTCTTGGGGGAAGCATTTGCAGGGGGTACACATTTGCAGCTTGACTCTTGTTCAAAGTGGCGATTTCTATAAGTGGAATGCACTTCTGACTCTGCACTTCAGCGAATGCACAAAGCGAAGGGAAACAAGATAAACACTTTGAAAACCACCACACAGACATCAGGTGACCTTGTTTACTCCTTTAGCTCTTTCTCCATGTAACATGCATTCTCTACCACTCCTTTTGACAACTCTGTCCTCTATCCTAAAATTATCTCTCCTTCACCCCTCCACTAAAAATCTCCAAGACCCTGGGGCATGTCCCTTCATATAAATCCCACTCCCATATTATCTCCCTTACCCTATTGCTTCTCCTAACCTCTGGAGATATATCCCCAAACCTGGGCCTCCATCATTTAACTGTACCCCATGCACCCATCACCCTGCACCCTCTGGCAGCAGCCGCAATCAACAAAATTTAGTTCCCATTTCTATTCTTCCCAAGACCAGACTCCCTTTCTCTTGTGCCCTTTGGAACTCCCGCTCTGTCTGCAACAAACTCACCTCTCTCCATGACCTCTTTATCGCCAACTCATTTAACCTACTCTCCATTACCGAAACCTGGCTCCACGAATCCGACACTGCGTCTTCTGCTGCCCTATCCCATGGTGGTCTTCTCTGAAATCACTCCCCCAGATCCAGTGGACGTAAGGGAGGAGGTGTCGGAATCCTCCTAGCCCCACATAGCACCTTTCAGGTACTTCAGCCACCTCCCTCTCTGTCACTCTCCTCTTTCGAAGCACACTGTATTCGTCTTTTCACTCCAATCTCTCTAGCCATGATCTACAGGCCCCCTGGACCAGTATCAACCTTTCTTGATGACTTCTCTGCCTGGCTACCCTACTTTCTTTCTTCTGAAATCCCCACAATCATTCTCGGGGACTTCAACATCCCTATTAATACTAACACTCCTGCCACTTCCAAACTTATCAGCCTAACATCCTCCTTTGACCTGAAGCAGTGGATACATGCTCCTACTCACTCAGAAGGCAATATTCTTGACCTCATTTTCTCTCACCTTTGCACTCCATGCAACCTCTCTAACTATCCATTGCCTCTCTCTGATCACCACCTTATTAGTTTCACTCTCTCCCTTTCCTTCACCTCCTCTCCCTCCAACCGCCTTAAAGTTACCCGCAGAAACCTACGTCATCTCAACGCTTCTCTTCTCTACTCTGCTATCAACAACCTCTAAGACAAAATCTCACCCCTATCCTGCACCAACCTAGCCACTTCTCTGTACAATGCTTCACTCCTAGCCTCACTGGACTCACTGACCCCCCTCACTACACACAGAATCAAGCCCCTACCCCTTCAACCTTGGCAAACAGATGATACTAGAAGTCTGAAAAAAATGTAGTCGTGCTCTTGAGCACCTGTGGCGTAAGACTAAGTCTCAGAGAGATTTCAACCAATATAAATCTGCCCTCCAAAAATATAATTCCCGTGATAATCCCGTCAACTGTTCTCCACCTTCAACTCTCTACTTCTTCCTCCACCGCCTCCACCCGCCAACTCACTCACTGCCCAGGAGATCGCCAATCACTTCAAACAGAAGATTGATACAATTCGCGCAGAGATCTCTACTGTTCCGATACCCTCCACGCTTTACACTTCATGCCCACAGGCACAATCATTACTTCCCTCTTTCAACCCCACCACTACAGACGAAGTTGCTAAACTACTTGGTAATGTCCACCTTACCACCTGCCCTCTGGATCCCATTCCCTCACAAATGCTACGTTCACCCTCTGGCCCTATGCTACACTCTCTAACTCACATCTTGAATCTCTCCCTCTCTTCTGGCATCTTCCCCAACTCTCTCAAACATGCACTTGTCAGACAAATACTTAAAAAGCCCTCACTGGACCCATCCAATCCTAACAACCTACGCCCCATCTCCTTGCTCCCCTTCTTATCCAAACTCCTCGAACGTCTGGTCTACAACCGACTGAGCATCCACCTCGCTGATAATAACCTTCTTGATCCCCTTCAGTCTGGATATCATCCTCAACACTCCACAGAAACCGCTCTCCTAAAACTAACAAACGATCTACTAACGGCCAAAACCAGTCAACACTATTCTGTACTCCTACTCCTGGACCTCTCTTCTGCCTTTGATACGGTTGACCACCCCCTCCTCCCAAAAAACTACACAGCTTTGGTCTCTGTGACTGTACACTTCGCTGGTTCTCTTCCTACTTATCCAACCGCACCTTTAGTGTTTCTTACAACTCTACTTCCTCCTCTCCTCTTCCTTTCTCTGTTCGGGTCCCCCAGGGTTCTGTTCTTGGACCTCTCCTATTTTCAATCTACACCGCCTCCCTGGGTCAACTGATAGCCTCCCATGGCTTTCAATACCACCTCTATGCTGACGACACCCAAATCTATTTCTCTACCCCTCAGGTCACTCCCTCTGTCTCCTCACGTATCACTAATTTACTATCGGATATATCAGTCTGGATGTCACACCACTTCCTCAAACTCAAGCTATCCAAAACCGAACTTATAATTTTTCCTCCCCCATATGCCCCTTCCCCTGATCTCTCTGTCAAAATCGATGGCACAACTATAAGCCCATCCCCACATGCCAAGGTTCTAGGTGTAGTCCTAGACTCTGAACTCTCCTTCAAGCAACACATCCAATCACTGTCCAAATCCTGCCGCCTCAACCTCCGTAACATCTCCAAAATACGCCCCTTTCTAACCAATGACACAACAAAGCTCTTAATTCACTCGCTGGTCATCTTTCGCCTCAACTACTGCAACTCCCTTCTCATTGGCTTACCTCTACATAGTCTATCACCTCTTCAATCCATCATGAATGCCGCTGCCAGACTCATCCACCTTATCAATCGCTCTGTGTCTGCCACTCCTCTCTGTCAATCCCTCCACTGGCTTCCGCTTGGCCAAAGAATTAAATTCAAAATTCTAACAACTACGTACAAAGCCATCCACAATTTTGCCCCCAGCTACATCACTAGCTTAGTCTCTAAATACCAACCTACTCGTTCTCTTCGTTCCTCTCAAGACCTCCTGCTCTCTAGCTCCCTTGTCACCTCCTCCCATGCTCGCCTTCAGGACTTTTCCAAAGCCTCTCCAATCCTATGGAATGCCCTACCCCAATCTGTCCGCTTATCTCCTACTCTATTAGCTTTTAGATGATCCCTGAAAACCCTTCTCTTCAGCCTATCTTACCCACACTTAACAACTGTATTTTCATTTTTTCCATCAACTCATCCCCCACAGTTATTACCTTTTTGTTTCCACTTGACCCTCCCTTCTAGATTATAAGCTCTAACGAGCAGGGCCCTCTGATCCCTCCTGTATTGATTTGTATTGTAAGTGTACTGTCTGCCCTCATGTTGTAAAGCGCTGCACAAACTGTTGGCGCTATATAAATCCTGTATAATATGATAGTAATAATAATAATTTGCGAGAAAAACAAAAACAAAAAACTTTTTGCACTGCAACATAACACATAAGGTAATTTGGCCTGTTTATGCTTTAGAACTGTTTGGCAAAGCTGTCCAGCTGGGGCTTGTTGTTACATTTTGCCTCCTTTTGAGTCTTAACCAGTTTTAGTGTTGTCTATGATTGGCTGCAATGGTTAAACAATCAGTGCGTGAGCACTTGCATGTGGGAATCTCATAGAGTCCGACACTTCAGATTGTATAAAAAATACATTTGATATTCATTCATTCTAGAGCTGGAAGCCTCAAAAATATAGATGGCTTATATCTAGTGCTGAAATTTGAGTCTCATTAGGGGAAACTTGCTAAAACTACACACATTATCTGGTGCAGCTGTGCATAGTAACCAGTCAGCTTCCAGGTTTTATTGTCAAAACTAAACTTCAAAGTTGAAGTAAGCAGCTGGTTGGTTACTATGCACAGCTGCATCAGATTCTGTGTGCACCAGTTTTAGTAAATCCCACCCCACACTGTGTTCTGATGTGGAACTTGGTGGATTTATTTAGCTTTAACGCTGACCCTGATACACTATATCAGCATTTTTTAACCTGGGTGCCTTTAGGTTTCTTCAGGAGTGCCTTGGCAAAATGCCTAAAAATTGATCAAAATTGTATACAAGCCAGCAGGTGGATCAATTCATTATGCACCATTACAACTTTCTAGACACTGGCATCCTAACAACCAATGATGTCATCAGTTAATAAGGAGGATGTCTGTCGCCTCCACAGAATCCTTGTTTGACCCTCCTCTGCCTCTCTCCATCATCACTGGGGTGATATTAGCTGACTGATGGCGAGAAATTGAGTGAGAAGAGAAACATTGGAATACTAGTCAGTACCAGTGTACAAAAGTGTATTCGCTTTGGAAGAATAAATCACCTCTAATGTTGGGTGGTCTATGTGTGGATGTTGCTGCATTATGTAAAACTATTAGAATAGTTTTTTACATTTTAGAATGGGGTGCCTCGAGACTGTCCATAATTTTAAAGGGTGCCTTGACTGAAACTAAGTTGAGAAACACAGCATTATCTATTCAGATGCAAAGCCACATTTAATCATTTGATCATAGTTTGTATCCATCTGTCTGTAATTAGAATAGCTGTACACAACATAGTCCTATGAAAATAGGTTGGTTTGGTAAGAAAAACTTGTTGATTTACTCGACTGTGCTTCACCAAGGAAGCATAATTTTATGTTTACATTCTGTTTAATCCCATTTTTGTTTGCTCTATGTGATTTGTCTTAGTAGCTTTGCATAACACCCATAGCATTTTCAAATAGGAATTTCCCCTTGTCTTGCTTCCTCATGCCTTAGTAAAGAATCTGCATTTAAAGCTCAGTTCTTATATTGTAAATCTGTTTTCTGCTAGAAGTTATCAGTGCTGTAAATTCCACAGTAATACAGGTACAGGAATTTCAGGTACCTGTAAAATAAAGAGGCCACCTTTCTTATTATAATAAACTCAGTTTCTAATGTAACTCATCTGCTATGCTTCTGTCAGATAGAACAAATCAGTTTATCTTGTAAAATTATTTTGAAGTAGCAGGGAGTATATAGTAACCTTGACAAAAGCAGATTTTTTTTTTAACTGTATTTGTACATAGCATTGTACTGCATCTTTCAATAAAATATACTGTAGGTCTAGCCTAGACATGCAATCGAAATTTGGCCAAATTTTGCATCTTTCGGACAGATGTCTCCAAATATCCCAAGAAAAAAATAACGAATAATACGAAAGAAATTATAGTGAAAATAATGAATGAATTTGACATGATTCGTTCATTCGTTAAAGGTCTAATGAAACAGAAGGTGAACTCAGAGTAAATCTTAGTGCAGGTTCATACAGGAGTTACCTGTCAGGTGACTTAACCGCCAGACAAGTTGCGCTGCCTGCATTGCAATGAAACCGTTCTAATAGGAGCGACTCAAGTCGCTCCGACTTAGAAAAAGGTTCCTGTATTGCTTTGGGGCGACTTTGAAGCTGCTTGCATTGACTTTTATACAGAAGTCGTTTTGCAAGCCACGCTGTATGGGGTGGCTTCAGAGTCGGACTAACCGGCACTTACAGTCCAAACAGCTGGTTAATTTTGTGCTGGTGATTGGATTACTGCTAAAGTGCATTCTTGAGAACTGAGTGAGAAGGGTGTTGTATTGTATTTGAGCAGAGGAGAAGAGATATTGTCATTGTGTGTGTTAATGGATTCAATAAACAAAACGACTTTCTAAACTACGAATCGTTATCACTAATATATATACATACATAAAAAACGAATCGATTCGGTATAACGAATATCGACACTCTACATAAATAACGAATTATCCTAAAACGAAATAACGTAACATAACGAATATAACAGAACGAAATTATGTATTTCATGAATGAAAACAAAACTAAATTAAATTTTCCGTTGTGCACAAGTCTAGTCTAGCCCCATTTTTTTTTTCTTAGTTTTGGATAGAATGGGACAGTGGCCCTAGTGACCATTTTCACTGAAAGTGAATTCCCCTCATTTGCTGTTGTGTCACTTGTACAAGAAGTGAAAAAAAGACAGCAAAACAAAAAACTGACAGGTGCTCTATCCACTTCCTACTTTATCCCCCCAAAAAAATTGATTTGGGATAAGTACATTAAATGAATAAGTCAGCATGCAATGGGATCCTACAGTAGCTTGCAGTCTATAGGCTGACCCCTGTGTAATTGAAAGGCAAGCCTGTAAAATATGCAATGACTGTAAAAGGACATCTATCCTTAGCTCTCCAGCAGCATACTGTATGTCTTCAAACTCTGGCTCTTTGCTGCTTCTCAACCACTGCAGCTTGTATTTCACTACAGGATGTACTAGCTGGTGGGAGGAACCACACCTTGTGGTGGAGGAAACAGGTGTTCAACCCATCCAAAAATGTAAAAATACCTGCAGGGACCGGGGAGCAGCAAATTGCAGGAGTTTGAAGACACTAACTAAAGATGCTCTTCTTTTACAGGCTGTGTTTAGTTTGCAAGTCCTGTGGTAACAGGGTCACTTTAAGCAGTGAGAATAGTTGTAAAGAAGTAATATATCAAAAACAAGTGTGAAACACTTCTGACCATAATATTAACCCTTAGCAATTTACTGAAAGTGTTTGTATGATTTACTCAGAAAACCTCTACAACTTGCACTCAGTCATGATATCACATACTGTATTTCTGATTGTCTATACTGTACAGTGGAGACAGAAAGTATTCAGATCCCCTTAAATTTTTCACTCTTTGTTATATTGCAGCCATTTGCTAAAATCATTTAAGTTCATTTTTTTTCCTCATTAATGTACACACAGCACCCCATATTGGCAGAAAAACACAGAATTGTTGACATTTTTGCAGATTTATTAAAAAGAAAAACTGAAATATCACATGGTCCTAAGTATTCAGACCATTTTCTCAGTATTTAGTAGAAGCACCCTTTTGATCTAATACAGCTATGAGTCTTTTTGGGAAAGATGCAACAAGTTTTTCACACCTGGATTTGGGGATCCTCTGCCATTCCTCCTTGCAGATCCTCTTCAGTTCTGTCAGGTTGGATGGTAAACGTTGGTGGACAGCCATTTTTAGGTCTCTCCAGAGATGCTCAATTGGGTTTAAGTCAGGGCTCTGGCTGGGCCATTCAAGAACAGTCATGGAGTTGTTGTGAAGCCACTCCTTCGTTAGCTTCGTTTAGCTGTGTGCTTAGGGTCATTGTCTTGTTGGAAGGTAAACCTTCGGCCCAGTCTGAGGTCCTGAGCACTCTGGAGAAGGTTTTTGTCCAGGATATCCCTGTACTTGGCCGCATTCATCTTCCCCTTGATTGCAACCAGTCATCCTGTCCCTGCAGCTGAAATACACCAACACAGCATGATGCTGCCACCACCATGCTTCACTGTTGGGACTGTACTGGACAGGTGATGAGCAGTGCCTGGTTTTCTCCACACATACCACTTAGAATTAAGGCCAAAAAGTTCTATCTTGGTCTCATCAGACCAAAGAATCTTATTTCTCACCATCTTGGAGTCCTTTAAGTGTTTTTTTAGCAAACTCTATGCAGGCTTTCATGTGTCTTACAGTGAGGAGAGGCTTCCGTCGGGCCACTCTGCCATAAAGCCCTGACTGGTGGAGGGCTGCAGTGATGGTTGACTTTCTACAACTTTCTCCCATCTCCCGGCTGCATCTCTGGAGCTCAGCTACAGTGATCTTTGGGTTCTTCTGTACCTCTCTCACCAAGGCTCTTCTCCCCCGATAGCTCAGTTTGGCCGGACGGCCAGCTCTAGGAAGGGTTCTGGTCATCCCAAACATCTTCCATTTAAGAATTATGGAGGCCACTGTGCTCTTAGGAACCTTAAGTGCAGCAGAAATTTTTTGTAACCTTGGCCAGATCTGTGCCTTGCCACAATTCTGTCTCTGAGCTCTTCAGGTAGTTCCTTTGACCTCATGATTCTCATTTGCTCTGACATGCACTGTGTGCTGTAAGGTCTTATTTAGACAGATGTGTGGCTTTCCTAATCAAGTCCAATCAGTATAATCAAACACAGCTGGACTCAAAAGAAAGTGTAGTACCATCTCAAGGATGATCAGAGGAAATGGACAGCACCTGAGTTAAATATATGAGTGTCACAGCAAAGGGTCTGAATACTTAGAACCATGTGTTATTTAAATTTTTCTTTTTTAATAAATCTGCAAAAATGTCAACAATTCTGTGTTTTTCTGTCTGAATACATTCCGTCCCCACTGTATGTTAGTATTTCATTGCTGTATTATGTTATGCAGATAAAGACTTTCTGACAACGGCTCACGTATTCTCATTGTATTTATAAGACTCTCCCAAAGTAGAAAAGATTAGACTTACAGGCCTGGACATCCTGATATTTAACCACTTCAATACCAGGCACTTTTGTCCCTTCCTGCCCAAGCCAATTTTTAGTTTTCAGCGCTGTCACAATTTTAATTGCAGTTGCGCGGGCATGCTACCCAAAATTTTTTTTATCATTTTGTTCCCACAAATAGAGCTTTCTTTTGGTGGTATTTGATCACTACTGGCATTTTTATTTTTTGCGCAACAAATAAAAAAAGACCGAAAATTTTGAAAAAAAAAATAGTTTTTCTTTGTTTCTGTTATAAAATTTTGTAAATAAATACGTTTTCTCCTTCACTGATGGGCACTGATGAGGCTGCACTAATGGGCACTGATAAGGTGGCACTGATGGGCACTGATAGGTGGCACTGATGGGCATTGATAGGCAGCACTGATGAACACTAACGGGCACTGATAGGTGGCAATGATAGGCGGCACTGATGGGTACTTATGGGTGGCACTGATAGGTGGGCACGGGTGGGCACTGATTGGCACTGATAGGTGGACACTGATGAGCACAGATGGGCACTGATAGGTGGCACTGATGGACACTGATGGGTGGCACTTATGGACACTCATAAATGGCACTGCTGGGCATCACTGTTGAGGAGACATCTGGAAGGCACTGACTGACTGGCACTGACTGGCAAGATTTGTGAGCACTGATTGGCATTATTTGGGCACTTACTGGCATCCCTGGCAGTCTAAGGTGGCATCCCAGGTCATCCATCTGTTGTGGGCATCCCTGGTGGTCCTGGTGGCATCCCTGGTGGTCCAGTGTGGGCATTTGCGGGGGGGGCTGGGCTGATAAACAATCAGCGCAGACCTCCCTGTCAGGAGAGCCACCGATCGGCTCTCCTCTACTCACGTCTGTCAGACGCGACTGAGGAATAGCCGATAAACAGCTCTTCCTGTTTACATCGTGATCAGCCGTGATTGGACGCAGCTGATCACGTGGTAAAGAGCCTTCGTCAGAGGCTGTTTACCGAGATCAGTGTAACAGTGTGTCAGACTGACACACCACACCATTGATCGCCGCAATGCACACCCCCACGGGCGGGTGGCGGCTGTTATCCTGCTGGACGTCATATGACGCCCAGTCAGGATAACTGAACCACCGCCCGGCCGTCATTCTGCTATAGGCCGGGCGGGAAGTGGTTTTAAACATATAAATCTAAAACAAACTTGTAATATGCTGCAGGTTATCAATCCTTGGATGAGGTGGCTATGTTCATGTTTATGTTTAGGCTTCTTTTCCTGGTAACCCTGTGAACAACACATATCCTATCTCTGTTTGGCTATGCTTATTACTTCACTTTATCACATGGAGGTGGTTGTCTCCCAGGTTGGACTTTGAACATTCCTCTCTTCAACCCCATCACATTGGAAGTTGAAGGATTAGTAGTTTACAGGAGGAAGACAATTGTTTGTGCTTTCAGTGCCACTCACATAAATTGACAATGCACTGCATTTCTGTGAAACTCATAAAGTATTTTCTGTACTTGCTGGAAAAAAGAAAACCACTGCAGCCACTAGTTATGAGCCCAAGATACCCTGGTTAGGTACATTTGGCAAATCCAAACCCTCTTTAAAATCAATGGGAGCTGAATCTTAAAAATCATTAATGGCTATTTTTTAGTCTTGTAGACAAGGCATTATCAAACAAAAGGCATACATTAATGGGCAAATAACATGGGGGATGCCTGGAACCTGCTTGTAAAGTTTCACTTTCATAAGATGTATACATCATACAGCAAAACTGAAACTTACAAAAAAAGTTGTTCAGTTTGCTGGTAAATGTTCCCATCAGAGCATGCAGTGTGGCCGACCAGGAAACGAGGGACGAGCATGCAGCCCTCTACCTCCTGAATCATACCAGGCCACATGTCCTCAACATGGGGAAGGTACCTTGCTAGGTGGCTTCTTCCTCGCAAAGCACTTTGTTCTCACAACCCTTGCCTGGTGGTTCTCAGTGACTGCAGATCAGCTTATCAGCAACTGAAAGTCCCATTTAAAATAAGTTGGCCCCCCAAATATTTGCCCACTCCTATGCAAATGTCCCCCCACTTTGACAAGTCTTTTATTAAAACAAAAGCTCAAAAATGTACCGTGATGTAAATCCATTGTCAATCACATCATCCAGCAATGTAGATCCACATCAATCAAGATGAATAACACCAGCCAACCCACCGAAAAAACCCACCGACCGCCAAACTACTAGCCTGTGCAGGAAGCCGCCATATTTAGTATTTGTGCTAAATGGTTCACATCATGCTGCACCTGTTTGACTGTTCACTGAACTCCAGATATGTAGAACTTACACTGAACATTTGGTACCAACCCAACACTCATCCCTAGCAGCCACCACATCTAACAACTAGCAAGCTGCAATATAATACATTTTGTTCTTGGGTCAAGATATCCCCTTAAAGAAATAATTAACCCTCATTTTTAAACACATCTCCAAATCTCACAGATCTGGACAATTGGACCATATAGAGCATGAAAGAGAGACAATAAAAACATTTGTATAATTACTGTATTATTGCTTTCAGAATAACAGATATTCTTAGAAAAGTACCTCTTGCCACTCCTACAATGAAGCTGCATTTTAAGATATTTATATTCCTTTTCATATATTTTATACTTTGCATTTGGAAGTTACTTTGTCATTGCCTTGGTTTCAGACATCCAACTCTCGTGGTTTCACAAAAAACATGAAGCTGGAGGCTGTTAACCCAAATAATCCCTCAGAAATCTGTGTTGCATCTGTGACCAAAGTAAAAGGGAGATTACTATGGCTCCATCTTGAAGGTACGAAATGTCTTTTTTTTTTTGCTGTTTGAATTGTATTTTATAGGCACACACACTTCTGTACACAATAATGCCTTCTTTTGGTATGAAGATCATATATCCAACACATTACATCAGAAAAGGAAAAGGAATTTGTGGTTTTTATTTTTCACAATTGTTGGTTGATAAACAAAGAGCTGTATCTGCTGTAATAAAAATCTTCTTTGATCTTAGATTTAAAAATAGGAAACTATTCTTGAAAATGGAACTGGTAAATGCATGCACTAAATTTTCATGTATAAATCAGAATATTTATCTGCAAATGTTCAGTGTTAAAGCTGAGCTTCATACATATATAAAACGGAATATCAAATTCAGTGATGTATTCTTTAAATATATAAAATGTAAAGCTATTTTACAAACAGTCTTTGAATCTCTTTTCATATCAGCCTGATCAGTGTGACCCTTCATTATCACCTTCGTTGTCACAAGCTGAGGAAAGGCAGCGACCAAGATGTATTGTTTTACTGCAGTAGAAAAAAATCAGGTCACTGTCTGTACTGATTAATGCTGGCCATACACAGTGCAAATTTGCACGGTTCCCCCATCAACACAGACAGTGTTGACAGGGGAATCAGTAATTGTTTTCTCCTGGCAGGGGGGCAGAAGTGGGGGAAGCTGCCGGGAAAAGACGGTGATTATTGCTAGCGGCTATAGCAACCACTAACGTTAATCACAAGAGAATCCAGCAGGCTCGTTGTACCCAAGTTGATCGATCAACTTAGCACATTCAGCTTGCCCATTACCGGTTTGAATCTCGGCTGGTTCCATGTATGGCCGGCCTAAAAAGGCTGTTAAATCTGAATAGGCAAAAATACAAAGCTATTCACAGGTAAAACAGCTCTTGTATGTGTATTTTGAATGTTTTTGTTTTTTTTTTGCCTTGAGTAATAGCATAACCTTGTATTCTTCTTTTGTTCAAAAGTAAAGCATTGCTACCCCATGGCATTACAACCACCCAGGCTCCACCCTATATTCCGGCGAGTGCAGAGGATCACCTAAATCTGGTGCTTGCTGACAATGGATAAAAGTCCCTAAAATGTATGGGTGGGCACTCCCTAGCATTTATTATCACTGCTAAACAATTATCTTAAAGTAGCAGTTATCTGGAGGTTTGGCTGTCATTTCCACGTAAGAATAATTTTACCATCAAACCAGTATTAAACAGTTAATATCAATCCCAGGGACAACGAATGGGGATTGATTTACTAAAATTGAAGAACGCAGAATCTGGTGCAGCTGTACATGGTAGCCAATCAGCTTTTTACTTCAGCTTGTGACCCACAACAGAAATGGCAGGTGCTGCTCAAGGCTCCACCAGCTCCTCCAACAAGGACAGAGCTTGTCCCAGCTCAAAACATGTAGAAGGGAAAGGAAGTCCTAAAAGTCGCACATCCCATCAAAACCCTGTAAGGAAGTGAATGATGGCCTCAGCTCAGCCAGGTTGGAGCCCGGGCTAAGGCTGTCATACACTTCCTTACAGTGTTTTGCTGAGATGTGCGACTTTTAGGACTTACTTTCTCTAACTGAAGCTTATTCAATTAAGATTTGACAAAAAAAAAAAAAATAGAAGCTGATTGGTTTCTATACAGAGCTGTACCAGATTTTGCACTCTCCAGTTTTAGTAAGGCCAGCCATTCAGAGTGCAAATTTATTTCCTGCAACCATTGATTACAGGAAAGAAATTGGCACAATTCCCCCATCAGCACAGACAGTGTTGACAGGGGAATCAGCAATTGTCTTCAGCTTGCGGGGGTGATCGATCAGCTTGGTACATTCAGCCTGCCAATTTACGGTTCATATCTCGGCCAGTTCCTGCTGAACCACCCGAAATTTGAACCACATATGGCCAGCCTAAATCAACCCCATGGTCTTTATCTTCCTCTGTGCAGTCTGGATATATTCTGGATATGTTCTTAGAGCCAATAACAATACCTTGAAGTATGTTTAATGATATATGCTTTTCTATCCCAGGAATATAATGAATAATTGGTGTAATTATCACACCGATTACAAGAAATGGCTGTCATTAACTGTACACACCCATTTAACATTTACTTGGATGTTTATCTCAGGTCTACAACAGCCACCTCAAGAATATATCATTGATGTGGAATCAGTGAATATTTTCCCTGTAGGATGGTGCGAAGCTAATTCCTACCCCCTGAGTACACCACACAGAGCAACTGGTAAGTCTCATACACCATACCAAAAATAACCATGATGAATATATGTTTGTCACTGTGATTCTAGCATATACATTTAAAATATTGCATAGAAATTTAAACATCAAACCAGCTTACATGAAATACATTTTTGATGTAACGTTTATTTTTTTACATATTTGCTTTTCTAGATTTCTTGAGGGTATTTATTGTACAAAGGTTTAAAACTTTTTACTTAGCCATCTTTATGTTAGATTTAACTGATGGGTAAGGATTACTCTGCAGGATTTCCCCAGGGCGGAATAGCAATCGCTTCCAATCGGCAGCAGTACTTGGTACTGCAAATAGAGATTTTCCAACTAAACTGAAAACCCATTGTGCCAGCTGGCACCAATCAATCCATTTTCATAGAGACAAGGAAATTTGTATTTCACACAGTACATTATGGTACGATAAAAGATCACATCCAGTCCTGTCAATGCGGCAATTTAGGGAAGGTAGCATATCCAACTGTCAGTTATTCTTGGTGAGGGATCTGCTTGTCTATGGCTAGGTTTACAAGAGGTTTCATTAGCTTTTCTACTGAGAGATTTAAAGTGGTTGTAAACCTCAGACATGAAAAATGAGCAAAGCATGTCCTTCTATAGTATATACTTGCCTTGATCCAAAGCACGTAGCATGATTTATGTCTGCATGAGTCACTTCTGACAGGTATCGAGGGGGGTGGGAAGGGAGGAGGATTGGAAGCCCCAGAACACAGCCTGGGATTGACAGACTCAGCTGTGCATGTTTCTCTATGAGATTGTGTAGAGCGGTGGCCATTTCCTCCACTCAGGTCTCAGCTGCTATAGGCGCTAGGAATAATCACTGTCTTCTCCCAGCAGGGAGGCAGAGGCATGATGGGACTTGTAGTTCTACAACAGCTGGAGGGCCACAGGTTGAGCACTCATGTTTTAGGGGTTACGCTGGGGTAAAAAGGTTGAGAAAAGCTGTTCTAGATGAACTTATTGCTATCAGAACAGATGAGAGTGCCTCTTGATACCATATGATGTTTATATGTTAGTCAGTTGCTTAGCTGCCTCATGCATTGTAAACTTTTGTAAAGTATCACCAGGGTGTAAAAAATAATAATTACATTATAAAAGGCACAGATTCATTCCTGATTGAAACTAATTGCTCTAGTGAGTTGTAGAATGGTCTTGCTTGTTCCATTTTCTGCACTAATGAACACGTTTCTTAGTATAGTATAAGGAGCAGCAGCATGCTGTTTTTCCATACAGATATGTCAGGAAAAAGCTCTAAGCAACCACAATAATATAGCCGAAGGTAAACCTCCATCCCAAATTCAATGCAGCAGTGACTCCCCCCCCCCCCCCCCGATATTTCATTTCATGCACGCACACAAGAACTGTTCCCATGTATCAAGAAGGAAAGACCGATGACATGGTTGGTAACTGATGGAATTAGATGCCGAAAAATCTTTGTGACAAGTGTTAAGCTCAGTGTTAATCACTCCCTGCCCCCTTCACTATCCATCCATTGCTCTCAATGTTCAATTCAATTTCAGCGCAAAAAATGCAGGTGCAGTTTGAAATCCTATCTGTAATTTGTAGTATTTTCCCCAGCAATTTAAATGATATTATATTTTAGATTTTTTTAATTTAACTATTTGTTTTTTGTCTTTTATCTAATTTGCCTGCAATTGAAATATTGTGCCTTGGTGTAGCCGGCAGTTTAGTAGGCTGCTTGGACAGACATGCATCTCACACCTGTTCTGTTCATCTTTCATCGTATTTCTCATCTTTAAAACCTGTGCGACTAATTGCTGGCCCCTAAAAGGGAGGAAACACATTGTGTGAGAACTGTAACAAGAGTTCCACATTCCTCACTTGCACCAATGGGGTTTTCTGCTAGACCTTGTAACTGGAACTGAGTTCAACACACCAGAATATAAGCTTAATCCTAGTGTGAGATTCCCAGGCATTAAAACACATTCATGCCTAGTGAAAACGCGCAAGGCTTTACAAACTGTGCATGTTTGAAATATGTCTTTTCCCTTGCATTTATTACTAAGCCATTAAACATAAGTTAAATGGAGCATTACACAGATCTCACATTTGGATCTCATGCTCGGATATAAATTACAAGGCACTGCAGCCAATTAAAGCTTTTCCAGTCACTCCTGTAAGTGGCAGTAAAGCGCCCAGATTTTCCACCGTCAACAGAAACAGCCTGGCAAGACCATCTGATCTGAGCAAAAGGGACACTTTCATATTGGCAGGAGCTCCTGAAGCTGTTATGTAATCAGATACACTGTTCAGTGTTTACAGCGAATGATTCATATGGCATAATTAGAGATCACAAACTATACTGCGAGTTTAGGCATTTCATTATGCATTCACTCAAGCATCCCATGACCTCCACACACACAATTAAGGTAATTGTTGACCTATTAAGAGCATACATAACATATGGGCCTCCTTTAGATATGAAATGAATTGCTAATAAGCAACAAGAGAGACTATTTCATATCCCACCTACTATCAGCAATTAAACCTTACACATTAATTGTATCTATAACTAATGGCTGCTGCAAGTTCCCAAATGTCATACTAAAGAGCTTATTATTGATTAGAACGATGGAAAAACAAATTGCAAGCAGTAATGATGTATAATTTATAGCTAGCTGGAAAGCATGCTCAGATCTGAATTTGAATGCATTTGAAGTTTACATTAGGAATATATAATCCTGCTATATAATTTAATATAGGTATTTAGAAATAGATTTGCTTGTCTCCATAATAGTTTTTTTTTTCATATTGTATTAAAAATATACAGTCTACTAAATTAGGCAATGATAAAAATAATTAAAAAGTTAATATTTTTTTATACAATTGAAGGACATTTAGTACTGCTGATACAGTAATGTGAACAAACGGCTATTATTAGCAGGATCATTTTATGACTATTTTAAATGAAAAAAATAGTAACTTTTTTTATAATATAGAAATTAGTGACTAAGTGCAGCGCTGCTCCTATCTGACATATACAGTCAGGTCCATAAATATTGGGACATCAACACAATTCTAATCTTTTTGGCTCTATACACCACCACAATAGATTTGAAATGAAACAAACAAGATGTGCTTTAACTGCAGACTTTCAGCTTTAATTTGAGGGTATTTACATCCAAATCAGGTGAACAATGTAGGAATTACAACAGTTTGTATATGTGCCTCCCACTTTTTAAGGGACCAAAAATAATAGGACAATTGGCTGCTCAGCTGTTCCATGGCCAGGTGTGTGTTATTCCCTCATTATCCCATTTACAAGGAGCAGATAAAAGGTCCAGAGATAATTTCAAGTGTGCTATTTGCATTTGGAATCTGTTGCTGTCAACTCTCAATATGAGATCCAAAGAGCTGTCACTATCAGTGAAGCAAGCCATCATTAGGCTGAAAAAACAAAACAAACCCATCAGAGAGATAGCAAAAACATTAGGTGTGGCCAAATCAACTGTTTGGAACATCCTTAAAAAGAAAGAATGCACCGTTGAGCTCAGCAACATCAAAAGACCCGGAAGACCACAGAAAACAACTGTGGTGGATGACCGAAGAATTCTTTCCCTGGTGAAGAAAACACCCTTCACAGCAGTTGGCCAGATCAAGAACACTCTCCAGGAGGTAGGTGTACGTGTGTCAAAGTCAACAATGAAGAGAAGACTTCACCAGAGTAAATACAGAGGGTTCACCACAAGATGTAAACCATTGGTGAGCCTCAAAAACAGGAAGGCCAGATTAGAGTTTGCCAAACAACATCTAAAAAAGTCTTCACAGTTCTGGAACAACATCCTATGGACAGATGAGACCAAGATCAACTTGTACCAGAGTGATGGGAAGAGAAGAGTATGGAGAAGGAAAGGAACTGCTCATGATCCAAAGCATACCACCTCATCAGTGAAGCATGGTGGTGGTAGTGTCATGGCGTGGGCATGTATGGCTGCTAATGGAACTGGTTCTCTTGTATTTATTGATTATGTGACTGCTGACAAAAGCAGCAGGATGAATTCTGAAGTGTTTTGGGCAATATTATCTGCTCATATTCAGCAAAATGCTTCAGAACTCATTGGACGGCACTTCACAGTGCAGATGGACAATGACCCGAAGCTTACTGCGAAAGCAACCAAAGAGTTTTTTAAAAAGTGAAAGTTTGATGGATGATTGTTAATCTGTCCCATTACTTTTGGTCCTTTAAAAAGTGGGAGGCACATATACAAACTGTTGTAATTCCTACACCGTTCACTTGATTTGGATGTAAATACCCTCAAATTAAAGCTGAAAGTCTGCAGTTAAAGCACATCTTGTTCCTAGAGCCAAAGAATTGTGTCGATGCCCCAATATTTATGGACCTGACGGCACGACTGTGATAAATGGGTGAAATCTATACTATAAACACTATTATAATTCGGTTTGTCCTTCAGTACACTGTATACACTGTATTTGTATACTTTATGTGATACCACAATTCTAGTGCTACAAATACAATATGTGCACACTACAAATTGAAATTAATTATATTCTAGCAATCACTGTGTTGGGCATTGATACTATAACCTCGGTGCTATAAATCCAAAATGTGAATGTAAAACACCATACATTCTCTCATGCGAGTCCATGTATAATAGTGCTGAAAAAGTTAATTTGTAATTATTGTTCTAAAGTGCCAAACAGTATCCCAAAGAGACAGATATTGCACCACTGTGCACCTTATACACTCACTTCAAAGAATGGACCTATATACTATATATCCTATAGGTCACATGCTCTTAACTCCTCCAAACCATACCAACTGTCAGGAATCCGGTTGGAGGCCAAGGTACTGAGAGGGCTCCCCTTGCGGTTTTGTGCAGTGCAACCCTGAAGGGGAAACAGGGAATGCAGTGCCCAGAGAAGCACTGTTTGCCAGTGGCTGTGGTTGAAAGCTTGATTACTGTGGGGCGACTGGAACAAGCGAGATGCTCTGTATGGCAGGTGTGCTTGTGGCAGCGGCAGGTGGTTGGGTGATCCAGAAGGAGTATCAGAAGCCAGGTCGGGGGTCATATACAGCAAGATAAGTCAAGATAAGTCAATAGCAGGTTCGGGATTCAGGCAGTAATACTGGAACAAGCCGGGGTCGGTAATTGGTAAGACAGGCAGAAGCAGAGTCGGTGAGCCAAGCCAGGTTTAAGTAGTGGAGCAGGCAGAAGCAGGTCAGGATACAAGCCAGAGGTCAAACCAGGAAGACAGGATAAGCGGGTAGTTCAAGCCGGGTTGGTAACAGGAAGTCCAAGATCAGAATACGGAGCACAAGAAACACGGGGGAGCTGACGATAATCCAGCAACTCATGGATCTCAGCAGCAGGTTTATATAGGCCAGGAGGCAACATCACATAACTGCGTATGCCCGTTAGCGACATCGCACATCTGCGTACGCCTGTTAGCATCCTCCCTCATCTGCGTACGCCCATTTGGGCAGATGCGCATCTGCCAATACACACGGGAGCGCGCCTGATGGGTGTTGGCAAGATTGCCAGTTCTTTGGCCATTTCCCTGACACCAACTGGTGGAGCTTGCTGTTACAATCCTCCAGTCCAGGGCATCAGTGGGGCTTGTCTCATTTGGAGTTACATAGTTACATAGTTACATAGAAGGTGAGGTTGAAAAAAGACACAAGTCCATCAAATCCAACCTATGTGTGTGATTATGTGTCAGTATTACATTACATATCCCTGTATATTGCGGTCATTCAAGTGATTATCTAATAGTTTCTTGAAGCTATCAATGCTCCCTGCTGAGACCACCGCCTGTGGAAGGGAATTCCACATCCTTGCCACTCTTACAGTAAAGAACCCTCTACGTAGTTTAAGGTTAAACCTCTTTTCTTCTAATTGTAATGAGTGGCCACGAGTCTTATTAAACTCTCTTCTGCGAAAAAGTTTTATCCCTATTGTGGGGTCACCAGTACAGTATTTGTAAATTGAAATCATATCCCCTCTCAAGCGTCTCTTCTCCAGAGAGAATAAGTTCAGTGCTCGCAACCTTTCCTCATAACTAAGATCCTCCAGACCCTTTATTAGCTTTGTTGCCCTTCTTTGTACTCGCTCCATTTCCAGTACGTCCCTCCTGAGGACTGGTGCCCAGAACTGGACAGCATACTCCAGGTGCGGCCGGACCAGAGTCTTGTAGCGCGGGAGAATTATCGTTTTATCTCTGCATTTGATCCCCTTTTAATGCATGCCAATATTCTGTTTGCTTTATTAGCAGCAGCTTGGCATTGCATGCCATTGCTGAGCCTATCATCTACTAGGACCCCCAGGTCCTTTTCCATCCTAGATTCCCCCAGAGGTTCTCCCCCCAGTGTATAGATTGCATTCATATTTTTGCCACCCAAATGCATTATTTTACATTTTTCTACATTGAACCTCATTTGCCATGTAGTCGCCCACCCCATTAATTTGTTCAGGTCTTTTTGCAAGATTTCCACATCCTGCTGAGAAGTTATTGCCCTGCTTAGCTTAGTATCGTCTGCAAATACAGAGATTGAACTGTTTATCCCATCCTCCAGGTCGTTTATAAACAAATTAAATAGGATTGGTCCCAACACAGAACCCTGGGGAACCCCACTACCCACCCCTGACCATTCTGAGTTCTCCCCATTTAGCACCACCCTCTGAACACGCCCTTGTAGCCAGTTTTCAATCCATGTACTCACCCTATGGTCCATGCCAACGCACCTTATTTTGTACAGTAAACGTTTATGGGGAACTGTGTCAAATGCTTTTGCAAAATCCAGATACACCACGTCTACGGGCCTTCCTTTATCTAGATGGCAACTCACCTCCTCATAGAAGGTTAATAGATTGGTTTGGCAAGAACGATTCTTCATGAATCCATGCTGATTACTGCTAATGATATCATTCTTATTACTAAAATTTTGTATATAGTCCCTTATCATCCCCTCCAAGAGTTTACATACTATTGATGTTAGGCTAACTGGTCTGTAATTCCCAGGGATGTTTTTTGGGCCCTTTTTAAATATTGGTGCTACATTGGCTTTTCTCCAATCAGCTGGTACCATTCCAGTCAATAGACTGTCTGTAAAAATTAGGAACAACGGTCTGGCAATCACCTGACTGAGTTCCCTAAGTACCCTCGGATGCAAGCCATCTGGTCCCGGTGATTTATTAATGTTAAGTTTCTCAAGTCTAATTTTAATTCCGTCCTCTGTTAACCATGTAGGTGCTTCCTGTGTTGTGTCATGAGGATAAACACTGCAGTTTTGGTTACTGAAGCCCCCCGATTCACTCGTGAAGACTGAGGAGAAGAATAAATTCAATACCTTTGCCATCTCCCCATCCTTTGTAACCAGATGTCCTTCCTCATTCTTTATGGGGCCAATATGGTCTGTCCTCCCTTTTTCTCAGGAACATGGATAGAATTTATGGAACCGTTTAAATGGACCATCTCTCTATGTATAGGGTGGTACTCCAGATAAAACATAAAGAGATTGCCAATAATTCAATAAGATCTAAATTAAAACCATCCCTGAGGGAGTCACATGATCACTGACACAATGCGCTGGGTGGAGCCTGGTAACGTCACTTCCAGTGTGGATAAAAAGCGGAAATTGAAGAAAAACAATTACTGTGAGTTGCATTGTTTACAAACCTAATGCTGGTCCATTTTTGCTTATAAGTGAGTACAATTTCATTGATTAAAAGTTTTCATTTAGATTTTAGTGCACTATTGGCAATTTTCTTTGTGTTTGGAGTACCACCCTATGCATGAAGAGATGGTTATGACCACTTAAAGGGACCCATAAATCATATCCACTTTCTGAGTAATATCCCAAGAGAGACAAGCTCCACTGATGCCCCGGACTGGAGAATTGTACCAGCAAGCTCCACCAGTTGGTCTGGTTTGCGCATGTGACGTATAATGACCTATATGATATATGTTATATGGGTCCATTCTTTAAGGGGAGCATATAAGGTGCACAGTGGGGGAATATCTGTTAAATACTCTCTTCGGGACACAAATTTTGTATTTACAGCACCGGGGTTATGGTATTCATGTCCAACGCGGTGATTGGTAGAATATAATTAATTTCAATTTGCAGTGCTCACATGCTGTATTTGTAGCACTGGGAGTGTGGTATCACATAGAGTATACATATTTTGGATTGCATGTTGTTTGTATAGCATGTGCTTTTACAGTGTTCTGAAGGACAAACAGAATCACGATAATAGTGTTTAAAGTATAGTTTTTCATCCATTTATCACAGTTGTATATGTCATATAAGAGCAGCACTGCACTTAGTCACTAATTTCTATATTTACCAGCGTGGGAACACATTATAAGTGTCAGCAGCAGTTCTAATTTATGTTGATTAATTATTATTTTATTTTCACACATGTAGTGCATAGGTAATTTCTATCATTATTCACTTTATTTTTATAATATCTAAAGTTTATAAGGTGCCTACTTCCTCCATAGTTAAGTGACAGCTACTAATGATCATTGAACCTTGATGGCTCAATAAAGATATCACTCTTCACAAAGTCTTAAGCTACATGTTGAAATTGGATTGTTCAACCACAATTTATATTTTTCACCTATATCAAATGTCCACTATTTTCATCTATTTCATCTATCCACTATTTTCAATCAACCTCTAGTCAGTGAGTTGCCAAGCATGACAGATAATCCATTTTCTTTCTATCAGATTGTTTGATGAGGTTTCTGTTTTTGATCAGGTTCTATTTCGTCACAATTATTTTTTCATTGTAATAAATCTAGTTCAATCAGTCAAATTTAAGATTAGCAGTCAATCAAATTTGTTAGTGGTAGATTGTATTAGTGAATAAAATCTGGTTGGATGTAACTAAAATAACCTAAATATTGCTATGTGTAATGAAGGAGTGTGCTTCATAGTTACATAGTTACATAGTAGATGAGGTTGAAAAAAGACAAGTCCATCAAGTTCAAGACAAGTCCATCAAGTCCAACCTATGTGTGATTATATGTCAGTATTACATTGTATATCCCTGTATGTTGTGGTCATTCAGGTGCTTATCTAATAGTTTTTTGAGACTATCGATGCTCCCTGCTGAGACCACTGCCTGTGGAAGGGAATTCCACATCCTTGCCGCTCTTACATTAAAGAACCCTCTACGCAGTTTAAGGTTAAATCTAAGTTCTTCTAATTTTAATGAGTGGCCACGTGTCTTATTAAACTCCCTTCCGCAGAAAAGTATTATCCCTGTTGTGGGGTCACCAGTATGGTATTTCTAGATTGAAATCATTTCCCCTCTCAAGCGTCTCTTCTCCAGAGAGAATAAGTTCAGTGCTCGCAACCTTTCTTCATAACTAATACCCTCTAGACCCTTTATTAGCTTTGTTGCCCTTCTCTGTACTCGCTCCATTTCTAGTACATCCTTCTTGTGGGTCAAGACCATAAATAGGGTCCCAGTAACATTTCTATTAGTCCACAAATTTTAAATTACTCTAAACATTTATTTGGATTGTAGTTGCAACATTTTCTCTTGGAGTCCCGGACAACGGGAAAATGAGTGGTTGAGGTTCCTGGGGACACTGTTGACACGATTTTAGAAAATGTTGGAGCACCAATTTGTATGCTGCAAACATCCTTACTTGTAACCATACATATGCAGATTAATATTTACAACAGCAGCCAAAGTCAATGCATCATCCGTATTTTCTAACCCTATTGCAACACTTACTTTAATCATGGCACAATCTGCTTGATATGTGTTTGAAAATTAATATGTTATAAAAATATATTTCACAATCATCTTACAGAAAAATATACAATTTTATTTGGATGTATAATTCATTCTACAGCAGAGTTTAAAAGTGTCAACTAGTTGTATTCATACAGTATATTTTAGTTTAAATAAGAGTAGCCTAGAAATAGAAATCTTAATTATACTGATGGATCTTTGGATTGGAATGCTTTTTTAAAACAAGTATTTCAATATTCTTTTTAAGTGAAAAAGAAGAGAAAGATTGCCGTTGTACAGCCAGAAAAACAGTAAGTTATTTCTTTCTTACATAAAAAAAGATAATTTTTTCTTAAATATTTGATATTTAGTTACCATATCTCTCGAGATATCATTTTATATGCTGCAACAATCTTAAGACCTGGTTCACATTTGTGTGGTTGATTGCCGCTGCAGGTGTGCACTTGTTCCTGCCACCGCAACCACCAGCACAGGAAAAACATAGGAGATGTGTGCGGGTGCCATTAATCCTGATGGCATGCCACACGTACTGGAAATTGCTCCTGCGCTGGTAGCCAGACTGGACTGGCAGTTGCCCTGTGGGCTGCAATTCCAAAAATGGAGCAAGGACCTTTTCCCTGCAATTCAAGAGACACTGCAGCCCAATCAAATGAATGGGCAGCCATGCATGTGCAAAATGTGGCGTCATTGTGAACCAGGCTTAAGGCCTTATGCACACTGGGCATCTAAAACACTTCTTTTAAGGGTGTTTGACTTTTCTTCCTGCCTTTTAACACCCCTACATCTTAGCCCATGGACCATGCACACATACTGTATTTGTTTAAAGACATTTAAAGGCAGAAAAAAAACTACTTGTGAATTCAGAAGAGGAGCATTTGGGCGAAAAAAATGGCAAACACGCATAAACACGCAATAACGTATGTTTGCATGTTAATGCATTCTGATGGTCAGAGTAAATAATTTGTGGCTATAGGTATGCTTTTTAAGCTGCATTTTAGCCCCTTGGAGCAAAGGCGTCACTTGGAGGAAAACAAATGTCCTGTATGCAGGATGTCCAAAGCCTGGTACATACGATGAGATTAGCTCACCCATTTTTTTTTTATGCATACTAGTCTCATATCGATAATGAAGAAGTTACTAAAGTTACGAAAATTCTCGAATGACAGAATAAAAATTTGGAAGTGATGTAATGTATTTTATTGTATTTGCGTTGCATTTTCAGGCGAAAACTGTACTGATTAAACGAAAATCATACGATCTCAAATCATACGAAAAAGTCAGTTAGCCAATCAAGAGAGAGAGGGGGCGGGGCTGAACGGCAGCACCGTGTCTAAATGGACACACAGAGCTGCAGCTCGGCTTGGGTGCCCCCATAGCTAGCTGCATTTTGTGGGGGCACTCAACAGGAGGGAGGGGCCAGGAGCAGCGAAGAGGGACCCGAGAAGAGGAGGATTAGGGCTGCTCTGTGCAAAACCACTGCACAGAGCAGGTAAGTATAACATGTTTATGATTAAAAAAAAAAAAGAGTCTTTTCAATCACTTTAATCATAACTACTGTATGCTTGCATTACATATTATTTAATGTTAGACAATGGAGTTGGTTTTCACTGTGACCAAAAGTGAACATTCTCTACTCGTTTAGTAAAGCTTCTGACAAGAGCAGAAGATTCAGACGTGAAACTGTTTAGACCCCCATAAAAAATAATTAGAAGTGAAAAAAGGCCTTCCTATCATATAGACAATAGTCTGTTCCAGATGTCTTAATATCAGAAACAAGACACAATTTATAAAAGACATTGCATAGTACATTACCATTTACATCTCTAGTGCCTTTTTCATTAGTCTTGACATTACCGCAAAGAAGCCCATAAAGCAGATTTCTGTCCATTACATGCAACATTAAAAAGCAAATATAACTTTTCAGGGTGGAATTAGTGTTGTGTTGATGATTTTACCACCAGTTTTATTGACGTTGTAAAACCAAAAAATTGAACTGAAAGTGGATGAGCTCCAGAGAGGCGATCCTCGAGCAATAATTTTTTTTTCATTCAGTCAACTTGGCAAAGTTGGTATTTGACAGACTATAAAAGCTGTTTAGTAAATGCGTCATTAATGTCAGAATTTAGTGTTATGGTTCTGTGATTATAGAAGAATTTAGCGAAATGGGTATTTTGTGTGTTTAGATTTAGATGAGCCTTATGCATTTTTATGGTACTGTGATTACAATTATTGTAATTAAATTGTACTGTGTCATTTTAAAATGGAATGCATTCAAGTAACACACACATTTATGTTTTATCTGCATGATTCCGAGTCTGTAGCACACAGCTTTTAGGCTCAGTATAATCAACTGTTTCTTTCTCAGCCCTGAAATTAGAGTAAAATTTGGAAGCTGTAGGTACACAGACTTTTTGAAAAACGAATGCCCTTTGTACCGTTCAAATGCTGATTCCACTTTTATTAATGCTATCATGTTCACATAACTGAAATATTGGACACATTAGCTGATACTGCATGATAAGTCCACCCCACATTTAAACTTGGTTTGCTGAAACTCGAGCCCTGTAAAAAAAAAAAAAAAAAAATGTTTATTACAATTTGCAATGTAGCAAAGACTGCTTGTATTTTATTTTTATTTATCTCTTCTTTTTCTATGTTACGCGAAGAACATAATTGTAACTAAAAAATAAATTGTCTGCTTCACTAATATGGAATTTGTATTTGATAGATTGCCGTCCTCAGTGCCTGTAGAGAAAATACCTCATGACCCTTGTCCTTTTCCTCAGACTGATAATTATTCAACAGGTACAACAACTTTGATTAGATTACAGATGCTGTTATAAAAAGATATGTGTGTTAATGATTGATGTGCATTTTTGTATGTTACTGTATATAGGCACTGTGTCATGGTAGGGTTACATTTATTTCTGCCATAAGCTACTTTAGGGAAAGGTAAATCAACCAAAGCTGGGCATGTGAAATAAGTCAACTTATACTATAGGGGTTGATTTACTAAAAGCAAATAAGCTGTTCACTAAGATATTTTTCCTTACCTTAGTGAATATTGGGGAAGCTCTGCTGACTTTCATCATCCAATCATGTGCAAGCAAGAATACTGTTGTTTTTAAATGTTCCTTTGCAGTGTGACTTTTTACCACATTCACTATGTTCTGGTGAAAATTCTCTTGCAAGGTGAACAGCCCATTTGCCCTTAGTAAATCAACCCCTGTAAGTTCCAGCAAAGTTTGTTTTGTCGTTAGGCAAGTGGGCCTGATTTACTGATGTGTGAAGTAAAGTTAATTGCAGAGAAATTTGAGTGCAAAAGCCACTAAGAGCAGCTTAATGCAATTTAAAACCAGCATCTCAGAAGTAGGTTAAAGCAGCTCCTTGTGCGACAAGAAGGTAAATGAATGCAAGTCAAAGCATTTCGGAATCACATGAAAGAATACTGCACTTGACCCAGTAGTAAAGTATGGCAAAAGCTCTTTTTGTCAAACTTCTATTCTAGGTCTAGATCTTTACTTACTAGTGTTCTCCTGTGATCCGGAATCAGCCTCAGCTGATGTCAGAGTTGGTTCTGGCTCTGGAAAAATCCTGACAATAATGTTGGGATCCACCCACATAACTGATCAGACCTGGCTAAGCCTCTGAGCGTGCCGCTAAGAGCCTAAGCTCTAGTATACAACTACGTATGGCCACTTAATAGGAAGTACATCATTTGTATATAATGGCACTTTACATATTTTATTTTCAATGGGCACCCTTATCACTTGCCAACCGCCTAACTGTAAATGTACATCATTACTTTGACGTTAAATACTGAGGTTATGGCAGCAGCTAGCTGCCTAACCTGGTATATTTTTTTCAGTCAGGCGGTCAGCTTTTATATAAAAGTGGTCCCAGCAGCAGATTCACTGCAAGATCACTTTTATAGGCAGTGGGAGAGGTGCCCTCCCACTGCTTACCAGTCGTCTCTGAGCTTACCGGAGCCGTCCGATCCCTCAGATGCCTGGGCAGGAAGCCGAGTGAGGGCAAGATAGCCCCCACTCAGCTCTATGCCCTTGGAGGACTGGAGCAACGTCTGACATCACTTCCGCCTCTCAAGCTTAAAGGGATTTTTTTTTGCTTCTTAAAGACAAAATGAATTTTTTTTTTCTTTTAAAGGTAAATGAGAGATCTGGGGTCTTTTTCAGATCCCTCAATAAAGAGGACCTGTCATGCTTAATTCTATTACAAGGGATGTTTACATAATAGGAATGGAAGTGATAAAAAAAAGGGACAATGTAAAAATAAAAAGTTAAATAAATAAGAATTTTTTTTTAAAGCGCCCATTTCTCTGAGCTCACGTGCAGAAGCGAATGCATATGTAAGTCACGCCAGCGTATGTAAATCGTGTTCAAACCACACATGTGAGGTATTGCCACGATCATTAGAGCGAGAGCAATAATTCTTCTAGCACTAGACGTCCTCTGTAATTCAAAAGGTAACCTGTAAACATTTTTAAAGCATCACCTACGGAGATTGTTAAGTATTGTGGTTTGTTGCCATCCCACGTTCCTGCGCAATTTTAAAGTATGATATGTTATGTATCTATTTACTCAGTGTAACATCATCTTTCACATTATACTGAAAAATTGGGCTAACTTTACTGTTTTTTTTTTTTTTCAATTAAAGTGTATTTTTTCCCAAAAAGTCGCATTTGAAATACCACTGCACAAATATGGTGGGACATAAAATATTGCAACAACCGCCATTTTATTCTCTAGGGCCTCTTCTAAAAAATGTATAATGTTTGGGGAGATCTAAGAAATTTTCTAACATAAAATACAGATTTTTATATGTAAACAACAAATGTCAGAAAAAGACCTAGTCTGTAAGTGGTTAAACATTAACACGCATGTGTCATGTGTATGAAGCATTGAGAAATTGGGTAAAAATGTCCACATTGTCATAATATCTTGTTACTCTTTCTGTTTAGGAACCAGCAATGGAAAATACTGTTGTCCCAGACTATATATCAATCACCGTTGCTTTTCAGGACCATATTTAAATAAAGGTCGGATAGCAGAACTACCTCAGTCAGTAGGTCCTGGGAAATGTGTGCTGGTTCTTAAAGAGGTATGTGGCCAAGATAATTATTTTGAAATAATAAACTGTTTGATTCTTATGTCCAAAAGTGTACATATAGCCAAAAACCTTTGTTTTAAAGTAGAGTAGGGGAAGGATTGGACTTTTATTGCTGCGTGTGCCCCTGCTGGGTAGATTAACCCTGTGTATATATCCAGTTGACCACTGTGAAGATGGGTACTGATAGGAAATCCAACATTTTAGAGCAGTCATCAAAACAAGAGGCAAGGTTGCATTTTCCAAAGAAGACGGTTGCTCCAGTGACAGCTGTCTAACATGGTAATTACCTTCACTTTGTAGAGATTTTCTCTTCCTGTTGCATTTTTAATGCATGACCATGCTAAACAGTCATAGCAGGGATGCAGCTATTATTGTTGTTGCCGTCCCTGTGCGGAGGATGTCCCCTCATTACCTTTCTCATAGACAGTGAGCAAACAGGGACACAGGCAGCAGTAAAAACCTTACAAATGCTCTATTTTCCCAGCTATTTCCACAGCTTTGGCTGGAGTTTTACTTGCATGAAGAATTCCAGCTATAGAACAAAATAACACAATGAGGCTGATTTACTAAAGAAGCTAAAAATGTTCACATAATAAATTGTGTGAGTATTCACTTCCATTATCCAATCATGTGAAAAGCAAATTCCTGTTTACTTATATCATCTGTACATGATTGGATAATTAAAGAGAAAATTGATACAATATATTGTGTAAACATGTTTAACTCCTTAAGTAAATCATCCTCAAGAGTTGATCTCACAAGCCGTGTCTCTACTGTTTTATTCCTAAATGGATGATTTCCTTATTGTGGATTTTATCAATGTGTGTTGTAAAAGGGTGAATTGTTGGCTAATAGTGGGATGTTTTAATGAAAAACATGTGGCATAGTCATAGATAAAGTATCTTATATATTAGCTTTAAAACTTTTGGGGGATAAGTCGAGGTTTATATCTGCAGATGGATTTGCAGTTTTCATGTACACTGGCTCTGAGTTATGTCTCGTACACACGATCGCACATTCCGACAACAAAATCCATCGGATTTTTTCCGACGGATGTTGGCTCAAACTTGTCTTGCATACACACGGTTACACAAAGTTGGTCAGAAATTCCTAACATCAAGAACGCGGTGACATACAACACGTACAACAAGCCGACAAAAATTAAGTTCAATAGCCAGTGCTGCTCTTCTGCTTGATTCCGAGCATGCGTGGAACTTTGTTTCATTGGAATTGTCTACACACCATCAGAATTTACGCGAACGGATTTTGTTGTTGGAAAATTTTAGATCCAGCTCTCAAACTTTGTGTGTCGGAAATTCCAATGGAAAAAGTCTGATGGAGCCTACACACGGTCGGAATTTCCGACAACAAGCTCCGATCGCACATTTTCCGGAAAGTCCGATCATGTGTACAGGGCATAAGGCTGCATGGCATTGAAAAGCAGGTCTCCAGGACTTTCAGAAAATCTGACTCTTCATCACTCCATTAGAATTTGGGTTTTTGTCTGGTGAACCATTGGAGAGGTTCCCAGTCACTTTATTTCCAACAGGAAGTTAGACGAAATCCACCTATTAGAGAAAATGGCAATACATAAACTGACAGAGGCTCTAACCCTTCATTGCTTTGCTTATCTGGAATATATAATATTTTATAATATAATAGAGGAAATGTTTTGGATAAAGTTAGACTTTAAAGGTATTTTCCCTTGAAAGAGAATTTGGATCATTGGGAATAGATCATTTTAAAATTTTCAAAATTTACAAAATGTACTTGTAATACTGATAATAAACGAAACGTTGTTTGACCCGGTCTTCTGTTCTTGCGAAGGGCTAATAGCTATAAGGGAACTGCTAGATATTTTATGAGATGTTAAGCCAAAGGCTTGGCTGTATTTATATCTAAATATATGACTGCAGAAACATATCATTCATGTGCTACGGACGACATTTAAATGACATGACCATATGTTTGTTACTGATCTGATGACACTGCTGATCTAATCAGCATATAGATGTAAGTGGCTTAGAATCCTTAACCGGGAATTAAACAAACTTTGTTTTCTTACTGTGGTAAAGATTCATGTGATTTATGCATCTGCCTATTGTGCAAGAAATAAACACTGAAACACACTTTTCTCACAATGGATTGATCATGTATTCAGGGTTTGTGTTGATAGGCAAATGCAGCCTGTATTATGCTGGGTACACACGGGAAGTTGTTTTTCGTTCAACCCAGCGGGCTGATTGAAAAAAAAGTACAGATCGCCGTACTAACACAATCAATGTTAGTGCTGTGACCTCTCCACTGAACTGAATTGGGGTTGATTTACTAAAACTGGAGAGTGCAAAATCTGGTGCATCTCTGCATAGAATCCAATCAACTTCCAGGTTTTATTGTCAAAGTTTAATTGAACAAGCTGAAGTTAAAAGCTGATTGGTTATCATGAACAGCTGCAACAGATGTTGCACGCAACAGTTTTAGTAAATCAATCCCATTGTGTTCTGGTAGGAGGACTGCCCCACCAGAACATAGTGATCAAAGGTCGCAGCCATTGGCTGGGAGTGCTGATCTGCTGTTGGTTTTCCAGCATGCTTTTTCGACCAAAGCCATCTTCTGTTGGATCTGTTGGACACGGGCTGAAAGTCGGCTGGTTCTTGCCAAATCAACTGTTTTTGGCCTATGTACTCAGCTTTATGCTCTCATTTGAGATCTATTTCAAACCTTTTTGTAGACCATTCAGAGTTCATTCATAGGTGTAGTTGACCTTCTTTAGATATGCATCAATCTACTTCAAGCTGTTTTTTTATATTACCTATTCCTTTTCTGAGAAGAGAATCCATTCTGACATGAACAAAAGCCTGTTGACACTTGCCCTTGATATATCTGAAAAGACACAGTCCACTTGACATGTCTCAAGCAACGTATACAGTATGTGGCAGAAACAATATTGGAGGGTTGATTTACTAAAGGTGTTGATGCTGTTCACTTAACAAAGTAGATGTTCATTTTGAAATGTGAATGCTCTCTTTGCTTAGTAAATAAGGTTTGGAAAAAAAAATCAAAATTTTTACATCTCTCTTGTGAGTCAGGAGCTTCCAGCGGGCATGTACTTAAGTTAAGTTAAATGGAGCGTTAACATGAAGTATGAGTTTATATTAGATACATTGGATACATCTATGCCCCTTTCTCAGTTTTCATACTCCACTTCCTATACATGAATGATGTAAAGAATATAAATTCCACTAGTCATTATATTTCACAAAAAGTGGGTGTTCTCAATGTTTTGTGCTCTCAGCATTTCCCATTATGTATTTCTCTGAGCTGACTGTAAGCAAGGATTTTTACACAGACCCCTGCAATATATGCCCCACAGCAAAGAGTTAATATTTATGATATTTTTCTATGTTTATTAAATTACCAAGGACAATTCATCTGTAAAAGTAGAACTGTGCATGAGCTTATTTGCCCATGTAATTCATTTGTTTACCTTACAACTGAAAATCCACATGTTTAGTGTGTTCAACTTGAATGCTTACTTGACAGAAAAGAGATTAGTGACCTTTAAAGTAGATCTGGCTTTAGTGTAGAGTAGGCTGTCTTCACATACTGCTTCTTACTGACTAGAGAGATAAACTGATAACCCAGCATTATTTCACTTTGCCAATTAACATTACAATTAAAAATGTTTTTTTTTTCACTTGTCGCTATGATGGAAAAAAAATCCCTTTAATAAAAAAAAATCCTGTTTGCTGAATGGCAGAAATATAGAACAGTGTATTTGAAATAGAGGTGAGCACAATTCATTTATTATTAATTACACAATTAGTGATTAGCACAAAAGATGTTTAATTTCCCTGAAATTTCATAAAAAATCAGTAGATTACAGTGAACGTTTGCCATTTTGGGGAAGTATATGGGGAAGGCTATTTTGATGATTTTGGAGTGTAATGTGCACATTATCATACTTTTTCATAAAAAAAAAAATGACAGCATACAGAAAAAAAATGTAATAAAAAAACAAAAAGTACATAAAATAAAAAAAGTAACAGTACACAAACAACAGTCAAGTACCCAAAAAAAAACATAAAATAAAAACTACCCAAAATACACCCTCTAAGTAAAGAAAAAAAATAGATTTTTTTTAAAGCATTTTCTGTAAGACAGCCCATAGATGATTCTTTTTTTTTTCGTTCAACCAGCCAGTTGAATGAAAAAGAAAAAAATGCCTTGATTCCCCCATCCACACATTTGAGGTGGATGGGGGTATCTTTCCCACTGAGTTATTGTGTTTTGACAGCGGAAAAGACTTCCCTGCCGCCAGAATACACTGATCGGCACTACGGCTATAACTGGCAGTGTTGGCTGAAATTTTCCAACAGGGCAGTTGTACAGAAGTCAATTGGTAGATCAGCTTCTGTACAAACCACCCTGCCCATACATGGATCAAAACTCAGCCGATCCCTACTGAACTGGACAAATTTTGATCCATGTAAGCAGCTCAATAAGCAAAATTGAGAGTTTATGCTTTGATAAAATTTTGCTGACTGTGCTTATCCCTAGTTTTAATATTGTCCTATTCACTATGAGATATTTGGAGTATGATAACTAAATAACGCACAATGGCTCAGCGGTTAGTAATGCAGTCTAACAACTTTGGGGTCCTGTGTTCATTTTACAACAGACACATTATTATAGATCTTTAGCACTAATATTACACTGCTGTTGAATAATTCTAATGATTATTATACATTTATATAGGTGCTGTATAAAACCTAAATACACAGTCCAATCAGAATTAAAACATTGAAGTGCATATAGGGAGTACAGACCTCCTGTTCAATATTTCAGGCTTTTATTTGTGAATTGCTGTAGAGCATGAATGACATTTGTAGGCATCTGTGTAGAAATATTGGCTATGGCCAGCATGGAGAAACACATAATGGTATATGTTGAGAGAATAAAACATTGGGAACACTGTTCCTTTAAATCATGTATAAAAAGTCGAATAAATCAAAACTGAGTAAGGGGTATAGGTATAGCCAATGTATCTCATATAAGCCCCTATTTCATATTAATGCTCTCTTTTACTCTTTTAGTACATTCTCACTGGAATTGTTTTCACTTTTGCCCAGAATAGCTTTTTAATATTATTCTTATTAATAGAAGTAGTGGCAGTAATAGGGGTATTGTGCTACTGAGTAGTGATTATGAAATATAAATAGGAATTGATGGGCTGAACGGATAGTTCAAAGAATTTGCAGTGCGCTATGAACATGATATACTGTATAGTTTGTATGCTGGTGCTGTGTGGAACTATACTTGTTACTGTTATTCTGTAACAAATCTATCCCTGTACCCCAGAACTTTTGGGTTTCCCCAGCACACACTCAATGGGCTTCCTATAATTAAGCCTTATATAGTGTGGGGCATGGACTTAGCCCCTGAGCCATGATTGGCCAAAGGCACCCTGCCTTTGGCCAATCATGGCTCTTACAGCACATCACGCTGTGATTGGCCAAAGTATACAGGTCATGTGCATGCTTTGGCCAATCAGCAGCCGTCAATGCACTGCGATCTCACAGTGCATTATAGAGTGGTCCGGAGCGGGCGAACTTCCCGCAATTGCCCCATATGTTCGTTTGTTCTACGAACAAATGAACAGCCAATGTTCGACTTGACTCGAACATCCAGCCCATCCTTACTAACCAATGAGGGAATGGGTTGGCCTTGATTGTCTGGACTTAGCACACATCTATTCTAGTCTGCTTGGTCACAGAAGGTGAGGCTTCAGTTTATACAACTACTAAAACCCATGCTGAGAGAAACATGGAATCTACCTTTGATGATCACCTCCTGAAAATATTAGTTTTCTATTTGTTTCTGACCTCAATAGTCTTTAGTCACTAGTCATTACTGAACTGGAACGAGCTTGCAGCGTGTAATGTCAGAGATAGAAGAAGTGAAGCTTTTGGATCAGTAGCTCAGCAAGGAAACAAGAATCTTCAAAATCAATAGCAGCCTACATATTTTCCCAACAATAAATTGTCTTTAAAGTGCTCTTTTACCCAGTCTATGCACATTTAAGTATTTACATATTCTGAACAAACAGCCAAAGAATTTAAAACTTTATAGAACATACGTCCAGCAGAGGTAGTGAGTCAGTGAGCAGCAAGTGAATGTAAACAATGCTTAGGACAAAGATAGATCTATAGTAAAAAAGAAAATGAAAAAGAAAAGAAAAACTCTTACTTACCCTCGACTCCCTGCCAAAACTTTTTAGTTCAATTTAGAAGTCAGAGTTAAAGACTTTGTGCCTTTTTACTGCCATCTTTCACCCAATTGGGGAGAGTTCCTCCTATAACTACAATTGGGACACAGACATAAACACATTTTTAGTAGCGTGATGAAGGGTTAGAATATCTGAAAATGTTTTTATTGCTGTCAGTGCTTTCATGTCCCAGTGATAACGGAGCCCCCATTTCTTTAGCAGGAATTGAAGGGACACACATTTGCAATATCTTCTTTATTCAAGACCAAATGAATGCAGGATTTAGGTTTTTTATTCTTCCTCATAAAAAGACACTTTGACTATTCCCTTTTCATTATTTAAACGTAACAATCATACAGCTACTAATGTAGTATATATTTGTGGCAGGTCCTCAGTATGGTAATTAATGCTGCTTACAAACCTGGACGGGTCTTACGAGAGCTTCAATTGGTGGAAGATACATCATGGAATTTTCAGGAAGAAACTCTTAAAGCCAAGTAAGTACCAATGATAATAGAGGCAAGTTGTTTTTAATTGCTGCATTCAATCATGTGGACTGTTATCAGGAGTCAATAGTTCTCATAAAATATGTATACCATGCGACAGACTTTTAAATATGGCAGGTCATACTGGGCTTATTTTGGCGATTCCATTTACAAAAAAGGGCAGTTATACCTCAATCACCTTTTTTGGCTTTACTATGTAAGATAATTATAATACAGCAGGTTTTTACAGCTGCACAGGAGATGCTGTTTACATGAATCAGACACAGGATATGCTTTAAATAACTTGTGCAGACCTGCAACAACTTGAAAAAAGATTCATACTCATCAGGCAGTAAACAATATGCACTTTATACACTGGACTTGACAACCTAGTTTAGGATTTTGACCATGATCTATATACACTCACCGGCCACTTAAATAGGTACACCCGGCTAGTACTGGGTTGGACCCCCTTTTGCCTTCAGAACTGCCTTAACTCTTTGTGGCATAGATTCAACAAGGTGGTTTCCCATTCCACCACATCCCAAAGGTCCTCTGTTGAATTGAGATCTGGTGACTGTGGAGGCCATTGGCATACAGTGAACTCATTGTCATGTTCAAGAAACCAGTTTGAGATCATTTGAGCTTTGGGACATGATGCATTATCCTGCTGGAAGTAGCCATCAGAAGATGGGTACACTGTAGTCATAAAGGGATGGACATGGTCAGCAACAATACTCAGGTAGGCCGTGGCATTTAAACAATGTTCAATTGGTACTAAGTGGCCCAAAGTGTGCCAAGAAAATATCCCCCATACCCTTACACCACCACCAGCAGCCTGAACTATTGATACAAGGCAGGATGGATCCATGCTTTCATGTTGTTTACGCCAAATTCTGACCCTACCTTCTGAATGTATAGCTGAAATTGAGACTCATCAGACCAGGCAGCATTTCTCCAATCTTCTATTGTCCAATTTTGGTGAGCCTGTGCAAATTGTAGCTTCAGTTTCCTGTTCTTAGCTGACAGGAGTGGCACCCGGTGTGGTCTTCTGCTGCTGTAGCTTCGAAGTTTGATGTGTTGTGCGTTCAAAGATGGTATTCTGCATACCTTGGTTGTAACGAGCGGTTATTTAAGTTAATGTTGCCTTTGTATCATCGCAAACTAGTCTGCCCATTCTCTTCTGACCTCTGACATCAACAAGGTATTTTCCTCCACACAACTGCTGCTCACTGGATATTTTCTGTTTTTAGGACCATTCTCTGTAAACCCTAGAGATGGTTGTGTGTGAAAATCCCAGTAGATCAGCAGTTTTTGAAATACTCAGACCTTCAAAGTCACTTGAATCCCTTTTCTTCCCAATTTTGATGCTCAGTTTGAACTTCAGCAAGTCATCTTCATCACGTCTAGATGCATAAATGCATTGAGTTGCTCCATGTGATTGGCTGATTAGCAATTTGTGTTACCAAGCAGTTGAACAGGTGTACCTAATAAAGTGGCCAGTGAGTGTGTAAAGTACTGTAAGTTCTTCAAGGTTCACTTGAAGCAGCTTTGTGTTTGACACTTTGTAACTGTCCCAGCCAGCTACTCAAAGGGCTTCTCCACCCTCATCTGCATTGTGAAAGTAGCTCCAGGTTTTTAGCACAATTTATGCTGCAAGTAATCTCCACCTTTGTGGAGGGCTCATTGTTTGCATTAATAATTAATCCCACTTGCTTTTCATCAATATCTGGTAGGCTTCTAGCCTCACAGGGGGGCTCCCGATCCTTGCTGGGTGAGTGGGACCAAATTTCATAGCAGATCCCTTTGCGTGCTTTTAAAGGCTCACCAACATGCTTGTTTTCCCAAAGCAATTAATCTCAGTTCACATACAGAGTAGGCATTCCCATGCAACAACCACCTATCTTATCTATTATCAAACACGCTTGTGACAAATTCTGTTTACCATGTGCTCAACACAGAGGCCTTTGCCGCAAGAGTCAACCAGGATATAGCTTATAGGTTGCCTCAACACCTATTGGTTGCATATGCATTTGAAGAGGACTTTTCACTGTCATGGAGCAACACAAATTTTGTGCTCTATTATGAAGTGACTCTGTTGCTAAAGATAAAAAGTACAGATCCGCCATAAAATTGGTTGATTAAATCAGACCTTTTTAATATGCTGCAAGTCCAATCCTTGCAATCTCTCTGTATCTGTATCACTGGTATCTGACACTTCTGGGTGTGTCGATCCTCCCTTGCATGCTCTGGTTCCTGCTATGTCACTTCTTGACACAGTATTAATGTAGTGGCTGAGGAGACACCATAGCACACATTGGGGGATCAGGAGTTCAACCCACCTGGAGTGTTGAATACCAGGGACAGTCAATGTGTTAATCATCTAATTTTATAGGATCACCTGTACTTTAATGTCTTTGATCTAGCAGTAAGGTCACTTTAATTCAGCATTGAAACTTTCCAGTCAAATTTAGGACATTAAAATTTAACAAGAAATTCACTTAAAATATTCATGATTTTGCTTGGTTAGTGGATAATGGCTTTGTTTTACTGCAACCGTCTTTTGTGAACCTAAAGGGAAATAGAGAGTAATGTCTGCATTTTAGGTACACGTAAAAGGAAAGTCAATATTAAAGCTGCAGAAGTCCTTGTCTACATACTTATTTTGAGTCATTGGCCTCGGGTATTGAAACAAGTGTGTCAACTTGAGAGCCAGGCCACTAGCATTTGTTGAAATGAAAAGTCAGAAATTACTTCCTGTATATTTATATAGGACAGGTTTCCTTTAAAGCTCATCCCCAGGCAAAACATATTTCCTCTCCCACCCTCTCTCATGTTTTTAAATACATTCTGAAGCAATCCTATACTCACCTAAGGCAGTCCATTAAATGAGTCAATTTTTTTTCCGTTCAACTAGTGGGTTAAACAAACAACCAAAAAACAAACAAAATGGACTTGATTCCCCCGTTCACACACTAAATGTGGATTGGAGAATCCACCCCATCAGAATACACTGATCAGCATTGCAGGCTTTAGCTTGCAACGATGATCAAGTGGGGTAAATCCAACAGGACGGCTGTACAGAAGTAAATCGGTAGATCGACCTCTGTACAACCACAGTGCCCATACATGGATAAAAATTTCAATGATCCCTGCTGAATTGGTTGAATTTCGATCCATGCATGGCCAGTTTAAATCTGCTGTCCTTGTTATCAGCATAATTTCCAGGTGTTGCAGAATGGTAGTTCAGCACCAACGCATAGTTCCCTTGTGCTGACATCATGTAGTCCTATTACATACATACTACATTCTTACTACATTCTTAACTACAATTAGGTATTCAAATTCATGTTCTTGATTTTTATTTATTATTGCTCTCAGATAGTAATATAATAAATTTCACCCACTAATAGCAACATTCCAAGTAATAAGCCAACAATTTATATACATTAGTTATTAAAGATATCAAAGATAATAAATAAAGTAGAGTACAAAGATTGATACTATTGTGCATCTTTTTTGCTATAATTATCATCAGAAGTAATCAACCAAAGAGCTTTTATTAATTTCTCATATAGTTGGATAGCTATAAGTTAAGGGATAATATCATACATATTAGCAAAATATATAAGATAATATAATTATAGATAGATATTTAAACTGCACAAATTACTCTACCATATGTGGAAAAACTGTCAGACGGTTTAACGCTTAGCTCAGCAACTAAGATATCTAGCTGCATCTAGCTAAATATATAAACACAAATAAATTGTAAAGGGTCTATTTAAATACATTGTATTTATTTTACCATGCTAGTAATATATTTAACAAATAAGGAAAGCTATACATTATGGCTTTTTACCTCTTAATATACTTCTTGCCACAGGAATGGGTTCAGTGTGCTTCTTTTGTAGCTAAATGTAACATCCTATTTTCATCGGTTTTAGTTAATTTAGGACTGATTAAAACAGATTTTTGTTATCCCAGTTTATAGCACAGATTTACAGATTTTGAAGTATATTAAAAGCATGAAAAGATTTGTGTGCCTGTTCAGTCAGTTACAGGCAGGCAGCATATACTGAAATGAAGTGGAGGCATTCTGCCAAATTATTTCCAAGCAGCTGCTGCCAGTTTTGTTTCTCAAGTGCGCAACTGACTTCCTGACTCCAGGAAATGACAATCAGATATCTCTCTGGATCAATAACCTGCTGAGTATGTTTCTTAGTACTGTGCTCTCAAGTGCTGCAATTCCAGAGGCTAAGCTGATCCCGCAAGAAACCCTGTATGGGGATTTATTACATAAAGAAGATTGCCTTTACTTTCACTTTTAAGAACTTCATGAAAAAAAAAAATCTATTGATATAGATATATGGCAATAATTATTCTTTTTTCTGCTCTGGTTTACTTAAAGCGGTAGTAAACCACCGGGGATTTTTTTTTTTAACCTGCAACGCGAAGTTTTAATGTGCAAGTATGCATTGCATACGGGGACAGAATGAGGAATGCTTACAGTCTGTCAGGTTTTTATTGCTAGTTGTGTCGCTGAATGGGACATTTTCCTTCATTTTCTGTCAGTACAACAAAATTAGAAAGTACATAGAATTTTCTTTCCAGTTGGGACAAAGGAAAAACAAAAACACATTTTGGTACAGTGACTAAAAACAAATTGGACTACCCAGGATTTGCCCATTTGTGGATTGTGGCAACATAGGTTGAATCATTGTTGATTGGGATTCAGTTATTTATCTGAGCCCATTGTTGGGCAAATGTAGCTAATGTTAAAGTTGGAATCTGGGCAGATATACAAATAAACCAAATAAGCTGCCTGGCGGTAATCCCGAGTGTGGCTCGGGGTGAATTTTCACTACCAAAAGCGGTAACCCCGAGCCATACTGAGTAATGCATCACAGGATCCAGGCAAAGTTACTTACCTTGTCCCCAGGATCCTGTGATGTCCCCCCCGCTGTGTACTCCACCCGATGTACTGTGTGCTGGGCTCCGTTCCCTGCGAGCGTCGCAACGCACGGGGGCAGGGCCCGGGGGAATATTCAAAATAATTAAAAAAACATAATCCTGACTAATTCATTGGCAATACCCCCACCCAAACTCAGTATACATTTAGGCCTTATCTAGGGGATGCACAGCCAGGGGTTTGCACAGGCAGGGATTGCATTGGCAACTATCATTTTGGACTCCTGTGGACTCACTCTCTCAGGCCTAGAGGACAGAAAGGAGGTGGTGTTGGAATCCTCCTATCCCCTCAAAGCACTTTTCAGGTTCTTCATCCACCCCCCTCTCTATCCCTCTCCTCATTTGAAGCTCACTGTATTTGTCTATTTTCTCCAGTTTCATTGAGAATTGCTGTGATCTATCGGCCTACTGGACCGGTATCAAGATTCCTTGACACCTTCTCTGCCTAGCTACCCTACTTTCTCTCTTCTGAAATTCCAACAATCATTCTTGGTGACTTCAACATCCCTGTTGATCTTAACACTCCTGCTACGTCTAAGCTGCTGAGCCTAACCTCCTCTTTTGTCCTAAAACAATGGACACACACTTCTACTTAATCTGATGTCAACTGCCTTGACCTCATATTCTCCTACCTATGCACTCCACACAACCTCTCCAACATTCCTTTTCCTCTCTCTGATCACCACCTTATTAGTTTCACTCTCTCCTTATCTTCCTCCTCCTTGCCTTCCAGCTACCAAACTATTACCCATAGGAACCTTCGCCATCTTAGCCCTTGTCTTCTTTTTACTGCTACAGATTGTCTCTATGACAAAATCTCATCCTTGTCCTGCCCCAACCTTGCCACTTCTGTCTACAACAGTTTACTGTCATTCACCCTGGATACCTTCTCCCCCCTCACTACACACAGAATCAGGCCCCGACGGCTACAACCCTGGCAGACAGATAATAGCAGAAGCCTCAAATGTAGCCGCGCTCTTGCGTGTCTGTGGCGTAAGACTGTCACAGCAAGATTTCAGCCAATATAAATCTGCCCTCCAAAAATACCATTCCTGCCTCCACACTGCCAAACAGACCTACTTTATCACTGTCATTAACACCCTCTCACGCAGTTCCTTCAACTCTTTTCTACCTTTACCACTCTACTTCGTCCTCTATTACCTCCACCCACTAACTTACTCACTGCCCAGGAAATTGCTAATCACTTCAAAAATAAGATTGAGACAATTAGTCTTGAGATCTCCACTCTACAGATATCTCCCTCACTTTACACTCCTTGTCCTCCTGCACAATCAATACTTCCCTCTTTTAACCCAGCTACTATAGAGGAAGTCACTAAAGTTTTTTCTAACACCTACCTAACCTCCTGCCCCCTGGACCCTGTTCCTTCTCAAATACTACAGTCACCATCTGGCTCTATCCTACACTCTTTAACTCATATCTTCAACCTCTCCCTCTCTACTGGCATCTTCCCCAACACTCTAAAACATCAGCTAGTCACTCCCATACCAAAAAAAGGCCTCACTGGACCTCACCAATGTTGACAATCTAAGACCCATCTTTTTACTCACTTTTGCCTCCAAACTCCTTGAACCTTTAGTCTACAACCGACTGAGCGACCACCTCATTGAGAATAACCTTCTTGATCCCCTTCAGTCGGGATTTTGCCTACAGCACTCCACAGAAACTACCCAGCTAAAACTCACAAATGACCAGCCAAAACCAATGGTCATTATTCCGTACTCTTACTCTTGGACCTTTCTGTTGCCTTTGATACAGTTGACCAGACCCTCCTCCTCAAAAAACTCAATATGCTTGGTCTCCATGGCTGCGCTCTCTGTTGGTTCAAATCCTACTCATCTCACTGCACCTTCAGTGTCATTTACAACTCCAATTCCTCCTCTCTAACACCTCTTACCGTTGGGGTCCCCCAAGGTTCTGTCCTTGGACCTCTACTATTCTCGATCTACATGTCCTTCCTGGGTCAGCTGATAGCCTCCCATGGCTTTCACTACCATTTATATGCTGATGACACCCAAATCTATCTCTCTGCCCCTCAGCTCACCCCATCGGTCTCCTCACACATCACTGATTTACTGACAGACATATCATCCTGGATGTCAAACCACTTACTCAAACTAAATCTATCTAAAACTGAGCTCTTAATATTTACTCCCCCCACGTGCCCCTTCCTACCGACTTCTCTGTCATCTATCAGTCCATCCCCAGATCCCCACATGCCAGGGTGCTAGGGGTAACCGTAGACTCTGAACTGTCTTTTCAGGCCCACATCCAATCCCTGTCCAAATCGTGCTGCCTCCACAACATTTCCAGAATACGCCCCTTTTTAACTAATGACACCACCAAACTTCTAATTCACTCCCTGGTTATCTCTCTCGCCTCGATTACTGCAACTCCCTCCTCATTGGATTACCTTTACATAGACTATTCCCCCTTCAGTTCTTAATGAATTCCGCTGCAAGACTCATCCACCTTACCAAACATTCAGTGTCCTCCACCCCTCTCTGCCAATCCCACCACTGGCTTCCACTCACCCAACGAATAAAATTCAAAGTACTAACAATAATTTACAAAGCCATCCATAACTCTGCCCCCAGCTACATTACCAACCTAGTCCTAAAATACCAACCAAACTGCGCTCATTTGGTCCTCCCAAGACCTCCTGCTCTCTAGCTTCCTTGTCACCTCCTCCCATCTCACCTCCAGGATTTCTCCAGAGCTTCTTTCATCCTTTGGAACTCCCTATCCCAATCTGCCCCTTAACCACTTTCCGACCGCCTCACGCAGATATACTGTGGCAGAAGGGCATGTATAGGCAGATTAACGTACCTGTACGTTGCCCTTTAAGAGGCAGCTCGCCGGCGCGCGCACCTGCTGGGAGCTCCAGGACCATGATCACGGATCCCAAAGACTCGATGTCAGCGGGCATACCCGCAATCGTCTCACGGTGAGGAAGAATGGGGAGATACTGATGTAAACAAGCATCTCCCTGTTCTGCCTAATGACACTGACACTGATCACGCTCCCTGTAATCGGGAGCGGTGATCAGTGATGTGTCACACATAGCCCCCCCCCCACAGTTAGAATCACTCCCTAGGATACACTTAAGCCCTACAGCGCCATCTAGTGGTTAACCCCTACACTGCCAGTGACTTTTTTACAGTAATCAGTGCAAATTTATAGCATTGATCGCTGTATTAAAGCCAGTGGTCCCAATAATGTGTCAAAATTGTCTGATGTGTCCGTCATAATGTCGCAGTCACAATAAAAATCGCCGCCATTACTAGTAAAAAAAAAAATTATCAATAAAAATGCCGTAAAAGTATCCCCTATTTTGTAAACGCTATAACTTTTGCGCAAACCAATCAATAAACGCTTATTGCGATTTTTTTTACCTAAAATATGTTGAAGAATACGTACCGGCCTAAACTGAGGGAAAAAAATGTTTTTTGGGGATATTTGTTATAGCAAAAAGTAAAAATGAATGCATTTTTTTTTCAAAATTTTTTTGTTTATAGCACAAAAAATAAAAACCGCAGAGGTGATCAAATACCACCAAAAGAAAGCTCTATTTGTGAGAAAAAAAGGACGCCAATTTTGTTTGGGAGCCAAGTCGCACGACCGCGCAATTGTCAGTTAAAGCGGCGCAGTGCCGAATCGCAAAAAGTGCTTTGGTCAGGAAGGGGGTAAATTCTTCCGGGGCTGAAGTGGTTAATCTATCCATCTTTAGACAATCCCTGAAAACCCTTCTCTTTAAAGAAGCCCACCCTGCTTCTAACTAATACACTGTTTTACTTCCTCCATCAGCTCATCCCCCACAGGTATTACCTTTCATATCAATTGACCCTCCCTTTTTAGATTGTAAGCTCTAATGAGCAGAGCCCTCTGATTCCTCTTGTACCAAATTGTAATGTAACTGTAAAGTCTGCCTTAATTTTGTTAAGCGCTGGGCAAACTGTTGGCACTATATACATCCTGTATAGTAATAATAATAATAATAACACATACAGTACACTGTAATCTGTAAGATTACATTCATGTATCAAATTATTTCACCTCCCTTTTGTCCCTAGTGCTTTGTCCAGTGCCCTGCATGCAGTTTTATATTAAGTATTTAAGTGGCTGCTGAGAGTGAGGCTTTAGTCCCATGAGCGCAGTGTTTGGCACATAGGAAGGGGCGGATTACCTGTGTACCATATTAGTAATACAATTTATATTATATATACCATTTTTACTCCCTGAAAACTTGAGATTATCCGTAGCAACCAAAAAGTGTTCCTTTACGTCAAAAGTGGTTTTAGACCAGCTAGAAAACAGTGATAGTAAATTAGAACACTTACAGAATTGAGCGATAGTGATTAGTGGGGAAATTAATTTTATTATTATTATTATATTATGATTTTTTATAATTATTTATATTTATTTATTATATTATAATTTATGATTTAGTGTTTCAAAATTTATATACCCGGATACTAGACTGGACAGATTTAAGTGAGTTATTCCTAAGAATTACAGGCCTACAATATAAAACGCCAAATTTCCATGCAAAATAATGTACCGCTTTGAGCTTCAAAAATCTGACATAATCATACCGCCAGGGAGGTTAACATGGTTACGTATTCAATAAATAAATGTATTTTTAAATGCTACTAGTGCAAGTACCCAAATACATCTCTATATATCCCCACTGAAATCCCTGTGCAGCAATGTTTTGACAGTGAGGACATGAGCTAAAAGCAAATCCATCTGTCAATAATAAAGTGATGACGGTAAAAATGCTGACAGGAGAACAGTGCAGAGTGAGCAGAAGGATTATTTATCAGTGTGCTCCTTCTGCTTCAATGCATAATCAACAGGTTGGGAGTGTTTTCCCAAACTGGACTCCTGTTTCCCAGCTGGCTATGCTCCCAGCACAGATGCTGGGATCACTAAACTGGCTGCACAGGACAAAACCTTTGTCAGGTAAAACAGTACACATATATGTAATTCTATCTATTTTAACTGTACATTTAGCCACTTGCCTGGAGTTTTAACAATTAAAGAGCAATTCCACTTTCGTGAGAAAAAAATTTGCAAAAAAAAAAAGATATTGCGGATACAATTGCGACACGTCATGTTGTAATTAAACATTTCCTTTTTCAATCTGCAGAGCTGTAATTTTTTTATAAAATGCAATGCATTATGGCTACCTGGAGGCGTTCTGTATACAGATGATGTACAGAAAACCCCCCAGATATGTCATTTCCTGTTTGTGTGAACGGCTTACTGATTTTCCCAAAACTCTGCACTTAGATACAAATCAGATTTTGCCCATTCTCGGCAACAAAAAAAGTCATTTTTAGTGTGATGCTTTCCAAAGGAAACCACATCTAAAGGGATGCAGACCCAGCAGCTTTCCTCATTAGAGCCCTGCAGGTGCAGCAGCTGATTCATAATTATAAAACCACTCCCATACAAATTCATATATATCTGCATATGGACACAGACAAATAGCTATTCCTTCAGAACAACAAAAACGTATGAATCTGCAACAAAGTTTGTTAGAAAATCCCTGCAATGTACACAGATCATCCAGAGCTGGCCATAGACAGTAGATGGTCCTGCTGAACTGGCCAAGATTCGAACCTCAAGTGGGCAAGCTGAATGTGGTACATTCAGCTAGAATGTAGTGGAATGCACTAATGGCTAGAAGGTAGCCACTATCAAAAATCATTGTCTTTTCCCAGCGAGGAGGAGAGCTTCCCCCACCTGCCCCCGAACCCTGCCCCCACCCCCCCCCCGGGAGCACACAATTGCTCACTAGAAGGGATTGCCCTGTCAGCACTGTCTGTGTTGATGAGGGAATCGTGCAAATTTCTTTCCTGCAACCCGTGGTTGTGGGAAAGAAGTTTGCACCGTCTATGTCCGGCCTTACTCTTTAAATGGTATGCAAATGGGATGGGTACAGGCTGGAACTCCAGCTGTCCTAGTTAATTGTAACCAGTCTGTTTAGAAAGAACTATTTTACAGAGATGACCAGACTCTCTTCTTTGCCAAATCTCTGAAGCATTTTATTATTATTTGCATCCATGTACAGTCATTAAAGTTTTATGTTTGCCACTGCAGGATTTTGTAAATAACCTAATGCCTCGCAATCCCATATGGGTGATATTAGGATTTGTCAGGGAAGCTAATTAAACTAATTTGCCATGACCTATTCTTAATGAAACACTTCTGATTACTGCTAATAATGCTATTTCTTAATAGGTGTTTCTAGTCCATATCCTTTAATAGGATTTAGGTATCTTATCTGTGATTTACTCATCTGTGATCCTTTGCTTGCAATATTGTTTTACAGTTGTCATGACTTAACTATTCTTGTTGAGACCTTTTGAAACATTGCCAGAACTACGTTTTATGATGCACTTATTGAAAACGGCCCTGTTAATTAATTTTACCTTTTATAGGAAACATTTTAATGTGAAGGAATGATGACAGATTTACAGTATTATGTAGTGTTCTACATTCTGTTTATTGTGAATGGATTAAACATTGTTTTAGCAGATTATATACCACAAAAAGAGAATTAAACAATATAAAGTCTAATTATAAGGCCCCTTTCACACGGACGGATAGAATGGTGCTTTTAGCTGCGGATTTTCTAATTTTCTACCACAGCTAAAAGCACACAATGCTTTCCTATGGCCCCATTCACACACTGCATTTAGCTGTGAATTAGATACATGTGGTTCTGTGCGGATAGAAAAAATAGAATTGACTGCGTCTAGGAGCGATTTAGCACAGCTATCCGCACATAACCACAGGTAATCGCAGTGCACTGTGTCAGCTGCGGATAACAGCGCCGAGCTGCTCATCAGGAAAGGAAAAATGATTTTTCCTTTCCCAATGAGCGACAAGCATGGGGATCCGACTCGCCAATGCCTGGCACTGTTTGGTATGAATCTTGAGGGGGAACTCCACGCCAAATTTTAAATTAAAAAAATGGCGTGGGTTCCCCCCCAGGGGCATACCAGGCCCTTTGGTCTGGTATGGATTTTAAGAGGAACCCCTACGCCGAAAAAAACGGCGTGGGGTCCCCCCAAAGTCCATACCAGACCCTTATCCGAGCACGCAACCCGATCGGTCAGGAAAGGGGGTGTGGACGGGCGAGCGCCCCCCCCCTGAGCTGTACCAGGCCGCATGCCCTCAGCATGGGGGGTGGGTGCTTTGGGGGAGGGGGCACCTTGTGCCCATGTTGATGAGGACAAGGGCCTCTTCCCGACAACCCTGGCCGTAGGTTGTCGGGGTCTGCGGGCGGGGGGCTTATCGGAATCCGGGAGCCCCCTTTACACGACGCTCTCTCCGGCTGGAATGCACTCTGGGCGCTCCGCTCTGACTTATATAGGCGGTGACCCGCCCCTTTATGCCGTCACAGTCCCTGGGCATGCTAGGACTGTGACGTTTTAGGGGGCGTGGTCATCACATAGGGTGGGGGGCCGGGATCTGGGGGCCCCCTTATTAAAGGGGGCTCCCAGATTCCGATAAGCCCCCCGCCCGCAGACCCCGACAACCAACGGCCAGGGTTGTCGGGAAGAGGCCCTTGTCCTCATCAACATGGGGACAAGGTGCTTTGGGGTGGGGGGGCCGCAGGGCGCCCCTCCCCCAAAGCACCCACCCCCCATGTTGAGGGCATGTGGCCTGGTAAGGCTCAGGAAGGGGGGGCGCTCGCCCGTCCCAACCCCCTTTCCTGACCGACCAGGCTGCGTGCTCGGATAAGGGTCTGGTATGGATTTTGGGGGGGGGACCCCACGCCATTTTTTCGGCGTAGGGGTTCCTCTTAAAATCCATACCAGACCGAAGGGCCTGGTATGCCCCTGTGGGGGAACCCACACCATTTTTTTATTCAAAATTTGGCGTGGAGTTCCCCCTCAAGATTCATACCAAACAGTGCGAGTCGGCACCCTGTCGGGTTGCCATGGAAATGGCAAACCGCAGCCAAACGCAACCGCAGCTAATCGCACTGTGCAAATGCAGCTGATCGCAGTGCCTGGAGTCTTGAACTCCACCGGAAAAAAATCATGCTTTTATCTGCGGCAGAATAGCCGTCCATGTGAAAGGCGCCTAAAGAAGTAACTAAACATGTAACTGAAACATGTATGTTCAGTATGTGAACTGTTTTAAAGTGAACCTAGCATCAGAATTTTTTTTTACCCTGATGAGTGCATGTCCAGTTCAAATATGTTACTAAGCTTTGGCAGCCAATATGGGTTCTTTAAAGCAACACACATTAAACTTGTTATACACGTTAAATGTGCATCTGGTACCACAACACACTGGTGTAAAAGGGCCTTACAGGTAATCATTACCTCTCATAGAATATCATGTGATATACTTTTTATGCTTTTCTTATCTGAATGACAACACCATTTTAGTTCAGGCATCAACCATGTTCAGCATCTTCCTGGACTGAGATGCTGGCTCAGAGACAAAGCTATTAATTTAATCCTGGTGCCTTTGCAGGTCTTTCATAAATTACGTAGTTTAATAGTTATGTTAAAAAAAAGACACAGGTCTATCCACTTCAACCAATGTTTAACAAAGCCTCTCACCTTTTGACTTGCTACAAAATTATACTGTACAGCCAGACTGATCGCAGAAAGAGAGGAGACTGAGGAAATGTAGCGTTTTGGAACAATTATATGGTTGCAGTATTATGTGACATTACTGGTGAAGTTGCTCTAGCTCAGGGGTCTCAAACTGGTGGCCCTCTAGCTGTTGCAGAGCTATAATTTCCATGAGGCATTGCAAGGCTGACGGTTACAAGCCTGACTCCCATAGGCAGAGGCATGATGGGACTTGTAGTTCCGCAACAGTGCAACTGCACTTGCAAACTGCACAGTCTACTTGATTTTAGTAAATCACCCCCCCCCCCCAATCCCCCAATGTCTTAATCCATAGGCTGTTGGCATATGAAGGGTCTTTGAAAAACAAAACTACTGCACATATCAGTAGTTTAAAAAAAAAAAAAACTATTTAATGCCTTATTTTTAAAGCTACTATACACAAAATATAATTAATGTTTAAAGCCTGTTTGTAATGTACAGTATTATAAATAATTATAAAAAAAATTTACAACATATGTAACCACGGTGTGCTGGGAGCTTAGCTTATGTGTTTTCTAAAATATTTTCTTCTTGTCATAAGATGAAATATAACCTAACAATTCACTGGAGGTGTTGGAGTAGGGGCAAAAAAAAAAAAAAATCACATGACACTTTATAAATATGCCTAAGCAAAATAACCTAGCTGGGTTCATACTAAGTACAAAGGCAGCGATTTATAAAACTAAGGTGTTGGGTTTTTATGTTGAATGTGTAAATACAAACCTGTAAAAACTTTAGTTCCATGCTTCAATTCGTTAATACTAGGATGAGCAAACATTTTTATAGTGATGCAAATGTGTGATTTAGTTTCAATTCCACCTCTATGAAGCCCTTTATTACACTCTATATCTATATTAAATAGATTCAAAATCATTTTACTGAATCACATTGCATAGTGTAAGGAGCTTATAATCTGGGTAGGGTTTATTGAGTAAATTCTAATCTCCTAGCAACCCTAAAAAGATCATTTACTAAGCCTTGAAGTGACCATTTTCAGCTAAAACTGCAGCTCACTTAATTGTCTTAAGAAAAACAGGAAATAGCAACCAGTAAAAGGTGTGGCAACATTCAGTTTATAATGAAATTGTTTTACTGTAAAGGAAGCTAAGTTATATCTAGTAACTTTTTTTTAAATTATGTTTCTGTTAGTTATGTTTGAAAAGACAAATATGAAGGTATGCATACAATGAGTTTACAATGGACTATTACATAATATTAATTTTAGAACTACTCCATACTAGAGATGAGCTTCAAGTTCGACTCGAACATCGAGTGTTTGCCCGTTTGCCCAACAGCAAATTTTATGGGGCATTTGCAGCAAATTCAAGCACCCCATAATGTACTGCAAGACCGCAGTGCATTGCTGTATGATGATTGGCCAAAGCATACACCTGACCTGCATGCTTTGGCCAATCACAGTACGCTCCTCAGCGAGAGCCATAATTGGCCAAAGGCAGGGTGCCTTTGGCCAATCATGGCTCAGGGGGACTAAGTCCATGCCCCACACTATATAAGGCTGCTAACAACAGCGCCCATATAGTGCGTTATAGTGGACATATATATATATATATATATATATATATATATATATATATATATATATACTCTGCATTCAGTGTAGCCTATATATATAGTGTAAACTCTATATTCAGTCAGTACAGGCAGTGTATTTGATATAATATATATATATATATATATATATATATATTTAGTCAGACTAGTGTGTGTGTATATATATTTTCTGCATTCAGCGTAGCATATATATACAGTGCATTCAGCGGTGTACAGTTTCTAATACAATGCAGGCAGTACACAGTATATAAAACAGTGTAGCGCGGTGTTAAAAAAAAAATACCCATCATGTCCGTAAGGCCTCCAAGGAGTGGCAGATGCTCACAGGCCACTAAAAGAGGGCAAGCAGCCTCTGAAATAATATTTAACAGCAGGGACTGTTCCTGCACCCAACAAGAGTAACTGTGAGGTGTTACAGTGTTCTGGCACCACCAACAACATCTAAGGCCCAGACTATATAGTGCAGTCTGTATAGTATATATATTGCAGTTCAGAGTATATAGTGCAGTCCGTATAGTATATATACTGCAGTTCAGAGTATATAGTGCACTCAGTGCAGTATATATAACACAGTGCAGGGTATATAGTGCAGTGTACAATATATAATATAGTGTATTGAAGTGGTTAAGGGGAACCCTATGACAGAATTAAGAAAAAAAACGGCATGGGTTCCCCCCGTCTGTACCAGGCCCTTTGAGTCTGGTATAGATTTGGGGGGGGGACCCTCGTGCCATTTTTAAAAAAAATTGGGCATGGAGTTCACCTTGATATCAAGACTGGGGGGGACCCACGCTGTTTTTTTAAATGATTTTTTATGCATATTTCCGGGATCTGACAGCCGTGAGCAATTTTAAATTACATTTTAAATTACATTTTTTCCTTGTCATATTGCTGTGGAATTTTTCTAAACATGGGGAAAATGTGCTACTTTACCGGCATACTAAGGGGACCCCCTAGGCACGATATTTAAAGGAATATTTCATTTTTATTGTTTCACTTTAAGCATTCTTAAAATCACTGCTCCTGAAAAAACGTCCGTTTTAAAAACTTTTTTTTTTTTTGCATTGATACCTGTCCCCTGGGACAGTATCCGGGTCCCCAAACCGTTTTTATGCCAATAACTTAAGCCTTTAAAATTAGTACTTTTGATTTTTCACATTCATGTCCCATAGACTTTAACAGTGTTCGCATGTTTTCACAAATTTTTTGCAAACTGAACAGGGGGGGGGGTGTTTGGCTCATCCCTAGTCTATACTATTGGAGAGATGTATAGAAAGAGCAGAGAATGTTATGTTATGGTATCTGCAATGTGCAATGAGGAACCAGCATGATCTGTACTCCATGGGAATGAACAGGGAGGGCACAAATGTATCATACAGCTGACGGCTATGAAAAAAACCCACAACTACAGAGAAGGATAGATGCACATGCTCACACCAGAAAAAAAAAAATTTGAGGAAGACGCTGTGCCTCGAAACATGTCATCTTGGAGACTGTCCGTGTCTATTGGTACTGTAGGCTCCAAATACATGGATGAAGACTTCCTGTCTAGCAGTGATGTACTTCCAGCCTGGGCATCCTTGTCAGCTTGCATGCGCTCAAATCCATCCTTCTCTGCTGATTTTTTCATAACTGTCATCTGTATGATACATTTGTGCCCCCCCCCCCCGTTCATTCCCATGGAGTACAGATCATTGCACACTGCACATGCCACAGTAAGAACCTTAATAGTGATTATAGGATGAAGTGTTATCATTCTTTTTGTTAATTTATTTTTTATCATTTTATTGAATAATGCACGTATTTGGACTTTAGAGCAAGATTGGACATTGACTTTTATTATAATACTGCCACCATCATAGCACAACTCTCACTGGGTCATGTGTGGCTCAGGATCGATGCCATAATGGACAATTGAGGCTATATATTTTTTTTGTACATACTTTGCCATTATTTCTGACATTACACACAAAGTCCTTGCACTGTGTTCATGTGTCCTTTATCTTCTGGGTTAAATGATGTCTGTTATGGGGTATGTTGTTTAAACTTATCTCTGTTCATGATGAATCTGTACACGCTGAAGTGCTTATTATAACAATACAGCACAAAGAGTTATAGAAGACAATTTACTAAAGGCAAACAGGCCATTCACTTTGCAAGGGAAGTTACCCAAGAGTTTAGTGAATGAGGTGAAGCTCTGCTGACTTTCATCCTCCGATCATTTGCAAGCAAAAATGCTGTATTTTTTTCCTTTTACGTAACTGGGTATTCTTTGCAAAGTGAAACTTCACCACATTCACTAACCTCTCAGGCAATTTCCCCTGCAAGGTACAGTTTTCCTTGCAGATGGAGCAGCCATTTGTCTTTAGTATTAAACCCCATTATGTGCAAAGTACAATCAATTAGATTAAGTTTTCTTTAGCCTGTCCAGTAGTAATAATTTGTCTACTATGGGTTACTGCACTTTGCACAGCTCCATTGCTCCTTAAAGTGGTTGTAAAGGCAGAAGGTTTTAATGCATTTTTTACATTAAGATAAAAAAAAACTTCTGTGTGCAGCTGCCCCCTTTAGCCCCCCAATACTTACCTGAGCTCCCTTTCAATCCAGCGATGTTGCACGAGAGCTACGAAGTCTGGGGACTCACGCTCCTGATTGGCTAAGACACAGCAGTGGATGCCATTGGCTCCCGCCGCTGTCAATCAAAGTCAGTGAGCCAATGAGGAGATAGAGGGAGCGAGGCCGGGCCGCGGCTCCGTGTCTGAATGGACACACAGAGCAGTGGCTTGGGTGCCCCCATAGCAAGCTGCTCGCTGTGAGGACACTCAGCAGAAGGGAGGGGCCAAGAGCGCCAGAGAAGGACCCGAGAAGAGGAGAATCAGGGCTGCTCTGTGCAAAACCACTACACAGAACAGCTAAGTATAACATGTTTGTTATTTTTATATAAAAAATAAAACGAGATGTTAGTATCACTTTAAGCTGCCTAGCTGGATAAGTCTGATACTTTTTACAACCTGTTTGTATCATTCATCAAGCTCTTGTTACGTGAAGAACTATGGTTTGCAGGTGCAGCACCGATGCTGTTAATCATCAAGAGGTGATTGCTGATTTGTAAGTAATACATTGTAATCAAGAAATATAATCAACGAAAATGGCCCTAGAGTTACAGAACCAGTTTTTTTTTCTTATCAATTGTGCTGCTATATGTAATCTCTGTAAAGCAGCCTAGGGATCTGAAATAGAACTGGCAATTATGTGAAATCCCAGCCACGTGAAAATGAGTCTCGAGAGAATTGCATGCAGGTGTGATTGTAGAGAATGTATACTCAGCATTTCATGTCTGTTTTCACCTGCAGATATAAAGGGAAAACCTACAGGGCAACTGTGAAGATCATCCGCACATCAGACCAAGTGTCAGATTTCTGCCGGAAAGTCTGTGCAAAACTGGAATGTTGTCCCAATTTGTTTAGTTCCGTGCTGGTCACTGATGTGTGCCCTGAAAACTGCTCCGTACACACAAAAACCAAATACAGTGAGTACAACGGAATGTATATGGAATCACACAGTACAGTCAATTCTAATGTAAAGAGGGCTGTTTATTTCTGGATTACTGTTCAGAATCAATTTATTATTCCCAGCTGTGTAACAGGTGCATTAACACAACAAACAATTACAGTCACGGGAAACTAGTTCTTTTTTATTGACTTTGGATAACTAGCTAAATCTTGTTTTCAATGAAATACTTGCTGAGTAATGTAGTTGTCATTCTGGGGACATACCAGCTTTCATTAGCCATTTATAGTTCCTGCCATACAGTTCAATAGGATTAGTGTTGTGGTTTAGACTCATTATAAGAAACGTTATGGTACGTTATTCAATAAACAGTGCAGGAAGCTAAACATAACATACCACAGCCAATCACATCTCAGTTTACTGGAGTCAGACCAGTAAAAGATGATGTTTAATGCAGAGATGAATTGGTTGGGTTGCTATAGATACCGTTCTTTGCTCCATGCTTCATTTAGTATTATGAAAAAGCTGGTAATGTTTAAAACTAAAATGAAACATGACTGTACTTCTGGTGCTACTATGTTAAAGCAAGCCTGCTAACCATTTTTCTTGCCTGTTATTTAATATTACAATTGGGTTAAAAAAATATGGGAACATGGCTACAGCATAGTAGTGAAGAAGTAGTCTTGCTAAGCTCCCAGGCCATGCAACCTTTTTTGCCTGATCACTAGCATTTATACAAACAACATCATTTTCTCTCAAACTGAGATGGCAATCAGGAGGAAGACAAATGTCCTTCCTGTGTCTTATTCAGAACCAGCTATGGACTGTTACTGACTCCATAGCAATCCTCCATTCTGGGGCCAGCGGCACCCAAAGAACACACAAAACTGAGACCTGCAGCCGAGATCCTGCCTTCTAATCAGGTGACCATTCATGGCAGCACCATGTTACCCACTCTATCCCTTCTACAGTAAGTGATCTATTGGCAGGCCAACCATTCTTTCCCTCATTCTAATTCAAGCACAGCTAGGAAGAAAATGACTGGGAATTCCCATATCGCTTAATTAGCACTCAGTCAAGTGCTCAGTCACTCAGTCGAAGGCAGTATGCACCATTAGTGCATACTGGACCTCTCCACTGCACCTCAATGGTGTACATTGTCACATGCACATTGCTCCCAATCTGTTCACATGACAGCTATCATTAGTGATTACCATAGTGATTTCTTGTCCATTTTTGCTTTTGATTGTGGAAAACACATCTATTTTTGTTCCTTATTTTCTTCTCTCTCCTAAAGCCTTTACAAGTTAACTATCTGACTGTCTCAGTTGTACAAACCAAATAAATTGATTTCAGTAAAATTTTCTTTAACAAAAAGTACTATCTCTCCTTGTGACCTACACCTACCTTTTGTAGTGCCTGAATATGCTTTGAAATATGAAGTTGCTCATTAAAAAATATGAAGTTGCTCATTAAAAAATTTTAAATTGATTTTTAACATTTTCCAGCTACATTTTTACATGTAAGAGTGTGGTAGTCATTGAATCCCAAGGAATGAATCTTTGCAAGCCTATGCACTGCACTGGCATTTATTTTATGGCATATGTGTGATAATATTGCCCATGATATTTGGATCATGAGCTGTGTTATGTGTTTGTTTTAGCACCTGTTCTTCTATAAGGTAGCACAGTGCTCATATAGCATCAGTACCCTTGCTTTTTACAATGTGTTGAAAGTGAAATTCCATGAGACCTGCTAAGTTTTGTTTTTTTTTTTGTTACCAAAGAATTTGTTCTTCTATTCAGCCAGTCTTGTAAGCTAGACCCACCTACCAAACACAACAGTCAATGGCACTTCCACTGCAGTAACAGTATGGTTTGATGAGGTACACTTCCATTTATTGTTGAATGGACAATAAAGGAGTAAGAGCACAATAATGGGGTTATCCTTCTTACTCTGCTCCCTCTTCCTTTTAGCATGTTCATTGCTATACAGGGGATTATAAAAGGCTGATAGCAAGACAAAGTATGATTCAGTGAGTGCATTTATTGCTGTATTAATCCATTACATGTTATTTGTTTTATGTCTATCTCACTATGAACCCTTTTTTTTGTTACCTAGCTTATTATTATGGAAAACGGAAAAAAATATCTAAACTACCAGTTGGACAACCCAGTTTAGATGACAATCAAACCAAACCAGTAAGGAGAAGAAAAAAAAGGAAATCGATTTTTGTACAGAAAAAGAGACGGACTTCAGTGGTTGATGTCAGTCCTGTTGGGTCAGCTGAGGTATGAATTATGCATGAAGCTGTGCATTTCTGAGTTTCTTTTATCTACCACTTTTCTAGTATGCTCTTTATAGTACTGACAATTATTTTGATAGATTGCATAATATCGTTTCTTTATCCTAAATGATTGTTTCATCCAAGAAGTAATGTTTAAAATGTAGATAGTTCTTCTTTTAGATGTAGATTATTATGTATCTCCATAATACAGATATCCCTGTAACAGTGTTTTTGTTCTTTTACACCCACCTTAGAGTTTAGGCTCTTTCTGCTCCCCTTGGGGTATTTCTAATGCTCTTGTTGCATGCTGCATAATATCAAATTACATTTTACTAACTCATGTGCAATGCTTATTCGCAGTCATGGGCTAAAATTATTATTAGCTATAAATTATTACGTGGTTTGGCTTTCAACAGCTAGTATATTCTGAGGTATTGAGTCTGTGTAGAATATTAACTATGTAGCCAAATTATATGGTAAATTACAATTTTCCAAATAACCATCACGCACCTAAATTGTCCATAAATTAACACCTTTATTAACACTTTTAATTATATGGAGTCCATGCAGCGTGAAAAAATGAGTTTTCTCTAGCATTATTAGACAGGGACACTTGTTTTGACTGCCCAACCATTAAAGGGGTTGTAAACCCTCATGGTTTTTAACCTTAATGCATTCTATGCATTAAGGTGAAAAAACCTTCTGTAGTGCAGCAGCCCCCCAGAGCCCCCTTTTACTTACCTGAACCCGATCTTTACAGCTCCAGCCACTGTCTCAGATCCTTATTGGACTGGTTGATAGCAGAAGGAGCCATTGGCTACCGCTGCTGTCAATCAAATCCAGTGACAAGGGAGCCGAGGGACGGGGCCGAGTCCTGCTGTCTGTGTCAATGGACGCAGCAGCAGGACTTGGGAGCACGCCCACATGAGCGCCCCCTTGGAAAGTGGGTCTCCAAGGGGGGCACTCAAGAAGAGGAGGAGCCAGGAGCGCTTCTGAGGGACCACAGAAGAAGAGGATAGGGGCCACTCTGTGCAAAACCCTTGCACAGAGGAGGTAAGTACACCATGTTTGTTATTTAAGAAAGAAAAAAAACAAACCTTTACAACCTCTTCAAATAATTATAGTGAATGATAATATCTTTGTCACAAGGGATGTATGATTGTATAGTGTAATGGTATACTCAGGAGTTCACTTCATCAAACATTGTACTTGTAATATATGCAAAAAAAATTACTAAGCTAAAATCTCGAGACACATAAATAGTGAAGTAATCAATCAAATCTGACTGGTAAATCTGCAATATTGTCGGGAAATAGTAATGCAGAGCCACTGAGGTTGGTTTTCTACAAGTAAAGTGGCTGTACACTTTGCAAAGGAAGTTTTGCTTGCACAAGATTGGATAATGGAATTAAACAGAGCTTCACCTTATTCACAAATTTCCTGCAAAGTGAACAGTCTATTTGCTTTAGTAAATCAACCCCACTGTGTAGACTACTAAGCAGGGAGCAGGAGCCTCCATATGAGATGAATATGTATGGTTGCCCCATGCAGACTTAGTATAACAAACTACACAATAAAGTACACACAAAAACTGGGTTTATAAAAATCCTATTTTCATGACTATTTAATTAAATCTGCTTGCTATCATATGTACATCCAAACAAACGCTATAGTTTCCACTACACAAACTATTAAGATTTTATGAATACCAACATCTTGGTTTCCCATACATACCGTATGAGCCTACTAAAGTTACCAGGCTTTACAATGCAATAATAAAACCCCAAATCCATGTTGTCATCACTATTATTTTAGGAAATATTTATTTGTAAAATGATTTCAGCAATCATTAAGCCAGCCTTTCTCAACCAGGGTTCCTCCTGAGGTTGCTAATAGTTCCTTGAGCAAGGAGAAATTTCTGCCACTTAGATAAGTTGCCACTGAAACCAATATTCTTTTTTGGCTATCTGTAAGAGGGAGATTATTCCCACTGATCACAAATGTAAGTCACATTTTCTTCTTGACCATCACACTAATGTACAGTGAGCTGTAGATGTCATTTTTAGCAGGGTTTCCCTAAGGCCAAAATAATCTTTCAAGTATTCCGCAATATTAAACAGGTTGAGAAAGGATGCATTAAGAAGTTTACATTTATCATGTTCATACAGGCAGCTGTTGTATATGCATCTGATTTGTTTTACAAGATAGGCATTTCCTAATTGAAATAAGTATTAAAATATTATAAAGTCCTTTATATTTTACATTGATTACTTTCCTCTATTGTTTTTTCTTTCTAAATCTTAATGAACTATGTAATATGTTAACAGGAGAGCATTGAAGATGATGGAGTGGAAGAAGACACAGGGAGTGAAGAAACAAGTTCTGAATTACGTGACGATCATACAGATACTTCTTCTGTTGAAGTTCCCTCTGTACGTCCAAGAAGAGCTGTAACTCTTAGGAAAAGCATAGGGTCTGAAAGGCCACCATTGGTAGAAAGAGCCAGAAGAGTTAGAAAAACACGTTCCCTCACTTTCACTGAGGAAGACAAGGCTACAAATGTGAAGAATGTAAGACTTATTTCTTTTAGTATATGGTACAATTTAGTAGGAATATTTGTAAGACTTCATTTTTTTGGGGGTTTAAATGCAACAAGGTAATTACATTGAAAAAAAAAAGAAAAATGTTTCTATTTTCAAAACAGTAATTTGCATGATATGTCGCTGTTTGTCCACACAGGAGAAGAAGCAGGAGGAGGAGGAATGTTTAATACTAGAAAGTAATCCTTTGGAGTGGACAGTAACTGATGTGGTCAAGTTTATAAAGTCTACAGATTGTGCTGCATTGGCAAAAATCTTTCAAGAACAGGTACATCAATCACTTCTCTGGAAAAACTAGTATTACATTTCTTTGCCGGGAACATTGTATCCCTAAAGTCATTCAGAAACTTTTAACTGCAAAAATTGGTGAGAAACACTTACTAATAGTAATAGGAAGTGAGATGACTTCCCAATTTACCAAGAAGGAAGATCTGATATGAAAGACTTATCATTTAGTAATTGAACTCTAAAATAATATATCACCTTTTTGCTGGATACTGTTAGGTAATTTTTTTATACTTGAACCTGAGAAGACAATTGCTCAGGTACAATTACATGTAATGATGTGTTTACTTATATAGGAATGACACAAGGTTTTTCATTTAGTTCACCTTAACCAAAATTACATGGAATTTGGGTTTAAAAAAAAGATTCATAAACATAGAAAGAGAAATAAAAATATTAGTGCTTCCAATATATCCAGTATATATAGAATATTGATTAAATTAGTACTAATAACCATTAATGTCCATAGCTCTAGTAAAGGGTATAGCTATATAAAACACATAAGCCTCAAGATTATACCTTTTAAAGGTAAAATAAGGACCACATTTTGCAGAAATCCCTAAACATTTGTTTTCTTTTCACTTACAGGACATCGATGGGCAAGCTCTGTTATTGCTGACTCTTCCCACTGTCCAAGAATGCATGGAGTTGAAACTGGGCCCAGCCATTAAGCTGTGCCATCAAATAGAAAGAGTAAAAGTGGCATTCTATGCACAATATGCTAAATAAATCCTGTGTTCTGTTTTGCTGTACCCAATTCATTACAGAAAATGTTCAGGTGAAAGCATGCATTTTTACAGAGGCAAATCAAAATGATTAAAAAAGGTTCCTACTTTTCACAAAGACACATTTATAGAAATTGCTGGCGTCTTTCCAAATAACTATGAGATCAGTCTTTGCTAGAGGCAAAAAAAACAAAAAAAAACTTTCTATCCCATATACGTTTCTAATGAACCAATTTTTTGGATCCTTGACTTTCGCCTGACTTTGGATAAAAAGGCAAATATTTTGGCACTTCTAAACTTTTAGCAAACTTTGTAATCTTTCATATTGAAAGTGTGTGGTCATTTTTACTGTGATCTGTGGCTTACCATGAAAGCTTCAATATAGCAGCCCCTTTTTACTGTCCTTGTCATTTTAATACCAATCAGTAGAAAAAATAAAGCATCTCTCTGCTGGAGATGTCCATATTTCACTGCGGAGTAATAAATTGTAGGAGGCTTCGCTTGCAGTTAAAATGCCACTAAGCCGTAAACTTAGACAGTGTGCACATAGTTAGCCGAGTGATTGAAGGATGTGCTAACATCAGGCATAATAATGGGACCACAGTACAAACAGTTGTTATTGCTACTGCTCTCATTGCAATAGTTCATTGTGACAAATAGGAGCCCTTTTAGAAAATAAACTGCTTAAGACACAGCCATTATTTCCAGCCTTGATGTAATTTTGTTTTCTGCCTGATAACACAGACCCATGCCAAGTGTCAATTTAGTTTTATATTTTTCTATAGTGCCATGTCCATTGCCTTCAGAGCTCTGGGGATTTGTGTCAGTACTCTGGTCTACAAATAGAAGCCTACACTCACAATGCATTTGTTTTATTTAATTTTAAATCATGTTTTTGAAATACTATTCAGCAAGAGAGAATAGCAAATCTAAGCAATTTTTCTGGAAAATGGTTGTATTGTGCTGAGCATTATCGACTGCACAGTCCATAGAGACCAAATACTTTTTTTATGCATGTGTGTACTCCAGATGGGAATAATTTGCTTTGTTTCTTAAGGGTTTTCTTGAAAATGTGCTAAATGTTTTAATTAAAAGGCACAAGTTTATCAGCAGCCACAGATCCAATTGTTTAATATAATAAAAAAAAAACCCTCCAGCTATTCAAACTAAACTTTATTCACCAAGTATATAGCCTGAAGGTTTGTTAAAAAGTACATTTAGAGTCAGTCTAGCCACACATGCATATTTTGTGGCCTGGTTTGTCCAGGTTAGATAAAATATGTAGTGGCTTCAACCACTAAGATGTCCAAGAGTGGTTTTAGTGAAGCCATCAATAATGTAGTAGTTTGTAGTTCTAGGCATCTGCCTGAATGTGGTCACTTACTGGTGTGGTCACCTTTAAGCTGTGAGGGAATCACCTCCACCATTTCTTTTTAATCAAATTTTAATTTCCTGGTGCTTCTCTGCAATATGTTTTGGTGCCTATTTCTGTGTACAATATGCAGGGGATACAGTTATGAATTATGGTTCTCTGTGCACATACACACCATCTGGTCTTTCTTTTTCCTTTTATAACAAAAACACAATTAAGAGAATCAGTAAGGGAGGAGGGTGATGGTCATATAAATACATATCCAAAAATGCTTTGCCGATGTTGTTAGATTATACAGCTTCTGGGTAGAAGAGAGATATAAGAAATAGCTTACTAAAATATGTATTGTCATATTTTGGAATATACTTGTATTATGGCATCTGGAATGCCATCAAGGGTCCTATTAGGCTGGCCAATGATTTCTGTTTCTTCTGTTACAATAATGAAAACACAATATTTTAAGTTGTCTTGTTCTCTAAAAAAATGCCTAATCTGTGTTTTGGAACCGTCAGTACAATCATGCACTATAACACATTGCAGGCTTGTTATTTTCAAGTGGTGACAGTTTTGTTAAATGCCTTATTGATTATTCTATTTTGTAAACATAGAAAGGAAATAGTTCCAGTGTTTAACATACATTCTACAGAAATATTGCCTGTCATTCTTTATTTTCTCATTATGTTGCTTAACTGTGGTGGCTTGTGACCATGGCTGTCTGACATGCAGTGAAGCTTAGATCTGTGCTAAGAAAAGGAATGCATTTATAAATCTAATAAGCCCTTTTAAATAAAAAATAATGTACAAAATAGTTGATACATGTGTATGGGGGTGAACTCAGCTGCTAAATTAATTAAAAAGCAGTTTGAGGAAAACGGAAATTGACTTAAATAGATTAATAAGAGAAATCACAAAAAAAAAAAAAAAAATGTAAAAGCAGTATAAATATGTTTTAACTGTTAAGAGGGTGTAACTATAGCCTAAGCAGACCATTCAACTGCTATGGGTCCCAGAAGCATAATGGGTCCAGCCCTGTATAGATACAAATTGATTTATATAGGTAAAAAAACTGTTCAGCTAATACAAGTTGGATAAAATAAATGTTTATATAATTTTGAGAACCTCTATAAAATTAGTATTTAGTATTCTGAATCGATAGGGAATTTGCCTTTTTTTGTATGAAGGAGAAACGGGGGGGGGGGGGGGGGTCTTTATGAGGCCCATTAGGATAGTTACTATCCTGCAAGTGCAGATGCATTTAAGGTAAACCTAAATCCCAGTTGAATTGGATATTTTTGTATTTTGTTTAAGTAATTCAAAAAGAAAAGTTTCAGAAAATAGGTAAATTCAGATATATATATATAATATATATATATATATACGTAATTATTTGGTCCCCTAGAGTTGCAACCAGACTTTGGGGTTCATTTACTAAAGGAGTACCCATTTTTCTTTTTCCCGTTTTCACGTCAGTCATCCAATCAAATTCCAGATTGTCACAAACCTTTCTGCAAATGGGTGTGTAATGTAAACACAGGTTTACTTGGTTTAGTGAAAAATGTTTACTAAATCATCCCCACTGTAAATGAATCAGGGGAGCTTAGCAAAAACATTTTTGTCTTACTTATAATCCTCTTCTTACAGTAAATTATAAAAATAAGTTGCAGGCTCAAAGAACTATTAGCATTTGGCAATTTGCTCAAATGGCATCCATATTTTATATTATAAGTTTCAAATAAAGTAAAAATTCTTAACAGTCACTATGAGCAACAAGTATAAAACTTCTGATTTCTTGCTGAAGTAATTTGTCTGGTTTTACCCATATATCTTCTTTGACAGTGTTTGCATGTTATATAATCCCAAATTGCTTAGCTAAAAGAAAAAAAAAACACTTGTTTTTTTTACAATACCAACATAAATACAAAATATATAAAATATACCAACAGTTGAGTACTGTGTATGCAAACACCAAGACCAACTACCGTGATTGATTCACGAATGAGATGAGAGCGTCCCTTGGTCATACACCTCCTCTTCGGAGGATGTATTTTCTGCTCTTAAGAATTACAGTCAAAGCCCAAAATAGCGTTATATGCAGTGGCCGCTGGTCCACATGGGGCGCTGCCCCCCCAGCCCGCACCATCTGTTCAGCCATGCACTGTGCACTGTGTGACACCAACAGGTCTTTAGCAGGTCTGTCACCCCCGCACAAGCATGTAACCACAACCCAAGGCCCCAATTGGCCTGTTTTATGTGCCCTCCCACCCTGCGATACCAGCGAATCAGCACTGGCTTCCGGCTTCCTGTCCAGGGCCAATCAGGACAGGGGGCGGAAGATCAGGTCAACACAGAAGTTGTGGCGCTGGGCACCAGGGGAGCCGTGATTGCTGGAGGGCTCCACCCATAGGTTGAGTGCGGATCTTGAGGGGCCCACCCACCCCCCCAAAATCTTCCAGCACCAGCCACCACTGGTTATACCAGTTCCTTAGTGACCACTGATGTATGTCTAAATAATTAATGTTATTATGTACCGGTACTTTTCTATGCTGTATTGTATGGTTCTATATCAATACAGTTTATAAGCTTAAAAAAAAATGACTGGAAAAGAAAATATGACAACAGTATAAGAATCTACACCCCCAAAATGTAATCTGTATTTTAACAATTAGTGTAACAATTTCATATATATATTTATATACTCTTTTGAATGTTTTCATATATCAATATTGCAAAACAACATTTTATGATAAATGCAAATAACAACCAACAGTATACAAATAAAATTGTTAAAAAAAGAGTATTTCCAAATTGATTTAAAAAATGTTGCCATTACTAACACACTCAGATAGAGTTTAGTGTGTACAAAGTTACATTGCTCTCAACAAATTTACAAAAAACATGATACCCCTTAACATTAGGCCATCTATGAAACAATATCAATAGTATACTATCCCTGTTCCTTTCTTACCAACTTTGGATAGATATGTCACCGTTTGTTTGATTCAGATCAGGAGACCGATATCCTATGTTTATGAGTACAAGAATATCTCAAACAAAAATAAAACTTGACACCTGGAGAGCCGTATAATGATTTGGCAGTTTTAAAATTGTATATTACTAAAAATCTTTCTAGATTAACAAGGGTGGCATTATTTACTCCATACTGCACTGACATCTGGAAATTTGGCTTCAGGAACTGAGCATAAATTTTCTTACTTCACAAACCGGACACTTCACTTCATGAGCTGTTTTTTTCCATTTCATTTTGAAAAGGCTGCATTCTGTAAAAGGGCACCAGATCTAAAACCTGTTCTCATTTTTATTTAACACTGTGTGATCATAGTTACTGCTGCACTGCAGCAATTAGCTGAACAAAGAATATTTAAAATAGGTACCCAGGTGTTAAATTATGAAATGGTGACTTGAAGGATTTTGTAAGGCAGCAAATATATATATATATGGGATGATGTATTCACACTTTAAATTGAAAGGATATTATAAATTACTGACAGGTCTGTGAATTTAAAAAAAGCACAAGAGTGCTTTTGTAAAAGGCTTAGGAGTTCCGAGGTAACTTCAAATATTCTTGTGAGCTGGGGGATTAGGTATGTTATTTTTACATGTCATAAGTACTCCCAAGGAATACTGAAGTGATGACCTAAGTAAGAACCATACAAAGATGTAATTCGCAGGAGTTTGTAGATGTAGTTAATGTAACTTTTGTGTTGTAAAGAAACAGCCTGCTATCTAAGCTATATACCATTCCAAGAGTTTGTAAAACATGTTTAATATAACTTTCTATTTCATCTTTTTCTCTTTGGGCAAGGGCATGCTGTTATTTTCTGTAATATTGCATTATGTATATAGGTTTTCTCATGTATATAAGTAAAAATCTATTTACAGAGTTTATTTTAATTTGTATTACAATGTCCACCCTTTCTACTTGAAAAAACTTGTAAACCACCATGTTAATAAAGCCCTATTATTTAAGCAAGCATTTGTTCTTTCTGTCTCTTGCAGAATTTTTGATTATTTTCTTTTTTTTTGGTATATGATTTAATGAGATCCTGAAATGTTACCCTAAAGACGCTATGTCTAAGGCATTAATAGGATAATATAAATGCTATTAATAACCAGGTATTATATATATCTCACATTTTTTTCTCTATAACATGCTCTCTGCTTAAAACAATACAATAGCTGGATTAATTTTTATCATGTTGAAGACTTGGTAGAGTCTGGTGTATTGAAAGCAAGTTGGCATAAAGGTGAGCACTATTCACTTGACTAAAGCCTGTTTTTTTTCCATTCAACCCAGCGGTTGAACAAAAAAAAACTGTCAGCTCTGGTCGGAGCCGCTGTATTGACAATGCAAAGTTAGTGCAGCTATTTCCCCCGCTGATCTGTTGTGTTCTGACAGGCAGCCCCCCCCGCCAGAACACTCGGATCTGATCAGGAGCCGGTTGGCTGCTGGTTTTCCAGAGTGCTCATCCAACAGAAGCTGGCCAAGAGAAGGCTGGCTTCTGTTGGACAGACCGACATACACACAGGCTGAATGTCGGCCTTTTGGAAAAAAAGCCAATGTCTTCCGACATTCGGCCCATGTGTACCAGGCTTTAGTGATGCTTGCTCTTGTATCAGACTTAGCATGGAGGATAAAGATCAAGCTCATTGGGATGTGATCAATAGATGATCAATTGATACACAACTAGGTAGAGAATAGCTTGATAAAAATGTTAAAGCCAGACTTTGCTCAGTTTTTAAATGGTGTCCAGCTTTATAAAAAAATTAAAAGGCTGCTCTGGCTACAATATTTATCTCCACTCTGTCACTGTCCCTTGCAGTAATTAAATTCTTCCACTAGACATCTTCAGTCTTTTGGGTTGAATTATGTCATTTTAATTCAAACCGAAAAAACTGAGAACATACTGTGAATGCAGAGCGTCAACTTTCAGTGTGATGATGTAGAGAGCACCACTTTCTGCATCATTGAGGACCACCCGGCAATAAAGAAGAGGCAAACAGGAAGAGGACCGAATAATATTGTTTCTTCTTTTAATTATTTGCTCTGTCAAACACGTCTAGCACCTGCCTCATGTATGTGACATTGTGGTGATTGGATTACATTGATTGGACTACACTTTTAAATGCTGAATAATTCTTACTAGATAAAAGGAAGTAAAACACTTGGTAAAATCTTTTCAAGAATAATCAATACACGATTTATTAATACTAGATATCCCATGACTTGGATGACTAAAAACCCTCATAAGCCCAAATTTCTTCATATATTCTCTTTAAGTGTCCCATAGGAAAAATACAGTGTTTAGGAAATATTGCTGCCTAAGATATCTGCAGCATCTGGCACACTTCCACACATGTTGGATGTCTGGTCTCCTGCAGCACACTGTATCTTTGCCTGTAAGAAAACAAAATAAATCTACGCTAGCTGATAATAAAATCTTACAAAGTTATACAGAAGCAGCATTCAGTGATTGTCCGAATGCAAAACAAAAGAAGAGTGTATGTACATAAAACCTGTTGCACTTCCCCTTTAAAAATATATGAACCAACAAAAGTGTATCAAACAACCAAAATATACCATAACTCAATATATAATGTCCCATAAATATATTTTGGTGAACAAACCAGTGAATAAAATTGTGATCATATAAAATAATGTCCCAAAATTGCAAACAAATATAATATAAATGAAAAAACCCACAGTAGAAAACAAAACCTTCCACAGTTCAAGAAGTGCTGATTAGAAATAACACGTGGACACTCCTGTGCTCTCTTTAAAGGGAAGGTATAGTAGTTCTGTACATATTTTTTTTCTTTATTTATTATGGTCAGGACTAAAAAAATAAAATGTTAAAATTTTATTTAGTCAGGTAAATATGAAATAGCCATACAATGAATCTCTAGTCTCATTTTCACATCTTCAGCATCACTATCTTGTGTCTATGCTAAAGGAAAGCATTCTTTACAGAACTGGATTGAATTAACAGAGTAATGACTAATCTCTTATCAAAAAGCTGGATCAGAGGATTCAATCATACAAAGGGCTCTGCAAAGCTAACTGCTCTGCTGTGCTGCCGCTTATGAAAAACTGCTTTCATCCATCCTGGACCTGTTATTGTGCCAGAAAAGGCCCTGCATTTAGCCTCTTTATTTTATTTTATTTTTTACATACAGAAGAAAAAAGTTAATGCAGTAGTACATAAATCTTTAAATACACACACACACTAAGGAACAAAAAAACAAAAACAGATGACACTAAATTTTCCAAGCAAATTTCCCTTGTCAGCTTAGTATGTTGTACGACATCTACAGCTGATCATAATTTAGTTTCTTTTCTTTCACATTTGAAGGCACCATATTGTGGTTTTATACATTTTTCTGTATTAAGGTCTGGACTAAATGCCCCAACTGCGGTATTTCCTTCATAACGCCCCGGTGATGGTTCCTTAGGATTTGGATTGTCAATATCATATTTCGTACTCTAATCTGGAAAAATTGTCCCTCTAGAATAAAACTAGAACATCTGCAATGCCCCAAAGATGAGGGTGGGTTGGCGTTGCCGAATACCTGGTTATACTACCTGGCTACTAACTGCAGCACCTGATAGATACATTTCATAGGAGTGTAGATCAAGGGGATACGGGGTGAAGCTCTTATGAAGCAGTAATGCTATACATGGTAAAGGGTGGATCCATTTCAGTGGCTCTGGAAGCTCAGGCTTTTGGTAAGCCACATAAAACCTTCCCAACATATAATTTAATCCAGAAAATATGAAACAAAGCCAGGTACCTTCAGGGGGTGGAAGGCATTACAAAGTTGAGCCCTATTTGGTCTAATGACAATTACCTTGAATTAGCCAAAATTCAACATGGTGGAATATGGAAGAGGTTTAGCGTTGTGTGTATCTGAGGCAAATTTTTCATAACGGAGTTCTGCTTTCCTTTGAGGCTTTGCGGGAGGTGTATGGTCTGCCGATTTCGATGTGGTTCTATTACATGCAATTATGGCATGCCAAAGTGGCTCAGCGTAGAACTTCTGACGGGTCTGTATCTCCAACACCCTTCTTTAATTTGGTTAAGGGGGCCATAACCTCTAAGGGTTTCATATCGCAATGTTATGCTATGCTACTTCATATATTTCTGAAAAAACATCCCCTACGAGTATTAGCTAAGTGGAAGAGTTATGTTGGACAGTTCAATGAGGACCAATGTGAGGAATCTCTCCAAGCCGTAACCATTTGTTCCTTAAATGTGTCTCAGAGACTGACGCAGTTTATATATCATTTTGAGAGTGTACTATACCCCTCATAGATTACAAACTATGGGACTATTATTTACACTGATGTGCACTAGGTGTAAATGAGACCATGGTGATCTGATTCACCTATTGTGGTGGTGCCCAAAACTGCACCCATATTGGAGGGAGGTGGGGGATACTCTGAACAGGATATTTCAAGTGTCACTCCCTTTTGGACCCCAAATCCTGCTTGCTAAATTTATTAGATGAATTTGCATGGGAGAATCACACTAGAGAGGCTATTGTTTGGGCCTTATTTCTGGCTTGCAAACTAATAATGTTACAAGCCGGAGAGCCCTTCCACAGTTAAAAAATGGATTACTGCTGTAGGTAATAAAATATGAATGGAAAAGATTATTTACCAGCATAGGGGGTGTCCAGGCAAGTATGAGAACATTTGGGGCCCACGGCTAGCTGTACCCGGGCTTGCCCCAGCAGATCTGGTCATGGATAGGCTTCTTGGTCTCAATGCTAGTTGATAATTTTAACTTGATGCTATTATGAGTATAATACTGTTACGGTTATGGAATTTTGCTGTGAATGTGGTATTCTTTATATGCTGTTTGTTTTCTGTGGTGCTAACATTGTTTTGGGCAGTATGTCACCAATAAAAATGTAGTTTTGAATAAAAAAAATGTATATATATATATATATATATATATATATATATATATATATATATATATATATATTTGATCAGATAAATATTCAAATTCCCTAATCATATATTGTATTATCAGTTTAAGTTTACAAGTAGCACTCATTCACTTGTTTCCAGGCTTCCCTTTAACAGTCTTGCTAAAAAAAAAGCCTGTTATTTACGGAACTCAGTGGCTCAAGCTGAAATTTGCGCACAGAACTGAATTCGTCAGAGCAGTTTCCCACCCCCCTTCTTTCCCCCTCTATTAAATGTTTTAATCAGAGAGAGAGGCTAAAAGCTTTTGCTGTGCTTTCTCTTTAGTAAATTCAAAATGCCCTGACCCTGACGTCTGTGTCATGGGTGCACCCTGTATCAACTGTTATTTAAAACAAAAAAACTATTTCATGTAAGTATTAACAATTATAAACATTTGCTTAAATTGTACACTTAAAGAATATTTTGAGCCAATACAAGGGAAATATTAATTCAAAGAGAGGTAAAGGCATTTCAAGCAGACAGGGTCCTAAAATGTATCTATAGTCAAAGCTTTCATTTTAGTTTTGGATGGCATAAAGGATGGCTAAACCTCCCTGAAGTTTTTCCATGTGTTCCATTGGAAATATGTCACCTCACCTCTGGTCTTGGAGACAACACAGGAAGGAAGTGGGAAAGTGTGCGACATGGGAAGACAGTTGCCTTAGGTAGTTGTCATAGGATGTGGTGCATCCTTAGACTTCTTGTCCAGTGCAACTGTAAAAAATGTGTTTTCCCATCCTTCTCTATTCCAGGGGTAATGATCACCAGTGCAAATAGAAGGAGAAAATCCCCAAGCAACGAAGCAGCAATAAAAAAAAAAAAAACTTACAGAGGTTCTAACCAAGCTATCTATATTCCAGTCTAAATTGTAACTGGTGATATGCTCTCCTGAAGTGTATCTGAAGTAATGTTTCCATCTGAATATAGTAAGGAAGGGTTAGAGCCAGTGTCAGATAGTTTTGCGGTCTCTGTGCCTCATTGGGAGATTTATCCTCTCTATTTTTTCTGCATACCAATGTCCCAACTAAAAGTTAGGTCAAATCCAAAATAAATGCATCACTTTGTTGCTCTTAGCAGTCTATAAATAAAGTTGGTCTTCAAATTGCTTCCAAATAATGATGCAGTCAGATACTAAGGCGTTGATTTACTAAAGGCAAATAGACTGTGCACCTTGCAAAATGAAGTTACTCCAGAGCTCAGTAATTGGGGTAAAGCTTCCCTTTGCAAAAAGTACCCAATCACATGCAAGGAAAATTAAAAAAAACAAAATTTTTGCTTGTACATGATTGGATGATGGAGGTCAGCAGAGCTTCTGCTCATTTACTAAGCTCTGAAGCAACTGCAAAGTGTACAGTCTATTTGCCTTTAGTAAATCAACCCCAAAAGGCTCCTTTAACCTCCCTGGCGGTTTTCCCGAGTGTGGCTCGGGGTTAAAATTCAGTACCATTAGCGGTAACCCCGAGCCACACTCGGGATCGCATTGCAGGATCCTGGGGCGGCGTTACTTACCTTGTCCCCGGGATCCTGCGATGTCCCCCGCAGTGTCCGAGGGCTCCGTCCTCCTCCGAAGCCTCTCCGTGCCAGGCTCCGTTCCCTGCGAGCGGCGCGACGCACGGGGGCGGAGCCTGGCGGCAAATTCAAAAAACTGTCAAAATCATAACACATACAGTACTGTAATCTTACAGATTACAGTACTGTATGAAATGATTTCACATCCCTTTTGTCCCCAGTGCTCTGGCCCATGCCCTGCATGCAGTTTTACATGATATACACTGTTCTTTCTGCCTGGAAACTGGAGATTGTCCATAGCAACCAAAAAGTGTCCCTTTACGTCAAAAGTGGCTTTAGACCAGCTAGAAAACAGCGATAATAAATTAGAACACTTGCAGAATTGAGCGATAGTGAATTGTGGGGAAATTTATTTTATTACTATTTTTTTTAATTTTTTTTAATTATTTATTTTTATTTATTATATTATAATTTATGTTTTTGTGTTTCAAACTTTATCATACCCGGGATATCTACTAGACTCTGGTTTGGACAGATTTAAGTGTGTTATTGTTAAGATTTACAGACCTACAATATAAAACGCCAAATTTCCATGCAAAATAATGGTACCGCTTTCAGCACCTAAAATCCGAAATAATCATACCGCCAGGGAGGTTAAAATGCTTCAGTCTATGTAGATGAGTTATCTATGTACTATATCATCCTTCCTATCCCTTTACTAAGGCTTGAAAACAGTAACGGCTGGGCACTTACCCCATCTAGGGTGTCCTCTGCTCCAGCACGGCGGACCCGGTCTAGGTGGCGGGCGGCGGCCTGCGGGCAGTGGCTCCGGTGTCCTAATCTCCAGCACGGTGGCTTTCGCCATGCATCTCCTCTCTCCTCCTTCTAGGCGCTAGGCGTCCAATAGATTGCCTGACGTTTTGGCCAATCAGGAAACGGGTCTCACAACCTGCTTACTGATTGGCAGGGAGGAGATTTAGTGTAAAAATAGCAAATAGCAAATATTTATTTCCACACAAATGGATGGGATCGGGGTGCAGGACACCCTTCTTTGAAGTCTATTAGAGCCTCTGGCTCTAATCACGTGCCTCAACCCCCCCCCCCATTGGAATCCATAGTCCAGCATCTTGTTTGTAGATCAGGGGGCCCGACGCATATGTTAAAATGTTTTAGCTTAGATTTAGGGCTCTACCATACAGGTAAATGGTTGTTTATGTTTTTTTTACATGACATCCTAGGTGAATTTTAATGTAAATTCATGAGCAAAAAATGGGTTAGGTTAGCCCGGATCAACCACCAATATATATATTTATAAAGACAGGCTTGTATCAGGCAATCAACCACATGAAGAATGCGGGATACCAGTTTGGGATGTCCTAGAGCATACAGAAAAAACAAAGCGAATTCATCTCTCAGGAGGACAAAAGACCCTCAGGCACTGTCTGAAAAAAGCAAGCCAAAATTTTATTGAACAATTAAATAAAACACCACACAAAAATGTATACAACAATCCATGGAAAAAGAGGGCTATGGTGAGTGACTAACACAGGCCCTAACAGTAAAAAATGATGACGTTGTCGTTTAAAATCAAAATCAAAGGGGAGCCACGGCTGAGCATACCACAAACACACTCCATTCACCACTCATACACTGATGGTTTTAATCTAGAGCAATTATGCTGAAGTGAGGGTCTTTTGTCCTCTTGAGAGATTAATTCTCTTTGTTTTTTCTTACTGTAAATTCATGCTATAAACCACATGCAACAAAGTGGGGAGGATTTACTAAACTGTAGAGTGCAAAATCTTGTGCAGCTCTGCATGTAAACCAATTAGCTTCCAAGTTTTATTTTTAAAGCTCATTCTAACAATCAGATTATCATATGATCCCTTTGAAATCAGTATTTTTTGTACGATTTTCTGATCATGTGTGCAGGCCTTTAGCCATACATTATGTCCTGTGTATATCAAAGAGGCAAGCAAGCAACTGCACTAGGGGTACACACAACCCCTATTGTATAGAGTACACCATCCTCCTTAAATTGACTATATTTAAAATAAAATTAAGATAAAAAAAACCTTCTGACCATAATGCAGCCTGCAGCCTTTGTCAGCCATCTACATTAGTGTGTGTTTTAGTATATATTGGGTAGTGTATAATTATTGTTAGTGTCAATGTGTTACGTAGGAAAAAAAGGCAAATGAGCACTATTGTTTTTTGGCCCTGGGTAGAAACATCAAATAGCATAGTAATGATAAAATACATAACTAAACTTTTCTTGTTTTTTTTTTAATGATTTTTTTTACTATTTTGGGCCAGCTTCCTATGAGAAAAATCAAGAGATATACATGAATTTTTAAAACCAAACGAAGGCCCAATTTGTCCTTAAAAACAAGGTATAATTCGCTAAAAGTGCCTGAAGGTTTTGCATACTTTTAAAGGGTGTCGTGACCTAACCCCCTTCTCTCTACTAAATGCTGTATTATGTGATGGCTGCCCCCCCTCCTCTTCCTCTGTTCCCTCCTTTTCCACTATACACGTAATTAATCTGCTCCCATTGTTTGGATATTCCACTATCACATGGTTTATTGTGTATATATGAAAGCTATGGACCACCTGTGTACCCACTATACTTTATTCGAAATATGCTATGTATTGTGTACCATTTTTTCTCCAATAAAGACCAACCTTTTTGTTAAAAAAAAAGAAAAAAGGGTGTCGTGACTGAAAAAAGGTTGAGAAATGCTGCGCTAATATAAAGCTGTTGCACATCCTTATATGCTACTGTATCAAGCTCAATGTGCTCAGGGTGACAAGCGTATTTGCAGAATTATATAGCAGGGGATCTAAGCAGTATGGTTGCTTAGCAACCAGGAAAGTCAGTGTTGACTCAACAGTGTACTAACTCTTTATTCCTCTCTTAAAAATTACCTACAATGTAAAAGGTCAGCAACCTCAAGGAGAATCAGATTAAGTTAAACTATTAACTGGACAAACACACTGAAGGGCCTCTTATATGTCGGTTTGATGTGATTAGAGTACATATTGTTCTGTCAAACCATGCATGAATCATTAATTTATCCCCGAAGCCTGCTGTTCCGCTCGGTGCTGAAAAATTGTAATTTACTTCCTAGCAAATAGCGTAACAAGTCTCCCAGTGACTGATAGGCTTGTAAATATGTTGATTATGGAATGAGATACAAAGCAAAATGGTGTTTTACATTTGTGTTTAGGGTTCTATTTAACCTTTAAGGAGTGTGCCACTCTTCTCAGTAAGAAAATAATGATGGAAACAAACAGAAAAGAGCTATTATATATGGAGGTGGCTCACCAAATTGGAGAAAGGTTGTATACAAGATAACAGATAGTAATTAGATTAGCTGGCAAATTCTACTCTGAAGTTTCCATCAACATCAGACATAGGGTTATGTATAGATGTATACTGTATGTAAACCCTATCTATGAACTTCTATCCTGTGTTCCCTTTTAGGCGGACCACATGCGGACCGTTTGATCAGTTCAGTCACATTTTTTTCAAAGAAAAAGCAGATGAAGTTTATATCAGTTTGTCATCCGTTTTTTATCCGTTTTTTACATCTGCCAATCCTTAACAACTTAAAGCAGAGCTCCATCTAAAAGTGGAAGCTACGCTTATCTGCCTCCTCCCCCCTCCCATTTGGCACCTTTCGGGGGGAGCAGGTACCTGTTTTTGACAGGTACCTGCTGTCACCTCCAGGTGATCAGGTGATCTCGCTGCATCAAAGTCTGGCCCCCTCCTTCTTCCTCCGCCGCCGGTCCTATCACAAAGAGTAGCATGCTTCGCACATGCGCATTAGGGGACCAGCTGTGAAACCTGACTTCCCTGCTGGTTTCCCTTACAAGCAATGGTGGCGGCAGCACCCAAGAGCCAATGGAAAAATCAGCTGGGGTGCTGACATTGTGGGATTCTTGGACAGGTAAGTGTCTTAATAGTAAAAGTCATAGAGGAGAAAGCAGAGCGGCGCCATACTGAGTGCAGCATAGATTAGTAAAATTCGGGTCTGTCATTCACCTCAGTGTGCGACGCGGACACACTTGCTTTCCTGGACCTGGAACTATGCCACACTGGCAATACCATACATGCCAAGAATTATACCAAACCTACAGCTGGCAACCCCTATCTGCACTTCCAGAGCTGCCACAAACATTCCTAAAAAGTCAATTCTGCCGATTGAAACACAATTGTACACGTCCAGAAGACTACGCGGAACAAGGAAGCTTTTTCAAACAAAAATTTCTGGATAAAGGATACCTCCCTCAGCTTGTACAAGAAGCCTACGAATATTTCACAGAAGATATACATCCCACTAAACATCAATGACCAACTCCTTCCCAAATGAACCAGATTTGTTACCCATTTCCATGTACAACACAAAAAGATGGAATACATCTTCCCCAAACACTGGGGTATACTACTAGAGGATCCTCACCTCCAATCCTCTCTAAGCACTAGACCTAACATCACCTACAGAAGAGCCAAAAACATAAAAAGCCGAGTAGCACCCAGCAAACTAAAAACCACCAAGACACAATCAAGATCCACCCTCACTTTTTTGGACATTAAGGGGATGTACCAATGCCGTAAATTAAAATGCTTGACTTTCCAGTTTGTTAAACACGAACAAAAACACTTCACCACCAAGGGCAAGACATACCACCTGGGAGAATTTTACAACTGTTCATCTGAATTTATAATTTATTGCCTTACCTGCTCCTGCAGCCTGCTCTACGTGGGCTGCACAGTACAAACTTTACACAAAAGATTAGGTGAGCACAGGTGGTCGATCAAAGAAGGTGCCGAGCTCACCATACCCAGACGCTTCAAGGAGTTCCACCAAGGCTCCACAATGGTACTACAAGTCTGGGTCTTGGAATCCATCCCCAAAAGCCTCCCCAGAGCTGAACCCACCAAATGCCTATGTGAAAGAGAAACTTTCTGGATCTATACCCTGGATAGCTTCAGCCCTGGGGGGGGGGGGGTTGAATGAAGAGATTGAAATACACACTATCCTCTAAACCCCCTACCTGGGCTATATATATCTTTTATTTACCATTTGCATACCATCCCTTGTCCCCTTCCCTTCCCCGAACCCCCCCGCCTTGGTTTATTTATTCAGTTATATATGTATATACTAGGTATACCTTCCTAACCACACATGCCTGGGTGTATGTGTGCATATGTGTATACGTGTGTGTGTGTATGTATATATATATATATATATATATATATATATGTGTTTATATATATGTATGTGCATATATCCCCATATACTTATCATCTCCGTATACATTATTATCCCTTTTGTAGGACCCTTATGATCGCTAATAAAATATTCAAATTTCTGCACCCCTCTTCCCCTATTCCTGCTAGTATACATACAGACACATGCATAGATATATCTCCATAGTTACCTCCCATGAGTTCTTTAGGTACCCGTATACTTTATTAATTTACCTATCCGATGAAATTACATTATGTTACCACTATTATGGACTACCTCTTAGTGTTAGTGGCCTGTTTTATATATATATATATATATATATATATATATATATATATTATAAATATATATAAATTATTTTATATATATTTTATTTATCATCCTTGTTTTTAACCACATTTGTTTTAAATAGTATTTTTTTATATGTACCTAATTATAAGTATTATGCCCCGTACACGCGGTCGGATTTTCCGATGGAAAATGTCCGATCGGAGCATGTTGTCAGAAATTCCGACTGTGTGTGGGCTCCATCGGACATTTTCCATCGGATTTTCCGACACACAAAGTTTGAGAGCAGGATATAAAATTTTCCAACAACAAAATCCGTTGTCGGAAATTCCGATCGTGTGTACACAAATCCGACGGACAAAGTGCCACGCATGCTCAGAATAAATAAAGAGATGAAAGCTATTGGCCACTGCCCCGTTTATAGTCCCGACGTACGTGTTTTACGTCACCGCGTTCAGAATGATCAGATTTTCCGACAACTTTGTGTGACCGTGTGTATGCAAGACAAGTTTGAGCCAACATCCGTCTGAAAAAATCCTAGGATTTTGTTGTCGGAATGTCCGAACAAAGTCCGACCGTGTGTACGGGGCATTACTGTACCTCTGGCAGCCATAGGTGGGGAACTTCCTGCAGTAAGGCAGGTGCTGGTCTGCTGACCATAGTTTTCCCACGGACCACCCCTTCCTCCCTGCATAAAAGCCTCACCAAACATGGCCGCAGCAGATGCCTGATGAAGGAGCGTGGACGCTCCAAACTCGAACTTGCCTTGCCACACCGCTTGACCTTCAGCCCCCACACGTGGACGTGCTGACAGCTTGCCTGGCTAACCTCTCTTCTAGACTGGAGCCTTGGACACCACCGGAGCAGCTGGACCACAAGCATACCTCTCAACTTTTTAAGATGAAAATGAGGGACACCTATTAGCAAACATATGTAGGCATAGATTGGGGTAAATGGCGCTCCCTATGCTTGGGGGAATACTTCTCCCTATTTATACAAAAAAGTATGCGCAACACACATAACCAAATATATAACTGCATTCAATCAAATCAGTTGGTAATATATATAAAAAACGTAAAAAATAAAAAAAAAACAAGAAAAAAGTTAATGATAGTATACAAAGGTTGTGACCAATCAGAACAATTAATAATATATAAGTGACCACGAAAAAAACTAAAAATAAAGGTGTGAAAAAATAAAAATAGTGATGTGTCAGATCATAAATACTAATCAGTTTACATCAAAGAATACACTAAACATTATCAAAATGTGTGTATCACAAACAAATCCAATTGATAAAACGTCCCAAGAAATGTCCCAAAAAATGGTGTTGAAAAAAGAAAAAGAAAAATGGGTGAAGCTCCAAAAATGGCAAAAATATTCAAAACAATATGGTGACTCTTGTGCTCGATCAAATCAGGGGACTCTTGTGCTTCCCCTTATGGGTCCCCACTCACCAGCTCCTCAAACTCCTACAGGGGTGGTAGGCAAGGCATGTATGGGTAATCTCGGATGATCTCCTTTAGTAGTTCTGCCAGTAGCAGGTACTTGCACCCACTGCACCAAATCGAGGTGTCCAAACCGGTCATCCGTTCAGCACATTTTCCACCACCATACCCAGGAAATGATCCAGCAACTCCTCAGGGCTAAGTCCTCATCGGAAGAGATAAAACTCCCATGGTGTAGTAGTTTAAAAGAACACTTTTATTTAAAATAAATCTAAAAACAAAAGCTTCCCTTGATTGGGAATAAAGCTATCAAAAAACACTACAGCGCATGGTCAATGCGGTATACAGGAAAAGCCGGCGCACAGCGTGTGCCTCAGCTGCGTTCCAGGCTCCCTGTCTCCGTACCGGAAATGACATAAGTGCGCGGCTCCGCCTTTTTGTATAAATAGGGAGAAGTATTCCCCCAAGCATAGGGAGCGCCATTTACCCCAATCTATTTACTTCATTCATCTAATAGCCCATTAGGGGGTCTATCAGGGGAGGCTGCACACCTTTTTGTGTCCTAAGCGCGGAGTTTCTTCTGATTTTGTAATATGTAGGCATAGGACACACCCCCTGCCACGCCTCCCTTAAAGGAGAATTGTACAAAATAAATGATTGGCTAAACCCACAAGTGCTTTTTTTTTACCACTACTATTTCTTTATACTGGCTTTTGGAAATTACAAATGCAACCATTTCGAATTTGGATGAAAGGTTTATCACTGTAAAATACTTTTGGACAAATGAATAGTGCATTTTATATACAACTGTATGGATCAGACCAAAATGAGGGACAAATGAGGAAAGAGAGACAGAGAGACATTGCTCCAATTCATTGCTCCAAAATAGTGTCAAAAGTGTCCGATCTGTCCGTCACAATGTCGCAGTCAAGATAAAAATCGCAGATCGCGGCCATTACTAATAAAAAAAAAAATTATAAAAATTAAATAATTCTATTCCCCATTTTGTAGACGTGATAACCAAGCAATATACGCTTATTTCAATTTTTTACCAAAGAATGTAAAAGAATACATATTAGCCTAAACTGTGGAAAAAGTTTGTTTTTTATATATTTTTTTGGGATATTTATTATAGCAAAAATAAAAAATATTGCTTTTTTTTTTTCAAAATTGTCACTCTTTTTTTGTTTATAGCGCAAAAAAAAAACAAAACACAGAGGTGATCAAATCTCACCAAAAGAAATCTCTATTTGTGGGAAAAAAAGGACATCAATTTTGTTTGGGTACAACGTCACACGACCACGCTATTGCCAGTTAAAGCGACGCAGTGCCGTATTGCAAAAAAGGGCTTGGTCAGGAAGGGGGTAAATTCTGAAGAGGTTAATGCAAAAACAGTTTGCCCGTTTACATCTGTTTTTTGTCCGATACATGTTTTTTTTACGGGAAAAAAATAGGGCTTTGATCCGTTCCAAAAAACAAATGTTGACGCATGCGGATGTAAATGGATGATCATCTATTTACATCCGTTTTTCCATAGAGATGCATTGATGTCACTTTTTCATCCATCAGGCCTAATGCCCCATACACACGATTGGACATTGATCGGACATTCTGACAACAAAATCCATCAGATTTTTTCCGACGGATGTTGGCTCAAACTTGTCTTGCATACACACGGTCGCACAAAGTTGTCGGAAAATCCGATAGTTCTGAGCGCGGTGACGTAAAACACGTACGTCAGGATTATAAGCGGGGCAGTAGCCAATTACTTTCGTCTCTTAATTTATTTTGAGCATGCGTGGCACTTTGTGCATCAGATTTGTGTACACACGATCGGAATTTAAATGATCAGATTTTGTTGTCGGAAAATTTTATCTCCTGCTCTCAAACTTTGTGTGTTGGAAATTCCGATGGAAAAAGTCCGATTGGGCCCACACACGATCGGAATTTCCGACAACACAATCCGATTGCACTTTTTCCATCGGAAAATCTGATCGTCTGTACAGGGCATTAGTCTTCTAAATACAGTATGTAATTGAAGGCATTTTGGTGTGTCTGTTTGATAAGTCTAAAAAAATAATGGCTGATGCTGTCAGAAATCCAGTGCTGTCCTTTGTCATGTGTACTCTGCCAGTGCTGCACTGTTATCAGTTAGCAGTTGTATCAGCCCTGAACAGAATAACTCCTCCTTATGCTATAGAGACAAAGAGAAGGGGAGGTGTGCTGTAGTCCAGCTCTAACAACAATGTTCCTCCATAGACACAATGGGGGGAATTAAGTGGGGGGGCTAAGACTGGAGTAGACAGAATCTGGAGCAACTGAGTCAGCTTCTAGCTTTCATTTTTAAGCTTAAAGTGGAACTAAACCCTCCTACTGTTTACAGTCAAAGAAGCTGCCATCGTAGTTTCTTTTTAATCTGCAGTTGACATGATGATACACTGATCAGTTATGACACCAGCCATTTCATGGCTTGATGGTTCAGTTGAGAGCACAAGTAAATGTGACAGTTATCATTCATGGTATGCTTTGACTTGGGATTTGGAAAACAGTTAAAACAGTTTAGTTCCACTTTAAGGACCCATTCACACCAGCAACTGCACATAACTGAGCGTTTTTGACTGCATGTTTACATGCATTTCAAGTGCATTTGAAGCGTGCTTGATGTGCACTTGACATGCACTTGATTGCATTTAGCATGCTTTTTGCGCTGCATTTAGCACTGCGTTTGCAATGCATTTTTCTTTTCATTTTGGGCTTGGCTTTCTTGGCTTGAAGGGGCGCAGTGTGGGTGCGATGAGTTTGTAGTGCGTTTGTAGCATGTTTGTAGCCCTGTGTTTGCGGTGCAGAAAAATGCAGCATGTTCTATTTTTTGTCATGTCTATGCAGTTGGAATGCAGTCAAAATGCATCCAACCGCAACCAACTGCATCCAACTGTGTTCGGAGTGAAAGGGCCTTAAGGCTTCATTCACATTTGGCATTTTGGGATCTTGGGCAAAATCGTTGCAATTCTGCGTGCAATCTCAAATCACAACGCAATAGCAAAACGCATGTTCAAGTGTCGTTCATTTTCATTACCTAAAACGCAGTGCAGTTTTGCCTCGATCATCATGCCAATTCTCAACATGCGAAGCTTGTTATCTAACAGAAGCTCCTGCGCCTTTTTGGGCCACAAGCTTTACACAGTGCGATTGCTGCACTATTTATCGGCATTCTGAATACCAAAGTACCACTCACTAAACAAAATGGCTAGCTTACAATCCTGTACACACAGGTGAGTCTGCGCTTCTTTGTTGCACTGTGCTTCAAAATGTATACCACACAGCGATTCCATAGACGTCAAAGCCCCCATAAAAGTCTAGGGCCTTTTTTAGAATTGCATCTGCGTTTGGATCATTTTTTAGAGAGCATTAGACAGTTGGTGAGGAGGTTGTATTGCCTCTCACCGCCTGATTTAACCCCCTAATAACTGGACAACTGCAATGCAACCACGCACATTGTGCATAGTTGCGGGTTCGACCACAACCCCATTCACTTCAAAGCAAGACGGGGTATAATTCCGGCTTCCATAGGGATCCCACAGGTATGGCACATACATACTTACACTGGTACAAGATGTAAAAATTGCCATACCTAAACTTCAGCTTTAAACCAAGAGCAGGTTGTAAAAATCCTTTTTCATTTACCTGACACTAATTTATATTGGATGTAGTTGTGAAATTGAATAACTTTATCGCTATGCAGCATTATTATTAGGATGAGTGCCTAGAAAAGTAAATGTGATCAAAAGGAACAACATATACAGTATTTCACAAAAGTTAGTACACCCAGGGCTTTTTTTCAGGGGGAACTTGGTGGAACTCAGTTCCACATCATGAACAAGGGGGATTAGTTAAAGGGAAAGTGGGACTTTATATGAAGCATGTGACAGCAAGAAGGTAATAGGATGAACATAGAGGAATTTATTGACATAGTACTAAAGCATACACGTTACAATCGTAAAATGCATACAGTCAAACAATTGATGCATAAATAAGTATAATATAACATACATTGTAATGTTCATACAAATGATGGATAGGAAACAAGGATAAAAGATTGAGTAATGATGACTCAAGATACCACCTTGACAAATTCCCTAGTACACCACAATCAAAATTAGGTAAAATTGATATAAGAAACAGTAATGCCTGCTGGACCTAAGGCCTCGCTGGACCTGTGGGGGGGATTAGAATAAGGTATAATTGATGGGGAATAGATAAACAGTTAAACGCGGCGAATGAGCCCCGAGGCGGGGAGCCCCGCAGAGACAAAAGCAGGCGCCAACCAGGTTAGGCATGGGAACCGAGGAATGTCTGGAGAAGATTGGGACCCCTGAGAAGGGAAGGTTCCCAATAGCTGTGGAATCGGGTGTGTGTAAAGCCCCGGCTCCCGGTTGGGGGTAGCCTGGATGGCTTGTGGGGGTCCCGCCGCTACACCATCAGTGCACAGTTTCCCAATACTACACGTGCTCGCTCCTGACGAGTGGCATGGAAGCCACGAAACGCGTTGAGCCATCATTCGCCGTGTTTAACTGTTTATCTATTCCCCATCAATTATACCTTATTCTAATGCAAATGTGAGTACACCCCTAAGTGAAAATATCCAAATTGGGCCCAATTAGCAATTTTCCCTCCCCGGTGTCATGTAACTTGTTAGTGTTACTAGGTCTCAGGTGTGAATGGGGAGCAGGTGCGTTAAATTTGGTGTTATCACTCTCATTCGCTCATAGTGGTCACTGGAAGTTCAACATGGCACCTCATGGCAAAGAAATCTCTGAGGATCTGAAAAATAGAATTGTTGCTCTACATAAAGATGGCCTTGGCTATAAGAAGATTGGCAAGACCCTGAAACTGAGCTGCAGCACGATGGCCAAGACCATACAGTGGTTTAACAGGACAGGTTCCGCTCAGAACATGGTCGACCAAAGAAGCTGAGTACACGTGCTCAGCATCATATCCAGAGGTTGTCTTTGGAAAATAGATGTATAAGTGCTGCCAGCATTGCTGCAGAGGTTGAAGGGGTAAGGGGTCAGCCTGTCAGTGCTCAGACCATACGCCACACGCTGCATAAAATTGGTTTGCATGGCTTTCGTACCAGAAGGAAGCCTCTTCTAAAGATGATGCCCAAGAAAGCCCTCAAACAGTTTGCTGAAGACAAGCAGACTAAGAACATGGATTACTGGAACCATGTCCTGTGGTCTGATGAGTTCAAGATAAATTTATTTGGTTCAGATGGTGTCGAGCGTGTGTGGCGGTAACCAGGTGAGGAGTACAAAGACAAGTGTGTCTTGCCTACAGTCAAGCATGGTGGTGGGAGTGTCATGGTCTGGGGCAGCATGAGTGCTGCAGACACCGGGGAGCTACAGTTCATTGAGGGAACCGTGAATGCCAACATGTACTGTCACTGTTATATAAGCTGTACACTCACTACTTTACATTGTAGCAAAGTGTCAGGGGTAGGGGTGTACTCACTTTTGTGAGATACTAAGGGTAGTTTTTTAGTTTCCTGGCTTTCATTGTTTAGTATATATATATATGTATGTGGCCAAATACAAGCCTGGGCCAAATGGGACAAATATCTGGCTAATTGTCAGACTAATTGACAAAATATTACAAGAGTAGGTCATGAAGGAATGTATATACTATATTGAAATTGTTAGGATCTTGTGAGGGATAACATACTGTAGTTTGTAAGCCAGCAATCTTTATTGAAAGGAAGACCTTGGAGCAAAGTGTTATCTGTATTTCCTCTCGGGATCCAGAAAAATAAAGATGAGAAATCTATTTAGGTGACAATCAGTGTGACAGCGGTGAATGTGAAGACTATTTATTTTGCCAGAGGAAAATTCTGTAACATGATTCATTCAGAGTGTGAGACTCTGTGTATATCTGCTTCTTGTGATACAAATAATACAGAAACAGACCAAATATAATGTAACAACGCAGACTAAGCTGTATCATAGTGCACATTTCATAGAGCTATTATAACCCACTAAACAGTGTTAGTGAAGGAGACATTAGTATTCAATAGCTGAGATGATGTTAACCCTTCATCAAACAAATTGTAGAGATTTTTTTTTTTTTTTTTGAGGAGAGCAATCCGCAAGGGAACGGAGGCTGCAAACAGAAATCAACACATTTGGGTTGATTTACTAAAAGAGTAAATGCTGTTCACTTAGCAAAATGAATGTTTACTCTCCTAAGTATGTGTTCAATTTGCAAAGTGAATTGTTGTTACACTCTGCAGACCTTAAACAACAATCATGTGCAAGGGAGATTCAAAAAACAATTTTTGCTAGAAAAAAGTAAACACCTTATTTACATTGCTAAATGAATGACACTTCTTTAGCAGTCAACCCAAGTCACACCACTGCTGTAGTGGTTGACATTTTTATACCATTATTATTACATGTATTTATATAGCAGTTAAAAAACAATAGCTCAGCGGGGAAGAATTCCCCCCATCCACACACTGGATGAATCGAGTTATTTGTTTTCGTTCAACTCCACTGGTTGAAAGAAAAAAAATGACTAATGTATTGTCTGCTTAACCACTTCAGCCCCGGAAGGATTTATTCCCTTCCTGACCAAGCCCTTTTTTTGCGATACTGCACTGTGTCAATTTAACTGACAATTGTGCAGTCGTGTGACATTGTACCCAAACAAAACTGACATCCTTTTTTTTCCCCCCCGCAAATAGAGCTTTCTTTTGGTGGTATTTGATCACCTCTGTGGTTTTTATTTTTTGCGCTATAAACAAAAAAAGAGCGACAATTTTGAAAAAAATAAATAAATACGCCCAAAAAATATATAAAAAAAACAAATTTCTTCCTCAGTTTAGGCCAATATGTATTCTTCTACATATTTTTGGTAAAAAACATCGCAATCAGGGCATATGCACTGATTACTGGGAAATGTCACTGGCAGGGAAGGGGTTAAACACTAGGTGGCGATCAAGCGGTTAAGTGTGTTCCCTCAGCGTGTTCTAACTGTAGGGGGGATGGGCTCACTAGAACATGACAGAGATCACTGCTCCCGATCACTGGGAGCAGTAGATCCCTGTCATGTTGCTAGGCAGAACAGGGAAATGTCTTGTTTACATAGGCATCTCCCCGTTCTGCCTCTCTGTGCCACGATTGGGGGTCACCAGTGGACATAGGGTCTGCGGGACCCGCAGGCACGCACCCACAAGCCGCCGATGATGGAGTGATGTACGGGTACGTCGTTTTGCACACCCGTGCCATTCTGCCGACATATATAGGTGTGACCTGGTTAACTCATACATACACATATTGGGGCAAATTTAGACAGGAGCCAATTAACCTAACAATCTGGCCTGTGGGAAGAAACCAGAGTACTGGTAGGAAGCCCATGTAAGCACACGAAGAATATGCAAACTAGAGATGTGCACAACAAAAAAAATAGTTTTGCTTTGTTTTGTGTTTATTTGTTAAGTAAATAATTTTGTTTCGTCATATTCGTTATGTTAGAATGATTTCTTTTTGGAATTCATTTAATATATTTGGATTTGTTTTGTATATTTGCTGTTCCAAAATTGATTCATAATTATGCAAGTTATTTAGAAGATTGGCTATACTCCTTTTAAAGTGTTAATTCGTTATTTATTTACTTTTGTACCCACAAAGAGAAATGGAATGAGCTGATTGGACAATATTGACTAGATTGCGTGCATCCGAAAGTAACGTATGGATGAATTTCGGATTAATTCGGCATTGATGTCGGCAACCCAAGCCAATTCGTCCATTGGCTCCGGGTGCAGGTGTCGGCATTACAAGTAAGGGAAACCGGCATTGAAGCCTTCAGGCTTCACAGCCGGTTTCCTACTGCACATACGCGAGTCGTGTTGTGCTTTCTGAATGGCCCCGTCATCTTCTGGGACACACACAGGTCCCAGAGGGCAGCAGGGGGAGGGAGGAAGGGCCGATGCAAATGCAGAAATGAAGTACCTTGCCGCGTGCTTTATTGTTCAGGACATAGTTGCATTTTAGCCTGGAACTCCGCTTTAAAATAAGAAACCTTCTGTGTGTAGCAGCCGCCCTCAGCCCCCCTAATACTTACTTGAGCCCAATCTCGATCCAGCGATGTTGCACAAGAGTCTTGTCTGTCCGGGACTCTCCCTTCTCAGTGGCTGAGGCAGCAGCGGGGCGCCATTGGCTCCCGCTGCTGTCAGTCAAAGTCAGTGAGCCAATGAGGAGAAAGGGGGGGAAGGAGGGAGAGGCCTGGAGAGGCAGCGAGGGACCCAAGAAGAGGAGGATCTAGGCTACTCTGTGCAAAATCACTGCACAGAGCAGGTAAGTATAACATTTTTGTTATTTTTAAATGAAAAAAACAAAACATTTAGTATCACTTTAAATATCTGTCACTAAACACTCAGATTGCCCTGTGTATGACCACCTCTAAAATAAAGCCACTTTTTTGTTACATTTGCCACTGTAAAGCTGGCCATAAATGATCCTACTTTTTCCGTTCAGCCAGCAGGCTAAACAAAAAAAAAAAAAACAATTCCCCCATCCCCTTATTTGATGTAAATGCGGGAATGCCCCCCCCCCCCCGTGTCATTGTATTCTGATAGCGGGACTCCCTCACCATCAGAATACACTAATCAGCACTGCAACTGATTGGGTGCAGGAACTGATCGAATGGAAATTTTCCAGGAGGACCATTCATGAGGAGTTGATCAATAAATTGACTTCTCATGAAGAGGAATGAACATAGATGGATCAAAATGTGTCCAATTCCTGCTGAAGTGGCAGAATTTCGATCCATGTATGGGCAGCTTAAGACAGAGCAAAGTTATCTATCGAGTTGATATTTTGATAATATGAGAGGATGATCAGTGTAAATAATGCTATCTAGTGGAAAATATTTAACGTCTGCTTGGTGAAATGATGTGCCTATTCCACTTATCATCATCAATTATAGATAGGACTAGAGAGCAGGGGAAGCTCCTACAATCATTTGGCTATATGTACATCAATGTTTTTAGGCCAATTTATTAAAGAGTTGAGAATTCCTCCTCAATAAAATGAGTGAAGCTTCACATCAATTATCCAATCATGTGAAAATGCCTGTCTATTTCATCTGTACATGACTGGAGTGAGCACAGCTACAACGTGTTAAATGAAGAATCACAGCTCCTTTAGTAAATCTCAACCATGAGTGAAGAAGATTAAAAGGAAATGTATATGACTGTTTTTTACAGGTAATTTCAAAAAAGAGGATTAGACAGATTGACCACTTGAGAACCTTGCTGTTTAAGCATCCTCAAAAGATTACAAACATATAACCTATTCCCCCATGTTCCAATACATGCCCCCTTCTGTCAGTTTGACAGCTGAAATCTTGGTCTGTGAGCAAGAGGTAATCAGAGTGACGGTGGCTTAAAGAGACACTAAACTCTGGTTTAAAAAAAATGTTCTATTCAATATATACTCTTTACTCAAAAGAGTGCAATCTATTAGTCTCAGCCACACTCAGTTCATCAAATACCCGTTTTTTTGCTGTGATCTGACTTCCTGTTCGAGGGTCGCTACATTCATACTCCATAGTCCCATTGTTTGTAGGAACATAACCACTCTCTCTTGCTCGCTTTAGAAATGGACCATGAACTATCGGATGTGTAGTGTGCATAGAGCAGTACACATGAATGCAAATAGCATGCACTGCTTATTCCAAATAAATGGAAGTGAATGGGAAATAAGAGGGATGGGAGCTCAAAGAAGACATTTCAAGGAGGCAGAAAAACACAGTAAGAAATAATTTAATGACAAAATATGTTACAGGGCAATTCAAGTGGAACTACATGACACCTGAGCATCACAAACCAAAAACACTACAGGCATACCCCACTTTTAAGTACACAATGAGGTTTATTTACTAAAGCTGGAGAGTGCAAAATCATGCTCACTTCTGCATAGATACCAATGAGCTTCCAGGTTTTATTACCAAGGCTTAAAGGGGTTGTAAAGATTCGTGTTCTTTCACAGGTGAAAAACACCTGTCAGTGACCAGCATCCCAGCCCCCCCGTTTTACTTACCTGAACCCTCGAACTTGTCCCACGGGGACGTGCCCTCTCTCTGCCCGGGGTTCTCGGCTCTTGATTGGATAGATTGATAGCAGCGCAGCCATTGGCTCCCGCTGCTGTCAATCAAATGGGCGCCTGGGGCGGGGCCGAGTCCTGCATTCGGCCTCTATGGACACCAAATGATGGACTCGGGAGCGCGCCCACAAGGTAACCCCCCAGGAGAGCGCTTCTGATGTGGGGAGGAGCCTAGAGAACTGCCAAGGGACCCCAGAAGAGCAGGTTAGGGGCCACTCTGTACAAAACGAGCTGCACAGTGGAGGTAATAATGACATGTTTGTTATTTAAAAAAAAAAAAAAATGGACCTTTAGTTTCACTTTAACCACTTGACAACTGGACACTTAAACCCCCTTCCTAACCAGACCAATTTTCAGATTTTGGTGCTCTCACACTTTGAATGACAATTACTCAGTCATGCAACACTGTACCCATATGACATTTTTGTCCTTTTTTTCACACAAATAGAGCTTTCTTTTGGTGGTATTTAATCACCACTGGGTTTTTTTATTTTTTGGCAAGTATTGGCAAAGTATTGGCGAGTATTGTCAGAGTATTGGCGAGTATTGGCGAGTATTGGCAGAGTATTGGCGAGTATTGGCGAGTATTGGCGAGTATTGGCAGAGTTTTGCAGAGTATTGGCAGAGTATTGCACAGTGTTGCAGAGTATTGCACAGTGTTGCAGAGTATTGCACAATGTTGCAGAGTATTGCACAGTGTTGCAGAGCATTGCAGATTATTGGCAGTGAGCAGCGCTGTGGGCATCACATCAGTACAAAGAGGGGAGGGAGGAACCGGCGTCATGACGTGTCGCCGGTTTGTTTACAAGTGATCGCTCCGTCATTTGATGGAATGATCATGTAGTAAACGGCCGCGATCAGCGGCTATATACCCTGATCCGCGATGCGCCAAGCTGGGGTTAGAAGCTCATTGGTTTCTATGCAGAAGTGAGCCTGATTTTGCACTATCCAGCTTTAGTAAATAAACCCCATTGTGTACCTAAATGTGGGGTATGCCTGTATTTAATTCCCTTTTAATATTAAAAGTAAACTCACCCATCTATCCGCAATTCCATGCTTTATTCTGCTGAGAAACCACTTTGAAACCCCCCCCCCGGCATTTCTGGCAAAGGCCATCTTGAGCGAGGGCAGATGATTTATGTAGCATTTTCTTCCTGGAATCTATCTGTCCTTAGCTTAGGCATGCAGGCATGTCTTAGCTGAGAAGGCTCCTCCTCCCCTCCTGAAGACTCCTGGGATGTATGACATCATTTACCTAGGCATGGAAACCAGGAAGTACTTGAAAAAAACATAAAAAAAGGTTTAAAACAAGGAAGTATGATGTATTTAACTATCTATTTACTAATACTAGCAGCATAAGGATTAAAAATAGTCAATGTTGATTGAGAGAATGAAGTTCCGCTTTATGTAGTGGATGTATATGGATTATTTTTGAAGAACAAGGATATCATTTAGACCCCTTTCACACTGGGGGCGTTTTGCAGGCGCTATAGCGTTAAAAATATATATACATATATGAAATGAAAACATTTTTTACTTTTTACTGTATATGAGATGAATACTCTTTTACTGATTGTTACCTATTATAACCAATAAAACATTTCATAATACAATTTAAATATGGTACTATTTTATCTCCACTACCCAAGCGCTTCATTTAAAGTCCCAAACTCCCTTTTTCATATATACCAATTATCGGGATGGAGGCACTTAATTGTGCCTCATTTAAAGTCCCAAAAACCCCTCCTCAACTTCTACATAGTATCGGGATGGAAGCAATTGGCTATATGGGATTGGTAGTGTTCCCCTACCCTCCCTGTGTGAGGTTTGCCCTTATTTATAGGGTACCATTATGTACAGGAGAATGCCCTCATATATATATATATATATACTCTTTATTCTCCATGCAGTTATGGATATGTTATTGTTTATTTTATTTGTATGTCATGCCTTAACTTTTATAGGCAGCATCCTTGCTACCGATTCCTTGCCCCACATGGCTTTCTCCTTACAGGTATCTCAGGCATACCTTCCACCTGGCCAGTACGGGTGTTTGTGTGTGGTGTTTGGACGTTTGGGCGTTGCTGGTTCCTCTCTCTGCGGGAGCTGCGATGCGCCAGTGGGTCCTCCCGTTCTCCCCCTTTCACATAGTGACGGGAGATTCGGGTGGGCGCCCCTCTGCGCATCGGCGCCACGTACCCTACGTCGGGCGCATGACGTCAGTCCTTGACGTCACTGCGCCGACGCTTGGTTGTTTCCATCTTGGTGTCACCATGGCAGGAGTTCCTTCGCGCCGACCGCTGAGTGTACACTCGGCTCAGGTGTGGCGGCTCCTCCCTTACGTTACCCATGTGGCGTTGGCGGCATTTATATACCCCCCTCTTGGAGCTAGCTGTTGACACGGCCGGTCTCTTCCTGGGGTGACTGCACACCAGCTCTGCGGATTCTCGTTCAGTTGGGGATGCCTTTAGATACCACAACTGGGTAGGTTCTTGTTTTCCCTCTCACTACTTTTTCCTTTCACTACCCTTCCTTTCTCCTTTGGCTGTTTCTTATGTGTCTTGGTGCCTATTTCTTTGGTGACTTTGATTTTTCTTGTCACCCCTTTCTCAGTTGCATTCCCCCCCCCCTTTTTTTCTGCACCAATTGCCATCACTCTTTATCCTATCTTGGCTACCACACATCCTTTTTTAATGTCACTCTATTGATAGTACAGATCTTTCAAACACTTATTCATTCATCATCCACACCACCACCTTTCCTTGGAGTTTACTGGGTCTACTACTTATTTATTACTCGACCTTTGTTTTTTGCTAAATACCATTGCAAATCATACACAAACTTATTATAATATTTTGTTCCCAGATATGCTTGTTTCTACCATAAAACACTCTTGCTCCATGGACACACGCCTGTTGTTGTGTCTATATTCATGCCGCCTCGGCTCCCGTGGAGAGATCATGTTTCTGGCCCACCCTACGCCCACCGCCACGCACCGCACATGCTGTCCGAGTTGGTGAGTGCCTTTGGTCAAACCATCTGCATACATGAAATGTTCATCCATTTTATATATTTTTTACTTATTTATATGGACAATATGGTTTACTATATTTTTATATGTACTTATAGGAATTTTGGTCACATCAGCTCCTGATGAGTGGGGAAACACCCACGAAACGCGTCGAGCTTTAATTTTTTAATGCCCCAACCACATCCTATATGGAATCATTCTCATTTTGACCATCTGCTCTTTTCAACTATACATATCTTTCCTATTTAGTTAATGTACATATACCATGTGGATGCACCTATCGGTACCAGGCATGTACTTGTTATTAATACCATGTTACTCTATCTCCAACTCCAAACCATATGCTGTTATATGTGTATATATCTTTTACCATGTTTATATTATGTGCATATTTCCTATACATATATGAAATGAAAACATTTTTTACTTTTTACTGTATATGAGATGAATACTCTTTTACTGATTGTTACCTATTATAACCAATAAAACATTTCATAATACAATTTAAATATGGTACTATTTTATCTCCACTACCCAAGCACTTCATTTAAAGTCCCAAACTCCCTTTTTCATATATAGCGTTAAAAATAGTACCTGCAAACCGCCCTAAAACAGCTGCTCTATGCACTTCAGTGTGAAAGCCTGAGGGCGTCAGAAAAAGTCCTACCAGCAGCTTCTTTGGAGCGGTGAACTTGTATATCCCTGTATGTTGCGGTCATTCAGGTGCTTATCTAATAGTTTCTTGAAGCTATCGATGCTCCCCGCTGAGACCACCGCCTGTGGAAGGGAATTCCACATCCTTGCCGCTCTTACAGTAAAGAACCCTCTACGTAGTTTAAGGTTAAACCTCTTTTCTTCTAATTTTAATGAGTGGCCACGAGTCTTGTTGAACTCTCTTCTGCGAAAAAGTTTTATTTCTATTGTAGGGTCACCAGTATGGTATTTGTATATTGAAATCATATCCCCTCTTAAACGTCTCTTCTCCAGAGAGAATAAGTTCAGTGCTCGCAACCTTTCCTCATAACTAAGATCCTCCAGACCCTTTATTAGCTTTGTTGCCCTTCTTTGTACTCGCTCCATTTCCAGTACATCCTTCCTGAGGACTGGTGCCCAGAACTGGACAGCATACACCAGGTGCGGCCGGACCAGAGTCTTGTAGAGTGGGAGAATTATTGTTTTATCTCTGGAGTTGATCCCCTTTTTAATGCATGCCAATATTCTGTTTGCTTTGTTGGCCATTGCTGAGCCTATCATCTACTAGGACCCCCAAGTCCTTTTCCATCCTAGATCCCCCCAGAGGTTCTCCCCCCAGTGTATAGATTGCATTCATATTTTTGCCACCCAAATGCATTATTTTACATTTTTCTACATTGAACATTATTTGCCATGTAGTCTCCCACCCCATTAATTTGTTCAGATCTTTTTGCAAGGTTTCCACATCCTGTGGAGAAGTTATTGCCCTGCTTAGTTTAGTATCGTCTGCAAATACAGAGATTGAACTGTTTATCCCATCCTCCAGGTCGTTTATAAACAAATTAAATAGGATTGGTCCCAGCACAGAACCCTGGGGAACCCCACTACCCACCCCTGACCATTCCGAGTACTCCCCACTTATCACCACCCTCTGAACTCACCCTTGTAGCCAGTTTTCAATCCATGTACTCACCCTATGGTCCATGCCAACGGACCTTATTTTGTACAGTAAACGTTTATGGGGAACTGTGTCAAATGCTTTTGCAAAATCCAGATACACCACGTCTACGGGCCTTCCTTTATCTAGATGGCAACTCACCTCCTCATAGAAGGTTAGTAGATTGGTTTGGCAAGAACGATTCTTCATGAATCCGTGCTGATTACTGCTAATGATAACGTTCTTATTACTAAAATCTTTTATATAGTCCCTTATCATCCCCTCCAAGAGTTTACATACTATTGATGTTAGGCTAACTGGTCTGTAATTCCCAGGGATGTATTTTGGGCCCTTTTTAAATATTGGTGCTACATTGACTTTTTTCCAATCAGCTGGTACCATTCCAGTCAGTAGACTGTCTGTAAAAATTAGGAACAACGGTCTGGCAATCACTTGACTGAGTTCCCTAAGTACCCTTGGATGCAAGCCATCTGGTTCCAGTGATTTATTAATGTTAATTTTCTCAAGTCTAATTTTAATTCTGTCCCCTGTTAACCATGGAGGTGCTTCCTGTGTTGTGTCATGAGGATAAACACTGCAGTTTTGGTTACTGAAGCCCCCTGATTACCTCGTTAAGACTGAGGAGAAGAATAAATTCAATACCTTCGCCATCTCCCCATCCTTTGTAACCAGATGTCCTGTCTCCTTCTTTATGGGGCCAATATGGTCTGTCCTCCCTTTTTTACTGTTTACATACTTAAAGAATTTCTTGGGATTTTTTTTGCTCTTCTCCGCTATGTGTCTTTCATGTTCTATCTTAGCCGTCCAAATTGCACCCTTACATTTCTTGTTGCATTCTTTATAAAGTCTCAATGATGAGGATTATCCCTCAACCTTGTATTTTTTGAAGGCCTTCTCCTTTGCTTTTATATGCATTTTTACATTGGATTTAAGCCATAGTGAAAAAGTACCCTTTTTAGAAATTAAACTATTTAAAGGAAACATGTAGTGAAGATGTAGAAAGGCTGCCATTGCTGACCTTTAATCTGAAAAGGACTTCCCTATTGTCCTGTGGCTTTAGAACTTTTAAATTCACTGGAGTTGATTTACTAAAAGCACAAGGCACATGAGTTGTTCAGTTTTTTAAAGGGAATTTTCATTAGCTTAGTGAATGAGGTGATTCCAATCATGTGCAAGCAAAATACAGTTTTTTTTTGTTTGTTTTTTTTCTTGCACATTATTGGGTATTCTTTGCAAAGTGAATTTTTACCACATTCACTTGCAAAGTGAACAGCCTCTTTTCCCTTAGTAAATCAACCCCAGTCATTCAAATAGAGTATACAGATGAGTAAATCTGTATTTACTTTGACTTCCTTAACCTCCCTAGCGGTATTCCCGAGTGTGGCTCGGGGTGAATTTTCAGTACCTAAAGCGATAACCCTGAGCCACACTCGGGATCGCATCGCAGGATCCAGGCAAAGTTACCTTGTCCCCAGGATCCTGCGATGTCTTCCCTGCTGTGTGTGCGAGCCGTGTCTCCGCTCGATCTATCACAGTGCCGAGCTCCGTTCCCTGCGAGAGTTGCGACACACGGGGACAGAGCCCAGCACCAAATTCAAAAAGTTAAAAACAAATTACACATACAGTACACTGTAATCTTACGGATTACATTACTGTATCACATTATTTCACCTCCCTTTTGTCCCTAGTACTTTGTCCAGTGCAATGCATGCAGTTTTATATTATATATACTGTTCTTTCTGCCTGGAAACTGGAGATTGTCCATGGCAATCAAAAAGTGTCCCTTCAAAAGTGGTTTCAGACCAGCTAGAAAACAGCGATAATAGATTAGAATCACTTGCAGAATTGAGCGATAGTGATTTGTGGGGAAATCCGTCATCAAACACTGAAAGTAATGACAGTGACAATTCTGCAACTAAGCAAATTTCAATGTTCTTGATTTGATTACATTAATGAATCATTTTTATTATTATTATTATTATTATTATTATTATTATTATTATAATATTATTATTTGTTATAATTATTTATAGTTATTTATTATATTATAATTTATGATTTCTTGTTTCAAACTTTATTATACCCAGGATGTCTACTAGACTCTTGTTTGGACAGATTTAAGTGTGTTATTCCTAAGAATTACAGACCTACAATATAAAATGCCAAATTTCCATACAAAACAATTGTACCGCTTTGAGCATCAAAAATCTGACATAATCATACCGCCAGGGAGGTTAAAGTATGTCTTTTCCAGGTTAGTGTCTTGTTATGAAAACAAAAACAGCCAGCCAGACTCCATCTGCTTGGTGCCACTATCATTATCCCTAATGTAACCCCTTCCTCTCCCTTTTTTACTTTTTAATTTTTTTTTAAATATGTTATTGTTTTTCACTGTTAGTGTGCAAACATTTTATTCATTTTAAATTAGCTTGTTTTAAACATAGACTGGACTGAAAAAAATCTTAGTTTAGTTTGTAAATACCTTTATCCTGTATTCTACCAGCAACATCATTTTAGTATTAGGATAGAATAAATTGCAGATTGAGATTTTTACTTTGAATCTTAGGCCCCATGCGTAATGATCCTCTGAGATTTCCCTGCATCTCGGGTGCAGCGCAGTGTACCTGCGTTTTTTTGTGTGCAGGTTACCCACGCTCTGCCATAGACTTCCATTCGATTGCACCAAAGAGTGCACCAAAACAGCTTGATCTAATGGAAGTCTATGGCAAAGCACAGGTAACCCACACAAAAACTGCAGGTACACTAAGCTGCTCCTGTGATGCGGGGAATCTGCAGTGGATCAGTGTGAAAGAGGCTTTAATGAACACTAGTTTTTTTAAAACCATCACTTATCAAAATGTAAACACAATTTATATTTTATATGTTTACTTAGTGAAATACATAGAAAATAAATAACGTGAAAAACAATTCATCCAAAAAATATATTATTTTTTGCTGGGGAAAAAGTAATGACAATGTCATTGCCAAATCTATAGTCTCAAGCTGAAATATGAACATTGCTGTGGTTTATAATGGGCAAACCACAGACAACCCAGATGTAGAAATTGAGTGAAAATAGAAAAGAATCAGACTCTGTGCTTTTCATCCATCTCCATCTGTTCTCACAAATACAAGGACTGCAAAATATTTGTAAAAGAAAATAACATTTTCTGTTTCCTTTTGGTTCTTTTCTTTCCCCTTCATTCTCTTCTACTTTCTTTCCTTACACCCCCCCCCCCCCATCCCCTTTCCTGCATTATCCCCCATCCTTTTCCTTCCTGTTCTTCTTCCCTGTCTTCTTTTCTTACCTTTTCTCCTTTCCTTCCTTTTTCTTCCATCTTCTCTGTCTTGTTTTCTTCCCTTCTCTCCATTCTTCCTTTCTTGTCTTTACTGTTCTTCTTTCCCATCTTCTTTGATTAACTTCTCTCCCTTCCCTCCTTTTCCTTGTAACCTTTCTGTCTTGATTTTTACTTTATGTTCCTTCCATTCCCTTTACTTTTTTTCATCCTGTCCCATCTTTTTTTTATTAACTTCTCTCCCCTTCTTCATCCTTTCCTGTCCTCTTTTCCTTTCTTTCTTTCTGCTTCCTTTTATCTTTCCTGCCATCTTCCCTTACCTTCTCTTCCCTCCATCCTTCCTGTCTTGTTTTCTTACCTTCTTTACATTCTTTTCCTGATGCTTCCCTTCCTCATTTGCTGTCTTCTATCCTTGTCTTCTCTTCCTTCCTTCCTTCCTTCCTTCCTTCCTTCCTTCCTTCCTTCCTTCCTTCCTTCCTTCCTTCCTTCCTTCCTTCCTTCCTTCCTTCCTTCCTTCCTTCCTTCCTTCCTTCCTTTCTCTTTCTCCTTTCCTGCCCTCTTTTTTTACCGTCTCTTCCTTCCTTGCTACCTGCCTTCTTTTTTTCCTTCTCTAGTCCTTCTTTACCATTTTTCTTCCTACCTTCTTTCCTTACGTTTCCCTGTTCTTTTTCTTACTTTTACTACTAAATGCATTTTAACTCTTTATACAGAGGCCATATGTTGGGTGGTACCTTGAAATATATTGATCAATTACAAGATCCTGTATTATCCCAGACCTAATGAATTCTCTGCTATCTTTTAATGAATGTCCATGTTCCAGTAATGTGTATTTGTTATCCTTTGGAACATTGAAATGTGCTAACACTTTAATCTTTTTTCCTTGCCTCTTTCAAAATGCACACTAGTAAGCCTTTCCTTCAGGCTGGGTTCACACCATCGCCATATCTGTCGCACAGCAGGGGTCCGGTGCAAGCTGGTTCACCGTTTCAGGTGCGATTTAAGCCCGAATTTTGGTCTGAATTCGGACCTAAAATGGAACAAAAAAGGGCACACGATTTTCGTGCAAAACGCACCGGACTTGATCCGGAGATATGTGAACCGGCTCCATGGAGAACCAGTCACATTCTCCTGCTATGCGAATTGAATGCGGGAAAACCCTAATCCAGTTTGCATAGATGTAAACCAAGCCTTAATGCAAAGGTAATATGCAAATATGATATTACTTTAAATACAGTTAATCTAATAATAATTAAAAAAAACAATAAAATAAAACATTAAATGGCCTTAGCTCCACAGCCAGCATTTTAAAAGAATAAACAAACAGCCTATCATTTCTTCACTTTAAATAATGCAATTTTGAGACAAGAACAGAACGTTAAATCCATGTTTTTTTTTTTTTTTTTCTTTTTTACTCATTTTTTACTAATTCTTTCTTTCTTCTAGCAAGTCAGGCCAGAAAAGACTATTGGCAGTGTGAGATATACTTCCACTGGTATGTCCATTTATTTGTTATCTCCAGTAGGTACACAGTGTCCCATTCATTTATCCAAAAGACATTTTGGAGGAGCAGAGTCTTTCTCTTGTGTAGTTACCGGAGCCAAACCAACTAGTGAGGCACAAAAGCAATTTAAATGTATATTACATTGTCTCCAATTGTTTGAAAATAAAAGAGATAGGAGAAGGCTGACCTGTCCTTATTCACCAAGGACAAAGAAAAGCCAGAGATACATTTCTGAAAAATGTGTTTTTCTGATTCCTCTTGTACTCTGTGTCCTGAACAGCATGAAGCTGAATTTGTAGAGTATAATCTCCGCATCGACGCAAACATAGGCAGAATGTGATTATTGTTCAGTAAAAGACATATTTTTCCAGCCTTTATATCATATGCTGTATTCTCAGAGCCAAGGCTTGATAAATGCTCTCTCCACTCCCCATGCATTTAAAACATCAGTTTTTGCTATGTGCATTATTATTGACAAATCCAGTGCTCTTACTTGCCTTCAGTCAACATATAACAGCTCAGATGACTCTAGAGTAGAAAAGAAAACTAGTTATAGGTCAGACATAAAACATGCAGGGAGCATTTCCTAAGGTTTTTATTCCCACGATGAACCTATAACTTGCCAGCAGCTATTTGCTGTGCATAAGTATAATATTCCATTATGTTTTATTAAATATTGTATAACAGGGGTTGTTTGCAAGAAGCACTCTAACAGAGCTAAGACAATCTATTAAAGCAGAAATACACTACATCTGAGCATCACAAACCAAAAACACTTTTTAATTCACTTTTAATATTCAATGCAAACTCACCCATCCACCCATGTCTCCATGCTTTGTTTTGCTGAGAAAAACAGTTTGAAAAAAACACCCCCTAGCATGTCTACCTGTGGCCATCTTGAGTAATGGCAGATGATTCATGCAGCATTCACTTCTTGCAATCCATCTGCCCTTAGCTCAGGTATGCAGGCAGGAGGGTGTGCTTAGCAGAGAAAATCCATCCTCCCCTCCTGTAGATTCCTGGGTTGTATGACATCAGTTGCCTAGGCTTGGAAACCAGGAAATAGTTGAAGAAATGTCTAAACAAGTAAATATGATATCCTATCTATTTACTAATGCTAGCACCATAAGAATTAAAATAGTCAATGTTGATTGAGAGAGAGAAGTTTCTCTTTAACCTCCCTGGCGGTTTTACCGAGTGTGGCTCGGGGTTAAATTTCAGCACCATTAGCGTTAACCCCGAGCCACACTCGGGATTGCATTGTAGGATCCTGGTGCGGTGTACTTAACTTGTCCCCAGGATCCTGAGATGTCCCCCCGCCGTGTCCATAGGTTCTGTCCTCCGCCCGAAGCCTCTGTATGCCGGGCTTTATTCCCTGCAAGTGTCGCAATGCATGGGGGCGGAACCCGGCGGCAAGTTCAAAAAAGTGAAAAATCATAATACATACAGTACACTGTAAGCTTACAGATTACATTACTGTATTAAATGATTTCACATCCCTTTTGTCCCCAATGCTTTGTCCAATGCCCTGCATGCACTTTTATATTATATATACTGTTCTTTCCGCCTGGAAACTTGAGATTGTCCATAGCAACCAAAAAGTGTCCCTTTACGTCAAAAGTGGTTTTAGACCAGCTAGAAAACAGCAATAGTAAATTAGAACACTTGCAGAATTGAGCAATAGTGAATCGTGGGGGAAATTAATTTTATTATTATTATATTATTATTTTTTATAATTATTTATATTTATTTATTATATTATAATTTATGAATTTGTGTTTCAAACTTCATCATACCCGGGATATCTACTAGACTCTTGTTTGGACAGATTTAAGTTTGTTATTGCTAAGAATTAGAGGCTACAATATAAAAAGCCAAATTTCTATGCAAAATAATTGCTTTGAGACGCAAAAATCTGACATAATCATACCGCCAGGGAGGTTAAACTGCTACAGTTCATTTTCTAATGGAGTAATAAATGGTAACAATGCAAAGCAAATACTGCCTAGAAACTAAGCTGGAGATCATGAATCATGAATAACTAAGCTGTGATCATGAATCATCCAGTAAAATCCTGTTTTTGATATTTGCCTTGTACATGATTCATTTTGCTATATGAACATTGTATCATGTACCCGGTGATGACTAGAATGTTGCCAAGGCCTCTCTTGCACCTCCTACCCAACTCTACTGAAAATGGAGACAGAGAGTATGAGGGCACAGAGTGGCACGAGTGCCAGAGTAGCTGGCTGGTGAGGTCTGCTCTTAGGTGGATGAAGCTGGGGGTCACAGTCCTGACCAGTGGCAGACGGGTAACAGGACAGAGTCAGCAGGCATAGCAAGTCCAGGGAGTAGACCAAGGTCAGTAACAGCTGGGCAGCGCAGTACAACAGGCAAAAACGAGTCTAGTAAACAGGCCAAGGTTAGAGAGATCAGGTGAACAAGGTTAATGCAGGAGCAAAGGCAAAGTCCAGGAGAAAGCCGGGTCATACACAGGTAAGCAGGTTCAATGGATCAGGTCACAGGAATACAGGTACAAGCTGAAAACCATTCAGCAACTGCTCATGGTGACAGATCAGTTTAACCACTTGCCGAGCAGACACCATTGTTATACGACGGAAAGTCGGCTCTCCTTCGCAAATCGCCTTAGCTGTATGGCTGCTCGAGCAGGCGCAGTTGCGGGTGCGTGCCACCAGTGGTGCGTGCTCGTGTCTACTGCGCGCAGCGGGAGCGTGCCCGCGGGTCGGGCAAACTCGATACCCAGCGGCGACCCACAATTGCCTAGTACAGAGGCAGAATGGGGTTCCCCGTTCTGACAGGGAACATGACAGAGATCTACTGCTCCCAGTCATTGGGAATAGTGATCTCTGCCATGTCCCTGGCAGCCCATCCCCCTACAGTCAGAACACACCTAGGGAACACACTTAACCCCTTGATCGCCCCCTAGTGTTAACCCCTTCCCTGCCAGCGTCATTTTTACATTGATCAGTGCATTTTAATAGCACTGATCAATGTAATAATGTCACTGGTCCCCAAAAAGTGTCATTTGGGGTCAGATTTGTCCGCCGCAATGTCGCAGGCCTGCTAAAAATAGCAGATCGCTGCCATTACTAGAAAAAACAATAAAAAACAATAAAAACCAATCAATATACACCTTTTGCGATTTTTTTTACCAAACATATGTAGGAGAATATGTATCGGCCTGAACTGATGAATAAATGTGTTTTTTTATATATATATATATTTTTTGGGATATGTATTATAGCAAAAAGTGAAAAAAAAATGTTTTTTCAAAATTGTCGCTCTTTGTTTTTTACAGTGCAAAAAATAAAAACCGCAGAGATGATCAAATATCACCAAAAGAAAACTCTATTTGTGGGTAAAAAAGTACATCAATTTTGTTTGGGTACAGCGTCTCATGACAGCGCAATTGTCAGTTAAAGCGATGCAATGCTGTAACGCAAAAAATGGCCTGGTCATTGAGGGGGCAAATCCTTCCGGGGCTGAAGTTGTTAAAGTATACACACTAATTCCTATGCGCATGTGCGAGTACGATGAACTGAAATAGTACCTCTATTGCCTCTTTGCCTAGAAGTATTATCATGTGAGCAATGCGCACATGCACTAATATATCAGCATAAGCCCACACAGTTTTTTTGGTGCTGGAAATCTGGTTTACCTTACACATTGTTTACTCCTATAATAAATTAACCCCAAGGTGTAGAGAATATTCACTTAGCAAACTGAATGTTCATTTATCTCATAAAATGATGAAGCTATGCTCAATCTTAAAGTGACGCTAAATTATCCAAACGAATATATAAACCTAGGTTAATTCCCCCTGGAGATAGACCAACAGGCCTCCAACGCTCACGGTGTCTTCCTGGCACTTAAAACAGCATTAAAGTATACGCTGAAGAGCCGGTGTTCTATCGATTTGTGCCCTCTGTCGAAAAGTACCCGCGCATGCCCAGAACGAAAGGGCACTCTAGCTGATTTCCCGATCAGCTGGAGTGATATCACCATAGCGCATGCGCACATCAGAGGAGGGTTTTTTCAATGGGGAAATACCATTTCTCGGCCACAATTTAATGCTATGCAAAGAGCGGAGGAACACAGTAGATGTCAGATTGTGCCTCGCTGTAAACCCGCGGTGCAACAGCGAGACACAATATGACAAATATGGTGTCCCTCCGCTGTTTGCATACCATTCAATTGTGCCCGAGAAATGGTATCGCCCATCAAAAAAAAGGCTCCTACAATGTGCGCATGCGCTATGGTCACGTCACTCCAGTTGATTGGGAAGTCAGCTGGAGTGCTCTTCCGTTCTGTGCATGTGCGGGCATATTTTGATGGCGAGCACATATCGACAGAACACCGGCAACCTGTCCTCCTGATCAAAAGTACGTAAAGCAGTTGTAAACTCTTACACATAACCACTGAAGTGAATAGCCTCATGTGATACATAAAGACAAATCCTCCTACATAAGTTGAACATGTTTATCTGCAGCCATCTCTTATCCACAGCCCTTCAAAGTGTACAGTTTACACAGCATTTCTGATAATCAGATGGCAGGGGGTGGGGATCTGATGTCACACACTGCACAGCATGAAGCAGGGAGCCAAATGTAACCTGCGACCTGAGTGGAGACAATGGAACCCTCCCCCCCATACACACACACAGTCTTATAGGGAAACACACAGGGCTGTCAATCACAGGCTGTGTGCTGGAACTCCCCTTCCCTATCCCCTTGGAGTAAGCAAACCCTGTGAGAAGTGACTCATGCAGATAGCAGAGAAAGGAGACAGAGGTACAGAATTTACACTTAGGGTGAGATTTACTAAAACTGGTGCACACAGAATCTGGAGTAGCTATGCATAGTAACCAATCAGCTTCTAAGTTCAGTTTATTCAATTAAGCTTTGACAATAAAACCTAGAAGCTGAATGGTTACTATGCACAGCTGCACCAGATGTGCGCACAAGTTTTAGTACATATTATAATATAAAAGGATATGCTGTACATTTTTCATTTAAGAGGTTTACAACTACATTAAGTATGCATTCTTAACTCAAAAAAGTACCTTTTACTGCTCTCAGCCTCCTCCAAATCTCCAAATTATTATTTTTTCATTTGTACTTTTTATTTTTTGCTGCTGTCATACGACTTCATGTTAAAGGGTAGCTGTGTTTGTTCTCCATGGTCCCATTGTATATAGGAACATTGTCATCCTCTCTTGCTCACTCCCGAGATGGACTAGTGTAGTGTGCATAGAGCAGCAAACATGAATATAACTTATGTGCATAACTCCTTCTAAACAAATGGAAGTGAAATGGAAAAGGAAAGGGCCGGGAACTCATGGAGGACATTACAATGAGGAGGACATTACAACGAGGAGGACATAAAAACACAGTAAGAAACATTTTCATGAAAAATACATTACAAGGTCATTAAGTAGCAGATATGTATGAATGAATTTTGAAGAAGAAGAATATTGTTTAGTGTTGCTACAAAGTGTATTTTCATTTTTGTAGCCAAATTGGAATAACGCTTATATTTGTTACATGTTCTCGGGTGAATGAGTGAAAGATCCACATCCTCCATTCATAGAGTATTTTTCATTGTGGGTAGCTATAGTACAGTTTAAAGCGTTACTAAACCCACAACAGTAAAATCAGTATGTATATGCAGTAAAGCATGCTTGTTATATATACTGCTAAACGTAAGGAGTGTTAATCCTTTGCATTGTGTAAAAAGGCGGTTTGGGGGGGGGGGGTTGCATGGCCAGCAGCTGAAGAGTATGGCAGAGTGTGAGAGCTGTGTTCCACATCGGCAGTCAGGAGCGATTTACAGCTTTCCTGAGCCTCTAAACACGGCGCTTCTGGGACAAAGACCACCCAGCAGCCTAAGGCATCATGTCCAGGAAGAGGAAATTGTCCAGCATGACGGATTTCTTCCAGCAGCCCCTCCGCCAGCATTCCCAAGATGGCGCCGGTAAGCACACAAACAAAACACATAGCAGGCATACAGGGCAAAAATACAGCTCACACAGCTCTCCTGCTTATAAACCCAGATCTACTCAGGGACACAGCAACAGGTCTCAATCCTCCTCCTCCTCATTCAGTCCAGTGAAAGCTAAGCAGCAGAATCTGCAGCAAACTGACACCGAAGGAGTGAGAGAAGAATTTGATTCATCAATCAATGACCCTAGGGAACTGCAGGACTCTATCATTAGAGTTTCCAACTAAAAGCCAGCCTGTAATAGACACAATTTTAAAAGATATGCTTGTCTCGCTACTCAGCACAATTCATGCTGATATAATGTCCCTCGCAAGCCATTTCAAGTCTGAAATCAAAGAAGTTAATGGCAGAGTAACCCATATTGAAAATAAAATGGGAGAGTTTGCTGACACGATAAATGAAGTTATTGATGCCCACAACGACAGGGAACAATCGATCAAACTGGCCGATCTCGAGGATCAAGAAGAAACAATATTAAAATCTGTGGGATACCAGAAACGGTTAAAATGATCGACCTGCATGCACATTTCCAGAACATACTACAGGAGGTACTCCCTGACATTCCTATGGCTGAATTGTCTATCGACAAGATTCATAGACTGCCCAAGCCAACACACCTGTCAAAATACTTGTCAAGGGACACGATTGCCTGAATACATTTTTTTCAAACTAAAGATAAATACCTAATGCGAACAAGGAACCTCGATACAGCCCTACCCTTGATCCAAGGCCTATCATTCTTTCCAGACCTATCCGCAAAGACGCATCCGCAAAGATGAAGAAACATGGCCACTGTCACCAAGCCACTGAGAAACCACCGGATCACATATAGGTAGGCCTATCCAGCAAAACTACAGATTACAAAGGATGGAAATTCGTTCAACATCAGCTCTGTGGAAAAAGGCATACACCTACTGAGAGAATGAAACATCTTGGATCCAGATGCTAGCCCACAGACAGCTGCTACATCTCCACATCCACATTCTCCTACCTGAGCTGTTACAATGGATGTCAGGAGGCTCAGGATGTAAAATATACAACTACTCCAAAATAGCTCCAGTAAACTTATGGAACTTAGCTCTATTTTCCCCCTTGTCTAATATTGTATGATAAAATCCCCTCAAATTTAGTTAGCATTGTATTTTTTTTACTGTTGATACAGCAGAAGTTCAGAGTTTTAATTTTTCTCTGGTGTATCTCATTTTTTCTATATAAGGTGAATTTCTATTACTAAACTTTATGATGCTAACTCACTACCAATGCCAAATACTCTAGAAGTATATTGTCACCACTAACTTTTACCTTTAAAGACTTTCTGGGTATTGCTAAGTTCTACAGCAGCGAATTTCCTATCCACTACACCTTTGTGCAAACGTATAAATCTACCCAACAGGAGACTTTGTTAACTATACTGAACAATTTACAACATGAGTTTCAAGATTTCCTCATTTAATGTTCGAGGACTGAACAGCCCTGCCAAGAGAAGCATGCTCTGGAAAGAAGCATAACTCTTACAATGTGACCTACTATATCCCCAAGAGACTAATTTCTCCTCACAAAAACCACCAAAACTTCAGCAGCCACGCTTTTCTACTATAATTTGCTCTAATGCCCCTAAGAAAAAATGTGGTGTTGCTATTATCATTAAAGACACTGTGTCCTTTAAAGATATCCACATCGAAATTGATGGAATGGGTAATTATATCATACTAGTATGTTAAGTTAATAATGTAGTATATACCGTTGTAAATGTATACCTACCTAATGTAAAACAAATGGCATGTTTGCAAAAAGTATGGAAACTGGTGCAGAAAGTGCGACAGGGGAACACCATTCTTTGTGGCGACTTCAATGCTATTGCTAACAAACAACTAGATTTGTTAGATGTGTCACGCAATTGCCACAGTAGGGCTACCCTTTCGTACTTTATGCAATCAACGAACCCTTATGATGTATAGCAATGCCAACACTCGATGGAGAGAGGCTACTCTTATTTCTCGAGTGTACACCACACATACTTGAGAATTGATCTCTTCTTGGTCGATACATTTTTGCTGCAGAACATCAGTGTATCCACCATACACAATATTACATGGTCTGACCATGCTCCGGTTTTATTTACGGTGGAGGGGACCCATGTGGAAACTAGGGCAAGCAGATGGAAAAATTATGGCTTTCTGTTTGACCATCCAGAATATAAATCTAAAATTGCTAAAACACTACAATATTTTTTTCACATTAATGCCCCATCTGAGTTGGACCTCTACACCGTGTGGAACAGCCACAAAGCGTACATAAGAGGTGTTCTTATGAAGTTATTATGAAGTTAGGCAATTTTGGATCTTGGATAATAAGTCAGAAAGCTGCTGGTTCCGCTTCTTCTTGAGAACATTACCTAACTTCATAAGAACACCTCTTATTATAATAAGTCAGAAAGCTGCTGGTTCCGCTTCTTCTTGAGAACATTACCTAACTTATTCACATTAATGCCCCGTCTGAGTTGGACCTCTACACCGTGCGGAACAGCCACAAAGTGTACATAAGAGGTGTTCTTATGAAGTTAGGTAATGTTCTCAAGAAGAAGCGGAACCAGCAGCTTTCTGACTTATTATCCAAGATCCAAAAATTGAAATCAATAAACAAAAAAAATTCAGACTTTACAGTTAGCTCTCTGTTAGACCGTGCTCGACACAAACTTAGATTACTTCTTATATCTCATCACAATAATAACTTACGTAAATGGAAAGCTCAGTTTTACTGCCATGGCAACAAGGCTGAGAAACTGTTAGCTAACCAAGTTAAAGAGAAATCTATTAAGCAAAAAATACCCTTTATTTACCATCCAATCACAGGAGCTAAACTATTAAACCTCAAGGAAATTGCTATTGCGTTCCATGACTACTACGGTAGCCTATATAACTTAAAAGATGATGCAGCAACACCACAACTTACTCCTGATATGATTCAACAATTCTTGAATTCTATATTGTTACCCAACTTAAATGAGGAACAACTGCAATCCCTCAACAAACTGGCTTCAGAATTAGAAATTCAGAAAACAGTTTTGTCTCTACCAAAAAATAAATCCCCAGGACCAGACGGATTTTCATCTGAATACTACCAGACATTTCAAAATATATTGAGCCCTCATTTACTGAACATATACAAAGCTGCTGTTTCTAAAACTTAATTTCCACCAAAAATGTTGGCCACCACAATTGTAACTCTTCCCATACCAGGTAAAACACCAGGCTCCCCACACAACTTCAGATCCATTTCACTACTAAATGTAGATTTAAAAGTATATGCCAAAATTATCGCAAACAGACTGGCCCAATTCTTGCCTACCTTGGTAAGACAAGATCAAGTTGACTTCATTCCGGGTCGGCAGATACCGGATGCCACACATAGAATTCTTAATCTTCTGCATATCGCAGAGTCATCCAAAATTTCTTCTCTGCTCCTATCTTTGGATGCTGAGTAGGCATTTGACAGGATACACTGGGGATACCTAAAGTATGTCTTAGATAAATTTGGCATTACAGGATCAATCAATTCAGCTATAACAGCTTTATATACTAACCCATCTGCAATGGTAATCACAGAGGGCATGTTTTTGGATAGTTTTCATATAACCAATGGAACGAGGCAGGGTTGCCCATTATCACCACTGATATTTGCCCTACTAATGGAGCCTCTGGCTGAAAAAAATCAGATCCCACCCGGAAATTTGTGACACCATTCTCATTCTATATACTCTTTGCGAATGACGTGATTCCGCACTACATGACATCCTAGGTCAATTCAACAAGTTATCATACTACAAAATAAATGCTTCTAATATACTGGCGATAGCTATAAAGGATAATATTAAGGAAATTCTAACGTCGCATTTTCCTTACCCTTACAAGCCCATACAATACCTGGGGGTACTTATGACTACCCGAGCTCAAATTTATATAAAACTAATTTTATCTCCCTCATCACATCTATGCAAGGTGAACTAAATAGACTGAAACCCTTTTACCTCTCATGGGCTAGGCTAGCAGGGTATAAAATGCTCATCTTACCAAAAATATTATACCATTTCAGAGCACTTCTAATATCAATTCCAGCTTCATTCTTTAAAACAATGCAAAGACAACTTAGCAAGTTTATATGGGCGGACAAAAACCAAGATGCTCCCAACCTGTTTTAATGAAGCACAAAAACAGTGGGTGGAATGGTACTACCCATATTACACACTTATTTTGGAGCATGCATTCTGGAACATACTAAACTTTTGTTCCACTCTTCTGAGCTGAAACATTGGGCTTTAATAGAAAATAACTGGGCTCACCCCAACTCCCTAAGATCCACACTCTTAGCCAGTTCTTTCGCAAACACTTCCACCAACTCCACACACCCTATTGTACAACTAGTGGTGAACACATGGAAAGCATTCTGCGACTCTGATAATCCAAGAGAAGATCTGACCGACACCCCACCTCACTTTCATCTATTAACGTACATATCTCGGACATCGCATTAGCTCAGTGGGAACAAAAAGGAATCAAATTGATAACCGATCTTTTACATTATGGGAAGGTTATTACATTCAACATACTTTCACAGAGATATTCCCTCCCGACTACAGATCACTATACGTATACCAGAATAGCTTTGTTCCTCAAGGTTCACTCTTTAAACCCTACTAGGGTACCACATAAAGCCTGGGCGTATTGGAATGACCCAAAGGTGACTACAAAAGGGATATCTTTATTCTACAACTTACTACAACAAAAAAATACTTCCACAAAACTCGTCCCTTTCCAAAAATGGGAAGACGACCTTTCCTCCCCCCTCATAGAGGATCAATGGAAGAAAGCTGTAAAATTCAGCCAATGTTATACTAGGTCAGCTACAAACTGGGAAATTGCCCAAAAAAATACTCCTTCGTTGGTACTATACACCCTTCATTACAGCAAAATTCAAACACTCTAGCTCAAATGAGTGCTGTCCACTTGGGTGTGGCAAAGTGGGCACTCTGCTTCACATGCTCTGGGAATGCCCCCACCTCATAAGCTTCTGGAAAGGAGTGTTCTGCCTACAGTTCACGACGACGGGAATTATCACAAAAGGTAAGTCGAGCGGGCTATTCTGAGTGTACACGTTGATCACTTTCTGTCAGCACTCAGACCAATGGCAATGCACATTCTCCTGGCGGCCAGACTAATATGATCAGGAAATGCAAATCTGATATGCCTCCAGACATTAGTGAAGTCATTAAGTCATTAAGTCATTAAGCTACACATATGAGCAAACTAGGATCATAGAGAGGGAATTACGACCCGCTTCTACAAACAATGGAAACCCTGGGCCTCTCTTAGATCACATTGCTGAAATAACACTGGTATTATGGAAAAATTGGCTTTAGGAATAAGCTTTGGTAGTGAGTACTGGTCTTATGCTTCCTAATTCTATTAAATTAAATTTTATTAAATTCAATTTTATATTTTCAAGATCACAGTCTCTCTGTTTATACATATACAGATACAATCATAATTAACTGTATATATACATATGTGGTTTCTTAAAACATTCCACATGGAATAAATGCCTTGGACTCCATGTTATAAGTTAAGTCATGCCTCACAATGCAATGCTTGTATTGACAAACATTTTATACTGTGTCCCAATATGGATTGTAATTTGAAAAAAATGTTTAATATAAATTTATATTTGATCCTGTCTTCTCTGATCCTTCTCTTCTTCCACTGTCCCCAATCCATCTCCAGACAGTACAGAACCTTGGGGGCACTCTGCACATGCTCATTTTAGTGTGTATTGCTAGAGAATTTTCTTTTTCTTGGGAGAGTTTATGTGATCGGCACAGGGCCAATCAGACAGAGGGTTAGGGGTCCTGCAGCCTCATAGGACAGTCAAAGTAGAATGAAAATTCTTCCTACAATCTTTAACCAGACACTGACAGAAGTCACAAGACTGCTATATACTGCTGATGAGAAAAGGTATTTAGCAGTTTATATTTACTAAAATAGTTGCATTTCCATGTTCTATGTACTATGAAAGGCCAGATATAGTGAATGCAGATTCCTGGGTTTAGTGACACGCTAAGCTTTGAGTAAACATTTATCAATGCCAGGTGAAATTTATTTTGGTGATCACTTTAGATTTTCAAGTATGATCATTTTGTATGTAATAAAAGCACCCAGTATAGATTTCCTCTGTTTATTAGGCACAGGTTTGAATATTTTACTGTATAGCATACAGAAAATAGATAATGTGGTACCGCTAATCACTGCTGCTAAAGACTTCACTGAAAAGGCATGCACGTCTATCAGCTGAATACGAGATCTTCAGAGACTCTGATCATTCCTGTGAATGATGATCAGAAGCCATTGTGTGTGTGTTCTGTAATACGTATTTAGACTTAGACAGTGCCAATTTATGTTATTCTTTTCAGTACTTACATTTTAATTGTAATCAGATGTCTCTGTAATCACCACCAGACAAAGCAGGATCATAATTATAACATTATGTTTAATGAAAACTCCTAGAAATGTTCACAATTCCCCACAGCCTATGGAGCAGGTTGATGTATAATATTTGTAAAAAGCATTTTGTCTCCTGCTGAGACTCAGTAAGTGTTCACAGCACTTTAATGTATTTTCACAGAGATGAAAAGGATTGTGTCAAAAGGCTTGTCTACTCCTCAGCTGAAAGATAATTAAAACCGTCAACATAAATATATTATTTAGTGAAAAATATAACCCAAATAAAATAAATAAATTGGCGGTATACTATCAGGAGCTAGTAATAATGACGAACAGGACAGACCTAGTCATTGACCTTTGTAAAGCTGGGATTTAAACAGAACAGTCAAGTAAAAACTGCCTAAAGCAAAGCCATACAGTGCTCAGTTTTCTTGTATTCCTCCTGCAGGCTAAATAAGAGAAAATTAATTCACTTCCCAATCCAGGTTAAGCTGTGTGGATAGAGAATTTCCACTGCCGGCAATTATATTCAGTAGCTGTGAAACCAGCAGCAACCTAAACACAGTAGAGATGCTGAACAGTAACTGCATCTGATAGAACAGTCACTGTTTGGCCAATAGTATAATGATGATGCTTATTATCCTCCTTTAGGTTGGTATTTACAAAAATATTAAAGTGATAGTAAAGTCTTTTTTTTGTTTAAAAATAACAAACATGTTATACTTACCTGCTCTGTGTAATGGTATCGCACAATGCAGCCCAGATCCTCCTCTTCTCAGGTCCCCAGTTGGCGCTTCTGGCCCCTCCCTCCTGCCGAGTGCCCCCACAGCAAGCAGCCCCCTCTCTCTCCTCATTGACTCACTGACTTTGATTGACAGCAGTAGGTGACAATGGCGCCTGCTGCTGTCTCTCAGTGAGGAGGGAGAGTCCCAGGACAGCCGAGGCTCTCATGCAACTTTGCTGGATCGAGATTGGGCTCAGGTAAGTATTAGGGAAGCTGAGCTGGCTGCTGAACACAGAAGGTTTTTTTATCTTAATGCATGTGATGTATTAAATTGGAGCTCCACCCAAAAGAGGAAGCTCTGCTTGTTTGCTTCCTCCCCCCTCTGCTGCCACATTTGGCACCTTTTGGGGGGGGGGGACCTAGTTTTGGCAGTTTTCGGCCCCCCTCCTCCTTCCCCCACTGCCAGGCCATTCACAAAGTACAGCGCACTTTGCGCATGCACAGTAGAGAGCCAGCTGTGTGGAGCCGTAAGGCTTCATTACTGGTTTCCCTTACAAGAAATGGTGGCGGAAGCACACGAGAACAGATTGAAAAATTGGCTGGGGTGAAGACACCGCTGGATTCCAGGACAGGTAAGTGTCCTAATATTAAAAGTCAGCAGCTACAGTAATTGTAGCTGCTCACTTTTATTTTTTCTGAAGGAGCCTGGAGCTCCTCTTTAAGATGAAAAAACCTTCTGCCTTAAGAACCACTTTAATTACGTCCATTGGGACTGTACGTAGTCTGGCCATACTGTAGATGGCTCAAATTTTCCACTCTGCTCAGCAGATGTTTTGTGAACTGAACCAGGTGGTGCTTGCAGGGCTACCGATGGCTCAAATTTTATCTGATTGGCCAATATTTGAACCAGCGGTTGCCCTGCAAGCACCACCCAGCTTGGCAAGCCCTGAGAGCCAGGTGGAAAATTTGAGCCATCTATAGTCAGCCTACATATGGACACAATTTTTTATGTAATCTTTCAGTAAATGCCAACCTAAAGGAGCATAAGAAGTATCATTATACAAACTTCCCAAAAGACATATCATTTAAACAGAAAGTTTGGCGACATGAATTAAAAAAAATAAAAAACATCAAAAGGAAAATCTTCATGGAATAACATTCTGTAAACTGTTAAATCAAACAGATAATGTTGCAGTTGCTCTTAATTTGGAAAATTCATTTAGGCTGCCTATAGAATGCTTTATCTATGGGCTGCTTTAAAAAGCACTGACCTAATCTATACAACTTGCATGCAATTAGACTACATGCTTGTTGGTAGATCTGAAAGAGAGTTTGCGATTAGAGTATAAATGTGTACAGTCAGATAAAGACTCTGATGAATGGGGCTAAGAATCCTTGACCTGTAAAACTGAAGGTAATGACAATATTCTTTTGAAACAGAACATTGGATGTAAACCGTAAATCTGTTTTTTACTATTTAGCAATATGCCTCACTGTATACAGTCTTCTAAAACATTTTTTTTTTTTATTGCATTGCAGTTCTTTTCCTGGAGACCCTGCCAGTAAGGGAACTTTCTATTGCAAGCTGACAACTCTAACTCTAAGATAATACATGAGTCGAATTTCAAAAGAATTTTCTTTCAAAAATCCTTTCTAATGCCCCGTACACGTGATCGGATTTTCCGACAACAAATGTTGGATGTGAGCTTGTTGGCGGAAAGTCCGACCGTGTGTATGCTCCAACGAACATTTGTTGTCGGACTTTCCGCCAACAAATCTTGGCTAGCAGGTTCTCAGATTTTCCGCCAACAAATGTTTGTTGTCGGACTTTCCGATCGTGTGTACACAAGTCCGTTGGAAAAAAGTCCACGCATGCTCAGAATCAAGTATGAGCTGGAGATATAACTAGCGTTCGTAATGGAGATATCACGTACATCTTGTACGTCACTATGTTCGTAATTGTTGGCCAACATTTGTGTGACCGTGTGTATGAAAGACAAGTTGGAGCCAACATCCTTCAAACAAATATCCACGGTTTTGTTGTCGGAAAGTCCGATCGTGTGTACCAGGCATATCAATTTTCATTCAAATTTCGCACCATTAGTGGGCTGCAGTCAATATTCGCGCAGAATCGTGTGAGAAATATATAAAATATAAATATATATAAATATATATAAAAAAAAAAAGAAATGCACATGAGCACAAAAAAAGAAAATTCCCAGAAAGAAAAGATTTCCCGGAAAGAAAAGAAGATTCCTGGTCACAAAAATTATTTTCTGTAGAAACATAAGGGGAAATTGAAGACTTGGTTGGTCGAATTTTAAAGTCAATGTTGGCATCATTGGATCACAAAAAGCACAAAATTTCTGATTTTCTAAAGAAAATTTATTCGGAATTCGATCCATGTATCATGTTGCATAAGGCAAGCCATACATGATTCTTTTCTTTTTCTTTTTTTAGTTCAACCAAAAGTTTGAAGGGATAGCCAACAAGCCACCACCAGGTAGGATACAGCTCAAAGGAATAAAGGGGGAGCTCCCCCTTTAGGACTACCCATTCAAGGGGACCTGCAACTGAGGAATGTGGAATTACTATAAAGCATTGTGTTTTTGAAATTAGACTGTTCTGTCACACTTTTGACAGGTGTATATGTGTGGAAAAGGACATTTAGTTCTGATACTATAAAATGTTGAAAAAAAGCTGATCGTGTGGACATTCGTATTGAGTGTTAAAGATAATTCAGGTGTTGTACCCCATCAAGTTCCTCTTGCAGGAAGAAGATGAGAGATGTCTTTGGCCAGCATGATCGTTGCTGGTGGTGAATCAGAGCCCTGGTAACAACCTTTTTTTATTTTGTATCATTATACTAAGATAGCACGTAAAAAGAACACGCAGGAGGGCACAAACACCTAGTGCATTAACTGAGATTTATTAGAAAACAAACGTGTAGACAGAATGGATACTCACAAAGGTAGAAGATAATAAAAGCATAAAACATCCCGTGATACAATACATTCCAGGAATCAGGTAGCCTGACAAGGGATACCACTATCTGCTTTTTGGAGGTGCACCCCCTTCCTCAGAACTTGGCTAGCTAGGTTTTATGCTTTTATATCTTCTACCTTTGTGAGTATCCATTTTGTCCACATTTCTAATAAATCTCTGGTAATGCACTAGGCGTTTGTACCCTCCTGTGTGTTCTTTTTTTAGCTTTTATTGGATTCTCTGATCTGAGAAGGGCTGCATCAGCTGAGCATTCATGACAGATGTCAACCGTGCCACCTATGATCTGCTGTACACTTTGCCTGTTTGGAGATCTGAGCACTGGAATTGATTGTGTGTTTTATGCTTTAATACAGCACGTGTTTAACTGGTACGTTGCAAAATGAAATTTTCCCAATCCCTTTGTGTATTAGCATGCACTGAATAGTTTAAGGGGTGTATTTAAAATTTAAGTGGCGCTACACAAAGCGCTGTGATGGATATAAATATTCTAAAGTGAAATCCAAATGAACGTCCATAAATCTAATGTGGATCATAAATCTGATATTTTCCAACTATGTGAATTTGCCACTCACCAGATGGAGTTGACCCCTAAATTATAAGGTGGTCAAATAGCATATTTGCATACAATATGCTCAGTTGGATCTCCCCTCTCTTTACGGACAACATCATCCAGATGTAATGCAACCGTCAACTCTCTCTCTCTGGTCAGACAGCAGTGAAAAAAAAGAAAAAAACAAAGGGGGGAGATTTAATAAAACTGTTGCACTCAGAATCTGGTTCAGCCGTACATGGCACTGGCAGCCAATCAGCTTCTAACTTCAGCTTGTTCAATTAAACTTTGACAATAAAACCTGGAAGCTGATTATTTCTAAGCAGAGCTGCACCAGATTTTGCACCATGCAGTTTTGGTAAATCAACCCCATAGTGTAGTATGCCAAACACAATACTAATGTGCACCTGTGATCTTACACTCACATGTAAATAAATGCCCACATACAACCCAAAAAATAGTGTGTTCCAAATCATGCTCAATTGTGACAGGACCTCTTCATGCTGGACCCTCAATCTGGAATGCTCACTCACTAGATACAAAAAACATAAAGTGCAATCCTCCAGGTTCCAATCGATCCTCCTCTGGATCACTCCAATAGGGGAAAAAGGAAAATACCACCCTACTTCTCTCACGCCAACAACCTAGCCTCAGACAATTTAGAAGAAAAAATGCCTCACAGTGCAGTATTTATTATTCTTTGTTTCAATTAACATTAGACACAGTAATGCGCTCACATTTAAAAAAAAGTACCAAGCGGTTCTAGCACAAGGAGCCTGTGTTTCTATCTCACCAGAAGTTGGTGTGCACTCCAGCAAATCGGAAGTATCGGATCACTTGGGTCTGAGACTATTGTATGCAAATATGCTATTTGACCTCCTTATAATTTGGGGGTCAACTCCTGATGGTGAGTGGCAAATTTACATATTTGTAGGATATCTGATTATAGAAGAACTGGATTTCAGGTGTGCTAAGAGACTCATTTACGATCCACATTGGATTTATGGATGTTTATTTGGATTTCACTTTAGAATATTTATATGTACCACAGTGTTTTGTGTAGTGTCACTTAAAGACGTTTTATAAATTATTTGAAAAGTGTCTATGCACTTTTTTAAGAAGGCAGCTTCACTTTTTGAAAGATAATTTTTACTTTGGAGGAGGGGTAAAATTGTACATTGTACATATATATTATTTGACACGTATAATTTCCTTTTGATTATGTTTAAAAATTGAAAGTTACTGGCTTTTTCTTTCCAGAGTGGATGTTCTTCATTTATAGGAATGGCGTGAATTAGGAAAATACCCCTATATGGCCATTAGATGGAGATAATGATCATAGGAAATAAAAACATATTCACCAGCACCATCCAGTGGCCATGAAGCAGCATTCACCTATTCTTATGAATAAAGAACATTCTACCTGGAGAGGAAATAGACAAGTAACATTTGATATTGCCAGCATTCACATGTATCTAATGTACATGCAGTTTCATAGGACATATAGCGCTGACATTTTTTTATTAATGCACCCCTTAGTATGACAATTTCAATACATACAAATAAACTATGGGGTACTATGTATAGAAGATGAATTAATAAAATATATAAAAGGCAAAATTTAATACGTAAATCAATATCTCAGTTGTTCAGAGCAATCCTCTATGGAGCCATGACATTACACCATTTTTTTTTTGCTCCATCACTGTTACGCTTCCGTTCAGCTGTAACTGATAACCAGCAGTATTTCCAAGAAAAATAGAAGCTGCTTTTTCTGACAGTAGAGGTCCCATTCCCAAGGAGCTGTGACTGAATCAGCAAGATTTGATTTATACTTGTAACATTTCCAGTTTAACACACATGCCCTGTCCTTTAGAATATTTTTTCTAGCATTTGTTTAGTGTGGGTCTTTGTGTAATTTGTCATTGTTGTATTGTAGCAGATTTCTCCGTGCTGTCATTCGGAGTGTGCTGTACTCCAGCATATAAAACAGGTGCTGTCACAGTCCGACACATAATGTACTTTTGATGTCATAGCCAATAGTCCAGGCTCTAAATCACTCTGTAGCTAATGTGAATGTAGCCAAGATGTGTGCCAAATATCACAATTTGTTATTTACTCCTAAAACACTGCCTAATATTCTATGATGTTCTTATATAATGCCATCTGAATAGTTATTATTAGGAGTATGAGTTGAGGAACATATAAAATGTCAAAGAGAACCTGTGTACATTTTTTTTAAACCAGTAACAAAAATACGTAAAGCTTTTGCAGCCAAATTGGGATAAAGACGTTATATTTGTTATGTGTCCCCATCCGTATAGCATAACTTTAAAAAATATTTAAAATTTGCAGCTTACCTCTTTTAGATGCTCCAGCAAGGAAAAATCCTAGGTAATTCACTTTGTTTATGAGGGAACAGCTGTGTTTGCCATAATTAACCCTGTCTGTACTGTACAGGCAAATCTTTATTATCAATTGTAACTAGATTACAATTACTATATTACTATATATACAAATACTAGATTAAACTTGCAGCGCTATAAAATAATTAATAATTATTTTAATTAACAATTAATAAATCAACAAACCCAAAAAAATAAAATAAAGCAAGGAAAATAAATTAAGGCAGGGCTCATATAAGATATATCACATATCGTGAGTATTCCTAATTATCATATGTCCATTTCAAACATTCCATGCACAATGTTGGTGAAAGTTGTAATAAATGTAATAAACGATATAAAGAAAAAGGCCTTTCTTTAAAGATACTTAAAATGAAGATTGCTGACACCGAAAGTAAACACCTTCACACGTGCACACAGCCAAACGAGGGGGGGGGGGGTGAGAAAACCCCCTCTTGAAAAGCCTCTTACCTGATATAAGCTTTAACTGTGCATGTCAATCTCACACAGACTGTCTCCACATAAGTCTTCTTCCTCTTTTCCAATCTGTGTCAGCGTCTCTGATCACTCAATTAATTGGGTAAAGGAAAAAAGGATCGGCCATAGTGTAATTTCATTTTGAACAACTACAACAATCACCCCTTTAAGTTGTGCACTTACAAAAATGACATATGCTAAAAACAGTGTTCACATAAGCAGCCAGCTTTTAGCTCACAGATCATACGGCGTCTCCTCCACTCTCTCTTGTTTTCCCCAGCGGGGATTCCAGCCGTGTACCTGGTGCTTGCTGATATCAATACGCTCGTCGTATGGCTCCACACTGACGTGTTTCATCATTCACAAAATCATCTGAGGGTGGAGCCACACAACACTCAATCTCATTTATACATCTGAGCGTAGCTTCTACTAATTAACCCATTGGTTGTACAAAATGCATTATACGGCTCCACAACGGGATGGTAAAAGCTCGTTGGATCAGCGCAACTGGCTAAGCCACGGGGAACATAGTCAACACCATGTAATGCTCCACCACACATACTGATATCCAAACAATCTTATTCTTACTGCTCTAGAAGCGCTTGTCTGTTTGAGATTAGGCCTGTTCTCAACTTTTACATATAAGGAAAATAAATTGATGACTAATTCATGCATACAATAACACCAATGCTGTAAAGTGCTAAAAAATGTTTGTGCAGTAAAATTCAAGTGATATAACATAAAATAAAGTTCATTGAGTTTCATTGTATGCATTAATTGGTCATCAATTTATTTTATTTGTTTTAATTAAAGCGTAACTCCACTTTTGTTGAGAAAAAAACATTCCCCCCTGGGAAATCTATGTACATTGCAAGGATTATAACAACCTTTGTTGCAGATTCCTACCTTTTGTTATTCAGAAGAAATCCATGTGTGTTTGTCTGTGCCTCTGTGTGACTCTGTGCAGAGTGGGTCCATCAGCTGTGCAGCTGCAGAGCACTAATGAGGCAATCTGCTGGGCCTGTATCCCTTTAGACATGTTCCTATTGGAAATATCTCACCAAAAATGACATTTTTGTTACAGGGGATGCCTGGAATCTGACTTGTATCTTAGTGCAGACTTTTGGGAAATTTGGTGAGCCAATCACACAAGCAGGAAATTATGTTTCTGGGGAGTGGTCAGTAAACACTCTGTGTACAGGACAACTCCCAGAAGCCATATTGCATTGAATTTATAGAAAATTACAGCGGCTGCAGATTGAAAAGGAAATGTAATTTTCAATAACATTAAATCACAATATGACTTGTATCGCAATTGTACACGCTATATTATTTTTTCACTATATTTTTCCCCACGTAAGTGGAGTTACCCTTTCATTTTATTGAGTTCATTGATTTATATGTTTATATTTTTCCACATTTCTTTGATTAGTTTATAGCACTGCAAGTTTATTATTATTATTTTGTTATTATTATTTGTGCAGTTTGGAGTCATAATGCACCTGCTGCTGTTTTTCAAGTCCGGAGAAAGGGAGATATTGCAGATTTGAGCGCTGTCGGTCAAAGGGTTAAAGGTGTAGAGGCTGGGCTTCTTGCATTGTATGTTAATGAGGACAGACTTGGGACAGGCTCACTCTAAAGCCCCGTACACACTACTAGTTTTTTTTTTCATTCAACCCGCTCAGGTTGGAGCTGTTATACTAACAATCCAATGTCAGTACTGAGATCTCCCTTGCTGAGCTATTGTTTTCTGACGGGGGGACTACCCCCCCCACCAGAACACTCCAGCCAATAGCTGAGAGAGCTGATTGGGAGCTGGTTGGCAGACTTTTTTCAGTTATGAACCTGCTACAGAGGACGGTCAAACGGCCGATGCCGCCTGACATTAGGCCTGTGTGTACTAGGCTTAACATTGTTCAAAAAACCCTTCACTCATCCATGACATCTCTTCTTGAGATGTCATGGATGAGTTAGAAATACTTACAAAAAAAAAAAAACATATTTTGGCATGTGGTGTGAATGGGAACACATAGTGAGCATATAATGGGGTTGCAGTAATCTACACGTATATATAGGGGCATACTTGTAAGTTGCAAAAATTATGCAGGTATAGGCATATGCAACTGTACACACATATACGCAAGGTCTTAATGGAACAAAATATGTGTTTTTTCATTCAGGATCTTGCTGCTAGCAAGATCCTGGGTATAAACTCAATTTAATACTTTACTCAGCAAATTATTATGTATGCAAGAGGCCTATTTTATCAATGTTTTCATCCAGGATTTAAACAACATTCACCCAGGATTCACACATTTTCGCATAGAAATCGATTAGAAAAATGTGTGAATCTTGTGTGAAAGATGTTTGAATCTTGAGTATTTACATTAATAAATAGAGCTCTATATTATAGTCGCAAATATAATAAAGTTGATAAAATGTTTCATTGTTTTAATTGCATTTGCATTATAATCATGTATTGACACCATTTCACTGTCTTTTTTTAGAGCAGAGGTTCTCAGCTGGAGATATCTATATCCCTTGGACGTAAGGGAACCAAATGATGGATGTATTGGTCTGATTCTCTGAATAATTAAAACAAATTATAACACATTTCTCTGCATTAATAATCTTGAAATAAAAGTGAGGAAATTGACTTGATGAGTTAGATGACATGCAAGTAACATTGTCAGTAACTGGAGCTCAAATCCTTTTTTTAATTACACAAAAGCAACAGCAAAATCTCATGAGTTGTAACTCGCTTGTCTATTTGTGATTTGCCATTTTGATAAAAATAATATCAAATTCTTATGATTTTCTTTCAAATTCTTATGATTTTGTTTCAAATTCTTATGATTTTCTTTCATCTCTGTCATTGCTAGCTATCCATATGTAAAGTAAACCTAGCTATTAACATCTTGAAGCCATAATGATACATAATAGGACTGGTGATGATGATTTATATTTTTATATTGTTAGGGCTTTATTTCAGCGGGAATGCAGTGAATGTACGTAATTGCAAGGGGTGCTGGGGTGTGCTGCAGGGTTTATTGATACTGGCTGCAGGGGCATCTATTTTCACTGGAGGTGTTCTTTTTTTGCAGGGGGGTCTATTATTTCTGGGAAGGTATATTGTTGCTGGTGGGGGATCTATTGTTGCTGGGGGGTGGGCCTTACATTGCTGGGGGGGCAGTTGTTGCTAGGAGGGATCAACTGTTGAGGGAGGAGTCTATTGTTGTTGGCTGCTGAAGGGTCTATTCGTGCTGGCTATAGGTAGATATGTTGCTGCCAGGGGTCCAAAGTTGCTGGGGGGGTATATAGTTGGAAGCAGTCCATTGTTGCTTGGAGGATCTGTCGTTGATGGGGGGAGATCTATTATTGTTGGCGGCAGGGGATCTATTTTACTGCTTTTTCTTGTTATCATTGACAATATCCACAAAACACTGGCTAGGCACACAGTTAACCCTTTGATTGCCCATGATATTAGGCCCTTCCCATGCAGCGTCATTAGTACAGTGACAGTGCATATTTTTAGCACTGATTACTGTATTAGTGTCACTTGTTCCCAAAAAAGTGCCAGAAGTGTCAGTTAGTGTCCGATTTTTCGACACAATATCGCAGTCCTGCTATAGGTCGCTGAACACCACCATTACTGGTAATAAATAAATAATCCATAAATATATCCCATAGATTGTAGACGGTATAACTTTTGTGCAAACCAATCAATATACGCTTATTGGGATTTTTTTTAACCAAAAATATGTAGCAGAATACATATTGGCCTAAACTGGTGAAGAAATTAGATTTTTTTAATTTTTTATTGCATATGTTTTATAGCAGAAAGTAAAAAATATTTTTTTTTTTCAAAATTGTCAGTCTTTTTTTATTTATAGCGCAAAAAATAAAAACGGCAGAGGTGATCAAATACCACCAAAAGAAAGCTCTATTTGTGGGGAAAAGGGACATCAATCTTATTTGGGTACAGTGTCGCATTACCGTACAATTGTCAGTTAAAGTAACGCAGTGCTGTATCACAAAAAATGTCCAATTTATGAATGAGGGTACATGTTCCGGAGCGGAAGTGGTTATTAAAGTAAGTATTATGTATTTTAAAAGTCCATTCAAAATGGCAATGCACTACAGTGCATCTGAATAATCTATTTAGGCCCCCAGTTTAGGGATGATCCTGTTTATCAAACCTAACCAAGAGCCTATCCCAAGGGAACAAAATACTATAATATAATATTACTCAAAAAACGTTCAATTCAATGACAGCCTATTACATGGTGCCTGTCATAGTCTGTAGAAACATTGACTTTTTATACAGCACCTGATCCCAAATATTCTCCTGGAAGAACACCTAATGTCTTTTTATAAATTAGACCTCTACCTGGACCTGTACATTCAACTTTTAGTAATATGATTTGTTTATTTTTATATATACAATAAATGTATTTTCTATTGCACAATACATTTTTCTTTATTTTAGATGAATAGGTAGAGTTTACCAAGCATCAAACATAAAGCCACTGACGTGCCAGTTACAGGCAACAGTTGCAGTATGTCTTGCTTGAAAGTAATTTCCACAGAAATTCCATATGAATTCACTTGAGCAAACAGATTCCAACCTTGTAGGGGCTTCTGTTCAAAATAACAATGACTAATACATGATGATTAATACCACGCACTTGTAGATTTCATAATTCAAGACATCCTTTGTTTTGCATGACAAATAGGACAATTTAAAGCTTCATGACTGCCCAGAATGGATTAGTTATTTGCATGATAACTGCTATTCTTGTACATGAATAAAAGTAAATACATTTTCTGAAAAGTCTCCTACTGCTTCTGAAAACCAGAATGCATTTAAGTCCACAATTGAGTGTGTTGCAGTGAATCAAGTGAACAGCGTCCAGTCCACATTCAGGTCTTTCAATAAACTGCAGTAAAATATCTAAATCTTCCGATTTGTCCTGCTGGGACAAGAGGAAAATGTTTAGTGACGTGCTGGAGCACGCCATTAATCTGTTGATGAAAACACAAGTGATTACCCATGTATGAAAGAAATATTTGAATTTCCTTGTTGAGTGATGTGTGGCATACTTAAACACCACTGGATTTTCAAAAACAGATTTCAATTAAAAGAGTAACCACGTTTGGTTTTCTGTGAAGTGTTTTATTGCAAGCCTAAATAGTACAAGAATTACCCAATGTAATTCAAGGAGAGTGTGTGATATAATAGTGTAGTCAGGCACTTTGCTAGAGACAAAAAGTGATTTAGGACACTTTGCTGCAATGCTCTCTGTGCTGCCAATAGACTTTAGTTGAATGGGTTAACACTACCTCGCCTCCATCCACCAGGGGGAGCTGACAAGCCAAAGGAGCTCAAGACACGTGATGGTTGGCAGCATTGAATAGTGGGAGATGAAGTTTGGGAAAGACACTTTACTATGACAGTTAATGGATTTTGGACTACAGTTCCCAATGTAAGCCAAAGTAAAAAGAGAGAGAAAAGGAGACAGAGAGAGAGAGAGAGAGAGAGAGAGAGCTGTATTTCACACGCTGAATATTGAGGGGTTTCCTCTTTGTTGCGAGGTGACTGAGGTGTGCACATCGCTGCTCCTGTATGCACATCAACCTGCTAGAAGCCTGCAGCTGAGTGCTGAGTACCGAAGTCACTCCAGGCAGTTCCAGAAATGATCTGACATCTGAACAGCGGGGCCCCTGTTATAATGCTGGGACTGGTGAGAGGACACTGCTGCCATTAACATGTTGCTGCTAGCAGAGACCGAGCATATAGGGAATGACCATCTAACTAGCAGCATTATTTACTGCATGCAGACTTTATGCAGACTGTACTCATGTGCACCACCATATAGACTGGGCCCCAATCCTAGCCAGCTGAAAAACTAGGGCTAAAGTCTGCTCACTCAGATAACTTTACTTATTTTCCATAGGAAGAGGTACCTCTTTAGGGAGTCTTACATTTTATCGCTGCCATTCATACTGAGTGCACTCTAAAGTGGATTTAGCTACTGTTTACATAGTTATTGCAGTATTGATTATCATTGCTGTTACTGCTTTATGATACTTATTGCTGATTTTATGGATTACCAGGTTTTCTGTAATTTAGCGGCAAAGAACTCCATTCTATACTGCTATAGCCTAATGAACATATTGTCTCGTGAACTGTGGTTGACCTAATTCTTTACTTACTCATTTATGTCTATATTGCTATTTACTGCAACCCCTGACAATATATTGGGTACATTTACCACTAACCAGTCTGATGTTTGCTTTTTGATACTGAACCTTAATTGTCTGCAGAGTATCTATATTTGTGCTCCCAGTACCAGTGTGTGTTATCCATTTGCTTAACCTGGTGTGTCAGTGGGGCTGAGGTCATTCTCAATGTCGAGGCAGAAGAATAAAGGACCCAATCCACCAAGCAGGTCCTGTGGGGGTAGTGCTACAAAAGATTTGAGTGTTTCTTGTAATAATTGGCTTGTGTATAATTTAAAATGAATTTGTGGCCATATTAGAGTATATACATATTCATAACAAGCAATAAATGAGTTGTTAAACAAACCCTCATTTTAGCTGCAGGCAATGTGGAACAATTGATCCTAAAAGTTTGCACATGGAGCACTAAAGTCACCCAAGTCATTCTCACAGCAGCTTAGCTCACACTGCTTCCCAGCTGTGACCCAGCAGTCCTCCTGCCTTTTAATCTCTAAACACAGAGCAGGAGTTTTAGAAGCAGAGAGTAAGCTGAGTTGAACTCAGTACTTGAGAGATTCAGTACTTTTGCTGTAAAATTTAAGAATGACTTCTCACACATGCCTGCAGCTACAGAGGTCAGTAAGGGTTAGTGATGCACAAATTAGCGTAGGTTTGATTTTAGGGCCATTTGCTGTACCCAGCCTAAAATATGCAAAGCTTTAACAAGGCAATTGAATCTGACTGAAGTCTATGGGAGTAGTATCTTGTTTTTTCTGGCCTTTTTCAAGGCCAACTAGTAAACTTTTGCCATGGAGGATATGTGTCAATGCAAAACCAGATTGTGAAAAATACTGTTTAGTTAATAATAAATATTTGTACATTTTAAAATGTGTCTTTTTGTGAAATGGTGAAAAAATCACAAAACTGTACTTACTCTGTGTGTATGTGCTACTGTATGTTATGTGCTTATGCATGCATGTTTTTTTTTTTTTTTTACTTAAGTACTGTCACCAGGGGATGACAAGCCCTTTGCTAACAGTATGTACTACAATTGTTGCAGTTTCTCTATAGAAGTTAGCAGGCAGCTAAACAGATCACTTAAGGTTCCCCAATTTCCTTTTTACCTTTTCCCTAACCACTTGCTTACTGGGCACTTATACCCCTTCCTGCCCAGGCCAATTTTCAGCTTTCAGTGCTCTCACACTTTGAATGACAATTGTGCGGTCCTGAAACACTGTACCTATATGAGCTCACACAAATAGAACTTTCTTTTGGTGGTATTTAATCACTACCAGGTGTTTTATTTTTTGCTAAACAAACAAAAAAAGACTAAATATTTTGAAAAAACAAAACATTTTTCATATTTTGTTATAAAATTTTGCAAACAGGTAATTTTTCTCCTTCACTCATGGGCACTGAGAGGCTTCACTGATGAGCACTGAGAGGCTTTACTGATGGGCACTGATAAGCTTCACGGATGGACACTGATGAGGCGGCACTGATAGGTGGCACTGATGGGCACTAATGAGACAGCACTGGTGGGCACTGATTAGGAGGCACTGATGAGGCTGCCCTGATGGGCACTGATAGGCAGCATGGAGAGATGGCACTGATAGCGGGCACTGAAAGGTGGCACTGATGGGCACTGATAGGTGGCACAGAAGGGCACTGATAGGCACTGATAGGCAGCACTGATGAGTGAAACTGGTGATGAGGCACTGATGGGCACTGATTGGCAGCACTGATTGGCACCAGTAGGCGGCACTGATGGGCACTGATAGGTGGCACTGATGGGCACTAATAGATGGCACTGGTCGGCACTGATTAGCAACACTGGATGGCACTGTTTAGCAGTACTGATGTGCACTAAGGGGACCGATGTCCCTCTAACCAAAGCCAGTTAACGGCTTTTGTTTACTTCTGTGATCAGCTGTCATTGGCTAATAGCTGATCACATGGTAAAGAGCCCGCTGTGATTGGCACTTTACCCCGATCTATTATCAGCCGAGTCCCAATAGAGAATGGGAGGACATCCATGTACGCCCTCCCGGCAAAGGAATCCCACGTTGTGGCCAACTTTTGGCTATAACGCATGCAGCAAGTGGTTAATGTTTATGCACCTCTTTCAATAGAAATTAATACAGAAGTGCTGAATATTTCTTTTACGTAACATGCCTGGGGGGTGCCTTAAACCTGCATGTGAAGTGGTGCAACTGTAGGAAAAAAAAATTACATTTAAATTGCCACTAAATAATATTGCATGGGGTAAACATACTAGGATCTAGAAAGGCCCCTTCAAAATAAGGAGACCCCCAGATGTCTGCTCTCCATGCATATGAGTGCAAAGGGTGCATAGTATTTCTTGTTACTCATTCACAAAAATACAATTTTGTCATATACACCATGGCAACGTCCTTCAGTTAAAAGAATGGCCGCGGTGTAAAGCCATCATTTTGTCCAGCAATGTAGATCCATCATCAATCACGATGAATAATGCCCAACGACCAGCCAAAACACCAGGGGTGATAGGGGAAACCCCACACCCATGCCATTTTTTGTGTGGGGTCTTCCCTAAAAATCCATACAAGACCTCATCTAGGGTATAGATTTTGGGGGGAAAACATTGTTTTTTTTCCATAATATCATTGGTTGTTGCGATGCAGGCAGCAGCACAGCATCATTGGTTGTTAAGGTTTACCATAACAACCAATGATGGTATGCAGCTGCCTGCAGCCTAGCAACCAGTACCATCATTAGTTGACCGTACTCAAGTGGCTGGCCTGCAAAGAATCCATGGTTGCTAGGATGCATTCAGCCACCAGCATCCTAGCAACCAAGCAGTGATAAGCTGTCATTTAGTGGCAGTGGAGATAACACCTCTAAATGAATGACTTCTAGCTGCAGCAGCCAGAGTTTTAATGAGCTGGTGAACCAAACCAGGCCATTTAGTTCACTTATTTGGCAAACTGCAAACATATAATGTTCAGGTAAAACTCTATATCAACCTGAACCCAAATGCTCTCGGAGGATGTTTTTGTACCATTCTTTTCATGGCTGTATTCTTAGGCACAATTGTGAGTGAGCCCACCCCCTTGGCTCAGAAGTAACCCCACACATGAATGGTGTCAGGATGCTTTACTGTTGGCATGACACAGGACTGATGGTAGCGCTCATGTTTTCTTTTTCCGGACAAGGTTTTTTCCAGATTCCCCAAACAATCGGAAAGGGGATTCATCAGAGAAAATGTCTTTACCCCAGTCTTCAGCAGTCCAATCCCTGTACCTTTTGCAGAAAATCAGTCTGTCCCTGATGTTTTTCCTGAAAGAGGGGGTCTCTTTGCTGCGCTTCTTGATGCCAGGCCATCCTCCAATAGTCTTCGCCTCACTGTGCACGCAGATGCACTCACACCTGCCTGCTGCCATTCCCGAGCAAGCTCTGTACTGGTGGTGCCCCAATCCCGCAGGTGAATCAACTGTAGAAGAGATGGTCCTGGCACGTGCTTGACTTTCTTGGGTGCCCTGAAGCCTTCTTCACAACAACTTAATCTCTCTCATTTAAGTCCTTGATGATCTGATAAATAGTTAGTTTAGGTGCAATCTTAGTAGCAGCAATGTTCTTGTCTGTGAATCCCTTTTTGTGCAAATCAGTGATTACTGCGCATGTTTCCTTTCAGGTAATCATGGTTAACAGAGGAAGAACAATGATTTCAAGCACCACCCTCCTTTTAAAGCTTCCAATCTGTTATTCTAGCTCAATCAACATTACAGAGTGTTTTCCAGGCTAGTCCTCATCAACACTGACACCTGTGTTAACGAGAGAATCACTGACATGATGTCAGCTGATCTTTTGTGGCTGGGCTGAAATGCAGTGGAAATGTTTTTTTTTTTAAAGTTCATTTTCATGCAAAAGAGGGGCTTTGCAATTGAGTGCAATTCATCTGACCACTCTTCATAACATTCTGGAGTATATGCAAATTGCTATCATAAAAACTGAGGCAGCAGACTTTGTGAAAATTAGTATTTGTATAATTCTTAAACCTTTTGGCCAGGGCAGTAGAGGCTGTTCAGTTAGCAGAATGAATGTTTACTTTGCAAAGTATTTGTTCATATAGTTTTGTAAATCCACTACATGTGGTCTTTGTCCCCACTGTGTAGATTCATCTCTCTATTTGCCCTGGTGACCATTGTCAGAAAGACAGAAATTTAGTGGATATCCTTAATTTATAGTTGTCATGAGCAGTACTGGAGTTAGACCTTGTGGGGCCTGGGCACTTCAAGTTCGGGGGCCCTTCAATGGAGAAATTAAATTTTATGACAATTAAAAAGTGAGCTGAAATGAATGATAAACCACGTTTGTTCTAAATTAAATGTTAGGTTCCGAAGAAGATACTTGTCTGTTTTTCGTTTTCAATTTTATTGACTGTAAGAGGTTGGTTGTATCCAAATTGATCCATCAATCAACTTGGGTACAATCAACCTGTTGGATTTTTTAAATGTGATTACTGCCAGCAGCTTTAGCTTTAGCTGCTGGCAGTAATCACTGTGTTCTGCTGGCCAAGAAGGCTCCCAGACAGCAGAATACAATATTACAGTGGGAGGAAATCTATCGATTTTCATTCTTTCCAGTCACGATGAAAGGAAAGAAAATGACATAATCTATGGGCTATGTAACTTATCAAACGGTATCATCTTGAGGACACTGGTCTCGACAGCCAGTAGGCACAGAGCGTTTAATCTTTCATGGGTCATCGTGGTTTTCAGATAATTTTTTATCAGTGCCAATTTACTGAACGTCCTTTCTTCTGAACAACTAGTGACCATCATGTTCAAATATAATCTAATGCCGCGTACACACGATCAGACATTCCGACCACGAAATCCTGGGATTTTTTTTCCGATGGATGTTGGCTCAAGCTTGTCTTGCATACACACGGTCACACAAATGTTGTCGGAAATTCCGATCGTCAGGAACGCGCTGATGTACAACACGTATGATGGCACTATAAAGAGCAAGTTCAATAGCCAGTGTGCCACCCTTTGGGCTCCTTCTGCTAATCTCGTGTTTATCTCGTGTTAGTAGAAGTTTGGTGAGAGATGATTTGCGATTTTCAGCCTTGTGCTTTTCAGTTCGTACTGCTCGCATCTGTTTTTTAGTGTGTATTTTTATATTATGTATTTCATTCTCAGTGCGTTCTTGTCCGTTCGTTTCTGATTTTCAGCTCGCTCTTCTCAGGCCTTTCTGATTTTCAGTGCGTTCTGTTAGTTCGTTCTGACCAGCAGACCGTTTTTAAGCCAAGTTGCAGGTACGTACTCATCGTAGAGTTCGTGCTGTGCAGGGGCTTGGTGTAGGAGTTCTCACTTTGACCCAAGTCCAGTCCATGAACAGGGCGAGGAGGAGTTCATAGACGAAGAATTGTTTGCTCCAGCGTGACTAATTCTCTCACATGCCTTTGTTGCGGGAGATCCGTGAGAATAATCCTGATGATTTCAGGAATTATCTCCGGATGACAGACCCCATTTTTCACTGTCTGTTGGCTTCTAATAAAAATAAAAAATTCAAAAATGTTGGTGTGTTTTATATTCTACCTAAAACATCAATTATGTTTTTGAGTCTTTTTTCCACATCATTATGTTTTCCTTGATCTTCTGTAAATCCCGATTGCACACCATGATCTCCCCGACAAGGACGTGTGCACTTGAACTTATGAAATGAGATTCTTCTTCGACAACATCCACATCACCTAAAATAAAAAAAACACACCATGTATTATAAATATGCAGGCATACATCATCTATTACCTAAAGCTGTGGTCTCAGACACTCACCTGTTGTGGTCACTATTTCGGCCACTTCAAAAACCTCTCCTTCCTCCACATTCTGAGGTTGTGGTTTTGGGATTTCACCTTCTTTGGGAGGTTGTGGGTCCCTGGTGTCCTCTGACGTCCCGATTCTTTTCTCCCCTATGTGAATAAGAAATAGGAATATGAAACATTGCTTGAAGTGTCGTACAATTGTCTGTTTTGGCAGAGTTCCAAGCTGAAAACATGATCTTTCCCCTTTCTTCAAGCTGGAATACTTACCTTTTTGGGTAAAGTTTCACACATGGAGACACCTCTAGTATCCACTGGAGCACCTGTGTGGGACACCCTAAAAAGTTTGTTCTGGTGTCCCACACTAGTGCGCCTGCGTCAAGATGTGTAAACAGCTGCTGAGTGTCCTCTCCTTACACTGAATCAAGTTTGCATTTCATTCTAGTTACAAACCCATCTAGACAATAATGTCCGAAACTTCTTTTAATCCAAAAAGGCATTAACAAATGTAGTTAACCTGCATCTGCCAAAAACATTGTATTAGTGGGAGAACGAACGATGTTTACTACGAACGATTACTGTGCCCATGAACCTGAAACTTGCCATTTTAAACTGTACAACAGTAAAGAAAAGCACATGGAGCAGCACGAACATAATAAGAAGAATAGGAACACATGACAAAATACTTACTTTTTTTGCAGCACTCTCTTGATTCTTCTGTACTATTCCTGCTCCCTCAATTTGAGGTCTGACCATCGTTTCCTCAGTTGATCCTTGGATCACCGTACCCCAGAATTCTTCTGCAGACTTTTCACAACTTTAGCCATGATCTTGGCCTTTCTGACATTTGGGTTTGGGTAAGGTCCATGCTTCCCGTCATAATCAGCCCTCTTCAAAATGTCCACCATCTCCACCATCTCTACAAAGGACATATTAGAGGCCTTAAATCTCCTCCGGGATCGGGACGTTCGTGGCTCCGGGCTTTCGTTGTTTCTGCTGTCTTCATGCACTTGTTCTTTCTCCGCCATGTGCTCTCCCACTGCGCCGAAAGAGAAGGGGCGGGGAATATACTATAAAGAAGGTCGGGGCGGGCGGAGTTTTACGCATGCGCAGTGTATATAAAGCGTAACACGCATGCGTCGTATGTACGATCTGTGAGTGGAGGACGGAGTAGCGGAAGTGCCGATTGTTCTAAGGAAGGTACAATTTGAACTTGGGGCATCAGTGGCCTATACTGCTTAGAGATTGAGGCCTATATTGGGACAAGATTATGCGAGTTTAGCCTGACATTAGGGTTTGTCTTGTGTTGTGTCTTGCAGATAAAATGGATTGATTCACCTATTATGATTTCCTCCCCATTTCATTGATTTGTACAGAGAGCTGCCCTGTCTGTGGCAGACGAAACACCCCTTTTATACAAATTGACTAACGAGGAAGGCAGCACTGGATAAATTGCTGGAATTTGTGAAGCCGCAGATCCCCACGGCAGACATCAACTATTTGAAGTGCAAAATTGGTGGCCTGAGGAGCACATATAATAGGGAGTGCAAGAAGGTCCAGGATTCCCAGAGATCAGGAGCAGCAGCAGATTACATTTATGTCCTCAGGCTCTGGTACTATGACAGACTGCAATTTCTGTCAGACCAGACTGAAATCAGGCCATCATCCTCAACCCTTCCTTCCACCCCAGCTGAGGCTTCTGACGTACAACCTGGGCCTTCCACCCAGGAAGAATATGTGGAGGAGCCCAGCTTGAGTCAGGTATAGTATTCTTCAACATATTTCTCAAAATTGTGTGTGATTGATGAACAATAAACTAAAACTATGTCTCTTTTTCATACACAGGAAATCCTCAGCCAGGAGGAGGCTGTAGAAAGTGGCAGCCAGGAGGTGGCAGGGGAAAGTGGCAGCCAGGAGGTAGCGGGGGTAAGTGGCAGCCAAGAGGTGGCGGGGGTAAGTGGCAGCCAGGAGGTGGCAGGGGTAAGTGGCAGCCAGGAGGTGGCCGGGCCCAGTAGCCTGACTGAATTCCAGGTCCCTCCCCTCCACCTTCAACAAAAAAGGCCCAGGAAGGGGAGGAGCATGGAGGAGTCAGCACTTGGGTTAATTTGGCAGGCTTCTGCAGCCCTCAGAACCCCCTAGTCTTCTTGAGGCCTATGCCTGTATGGCTGCCAACAAAATGCAGGAAATGGAGGTGGACCAATGATTCTTTTGTGAGGAAGTGATATATATGGCCCTAAATAAGGGGTTGAGAGGCGAACTCACAAGCAAAACCCACCAATGTGAGTTGGACCCTCCTCCTTCTCCACCTCCTACCACAACTCCAACACCAGAGCCACAGCCTGGAAGCAAGCGTGGAAGGAAGCATGTAAGGAAGACAAGAGAGTGATGGCCTGGGTTCGGTCTGTTCTTTATTTTATTTTTATTCTATTTAAATTTTATTTTTATTTATCGGATATGTTTTGCAAATGGAATGTGCTTCGTATGGAGGCACCTATGCTGTTTATCTTATAACGATTTTTTAAGGCTAATTTATCAGTATTGCCTTGACTTACAATTGACCGATATTTGGAACGGTATTATATGCGGGTACTATCTCGTTTTTTTGGTGCTTTTAAATAGATAGTGACTAATTAGTCTTTTATGTGATAGTGATTGTAATATATCATTAGGAAACCAAGCATTTGCTAATTATTTATGTTATGGGATATGTTTAGGCTTAGGTGCCTCCGTAGTTATAATGTTATAATGTACCCAGTAATGCGATGGATGTTAGGAGTTAATTCTCCACCCGCACGCATATACTTTAGACAACCTTCCTAAATGCAGAACAGACTTGGTTGTGTGATGAAGGATTGGGTTAAATTCCTGTTCCTGTATTAGTATATATTGGATCAACTGTGCTGTGTAGCCATGCCATCTGATGAAGGAATAACGAAACGTACGTCAGGGCATGACTGCACAGCTATCCAGTCAGTCTATCAATGGTCAAGCTCAACCTGGGTACACCGGGTACACCGCCGTGAGAAGAATCTATTAGGTGGTGAGGGCAAAAAAACGAATGTGACAGGACTGCTTACATTGTAACGCTTGTTTTAAATACTTTTCTTGTGAGTACAACTTGTAAGGGGGGTAATTGAATACATTTTGGGTTTTACGGAATTACGCTATGTATGTGTGCTTTCTTGTCATGAGTGACACATAGATGGAAGGACCGGTGTTTGCTGCTCTGTGAATGGATCATCATACGTGCTTACTATCACCATTCATCTGGTGAGTTCATCTGGTGACGGTTGAAATATAAGATACAGATCGTATGGAAGCACATGGATGAACTTTCATTGATTTATTTAGTTTTCATGTATGATTAAGTCCTTTGAATATTTGGACGGCTCCTATCATGGACTCTTGTTAAATGGATTTTGAGAGCTGCTAATGCTGGATTGTATTTTAGCATATTTGTTTAACGTTTAATGCGATTATAGTAGCTGCCATATTATATTATAGTATTGAATGTTTTTTCCTATAAGCGCTAGGGGTGACTTGGTGCGTTTACTTTTGAATTCTTACTATTCCACAAATATTTTTTAATCTAATGCCCCGTACACACGAGCGGAATTTCCGTCGTAAAAATCTTGGATGGTTTTTCTGACGGAATTCTGCTCAAGCTTGCCTTGCATACACACGGTCACACAAAAGTTCTCTGAACTTTCCACCGTCAAGAACGCGATGATGTACAAGACTGCGATGAGCCGAGAAAATGAAGTTCAATGTTTCCGAGCATGCGTCGAATTGTTTCTGAGCATGCGTGGTTTTGCACGCGTCGGAATTGCATACAGACGAACTGAATTTCCGTCAAGAACTTTTTCCATCGGAAAAATAGTGAACCAGCTCTCAATCTTTTGCTGGTGGAAATTCAGACAGAAAAAGTTGGATAGAGCATACACACGGTCAGAATATCTGACCAAAATCTCCCATCACACTTTTTTTGACGGAAATTCTGCACGTGTGTACGGGGCATAAGAGCTACATTAACACCAGGAAAGTTATCAGCAAGTCCTACATCATGTAATAAAACTGCCTGTTGAGATGGAGTGAGACATGACCAGAGCTTGCAAATCTTAAGGAAAAATACGTTTCACAAATTCTATGGTGACAACTATCTGAGATGGAAATACCACTGACTTTGGGGAGATTTATGTTCACTTTCTTTTGTGTCTCCAAGACAGGAAGTAATGAAAATCTCCCTAGCAAGACACAGGCAACAAAAAAATCTCAAAGGGGTCTTATCAATCTAAAAATAGAAAAACATTTTGCCTTTGCATACACTTTGATCTTCAAAGTTTACAACACAGGAAGTGTTCCTTTCCACTTTATTCTATGACAGCAGAAACATAGCAGTCTACCAGCTTTAGATGTTTATTTAATGTACAAAAACACCTGATTCTTCAAACTGTTAGAAACTGACTGAAATCTGACTTTAGAGTCTCTGGTTGCGATTTTGTGAGAATGTATTTACTTCTCAGTATATGCAGCTAGAGAGGTCAGCGATGGCTTGTTTCAAAGCTCTTTTACTGCTTTGTAAGAATATGTAAAGGTCTATAGTCTGGGCACAGGTGCACTTTAATCTAGGTTTACTTTGATTGCCCAAATATATTCAAGGGAAATGAAAAAAGAAACTGTTTTTTTTTTTCTTGTTACTTAACTGGATGATTGGGGAAAAAACAGAGCTTTACCTAGCTCACTATGAAAAATGAAGATCTACTCTGTGAAAATGCACTCTGCAAAGTGATCAGTCGTTATTCTTTTAGCTGCAAATTAAAATACTATTAAGGTTAGTTAACTAACCCTTCTCATAGGGTAAAATAATGAGATCTGTAATACTAAGATTTGTTAGTTAATCTCTTCCTATGTTCATACAGACTAATGCAGCATGTTATTATTGTTATGCTATTAACCTCCCATTTGAATGAAGCAATTTGTAGAGAACAAAATAATAATTTGGATTGTTTGTATTCTGTTACCCCTTGTATATACAAATATTTGTAACGGCAAAAGTGTATCTTAATTTAAAACCGCACATGTCATATTTTATAGCTTGCCAATCCTTAGATGTGGTGGCTACATTTGTTTTCTTTTTTCAGGCTCCTTATTTTCAGCTGGGGATAATGCCAGTAACACATCTACTGTCCTAGAGTGGCAACTCTCTCTCACTGTACTGATTCTAAGGAAGAGGAGCGTTTTCACCCTAGGCTACTTTCCTGTTCCTGATTGCCCTCTCCTTATTATAGGAGATATGGGGGGTTATTTACTAAAGGAGAATCCACCTTGCACTGCAAGTGCACTTGAAAGCGCAATGAAAGTGCACTTGGAAGTAAAGTCGCTGTAGATTCGAGGGGGACATGCAAGGAAAATAAAAAACAGCATTTTAGCGTGCACATGATTGGATGATAAAATCAGCAGAGCTTCCACTCATTTCAGATCTACCCCTCAGATTTAGAGTGACTGTACTTCCAAGTGCACTTGCAGTGCAAAGTGGATTTGCCTTTCGTAAATAACCCCAATGGTCTGTAGTTCACGGAGGTAATCTGGGCAGGGCTGATAACATTGCTTAGAATTTTAGTGCAGCAGTGATGGAGTGCACATGAAGTTAAGAGCTTCATGGATCCCTGGCAGGGTTTGAAGGTATTCATTTGTACAAGAAGGATTTTTTAAGGAGACAAAATATGGATGAAAGTGCACGCTTTGGAGAGATTTACTGAATGGTTCTTTATTGCCATGACATTTCAAAATTAAATATTTGAAAGAATAAAAACTCTTCCAGTACAGCAATTGGTGAAATAAAAGTCACTTGAAAAGGACTTGCTATTGGCACTGTGTCTCCTTCTTAGGCTTCCCATTATTCTAGTTATGTGTAACATTGAACAACAAACTAATTTGAATGCTCTGGAGACCAACTTTATCACTAAAGAAAATCTAAAAATCTGAGGACCTCTGAAATTTTTTTTTGAAGCACCAATGTTGGTCGCAAATCAAATATTTCATACCTCTGCTTTTAAACCTTTTTATTTGGAACCTCAGACTTTAAAAATCTAGATTTTTCAAAAGAATTGCTTGAAGTGATTGTAGCTGTATTTAGTGCACTTGCAATAGAAATAATTGAGCACTGTCCATTACACTTTTTTTATTTGCACTAACATATTATTTTTTAGGACAAGCTTTCGGGGTATGTCCCCTTTTTTCTCTGCAAAATATATCCAACCCGTTATATCCAACACATCCCTTGAAGACTTCATGATCCTAAATATTAAGCTAAGAAACGTCCTTTTGCTAGTAGTAAACACATACTGGGTGAATCAGTTTTGACTATAAAGACACGTAATATAATATTCAGCTCTAATGTTGCTGAATTTCCCATTAGCACTTTTCCAACATGTATTTGCTGTATACATAGCTATTAGCTAACAGTTACTTTACAATTACTTATGAAACCTCTGTTCTTCCAAAACCCACATTATCTTTTCTACCATATGGAAGAAGAGAGGGAGCATATACAGATTATACAGATCTCAAGGATATAGATTATGGTTACCAGACGCCAGCTGGAGATGGGGAATAGCAGACTTCAAGGACTGTTTCAGCCTTACTTAAAATGTGTATGCTTTATTGACAGTAGACTGTTTGTAATTGAAGTACACATACAAGTGTTTTGCTTAACCGCAAAGCTAACCAGTTTGAGTCACTGGAAGTGGTAATTGCTTGATCATTGGTGTTAATTGCAATGGAAGTTCAATGGAGTGCAAATACTAGTTCAGCAATTAAATGATATGTTTGATTGCACTATAGTGCCTTAGAAGCCAGATTTAAATGCCCCTGCTTGAATTTGTGGAAAGGCTATACTACATCCTAGGGCTAGATTTGCAAAGAGGTCACATACAGAGGAACAAGTCATTGGAATCCATGGTGAGATTTGCAGCAGATGTTCTCTACTTTTCAGTGTCATCAGGGACGTGCAATGAGGTCAGTGGCTAGTGAGGCACTGGTTAGTATCAGAGCCAGATTCACACGGGTTATATATGCCACAATCGTTAGAGCGAGAGCAATAATTCTAGCACTAGACCTCCTCTGTAACTCTAAACATATAATCTGTAAAAAGTTTTAAAGCGTCGTCTGTGGAGATTTTTAAGTACTGAAGTTTGGCACCATTCCATGAGTGTGCTCAATTTTGAAGCGTGACATGTTAGGTATCTATTTACTTGGCGTAACATCATTTTTCACATTATACAAAAAAATCGGGTTATCTTTAGTGTTTTTTTTCTTATGCATGAAACTGTTTTTTTTTTTTTTTAAAAAACACACACGTTTAAAAAATTGCTGTGCAAATACCGTGTAACATAAAAAGCAACGACCACCATTTTATTCCCTAGAGTGTCTGCTAAAAATATATATAATGTTTGGGGGTTCTGAGTCATTTTCTAGCAAACAAATGATGATTATTACATGTAGGAGAGAAGTGTTATAATTGGCCTGGGTGCAAGGTGTTAAATACCATAAGTACCTGTAATATACAAATAATTATTATTTATTGTTTTTAAGGTAATTTACTATATGTTAAAAAAACTGTACTCAAGCAGGTGGCTTAACGGACAAATTACTGAAGTTTGAAGTTATAACTTTAAACCAGTAATTTCACGGTAAATATATACATAAAAAATTATTATCTTATAACATATAGCATAATAATATATGATTTAGCTTGATTATTACAGTACGTCTTCAACAGCAGCAGATTCCCATTCTCCCTCTTAATTGTGTGAGAAAAACATGGCTTGTGGATAAATCTTATACACATAAACCCGTGTTTTTTCCTTATAGTTAAGAAGGCTAGGCTGGAAGGGAGCATTTGTCTTTTAGACACATGCCCCTTCTATGACACTGCAGTGAGAGGCGTGCCTCCACTGCAGCATATTTATTGGACAGCTGGGGCTAGTGATACTTTACCATTGGTCCATGACTCTAAGCTGTCAATTGAGCTCAGTGCCTCTGCCAAGAATGAGGAGAGGCACTGTGAGCTCAACCTCTCAGTCTGCTGCAAACAGAATGTGCCAGCTTGTGTTTAAACTGGCCGCTCTGTATGTAGCTTCTGACAGGCTGCGCAAGTATCTCCGGAAACCATCGTTTTTTGGGGGTTTTTTATGTTCATGGCTCTGCCTCACCTGCCTCCCCTGACTGCATGAGTGTTATTCATTTGTATAAGTCTACTTCGAATATGATAGAGGAAGCCCTGTAAAGGGTGTCAAATTCAAATTTGCCCATTAATGTGTCCTGTAAATTGTGTCAAAATACATTTTCTTATATCTGGCCACTCATACTGTCACAATCAAAGGATAAGGCTCGAAGACCAGTTGATATAGCTCACACAGAACCAGCAGGATATAAACATAGGCAGGTCACCCTGGCGTATAATGCAGGCTCACCTGAAGTGCGGCGTCTAAGTACTAACCGATGTTCACCAGAGCTCCTAAAGGCAAAGATGGATTTTGCTGTGTGTTAGCACTAGGTCGCAGTCCTCAGGATCACCCCACAAAGAGGTGAGCAAGCCAGGGTCCAGTAGCGCATTAAGCAGGTAAGGATCAAAAAAAGAGTAGTCAGTAAACAAGCCAAATTGTCAGTAATGAATAGTTTTGGGTTGGGATCAAGCAGAAGAGTCTAGGAACAAGCCAAGGGTCCAAGGGTGAATAATGAGTAGTTGCAAAATATGGACGGCAGCAGGGAAGACAAAAGCGAGATACTGGCTGGGAAAGCACAAAAATCTGGCAAGCAGGAAGTGCAGAGACATGGCTTAAATCAGGAAGTTCATGGGAGGAGCAAAGAGTTTAGGGTTTGAGACAGGATCATTCAAGGAATTGTCCAGGGAACTGTCTAGCATTCCAGGTAGCTCAGCAGAAAGAGACATTGCCTAAAACAACTGGAGACTCCAGGTTCAAATTCAGGCCCTGACACGTACATGAGGTCTCTTGTTTTGCACAAAGCCATACTCAGTGGCATGAAAGAAAGTGTAAAGTAGAAAACAAGGATAGGAAAAGTATGGAAGAACTACTTGCAAAATCACTAACCTTCAGTACAGCAGTAAAGTTCAGTAAAGAACCCATTTTCAACCTGCTTATTAGACAATGAAGGACCAGCAGTATAGTGAAGAATCATTTTTCTCACTCTCATCATGCCTCCTGTCAGTATGATTACTGTGAACACACATTCATTATCACAGAGCCAGTTTAGCTTCCACTGTTGGCACTCAGAGTTATACTGTTCAATTACAGAAGGTCATGCTCAAAAATGATTTGGGTGCTTACACCGGATGCATGTCAAAACGCTTCTAATTATTGAAATTAATTTTTATATATTTATCTGTTTGAGTACAGCTTTAAAACACCTGATGTTCAATATTTGATATTTTCCAGGTCTGAAGGACTGTAGGGGCATTATGTAACTTGAAGCAATTGGGTACATTAAGTGTAACTGTGTTCAATTTAAAAATCCAGTCATGTGCAGATGAAATACACAGACAGGAATTACTCAATTATCAGTTAATCAATTATCCAATCTTTTTACATGATTGGATAATGAAGTAAATATTCACTCACTCACCAGCACTTTTTCTGGGTATGGGGGAGCAGTAATCCAATAATGTAGATGCACCAGCACAAGCAGTTCCCTTTTGTTGACATCACTGCCGAGACTCCTTTTTTGAATCCTGTGAGGACCCCACCATTAGAGAGCCAATAGGAAGTGTCCACGTCAGGCAGGCAGTGATGTGAAGATCTGAAGAAGGTTCCGGCCACCTATATAAAGAAGAAGATAGAAGATCCGAGACCAGAAAGTCACACAACCATAGATTAAGTTGAGAAAATAGGGATATAGATTTTTTCTTTTATGCAGATAAAGTTAATAGGGGGTTGGGGGAGAGGCAGTGGTGGTGTTGGGTGTTGGTAGGGGAAGCACAGAGTTTACCTTTAAAAGACAATTGTATGCTTGTTTAAATTATTAGCATTTTTAGCCTTATAATTGTATCAGAAGAAGATTTAAACAGTATTTAAATTTACAATATATTTGGCTTCTACAACTATCCCAATAATGTAGGTTTATTTTCTGCAGATATTAAAATAATTTGTCTAGTACTGTTTGAAATCCAAATTATGGTTCTTCTTCTTTGGCACTTAAAAATAAACTAATATGTATAATGTGTTCAAGATGCATCTCCTTCTGGAAATGATAGGTGCCTAGCTATCATACTTTCTGACCTGGTGAATCACAGGGATGAAATGTTAACACGGTAATAAACCATAAACTAAAAATGTTATACAGTGCTGTGAAAAAGTATTTGCCCCTTCCTGATTTTTTATTTTTTTTGCATATTTATCACACTTAAATGATTCAGATCATCAAACAAATTTTAATATTACACAAAGATAACCCGAGTAAATCCAAGATGCAGTTTTTAAATTATTATTTCATTTATTAAGGGAAAAAAGCTGTTCAAACCTGCCTGGCCCTATGTGAAAAAGTAATTGCCCCCTCCCATGCTGAATCATGAATGAACTGAGATTAACCACAATTTTTTTGAAAGCTGAGTTGAATTTCACTTGCCACACCCAGGCCTGCTAACTGCCAGACTCGTTGAATCAAGAAATCACATAAATAGAAGCTGTCTGACAAAGTAAAGCACGTTAACAGATCACAAAAAGCCACACATCATGCCACAATCTAAATTCAAGAACAGATTAGAAACAAACATGTATCAGTCTAGGAAGGGTTTCAAAGCAATTTCATTTGCCCTGTACACACGATCACACATTCCGACAACAAAATCCATCGGATTTTTTCCGACGGATGTTGGCTCAAACTTGTCTTGCATACACGTGGTCACACAAAGTTGGTCAGAAATTCCGAACATCAAGAAAGTGGTGACGTACAACACGTTATGAGGAGCCGAGAAAAATGAAGTTCAATAGCCAGTGCTGCTCTTCTGCTTGATTCCGAGCATGCATGGCACTTTGTGTGTCGAAATTTTCTACACGCAATCTGAATTTTCGCAAACAGATTTTGTTGTCGGAAAATTTTAGAGCCAGCTCTCAAACTTTTGTGTGTCGGAAATTCTGATGGAAAAAGTCCGATGAAACCCACACACGGTCAGAATTTCCGACAACAAGCTCCGATCGCATATTTTCCATCAGAAAGTCTGATCATGTGTACAGGGCATAAGTCTTTGGAACTCCAGAGCCATTATCCACAAATGAAGATAACTTGGAACAGTGGTGAACCTTCCCAGGAGAAGCCGGCCAACAAAAATTACTCCAAGAGAATGACGACGACTCATCCAGGAGCTCATAAAAGAACCCAGAACAACATCTAAAGAACTGCAGGCCTCACTTGCCTCAGGTGAGATCAGTGTTCATGATTCAACAATAAGAAAGAGACTGGCATCCATGGGAGAGTTCCAAGGCCAAAGCCACTGCTGGCCAAAAAGAACACAAAGGCTCATCTCACATTTACCAAAAAACATCTTGATTATCCCCAAGACTTTTAGGCAAATGTTCTGTGGACTGAAAAAAATTAAACTTTTTGAAAGGTGTGCATCCTGTTACATCTGACATAAAACTAATACAGCATTACATAACAAGTACATCATACCAACAGTCAGACATGGTGGTGGTAGTGTGATGGTCTGGGGCTGCTTTGCAGCTTCAAGACCTGGATGACTTACCATAATTGATGGAACCATGAATTCTGAGCTCTACCAGAAAATCCTAAAGGAGAATGTCTGGTCATCAGTTCGTGACCTCAAGCTCAAGTGCACTTGGGTTATGCAGCCAGACAATGATCCGAAACACAACAGCAAGTCCACTTCCAAATGGTTCAAACAAAGCAAAATTTAGGTTTTGGAGTGACCTAGTCAAAGCCTGGACTTAAATCCAATTGCTGTATCATGACCTTACACAGGCCGTTCATTCTGGAAAACCCTCCAATGTGGCTGAATTAAAACAATTCTGCAAAGAAGAGTGGGCCAAAATTGCTTCACAGCAATGTGAAAGATTCCTTGGCAGTTATCGCAAATGCTTGATTGCAGTTGTTGCTGGCAAGTAGGAATAGGCGTTTGACTCGAACATCGGGTGTTCACCTGTTCCCCGAATACGAACAATTTGGGGTGTTCGCGCCAAATTCGAAAGCCCCAGAACACCCTTTAAAAGTCTATGGGAGAGATCAAAAGTGCTAATTTTAAAGGCTTATATGCACGGTTTTGTTATAAAAAAGTGTTTGGGGACCTGGCTCCTGCCTCAGGGGACATGTATCAATGCAAAAAAAGTTTTAAAAATGGACGTTTTTTTGGGAGCAGTGATTTTAATAATGCTTAAAGTGAAACAATAAAAGTGAAATATTCCTTTAAATTTCGTACCTGGGGGTGTCTATAGTATGCCTGTAAAGTGGCGCGTTTTTCCTGTGTTTAGAACAGTCCCTGCACAAAATGCCATTTCCTAGCACTCCCCCCCACTCCCAAATTTCCCCTCCTAAAAAAATCTTACTCCCTGCTGATCCCCAAATTCCCCCATCCAACACAAATGGCCTCCCCCATCCCCTTGTGGTGCCCCCCACCTCACATGATGCCACAGTGCCCAGGGCAGCTGACCCTCCTGCCCACCCCTTGTACTGGCCCTGCCTGTCAGTAGTACATGATTTGTCTCAACCCTGTAACTGCTTCATCTGCAGGACAATGGGTTCCTGTTAAAAACAAAAGACCTGCTGGCCAGATCATCAGATAAAGATAAAGGAAAGAAAGCCTAAAAAAGGAAAATAATGCAGCCATCACATCTAAGAATTAGTAAATTGCAAAATTATTTTTACTATCATTATACAGGATTTATATAGTGCCAACAGTTTGCGCAGCACTTTACAACATGAGGGCAGACAGTACAGTTACACTATAATTCAATACAGGAGGAATCATAGAGCCCTGCTCGTTAGAGCTTACAATTATATAATAAATGTTTGTGTTTAATACCGCTTTACATAAATAAAGTTAAAAGTAAGTAAATATAGTTCTGCTGCTAGTATTTTCATACTCAGGCTGACTGTAGAAGCCCCTGTATGTTTCATGGTATAGGTTTCTTTTCATTACTCACTTAGTGAAGTTATACAGGTTCCATAGTTCATCAGATTTAGGCACTGTTGCTGCAAATGAATGGCTCTTGCAATTCATACATGAATGAGTATTTAGTGTAAGTAGAGCAAGCAGTATTGATAACATTCACAAAAAGGTTTCAGAAGCTGGCGTTCCCTCTAGGGAGAGATAAGTTCCTTTAAACAGCTGAGTACAATAATCAAACTAAACCAATTGGTCTGCTCTAAACTAAAGTGGCTGATAATGCAGAGAAATAGGCTGCATTGCCACCATGTGAAATGTAAAGTACACACAATGGTAACAAACTTGGACAATTTCACATGCATATTTGCAAATGCTATTAGTAGCGTTTTACATACAGATAACCTATTCTTTAAGCTTACTGGTCCTTCAAACAGCAATGTCATGTTTTTTTTTTTTTTACTCTCCTTAGAAAAAGTAAATCCGTTTAAAGCAGATAGCTCTTCTCAGACATTCTAAGTATTCATGGCATTCAGCAGATTATCTTAATTGCATCCTTAGTTAATATTCCCCCTTCATTGACATGTACTCCATGTTCCGCGGAAGCTGCTAATGCAGTGCTAGCAGGCCGTGCATGCCGTTAGGGATAATGCACTGAATTTTAAAATTCATTATGCTTATTAATGACTTCGAAATATATTCCGGTATCTTGCACATTCTCCAGATACCGGATCGCATTACGATTTGGAGGATAGTTTTTATCACTCGACAGTGAGATGGAAAATAAGTAAATATTTCAAAGACAAGTGAAAATCCTGTCACTTAATGAAATGTGTTACATTGAATAAAAACAAACACGAAATAAGCTACAGCTGAGCTCAGTAATCCTTTTTCCTTCTTTTAGAGAGAATTATTAAACATGGAAATACATTGGTTGGAAGATTGTTCTATGACTGATTAGTTCCTAGCCTAGCAGCATGGAAAAACAACATATTATATATTCACTGCAGCTGTCTGCTTGAAGCAGCTGGATTGACACAAAAATCCTTTGGAATTGCAGTCTCTATGGATGGCATGGTTTAAAGCAAAGCTAATCAAACATAAATGTTTGCCTGAGGCAACTTGAAGCATTACACATGTCAGGGCCACAAATCGTAATCTATAGCTGCTGGAGAATACGTGTACTGTGCATGGCGAGGTTAGAAATTTAAGAGAACCGTAATGAGACTGAAATAATATGGAGGTGTGCGCTGTTTAACTGAGCCCATAGGAACGTTTAAGGCAAACCTCTGGGAAAATAAGCATATAACAATCAAGTACATTTGGGGCTTGTTTGCTGCATGCTGAATCGCATTAAAAAAATCACATAACAGTATCCTGCCCCCCACCCCCCCCCCCAAAGGTTTAATGGTGGGAGGCTGCTATTAAAATAAAAGACTCAGGCCTTGCAATATTTGTAGCAACAAAAAGCAGTGCAATACCGTCACTTTTCTAACTGTATACTTATTTATTTTATATTTATATACAGTCACTGTATTCAGGAGAATAGGAAAAACCCCCATGAATGAGACTTTAACGGAAACACAAGCCGATGCAGTAAATTATTACTCTTTTGGTACCATATAGTATAAAATACACAAAACTTTATTTATAACAAAGAACAGAATAAAAACATTGTATATAGGAAATGTGTACAGGCTATTCATATAACTTCCCTATATTGCACCCAGGGTGGTATCCACCATTTGGGGACCATTTTATTGGTGATTCATAATTGTGGAAACACTACGCATCTACTATGTTGCAATATAGGGAATTTGAATGAATAGCCTGTACACATTTCCTATTTAAATTTTTTTTTATTTTGTTCTTCATTGTCACAAATAAAGTTTTGTATATTTAATACTATATGGTACTAAAAGAGTGATAATTTACTGCATCGCCTTTTGTTGTCCTTAAAGTCCTATCCATGAGGGTTTTTCCTATTTTCATATACATTGCAGGGATGTTGGCAACCATAAGCTACTGCTAAAAAAAAAACACTTTATCCAACTCAACTGGTGATCCATCCAGTAACACTGTCTTATGGTGGCCTCTCTATCTATGGAGGAGCAAAGGAGATATCTTTGTACTGAAAAACATTGGAGAAGGTAGTGTTAGATAAACTAGTTGACAGACTTTACATAGGTGACTTAGACCCCTTTCACACTGAGGCATTTTTCAGGTGCTAAAGGGCTAAAAATAGAAAGTGCCTGAAAAATGCCTCGCCTGCCACCCCAATATGAAAGCCCGAGTGCTTTCAAACTGGGGCGCTGAGCTGGCAGGACGTTGAAAAAAGTCCTGCAAGCAGCATCTTTTGGGAGGTGGAGGAACGGTGTATACACCGCTCCTCCACCGCCCCTGCCCATTGAAATGTGCTTTGGGAGTGGCGCTACACGGGCGCTATCAACCCCTTCTTCGGCTGCTAGCAGGGGTTAAAAGCGCCCCGCTGACAGCCAAAAGGCGCTGCTAAAATGCCAACGTCCGGGCGGCTTAGTGTGAAAGGGGTCTAAAGACTAAACATTTTTATCGTAATGCATTCCTTGCATTAGGGTAAACATTTTTAGGTTAAAGTGTTGTCCACCCCCACCCCCCAAACACTTACCTGAGTACCTCACTCAATCCAGCACTTTAAACATTGGCAGCAGCTCTCTCCTCTTCTCCTCGCTCTTACATTCTTTGCGGAGAGCAGCGGGAGCCATTGGTTAACTTGCCTTCCTGCGCATTACATAAAGTATGAGCTTGTTTTACATGATATAACAACAGTGTCATAGTATCATAGTAGGTAAGGTTCAATAGAGACAATAGTCCATCCAGTTAAACCTGTGTAGGTACACATGTGTCAGTGTCTATAAATATTTTCCATATGCCTGTATGTCGTGGTCCTTAAGATGCAGATCTAAGAGTCTCCTAAATCTATCAATACTCCCTGCAGCCACCACTAATTGTTGAAGAGAGTTCCACATCTTTATTGCCCTGACAGTGTAAAACCCTCTTCGCAGTTTAAGATTAAACCGCTTCTCTTCCAATCACAGAGTAATGCCCTTTACACACGGTCAGATTTTCCGACGGAAAATGTGTGATAGGACCTTGTTGTCGGAAAATCCGACCGTGTGTGGGCTCCATCACACATTTTCCATCGGAATTTCCGACACACAAAGTTTGAGAGCAGGCTATAAAATTTTCCAACAACAAAATCCGTTGTCAGAAATTCCGATCATGTGTACACAAATCCGACGGACAAAGTGCCACGCATGCTCAGAATAAATTAAGAGACGAAAGCTATTGGCTACTGCCCCATTTATAGACCCGACGTACGTGTTTTACGTCACCATGTTCAGAACGACCGTGTGTATGCAAGACAAGTTTGAGCCAACATCCGTCGGAAAAAATCCATGGATTTTGTTGTCGGAATGTCCGATCAATGTCCGACCGTGTGTACGGGGCATAACAGTTTAATAAAAATATACTATAGAGTGAGGATTTAAGACATGATTGTCAGATTTAATATTTTGCAGGGAATCCTGGAGGATTTTAAGTTTAAAGTTTTTTGAACATTATGGTAAACTGATTTTGATAAAAATAAAGTGGTATTTTTATGTGCGGAAATTCGAAGTGGTGTCTTTTTTTACCATTTTTTTCAGTGGTTGAATATGTTATATGTGTGGTGATACCTCTCCTAAATATGGGGAAAAGTACCCCATCTAACTTAAAATATACTTTTGCAGAATTCCAGTTATTGAATTATTACCATTATAAATATTACACATGGTATTTGAATCGATATCACTGTGCTGGAGATAGCAAACGGTTTACAAAACCACCCTTGTTGTAGAACTAATGGTCTTAAGGTCTTAAGAAATTTAGTACTTTTATTAGACACAACAATTATTACCAATTTAAAGGAGAGAGATATTAGAAGACAGTAGGATGGCCAATATTACCAAAGACAGCAAGTAGACCAGAGTGTCATTTATTGCCCAGTTCAGCTAAATTCCTATTTCATTTGGTAGCCACATTTGGTATTTTCAATGTTAAATCAATGAAAAACATTTGTCCTGTATGGAAAATAGCATACTAGAGAGAGAATTGCTATACATTTTATATTAATACACTCTTTATTCTTATGCTTCTTTAATATCTTTGGAATTTATGTAATCTATCAACAATCAAAGGCCTAATGATTAAAAAAATACAAAGTATGATGGGCCAGATCACTTACTAGTTGCAATGCTTGGTAAAACAAGGTTGTTGCCACATGTTGTGGCACTGCTCATAGCATTATGCAGTGCCGTTGTTTTTTTCATTTATTATTCACTTGAATGGCACCCCAACACACAAAAATAGTTGTGGGCATCATATCCGCACTACAGTGCCCAACACATGCTAGAAAGATGGGACATGTATATCTATCTATCTTTCTGTCTATCTTCCTATTTATCTATCTTTTCCACACTTTGTAGATTAAGCTACCTAAGTAAGTTTGTAAATTTTATAATTACCCTAATCTATTTTGAGAGCATCAATAGAAGCATATTATTTTGTTCCCTGATGTCTAGTTAGGGATGTCATATGAGCCTTTTCTATTGTTCTTGATGTCCTTGTTTTCTTGTTCATTTCCTCCAGGTCCGCCATATACCTAAACAGTTTATATGTCAAAAATATTGAAGGACGCTAGCTGGCTATCTGCCCACTCTTTAACCATCATCTTAAAGGTGTAAACCTATGTCAGAAAGTATTAGCAAAATAAAAAACAGTAGATCAGTACAGATAGAGTTCAAATTTGTCTGTCACTGAAAAATATAGCTTTGACTTCATATAGGGCATACATAGATTTGATAGTTTACTATCACAATCTGCCAGCTCCTGAGTCAGAATGCAGAAATAAAACACAAGAATGATGACTGAGAATGAGTAAATCTCCTATGACAAAAAAATTTGAGCTGCTATTGCTGACCTCTTTTTCTGAAAATACTAGTTGCCTGGCTGTCATGCTGATGATCTGGCTTCAACAGCTGTCAAGTAATTAAATTAGAACAAGTTGAGAAATAAAGAATTCTGACACTTCTCTAACATGGGCTTATGCCCTGCATGCTTGCTTCAGGCTTTTGATACCGATATAAGAGGGCCAGATACAGCCAGACAGCCAATATTTTTAAAAGTACCTTACATAAGCAAGTAGGTGACTTCTGCCAGGAGGAGACAGTTAACATGTACACATTATGGTTTGCTAAAACTGACATTATGTACTGGCTAAAGGTTAACTCTTGTATTTGCACATAAGCACTATAAAAATGTATTGTAAAAATATTGTTACAATATATTTATGATTGAAGCCTGAAACCACCGTTTACAGTCTACATTCATACATAACCCAGTCAGCCCTTCTGGGTAATTTATGGTAATATGTGCTGCATTCAAGGCAAGCATCACTCCTGCTTCCAAGTTAGCCCAGGCCTGCCTGCTTTACATGGCATATGGTGAATAGGGGGTGCAGAAAAGGTAAATAAAAATGTGAAAGCCAAATTATAAAACCTATAGAGAAAAGTGAAGGAGATTGATTGAATAAGAGCCACAGAGGCATATGAGAGAAAAGCAGCACAAGTGGAGGAATTGTGGAGATGCTAGAGTAGGTGTATGCAAGAGAACAAGCGAGGTCATCTGAGAATAGATAAGAGCAAAACAGATGGAGGACATGGAGTGACAATGAAAGAAAATTACACAGGCAGCAACAGATCTAGGTTAGATTGCTGCTAAAGACTTTGGATTGTGCAATAAATCAGTATATAGATGTGCAATGTGTCTCTTATATACACAGAAACCCTAATTAAACAAAAATGTTTGGGTATTTTCATACAAGTTGCTGGATTTAACAGGACCCTGGCTATTTTTTTATTTTTTACTATTTACAGATACCTTATTGAAATCTGTATTTCTTGAAACAAACTTGCAGGCTGTTTTGCTTGAAAGTAAGCATTTGGCTTTTAACTAATGCTCAGCGTGAGACTGAGATTTGTCTATTTATGCAGCTAACTTAATTTCCACTTTAATGTTCACTTTGTAGGTAGTGAGTGATGGCAGCAATTTTTGGTTTTAGTCAACCAGATACTAAGGTGCAATAAATCACACCACCTTAAGTCAGGCCAAATGTATTATTTTCACTAGAGGGACTAGAAGTTTTGCAGTTTTGCCAGCTTTTTCCTGATCTACATTTCCCCTTGATCTTTTCAACTTCACTTTAACATCTCAACTTTCCTTTACAAATAGTAAAAGAAAAAAAGCTGTATATCTGTGTAAAAAAAAGTATTTGCCCCCTTCCTGATTTTTTATTTTTTTGCATATTTCTCACACTTAAATGATTCAGATCATCAAACAAATTTTAATATTACACAAAGATAACCTGAATAAATCCAAGAGGCAGTTTTTAAATTATTATTTCATTTATTAAGGGAAAAAAGCCTGGCCCTATGTGAAAAGTAATTGCCCCCTTGAATTGCCCCCCATGAATGAACTGTGATTAACCACAATTTTTTGGAAAGCTGTGTTAAATTGCACTTGCCACACCCAGGCCTGATTACTGCCAGACCTTTTGAATCAAGAAATCACAGAAAATACAAGCTGTCTGACAAAGTGAAGCATGCTAACAGATAACAAAAAGCCACACATCATGCCACAATCTAAAAAAATGCAAGAACAGATTAATAACAAAGTAATGTACATGTATCGGTCTAGGAAGTGTTTTGAAGCCATTTCTAAGGCTTTGGAACTCAAGTGAACCACAGGGAGAGCCATTATCCACAAATGGAGATAACTTGGAACAGTGGTGAACCTTCTCAGGAGTGGCCGGCCTACAAAAATTACTCCAAGATCATGACGACGACTCATTCAGAAGCTCATAAAAGGACCCAGAACAACATCTAAAGAACTGCAGGCCTCACTTGCCTCAGGTAAGATCAGTGTTTATGATTCAACAATAAAAAAGAGACTGGGCAAAAATGGCATCCATGTGAGAGTTCCAAGGCCAAAGCCACTGCTGAACACAAAGGCTCATCTCAAATTTACCAAAAAACATCTTGAGTATCCCCAAGTATTTTAGGCTAATAATCTGTGGACTGATGAGACAAAAATTCTACTTTTTGGAAGGTGTGCGTCCCGTTACATCTGGCATAAAATGAATACAGAATTTTATAACAAGAACATCTTACCAACAGTCAGACATGGTGGTGGTACCGTGATGGTCTGGTGCTGCATTGCAGCTTCAGGACCTGGACGACTTACCATAATTGATGGAACCATAAATTCTGAGCTCTACCAGAAAATTCTTAAAGAGAATGTCGGGCCATCAGTTTGTGACCTCAAGCTCAAGTGCACTTGAGTTAGGCAGCAGGAAAATGATCCTAAACGCAACAGCAAGTCCACCTCCAAATGGTTTAAACAAAGCAAAATGTAAGTTTTGGAGTGGCCCAGTCAAAGCCCGGACTTAAATATATATTTTGTAGCACCACACACCCATCCATTTATAATCATTTTATTCTGATGGCAGGGAAACCCCCCACTGTCAGAATACAATAGCGCGGTGGGAGGGATTCCCCCAACAACACTGATTTTGTTCATGGGGGTATGGAGCGATCTTCTTTCCTTCAACTCATGATCGATTGACAGCTGGCTCTGGCTCTCAGCAGTTGGAGGAGAGCTGAAGCTAGCTGAACCCGCCCCCTCTCCAGCCCTGCACTCCAGTGAGTGCTGGAGGGGCAGAGCCAAGAACAGTGACTGACAGTAAGTCACGAAAGAGGAATATTGCATTTCTTTCCCTGAAATCATAACTAAGGACTAGAGATGTGCTTGTTTTTGATCTGAACTTGGTCCAAACTTAGTTCTGAAGCCGTGGGAAGTTGTTCCATGATCTTGGGAGACTACCCGCCTCACAGCTGCATGTAACAGAGGGGCAAGGATGCTTGTGACATCAATGACCAATGTCATTGTCCAATTTCCTCATATGGACATGTGATCCTATTAGGTCAAGTATCCCAGTCCCTTTGTATAGATACAGCTGCTGGGGTGAGAAATCTCCTGCCTGCAGCTCATTGGGACAGCAATATGGCTAACCTCTTGACCAAACCCAAGCTCATCCCTTCTAAGGACTCCAGGGAGTTGATTTACTAAAGGCAAATTTAATGTAACCTTCGCCAGTGAAGTTGCACTTTGCAATTTCCCTCAGAGCTTAGTAAATGAAGTGACGCTTTCGTGATTTCCATTATCCAGTCATGTGCAAGCAAAAATGCATTTTTTTTTTCTTTGCATGTGATTGGGTATTCTTTGCAAAGCAACATTTTACCACATTCACTAAGCTCTGGGGAAATACTTAGTAAAATGCATATAGCACAGCCTTTTTCATACAGGGTGCCTTGAGGATTAGTCAGGGGTGCTTTGGCAAAATGGCTAAAAATTGCCCAAAAATTGAACACAAGCCAGCGGGTGGTTCAAGCCTGCCTTTCAGTTACACAAAGCCACAGGATTTCAGTGTGCACCATTACAAACTTCTACGATCTTCTAGCCTCTGGCGTCCTAATAACCAATGATGTCAATTGATAAGGGCGACTCTGGGTGCCTGCAAAGTGTCCTTGTTTGCCCCTCTCCTGCCCCACTTCATCAGCACTGGGGTCATATTAACTGAATGAGGGAGAGAAATTGAAGGAGAAACATTAGAATACTAGTCTGTACCAGTGTGAAAAGGTGTGTTTGCTTTGAAAGAATAAATTATCTCTAATGTTGGGTGTCCTAGATGTCCTAGAATGTTCTACATTTTTAAATGGGGGTGCCTCAAGATTGTATGGAATTTTAAAGGGTGCCTTGAATGAAAAAAAGGTTGAGAAACACTGATATAGCATGTATAGTCTGCAAGGTGTGTCACTCTATTAGGCCACCCTTAAAGTCGGTCCTTACAGGAGATTGCTGCATTGGTTTTCTTATTTCAGCCCCTTTTTCCTTTATTTTCACCTAGTGATCCTTGCCAGTAACATACATCCTGTCCTATGGTGACAACTTCCTATAGAGGAACAATATTTTCACACCAGGGCAGGAAATGTGTTAAGACTGCAGAACACCTCCCTCTCTTATATCCATAACACAGAAGGAGGTGTTCTGTTGTCCAAAAGTAACCTGGATGTGCTTGAGATAACACTGCAGGGTGCACAGAACACAGGACAGAACTTGATTTCTGAAAGGATCATCAATTATTTTTTTCATTTTTGCACTTATCCAACTGATAGAACAAAATACTTACAACAGTATATTTAACGGCCCCAAAGGGAGCAAATAAGAGAAGTTCTTTGTTAGATTTTACATAGACTTTAAGAACGCATCTACTTGGTATGCCTCTGTCTTCTCAAAAGTAGAAACAACAAAATGTACTCTTCATGTTATTACATTCTCAGTTTTTATTAAACACTGTATACGTGTAACATTTCAAACAAAAACCCTAGCTGTAGTCAATGCTTTAGCAGCAAAATAACTCAAACATTGCATCGATATTCCGAAATGTGTATATAAATGTCATGGATGATTTTATGAGATTTTTAACTATCCCTAGGACACACTTTATAATTCATATTTAGCATTATATTGATTAAGGATCACTTAGTCACAACTTGAAGCTGGCAGCTTAACAACTATTATAAAGTACACTTACATTATTCTGACATGTTTTATAAACACTGCAAATATATGTGTAAAAACCACACCAGAAAGCTTTAAAAAGGCAGAAATACAGCTGTTACAGGAAGTGGTAGAAGTGCTAATCTCTCTTAATTAATTACAATTTTACACCACTGTTGTTGCAAACTTGATAATAGTAAGACAAGAGTAACTACTGTATCTGGTTTATCTAGCTATGTGTAGCATATTGATTTTCCTTTAACCACTTCCATACCAGGTCTATTCTGGAACTCCTCTCCTACATGTGAAAATCATCATTTTTTTTGCTAGAAAATTACTCAGAATCCCCAAATAATATATATGTTTTTTTAGCAGACATCCTAGGAAATAAAATCGAGGATGTTGCACTGTATTTGCGTAACAATTTTTAAAACACTTTTTTTGGTTTCATGAATAAAAAATAACAAAACAGTAAAGTTAGACCAATTTTTTTGTATAATGTGAAAGATGATGTTACGCCAAGTAAATAGATACCCAACATGTCATGCTTTAAAATTGCACACACTCATATGCCCCATACACATGGTCGGACTTTGTTCGGACATTCCGACAACAAAATCCTAGGATTTTTTTCCGACGGATGTTGGCTCAAACTTGTTTTGCGTACACACGGTCGCACAAAGTTGTCGGAATTTCCGATCACCAACTACGCGGTCACGTACACCACGTATGACGAGACTAGAAAAGGCCAGTTCAGAACCAAGCGCGGCACCCTTTGGGCTCCTTTTGCTAATCTCGTGTTAGTAAAAGTTTGGTGAGAGATGATTCGCGCTTTTTCAGACTCGTGCTTTTCAGATCGTTTTCTCCCATTCAGTTTGTGCTTGTGGGTTTGGATCTGCTCTTCAGTGCGTGCAAGCAAGTTCCGCGTGACTTTAAGTAGTCATTGTGTTCTTGTGCGTTCATTACTGTTTTTCAGGTCGCTCTTCACAGGCCTTGCTGTACTTCAGTGTTTTCTGTTACTTCGTTCTGAGCAGCCGATCGTTTTCTAGCCATGTTGCGTATGCGTACTCCTCGTAGAGTTCGTGCTGTGCGGGGGCTTGGTGTTGGGGTCCTGACCTTGACACAAATAAAGGGAATAAATGATCGCGCTTACGGATCTGTCTTGGTATGCTGCCTCCCCTAATATAGTCCCCCAAAGGGGTCTATAACCACAGATTATATGAATGAAGAGGGGTGGTGGCGCTTCCTAGTTTGGGTAAAGGTGCCAGGTGTGAGAAAAAAGGAAAATTATTTTTTTATATTAATGCTCAGTGAACTATGAATACGTGACTGATAAACAGGCTCTTATTCACTTAGCGAAGTGATCCTGCCAAAAACATGACTCATCTTTAATCAGTGAGTGTTTCCTACTGGTAAATATGCCTTAATGTGCAAGTTTCAAAGTGTATGCTAGATTACTAGCTCCAAGTTACCCGTTCTATATATTAATACTGGTATAGACCTTAATAGAGCACATACCCTCAATTATAAATCATAAAAGAATATATATACAGTGAAAACATGTGCAATAAAAAATATATATATAAACAAATATTTTTGCATAAAGACTTAGTGATAGTCCATAATTATATGTAGAACCCCCCTCGGGGTTAACATCCCAAATTAGTGAGTGCGAATATTCCAACAGGTCTTGCTGCGTGTAGCTAATAGTTCATCAAGTAAATTGAATTTCCATAATAGTTGACATAAACACGGTGACTGTGAGTGTTCAAAAAATTCGGTGACTGTAGGTGTTCAAAAAATTCCACTTGTGACTTCGTGCTCCCCCTCAAGTGTCCCCACTCACCAGATCCCCTCGCCCCCACGGGGGCAATGTCGACGACGGCGCCACGCACGCTACGTCACTTCCTGGTAGAGGCAGCTGGAACGCAGGTGGAACGCAGCGGGCTGTTGCGATTCCACAATCACTTATTCAGCGTCCTTTGCTGTGTTAGCTGACACACTCTGTACTAGTTGCCCACTAACACTAGTGGCACTGTGTGCAGCCTGTGAGCTACAATTAGGCTATCCAGGATTTTAAAATATATATTTTTACACTTAATTTTAAAAAACTGTTATCGTTTGGATCAAGTTGTTGTGTCTTAAATAAAACCCAGCGTTTTTACTACACTATGGGAGCCTATATCTTTTTTCCTCTATGAGGAGCCAACCATAGAGATAACATCTACAGGAAGGTGAATTACCCCAGACCTCTGGATGAGATCGGTGGAGCAACCGTGGTGGGCCTAAAGATAAGCGCATTGCCCCCGTGGGGGCGAGGGGATCTGGTGAGTGGGGACACTTGAGGGGGAGCACGAAGTCACAAGTGTAATTTTTTGAACACCTACAGTCACCGAATTTTTTGAACACTCACAGTCACCGTGTTTATGTCAACTATTATGGAAATTCAATTTACTTGATGAACTATTAGCTACACGCAGCAAGACCTGTTGGAATATTCGCACTCACTAATTTGGGATGTTAACCCCGAGGGGGGTTCTACATATAATTATGGACTATCACTAAGTCTTTATGCAAAAATATTTGTTTATATATATATTTTTTATTGCACATGTTTTCACTGTATATATATTCTTTTATGATTTATAATTGAGGGTATGTGCTCTATTAAGGTCTATACTAGTATTAATATATAGGACGGGTAACTTGGAGCTAGTAATCTAGCATACACTTTGAAACTTGCACATTAAGGCATATTTACCAGTAGGAAACACTCAGATGAGATGTTTTTGGCAGGATCACTTCGCTAAGTGAATAACAGCCTGTTTATCAGTCACGTATTCATAGTTCACTGAGCATTAATATAAAAAAATAATTTTCCTTTTTTCTCACACCTGGCACCTTTACCCAAACTAGGAAGCGCCACCACCCCTCTTCATTCATATAATCTGACCTTGACACAAGTCCAGTCCATGAACAGGGTGGGGAGGAGTTCATGGACCAAGAATTGGTTGCTTCAGCGTGACCAGTTCTGTCATATGCCTTTGCTCCGTGAGACCCGTGAGAATAATCCTGATGATTTCAGGAACTTTCTCAGGATGACGGACCCCGTGTTTCACCGTCTGCTGGCTTCGCTCAACCCCTATATCAGCAGGCAGGATACCTGCATGAGGCAAGCCATCACTGCGGAGCAGAGGCTGGTCACTACCCTGTGGTACTTGGCGACAGGGAGAAGCCCGCAGGACCTCAAGTTCTCGACAGGCATTTCCCCCCAGGCTCTGGGTATAATTATCCCAGAGACCTGTTCTGCCATCATCCAGGTCCTGCAGAAGGAGTATATGAAGGTAAGATTTTTATCCTTTAATATCACATTTTATTGTATTGAATGATTGATAATATATTGTATTTCTTTCCTCATTCCCTAATTACCATGATTGTAATATGCTGTGAATGTCCCCTTTGTCCTCATTCATGCTGGATTTTTATGCAATTAATTTTTTAGGTCCTTCATACAGATTGGCCTTCAATAACCTCCCCAGCATGCTCTCCTGCCCCTATATTCACCTCATGTAGTCACTTAACAATGTATTTTGTCAGCTCCATAGTAGTGCTTTACCCCAAACACCCCCTAAAATGTTTTTAAATGTGATTTGTGCTTTAAATTCAGGCAGAGTGCCAGAGGCTTTTTTTTGTGGTGTCCCCAAATCATTTTTTAGTAACCCTCCCTCCCCCAACTGCTAAGTCAGCTGATACCAATTCTCTATCTATCCTCAATCATCTATCTGCTGACTTTGCCAACCTCATACACACTATACCCATCTCTTTTGTGGTCAGATTTATGGATGAATTCCCCAAAGCATGCAGTGCAAGGGCCTGCCTGTATACTTTCAAATGGTACTGTTTAAAGTTTTTGTATCCTATTATTATCTTGATAGGTAATAGCAGAATGTCCAAATGTGCTCAAATGTGTACAGTGTGTATTTATATCTTTGTATTATGACACTTCTTACCTGTCCAGTGGGCTGCCAATAGTGTAACTAAGGAGGGGCTGTTCCAAGTAATACCCTGTATTACTTCCTGATTTCCACAATCCCCATAATGTTAGAAATGGCCCATGAGGGGGGGGGGGGGGATACCTTATACTTTGGTGTTGTTAAATTCCCCTTAATAAATGCTATCTGGAGGTTGGCCAAGAATGTTTGTGTCTAATCTGCTTGCCTGGTTTATGTGCAAAAATATTAATTTATTTTTGTTTTCCTCAACAGTTTCCTTCCACGCCACAGGAATGGCAGACTGTGGCCTCCCACTTTGCCGAGCGGCGGGACTTTCCTAACTGCGAAGGGGCAATTGATGGGAAACACGTCCACATCGTCCCACCACCCAACTCGGGGTCGTACTATTTCAACTATAAGGGGTTCAATAGTATTGTGATGTTGGCGGTGGTGTCGGCTAATTACGACTTCTTGTATGTGGACGTGGGGAAGAATGGCTGGATGTCCGATGGTGCAGTCATCGCCCAGACGGAGTTCTACAGGCGTCTCCAGAATGGCAGCTTGGACTTGCCACCTCCAGAGGACAATGTGGAAGGACTCCCATTCGTGTTCGTTGCTGATGAAGCGTTTGCGCTGGGGGACCATCCCTATGAGGACCCTCACCGTGGAACAGAGGGTTTTTAATTACCGGCTGGCCAGAGCCAGAAGAGTGGTGGAGAAAACATTTGGAATCCTGGCCAGCCGGTTCCGCCTATTTCTGACACCCATCCATATGGCGGAGTATAAACTTAATCATATAATCCTGGCGTGCTGTATTCTCCATAACTTTTTACGCAAACATTCCACCAACTATGCTGGCTCAGTTGGGCCTGAGGCCGGAATGATCCATGAAACAACACTGACGGCGCTTGAAAGTGGCCGTCCTGGCTTGCCCTCCCTGAGTGCCTGTGATGTCCGGTTACGATACCTGGAGTTCTTTGCGGGTAGGGGGGCCATCAATATGCCAGCAAATTTGTGAAGCCTTTATCAAATAAAAAAGCAAAAAAAAGAAAATCTTTGTGGACATTTACTGCTTGTGTTTGTTTTAGCTGACCGTGACAGAAATGTGTTGAGTCCAGAAAATGGCGTGATTGTGTAACCTTTTATACAAAGCACTGTTGGGTGTTATTTACTAAGGGCAAAGACACTTTGCACTACAAGTGCACTGAAACTGCACTTGTCGTGCAAAGAGGATTTGCCCTTAGGAAATAACCCCTATTTTCACAGAAAACAGCAATGACATCACCAACAAAGTGTTTTAGCATTGACACAATAATCCACACATTCTTCATTAACAATCTCTTTAATACCTGCACAATCACATGTGCATTTAGAAAAGTTTTTTCTAACAAAACAACATGTTTGTGATATAACAATTTTTGGGGTGGCATTATCAAACTGATAAATGTCCATTTAAGCTAAAACAGGCATGTGTAAAACCAACAAGAAAGACACAAATCTTGAACTTACAAAGTTCACATTTGGTAGAACTTGAAGGCAATATCAGACATGAGTATTTAGGAACTGTGTTTGATATTGCGTTCAGATGGGGTGAAGTCACCCCAGGAAAAGCCAAATTTGGAAGATGCACACAAATTTCCCAATGTCAGCATGTGCTAGCTGCCATCACGGGGGATCAAGGGACGTGTTTTGGGGGAGCAACCCCTTCCTCTCAGCTACTTTATTATTGGGGAAGGGGTTGCACCCCCAAAACGCGTCCATTGATCTCCCATGATGGCAGATAGCACATGTTGGCACACTGTGTGCATCTTCCAAATTAGGCTTTTCGACAAATCTTTCAAACATTGTGAACATTGGAGCACACAAAAAACAAAGTGATTTGGAGGGGTTTTAAATTCGCCCCAAAACATCAATGATGTTTTTATTTTTTTGAATAACATCATTGATGTTTTTTTTGAATTTTTCCAATTCTAAATTACACCCCATGATCTCCCCGATCAGGATCTGGGCACTTTCTGATGTGAAAGGATCTGGATCCACAACATCACGATCACCTAAAAAGAGAGAAACCCAAAAAAAAGGTATAAAAAAATGCCGTCATACATCTCTTACCTGAGCCTGTGATCGCAGACACTCACCTGTTGTGGTGACTAGTTCCACCACGTCTTCCTCTTCCTGCTCTTCTTGGGTTGGTGGGATTTCCCCTTCTTCCAGAGGTGGGGGGTCTGTGTTCTCCTCGGATGAGGGGTGTCCTCCGAGTCTTTTCTCCCCTATGTCAAAAAAAAATGCTATACTTAGCACACAGTGATTTGATGGCAGAACTATAATTAGAAAACATTGTTTGGAAGTGGGGTACAATTGTCTATTTTGGCAGAGTTCCAAAATGTGGCATTTTCAGTGTCCTTTGTCAAGCTTCAATACTTTACCTGTTTGGTACAAGCTTCACAGATGTAGCCCCCCCCTATAGTATACACTGGAGCACCTGTGTGACCCCCTAATAAAAATGTTGTTCTTGTGTCCCACACTAGTGCTCCAGTGTCCAGATGTGAAAACAGCTGCTGAGTGTCCTCTCCTTACACAGAATCTATTTTGCATTTCATTCTAGTAACAAAGCCATCTACACAACCAAAATAGTTTATGACAAGTAGGGCGTAAAAATTGTGGCCAAATGCATATGGCCTAAACAATGGTGTTTTATAGGCCGAAAGAAAAATGTTTGATACGAACGAATAATGTACCTATGAACATGAAATTTGCCATGTAAAAATGTAGACTTGTAAGAAAAGCACATGGAGCAGCACGAACGTAATAAACATAAAGAATAGGAACACAGCACAACTACTTACTTTTTTGCAGCACTCTCCGGATCTTTCTGTACTTCTCATGTTCTCTTAATTTCAGGTCCGACCACCGCTTCCTGAGCTGATCTTTCGATCGGCGTACCCCGAAATGCCGGTGCAGACTCTTCACCACTTTCGCCATGATCTTGGCCTTTCGACCATTGGGGTTGGGGTAAAGTCCATACTTCCCCTCATAGTCGGCCCTCTTCAGGATGTCGACCATCTCCAACATCTCCCCAAAGGACATATTTGAGGCCTTAAATCTCCTTCTGGATCCAGACGTTTCAGGCTACGGGTTTTCCTCCTCCTCCTCCTCGTTGCTATAATCAGCACGCCCCTGCTGTGTCTCCGCCATGTGCTCTTCCCCCACTGCGCCGAACGAAAAGGGGCAGGGAATAGACTAGAAAGAACGTCAGGGGCGGGCGGAGTTACACGCATGCGCAGTCTGTATAAAGCGTAACACGCGTGCGTATTACGTACGATCTGTGAGCGGAGGAAGGAGCATCGAAAGCGCCAATCGTGATAACGAAGGTAAGATCTAAACTTGGGCTTCGAAATTGAAGCCTATATTGTAACAAGATTAGGAGAGTTTGGCCTGACCTTAGGGTTTGTCTTGTGTTGTGTCTTGCAGAGAAAATGGATGGCTTCAATGACCACAATTTCCTCCCCCTGTTCATAGACAAATACAGGGAGCTGCCCTGTCTGTGGCAGGTGAGACATCACCATTACAATAATAAACAAAAGAGGCAGGCAGCGCTGGAGAAACTGCTGGAGTTGGTGACGCCGGTGGTCCCCACAGCAACCATCCCCTATTTAAAAACCAAAATTGGTGGCCTGTGGAGCACTTATCTTAGGGAGCGCAAGAAGGTCACAGATTCCCAGAGGTCCGGAGCTGCAGCAGATGACATTTATGTCCCCAGGCTGTGGTACTATGAGAGACTTCGTTTTCTGTCAGAACACACTGAAGTCAGGGAATCCCTCTCTACTCTTCCTTCCACTCTTCCTTCCACCCCAGCTGAGGCTTCCGATGTCCAACCTGGGCCTTCCAGCCAGGAAGAAGTGGAGGAGCCCAGCTGGAGTCAGGTATAGCATTCTTCTACAGATTTCTGGTCAATAACTAAATGACGTTTACTAGATGTCATTATTGATCACTAATTGCTGATTGAAAAAAGTGTTTTACATATCAATAGACAGTAGTGGGCACCCAAAATTGGGACAAGAAAGAAAACTGCTGGGCTCAGAAGGATAGTCTGTTATATTTGTTAGCATTCAATTTGCAACAGTCAGGAGGTGACAATTGTGTGTGATTGATGAATAAAAAAACTAAAACTATGTCCTTTTTCATACACAGGAAGACCTCAGCCAGGAGGTGGTTGTGGAATGTGGCAGTCAGGAGGAGGCTGGGATTAGTGGCAGCCAGGAGGAGGCGGGGCTAAGTGTCAGCCAAGAGAAGCCTGGGACCAGTCGCAGCCTGACTGAATCGCAGGTTCCTCCCCTCCGCCTTCCATATAAAAGAGCGAGGAAGACGTGCAGGATTCAGCGCTCAGGCTCATTCAGGAGGCTTCTGCGTCCCTCCGAGCCTTACCCACTCCTGAAGAGGCCTTTGCCTGCATGGCTGCCACAAAACTGCAGGGCATGCAGGAGGGTCAACGCAAGCTGTGTGAGGACCTTCTTTATAAAGTCCTAAGTAAGGGGGTGAGTGGGGAACTAACACCCAAGACCGACGTGATTGGACCATCCTCCTCCTCCTCCTCCTCCTGCTGCCACAACTCCACCACCAGAGCCACCGCGTGGAAGGAAGCGTGGAAGGAAGACCAGAGAGTGATGACCTTGGGTTCAGTCTGGTCTGACAAAAGATGCAGTCTCTCGTATGACCACAGCCTGGGGACACAGATGTCATCTGCTGCTTTCTGGATCTCTGAGACTTCTGGACCAGACTGCCCTCCCTTAGATAAGGACTCCTCAGGCCACCAATTTTCCTTGAAAATAATTGATGTGTGCCCTGGGGGTCCAAGGCTTCACCCATTTCTGCAGTTTCTCCAGCGTTGCCTCCCTCTTTGTTTAGTTGTGAGCCCTTAATAAAAGTTATTTTTTGGAAAATTATCCTCTCCTATGTGTGTTTTCATCTAAAAAGGACAGTTTGTTGGTGACGATTCAGGTACATTTCTAACATAAAATGTGAAATTAACAAGGGACAACACCACCAAACAATCTTCTACAGATTAAATAGAACAACATATCAATGGTGTTGTGGTAACTTGACACAAAAAACACACACAAAATTTTTCAGGAGTACAAATAAAAATCCCAAAAACAACAATTAAGCCTTGAAAAAAAGACAAACCAAAAAAAAATAATTGGACTTAAAAACCAAAAAAAAAAAATAATAATGTTGTCAGATGTGACAAATCAAAATATATTGAGGGAATCCCGATAAATAGTAAAGAAATAAGTTTGTGAGAAGTGTGTGTGAATACGAGCAGCAAAACTACTTAATTCTTGTCACATTATAAAGAAGAAGAGAGTGCGCTGTATTAAACCATATTTAACATTGCAGCGTGACGAAAGTGCTGTATCCATTGCGAATGCTAATTTTACCAGACCGAGCTGTTCCGTGTCGGAATTTCTTCTGAGCATGCGTGGCACTTTGTGCGTCGGAACAGGCCACACACGGTTGGAATTGACGCGATCGGACTTTGTTGTCGGAAAATTTTCTCTCCTGCTCTCCAACATTGTGTGTCGGAAAATCCAATGGAAAATGTCCGATGGAGCCCACACACGGTCGGAATTTCCGACAACACGCTCCGATCGGACATTTTCCATCGGAAAATCCGACCGTGTGTACGGGGCATTAGAATGGTGCCAAAATTCGGTACTTAAAAATCTCCATAGGCGACACTTTACATTTTTTTATTAAATTGTTTTACAGGTTACCAGTTTAGAGTTACAGAGGGGCTCTAGAGCTAGAATTGTTGCTTTCGCTCTAACGCACGCAGCAATACCTCCTAGTGTGGTTTGAACAGCGTTTACATATGTGGACGGTACTTATGTGTGCATTCGCTTCTGTACGTGAGCACACGGGGACGGGGGCACTTTACTTTTTTTTTTGTTTATTATACTTTTTTTTTATTTTTACACTTTCTCTTAAAAAAAATGTTTTTATTCCTATTACAAGGAATGTAAACATCCCTTGTAATAGGAATAGTGCTTGACAGGTCCTTTTTATGGAGAAATATGGGGTCTATAAGACCCCACATCTCTCCTCCAGACTGGAAAGCATGAGATAAAAAAAAAATGAATGATCGCATGTTTTCCTACCGCGATCGCGGCTTTGTTTACAAACGTGGCCGACGTGACGTCATAACGTCGCACCCAGTCCTCCGACGAGATGACTGGTGATCGTCATTTTTTAATTGCACACAATTTAAAATATAACAAAACAGTAAAGTTAGCCCAATTTTTTGTATAATGTGAAAGACGATGTTACGCCAAGTAAATTGCGCACACTCATGGAATGGCGCCAAACTTCGGTACATAAAAATCTCCATAGGCGACACTTTAAATTTTTTACAGGTTACCAGTTTAGAGTTACAGAGGGGCTCTAGTGCTAGAATTGTTGCTCTCACTCTAACGCACGTGGCGAAACCTCACATGTGTGGTTTGAACAGCGTTTACATATGTGGGCGGGACTTACATGTGGGTTCGTTTCTGTGCGCGAGCACACGGGGACGGGGCGCTTTAAATTTTTTTTTTTTTTTTAATTGTTGTAGCACTTGGTTGCTACTAATAACTAACATCCACCATGTCACCCTGCTGCCAGACCTCCATCTAACACTTCTGAGACAATGAACAGTCATTTGCCTTGTTTTGTTTTAATTATTGGGGGATATATATTGGTTGGGGGAAAGGAAATATGGAATGCCGATAGAACTATTGCTTTGCCATCATAGTTAAGAATTAGAACAAAAGGTTGAGCCGTGAAGTATTAATGTACAAATAATATCTACAGTCACTTCCCCTGCATAACACCATGTAGACTATTTCTCCTCCTCTGTGTTTCTCCTGCAGAATGTTGCTCCCAGGACTTTCACCCTCCTGCACAAACTTCCAGTGTAGATCATTACTTTTCCTGTCACGTAATCCAAAAGAGACCACTCTGAACAGTCCCAGTTGCCGACTAGAATTGGTTGCACTGTTACTAGGCCAGAGGTCTACAGTACCTCTCCCCGGTGGACTAGTAATTTAGTAGCATGTGCTGGTTGGTGGACTACTGTTCCCAGATAGCCTGGCCTGCAAATCCTGTGCCCTCAGGCCACATCGATTTGACACTTTCCCCACAGTCTCTCCTCTGGCCTCGCACCCAGCTCCCCTGGGATGCCTCATCAAGAAATCCACTGCGGCCAACTCACTGACCTTCTCCTGTCCCGAGTCCATGATGGAGAACTTTAACCACTTAAGGACTAGCCTCCTTTGATATTTTGGTGTTTACAAGTTTAAAACAGTTTTTTTTGCTAGAAAATTACTTAGAACCCCCAAACATTACATATTGTTTTTTTTCTAACACCCTAGAGAATAAAATGGTGGTCATTGCAATACTTTTTTCACACCGTATTTGCGCAGCGGTCTTACAAGCGCACTTTTTTTGGAAAAAATTTACTTTTTTTAATAAAAAAATAAGACAACAGTAACGTTAGCCCAATTTTTTTTATATTGTAAAAGATGATGTTACGCCAAGTAAACTGATACCCAACATGTCATGCTTCAAAATTGCACCCACTCGTGGAATGGCGTCAAACTTTTCCCCTAAAAATCTCCATAGGCGAAGTTTAAAAATTCTACAGGTTGCATGTTTTGAGTTACAGAGGAGGTCAAGGGCTAGAATTATTTATCTCGCTCTAACGATTGCGGCGATACCTCACATGTGTGGTTTGACCACCGTTTTCATATGTGGACGCTAGTCATGTATGCCTTTGCTTCTGCACGCGAGCTCGTCGGGACGGGCGCTTTAAACATTTTTTTTTTCCTTATTTATTTTACTTGATTTTATTTATTGTTTCACTGTTTTTTTTTTTTTTTTAAATTTGGGTCACTTTTATTCCTATTAAAAGAAATGTAAACATCCCTTGTAATAGATAAAAGCATGACAGGTCCTCTTAAATATGAGATCTGAGGTCAAAAAGTCCTCAAAATTCATATTTGGACTAAAATGCAATAAAAAAAAAAAAAAAGTGTCTGTTTCTGTGGATTTTAGGTTATAGGGTGGCATAGAATTCACTGAAACAATTGGCTTTGTCAAGAGGGTTTGTCAGTCTGTTACCTTTAGAATCAAGTCATGTAAGGGATCTTCGTTTGAGTAAGTGTGTGTTTGTATTGACTCGCAAGTAATTTGCCAGATTTGTTCCCCTGTGAGTACCAGTTGAGTTTATGGTAGGTGACATAGAAGTAAACATTTTTACGTAATCAGGAGCTGAGATCTGAGTGAAGTTGTCTTAGTTCGACAGATACCTGTGGTGTGGGTGACAATTTGTTGCCGCACTCAAGTGTGAGAATACGGTTTAGTAAGAAAAATGTTTTCACCTGGGCACCAAGTTGCAAAAAGAGACCACAAATAACTGATTTGTGGGCATTCCAGAGTGCGTAGAGATTAAAGAAAGAACCTGCATTTGATAGGAAATATTGTTCAATTTCAGACTTAATCTACAGTCCATACCTTTGATGGTTAAGGAAAGAGGTATGCATTTTCCATGTAGTGGGAGATTTAGGAGAAGAAGATAGGGATAAGCCAATGTTCATGGGAGTGTGGTCAGACCATGTTATTGGCCCAATGGTCGATGAGGACACTTTTTGAAGTAGAGAGAAAGCCACTAGGAACAGATCATATCTGGAATAAGATGTGTGACATTATGAAAAGTAGGTATAGTCTTTCTCTGTTCCATATATGCATCCCTATATAGGCATTTGCCACTATTTTAAATAAATTGTTTCCTCTGTAACAGCAAACTGACCAGGCCCTAAAAGCAACAAAGCAGTCCCAAACCATGATTCCACCTCCATAATTGGGATGAGTTTTTGGTGTAAGGTATTTTTTTCTTCAAGCATAGCATTGCTTCCAAAGACTTTATCTATTGTCTCATCCATTCTCAAAAAGTTGCCCCAAAAATTTTGTGGTACATCCAGATAATCTTTTGCAAATTGGAAATCTTAAGCTTTTTTTCAGAGAACAATGGTTTCATCCTTAATGTCCATGGTATCCTGTGCCCTTTGTAGGATGCCTTCTGTATTGGATTCATTTGTAGACAATTTGTGTTAATATGGATTGATGAACACCCAGTGCTTTCGAAATGCCTGTGTAGCCTTTTTGCAGTGTTATACATCTATGTTTCTTTTTTAAAGTTTCTGTGATTTTTTTTTTCTTGACTAAGTCATGGCTACAATGAACAGGTCTGTCCTAAGAAGGGCATAGCTCCTTTAAACCTCACCTTTATTCTTTCCCTAATGATTGTAATACAGTAAAACCTTGGATTGCTAGCATAATTCGTTCCGGAAACATGCTTGTAATCCAAAGCACTTGTATATCAAAGCAAATTTCCCCATAAGAAATAATGGAAACTCAAACAATTTATTCCACAACCATTTATTCATAAGTCCTTCAGTTTATAGTCCATATAAAAAGATTATAGCAATGTGACCAGGTTGTGTAACCATAAAATGTCCATTAACAAATGGCAGCCTTCACAAGGGGATTAGAAGCAAAATCCAGCAGGAGCTACAGAGTATAAAAGAGAAGAGAGGCGCCTCTAAGTGTAGCAATATGTTGCTAAATGTTGTACCTTCATTAAATGTAACCATATTGCTACACTTAGAGGTGCCTCGCTTCTCTTTTATACTCAGTTTTGACATGACGCTACTTGTATACCCACCTCCCACCTGGCCACTGCACATATACAGCCAGGTGGGTGCTTCCTCCTTCTGAGTGGACATTCAGGAACGTCCCTCAGAAGAAGGGGGATTGCATGCGTGCCCACGCAGTGGCGTGATCACGCTGCGCTCGTGTCACCCGGACATGGCGCATCTCCGATCGGCAGGAGGGCTCTGTGATTGGCCCTCCTAATCACATGATGGCTGTGTCCAATCACAGCCGTCATGTGATGTAAATAGAGAGCCGGTTGCTAGGCGATCGGCTCTCCTCTCCTCACACGGAAGTTGTTAGTGAGGAGAGGAGAGCGGATCGCTGAAGCCAGCCAGTGATCAGTGAGTATGAATTGTTTTTTATAGCTTTTTACACACTGATCACCAGCCAGTATCCCCACACATGTCCCCACACAATGTAAAATCACAATGTCCCCAAAATAGTGTCCCCAAAACACTGTCCCCACACACGTCCCCACACACGTCCCCACACATGTCCCCACACAGTAAAAACACCTGCCCCCACATATGTAACAGTAAAATCATATGTCCCAATGATCATCTGCACACATATGTCCAGGATCATCTGCGCACATCTGTACATGATCGTCTGTGTACATATGTCCGAGATCACACAAATCAATTATTATACACTTTTTTTTTTTGGAAAAATTCTGTTTATTATTTTATATTAATATCATACAACAGTGAACCTGTCCAGAGGACATTGTCCATGAAGGTCAACATGACCTCATATGTCTATCTAACAAAGACCTACTAACTAACATTCTTTCCCCCCCACCCCTTGAACCACAGCTCGACATGATATCATAAACCCATAAAAAAAATTTTTTTTTCATAGTAGGTATGTGAGTACTTTCATGTAGCATGAAGCACAACATTCAGTGCCTATAATTTTCAAATGTGATAGTCTGACAGCAAGTGAGTAGGACCTTCTGACACTATCTTCCATTCAAAGGGTATCTCCATATTTATATCACCTCCCCCACTAACCCACCGTGTTGTTGGAGTTGAACCACGCCTGCCACACCCTATCAAATTTTTTCATGCAGCCTCTGGCCTCGTATGTAGCTTTGTAGTACAGTAGCATGGAATTTACCAGGCCTTTCCATGAAGCAAAGCTCGGAGCCTTAGATTTTTTCCACGCCAACAGAATGGCTTTCTTACCATAAAAAAACAGGATATTTAGCATCGTTCGCATGGCCCGTGAGGGTACAACTTCATCTACTAATCCTAGCAAACACACCTTAACATTCATTGGAATCAGTACAGATATTACTTCAGTAATACAAGTCGTGATATCAGTCCAAAATTTGTGAATGTGTGGGCAGCTCCAGAAAATGTGATCAGCATCTGCAGGCAAAAATGAGCATCGCCAGCATTCCGCCGAAACCATGGGAAAAATCTTATTCAGTCTAGCAGGCGTATAGTAGCTTCTGTGTAGGAATTTAAACTGAATCAGCCTGTCTCTCGCGAATACCAGATGTTTAAATGGCTGATTCCATAGATCATCCCAGTCCTCCCCCTGAACATCCGGAACCTCCCCCTCCCATTTTTCTCTGCATCTGGCGATCGCCAATGGCGTTACCTTGAAGAACTCCTTGTAAGTATTTGAGAGAGGCTTGACCAGATCCACATCGGACAACATCGTTTCAAGAGACGAGGGGAAGGATTCTACCCTCATCTCCCGAAACTGCATCTGAAATGCATGACGAACCTGCAAAAACCTGAATAAATAAGAGTTTGGGAGGTCATGCCTCGACTGTAATTGTGAAAAGGTCAAAAGTTCCCCATACATTGTAATATCTCCCAACGTCTTAATGCCTTTAACTGCCCAGATCATGGGATCCGGTAGATTAAAAAATTGTGGTAATCTTGGATTCATCCATACGGGAGTTGATGGCGACACTCCCCCATAACTAGGGCAAGCTAATTTGACTGCCGTTTCCCAGGCCTTAATAGTGGCTTTCATTGTCAAAGTTAAAGGTAACTCTGACCTGGAGCCCCTAAACAGAGCAAATCTGAGACTGTCATATGACCCCAAATGTGCTGCCTCCAATACTGTAGCTGCATCCCCATCCTCAGCAATCAACCACCTATCGGCAAAAACCATCTGTCCTGCTATGTAGTATTTTTGCCAGTCTGGCAGTGCCAGGCCTCCTTGATCCCCCAGTTCCTGCAACACCTTATACCCAATTCTTGGAGGCCTGGGAGCCCAAAGGAAGGACGAGATGATACTGTCCAGCTTCCGATAATACGATTTCGGAACCCAGACAGGCGCATGTCTCAGGAAGTATAGTACCACCGGGAGGAACTTCATTTTCAATAAACTGATGCGACCTATTAGTGACAACAGGAGTTTTGTCCATATTTGTACTTTCTGCTTTAACATTGTTATTAGAGGTAACAAATTAAGAGATATGTAGTCCTGAATGTTCGCTGTGATCTGTACTCCCAGGTATCTAATGGAAGAAACCCACTGTAATGGCAAATGGGGTCTGCAGCTGCCCTGGCCCCCGGTAAGACTGATGACTTACTCCAATTCACCCTTAATCCTGAAAAAGATGCGAAATGGTAATAATTTCCAGAGCTGCTTCTAAGGAGTCTCTGGGGTCATCCAGAAAGAGCAACATGCCGTCTGCGTAGAGTGCTAAAGATTCATCTATTGTGCCCACCCGAATAGATTTTATTGCACTAGCTGATCTCAGTGCAACGGCCAGAGGCTCCAGGGCAATGGCAAACAGGAAGGGGGATAATGGGCAACCTTGCCGAGTTCCCCTACCCACTTCAAAAAAATCCGAGATGGATGTTCCCAGTCTGATTGCTACTCTTGGATGATTATAAAGCATGGCCACCCACCTCCTGAATTGTGGCCCAAACCCCATAATCTCAAGGACCTTAAACATGAAAGCCCAATCTACTGAGTCAAAGGACTTTTCAAAGTCAATAGATACTACTATTCTAGTACTGGGAGCTGCTGACTGAATTTGCAAATGAGTGAATAATTTCCTTAAGTTAGTGTCTGTCGACTTCCCTGGCATAAAACCGGTTTGATCTATGTTAATGATCGAGGGGATTACTGTAGCCAACCTCATGGCCAAAACCTTAGTCAAAATTTTAAGGTCTGTATTTAAAAGTGCTATAGGTCAGTACGAAGCACAGTCCTGTGGATCTTTCCCTGGCTTTAACAAGAGAACCATATAAGCCTCCAGCATAGAGTCAGGTAGGGTGTTATGTTCATGACAGTATTCCAGTAGTGTATTAATTCTCAGGGCCAAAACCTCAATGTTTGCCTTATAGAAGTTTGCTGGAAACCCATCTGGTCCAGGGGCCTTGTTTGGGGGAAAGGTAAAAATTGCCTGTTCGATTTCCTTAGTGGTAATTTTAGCTTCTAGCGTATTCCTGTCCGTGTCAGTAAGTTTTGGTATTGGTAGGCCATCTAATAGGGAACCTAAATTTGTCGGGTCATAAGTGGGGATTGGAGAGTAGAGAGAGGAGTAGAACTTGACAAACTCTTGCATAATCTGCCCTGGTTCACTAAGCAGAGTTCCCCCCTGGGTTTTAATGATCAGGATATTTGTAATCTGACAGGAATCATCGACCAACATGGCTAACAGTTTCCCGTTTTTGTCTCCCTCTGCAAAGACCGTCTGGGCCCTTTTAACCATTTCTACACAGGCCTGCCCTGTAAAATGTGAGGAAATGGAGCGTCTCGCTTCCAGCAAGGCATCATACGATGCCCTCAGAGAGGACCCTGCATGAGCCTCCACGGCTTCTCTTTCCCTGTGCTGCAGAATCTCCATCTCTTCCCTATCTTGCTTCCGAGTTGTTTTAATGGCAGAAATAAATTCCCCCCTTGTCCCTGCCTTGAAGGCATCCCATACAACATGAGGTTCCGCTGAGTCAACATTGGAGGACCAATATGTGTTTATGGCCTCAGTTGTCTGAGCTTAAACTTGCTTGTTTTGTAACCAGCTGGGCGAGAGCCTCCAACCTCCTCCCCGTGTTCCCGAGGCAAAGGCCAGAGTAACAGCAAGGGGGTTGTGATCAGTCAGACCACCAGCTAGATACGCTATGTCTTTCACATATGGTAGTAAGAGATTGTTCCCGAAGGCAAGATCAATCCTGGCTGAAGATCCGTGAGCCGTTGACACATGTGAGAAGCATCTATCCGTTGGATGCCTCCAACGCCATAACTCCGTAAGATCAGCCACAGATTTCCATCCATTCAGATCACTGGAACTTCCCCTAGATGGGTTGGAGGTATCCAATACCGCATCAAGAACCGCATTGAAATCCCCCAATACCATCACAGGGAGGTGAGCATAAGGTGCCATTTTAGTCAGGAGATCATATAACATTTTAGCCTGAAATGGAGGAGGCACATAAACATTTATTATCATGATAGTTTTATGACATATATCTAGAACTATCGCCACATAGCGGCCATTTGGATCAGTGAACACCTGATGGATCGTGCAGGGGTGAGTCCTGCACAGCAAGATAGAAACTCCCCTAGCAAACGTGGAATAGGTTGAATGTATTGCCCTCTGAATCCATGGTTTGCGCAAGGAGAGGATTCTGCTGCCATCAAGATGCGTTTCTTGTAGCAGTATTATATGCAGGCGGGTCTGTTTAATGTATTGGAATATGGAGGCCCTCTTAAGTTTGTGATTGAGGCCCCTAACATTCCAAGACACAATTCTAATGTCCGCCATCATTATATCTGCCATTATCTATCATCAACCGGAAATGTATCCATATAGGGGGGGTCACCCCGGCATACATTATCTATCACATCTTTAAGAGAAACTAAAATAGAATATGAATCCCTATGTCGAGCTGTGGTTACAAAACTTCCCTCCCATGCTTTTATACCAGAAACAGAACACCCCAGTCCAGTATATAGCTTATTCCCTGAACAAAACAGCAACAACAAAAAAAAAAACTTGAAAAACTTGCGGTGAATTCCCGCCGCAGCAATCTAAAGTTCGGCAGCACTTTAACTGATCCTTTAGCACCTCCACACACTCCAACTGCAGTAATTAGAGTCCATTAGGAATCTGAGAAAGACTACATGTATACCCAACTCACAGTACATGTAGGCTATGAAGGAGAAACCGATAGGCAAAAAAAATACACATATAAGGAAAAAGAAAAAAAAAATAAAACAAAAAAAAATTATCACAAAATGAAAGTCCCCGGATAGGGGTACAAAAGCACCGCATATAACCTCACAAGGGATATAGATCATATGTGTTGAACATTCTAGTTATGATCAGCATTACCAGAAAGCGAGGGATGACGTCTCCTTTTGGACTGTAGGCCCCATATCCAGAATTATAATATGTTGAGGGCGTCAATGATAGTTGTTCCTTGTAAGGGAGTTGCTGAAGGAGAGTACGAGCCCTCGTGCCACTCTATTTTTGGAATGGAATGAAAAGCAACCGATCCATGCTTCCTCATCTAACTGTGCATGTGACACTTTGAGGTCCCGTATTACATAACCGTGGGTTCTATAGATTATAATAAGAAAATAATGTAAAAAGGAGGCAGCAAAAAATAAAAAAATAAAAAGAGGAAGAGAAACAAAAGTCAACACAACAAGGCCTCACTTAGCCTATATCCACTTCAGGAGCGTGGTGGCATTGTATATCCAGTGTATTAAAGTTCTTTGTCCATCCAGTCACTGGCCTCTTCTGGGTTCTCAAAAAATTTCACCGACCCCTTATACTGGATCCTGAGTTTGCTGGGGTATAGCATACTGTATTTGACTTCTTTTTCTCTCAGGCGTCTTCTGACCTCATTGAAAGATCGCGTTTTTGCTGTGTCGCAGCCGAAAAATCTGGAAACAACATTATGCGTTTGTTGTTATGTTTCAGCTCCTGCATCTTTCTAGCCTGCATCAGGATCATATCACGATCACAGAAATTTAAGAAACGAACCAGGAACGGCCTGGAGAAAGCCCCTGGGGGTCTGCTGCCCACTGGGACCTGTGCGCTCTCTCAACCACATATGTAGGGGGCATGTCTGGCATGGACAGCAGTTGTTTAAAGAAATGTTCAGCAAACTGTGCAGGCTTGTCCCCCTCAGCCCCTCAGGGAGTCCCACCACTCTGATATTATTCCTCTGGCGGTCTTCTGCATCTATGGCTTTATGCTGGAGGGATCTAACCTGGTCTCTGAGTTCTGCCATTTGTGCTCCATGATCATGAGAGGTGTCTTCTATGTCAGAGACACGTGTCTCCACGGTGGTCAGTCGGCCTCGGATCTTATCCAGATCATGCCTGATTAGATTACACTCTGATGAGAGATGATCAATGCGCCCCATGAGCTCTGCTTTGCTGGCACTGATTGCCTCCAGGATCGGCCTTGTGGTTGCCTCAGTATCCACTGCAGGATTCAGTTCACCTGCTCCCTCCGTCCCCCCTGCATTCTCAATATGAGCCATCTTACCAGGATGTGTCTTGGCTCGCTGCTCTTTCGGAGAGGAAGACAAGATGGCGGGGGCGGGGCCAGGCGCCGTGTCCTTAATGGAGCGGGTCTGCCGCTGATCCGACGGCGCTTTACTGGTCTTCTTAGAGGTTGAAAAAGGCATCGCCGAGCTCAGCGTTCTCTCCCCTACAAGATCCGAAAGTTGTGAGTCGGGAGCTGTACTCTAAAGTTACGGATTGGTGGGTAGGAGAGCGGAGCTGTGGAGAGACGCGCACTGCCTCGATCACATCCGGCCGGAAGTCCAATTATTATAACAGGATTTTTTTTTTTACCAAAGACATGTAGCAGAAGACATTTTGGCTTAAATTTATGACAAAATTAGATTTTATTGGATTTCTTTTAAAACAAAGTAATTTCCACTCTTTTTTTCTCTTATATCGCAAAAAATAAAAAACTGATTTGTGAATAAACACCACAAAAAGAAAGCTCTATTTGTGTGAACAAAATTATAAAAATCTCATTTGGGTACAGTGTTGCATGACCACGCAGTTCTTACTGAAAGTGCAAGAGCGCTGAAAGCTGAAAATTGGCATGGGAAGGAAAGGGCCGAAAGTGTCCAGTATTGAAGTGGATATCAAGACATCGCTTGAATATTTATTTAAACATTTTGACTGTCTTGCAAAATGCTCTCAAACCAAGTTACTCTCAAACCAAGGTTTTACTGTACTGAAATCTGAGTACTCCCTTTATCCTAGAGGTTTGTATACTTAAAACCATTTATTCAATAATATGACAATGTCAATGTTGTGTGATTGTAAAGGTTTACTGGTTCAAATGCTGTTCTGCGAAAATAATGAGCTAGCACAGCAGTTTCCCCTATAGCAGTTAAGTCTAGTATGTCCAATAGTTACATGAATGCCCCCAAGACTTAAGGCACATTGCTATATTCACAGAACTGGAATACTTTCAACTAACCCCAGAGAGAGAGTTCATGCAATGTGTCAGGTAGCCAGAGGATGAAGAGTGGTTCAAATTAGATGTAGCATGCAAGAATGACCAGGACTGGTGACTGGCTAGATGCTAAGCTCGCAGAGTCAGGACAGGCAGCAAGCAATAACAATGTTCATTATCCAAGCCAGTTTTAGGGCAGATGGAAATCAGTAGTGTATTCCATATCCAAGGAAGGGTCAAGGCACGCAGTAATCAGTAGCAAAATCCATATTCAGGCAAGGTCCAGGGTAGGCAGCAGTCAGTAGCATAAATAATTTTTCATGCAAGGCATCAGGATAGGTAGTTATTATATAGCCTAATCCATTATGCAGGTAAAGAGTCAGTAGGAGAGGTAATCCAAAGACGAGTCAAGGCACAAGGTACAAGACTAAGGAAGTTAACATTATCACAATCCCTGGTCTTGTGACTTTCAAATAAAGCAGACATAGCCAATCTGATGCCCAGCAATGAGGCTGTCCTCGTGCTGCCAGCCAGTGAGAGCGGATGGACTTTGCTGACAGTGCAAAGCCCAATGCCCTGCAACCACCATAGCTCTAGTCAGGAAGAGAGAGTGGATGAGTGGTGTCTGCAAGCAGAAAAATTGGCTGTGGGGAGGAGACAGCAGGAGCATGTTTCACACTTCCAACGGTATGGTATTATGACTTAGATGGAGCCCAGGCCACATTTTAGAAGAAATGTATGCAGAAATCAAAGAAATAAAAGGTTCAAAAACTTTTCCTTGGTTGTCTATAAGACCCTATAGGAATGGAATGAGACAAAATAAAAAAGCAGTGTGACGGACCACTTGGCATCCAGCCTGGGTGCCTCCATCAAGATACAGCTTCCTACACTCTAGAACGAGGAACCAGGTATTATAGTTGAGCCCCCCAGAACTAGACGACGCTAGCTTAGGTGCAAACTGGAACTTGTAAATTCACCCAGAATATATACCATGCAAGATCAGGTAAGAGCTTGATCACATTTTGCTAGACAATTAGCACATCTAAGGAACAGCCAACATAAACATAAACAGTACGCTAATTAAAAACAAGCCTTGATTAGTTAGGGAGGGCAAAGACAATCCGGCAACAAGTCCTCAACCCTGGATACACAAAGTACATTACACATTATCATAAACACATAAACATCCCACAATGGTTCGATAACGAGGTAAAGTAGATACAAGACTAATCCCATCATGTAGAAACCTCCAGGAGGATTACCCGACATAAAAAATAGGTGACTTAGTTAACTAAATTAACTATGGGAATTCACATCTAGGAGGCACACAATGGGGCAAAGACACTTACCACATAACACCTTAAACCAGGGGTCTCAAGCTGGTGGCCCTTCAGCTGTTGCAAAACTACAAGTCCCTTCATGCCTCTGCCTGTGGGTGTCATCCTTGTAACTGTCAGCCTTGCAATGTCTCATGGGACTTGTAGTTTCGCAACAACTGGAGGGCAGTTTGAGACCCCTGCTTTAATCAGACTATAGCAGGAGACTCCAGCATCAGGTTGTTTTGAGCTGATTTTATTAACACCTGCTCTGATGTTGGGGGGGTGTCAGAAACCATGAATCAGACTGAGACAGAAGTACAGTAAAATCTCACTTGTTTAATAATAATAAAAAAAGGTTAACAGAGTAAACGTAGCCAACACATAGCCATAGTTCAGGAACCGGAAAAGATAGTCAGACATGCAAAAATGCCAGGGAGCCAGAGATGAGCGTAGTAGAACAGCAAGCAGGATCTGGAGTCAGAAGGAATGTCAGCCAAGCAAGTCTTCAACAGGAACACAGGAGAGCGTCTCTAGAGATGTGACCAAGGTGAAGGCAGAGATCATCTGGCCTGGACGGCATAAGTAGGCCGGACTGTCGAGCAGGATATCATCAACAGGTGAGTCACTGCGGAGAGATAGGAGCTGGCAATTAGCCAACAGCTGAACGGCCAGCTCAGAAGAGGAAGGGCTGAGCCCAGCCCTGACAGTACCCCCTCCTCAATGACCCCTCCCCCTCGGAGGACCACCAGGCTTGAGGGGAAAACGTCTATGGAAATCACGGAGGAGGACAGGGGCATGTATGTCGAGGATGAGACCCAAGAGCGTTCCTCCAGGCCGTACCCTTTCCAATGCACCAGGTACTGTATGCGCCCACAGAACCTACGGGAATCAACAATGGACTGTACTTCATTTTCCTCATGGTTTTCAACCTGTACAGGGTGAGGTCGAGGCACCGAGGTGGTAAAGCGGTTGCAGACCAAAGGTTTTAATAAGGAGACATGAAATACATTTTAGATCCGCATATTAGAAGGAAGGTCTAATGCGTAAGCCACTGGGTTAATCCTGTGAAGAATACAGACAGGCCCAATTAACTAAGGTGCGAACTTCAGAGAGGGAACATGAAGTCGGAGGTTGCTACATGACAGCCAGACCCTGTCCCCAACCTGATAGGAAGGCGCAGGCAGGCGTCTGCGGTCAGCATGGAGTCTGTACCTATCATTAGCATGTTGCAAAGCCTGCTGGAATGGTGTACAAGTGGAACAAAGACCATGGAGCTGCTCCTCTAATGCAGGAATACTCTGCGGAACAAATGAGTCAGGCAACAAGGAAGGTTGGAAACCACAGTTTGCCATAAACGGGGGCAATCGGGAAGCAGAATTCAAGGCATTATTGTGAGCAAACTCCGCCCATGGTAAGAGGTCTGACCAGTTGTTATGATGGTCAGAAATATAGCAATGTGGGAATTGCTCCAAGGACTGATTAGCTTGTTCTGTGGCCCCATTAGACTGCGGGTAATACGCAGAGGAGAAAGCAAGCTGAATTCCCAACTGTGCACAAAATGCTCACCAGAACCGGGAGACAAACTGACTACCCCTGTCCGAGACAATCACCTTGGGTAGCCCATGTAAGTGAAAGATCTCCCGAGCCAGTTCCTTAGAAGTGGGCAACTTCTTTAGTGAAATACACTAATAAGGTGTCAACCCCCATAAGGATAACTGTGTTGTCCTGGGAGTTGGGTAACTCCATAGACAGGTGTGTCCAGGGCCTCTCTGCATTGGGTATGGGTTGTAGGAGGCCCAGTGGAAGGTGTTGTGGAGTCTTACACACGTACACACGATCGCACATTCCGACAACAAAATCCATGTTTTTTTTCCGACGGATGTTGGCTCAAACTTGTCTTGCATACACATGGTCACACAAAGTTAATCGGAATTTGCGAACGTCAAGAACGCGGTAATATACAACACGTACAACGGCACTAGAAAGAGGAAGTTCAATACCAAGTGCGCCACCTTTTGGGCTCCTTCTGCTAATCTCGTGTTATTAGAGGTTTGGTGACAGACGATTCGTGCTTTTCAGCCTCGTGCTTTTCCGATCGTTACTGCTCTTCAGTTTGTGCTTGTGGTTTCGTATTTATATTATGTATTTGATCCTCATTTCGCTCTTGTCCGCTCGTTTCTGATTTTCAGCTCCGGCCTTTCTGTTTTTCAGTGCTTTCTGTTAGTTCGTTCTGACCAGCTGACCGTTTTGATGCCATGAGGACCCTCTCCCTGGACCAGAGGGTTTATAACTACCATCTGGCCAGAGCCAGAAGAGTGGTGGAGAACGCTTTCGGGATAATGGCCACCCGGTTCCGCCTATTGCTTACGCCAATCAACATGGCGGAATATAAACTTATTATTATGTTGTGGGTCTGCTACACACACCTTGTTTTTGTTGTTAATGTATGTAATGCATTACTGAGAAAAATATTTATAATTTTCATCACCATGAATGAATTTTGGGGAGTCATAAAAATGGCGTGATTGTGGCAAATTATAAAGCAGTGTGGGTGTTATTTACTAAAGAAAATTCCACTTTGCACTCCAAGTGCACTGCAAACGTGCACTTGAAACTGCACTGAAACTGCAATTGTAGTGCAAAGTGGATTTGCCTTTAACAAATAACCCCCATTGTAACTGTAAACACCAACTTACTACAAAAATTGCTATTGAGCATTGAAAGAAGAAGCCACACATTGTTGAGTAGAAAACATTTTACTCAAAGCACATTCACATGTGCGTTAGAAAAGGGTTTTTAAACAAACCAACATCTTTCGTGTATAACTTTTTTTTTCACATTGTAAATATGCTTTTTCTGGTTAAACAGGTGTGTTTCAAACCATAACATAAACAAATCAGGAACGTACAAAGTTCAACTTTGATAAAGTGAAGGCAATATCAGACATGAGTATGTCCAAACTGTGTTGATATTGCCTTCATCAGATGGGGTGATGTCACCCCTGTAAAAGCCACATTTTGAAGATGCAGGATCTGGGCACTTTCACTTGTGAAATGAGATTCTTCTTCCACAACATCCACATCACCTAAAATAAAAAAACACACCATGTAATAGAAATATGCAGGCATCCATCTATTACCTGAAGCTTGAAAAGGGGGTTTTTGTTGAGGGGGAAAGGTGGGACTTTATATGAAGCACGTGACAGCAAGAAGGTAGTAAGGTGATCGTAAAGGAATTTTATTCACAAAATGCTGGAGCATACAAGTTATAATCGCAAAATGCATAAAAACAAACATATGATACATAGATAAATAATAAAATCCAATCGTTGTCAAAAGTTTGTAGAATTCACCTCCGTAACATCTCTAAAATCCGCCCCTTTTTAACAAATGAAACCACCAAGCTCCTCATTCACTCCCTTGTTATCTCTCGCCTTGACTATTGCAACTCCCTTCTCATTGGCTTACCTCTCCATAGGCTATCCCCTCTTCAGTCTATCATGAATGCTGCTGCCAGACTTATCCACCTTACCAACCGCTCAGTGTCTGCCAACCCTCTACTCCAATACCTACATTGGCTCCCAATCACCCAGCGAATTAAATTCAAAATACTAATCACAACATACAAAGCCATACACAACTCTGCCCCGAGCTACATCACTAATCTTGTCTCCAAATATCACCCAAATCGACCTCTCTGCTCTTCTCAAGACCTCCTGCTTTCAAGCTCTCTCATCTCCTCCTCCCATGCTTGTCTCCAGGATTTCTCCAGAGCCTCTCCCATCCTCTGGAACTCACTACCTCCATCTATCCGGCTATCCCCTACTCTTGCTACCTTCAGGCGATCCCTAAAAAACTCATCTCTTCAGGAAAGCCTATCACGTCTCCAACTAATCTCCTACCACTTCCAACAGCTCATTCCCCACAGTTACAACCTTTTGTACCACCTGCCCCACCCTATTAGATTGTAAGCTCTTCTGAGCAGGGCCCTCTTAATCCTCTTGTATTTTATTGTATTATAACTGTATTGTCTCCCTTTTATATTGTAAAGCGCTGCGTAAACTGTTGGTGCTATATAAATCCTGTATAATAATAATAATAATAATAATAAAATATAAACATACTTTGTAATGGTAATACAAATGATGGAATAGTAACAAGATGAAAAGGTTATGCAATGGTAGCTCAGGGTACAACCTTAGTGAAATTCCCTAATTCACTACAATCGGAGTTGAGTAAAAATATGATTTAAACGGTAGTGCCTGCAGGACCTAGGGCCTCACTGAACCTGTAGGGGTAAATATTGGTAAAAGAGTGTGAGATCTATGTTATAGAAAAGTAAAGCCTCGCAGCTAATATATGAATACTTACTGGGGTTCTGTGTAATGATGGCATAGTGGCAGGACACGGCAAGCCATCCAGGGTATCCCCAACTGGGAGCCACGGCGGGGAGCCCCGTAGAGACGGAACAGGCGCCAACCAGTGCAGGCATGGGAACTGAGGCATATCTGTGGGAAAGTGAAGGAATTATTGTACGAGATGTGATTGGAGTGCTGGGAAGTGGAGGTAAGAAACTGAAAGGAAAAAGGAGAAAGAAACAGTTTTTAATAGCTTACCTTTGATCAATTTTTATTATTTAAATAGTCTCCTTTTACCAAAATTATCCATTATTGCCATTTATTAATTATCATTTGAAGTAGATACTTAATTGGCTATTATGTCGTTGGTGGTGTTGTGTTGGTGGGACTGCTATGCCGTCTGGCTATTCTCCCAGTCCGGGAGCTGTGACGTGCCTTGCGGGTCTCCTCCCTTCCCCCAGGTTTCCTCCTCTAGGGGAGTGGACACAATGCTATGCGTGCGCTGTCCCCTCGGCGGCACCGTCACACATAAGCAGTTGGTCCCATGCTCGTGGGCAACAGGTGAGTACTCTATGTGCCGTCTGGTCGGACACTCCCTGTCCGACTTGCGGCGCTCCTCCCCCCTGCCTCACGGCGTGACGTTGGTGGGCGGTCCCAGGGTGGCGTTATATGGACGTCTTCCCTGGCGGCCTGGGCACTCGAGGCTCTGCACATACCTGATACCACAGCATTTGGGATCTCTCTCCCTCCTTTGGGGTCTCAATCCTCCCCAGGTACACTTATCACAATTTCTTTACTTTGGCTTCTATACACCGTTTTTGGCTTGTTTTTTGTTTCGTCCAATCTCCTCATCTCTTATCACTACTGGCAAAACCCCCCGGTTGTTTGCCCATTCCTCCCATGTCCCTCACCTTCTTCCCCTACCTCGCTGATCTTCCGTGGTGCCCCTGTTTCTTTCTCTCTTCTTCTTTTTCCTTTCAGTTTCTTACCTCCACTTCCCAGCACTCCAATCACATCTCGTACAATAATTCCTTCACTTTCCCACAGATATGCCTCAGTTCCCATGCGTGCCCTGGTTGGCACCTGTTCCGTCTCCACGGGGCTCCCCGCCGCGGCTCCCGGTTGGGGGTACCCTGGATGGCTTGCAGTGTCCCGCCACTACACCATCATTACACAGAACCCCAGTAAGTATTCATATATTAGCTGCGGGGGTTTATACACTTCGCTTATAATTGTATTTGTCCCCTATATGCCTTTATTTATTTCAATATTCTTCCAGATATCACACGTGCTTGCTCCTGACGAGTGGCATGGAAGCCACGAAAAGCATTGAGCCATCATTCGCCGTGTTTGTACTTTTCTATAACATAGATCTTACACACTTTTACCAATATTTACCCCTACAGGTTCAGTGAGGCCCTAGGTCCTGCAGGCACTACCGTTTAAATCATATTTTTACTCAACTCCGATTGTGGTGAATTAAGGAATTTCACTAAGGTTGTACCCTGAGCTACCATTGCTTAACCTTTTCATCTTGTTACTATTCCATCATTTGTATGAACATTACAATGTATGTTTATATTTTATTATTTATCTATGTATCATATGTTTGTTTTTATGCATTTTGCGATTATAACTTGTATGCTCCAGCATTTTGTGAATAAAATTCCTTTACGATCACCCTACTACCTTCTTGCTGTCACGTGCTTCATATAAAGTCCCACCTTTCCCCCTCAACAAAAACCCCCTTTTCATGACTTAGATTGGGATGGAAATATATGACCTTACCAGGTCATGATTTCCTCAAAGTCCCTAAAAACCCCTCCTCTTCTTTTCTGCATATTACCTGAAGCTGTGGTCTCAGACGCTCACCTGTTGTGGTCAGTATTCAAAAACATCTCCCTCCTCATCCCCTGCTTGTGGTTTTGGGATTTCCCCTTCTTTAGGAGGTGGGGGGTCCCTGATGTCCTCAGATGTCCCGAGTCTTTTCTCCCCTTTGTAAATAAAAAATAGGTATACTTAGCACACAGATATTTGAGGGCAGAAATAGGAATGTGAAACATTGCTTGGAAGTGTCGTACAGTTGTCTGTTTTGGCAGAGTTCTAAGCTGAAGAACATTTTATTTCCTTTCTAAAGCTGGAATACTTCTCTTTTTTGTTAAAGTATCACACATGTAGAGACTCCTAGTATCCACTGGAACACCTGTGTGGGACACCCTAAAAAGTTCTGTTGTCCCACACTAGTGCTCCTGCGTCTAGATGTGTAAACAGCTGCTGAGTGTCCTCTCCTTACACTGAATCAAGTTTGCATTTCATTCTAGTTACAAATCCATCTAGACAACAAACTTCTTTTAATACAAATAGGCCTGAACAAATGTAGTTAACCTGTATCTGCCAAAAACATCTTATAAGTGGGCAAACGAACGGTGTTTCCTAAGACAGATTACTGTGCCTATGAACATGAAAGTTGCCATTTAAAACTGTACAACAGTAAAGAAAAGTATATGGAGCAGCATGCAAGTAATAATAATAACAATAGGAACACACGACAACTACTTACTTTTTAGAAAAGTAGCAGTTTCCTAATCTTTCTTTACTGATTGTGCTCCCTCAATTTGAGGTCAGACCATCGTTTCCTCAATTGCTCCTTGGATTGCCATACCCCAAAATTCCTGTGCAGCCTCTTCACAACTTTAGTCATGATCTTGGCCTTTCTTACATTTGGGTTTGGGTAAGGTCCATGCTTCCCGTCATAGTCGGAACTCTTAAAGATAAAGCGTAAAACGCATGTGTCATACGTATGATCTGTGAGCGGAGGACGGAGTAATGGAAGCGATGATCGTTATAACGAAGGTACAATTTTTACTTGGTGAATCAGTGGCCTATACTGCTTATAGATTGAGGCCTATATTGGGTGAAGATTAGGAGATTTTCGCCTGACATTAGGGTTTGTCTTGTGTTGTGTCTTGCAGAGAAAATGGATCCCTTCAATGATAGGGAATTTCTAGGAATATTCATTAATATGTTCAGGGAGTTGCCCTGTCTGTGGCAGCTGAATCACCTGTTTTTTTAATAAACAAACAAAGAGGCAGGCTGTGCTGGAGAAACTGCTTGAATTTGTGAAGCTGATGATCCCCACGGCAGACATCAAGTATTTAACGTCCAAAATTGGTGGCACGAGGAGCACTTATAATAGGGAGCGCAAGAAGGTCCTGGATTCCCTGAGATCAGGAGCAGCAGGTGACATTTATGTACCCAGGCTGTGATACTATGACAGACTGCATTTTCTGTCAGACCAGAGGGAACCCAGGCCAGCATTCTCCAGTCTTCCTTCAAGGCTTCCTTCCCCCCAGCTGAGGCTTCTGACAACCAACCTGGGCCTTCCAGGCAGCAACATGTGGAGGAGCCCAGCTTGAGTCAGGTATAGCATTCTTCAAAATATTTCTGGTTGTCAAATTAAAGATGGTAAATAGATGTTAGTTTTGATCACTAATTTATGATTTCACAAAGTATTTACATATCAATAGACAGTAGTGGCCACAATTTATTGGGACAAGAATGAAAAATTCCTTTGGTCAGAATGATAGTCTTTTCTATTTATTAACATTCACTTTGCAACAGTCATGAGCTGAAAATTGTGTGTGATTGATGAACCAAAAACTAAAACTATGTCCCTTTTTCATACACAGGAAAGCCTCAGCCAGGCCTTGGAAAGTGGCAGCCAGGAGGTGGCTGGACCCAGTAGCCTGCCCGAATCCCAGGTCCCTCCCCTCGGCCTTCCACAAAAAAGTGCCAGGAAGAGGAGTAACCTGGAGGAGGCAACACTTGGCCTATTTATGAAGGCTACGGCGGCTCTCAGAAATGACACAGAATAAATGGCTGTTTATTTTTCACAAATACTTGCCTATGTGTTTTACTTCAAAAAGGACAGTTTGTGAGTAGGCTGGTACATTTCCTAAATACAATGTCAATTTAACCTCCTTGAGGTTAAAAATGACTAGATAATAATGGTGTTGTGGTAACTTGACACACAAAATGAGAAATCATATTATGGAGAGCACTATAAAAAACAAAAAAAAATGTAGATCTTGATAAAAAAAAAATCTAAACAAAGATCTGACGAAAAAAAAAAAAAATATTATTCAGGAGATCCCAAGAAATAATAAAGAAATCAGTTTGTCAGAACTCTGTGAATATGAGCAGCAAAACAACTTCATTATTCTAGCATTATAGAGAAGAAGAGAATGCGCTGCATTAAACTGTTTAAAAAATTGCAGCGTGACAAATGTGCTATCTCCATTATGAATGGTAGTTTTACCAAACCGAGTGCTTCCATCTCGTGATTTATTCTGAGCATGCGTAGCACTTTGTGCGTTGGAATTGTGTACACACGATCGGCATTTATGAGAACAGATTTTGTTGTCGGAAAATTTGAGATCCAGATCTCAAATTTTGTGCGACAGAAATTCCGATAGAAAATGTCCGATGGAGTCTACACACAGTCGGAATTTCTAACAAAAAGCTTGAGGCATTACTCTGAGCACACACAGAACAGGCAGCTACGAAGGCGGTTACATCAGCACGTAGATTATGCCACCAGAATTGTTGGGAAATGGCCCAAAAGAGTTGATTCTTCCCAGGGTGGCCAGCAACTTTGGGAGAATGGTAAGTCTGTAGCACAGCAGTATGGAGACTCTCTGGGACAAAGCAGCGGTCACAAGGTTTCTCAGGAGGAGCATGAAGCTGAGCAGCAAGAATTTTGTCACTCAAAGGAGAAGTGAGACTGGTGCGAACCGTAGCCAGAATATGATCAGGAGGAATCACAGGAACCGGAACTGACTCCATCTTGGAAGTGGAGGAAAATTGTCGTGACAAAGCGTCAGCCCTTACATTCTTAGTATGAATGAGTACTTAGTAAGAATGAGACAATGTAATTGAAACTAGACAAGAAAAGAGCCCATTGTGCCCTTCTGGGAGAAAGGCAAGACTCAGACAAGAATGTGAAATTCTTATGGACAGTAAGAATGAGAACCGGCACAGTGGTACCTTCGAGGATATGTCTCCATTCTTTCAGGGCTAAAATGATCGCTATCAGCTCTCTGTCACCAGTCTTGTAATTGCACTCCTCAGGTGACAATTTCTTGGAAAGGTAGCCACAAGGATGCATAGCGCTCTCAGAGGTAGGACGTTGAGACAGGAGGGCGCCAACTCCAGTCTCAGAAGCATCAACCTCAAGGATAAAAGGTAACGAAGGATCAGGATGTGCCAACACAGGAGCAGAAACAAAGCCCTTAATGGACTCCAGAGACCAACACTGTGGGTTACTGTCCTTTCTGGTCATATCAGTCAGGGGCTTGACCAGAGATGAGAAGTTACGAATAAACTTCCGATTATAGTTTGCAAAGCCAAGAAAATGCTGCAGAGGACGTAAACCCATGGGCCAGGGCCACTGTGGGACTGCTGAAAGTTTCTCTGGGTCCATCGAAAAACCAGCAGTGGAAATGACATAACCCAAGAATTGAACCTGTTCAGGATGGAATTCGCACTTCTCCAATTTACAATAGCGATTGTTCTCTCTTAGTTTCTGAGGCACACGACAGACATCTGTGTGGTGGCTCTCCAGGGACTTGGAAAATATGAGGATCGCCGAGATAAATCACCACACATAACTGCAACAAATCTCGGAGGACATCATTAATAAATTCCTGAGCCAAAAGGCATTACGAGGTACTCATAATGGCCTGTTCTGGTTTTAAACGCAGTTTTCCACTCGCCGCCCTCCTTAACCGCTTGCTGACCGGCTCACGACGATAAACGACGGCAGAAGGGCACGTACGGGCAGATTAACGTACCTGTACGTTGTCCTTTAAGTAGCGGTTTGCGCGCGCGTGCCTGCCGCGACCTCCGTGAGTGTGATTTTGGGTCCCGCGGACTCGATGTCCGTGGGGATATCCGCGATCATCTCACGGAGAGGAAGAATGGAGAAATGCTGATGTAAACAAGCATTTCCCCATTCTGCCTAGTGACACTGACATTGATCACAGCTCCCTGTAATCGGGAGCGGTGATCAGTGTCGTGTCACACATAGCCCCCCCACAGTTAGAATCACTCCCTAGGACACACTTAACCCCTACAGTGCCAGCTAGTGGTTAACCCCTTCACTGCCAGTCACATTTACACAGTAATCAATGCATACAGTGCCAGCTAGTGGTTAACCCCTTCACTGCCAGTCACATTTACACAGTAATCAATGCATTTTTAATTGCACTGATCACTGTATAAATGTGAATGGTCCCAAAATCACGCCAAAAGTGTCCGATCTGTCCATCATAATGTCGCAGTCATGATAAAAATTGCTTATCGCCGCCATTCTAGTAAAAAAAATTATTAATAAAAATACCATAAAACTATCCCCTATTTTGTAGACGCTATAACTTGACGCAAACCAATCAATAAACGCTTATTGCAATTTTTTTTACCAAAAATATGTAGAAGAATACGTATCTGTCTAAACTGAGGGAAAAAAAATTATATATATTTTTTGGGGATATTTATTATAGCAAAAAGTAAAAAATAATGCGTTTTCTTTAAAATTGTCGCTATTTTTTTGTTTATAGTGCAAAAAATAAAAACCGTAGAGGTGATCAAATACCACCAAAAGAAAGCTCTATTTGTGGGGAAAAAAAGACGTCAATTTTGTTTGGGAGCCACGTCGCACAACCGCGCGATTGTCAGTTAAAGCGACGCAGTGCCGAATCACAAAAAGTGCTCTGGTCTTTGGGCATCGAAATGGTCCTGGGCTTAAGTGGTTAATCCTCACAAGATTGTATGCCCCTCTCAAATCAAGCTTCATGAAAACCGTTGCTCGCTTGAGGCGATCAAATAACTCCGTAATCAACGGAATTGGATAGGCATTCTTAATCGTGAAACGATTGAGACCCCTATGATCAATAGAAGATCTCAGTTCACCACTCTTTTTCTTCACAAAGAAGAAACCAGCACCAGCAGGAGATGAGGGATTTGCAGATGAAACCTTGAGATAGTGCGTCAGCAACATATTCCTCCATGGTCTTATCCTCCAAGACCGACAAAGGGTAAACCCAGCCACGAGGGGGTATTGCACCAGGTTGAAGGTCAATTGTGCAATCATAGGACCGGTGTGGAGGCAAACTACCGGCTTGACCTTTGTCAAAGACATCGCTAAAATCGCGTTACACCTCTGGCAGGGAGGAGAGAGAAGAAGTGCACAGGACCTTGGCTACCTTTTGGAAGCATGTTCTATTGCATTGTGGCAAAAAGGAGAGAACCTCAGCACGGAGCCAATCAAAAGAAGGGTTGTGCCTCTGTAACCAAGGATAACCAATAACCAGCGGAAACTTAGGTGAGGAAATGACTTGAAATTGGATTATCTCATGGTGAAGAGCCCCTGCAGCCATGGGCAATGAAACAGTCTCATGAGTCACATGGGTAGGTTGTAGAGGTCTCCCGTCAAGAGCCTCAATGGAAAGTGGAGTGTCATGCAGCTGCAGCGGAATTGAGTGCTTCAATACAAAGGCAGCATCAATAAACAGGCCTGCAGCCCCAGAGTCAATTAGAGCCTGTATCTCGAAGGACGACTCAGCCCAAGAATGGGTAACCGAAACCAGGGGCTTATCCTTATGGATAACTGGGGATGAAAGACGAAACAACACCACCTAAGGTCTGTCCATGACAGGACCTCAAGGTTCGGGTGTTCCCTGGACGGGTAGGGCAAGACTTCAAAATGTGACCTGCCTGGCCACAATAAAGGCACAATTTCTCCCTCCTCCTAAGGGTTCTCTCAAGCCGCAGAGAGTCGCGTGAAGCCCAAGTGCATGGGTTCATCTTTACTGAACAACTTGGTACCAGGAGGCATGGGAGGTGAGGGAGGCAAGGGTGGGACTGCAAATATACAGGAGGCTTCCGCAAGGACTCCTTAAAAGAGAGTCTTTGTTCCTAGCAACCTCTGCTGCAAGAGTACGGAATTCAATGGCGTATTTGGCAAAAGTTCTCGTGCTCTGTTTAATGGACATGAGGCACTTGGCAGCAGAAGCGAAGCATGCAGGAATGTCAAATACCCTTTTAAAGGAAGCCACATACTCAGGGTAACTCAAGACAACAGGTTTTTGCGTCTCCCATAGAGGGTTTGCCCAGGCCAAGGCTCTCTCAGAAAGCAAAGATATCATAAAACCTACTTTGCCTCTGTCTGTGGGAAATGCCTGGGAGAGCATCTCAAAGTATATCTCAACCTGGTTGAGAAACCCTCTACATTGGACTGGACCCCCCCCCCCAAATCGCTGGAGAAGCGGAACAGAACCAGGCATACCCTTATAGAGGTAATACTCGAGGCGGGTGCCTGCACAGAGACTGAAGCAGCAGCAGGGACGGCCTGCAACACAGTGGGAGATTCCAGGTGAGCTGTGCGACTCAGGAGCATTTGTAACGCCAACACCATGGCAAACTGATCCATGCGGTGATCTCGCTCATCTGGAAAAAACATTACCAACAAGTGGATTGACTGCATCTTCTGAATTCATGGCCTTCGCCTACTGTCAGAAACCATGAAATAGACTGAGACAGAAGTACAGTTAAATCTCACTTTTTTAATAATAATAAAAAAAGTAAACAGTAAACGCAATCAACACATAGTCAGAGAAGCCCAAACGTCAGGGAGCCAGCGATGAGCATAGTAGAACAGCAAGCAGGATCTGGAGCCAGAAGGAAAGTCAGCCAAGCAAGTCTTCAACAGGAACACAGGAGAGCGTCTCTAGAGAAGACCAAGGCTAAGGCAGAGATCATCTGGGCTGGACGGCTTAAGTAGGCAGGACTGACGAGCAGCATATCATCAACAGGTGAGTCACTGTGGAGAGATTGGAGGTGGAAGTTAGCCGACAGCTGAGCGGCCAGCTCAGAGAAGGAAGGGCTGAGCCCAGTCCTGACAGGGGGGAGGTGAAACAGTCATTGCTGATTTGAGCACAAAGGCCCCAAATCTGTATTCAGGTCCTAGGCTCCCAGGCTCTGTGTGTTTCGGGGAGACATGGGCCGAATCCAAAGCAAAACCACTCCAAGTGTCCCCCAGGCACACACCTTAGAACCCCCCAGAATCCAGAGCCCATAGTTAGTAGCTGAGGGGCTATCGTGCAGTCCCTTCCAAAAAACCCTGTCTCAGTTGGGTCTGTCATGAGCAGAATGCCTCCATTAAAGTTTTTTCTAAAGGCAAAAGGTTTTTTATACCGTAAAGGATAAGTTCACCTTTTAAATAAAAAAAATAATAAGACATTTGCAGTTAAAAAATGTGTATTTATTTTTTTTTCTTTTGGAGCCTGTAAAGCATTGCACCAGCGATCAGCAGATCACTGGTGTCATGCAGGTCTCCTTCAGATCTGTTAGTATGTCTGTGTACCCATACATCCTGTATGGGCAGGCAGATGCACTGACAGGAAGAACTCAGTGAACTACCACAGTGTTCCACAGCGTCGTGGTAGTTCATTGAGAACTGCAAAGGATGTCGGAACATGTAGTTCATTCACACAAAGAGCTGTGTGAATGCATTGCGCAGGCATGTGGGTGGAGCCCCACACGGCCACGCTTATTTTAAAAAGTGACAGCTAGTACAGGAAATTTCTTCCCGTACCTTTGCCACAGGGAGGGGGACAGTGGGCAGCGGCTGCAGCATCAGCAACATGTTACATGTTCCACCCTAAAAACGAGTGGAACATGTTACATGTTCCCAAAGGTGAACTTATCCTTTAATGCATTCTACGAATTAGGATAAAAAACCTTCAGTGTGCAACAGCCCCCAAGCCGCCTAATACTTATCTGAGCCCCATCTCGATCCAGTGATGTTGCATGAAAGCCTCAGGTGTCCGAGACTCTCTCTCCTGATTGGCTGAGAAATAGCAGCAGGTGCCATTCACTCCCGCTGCTGTCAAAGTTAGTGGGCCAATGAGGAGAGAGAGGAGGCGGGGCCGATTCTGAATGGACACACAGAGCAGCGCCTTGGCTCGGGTGTCCCCATAGCAAGCTGCTTGCTGTGAGTGCGCTTTGCAAGAGGGAGGGGCCAGGAGCCAGGAGCACCAGCAAGGGCCTGCACAGAGCAGGAAAGTATAACATGTTTGTTATTTTTAAACAAAAAAAAACAAGACTTTATTATAACTTTAAGGGTCATGAGGCAATTATGGGTTTTGCTAGTTTTAAGAATACTTTCTAATAGACATGTGCACAACCAAAAAAATGTGTTTATTTTCGTTTTCGTTTCATTCGTTTATTATTTTTTTCGTTTTTCGGGTCATTCGTTATGATCGCGATTCGTAAATTCGTTTATTCGTAAATTCGTAATTCGAACATTCGTTCATTCGTACATTCGTTCAGTCGTACATTCGTACATTTTTACATTTGTACATTCGTAAATTCATACATTCGTAAAATCGTACATTTGTAAATTAGAAAATTCGGAAATTTGTAAATTCGAAGTTTGAAAATCCAAAAACCCGAAAATTCAAAAATCTGAAATAGTAACTAACTATTAAATTATAAGTATTGTATTTTCCTTTCAAACTTGACTGTCAGTGAACGTAACAAATACAAATTTAACCGAGTTACGAATTATCCAAAACGAATGCTGCATCTAAACAAATGGAACGGAACAAATTAATAATAAATAATAATAATAAAACGTTGTTATTATTATTATTGTTATTTATTATTATTAATTCATTACGTTCCATTCCGTTTTTTCGGATCATTCATAACTTCAGATAAATTTGTACGTGTTACGTTCACTAACAGCCAAATTTAAAAGGAAATTACAATACCTATAAATTAAAAGTTACTAGTAATTACTAATAGTTAATTTATTATTAGTTAACTATTATTTCAGATTTCCGAATTTTCGAATTTACAAATTTACGAATTCACTAATTTACTAATGTACGAATGCACGAATGTACGAATGTAAATTGCGAATGTACGAATGTTCGAATGCCCGAATTTACGAATGTCCAATTTTATCGAATTTACGAATATTCGGAAAAAATTTGTTAAACAGGTTTTCGTTATTTCGGATATTCCCGAATTAACGAATTTGTCGAAATTCGTTAAAAAACGAATTCGGAACGAAACGAATTGCACATGCCTACTTTCTAAACTGGTTTCCTAGCCAAGTATGCTCATATCAAACATTTATACATACAGGTGTCCGTTTATGAAGCAGTGAAATCTATTCACTGCTTCATTCTCCGGCATTCACAGTGAAGATTTTTCTCCTCTGTGTGCCAGTTTATGAAGCTTTGTAGATCGCTTCACCTTTGGAGGAGTGAAGAGATCTACAAATGCTTTCAACAGTGGAGAAAGGCTCCTGATACTGGAATCTCGTGAGACTTTACGAGATTACAGCACCAGAAATACAGAGATGTCAGTTTATTAAGCAGTGATAAATTATCACCGCTCAATACATGGACAGACGGCGTGAATTACTGTTAATAAAATAATGAGTCCCCCTACATTATATACATATGTATACACACACACATTATATATACATGTATATACACATACATTATATATATATACATATACACATTATATGTATATATGTATATATATGTATACACATAAATATGACAGGGGGACATGCTTACAGTGTTGGGGGGTCTGAACGAGGCATAAGGAAGTTAAAAATCTTCCTCCTTCCCCCTCAGATCCCCCCAGATTTCCTCTTCACTCCCCGATTCACCACCTCTGAGCTGGTGAATCTGGGAGTGTGAATTCTGACTCAGATCACCAGTGAAGCGGTGAGATCACCGCTTCATAAACTGGCCCTTTCTGTGTCATTCAATGAGGATTCTCCGTGTGTAGAGATAATCGGAGGGAGAACAAGTTCAAACATGTTCTCCCCCGATTATCACTGTTTCATAAACTGTTTATGGACTGTGATCAGCGGTGATCCTCGGGATCACCGCTGATCACTGCTTCATAAACGGACACCACAGTGTTGCATAGGGATGCAATTTGTCAAAAACAAATGGCTTGTTGGTGCTCTTCATAAAAAAATACATTTGAATAAAGTAACTCAAATATTCTGAGCTGATCTTTGGGTCAACTGGGGTGACTATTTCTACTAGTTTAGGCTTATTTTTGCAAGTTTATACATACTAATTAGACAGCTTCTTTCCATCTTCATAACAATCTGTTTTACTTTATATGTAGAGCCATCTGTTAAAAACTATTCTTAGCCACATCATTTATCCAGTAAAGGTATAAATTAAATGTAATACTAAAAGTTAACCACTTCAGTCCCAGAGTCTTTTCATCATAGGATAATATTTTTATTTTTCAAAAACATTCAGTTTCAGACCACTATAAATTTTTGCATGTACCATTTATTTTTGAACAACTAGGTTTATACATAGTAGAAAATATGGGTGCAGTAAGCCCTCGTTCACACTGAACGTGGGTTTGAAATCAAACTCGCGCGATTTCAAACCCGCATTTCAGTGTGACTTCAAGGGGTGATTTTGAAAGACATCTGTGTGGGTTCATGCACAGATGTCTATTGTAATCGCCCCCCAAAGTCGCCAAAAGTAGTGCAGGAACTACTTTTGGAAATCAGTGCAGCGCCGCAAAGTGTCATTGGTGGCAATAGGCTGCGATTTGGCATGCGATTTGACATGTCACACCAATGTGAACGGGGGCTTAGTTTCATTAATAGGTTTCAAGCAAACCTTCCATCTTCAGCCCTAGACTAGAGTAAATTGGAGCTTACACAGGGCAGGTGAATGAAGGTAAGGTGCTGGGAGAGAGACATTTAAAGGAGTCCAGCCTGAGCTTGTTTGGCTGGGCTTCTCCTCTGGGTCACAAGAGTGCAATTCGTATTGCACTCCTATGACCTGTTTTCAGCAGAGATCGGTCCTGAAGTCCTCTCTCCGCTGACGTCACTGTCATCAGTTGAGACAGCGCGTCATCCCGAATTCCCTAGTCTGGATCTGCCAGTTGCCTTGATTGATGGCAGTCTCAGTGAGCCTGCCTTTCCCCGCCCCTCCACAGCTCAGCACTCCAATGAGTGTGGAGAAGCAGAGAGGAGAGATGCTGACTGACAGTCAGCAGCTTTCCTCTCAGGGATCTGTGAGAACCAAGCCATCAGCGATGTTCAGTTGCCCGGTTCTCAGTGCAGTGACAGCGGGGGACAGATACAGCATCGATCTGATGCTCCATCCACCGAGGTAAGTGAGAATAAAAAAAAACAAAAAACCTATTCTTCTCTTTTAACCTCCCTGGCGGTTTTCCCGAGTGTTTGGCTCAGGGTTAAATTTCAGTACCATTAGCGTTAACCCCGAGCCACACTTGGGATTGCATTGCAGGATCCTGGTGCAGGTTACTTACCTTGTCCCCAGGATCCTGCGATGTCCCCCCCACTGTGTCTGCGGGCTCTGCCCTCCACCCGATGCCTATGTGTTCTGGGCTCTGTTACCTGCGAGCATTGTGATGCATGGGGGCGGAGCCCAGGAGCAAAGTAAAAAAATAGAAAATTCATAACACATACAGTACACTGTAATCCTACAGATTACATTACTGTATGAAATCATTTCACATCCCTTTTGTCCCTAGTGCTTTGCCCAGTGCCCTGCATGCACTTTTATATTATATATACTATTCTTCCTGCCTTGAAACTTGAGATTGTCCATAGCAACCAAAATATGTCCCTTTACATCAAAAGTGGTTTTAGACCAGCTAGAAAACAGCGATAGTAAATAAGAACACTTGCAGAATTGAGCGATAGTGAATTGTGGGTAAATATATTTTATTATTATTATATTATTATTTTTTATAATTATAGTTATTTATTATATTATAATTTATGATTTTGTTTTTCAAACTTTATCATACCCGGGATATCTACTAGACTCTTGTTTGGACAGATTTAAGTGTATTATTGCTAAGAATTACAGGCCTAGAATATAAAATGCCAAATTCCTATGCAAAAAAATTGTACTGCTTTGAGATGCAAAAATCTGACATAATCATACCGCCAGGGTGGCTATGCAAACTTGCATAGGCAAAGTACAACTTTGCTTATAATGGGGAGGTAAGTGTTATAATGATAAGAAATACAATTTCCAGTAATATTTCCCAGCTCCACTTTTATGAAATGAGTGCAACCTTAGATAGGTATCTCAAAAAAATTCAGCAATATTCTTTGACTACAAGAATGCAATATAAGTGCATTTTTACACAATATAGTGGAGTGGTAAACACAAACGCAAAGTCTGACTTCAAATTTAGTAGAACTACAATGAATATGATCAATAATGCCAAATAAATCCTTTTCTATGTTAGTGGCTCAAGATCTAGAAACATGATGCTTTAGAGATTAGATAAGGACTGCATAGTTACAAGCCAGAAGCTTTGTTAAATGAGCCACTGGCTGTGGTCGCTCACGCCAAGCAATTTAGATTTACACTTTAGTGAACCAGAGGGGATTGACACAGATGATACCTTAAGAGAACAGGGAACTGGATATTAAAATTGCAGGGCAATAAGTTTACTGAGTATACTTTGGAGAGCATATGTACTAGTATTAAAAACATATGGTGCTGCTTTGATGGCAAAAATGTCCAAAGATTCCAATTAATAACATTTGATATGCATGTTATTGCTACACAAGCATTTTTTTTATTCTTATGACCTTGATCTTTCCATTTTATTCTGAAACATGCTACAAAATTAAAAATTAGATAGGAAAAGTGTTTTTCTTATTTAATTTACAAATGTGTTGAGATAAAATCTTGTGCTGTAATCAAGGAGGAATAAAGATAATTTGTTATTGATTAGTTGGCAATGGTATTAGCTGGTGGAACGTCTTACATTTTTCTTCTATAAAAATGTGTTTTAATAACAAAACAGAATTCAGATGTAAAAACATTTGTTTCGCAGAAGCTTTTTCGTATCATTGTAGTAAATTGCAGCTGGTTTTGAAAAAATCTGAAGATTTCATTTTATGTGTATTAAAAGTACTCTTTTGAAATAAAAGTAAAATAAATCTGATGTGTTTTTTGGATGTTTTTCCTGCAATTATATGATAGCAATTTTCAGTCCGAGGCTATGTCCTAGGCAGCACTAGATGCACAAAACACGGACGACTGTGTGAAATGAAGGAAATAGCTTTTAGGATCTTCCTTCATCTCTCTATTTTGTGATTTGGAGGGTTGCATGGACTGACTTGTTTGAAATAGATTTTGCAGCAAAATCAATCATTTTGCAGAAGAAGAAACTCTAAGTTTTGTACATTGAGTTGCTTTTTTGATATTTAGAGAAAATCTTTGGGGTTGGGGGTATTCATGGTAGTTTAGTTTGTCTTTATGTTGTGTTCTTTGCATTTTTAATACTGTTTTATGTATGTGTACGTGATCATTTTTTGTGTACTGGAGTTTCAACTTATATTTTATTTTTCCTCTATGTCTATTTTTTTTTCTCCCTCTTTTTTTGGCACAAGAACAGGTCCTTTCCAGTCGAAAGGGGCTTCTTTATATTTTATTGTTCTTTTTCCTATTTCTTTCTTTTTTTTGGCATAAGAACTGCTCCAGAATAATTAAATCTCAGCAGCCGTTTACAGCCCATTTTACCCCTAATTCCTCTTTATTTTTGACCTTGCCATTGACTCCAATGCACATCACCAAAATAGAAAAACTTCACAAAAATCTCTTAAATTTTGCTGAAGTTTGAGGAAAATTAAAACTCTCAATTTTTACCATCCCTTGTGGTATGTAATATGGAGCTGCAGGGATGCCTGGGAACTCTAAGCACTGAACTGTTTTTTTTTTACTTTGCAGTGGATATTTGTCATTTTTAATACCATATAATTTTATGAAGAAAAGAGTAATGTACAATTGAATCCATAATACAAGAGGCTTTTAAGTAAGGTAAAGACTACAAATAGACAGACAATAGAGGAATTTCCTGGAAATTGAATGGACTGCACTGCATTTAAAACATCATATTTCTTTTCTGTATCTAAATGTCTCCATTTACACAACCATTTAAAATATTTACTAATATAATGTATTATTTTTATTATTTAAAATGTATTTAGTATATTTACAAATATATTTACAATAATGTAGTATATTAAATTACAGTGTTTACGTCAAATAAGCTTGTCACTTTGCAAGGGAAGTTGCACTTTGCAAGGGAATTTTCCCAGACCTTGGTGATCTTATCTATCTGGTGAAACTTCACTTTGCAAAGGATACCTAAACCTATTCATTGCAAATTAAAGAAAAAATAATATTTTTTTCTTGAACATGATGGGTGATGGAAATCAGCAGAGATTTACCTCATTCACTGAGCTCTAGAGAAAATTCCTTTGCAATGAGCAACTTCTCTTAGTGAACAGTCTATTTGTCTTTAGTAGATCAAATCCTGTGGCTCTAGAATTTGACATTCCCAACATACATCGCTCATTCCTCCTGAAAATGCCACCATCATTAGAAGACACAAAGTAGAACTAGGTGAAACAAACAAGGGACTTGCCAACCGCCCACAGTAAATATACATCATTACTTGTTAAATGTTAATGTTAAATGATGTTAAATACCAGTTTTATGGCAGCGGCCAGCTGCAATAACCCCAGTATCATTATTTACTGTGGGCGATTCTCTACAAGATAAAAGTGGTCCCAGCAGAGGATTCAGTGCCCCCTCCAGCCGCTTCCTGGACATTTCCAAGCTTACCCGGAAACAATAGCTAAGCAGGAAGTCGAGTGAGGGCACTTCCGGTTCTCCGGAAGATAGAAAGGATTTTTTTTTTCAGTCAAAATGTCTTTTTTATTTTTTGCTTTTAAACGTAAATGAAAGATCTGCTATCTTTTTGACCCCAGAAGAGGACTTGTCATGCCTATTTCTATTACAATGGATATTTACATTCCTTGTAATAGGAATAAAAGTGATGAAAAAACATAATAAAAAAAGGGACAATGTAGAAATAAAAAATAAAAAGCAAAGTAAATAATACATTTTTTTTTAAAGCATCCTATCCCTCTCTGCTTGCGTGCATAAGCAAACACATATGTAATTTGCGCCACATATGTACACGGTGTTCAAACCATACATGTGAGGTATTGCCGCAATTGTTAGAACGAGAACAATAATTTTAAAGCGTCATCTATGGAGATTTTTAGGTACCGTAGTTTGTCGCCATTCCACGAGCGTGCACAATTTTTAATTTTTGAAGATGTTAGGTATCTATTTATTCAGAATAATATAATCTTTCACATTATACAAAAAATGGGCTAACTTTAGTGTTTTTTTTTTTTTTTTTTATAATTCAAAAAATATATTTAAAAAAATAAAATTGTGTTTGAAAGACCGCTGCGCAAATACAGTTTGACATAAAATACTGCAATGATTGCCATTGTATTCTCTAGCGTCTCTGCCTAAAAAAAATGTATAAATGTATAATGTTTGGGGGTTCTAAGTAATATTGTAGCAAAAAATAGGAATTTAAACTTGTAAACAAAAAAATTCAGAAAAGGCCTGGTTAGCAAGTGGTTAAAGACAGCCTATGCCCTGTAAAAAGTTTATAAGGAATACTCTTGGTATTGAAAAGGTTTTATTTTATGAGACAGGCTGAATAAAACAGTTTTTTAGTGTTCCTTATGCTTCTCGGTTTATAGAAATAGATTAGGGACGAGCCCGAAGTTCGAGTCGAACATAAGTTTGACTCGAATATCAGGTGATCAGCCGTTTGGAGAATACTGAACTTTCTGTGGCGTTCGTGGCAAATTCGAACGCCGCGGAACGCCCCATAATGCACTGTGAGATCGCACTGTGCACCTGACCTGCATGCTTTGGCCAATCACAGTGTACTCTGCTGTGAGAGCCATGATGCAGGGTGCCTTTAGCCAATCATGGCTCAGGGGGCTAAGTCCACACCCAACACTATAGAAGGTTGCTTACACGGTGGCTGTATATAGTGTTATGAATGAGAGAAATTAGCTAGAGGCAGGTTAGTTAGGGGCATGCAGATAGTTTAATATATATATAACGTATATTTAGTGTAGTGTAGACTATATATGAACAGTGCAGGCAGTGTGTATATATATATATATATATATACCATGTAGTATATATATACTCTGCAGTCAGTGTAGAATATATATATATATATATATATATATATATATATATATATATATATATATATATATATATATATATACAGTATACAGTACAGTCAGTGTACAGTATATAAGACAGTGTATTGAAGTGGTTAAGGGGCACCGTATGATAGAATTAAGAAAAAAATGGTATGGGTCCCCCCCCCAGTCCATACCAGGCCTGTTGGGTCTGATATAGATTTTAAGGGGAACTCCACGCCAAACAGTTGGCGTGGGGTCCCCCCCAAAATCCATAACAGACCCTTATTCGAGCAAGCAACCTAGCAGGCCAGGATGGGGGGACAAGCGAGCACCCCCCCTGAACCATACCAGGCCACTTGCCCTCAACATGGGGAGGGTGCTTTGGGGTCCCCTCCAAAGCACCTTGTCCCCATGTTGGTGGGGACAAGGGCCTTGTCCCCTCAACCCTGGCCTGGTGGTTGTGGGGGTCTGTGGGTGGGGGGCTTATCAGAACCTGGAAGCCCCCTTTAACAAGGGGGCCCCCAGATCCTGCACCCCCATGTGAATGGGTAGGGGCACTTTGAAAGAAAAGTGTCAAAAAGTAAAAACCACAATACACAGTTTTTGACAATTCCTTTTTTTAAAAAGTAAAAAAGTGTCCCCTGATGTCCATCCATCTTCAATCACGGCACCAATGGACTGAAAAATAGAACAAAAACCCAAAAATACTCCGCCTACATGGGAGGCTTACCGCTGACTGCTGTCTTTTCATTGTGACAGCTGTAATATGGGCAAGGGTGGGGCCAGATGGTGACATAACCGCGTGACCCTGCCCTTTCTGACATCATGTGCCGTCAGAGAGGGCGGGGTCATCCGATTACGTCAGTGGGTCTGGTATGGATTTTAAGAGAAACTCCATGTCAATTTTTTTAAAAAAAACTTAAAATCCTTGCTCCTGAAAAAAATGGCTGTTTTAAAAAGGTTTTTTTGCATTGATACATGTCCCCTGGGGCAGTACCCAGGTCCCTAAACACTTTTTATGCCAATAAATTGCATATAAGCCTTTAAAATGAACACAAATGTGAAAATGAAGCCAATGATTTTTCACATTCATGTCCCATAGACTTTAACAGTGTCCACATGTTCGCACAAATTTTTTGCCTGTTCGCATGTTCTGGTGTGAACCGAACCAGCGGGTGTTCAGCTCATCCCTAAAATAGATGTATGACTACTGTATTGTATTAGAAAGTAGAAAAATCTGCTATGTCAACATTCTTGTTCACATGCTACTAAAGCAGTTGTTGCAATGCTAACAGTTATATTGTATACCCGTATATAAACTAAAAGATTGATACCTGTGTCCTGTACACTTGTTTATGAGACAAGCTGGCCATACATGGTCAAACGCTTAAACGAATATAAAAAACATTTTTAATCAATGAGAACCACGGCAACTTACCTAAAGATGTACCCATTTAAATTACTTTCAAGCAGTTGTAATAATTTTCTCCTTGTAGGGGGGTGGGGGGCAGTATAGCAAGGAAAGGGTGCTATGTATACTTGAGAAACTGTGGTAATCAAAAAACAGTGTGACTACAGCTTTTCAAGTAAACACTACATTTCTTTTTTTTTTCTTTTTTTTGTTTTGTTGTTTGTTGTTTTTTTTGAGCTGGAGCTTTGTCTCTGCTAGAAAAGAGAGACTCGTGTGTACCTAGGATTTTTATTTTTTTTCTCCAAGAATTTTATTAGAATTTTTTTAAAGTTTTCCAAGTTTACAAAGAGAGTGTCAGCATGACGAATATATCAAAATACATTAAGGTGTAACACATGGAAAATAATCAACAATATCATAAAAGTTAAACATTGTCGTATCATAAAATTCCAGGTGGCAAAGTGGGGCCAAGAAGGCATTTTCTAAATGATACACTGAGTTCACTTTAAACATTGCAGTACATATATCTTTCCCAAACCGTATTTAATATGTAACTTGGTTGGAACTCTAATAACAGATAGTCACAGAAAAGTTTCTTTTTTTCTAAAGAGATTTTGTAATCTATCTGATTATGGGACGGAGGGACGCCTTGCTGTTGTTGTCTTTAGTAGTTAGCATGTTTAAGGGATTTGTCTGGTGCCAGGCACTGGCCTAGGTGTGGATTATGGTATGACAGCACGTAGAGAGTCTTGAAATTCAAGCCAGGACGCCCACATGCAGGTGAGTTTGGATTTATTTTTTAAGTGTTATGTATTGTTGCTGTGGACAAAATGCCTTTTTTTAAAGCTGCTAATGATGATTTTGTTTTTTTGATGCTACATTTTATTTTTTCTGTAATAATTTCACCACTGTTTTTTTATGAACAGGTCTAGAAAACAAGACCTGGGAATGTTCGATTTACTGCACCAAAAGAATAATGTGCAATATTTACTATTTCTCTAAAAAGAGAAAAAAAAAAACAATTTAACCACTTGCCTACAGGGCACTTTCACCCCCTTCCTGCCAAGGCCATTTATGCAATGCTGTACCCAAATAAATTTTTTATCATTTTTTCCCCACAAATAGAGCTTTCCTTTGGTGGTATTTAAACACCTCTGGGTTTTTTTATTTTTTGCTAAAAAAAAAAGAAAACCCAATTTTAAAAAACTAAAAAGGATTTTCTTAGTTCCTGTCAGAAAATGTTGTAAATAAGTAATGTTTCTCCTTCACTAATGGGTACTGATGAGGTGGCACTGAAGGGCACTGATGAGATGGCACTGATGAGGAGTCACTAATATGCAGTACTGATAAGCGGCACTGATAGGTGGCAGTGATGGGCACTAATAGGTGGCATTGATGGGCACTAATAGGTGGAACTGATAGGCGGCACCTATGGGCAATGATAGGTGGCATGGATAGGTGGCACTGATGGGCACTGAGGAGCAGGCACAGAAATGCAGCACTGATTTGCATCACTGATGAGCACAGAATGGCCTCACTGATGGGCATAAATTGGCATTACTGAAATACACAGATTGGTGTCACTGACGGGCACAAACTGGCATCACTTCTGGGCACTGTTGGGGCTGCACTGTTGGGGCTGCACTGCTAATCAGATCATTGATAATCAGTGCCCTGATTATCTGTACAGGTCTCCCTCATGAGGAGATGCCACTGATCGGCTCTCCTCTCCTCAAACTGGTGAGGAGAGTCGATTACGGGCACTTCCTTGTTTACATGTGATCGGCTGTGATTGAACATAGCACACCGGTGATCGCGGTGAGACTGGGCGACATCATATGACATCGGCCCAGAACAAGAGGGGATCCCACAAGGCCGTCATTTGTCTATACGGCGGGCGGGAGGCGGTTAAAGCTGAACTCTACCCTTACCTTCAGTCTTGCACAATTCTGGAGGCTCATTTCCTGTACTGAATTCTTATTTTATATTCTGATTTTACAGATTTTACTGATTTGCACACTTAGCTTCCTATAGTGTAAAATTAAAAGCTTCTAAAACTCACAAGGAGCCGGCCTCATTTTCTGGCTAGAGGACATCCAGCATCATCTTCACCTTATATTCTCTGGATTTAAACCATGGGGGTTCAGCATCGCATATGCATATTACTTTCATGCAAAAGCAGCCTGACTAGGAATGTCAACTCCTTAAGACTGACATCCACCAAATAAGGCATCAAGAGCCAATACATTGTTTGCATTAGGGATGAGGGCTCTTGGGAGGAGTACTGAGGCAGGGTGCTGTGATGTCTTGAAGAAGCTATATATATTACCCTGTCAGCCATTTCTATCAGTCTTGCATAGAGAAGCTCAAAGATATCACTGGGTCTGAAATCAGGTATATAATGAAAACAGGAATGTTTTATTTCAATATTACATTAGCATGTTGATGAGGAACCAGAGAAGGCAGAATATGAGCAGAATAAACTTCATCTTAAAATAAATTGTTACTGGATAGGTTGTGTCACATTGCTGCGACAGCACGCTGTGGTCCATATAAGCTATGATTGTCGGTTTGGGGAGAATGCAAATTGACGCATGTTAGATCTGATTTTGGCACATTGCCTTTTAAATAAATGCTGAAGCACGTACAGTATACTTTATTTGGTGCATAGTAGAAGGTTAGGAAATGCAGTGCAGTTTTTGAAACATTAATAATTTGAAAGAAACTCTTATTAATTGGCATATTACAACATTGCAACTCTTGCATACAATGCATGTCTCCACTGTAAGAATAATTCTTACAAATGTTATATGAATTTGTATCTATTTACTTTATTTATACCACTCATTTGTTCTTTTAATGCCACCCAATTTGTTAACCATGAAAAAAAATCACTGACATGCATGCCTAAATTAACAATTGCACCTAAAAAACACTCCAGCACTCATATAAAGCATGATTTGGACTGTCTTGTGCTATCATAGTCTTTGCATACTACTGCATACTTCAATTGTGCTAAAAATTGAAGAACTGATTTTCTGAACCTTTATTAATTTGGCGCAGATCATGGAACTTTTGTGCGACATGTTACACATTGGGATTTTTTAATGTAGCACCCTGTAGTTTAGGCAGGGAGCTCTTTACAAATTTACTTGCCAGGAGTAGTTATCCTGGTTAATTGATAGAGATCTATTGATTTCTCCCTAAGTTTGACCTTGTTGTACTTTTCTCTTCTACCACTAGATGGCCGGGCACTTGGTGGTATTAGATATGAGAAGGGCAAGCCAAGGTCAGGTTATGGGTGTATAGGGTATCTCAGGCAATGGGCAGGGGTCTGCTGGGAGAACCTATATATTCGGGTGGAGTCAGGCGATCTATGTTCTCTGCCACCTAGACGGCTGTCTGGGTGGATGTGTGTCATACGCCCTGGGCTGCTAGGCCAGAGTTTGGGCCTATCCCGGGGGGCATCTGGCTGCCAGAATGTGTGAGGGCCTATCCAGAAGTAAGAGGGCAGCGCAGGGTTGAGACTGCGGCTTGCAGTCCAACCAGAAGTGATGGTTCTGCCGATGGAACCTGTCGTGGTCGGAGGTAGAAGGGAAGCTGTTGCCACTAAGGGACCAGCCACCTTTATCAGGGATCACTGTGTGTAATTGAAGCAAGTACCGGAGCTGCATTCTCACCGAACGGGCACGGTGGAGAATCAGGAAACTTTAGGCGGTGATCAAGTCAGGGACCCAACCAGCAGAGGTGACGCTTGCAGAGCAGCCTTGTGAGTCAAGCCAGGGACCAAGCCAGTCAGCAGGGGTGAAGCTTGAGGAGTATCTGGAGTGCCAAGCTAAGGACGCAGAGAAGCGTGGGTGATGCTTGTGAGGATACCATCGTAAACCTTGGAGGAGCTCCAGGGATTCAGAGTCAGTGAATCAGAGGGTCCAGTGAGAGACCAGGGGCTCAAGGGGCTGAAGAACTATAAGTGGAAGTTGTAGTGAAGCTGAGAGGAACTGCAATCCTACATGTGCAGATGTGGTGCCTTGCTGGGGCCTGTCCTCTTATTGAAGTCTTGGAGTCTGCCATTTGAAATTGCACCTGCTTAACCACTTCAATACCAGGCACTTATACACCTTCCTGCCCAAGCCAATTTTCACCTTTCAGCGTTGTTGCAATTTGAATGACAATTGCACGGTCATGCTACACTGTACCCAAACAAATTTTTTATCATTTTGTTCCCACAAATAGAGCTTTCTTTTGATGGTATTTGATCACCTCTGCGATTTTTATTTTTTGCACAACAAATAAAAAAAGACCAGAAATTTTGGAAAAAAAAGTTTTTCTTTTTTTTTGTTAAATTTTTTTGTAAATAAGTACGTTTTCTTCTTCAATGATGGGCACTGATATGGCTGCACTGATGGGTAGACATGTGCGATTAGTTTCGTACGAATCGAAAATTCGTACGAATTTCCGTAAATTCGTACATTCGGGAGGATCCGAAATACGAATTGCTATGCTTCCGAATTTTGTATGAAATATGAAATTTCGTTTACGAATTTCATATCCAAATTCCTAACGAACATTCGTAATTGTTACGAAGATTTAACAAACCTAAAAGTTAAAAACCCAGGAAGTCAGCACAGCACAGGGATGGTGGGAGCCCCTCATAATGATAAATTCATCAAAACGAACATTCGTAATTGTTACGAAAAGTTAACGGACCTAAAAGTTAAAAACCCAGTAAGTCAGCACAGCACAGGGGCTCTTTACCGAGATCGATGTAGCGGTATTTCAGACTGACATAACGCACCACCGATCGCCACGATGCGTGCCCCCACGGGCGCGCTATGGCTGTTATCCTGCAGGGCGTCATATGACACCCAGTCAGGGTAACTGAACCACCGCCTGGCTGTCATTCTGCTATAGGCCGGGCGGGAAGTGGTTAAGGGTGTCCTGGCCCTAACCCTCTTTCCCTCATAAAAGAAAGACTGTAAAATAAAAAAAATCTCTTTTGCATTGAAGAAGTGTCTGGCGCCCAATAACTTACACCTTGCACCTCACAACCCACTATTTACAGAAGGATGTCAGCTATCTTTGGCCTTAGAGGTCCTCATTAGACTGGAAGAGGCTAAAGACTTTGCTACATTAACATTTGATGCTCTAGTAACAGATTACTTTTCAGACCCTTCAACTTGAAAAAATGTTTGATACATTCCATAAATCAGTTTTCTGCATGAGATAAAATCTTGTGCTATAATCTAGGAGGAATGAAGATACTGTACCATCAATAATTTAACTACTTGCCGGTCGCCCACAGTAGTTTTACTGCAGACGGGCGGCACAGACTGGACAGACAAGGTACCTGTACTTTGCCGCCTGTCTTCCAGGTTCGGGGCGCGTATGCGTACGCCCCCTCCCGACACGTGCTTTGGACACAGCACGAGTTTGGCAGCAGATTTTAGCCAATGATTTTGTATGAAATCAGCTGTGTCCAATCACGCACAGTGTGCATAGGAACAGTATCCTGGCTGTTTCTTCTCCCTGAAAAGCAGGGAGAAAAAAACACTCAGATCAGAAAGTAAAAGCTGAACACATTACACACATTACACACATTACACATTGTTAGACAAACAGTTTACCCCTTGATTGCCCCTAGTTCCAGTATATATACCATAGTTTGTAGATGCTATAACTTTTTTACAAAAACCAATTATTAAACACTTTTTTTTTTTACCAAAAGACATGTAGCAGAATACATTTTTGCTAAAATGTATGAAGAAATTCGATTTTGTATTGTATTTGTATTTTTTTTTTTTAATTGGATATGTTTTATAACAGAAAGTAGAAAATTACAACCTCACAATACCCTGCATTTGGAAAAAATATAGATAAAGGTAATAATAATAATAATAATACCATGTAATCACTTTAAGATTGCTGCCACCATAAAATATTCAAAATAAATTTAAATAAAAAGGGAATATTCAAAATAAATTTAAATAATAATAAATAAAAAAAAATCAAAATAATCAATTTTTTTAGATAATAATAATAATAATACTGTGTAATCACTTTAAGATTGTTGCCACCTTTGGGCATTTTATGCACTTTTACATTTATGATATGTTGAATTTGGCTGCACTCATAGAGAGTACAGTAATTGGTGTTATTCTTTTTTATTTAAATTTAGAAAGAAGAAAATATTGTTTTTTGGGGTTTTTTTCCAAATATTTTCCATTTATATAATAACAAATACAAGAACGCAGTGGTGATCAAATAGTACCAAAAGAAAGCTTTATTTGTGTAAAAAAATTATATAAATTCATTTGTGTATAGTATTGCATGACCGTGCAATTGCCAGTTAAAGTAGCACAGTACTGAATAGCAAAAAAATGCCCTGGTCTGCCCCAACTCATACATATTGATCAAGTTGGTTTTATTCCCGGCAGACAAACCTCAGACGGGACTCTGTGCTTCATAGATATCATACAATGGGTGGAGCACACCCGAACGCCTTCTCTGCTCCTCTCTTTGGATGCAGAGAAGGCGTTTGATAGAGTGCAATGGACTTACTTAGAAGCTGTCCTATGCAAATTTGGTCTATCAGGAATGTTTCTGAATGCCATTCCTAGCCTATACTCATCTCCAAGTGCGAATGTATGGACATCAGGTGTTGTCTCTAGCCCCTTTAACATCACGAATGGCACAAGACAGGGGTGCCCACTATCCCCATTAATCTTTGCCATGATTATGGAACCCCTGGCTCAAAAGATCCGCTCTGCACCCTTGGTCACAGGCATAAATATAGGCACCACGGAACATAAAATTGGCCTATATGCGGATGATGTCATAATTGCCCTCACAAATCCAAAACGCACTCTCCCTGAAATAAAACATATCCCCGACCAAGTCAGTACCATATCTTTATACAAAATAAATCATAGTAAGTCATTTATGCTAGCACTAAGCTTAGATAAGCACGCTGTACAATACATTACGCAACATTCTCCATTCTCATGGTCCCATGAGTCCACCATATCACACCTAGGAATCCTCCTGACCACACCTAGTAAAAATTTCCTACGCTCCAACTTAGCAGACCTCGTGGAAAAACTTCAACATATATCTAAAGAACTACACCAACCTTTTGTGTCTTGGGCGGGTAGAATTGCCCTAGCCAAAATGTTTATTTTTTATACATTTTTCGGACACTACCTATTCCATTCCTGCCTGTGCACATAAGGACTCTCCAAGCTCTTATTAATACCTTTATATGGCAACAGAAACACCACAGGATAAAAAAGCCAATCTGATGACCCCATCAGGTATGGGAGGAATGGGGGCCCCTAACATACGCTTATATTACAGAGCAGTTCTGCTGGATCAACTTAAAAGCTGGTGAACAACATCCACTCAATCCAATTGGAAACAGATAGAATCAGTGGTACTAACCAAAGACCCAAAATTGTTCCTTGGTGCCTTACTCTTAGATCCTTCACCTAGACATCTCCCATTGGACACAGTAACAGCCTCCTTAAGAGTATGGTCAGCTATCCATCAAATGTTGAAGGGCCTACCCCATGCGATCCTGTCACATTTGCCAATTAACACTATTTCGCTCATCACCCCAGATATACAACTACAGCCATGGATGGATGCGGGTATCTCCAGTTGCAATAAAAAGTATGTGAACCCTTTTGTAATGATATGGATTTCTGCACAAATTGGTCATAAAATGTGATCTGATCTTCATCTAAGTCACAACAATAGACAATCACAGTCTGCTTAAACTAATAACACACAAAGAATTAAATGTTACCATGTTTTTATTGAACACACCATGTAAACATTTACAGTGCAGGTGGAAAAAGTATGTGAACCCCTAGACTAATGCGATCTCCAAGAGCTAATTGGAGTGAGGTGTCAGACAACTGGAGTCCAATCAATGAGATAAGATTGGAGGTGTTGGTTACAGCTGCCCTGCCCTATAAAAAACACACACCAGTTCTGGGTTTGCTTTTCACAAGAAGCATTGTCTGATGTGAATGATGCCTCGCACAAAAGAGCTCTCAGAAGACCTACGATTAAGAATTGTTGACTTGCATAAAGCTGGAAAGGGTTATAAAAGTATCTCCAAAAGCCTAGCTGTTCATCAGACCACGGTAAGACAAATTGTCTATAAATGGAGAGAGTTCAGCACTGCTGCTACTCTGCCTAGGAGTGGGCGTCCTGTACAGATGACTGCAAGAGCACAGCGCAGGCTGCTCAATGAGGTGAAGAAGAAGCCTAGAGTGTCAGCTAAAGACTTATAAAAGTCTCTGGCATATGCTAACATCCCTGTTAGCGAATCTACAATACGTAAAACACTAAACAAGAATGGATTTCATTGGAGGATACCACAGAGGAAGCCACTGCTGTCCAAAAAAAACATTGCTGCACATTTACAGTTTGCACAAGAGCACCTGGATGTTCCACAGCAGTACTGGCAAAATATTCCTGACCTCAACCCGATTGAGATGCTGTGGCATGACCTCAAGAAAGCGATTCACACCAGACATCCCAAGAATATTGCTGAACTGAAACAGTTCTGTAAAGAGGAATGGACAAGAATTACTCCTGACCGTTGTGCACGTCTGAAACTACAGGAAACGTTTGGTTGAAGTTATTGCTGCCAAATTAGGTTCAACCAGTTATTAAATCCAAGGGTTTACATACTTTTTCCACCTGCACTGTGAATGTTTACATGGTGTGTTCAATAAAAACATGGTAACATTTAATTCTTTGTGTGTTATTAGTTTAAGCAGACTGTGATTGTTTATTGTTGTGACTTAGATGAAGATCAGATCACATTTTATGACCAATTTGTGCAGAAATACATATCATTACAAAAGGGTTCACATACTTTTTATTGCAACTGTACACTGTAGGAAACCTCTTTGACTCAGCTGGCTTACTGTCCTTTGCAGGTCTCCAAGTCACATATGGCCTTTCTACAAAAACGTTCTATGTATACCTCAGGATTAGATCTCTGCTTACAAAAACCCATTGGAACTTCCGGTTCCGGCGCCACATGAGGAGGAGGTAGATAGCTCCAGCTCCAGCAGCGCTCCTCACAAATCTGCTTTCTAAGCCTGCTATCGCTCTGAGGAGACTCCCCCTCGCATTGCTGATTCACAGCGGGCTCCCATGGATCGCTTTGTGGAGCGATTGTACGCCCGGGCGGTGTCATCCACGATATCCCCCGGAGGAGAGACAGCAGCAGACAAAGCCAAGATGGCGGCCACCCCAGGCATGACGGAGCAGGCACTCGCGCAGCCACAGCCCCCATCAGCTCCAGACATGTCAGGTATGGACCCTGCCTCCCCTGCTGGAATTGCACAGGCAGTAGTTACACTGCTGGGCCCTACTCTTACAGCTACTGTGGATGCTGCAGTTCATAGAGGGCTTGAGCAGCTTCACATTGATTTACAAGCACAGGCACAGAGAATCACACAGGTGGAGGAGAGGATATCCTCCCTGGAAGATGAACTCACAGCTTCATCTGCAGCAGTGGCACGTATCACAGCTACTAACAGGGACATCTGGGACAAACTCGACGATTTGGAAAATCGTTCGAGGAGAAACAATTTACGTATCATTGGTTTGCCAGAATCGGTATCCACAGCACAGCTAACAAATATATGCGCAAAAATCATCCCCGAACAACTGGGCCTTCGCATACCCTGCACTATTGAACGCGCGCACTGCATAGGTCAATTCTCTGAAACCCGCGCCAAACCTCGCCACGTTATTGTAAAGTACCTCAACTACACGGACAAGAATGCTATAATGCAAAAATTTCGCCGTTCGCGTTCTTTACTGGTCGATGGTGCAAAACTCCTACTTTTCGCAGATTATTCCATGGAGGTGATGAAACAACGTAAAGCGTTTTCACCGATCGGCTCAACCCTACATCACAACCAAATCCGGTTCTCCTTAGCATACCCAGCTATTCTACGCATCCAAAAACATGAAGGAGAACACCTCACATTAAACACACCTGAGGAGGCGGAACATTATGTCGCCACTCGAGGCACTGAGATGGAACACAGCAACACTGAAGAGGATTCACCATTGCCATCGTCATTGGCATCAAAGGCACCACCCAAACACCAACGCAGCCCCAACAAACCTCCATATAAACACAGTCGTTTCACCAACCAGGAGGACCGCTCTGAAAATCGCTGAAGGACCCCAGGAACTTTATCTCGCCAATCGTGCTTCCACGGATGGGTAATATTACCCCCCCATTATCTCTAACCTGTTATCTTTTTGTCTCATTTGTTATTCTGATTATTTGTAATGTCATCCACTGTTGTTGCTACGTGCTAGCTCAAGGTTCTGTTCTGCTGCTCCCCAGCCTGTGTTACAACCCCCCAGTGACCACATTATGCTTGCCTAAGGGGTCACCCTAGGGACTCATGCAATCTCCACAGCTACCGGCTCTTCACTGGGCAGACCCTTTGACTGAGCCCTCTCTCATCTGAGTCTACCTCATGGCACAGATGCAAGTAGCCCTTTCCCTGACCCTCCTTCCTTTGCCTAGCCCTCTCTACCAACTCCTACCTATCCCCCTCCCTCCCCCCCCCTCCCCTCTTCCCCATCCTTTCCTACCTCCCTCCACTCCTCTTAGCTAACATCTTGCCCATATGTGAGGAGCTAGCGGACCGCTGAGAGTTGTCATGGTTAGTTGAACCCCATGTGGAAAAAAGTGAAGTACACTGTTTGTAGTTTGTTTCTCTTTAACCGAAACTTTATCTTGTTACAGCTCAATTCTTATTGCTTAAAAGTTATGCATTTCATGTTTGCCTTTTTAGTACCTATCCTTTTATGTGACCTACAACACTCGGGTGATTCCTGTATGGTTGATGCTGTACATATCAGGAGGCTTCTTGACAAGCCTCTCACACAATACAACTACTATCTCCAGTCATGTCTTCCTCAACCGATGGGAGTCACCTGAAGTTTATTTCATGGAACGTTAAAGGGCTCCGATCCCCAAATAAACGTATGTCCATTCTTAGACACTTGCGACGCCTCCAGGCAGATGTGGCTCTACTACAGGAGACACACCTCTCCGCAGACGATTTAGCACGCCTTCAAAAAATGTGGGTAGGCTCTGTATATGGGTCTCCTGCAGTAGGCCGTAAAGCAGGTGTAGCTATTTTAGTACACAAAAACCTACGACACTCTATCAGAGAGGTTAGGGCTGACTCCCTAGGCCGCAAACTGACTTTACATATGACCATAGGCGACAAAGCAGTGGCTGTCACCAATATATATGCTCCCAACTCTCCAGACACTTCCTTTTTCCAGGACATGGTTCAGTGGGTTCTCACTGCCCCCGAGGTGCTGCATTTAGTGGGCGGGGACTTTAATTCGGTCATGTCTACACTTGCAGATCGCACATGTCGCCCTACGCAAAAGTCACATACCGCTTCCTCTCATACACCAGACTCTACCCCCTTAGCACATTCCATTGACTCTATGCATTTTGTCGACATTTGGCGCCTAATGCATCCAACGGATCGAGAGTATACCTTTTTTTCGCCCCCAGATAATACCTTTTCTCGTATAGACTACTTCTTTGCCTCCCCAGCCTTACTCTCTGTAATCAATGCCCCAGACATTAATGACGCTAGAATTTCAGACCACAGCCCTATCGCAGTCCACATGACTCAGACCACATCCTCAACTCCTTCCCCTACCTGGCGTTTCCCTTCATACTTGGCGGATAGTGAAGACTTCCGACACGTATTGTATCAAACATGGGAAGAATATACCTCCACAAATGGAGCACATATTTCTGACCCAAACCTCTTCTGGGAAGCAGGCAAAGCCTTCCTACGGGGTAAAATCATTTCCTACACCGTCCAATTTAAAAAGCACACCCGACAACAATATATGCAAACAAGTGAAGCTTTACGCTTGGCCCATGAGAAGCTCACACTAAATCGCACCTTAGCTAATATACAGGAATGGAGGCAAGCCAAATGCGCCTTTGATCTTTGGGCAGAACATCACGAAGCCGCTAAAACTTCGTACTCTACTCTTCACTTTCACAAGTTTGGCAACAAAGCAGGCAGATTGCTGGCCAGATTATGTTCAGGACCAAGACCTCCTACACATATCTCTACCTTGAGAAATGCTTCTGGCTCGCTGGCTGCCTCACCTGCTGAAGTCAGCAAACTACTTGCAGAATATTATACTGAATTATACCGAGCAGACCCAGCGGATCAACTTGCTGCGGAAGCTCTGCTAGACAAGATACGTCTGCCCAGACTTCATACGACGTACGATAAAATCTATGGCTTCTGCTAAAGCTCCAGACCCCGACGGGTACACTGCGGAATTCTTCAAATTAACGACTGATTTTATTCCCGACACCCTGAAACATGTGTATACAGCCATGTGGGATAGAGGTCCATACCTCCCCACAGGGACGCAGGCCCATATCAAATTGATTTCCAAGAAAGGGAAAGATTCCCTACTCCCAGGCTCCTATCGTCCAATTTCGTTAATTAACGTTGATGTAAAAATCCTGTCTAAAATAGTAGCATCACGCTTAGCCCTCTTGCTTCCGTCCCTCCTACACCCAGCCCAATCTGGTTTTGTCTCAGGACGATCAGCTACACTAAACATTCGCAAGGTCTTAATGGCTCTAGAATATGCTAAAACCCACCCTGATCAAGACGTCGCTATCATGTCCCTAGACGCGGAAAAAGCCTTTGACAACATTGGTTTCTCATGGCTTTTCACAGTAATGGAAAAATGTGGCTTTTCGGGTCAAATCATGCGATTCCTCTCTCAAATGTATGCCTCACCGATGGCACATCTTGTCACCCCGGATTTTATTTCAGACACTATCCCCTTAGTGAAGGGAACGCGACAGGGCTGCCCACTATCCCCGTTGTTGTTCAACATTGCGCTTGAACCTCTATCTAGAATCCTCAACTCAGCTGAAGGGGTTAGTGGCATCACTTTGGGAAACCAAACACTCCGGTCTGCATTATTTGCGGATGACATTTTATTGTTTTCTACAGACCCCATATCAGACTTTGACAGACTTAAACAACTCTTTGCAGCCTTTCGACTCTGCTCTGGCTTTCGTATAAACTTTGATAAGAGTGAAATCTTAGCACTACACCCACGCCTATCTACTAAATGGAAGCATTTATCCCCGCTGTCCATTGCATCTCAACATATTACATACTTAGGTATTCATATAGGACGGGATCCATCCTCTTTATATCGACTTAATTACCCCCCCTTGATTGCCAAAATTGTTAAGGAATTGGAGGCTTGGGGGGCCCTTCCCCTCTCGCTTTTTGGGAAATGCCACCTTTTTAAAATGGTTTCATTTGCACGCCTGCTCTACCCCATGCAGACCATACCTCTTTTACTGAGACATTCAGATGTACAAAAAATCCAGAAGGCATTAACAGCTTTCTTATGGTCTAGCAAAAAACCACGCGTTGCGCTTCAAAAACTATGTCTCCCGAAGGGCGTGGGCTCCCCAACATTCGTTTTTATAACCTAGCATGTTTACTTAGACAGGGCCTAGATTGGTTAAAAGGAGGATCCAAATACTCCAACTATGCATTAGAAGATTCTATGGCTTCCCCATACGATCTATCAGGCATCCTCCACTCTAATCCTAACAACCTGCCACATCACCTCAAAACTAGTGTACTTTTCAGAGATACTGTCATCACCTGAAGGGAGATCAGAAAACTACTTGGACTGCCTTCTAGCATTTCTAGACATCTAAGAATACAAGGCAACCCTATGTTCATACCTTCCACTCTATATAAAGCTTTCACTCAATGGCAATCCAGGGGCCTCACGAAGATAACCTCGATATATCAAGACAAACCAGGTAAATTCAAACCCTATCACACTTTGATGTGGGAATTCTCCCTGCCACCAACTCACAGTTTCTTCTATCACCAACTCACTGATTACTTGAGATCCTGCTGTGGTCCTGAATCTGATCCTTTTAAACCGTCCTTCATCGATAACATACTTCAGAGCAAAGACTACTCTATCTCCAACATTTATTCTCACCTCATTCAACACCAATCGCGGAAGTACTGCCTTACACCTTTCCAAAAATGGTCCCACATACTGGGGACGAAGAGTTACCAGACAAAATCCTTGAGGGATATAAGCTTGTCCAAAAACTCACAACATCTGAAACTTGGCGTGAGACTCAATGTAAAATTATCCACAGAGCATACTTCCCATTTCGTTTCAACAAAGCAGACCCGTCTCAAGCGCTATGTCCATGGTGCTCATTGCCCCGTCCCACACTGCTCCACAGGCTTTGGGAATGCTCTGCTGTTACCAGTTACTGGAATGCTGTGATAGCCTATATTAACAAAATCAGCCATATTCGTTTAAACAGTGACTGCCTACTATGCCTGTTCAGCATTCCACCTCCAGCCTCCTCCTCGTCTGCAATAGACCTACAAAACATACCACACTGGGCTCATATATGTCTTCTTGTAGCCCGCAGGACTATCATGTCTCACTGGATTACGGCAACACTGCCTAGTCTACCCGCGGTTATAAAAGCTATGACGTCATTATTTTATTTGGAAAGATTGGACATCATCACATCAAATTTCCGCTCTACTCCACGTTTTTTCAAGCGATGGAGAAGGTTTTCGGAAGCCACATTCACTTAACAGACCATCCAAGACATAATGCATCCATTTCGTTTTACGGCATGGTACCTGAAGAGTGATATTACTAACACACTTGGCAAACTTAAAATATCTTCAGCTTCTGACCCTTCTTCGTTTCAGCCACCATAAGCTGTCTACAATCTTATAAGGCTCTTTGACATCCACCAACTTCATTTATCTCACCCTGGGATTATTCTCACCCAAATTAATTGTTTCAACCAGTTCATAATGTAGGTTATCTAGTTAGACATGTACATAAGTCGCCTCCATTCCTTAAAGGTACAAAGGTATAAGTTAAACCCCTTCTGGCAATTTCTTGCCAAATGACCGTGACAAGATGGTAAATGTGAATTGCTAACCCCCCCCTCCCTTCCCCCTCCCTTCCCTCTCTCCTGTGTTCCCTCTACCTGTGTATAGGTATAACACGAATTTTGTACCAAGAATAGCTGTATATTCATGCCTTACAATCGTTTTGTACAATGTTTTCTATGACTATATTTTGAAAAAAATCAATAAATATTTTTCAAAAAAAAAAAACCCATTGGATTACACAAGACAACATCCTGTACCTCCTGCTAAAATTGTACGATTCTTCCAACAAACTACTGAAAGGTATCTCATACATCTATGACCTCCTTGCACAGTCATCCGATGACTGCATCCGGAAACAAATATCATTCTGGTCAACGCACATAACCTCAGTCCCTTCACTGGACCAATGATACAAAGCATTATCGCTTCCCTCAAGATTCTCAATCTCTACAATGACTGGGAACGATGGCTCATGGACTCCAGAAGCATAACTCTGGACTGACTCTCCTGACTTTAAATCCCTAAAACACCTCTTACTTCCCTATCTGATATACTGCTGGTAATACACATCAATCAATATTATGCACCTAGTAACACTGCTTGATAGAATAGATCTACATATGTGTTTACCAGTTGGTACTAAGTATTACAGTACCTGACCGCGAGATTGTGTTTCCAGCGCGATACCATCGCGCTGGTTCTCGGCGACAGGGTACTGTGAATGTCGCGCTGGCTCGCTCATCGGGAAAGGAAAACTTTGTTTTCCTTCCGCGATGAGTGACAGGCAGCGCTGACAGCTGTCTGGTATGAATCCTGAGGCGGGAACACCGCGCCAAATTTTAAATGAAAAAACCGGCGTGGGTTCCCCCCTCGGAGGCATACCAGGCCCTTAGGTCTGGCATGGATTGTAAGGGGAACCCCCTATGCCGAAAAATCGGCGTGGGGGTCCCCCCCAAATCCATACCAGACCCTTATCCGAGCATGCAGCCCGGCCGGCCAGGAAAGGGGGTGGGGACGAGCGAGCGCCCCCTCCCCTCCTGAGCCGTACCAGGCCGCATGCCCTCAACATGGGGGGGTGGGTGCCTTGGGGGAGGGGGGCGCCCTGCGGGCCCCCCCACCCCAAAGCACCTTGTCCCCATGTTGATGAGGACAAGGGCCTCTTCCCGACAACCCTGGCCGTTGGTTGTCGGGGTCTGCGGGCGGGGGGCTTATCGGAATCCGGGAGCCCCCCTTAATAAGGGGGCCCCCAGATCCCGGCCCCCCACCCTGTGTGAATGAGTTTGGGGTACATGGTACCCCTACCCATTCACCTAGGGAAAAGTGCCAATGTAAAAAAAAACACACTACACAGGTTTTAAGAATAATTTATTAGTCAGCTCCGGGGGTCTTCTTCCGACTTCTCCCGGTGTTCGGCCTCTTCTCCCGGTGTTCGGCCTCTTCTCCCGGGCCCCACCGCTATCTTCTTCCAGCTCTATTGCCAGCGAGGGGCCCGGTCTGCTGCCGCTGTCTTGTCGCCGCTGTCTTGTCGCCGCTGTCTCGCCGCCGCTGTCTTGCCGCTTCTTCTCTTCTTTTCTTCTTCCCCGATGTTGACACGACGCTCTCTCCGACTCGAATGCTGTGTGCGAGCTGCGGAGCCATTTATATAGGCGGTAACCCCGCCCCCTTACGACGTCATGGTCCCAGCATGCGCAGGGACTCTGGCGTCATAAGGGGGCGTGACCCCAGAGTCCCTGCGCATGCTGGGACCATGACGTCGTAAGGGGGCGGGGTTACCGCCTATATAAATGGCTCCGCAGCTCGCACACAGCATTCGAGTCGGAGAGAGCGTCGTGTCAACATCGGGGAAGAAGAAAAGAAGAGAAGAAGCGGCAAGACAGCGGCGGCGAGACAGCGGCGGCGAGACAGCGGCGACAAGACAGCGGCGACAAGACAGCGGCAGCAGACCGGGCCCCTCGCTGGCAATAGAGCTGGAAGAAGATAGCGGTGGGGCCCGGGAGAAGAGGCCGAACACCGGGAGAAGAGGCCGAACACCGGGAGAAGTCGGAAGAAGACCCCCGGAGCTGACTAATAAATTATTCTTAAAACCTGTGTAGTGTGTTTTTTTTTACATTGGCACTTTTCCCTAGGTGAATGGGTAGGGGTACCATGTACCCCAAACTCATTCACACAGGGTGGGGGGCCGGGATCTGGGGGCCCCCTTATTAAGGGGGGCTCCCGGATTCCGATAAGCCCCCCGCCCGCAGACCCCGACAACCAACGGCCAGGGTTGTCGGGAAGAGGCCCTTGTCCTCATCAACATGGGGACAAGGTGCTTTGGGGTGGGGGGGCCCGCAGGGCGCCCCCCTCCCCCAAGGCACCCACCCCCCCATGTTGAGGGCATGCGGCCTGGTACGGCTCAGGAGGGGGGGGGGCGCTCGCTCGTCCCCACCCCCTTTCCTGGCCGGCCGGGCTGCATGCTCGGATAAGGGTCTGGTATGGATTTGGGGGGGACCCCCACGCCGATTTTTCGGCATAGGGGGTTCCCCTTACAATCCATGCCAGACCTAAGGGCCTGGTATGCCTCCGAGGGGGGAACCCACGCCGGTTTTTTCATTTAAAATTTGGCGCGGTGTTCCCGCCTCAGGATTCATACCAGACAGCTGTCAGCGCTGCCTGTCACTCATCGCGGAAGGAAAACAAAGTTTTCCTTTCCCGATGAGTGAGCCATCTCGGCGCTGGCCCCTGCGACGGGGCTCGTAGGTGTCAAATCTCGCCGAGAAGTGCGGCGAGATTGACACAATATCGCGGTCACCTACTGTACTTGAGTTGAAACAAAAACTGAATATAAGTACAGCATAGTCACTCGTCAGTTTGCCTTCTTTAATAACTGTTACATATATAGACCGATAGTTTACATACATATATATACTCATATATGTGTATTTTGGATATTACATGTACGTTAGATCTTTGAGCACTCCACTTTCTATACTAAATGTATTCTGAGAATGCGTTTCTCATTTTCTTTGTTGTTTCTCTGTAAAATCTCAAATAAAGATTCAAAGTTTAAAAAAAAATGCCCTTTTTCATGAAGGGGGTAAAACCTTCTGGAGATCAAGTGGTTAAAGCCCTTGTGTGTATAAAATCAAATATAGAAATTTCTAGCTCTTAATTCAGTTCACATAACACCTGGGCCCTTTACTCTGATTAGCATTAGCTCAGCTGCGCATTTTATGGCTCTAATAGGAATCCATTCAAATGTATGCATGTTTTTTTTCATTATGCAAATATTCATTAGGAAAAAAGGATGTTTGAATAAAGGTTCCTACTCTTGCTGGTGTAAAATGGGCAGTGTGTGTTTTACGGGAATATACTGTAGTTAAACAGTCTCTCTCCTGTCACAGCTCATATGCATACTGCCGTATTCCAAATACAAATGGTCAGCTAACATTGGTAATGCTTATGGCCATTGATTAGCTCTAGAAGCACATGTTGCAAATGAGTTAGATTACATGTACACACAAAATGTATTGTTAGTGCTAGATACAACGGGGAGATTTACTAAGATGTAATACACACAGAATCTGATGCAGCTTGTCAGGGCTGAGCTCAGCCCTTCCTACCCTGAGCTGGCCGCTCAGCTGTCGGCTAATTGCCAGCTCCCATCTCTCTCCACAGTTACCCAGCTGTTGTTGATTCTGCTCGTCAGTCCTGCCTACTTAAAGCCGTCCAGCTCACTTGATCTCTGCCTTCGCCTTTGTCAACATCACAGAGACTTTCTTCTGCGTTTCTGCTGAAGACTTGCTCGGCTGACGTTCCTTCTGGCTCCTGATCCTGCTTGCTGAACTACTACGTTTATCTCTGGCTCTTTGACATTTGCTTGGCTGACTACCTGACTCGGTTACTGAACTCTGGCTTGTTTTGACTACGCTTAATCTGTTTACCTTATTATTATTATTATTATTAAGTGTGATTTAACGATACTTCTGTCACGGTCTGATTCATCGTTCCTGATACAGCTGTGCATAGTAACCAATCAGCTTCTAACTTCAGCTTGTTCAATTAAAGTGTTACTAAACCCAGGACCCTGAATTCACTATATCGGGTCTCCCACAGTACACAGAACATGGAGATTCAATTATTTTAGTAAATATAAACAGCTAAATACCTTTTCTCATCAGAAGTTAGAACAGTCCTGTGACTTCTATCAGTGTCCAGCCAAGCACTGGTTAATACTTGTAGAAGGAGTTTTATGACTGTCCTATGAGACTGCAAGACCCCTGACTCTATGTCTTGACAGTGCTGATTGGCCCTGTGTTGATCACATGCATCCTCCCAGGGAAAAAAAAAACCCTCTCTAGCAATACACACCAAACTGAGCATGTGAAGCCTGGCTCCATAGACTCTGTATAATCAGGAAATTATTAGGAGTCAGTGGAAGAAGGGTAGGATCAGAGAAGACAGGGTCAAACAGCCTTTTTACACAATGCGGAGGATTAACCCCTTAGGCTCCACAGTGAGTATAAAAAGCATGCTTTTCTGCATATACAGACTGATTCTACTGTTATATGTTTAGTAACACTTTAACCGATTCCCAACCAGCCACCGTAGTTATACTGCGGCAGGTTGGCTTCCCTGGGTGAAATGACGTTACCTTACGTTGGTTCGCCTTTTGGCCACTAGGAGCCGATGCGCGTGCCCAGCAGTCGCGATGACCACCGGGCACCCGCGATTGCTCCACACAGAGACAGAACAGAGATCTGTCAATGTAAACACACAGATCTCTGTGCTGTCAGGGGTGAGGAGAGCGATCTGTTGTTCATACTAAGTATGAATAACATGCAAAAAACGGGAAGAAGCCCAAAGAGATTCTTCAGAGAGGACAGGCCGGTGAATGCTAAATATCATTTACTGATTATCCAAAAACATATAAAGAAGGCAATAATAATGAAAAACTACACCCATCTCCAACACATAATTAAAATGAGACCTAACGTCTAGATGAGACACAGGTGGCCACCATACCTAATTCACACACTTCGTACCCATCTCACATACAAGCACACATGATTCAATCCTTGAGTCAAATCTGGGAATAAGATCGATCAAACAAAAATGAAGTAGATAAAAAATTGAAAAAATACTTTTCATGTGGCAAATGAGTAGAAATGTTCGGTTAGATACTCCCATGAGGATATAAGAAAAGTGCTTGTGCTTCTGGAGATAAATGGGAAACTCCTTGAATATGTAAACTTGTAATGCCGTGGTTCAAAGCCTGCTAGGTAAAAGTCAAGAGAGCGATGTTGGCGGGGATCAGAGACAGAGGGCAGATATGCTTAAGGGTGACTAGACACAGGGAAAACAAACGGGGTATGCTGTTGATGATGCTCCCCTTTAAGTAATTGGGGCAAGATACCGCTCACCGTTTGACGTCTTGTGTGTAGAAAGTCATAACCCTAGCGATCTAGTCTCCGTATCGGTAACCCATCATCTTGCACACTGCATAGGAAGCCAAATGCGGAATGTCAGCTTTGGATAGTTCTGCCCGGAAATGATAGAGGCTGTTAGGATCCAATGTTCCGAGGCTTCAGGGGTCACAGGGCTGTGCAGAGAGCCACGGACCAGAGCAACACAGCAGTCGTTCCACACCAGCCAATAAAGGAATGGTGGTTGTCACCGTGTCCTCACCATGGATACCGTGATGGCGTTATGATTGCGCGTTTCGCTTGAACTCAAGCTTCCTCAGAGCATGCACAGTGGTTCAAAGTACATGTTTAAATAGTCAAGTAATTAAGAGGTAATCAGCTACCATCAAGGACATCACCAAGGCACTACAGCCTAATCAAGGCATCATTCACACCCAGTGCAGACACACAATAACATAAGTATGAACAACGATTGGTCTCCTCACTCAGGCAGTCCCATGCCCCCACAATTAGAATCACTCCCAGAGGCGCAGCGGGGGACCCGATGCATGTGTCTGGCTGGCGTGATCGCATGCGCAAGAGCCAGCATAGGGATTTGTGTGTGTAAACACACAAATCCCTGTGTCAGAGGAGAGAAGACAGATCGTGTGTTCCTACAAAATAGGGACAGCGATCTGTCATATCTCCTAGTGAGTCCCATCCCCACACAGTTATAACACAGTGAGGGAACACACAATTAACCCCTTGATTGCCCCCTAGTGTTAACCCCTTCTCTGCCAGTGACATTTACACAGTAATCAGTGCATTTTTATAGCACTGATCGCTGTATAAATGCCAATGGTCCCAAAAATGTGCCAAAAGTGTTCGAGGTGTCCGCCATAATGTCGCAGTCCCGAAAAAATTGCTGATCATCGCCATTACTAGTAAAAAAAATAATAATAATAAAAATGCCATAAATCTTTCCCCTATTTTGTAGATGCTATAACTTTTGCGCAAACCAATCAATATACGCTTATTGCGATTTTTATTACCAAAAATATGTAGAAGAATACATATCGGCCTAAACTGGGGATATTTATTATAGCAAAAAGTACAAAATATTGTGTTTTTTTCAAAATTGTGGCTCTTTTTTTTGTTTATAGCGTAAAAAATAAAAAACACAGAGATGATCAAATACCACCAAAAGAAATCTCTATTTGTGGGACAAAAAGAATGTTAACTTTGTTTGGGTACAACGTTGCACGACCACGCAATTGTCAGTTGTCAACTGACGCAGTGCTGTGTCGCAAAAAATGGCCTGGTCATTGAGCAGCCACATCTTCCAGGGCTGAAGTGGTTAAGCTTTGACAATGAAACCTAGAAGCTGGTTACTATGCACTTTGTGGGAAAATTTCTTCTCACTTTCAGGTCTGGTGACTGGTATCACTTTGACTGGTATCACTTGAAAAGGGTATGAGGAAAGATGAATACAGAGAGCAGTAGGAACTTACTTTTCAGAAGGGATCTGGGGCTGAATGTTATTGAAGAAGGAGCATAGCTGGGAATAATTAAAAAAAATAATTTAATTAATATCTACAATAATTTTCAAGGTCCATAAATAGATTATAGACAACAAATATTGTGAGACCCGTAGGAGAGAATGGACGGAGGGGCTGCATGACTATGGGAGGAACAGGGGTCAGGGAACGGTCAGTCAGGTCAGTGGTGGGGGCACGGGTGCAGCTCTTACCTGATTGGAGGTAGAAGGCAGAAGGGGCAGGGTCCAGAGGTTGGGGTCCGGTGTAGGGGGTGGATTCTTCATCATTCAGAGACGTTTGGAGAGGAGACATCTTCTTGGGACATCCTTGCTGATCACCTGCAGGTAGATAGACAGGGAGATGAGTGATTTAGAGGCCTTGTTGGCTCAGGTCAGGGCCGAATGAGGCCCTCAGTGGCTGCAGCAGCAGCTGGCTGATGTCCTTGGGGAGTCGGGAGCTTCCTCCTCACCTGTCCCTTCTTCCCCGGGGCGAAAACGAGCGAGGAAGGTGCGCCCTCCGGAGCGCTTGAGCCCATCTCCTGTCCCTCGGGCTCAACGGGCAAGAAGGAGCCCCTGTTCCAGGGACCCTCCAGGGCTTACTATTGGGCTGCCTTCCATCAGTCCTGTTGGGGGCCCTGGGAGGAATCCTACCCCCCGGCGCTCTCCTTCCCCTCACAACACAGGCCGGAGTGTGCGGCAGCCCTCCCCCCCGTGTGGATGTCTCACTGGGGAGGGCGGCTCAGCGTGGGAGATGCAGCGGTATGCGTGGTGGGGGGCGTCCCTGCCCCTCAGCTGCCCAGAGCGAGGATGACACCCAGGATGCGAGGGAACTCACTAGGGGGGTGCCGCCATCATCCCCCACCAGCCGCTGACACAGGGCTCCAGAGCGTTTGGCTCTCTCTGTGGCTGCTGCACAGAGAGGAGCTCGGCGAGAGAGAATTCCAGCCACGAGCAGCAGTGGGGTTGGAGCGCCCTCTGCTGGTTCGTCGGCGGTATTGCAGGCATGACATCATACCAGGAATAGTGTGAAGACTCAGGCTGGGGGACATGCCCCCTTAAAGAGACAGCACATCCCTGCTTCAGCTGGGGGTACTACTGTGCCCAGCAGATCTTCGACGGAGAGAACCGTTCCTGGGGCAGCAGAGGAGGCTTCCGGGAGCCCCAATGAGGAGTCGTTTGAGCAAAGGAGGCAGGGGACGTCGCCGCGGCAAGATTCTTCGGCCGAGTCCGGTGAGCTCACCAGCGCGGATGAAGACGATTGGTCGGCCGGGAGGTGTCCTGCTTTGCGGAGCCAGCTGGGATCCAGAAGGACGGCTAGTCATGTGGCGGTGCGGCTGCAGCCTGGTAAGTCGCCAATTTTACCTATACATGCTAGTCAGGTGGGGGGGTTAATTTGGGGGTTTCTTTGGGGGTTAGTTCAGGAGTGTCTGGAGTGGTGGGGGGAGATGCAGGTGCCGCGCTGGTTTTGTCCACGTTTTTTGCCGGTTTCTGGGAGTTATTGGCCCGTTTTGACCCAGGAGGGTCTTCTTCCCCATCTCAGGGGCCCGTTGGGGCATGGGCTCCCACTGCCTCTGGCGTAGACTCTGTTGTTCCTTCCACACCTCCCTCAGCAGGGCCACTTGCGGTAGCGGTACCCGGGGCGGGGGTGTCCTCCGGTGATAGCGTGACGTCCGCGTCGCAGACAGAAGTGACTGGGGTGGACGCGAATAAAGAGAAGGAGTCTTCTGAGGATAAGGTGCGGTTGGCGGATGCGTCGAAGTGCGAGATTTACGTGTGCTTCGAGGGCCCGCTGGGGGTTCATCTAAAGCAAGACATACGGGAAAAGATTTGGAAAGGGGAATATGTTGAAATATTCTCTCTTTTGCCATTAGAAAAATTTAATATCGACAAGGGCAAGGCAGATGAAAGCAAGAAGGAGGAGGAGGAGAAGCGCTGCTGGAGGCTTATTCCTCGCATTCTTGGGAATTGGCTTCAGGCGTTTGCCACTTTGGCTAGCGTAATTGGCGAAAAAGCACCGAAGAATTGTTCTCCGCTTTTTTGTTATCTGGATGCCATTGGGGAGGCTTATCGAGTTTATGGGGGTAATGTTTGGCTGTGCTATGACGAGCAATTCCGCCAGCGCAAGGCTTTGCGTCCGGGCTTGCGCTGGGACCATAAGGACATTGGGCTTTGGATGAAGCTTATGTCCCAGGCGAGGGGTTCGGGACAGCCCTTTCTCGGGGGGGCGGCGGTTCAGGTGCCGCTGGACAGTCGGCCACACAGCGCAAAGGAATTTGTTGGCAGTTTAACGAGGGGTCATGCCGTTTTGGCACGAACTGTCGTTTCCGTCACGAGTGCTCTGGTTGCAGGGGCTCCCACAGTTATGCCAAGTGTTTTAAGAAAGGAAAGTCCCAACCCGTTGAGTCAGCTTCAAAAAGGGAGGACGCCGGTAAACGTCCCCGCGATGGTACCGTATCTAGATAGATATCCGCGGAGGGAGGCTGCAAGTTTTTTAGCTGATGGTTTTGCCCAGGGTTTTTGGATCCCGTGTTCGGGGTCTGTGGCCCCGTCCCCATGGCCCCGAAGCTTGAAATCAACACACCAATTTCCCCAGGTTGTTTCTGACAAGTTGGCGAAGGAGGTGGAACTCTGGAGAATGGCCAGACCATTCGATCAACCCCGTTTTGTCTTTACACGTGTCTCCCCTTGGGGTTGTCCCCAAAAAGGAACCCAACAAATTCCGGTTAATTCATCATTTGTCGTATCCGAAAGGGACTTCGGTGAATGATGCCACTTCTCCAGATCTGGCTTCGGTGTCTTACACCTCCTTTAATGCCACAGTCGGTTGGGTTCAAAGGTTTGGCCAGGGTTCATTGATGGCAAAGACGGATATAGAATCCGCTTTTCGTCTGCTGCCGGAGCACCCGGACAGTCAACATTTGCTGGGCTGTTGTTAGGATGGGCAGTTTTATTTTGACCGTTCTCTTCCGATGGCCTGTTCCATTTCTTGCGCATATTTTGAGGTCTTCAGCACCTTTGTGGAATGGATGGTTCGGGAAGAGACTCAGTTGAGGTCTGTGCTGCACTCTCGACAATTTTCTCTGCATTGGCCCCCTGGATTCCTCAGTCTGTTCAGTACTGTTGCACACTTTGGAATCTGTTGCGTCCTGTTTCGGGATTCCCTTGGCGCCAGGAAAGACGGAAGGTCCTTCCACGGTCATGCAGTTTTTGGGCATTGTCATTGACATGCGGCTAATGGAATGTCACATCCCGAGCGAGAAACTGGAAGACTTGCGTCAAGGGGTGGCTGAGGCTGAGGCGGCGAAGAAGGTCAGGCTTAGGCAATTGCAGTCATTATTGAGTAAGCTTAATTTCGCCTGCCGCATCATGCCTATGGGATGCATCTTTAGTCGTCGTCTATGTGCCGCCACTGCGGGGGTACTAATGCCGCATCACTTCATCAGGCTTTCGCGTGAGCTGAAGGCCGACTTGAGGGTTTGGGGTGAGTTTTTGGCCACCTATAATGGCAGGTCCTTATGGATGGCCCCGGTTGTGGCAGCCTCCGACATTGACATCTTCACTGATGCTGCGGGTAGTTCTGGTTTTGGGGCTTTTTGCCAAGGGGCTTGGTGCGTGGCGGCGTGGCCCGAGGAATGGGGTTCGGTGGGGTTCTTACGTAATTTAGTGTTACTGGAACTATTTCCGATTGTGGTGGCGGTCGAAATTCGGGATTGGCGGGTATGTTTCCACTGCGACAATTTGGGGGTGGTGGAGGTAATATCGAGCTTGTCCGCTTCTTCGCCGCCGGTGGTGCGATTGCTGCGTCACCTGGTCTTAAGGTGTTTAAGTTTGAATTGTTTTGTACAAGCTGTTCATGTCCCAGGTGTTCTGAATTCCATTGCCGATTCTTTGTCTCGTTTCCAGTGGGAGAGGTTCCGGAGGTTGGCGCCGGAGTCGGAGCAACTGGGGGTTCCTTGTCCCGAATGGCTGTGGAGACTGGCATTGGTGTAGCAGAGGAGCTGTTTCGTCGATCGGTGACCGGGGGTACATGGGCGGCGTACTCGTCGGTGTGGGGTGAGTGGTCTACCCTGGTAAGTTTGGTTGGGGGATGTGTTTCACCGCAGGATCACTTGGCTTTGTTGCTGTATTTTATTGGGACAGGATTTACGTGGGGCACGTCGGTATCAAAAATGAACAAGAGTTTAGCTGCCCTAGCTTTTCTCTTTCGGATGCAGGGCCTGACGGATGTGACAAAGGATTTTAGGGTGCATCAGGCTATGAAGGGGTTCCGGCGAGGGCGAGTACAGCCAGATACTAGGCGCCCGGTTTCATTTGAGTTGCTTCAGGATTTGGTGGAGCTGTTGCCCGGGGTTTGTACTTCTGATTATGAGGTGAGGCTGTTCACCGTGGCTTTTGCGTTAGCATTTTTTGGGGCGTTGCGCATTGGGGAGCTAGTGAGCAAGAACAGGTGTGGAGTAGGGGGGTTAAAATTGACAGACGTGACAATGTCTGGGGATTGTGTTCAGATTCATATTAGTAAGTCCAAAACTGATCAGTTGGGAAAAGGGTTTTCGGTGTCATTGTTTCGGGTGCTGCCGGAATCGGTTTGCCCGGTTTGTTCTGTGCAACGGTATCTGGGGGTGCGGGGCTGGGGTCGGGGACCTTTTTATTGCACAAGGATGGCTCATCCTTGTTGCGTTTTCAATTTTTGTCCGTTTTTCGCCGTTGTTTGGAAATGGCGGGCAGGGAGGTTTCGCAGTTTAATACTCACTCCTTTTGTGTGGGGGCAGCCACTGAAGCGGCCAGGTGGGGTTTGGGTACCCAGGTAGTGAGACGTATAGGGAGGTGGGAGTCAGATCGTTTTAAGATTTATGTTCGCCCTCACCTGCTTTGAAGTCGCATTGAGTGTTTGTGTGTGGTTCTATGTTCCTTTTGTTTTCTTTCAGATCTTCCTCCTGGTCTGGTCTGGATCCTGGGGGATTCATACTGTTTCTGGGGGGCTGTTAGGGCCGATGTCCGTCCAGAAGGGAGACAACTGGGCATTTTACGGAGTGAGGCTGTCCTGAAATGGTTGGGTATCCGTGGTATGATGTGGGGCCAGGTTCTCCCTGAATTTCATTATTTCTCAAGAGTTGACAGGCCTCCAGACGTTCTAGTTTTGCAGGCAGGGGGCAATGATTTGGGGGTTCAGGCTGCCAGGGATCTGGTGAGGGATATCAAGTTTTTTTATTTTGTGCCTGCTGCGTGATTTTCCTGGTTGCATCATTGTGTGGTCAAATATTGTGGCAAGAACGGTGTGGCGTTTTGCTCACTCCGTAGGTCGAATGAACAAAGCCAGAATTAAGTTGAATAGGGAGGTTGGGAGGTTTGTGGCCAGGCTCGGGGGCATAGTGGTTCGACACCGGGAGCTGGAAGATCAGTCTGTTCGCTATTGGCGAGACGATGATGTTCACCTGAATGCTGTGGGCATAGACATCTGGTCCCTGGGCCTTCAGGAAGGGGTGGTGAGGGCTTTGCAGGTGTGGAGGGATTCGCTTGAATGAGGTTTCAATCAAGCTCATGTGGCGGTTCAAGGGGTCTTTGGGGGGTCAGTGAGAAATTTACATGGTCACAGGATTAGTGGGGCCCATCTAAGGATGGCGCTTACATTTGGTTAGCGGTTGTTCTCCCAGGAGATAAATCCCCTGGGGGAGGGGAATATGGAAGTAGGTGTGATGTCAGAGCGTCCTCGAGCCAGTTGGGGCACAGGTAAGGATATAGACTGTTACAGTTGGTGGCTTTTTAAGACACCCAAAGATCTCTTGCTGTTGGACATTATTTTGTTAGAAATTAGCACTTACGGGTATGTGTTACATGCTTTCACGTTATGTTATTTATTATTTGGTTAATAAATTGGGCTGCTGTGGCCATATAAAACTCATGTCACGCGGTCTGTGTCTTTAATTTAATGGTAAGGACCCAAGGTTGACGAATCCTTTAGTCAAGTGAGAACCGTAGGAGAGAATGGATGGAGGGGCTGCATGACTATGGGAGGAACAGGGGTCAGGGAACGGTCAGTCAGGTCAGTGGTGGGGGCATGGGTGCAGCTCTTACCTGATTGGAGGTAGAAGACAGAAGGGGCAGGGTCCAGAGGTTGGGGTCCGGTGTAGGGGGTGGATTCTTCATCATTCAGAGAAGTTTGGAGAGGAGACATCTTCCCACCCTCCCGCCCTGGTGTCAGAAGGCTGGACAGGTAGGGGGCGTATTGGTATTTATGAATGGTGAGTGAATGTGTTTTGTCGTTTATGTTTTGTTTGCAAAAAAAAAACACAAATGAATAAATTATTGAATAAAAAAATAAAAATAAATAAATAATAAAAACACACTTTGTTTATGGTATGAGTTAATGTTGGGGTACTGTTCAATCTTGTCACAGCAGTCGGCGGTTCAAGGGGTCTTTGGGGGGTCAGTGAGAAATTTACATGGTCACAGGATTAGTGGGGCCCATCTAAGGATGGCGCTTACATTTGGTTAGCGGTGGTTCTCCCAGGAGATAAATCCCCTGGGGGAGGGGAATATGGAAGTAAGTGTGATGTCAGAGCGTCCTCGAGCCAGTTGGGGCACAGCTGAGGATATAGACCATTACAGTTATAAAATGTGCCTTTTTAAGACACCCAAAGACCTCTTGCTGTTGGACATTATTTGTTAAAAATTAGCACTTATGGGTATGTGTTACATGTTTTCACGTTATGTTATTTATTATTTGGTTAATAAATGGGGCTGCTGTGGCCATATAAAACCCATGTCACGTGGTCTGTGTCTTTAATTTAATGGTAAGGACCCAAGGTTGATGAATCCTTTAGTCATGTTTGCAGCCATAAATAGATTTGTCAGTGTAAAGATTTCAACAACTTTACAACCCATATAGTACTAGGATAAAGTAAAAATATGTTTTCTAACAATTAAAATAATCCATGGTTGTGGTGTTTATACTTTGGGCCTGTATATGTCCCCAGCTACAGTTGTTACTTGTATAAAGACTTCTTTACTTTGGACAAGTTAGTTCCAGTCCCTGTCATGATAAAAGCCTGAATTTTTTAAAAACATTCTCTATAACTACTCTGCCTCCAAGACTACAGGACACAACAGGGTTGGCAATGGGATTGAGATGTCTGTTCTATCTCTACAGCAGCCTGCACATTTTCTTCCATGCCCTGGTAAGCCCTGCAATGTTTTTGATACTTGGATTGGATAAAAAAAAACTGACAATAGCTCCCAACTGTCTCTGATTTGGGGCAATGTCCCTCTGTCCCTCATTTGTCCCTCATTTTAGTCTGATCTATTTAGATGTATATAAAATACATGTTTTATCTTTCAAAAAGTGTTTCCCAGTGCTAAACCTTTCATCCAAATTCTAAATTGCTGCATTTGTAAATTTAAAAGCCAATATAAAAGGAATAGTAGTGGTAAAAAAAAAGCCCTTGTGGATTTAATTAACCTTTTTTTTTCAGCTAAGTCTCCTTTAAGGGGGTGTGGCAAGGGGCATGTCCTATTCCTACATACGTTTGCTAGTAGGTGTCCCTCATTCCAATCTCAAAATTTTGGGAGGTATGAAAACTCACACCCCAGGGACCCCTACTACCTCTCATTTCTTTCTTTCCTATCTATTTTTTCTCCTATCTAAGATTACTTTTTGTTTTATCTTCTTTCTCTCTTCTACTTTTTCCCCCTATTCTCTCTCTCCTCTTTGAATTTACTTTTTATATAGTTCTGGTAGCAGAACTTTTATTTGCTTGGTTATCTTTATACCAATTGTACATAGTTCCAATATGTAGTATAGGATTTTAGATTTTATATTAAATTATTATTATTTTCTTTTAAACTATACTCTTGATAATAATTAGGACCTTTTTTTTTTTTTAATCTGAGGTCATCTTATATTAACCTGGTCTAAGTTGGTTTTATCCCCTCTCATATAATGTATGACGCAATCTTTTGAGTAGTTAGATCCATGCTAAAATTGTATTAGTTAACCACTAAGCCACCGCCCACCGTCATATGACGGCTGGACGAGGCTTCTGTTGTTCTGGGAGGACGTCATATGACGTCCTCGCCCTCCCGAGCCACTAGGGGGCGCGCGTGCGCCGCCGGCGGCGCACGCGCGTGCCCGCTGCGTCACTCGGGACCCGGTGCGTGTGCCCGGCGGCCGCGATGTCCGTCGGGCACCCGCGATTGCCGGGTAACAGAGCAGGAGCGTGGATCTGTGCATGTAAACACAGATCCACGTCCTGTCAGAGAGGAGAGGAGACCGATGGCGTATCCCTTGTACATAGGGACAGCGATCGGTCACCTCCCCCAGTCAGTCCCCTCCCCCCACAGTTAGAATCACCTCCTTAGGTCATACATTAACCCCTCGAGCGCCCCCTAGTGTTAACTCCTTCCCTGCCAGTCACATTTACACAGTAATCAATGCAATTTTATAGCATTGATCGCTGTATAAATGTGAATGGTCCCAAAAATGTGTCAAAAGTGTCCGATGTGTCCGCCGCAATATCGTAGTCACAATAAAAATTGCAGATTGCCGCCATTACTAGTAAAAAATAAATAAATAATAAAAATGCTATAAATCTATCCCCTATTTTGTAGACGCTATAACTTTTGCGCAAACCAATCAATATACGCTTATCGCACTTTTTTTTTACCAAAAATATGTAGAAGAATACGTATCGGCCTAAACTGAGGAAAAAATTTGTTAAAAAAAAAAAAAAATTGGATATTTATTATAGCAAAATGTAAAAAATATTGTGTTTTTTCAAAATTGTCCCTATTCTTTTGTTTATAGCGCAATAAATAAAAACCGCAGAGGTGATCAAATACCACCAAAAGAAAGCTCTATTTGTGGGGAAAAAAATGATAAAAATTTAATCAAGGTGCAGTGTAACATGACCGCGCAATTGTCATTCAAAGTGCGACAGCGCTGAAAACTGAAAAATGGCTTGGGCAGGAAGGGGGTGTAATGCCGCGTACACACGGTCGGACTTTCCGGCATACTTGGTCCGGCGGACCAGAGTGTGCCGGACAATCCGCCCGTGTGTGGGCGGTGGCGGACTTTTCCGGCGGACTTCTTCCCAAAAGCCCGCCGGACCTAGATTTGAAGAAAGTTTCAAATCTTTCCGTCGGACTCAGTTTCGGGCGGAAAGTCCGCTCGTGTGTGTGCTGGTCCGACGGAAAGCCCGCTCGTGTGTAGGCTGGTCCGACAGACCAAATACGACACGAGGGGATGGTATTGCATCTCGCGCTCGCTGCAATAGGAAAAACAAATCTTCCTATTGCGGCGAGCGCGGGGCATACCAGGCCCTTAGGTCTGGTATGGATTATAAAGGGGAACCCCGCTACGCCGAAAAAACGGCGTGGGGTCCCCCTAAAATCCATACCAGACCCCGATCCGAGCACGCAGCCTGGCCGGTCAGGAAAGGGGGTGGGGACGAGCGAGCGCCCCCCCCCCTCCTGAACCGTACCAGGCCGCATGCCCTCAACATGGGGGGTGGGTGCTTTGGGGGAGGGGGGCGCCCTGCGCCCCCCCCCCAAAGCACCTTGTCCCCATGTTGATGAGGACAAGGGCCTCTTCCCGACAACCCTGGCCGTTGGTTGTCGGGGTCTGCGGGCGGGGGCTTATCGGAATCTGGGAGCCCCCTTTAATAAGGGGGCCCCCAGATCCCGGCCCCCCACCCTATGTAAATGAGTATGGGGTACATGGTACCCCTACCCATTTACCTAGGAAAAAAGTGTAAGTAATAAAACACACTACACAGGTTTTTAAAATATTTTATTAAACAGCTCCGGGGGGGGATCTTCCTCCGGCTTCGGGGGTCTTCTTCCGGCTTCGGGGGTCCCTCCGCTTCATCTTCTCCCAGCGTCCGGTTGGTTCTTCTCCGCTCTCCGGCCTCTTCTCCCGGTGTCGCAGGTCTTCGGCCGGCCCCTCCGCTGTCTTCATGTAGCTCTATTGCGAGCGGAGGTCCGGACTTCTGGGCTTCTTGGCTTCTTGGCTTCTCTTCTCTTCTCTTCTCTTCTCCCAGATGTTGACACGACGCTCTCTCCGGCTGGACTGGTCTCTGAGGGCTGCGTTGTGACTTATATAGGCGGAGACCCCGCCCCCATATGATGTCACAGTCCCTGGGCATGCTGGGACTGTGACGTTTTAGGGGGCGTGGTCGACCACGCCCCCTAAAACGTCACAGTCCCAGCATGCCCAGGGACTGTGACATCATATGGGGGCGGGGTCTCCGCCTATATAAGTCACAACGCAGCCCTCAGAGACCAGTCCAGCCGGAGAGAGCGTCGTGTCAACATCTGGGAGAAGAGAAGAGAAGAGAAGAGAAGCCAAGAAGCCAAGAAGCCAAGAAGCCCAGAAGTCCGGACCTCCGCTCGCAATAGAGCTACATGAAGACAGCGGAGGGGCCGGCCGAAGACCTGCGACACCGGGAGAAGAGGCCGGAGAGCGGAGAAGAACCAACCGGACGCCGGGAGAAGATGAAGCGGAGGGACCCCCGAAGCCGGAAGAAGACCCCCGAAGCCGGAGGAAGATCCCCCCCCCCGGAGCTGTTTAATAAAATATTTTAAAAACCTGTGTAGTGTGTTTTATTACTTACACTTTTTTCCTAGGTAAATGGGTAGGGGTACCATGTACCCCATACTCATTTACATAGGGTGGGGGGCCGGGATCTGGGGGCCCCCTTATTAAAGGGGGCTCCCAGATTCCGATAAGCCCCCGCCCGCAGACCCCGACAACCAACGGCCAGGGTTGTCGGGAAGAGGCCCTTGTCCTCATCAACATGGGGACAAGGTGCTTTGGGGGGGGGCGCAGGGCGCCCCCCTCCCCCAAAGCACCCACCCCCCATGTTGAGGGCATGCGGCCTGGTACGGTTCAGGAGGGGGGGGGGGCGCTCGCTCGTCCCCACCCCCTTTCCTGACCGGCCAGGCTGCGTGCTCGGATCGGGGTCTGGTATGGATTTTAGGGGGACCCCACGCCGTTTTTTCGGCGTAGCGGGGTTCCCCTTTATAATCCATACCAGACCTAAGGGCCTGGTATGCCCCGCGACGGGGCTAGTAAGGTGTCAATCTCGCCGATAAAAGCGGCAAGATTGACATCCTTTTCTAGTCCCGTCGCACCTGAGTCACGTTCAAAATGAACGGACTTGTCCGTGTGTGGGCAAGTCCGTTCATTCTGAAAGTCCGCCGGAACTCCGGCGAAAGTCCGTCGGAAAGACGGGCGGACTTAGCCCGCCGGAAAGTCCCGGCGTGTGTGGGCAAGTCCGTCCGTTTTAAAGTCCGGCGCACCTGGCGGACAAAGTCCGTCGGAAAGTGTGCCGGACCAAGTAGGATAGAAAGTCCGCTCGTGTGTACGCGGCATAAGTGCCCTGTATTGAGGTGGTTAAACTACTTTTAGTTTATGTTGGCACTACAACTCAATATTATTACCATATATGTGATCTTTTCTTTCGCTGCCACCATATGTACTTATGTATACTAGTTGTTAAAATTCAATAAACAAATTTGACAAGAAAAAAAAACCTCACAAACTCAGCCTGTATTAGAGAAAAAAGATGATTTAAAGGAGTTGTAAAGTCAAAAGTTTTTTTTATCTTAAAGCATTCTATGCATTAACTGGTTCCAGACCAGCTCACACAGATATACTGCGGCAGAATGGCTCTCCTGGGCGAAATCCCGTATATATATGGCTTTGCCCAGGAGAGCCACCAGAGGGCGTGCGAGCACCACCAGAGGCGCAGCGGGAGACCCAATGCACGTGTCTGGCCGGCGCGATTGCCACCGGCCATGCGCGATCGCATGCACAACACACAAATCCCAGTGCTGTCAGAGGAGAGAAGACAGATCGTGTGTTCCTACAAAATAGGGACAGCGATCTGCCATATCTCCTAGTTAGTCCCATCCTCACACAGTGAGGGAACACACAGTTAACCCCTTGATCGCCCCCTAGTGTTAACTCCTTCCCTGCCAGTGACATTTATACAGTAATCAGTGCATATTTATAGCACTGATCGCTCTATAAATGTCAGTGGTCCCAAAAATGTGTAAAAAGTCTCCGATCTGTCTGTTGCAATGTTGTCGTAATACCGCTAAAAAACGATGATCGCTGCTATTAAAAAAAAAATAAATAAATAAAAATGCCATAAAAATGCCATAAATCTTTTTCATAGTTTGTAGACGCAATAAATTTTGCGCAAACCTATCAATAGACTCTTATTGTGTTTTTTTTTTACCAAAAATATGTAGAAGAATACATATCAGCCTAAACTGATGAATAAATCAGTTTTTTGTTTTTTAATTTGGGGGATATTTATTATAACAAAAAGTAAAAAATATTGTTTTTTTTTCAAAATTGTCACTCTTTTTTGTTTATAGCGCAAAAAATAAAAACCACAGAGGTGATCAAATACTACCAAAAGAAAGCTCTATTTGTGGGAAAAAAAAGGACACAAATTCTGTTTGGGTACAGCATTGCATGACCGCGCAATTGTCAGTTAAAGCGCTCTGGTCAGGAAGGGGGCAAAATCTAAGATACAAAAAAACTTTTGTGTGCAGCAGCCTCCCCAGCACCCCCTTATACTTACCTGAGCCCCATCTCTCTCCAGCGATGTCCACGATAAGGCCTGGTTCACACCTATGCCTTTTTTAGTGCGTTTTCAGTTTTGCAGAAACACACTACAGGACATTTAACATGGTTTCCTATGGGTAACGTTCACATCTGTGCATTTTATGGAAAGATCCAGGGACTTTTTTTCTGGTTTTTGGTTCCATAGAGTTCAATGGATCAAAAAGGTGTATTGAAAAATGCAAAATGCACCTGGAATATGCAAACTGCAACCTGCATAGGTGTGAACCAGGCCTAAAGGTACAACAGGAGATTCATCTAAACTGCAATACAGATCTACATGTACACAGAACAAGTACTGCTTCAGGTGTAACTCAACACAGCACATTAAAAACAATGCTGTGAACCATCCAATAGATACAAGGTGCTGCAAATGCAAGAAAACGGGACACTTTAAAAAAAATCTGCCATACTTCTACTGCTAGATAGGTGTGTTAAATAACTGTCCCAGAGGTTACGGTAGTGTAGATAAATAAAATAAATATTACTATAATGAGCCTGTTTGCATGCCCAGTACAAATACCATTATGGGGCATTCTACAAAGTAAATGGCCAAACTCAGAAAATAATTTGAGCCCTTCTCTATGACCTTACTACAGAATTAAACATGAACTGTCTTTAGTTGTCGTCTGTAATGTTTGTGCATCTCGTCGCTTACCAGTATCCTTGCACCTTATACAAAGTCTGTATGAGAGTCACCAAGGAATTGTAAGAACAAAGCAAAGACTACATGAACTATACTGGAGGCATGGCCCAAGTACCAACTGCCACTCAATCTTGCGTTGCATGTAAAGGCCATGAGAAATCTGCTCTCTCATACTTCACCACTCCAGTCAATGCAGTTTCCCGATTCTGTTTGGAGAGAAGCTTGATAATAATATTGCAGGACCATTTACAAAAGTACCTTTGGACTGACAATTTGCTGCCACATTAATGGATCGGTACAGTATATAGCCAGAAATTGCATTTGTCTCAAATAGAGCATCTGCTTCTGAAATTACATTTTTGTTCACAGTCTTCAGTAGGGAAGGTAACCCAAAGGAACTAGTGTCTGACATCGGACCACAATTTGTGTCATCTGAGTTTGAATCTTTCAGAAGAGATAAAGTATTGCGAATAGGAAACCCTCACACAAATGCCATCACTAATGTTAAACCAGCTTTAATATAAGTAGAGAATTCACAACATATAGTCTCGCCTGGAGGTGGACAAGCAAGATTTTATGTTGTGAATCCTCTACTTATTACTGTATATTAAAGCTGGTTTAACATTGATGAAGGCATCAGTGTGTGTCCTGTTCATTTCTACTTGACAAGCAAATCTTACATGAAAATCTTGGAAAGTTTTGACTACAGAGTTCTTACATGTCCACAGAGTGACTAGACATGCAACTACATAAACATCATCAGCTGAACTACTACATGGTAAACAAACACACGCTAAACTAAATGTTGCAGTTATACTGTACTACACCCACATAATCCAGTGCCTGAAATCATGAGTTGCTAAAACTGGTAAAAAAAAGTTGAAAGTAAAACATATACTGCTCACACAGAGGGAACCGAGGGCCAGGAGGAACACGAGTGCCTGTAGATGTGGAGCCAGAGACTTTTAGCAGAGGATGCGATCTTGGGAGAGTAGGAGAACTGTCAGATCAGGGAAGGTAGTCGTGCACCAAGGATCAGCTGGGATTATAGAGGCACTCCGCTTGAACAGTGGTACTGGAATGTCAGGTGATGTAAAGTTCCTGGTAGACTTGCAGCAAGAGGTTGCAGGACACTCGGAGAATGATGAGGAGCAACACAGGAAGCAGGAGCAGGGTCACAAGGATAGCCGGGTTCGGTAACAGGCGGGCAGCAAAGTAAAAGGCAGCAGGCAGAAGCAGGGTCACAAGGATAGCCGGGTCTGGTAACAGGCGCACAGCAAGGTACAAGGCAGCAGGCAGAAGCAGGGTCCAATGGGAAGCCAGGATCAGGAACCGGTAATCATAGCCAGGTTCATCAACAGGTATCAGACAGGATAATAGCAGGATTCAGGATATCAAGGAACAGCTGAAGACCAGTCAGCAACGGTCTGGGGTCAGTGCACTTCCTTAAGTAGGCCATCTGGCGCCAATTGGCATTATGGACGCGCTCTTGCATGTGCACGCAGTCCAGCACGCGTGTGCATTGATGCGCCCAGGCACCTGCAGACGCCTGTGCGCGTGTGCATGCTCACCGGGTGGAAACTAATGGTTCTCTTACAATGTCACTGTGACGGACCATTCAGCACCCACCTTGGGTGCCTCCATCAAGATACAGCTTCCTCAAGTCTGAAACCAGGAACCAGATATTATAGCTGAGCACCCAAGAACTCAACGACACTAGCTTAGGTGCAAACTGGAATTGACTTTATTGTAAATTCACACAGAATATATACCATGCAAGATCAGGTAATAGCTTGATCACATTATCCTAGACAATTAGCACATCTAAGGAAGAGCCAACATAAACATACACAGCACACTAATTAACAACAAGCCTTGATTAGTCAGGGGGTGCTCAGACAATCTGACAACAAGCCCACAACCCTGGATACACAAAGTACATTACACATTATCATAAGCATAAACACATAAACATCCCACAATGGGTCGATAACTAGGTAAAGTGCACATAATATTAGTCACATCTCCAAGAGATGAGCAGACAGACAGAAACAATAGGTGACTTAATTAACACTGGGAAATCACACCTAGGGGGAACACAATGGGGCAAAGACACTTAACACATAAAACCTTAAACAGAATATAGCAGGAGACCGCCAGCATCAGGTTGTTTTGAGTTGATTATCTTAACATCTATTCTGAGTCTCACAGTCTAAAGCAGTCCATGCTGGTTTGGGCACAAAGACCCCAAATCTTTATCCCGGTCCCAGATTCCCAGACTCTGTGTGTTTCGAGGAGACATGGACCCGAATCCGAAGCAAGACCACTCCAAAGGTCCCCCAGGCACACACCTCCCAAGAATAGAGCCCCCTCAAAAGCCAGGGCCCATAGTCAGTAGGCAAGAGGCTACCCTGCAGTCCCCTTCAAAAGCCCCTGTCCTGGTTGGGCCTGTCACAGTCACCATTTACAGTTTTACATGTATAATAATTTCTATACTCTGCAAAGGTTAGTTTCAATTCCTTTTTTCTGTACTAAGATACACAGAAGCCTACACATGTATGATGGACACTTGAACTTGTTAACAAAGCACTCTATAACTACTCTGTCTTCCAGACTGCAAGACACAAACATAGTAAAATTAATAAATCTTAGTATAGGAATTTTTTGTTCTGGGGAATTAATCTAACTACATTTGTGGTGTCAGGAAGGAATATTCATCCCCTATTAAAGGATCCTCTATCCGCTACGTGAAAATTGGTCATTTTTTCCAGTGTAATTCTTTTGGGCATTCTCTGGAAACAAAAACACTGAAAAAAATAACAGAGAAAATCATTGTTGAAAGCCGTGTTGCCTGGCTGTAATCCAAATATTCTAATTGCAATATTTTAAGTCTTTGGGTAGGTATACAGATCAGGAGTTTATTTTGACTTTACTGGGTGCATGCTTGTTCTAGGCCAGTGTCTTACAAAGTATTAAAACAAAACTAAATCCACTAATTGAAATGTTTCTCAAAAGAAACCATTCTAAATAACCCAAAAAAATAAATTAAAAAATGTGGTGGTATCAGGTACATTTTGCCTACTAGTGCATGAGCAGCATATGATTTATTCAAGGCAAGTCTCTGGTGATAAGTCTCTGTGCTTATGTCAGCTTTCAATTTGAATTTCAAGCTCTCAAATTACTAGTGTAATAGCTGATCTCCTGCGCAACACCATGACAACTGTGGGTCTAAATAGGGATAAAATGGCACCATCTTTGTGTGCAAAAAAAGATAGAAAAGATTAGTTCCACTTTAAGACAAAGTCAGCCAGGCAACCAGCATTTTCGGAAGTAGTTCGGCAATGGCAGTATCCATACTTTTTTCAGCAACAACTATCTTTAGGATGCACGTCTTTTTTTCAACCTATGTAATAATATTACCTATATGAAGTAAAAAGCAACTATGTCCAACAAAAACAATAATAAAAATGATAAATAGATTAACTGAAATGTAAACTGCAAATCTTAAAAAACGGATATAGGTTTAAAGCCTTTATAATAACAATTCTGGCTGTACATACAATCATCATACACTAGAGAAGTATATATTTTTGCACAGCAGGTGCCAATGTGATTCCTGCTCTCCAGATTATTAGACATGCAGAGCATTTGAAGGATAGATAAATGCTTTCAGCAGCCCTTGCTTTCATTAGTAGTTTAATTTCAAATCCACACACTACTATTGATGTAAGCTGAAGAAAAAAGTTTTCTCACCATCCTGTAGAGCTGAACACTTCACATATAAAGGACACAAAATAGTTGAAGTACACTATATAATTTTTATCCAACATTGACTTTTTCTTCCAGCTAATACGTTCTTGGTAACAAACGTGTATGCACATGTATATGATTGGCTATATGTCTGCTACAAAATAACATGTAATAAAGTTTGGTATTTATTTAAGATAATTAAATGTATTTTTACATGCAACTTGCATAAATAACTGATGAGCCATCTGAATGCCTCCCCACAGCAGCACTTAGTCTGGGGAAGCACTTGGAACTAATCAGGCTTTTACCAGCATTTACATATGCTGGTCGACAATAATTCTAACAGGAAAACTGGAGACTGAGCAGAGTTGATGTCTTATCAATGTATTGCACTTGCTTCATTGTCCATTGAGCTGCAGGTAGGGAAGTGACACCACTGCATTACTTAAAGCCCAATTAAACTTTCAGCAAAAACATTTATTTCCATAGAGGCTACATGAAATATATGACTTTAATATTTCTTAGGGTTCTTTCACATGGTAATGCTATATAAACATCAGATTTCTGGCAGAAGTTTCCAGGGTAAAAAAGGTAAAGATTGGCTGTTCAGTAAATGTGCATATTTGCGAATTTTCATATGTACACACATTTAAAAATGATTCTAGCTTTTCTTTAGGTGTGGTATACATGCTTATATGTGCAGGCGTTAGGGTTGCCACCTTTTCTTCAAGTCAAACCGAACACTTTTGCAGTGCACAGCAATTTTTTTTAATAGTGTAAACTATACATATATTTTGCTACTAAATAACATTTCTAATCATATGAAGTTAATAACAAGAGTTTCCCCTTACATCAGAGTCCTCTCCGTACATCAGAGTTCTCAGTGTACCCCCTTAAATCAGGGTTCCTAGAGCATCCCTTATGTTAGAGACCCCAGAGTTCTCCTTTACATCAAAGTCCACAGAGTTTCCCTTTTACATCTGAACTCACAGAGTTCCCTTTCACTGTGAGGGGGGACTCTGCAGACTCTGATGTAAGGGAGAACTCTGGGGCCTCTAACATGAGGGATGCTCTAGGAACCCTGATTTAAGGGGGTACACTGAGAACTCTGATGTACGGAGAGGACTCTGATGTAAGGGGAAACACTGTGGCCTCTGGTGTAAAGGGGAACTCTGATGTAAGGGGTGCTCTGAGAACCCTGATTTGCTTTAGTGTGCTTTCTCAGAAGCAAGAGGGAGAAGAGAGAGACTTCAGTCACAGACAGATGGATGGATGATGAGCTCACTCACCGCTTGGCAGTCAGCACCTCTCATCCAGATGTATCTGAGGCTGCTAGACATCAAATTTCCGGCCCCCACTTTCCTTTTCTGAGGCACAGTGCCTGGGATTGGAGTGTAGGCAGACAAAGAGGGGTAGGGGTGAGGGCAAGAGGTGCATATCTAGCCCTCTCTCCTCTCCCATCTGTATGTGTTTTGGGGGAGATGGTTTGTTAGTGCTAGCTTTGGGCAGTGTGAAAGAGTGTAACAGACACTCTCTGCTGAGACAACTGCAGCCAGCAACCCTGCAGGGAAGCCATAGTCCAGTCTAAATAATGTGTCCTGGTTTCAGACAGTCTGAAACCCGGACACATGATTCCAAACCTGAACTGTCCGAGTGAATCCTGGACAGGTGGCAACCCTAGCGGTTGTGCATAAAATACTGTCCAGCAAAGCAGATTTCTGTTTCTTTTATTTATCTATATGCAGCACAAGTTTATGTGCCTGTGTGTGCAGGGTCATTATAAACAATTGGCTTTTTTAGGCATTCATGTACAAGAGGCCCTAGTGTCCTCATGTCTACAGGCCCAAGTGTAGACAAGTACTTGGGTAGAGAAAAAGTTACTAAAAAGACACTGTTCTGCAGCCGTTTTGAATACCTATACAAGACTCTTAGGCCCTTTTCACACATGTGGACTTTTTGTCCGTTATTCATCCATCCGTTGACAGATTAAAAATGGACATCAATGCATCTCTATGGAAAAACAGATGTAAACGGATGATCATCCGTTTACATCAGTTTACATCTGCATCTGTCAACATCTGTTTTCTTAAATGGATCAAACCCCAAACGGTCTGTTCTTGCATCCATTTTTGCAGTGGTAGTGGATGTAAAAAATGGTTGTAAAAACTGATGAGAAACTGATGAAAAATTGATGTAAACTTTAACTGTTTTTTCTTTGAAAAAACATGACTGAACTGATGAAATGAATGGTCCGCATGTGTGAAAGGGGCCTAATTCTGACTTTTGCTGCCATTCAGCATCCATCCAGCAGAGGGAAACGGTGGGCCTGAAGGACTTAAACTGATTGTAAAGTCTTATTTTTTTTTCTATAAAAATAACAAACATGTCATACTTACCTGCTCAGTGCAGTGGTTTTGCACAGAACAGCCCAGAGCCTCCTCCTCTCGGGTCCCTCTTCGATGCTCCTGGCCCCTTCCTCCTGTCAAGTGCCCCCACAGCAAGCAGCTTGTTATGGGGGTACCTGAGCCGCGTCACAGCTCTGTGTGTCCATTCAGGCACATGGCTGCAGCCCGGCCCCGCCCCCTCTCACTCCTGATTGGCTAGCCGACTTTGACAGCAGCGGGAGCCAATGGCACAGCTGTTGTGTCTCAGCCAATCAGGAGGGAGAGCCTCGGATGGCGGAGACACTTGTGGACATCACTGGACAGAAAAGGGGCTCAGGTAAGTATTGGGGGGGGCAAGGGGGGCTACTGCACACAGAACGCTTTTTATCTTAATGCATAGAATGCATTAAAATAAAAAACCTTCTGACTTTTCAACCACTTTAAGAGACTTTAATACAGACTGCACTGAACTTTGGGAAGAGGATCTTGCCTAGGAGTAGATAAATTGATAGACTACAACTGCCATATATACAATCTTAACATGGGGGTGGTGGAAGAACAGTTTTTCTCCTGGACTTTAGACCCCTTTCACACTGAGACGTTTTTCAGGCGCTACAGTGCTAAAAATAGCGCCTGCATAGCGGCTGAAAAAAGCCTCCGCTGCAAACCCAGTGTGAAAGCCTGAGTGCTTTCACACTGGAGCGCTGCGCTGGCAGGGCATCAGAAAAAGTCCTGCCAGCAGCTTCCTTGCAGCGGTGGAGGAGCGGTGAATACACCGCTCCTCCACCGCTCCTGCCCATTGAAATCAATGGGGCAGCGCTGCCATACTGCCCGCAAAGCGGTGCTTTGCAGGCGCATTTAACACTTTTTTGGGGGCTAGCAGGGGTTAAAACCGCCCCGCTAGCGGCCGAATAGCGCAGCTAAAACGACGGTAAAGCAGTGCTAACAATAGCGCCGCTTTACCACTGACGCCCGGGCGCTGGCAGTGTGAAAGGGGTCTTAGAAAGAGAACTTCCTCTTTGCTGCAAGGGGTCTGAGGTATGCACATCACTACTCCTGTGTGCACTTCAACCTGCTACAAGCCTGTAGCCGAGACAGAAACCCGAGAGCTGTTAACCTGGGTGCAGAGGACTGGAGACGCTCCGGGCAACTTAGAAGAAGATCAACATCTGAGCAGCAGGATTGGAGCTGCTGTGTCACTGGAAGTGGTAAAAGACTGCAGAGACTGAGCACATAGGAACTGGACATCTGACTAGCAGGCTTTACCAATGCATGTAGACTTTACTAGGACTGCACTTATGTGCACCACCGTAAAGACTCCACAAGGACTCCACTTTCTGCCTATAGAAAGGGGTACCTCTGCAGTAAGGCCTGGGTCTTAGCATAGTCATTGATATAGAGTGCACTCTAAGCAGTTTAGTATACTGGTGGTAGAAAAGTTATTACAGCACGGCTTACTATTGTCATATATGTTATCTGTGCCAGATTGTAAAGGCGTAATGCCGCGTACACACAAGCGGACTTTACGGCAGACTTGGTCCGGCGTACTGTTTTTCGTCGGACAATTCGATCGTGTGTGGGCTCCAGCGGACTTTGTTTGCTCCAAAGTTGGACGAACTTAGATTTGAAACATGTTTTAAATCTATCCGACGGACTCTTCTTTCTAGCGGACAAACCGGTCGTCTGTGTGCTAGTCCGACAAACTCAAACTGACGCATGCTCTGAAGCAATTACATGACTTGGGTACATAAACTTGGTCAGCTGCTGCCCCGGATCTGAGCGACTCCTGGATTTTATTGTGTTCCCGCTTATACATGTTTCGCAAGATACCAATTTTCTTGTCCACAAACTTGAGGTCTGCCTGGGGGACTCGAGTCTTCACAAATTCTAAAAGTGTGCCCAGTGTTGCCTTCCTTACATCTCTATTGTAATATAGTGGGTGTTTGACCTCCCACAGGTTTTTCTTTTCCTGATATAGCTCAATAAATTGGGACAAAAAATCTGCCTCTTTAAAGGGATTAATTGTTTCTGAAAGACAAGACACAAGATGCAAACTAATGTCAATCACAAATCACAGGATTATTTGTGTTTGGAATCTAGGGGACACACACATACACACACACACACACACACACCAAACAAATTCACCAAACACACACACCCCCACTTTAATCTTACCTTAGTTTCTGACGCTCACTACTTCCGCACGGACATACGTAGGCCATCGTAATAGCTTTATATACACTGCACATGTGTCATGCTCCGCCTGCGTCACCGCTCCTGACGTTCTTTAGTACGATTTGTCCCCGCCCCTTCACTCTTCGTTGCGCAGTGGGAGTATATAGCTAAAGATGGTGGAGAGAATCAGTGGAAGTAGCGCGGAGGAAAGCCCGGAGCCACAACCATCCACATCCCGGAGGAGATATAAGGCCACCAACATGGCTTTTGAAGAGATGGTGGAGATGGTGTCCATATTGAGAAGGGAGGACTACGATGGCAAAAAAGGACCGTACACACGACCGAATATGCGTAAGGACAAAATAATGTCCTCAATTGTCACCGCTCTAGAAGCAAAATTTGGCACAAAACGGTCGAAAGAACAATTGAGGAAGCGGTGGTCTGACATCAAAAGTCGGGAGCCAGAATAATATTGGCGAATAAAGAAGCTGCTTAAAAAAAGTAAGTACTTGTTGTGTTTTCATATTGAGATACTTAACTTGCATGCTGATCTATATTTTTTTACTTTATCCTGCATCGTTCGTAAAGACCGTTCTTTGTAAAATACATATGATACTTTCAAAAAGGACGTAATTTTTTCGCCAAATCCGATGGTACAGGGTTGGACATACATTTATGTCTTGACAATTTTTCGTATTCACACAATTTGTTGATGTGGTGTAGATGTGTTAGAAAATATAATGCTTCTTCAAAAATGAATCAGTGTAATGTAAGGACAGGACACAGCAGCTGGTTCCACATCTGGACTCACGAGCACTATAGTGTACTATGTGACCCTAATTAAATTTTTGAGGAGTCATACACATAGGAGATAATTGAGGTGTCTGCATCTGTGAAACTTGCCTGAAAATGTGCATTGTTTATAATTGTTGTTCATCCTGTCTTCTAAATTTTTGAGTACAAAAAAAGACAATTGTCCTCAACTCCTAACCAACATTTCATATTATTTTATAAATTCTAAAATATCACTGTGTTTTAACTATACCTTTTGTTGAATTATCATAGGGGGGAAAAGACTCAGACAACAGTCTAAGGATCCCAGGACCCCCCCAAGTCACCAGCCTGAGGCTGAAGATACCCCAAACCCCAAGAACAGGAGGAGAGGTGGAGGAAGTGTGCGAGGTTTCAACCCCACCAAGTGAGTGACTGACACCCCAGCTTAAGGTAATGTATTTTGGCATGCATATTTTAACCCTTGTTTTTATTCACTCATTTTAGGTGAGCTTCTGGTTGTGGAAGGCCAAGTGGCAGAGCCATTCACCACAGACAGTGCCCAAAGACTGATTGGCCAGATAATGCTGTGGAATGGCCAAATACATAAAATGCGTGACCAAATTCACAGCATGCAACTTCGCCTGGACTCCATGCAACAGGAAATGAAGAACATGATTGATGTTTTGGGCAGAATATAATAACTTTTTTCCTAAAAACATCAATCATGTTCTTCATTTCCTTGTGAAGTTTGTTTGTTCTTGAAATTTTTGGTTATTTTTTTTTGGGATCCCAAAAATATTTTTGGGATGCACACGGTGTGTCATCATGTGCTATCTTCCATCATGGGTTCTCAATGTACTTGTTTTGTGTTTGCAACTCCTTCATCCTCAAAATTATTTAGTGGTGATAGGAACAAAGGGATTGCACACACAAAACACGTACATTGCTCACCCATGATGGGAGATAGCATATGTTGACTTGGCCCTTTTGTAATGCTCTATTTTGAGCATATTAAAAATTAAGTATTTACAAGGGTGACATCACATGCACCATTCTGAAAATGTTGAACTTTGTAAGTTCTTTAATTTTTTGGTATGTTTTTCAAAACACTGTTGTGAATGTAAAGATTTTAAACAAGGTCTATTTTTCTAAAAATATGCCTTTAATACGTTAAAACAAAATAAAAATTTTTACCCCCAAAAAAATATATTCTAAAAAAAAAAAAAAAAAAAAAAAGTTTTAAAAAATGCACCTTTCAATGTGCACACAGTAAAATGTTTTTACTACTACAATGTGTGTGGCTGATTATTTCTCAATAATATATATATATATATTTTTTTGTGTGGTTACAGTGACAAAGGGCCTGATTAACTAAAGGTAAATGCACTTGCCACTACTACAAGTGCACTAGGAGACAGACCAAACTAAATGCAAAGGAGAATAAAAACAAGATCTTTTTTAACAATTTTTTTATTGTATTTTTTAAAATAAATTAAATCTCTTGCTGAATAGCAATGGCCCCCCGACCATTAAAATAATTCACATATCGCTCACGCACTTGACGTGCGGTTCGGGGGGCCAAGCCAATACGGCCAATTTCTAGGCCTGTCATTGTTTGATGTTGTACCAGTCCGGCCTCAGGCCCAACAGAAGAAATATATGTGGCAAAATGTCTCCGTAAAAAGTTATGTAGGATGCAGCAAGCAAGTATGACGTAATTTAGTTTATAGTCTGCCAGATTTATTGCTGAAAGGAACAAATGGAACAGGCTGGCCAGAATCCCAAAGGCATTCTCCACAACTCTTCTTGCTCTGGCCAGCCGATAATTAAATACCCTCCTCTCAGGGGTGAGTGTCCTTTGGGGGAACGGCCTCATCAAATGCTCACCGAGAGCAAACGCTTCATCAGCGATAAAAACTGAGGGGAGTCCATCAACATTCTGGTCATCAGGTGGCAATCCTAGGCCACCAGTCTGGAGACGCTGGCACAGCTCGGTCTGTGCAAAGACTCCTCCATCAGATATCCGGCCGTTCTTCCCCACATCCACAAACAGAAAGTCCAAATGTGCCGAGACCACCGCCATCAAAACTACACTATGGAACCCCTTATAGTTGTAGAAATAAGACCCTGAATGCGGTGGTGGCACAATGCGGACATGCTTCCCGTCAATCGCCCCGACACAGTTGGAAAAGTCCCAACGGTCAGCGAACTGAGAGGCCACAGTCTGTCATTCCTGTGTACTGGAAGGAAACTGTGGAGTAAAAAAAAATACAAACATTAAGATAAGGACTTTTAAACATAACTTGGATATCAGATTACACAAAAACATTAGTGAACAACAGCAGTCACACATTATTAATATGTGTGTGTGTAATTTAAATTGTAAAAAACATAAGGCCCACTTATAAGATTAATCACCCCCTCTGATGGCCCATTGATCCATTTGAATGTGGGGGGAGGGGTTCTTATTAGGTTAACAAACACACCTGACTGTTTTAAACATTTGTGGGGTGGGGGGAGGGGTTCTCATTAGAGTCCAAAACACACCTGACTGTTTTAAACATTTGTGGGGTGGGGGAGGGGTTCTCATTAGGTTAACAAACACACCTGACTGTTTTAAACATTTGTGGGGTGGGGGAGGGGTTCTCATTAGGGTCCAAAACACACCTGACTGTTTTAAACATTTGTGGGGTGGGCCTCTGCTCTGCACTGATGGCTTGCCTAATGCAGGTATCCTGCCTGCTGATATAGGGGGTCAGCATAGCCAGCAGATGCTCAAAAATGGGGTCCGTCATCCGGAGATAATTCCTGAAATCCTCAGGATTATTCTCACTGATCTCACGGAGCAAAGGCATGTGCGAGAATTGGTCATGCTGGCGCAACCAATTCTTCATCCATGAACTCCTCCTCGCCCTGTTCATGGACTGGACTCGGGTCAAAGTATTAACCCCAAAACCAAGTTCCCACGCAGCACGAACTTGAGAACGAGTACGTCCACGCAACATGGCTTCAAAACGGTCGGCTGGTCAAACAAACAAACTTATAACAAACGCACTGAAGAACAGCAAGGCCTATGAAGAACGACCTGAAAATCAGGAACGAGCGGACCAGAACGGCCTGCGAGGCAGGTTACGAACTGACCAACACGCACTGAAAAGCGGATACAAACCTCACAAGCACAAACTGAACCGATCAAAATAAGCTGAAGTGTGAAAAGCGTGAATCGTCTCTAACCAAACTTCTACTAACCCGAGATAAACACGAGATTAGCAGAAGGAGCCCAAAGGGTGCCGTAGTGGGGCTTGAACTTCCTTTTTATAGTCCCGTCGTACGTGCTGTACGTCACCGCATTCCAAACCAGCGGACTTTTGCAGTGATCGTGTGTGGCCAAGTTCGTCCCTTTTTAAGTCCGGCACAAGGAGCCGACAAAGTCCGGCGAAAAGTCCGCCGAGCAAAGTCTGCCGTAAAGTCCGCTCGTGTGTACGCGGCATAAGGTTTTTTTTTAATCTTAATGCATTCTATGCATTAAAGTGATTATAAGGCTTTGTTTTTTTCTTTTTTTTTTAATAACAAAACATGTTATGCAGTTCGTTTTGCATAGAGTGGCCCTGATCCTCGACTTCTGGGGTCCCCCAGCAGCGCTAGTAGCTCCTCCCCGCATCGTATAACCCCCTAGGAGAAGCACTCTCCCGGGGGGGTTATCAATAGACACAGAATGCCGTATTCGGCCCCGCCCCCCAGTACCCGCATCATTGAATGCGCTGCTATCAATCTATCCAATCAAGAGCCGAGAGAAGGGGCAGAGGGGAAGAGTGCATCTTCGGCATGGAAATTACAGGACTCAGGTGAGTAAAACGTGGGGCTGGGGGGCCGGTCAGTGACAGAATTTTAGTATGCATTAAGGTGAAAAAACATGAGGGTTTACAACCCCTTTAAGATAAAAAGCCTTCTGTTTGCAGCAGCCCCCTTTAGCCCCCCTAATACCTACCTAAGTCCCTCTCTGTCTAGCGATGTCCACAAGTCATCCAAGATTCTCCTTCCTAATTGGCTGAGACACAGTAGTGGCGCAGTTGGCTCCCGCTGCTGTCAAAGTCTGCTAGCCAATCAGGGGAGAGAGGGGGCGGGGCTGGGTCGGATCTCTGTGTCTGAATGGACACACGGAGCTGTGACTCAGCTCGGGTGCCCCCATAGCAAGCTGCTTGCTGTGGGGGCACTCAACAGGAGGGAGGGATCACAGAAGAGGGACCCGAAAAGAGGTGGATCTGGGCTGCTCTGTGCAAAACCACTGCAACAGAGCAGGTAAGTATAACATGTTTATTATTTTTATAGGAAAAAAAACGAGACTTTACAAGCACTTGCTTGTAATGCTGATTTGCAGACTCCAGGTATAGATTAACCTAATCATATACAGTCAGGTCCATAAATATTAGGACATTGACTCAATTCTAATCTTTTTGGCTCTATACACCATCACAATAGATTTGAAATGGAAAGAACACGATGTGCTTTAACTGCAGACTTTCAGCTTTAATTTGAGGGTATTTACATCCAAATCAGGTGAACGGTGTAGGAATTTCAACAGTTTGTATATGTCCCTCCCACTTTTTAAGGGACCAAAAATAATGGGACAATTGGCTGCTTAGCTGTTCCATGCCCAGGTGTGTGTTATTTCCTCATTATCTCATTTACAAGGAGCAGATAAAAGGTCCAGAGTTCATTTCAAGTGTGCTATTTGCATTTGAAATCTGTTGCTGTCAACTCTCAATATGAGAGCCAAAGAGCTGTCACTATCAGTGAAGCAAGCCATCGTTAGGCTGAAAAAACAAAACAAACCCATCAGAGAGATAGCAAAAACATTAGGTGTGGCCAAATCAACTGTTTGGAACATCCTTAAAAAGAAAGAAGGCACTGGTGAGCTCAGCAACACCAAAAGACCCGGAAGACCACGGAAAACAACTGTGGTGGATAACCGAAGAATTCTTTCTCTGGTGAAGCAGCAGGATGAATTCTGAAGTTTTGGACGGCGCTTCACAGTGCAGATGGACAATGACCCGAAGCATACTGCAAAAGCAACCAAAGAGTTTTTTAAGGGAAAGAAGTGGCATGTTATGCAATGGCCAAGTAAATCACCTGACCTGAATCCGATTGAGCATGAATTTCACTTGCTGAAGACAAAACTGAAGGGAAAATGCCCCAAGAACAAGCAGGAACTGAAGACAGTTGCTGTAGAGGCCTGGCAGAGCATCACCAGGGATGAAACCCAACGTCTGGTGATGTCTATGCGTTCCAGGCTTCATGCTGTAATTGACTGCAAAGGATTTGCAACCAAGTATTAAAAAGTGAAAGTTTGATGGGTGATTGTTAATCTGTTCCATTACTTTTGGTCCTTTAAGAAGTGGGAGGCACATATACAAAATGCTGTAATTCCTACACCGTTCACCTGATTTGGATGTGAATTAAAGCTGAAAGTCTGCAGTTAAAGCACATCTTGTTCGTTTCATTTAAAATCCATTGTGGTGGTGTATAGAGCCAAAAAGATTAGAATTGTGTCGATGTCCCAATATTTATGGACCTGACTGTAGATTCTTGTTCTAAACTGCTAGAATATAGTAACTTTTTATCTAGATAATTGTGTTGAAATTACACTCAGCTTGGTCCTATATGTACATATTGCCGTTTATTTTAAACTGTTACACTACAACGCATTTCTTTATTCCTAAAGAAGAACCCTGGGCAAAGTTTTCATTTTCTCATGCAGTGGGACCGTGCCCTCACTGCATAGATTAACTGCTCATTTTTGTCTAGGGGTTTGCACATTGGAGATATATTTACCTAATCTGTCGATCCTCCAAGTGCAAGACCGGTCCTGTGCCCCTGCATGTGCGGGAGTGTGGTTTTTCAGGAGGATCGAAGGATCAAATAAGATCCTAGAGAAAATGAGCAGTTAACCCATGCAGTGCGGGGAACAGCCCCAGTGAATGGGAGAAAAAACATTTTCATAGAGTTCTTCTTTAACCAGTCTGGTGTTTGCTTCCTGATACTATAGTATAGTGTGTGCAGGATATTATACTTGTGCGACAAATAGCACTGCAATATTTTCTTTGCTTAACCTGGTGTGTCAGTGGGGATGAGGTCCTTCACCGAGTCAAGGCAAAGGACAGAGAACTCGATCTATCAAGCAGCTCTTGCGGAGGTGTAGCACTGCTCAGGTGGTTAGCACACCCATCTATTTCCAATGTCAAGAATCTGCAGAATGACAAGTGTGTGCGAATAGCTACAGTACAGAAACTCTGTCCGTACAATGACAGGCTGACAACAACCACAGCTATTTGTGATTGTTCGCAGATCCAATGATTACCTGCAGTAATCTTGGCTGGCTATTGCGGGTGTGCTAATCACCTGTGTGAATGCACCCTTATTCTCATGTTCTTTATAAAGCCCCACACACGCCATAAGAAAATCAGGCGAACATTTTCATCCGAGGAACGATTGTACGATTTTCTGATTGTGTGTACACTGTACTTTCGACAGCCGATTCCGACCTTCCGAATGAAAATTTTCGAAGGGCAAACTCCAAAATTTTTCTTGTACGGGAACCGAATGATTTTTGTTAACCGCTTGCAGACCAGTCGCCATCATTATACTGCGGCAGGTCGGCACAATCCCGCGAGCCGTCGTAGCTATATGTCGGCTCCTTTAAGCGAGATAGCAAACGCTGCACTGCGGGGGTGCCGATGCTTGTGGCCGACGGTCGCAATGACTGCTGGCCACGAGCGTTCGTGGGCACGAGAGGCAGAACAGGGACATGTGTGTGTAAACACACAAATCCCTGTTCTGTTCTGTGAGGAGAGACAGATTGTGAGTTCCTAATAGCTAGGAATCACAATCTGTCATCCCCTCTAGTCAGTCCCCTCTCCCTACAGTTAGAAACACACACAGGGAACACAGTTAGCCCCTTGATCGCCCCCTAATGTTACCCCATTCCCTGCCAGTGACATTTTTAAAGTAATCAGTGCATTTTTATAGCACTGATCGCTGTATAAATGCCAATGGTCCCAAAAATGTGTCAAAAGTGTCCAATGTGTCCACCATAATGTTGCAGTCCCGATAAAAAATTACAGATTGCTGCCATTACTAGTAAAAAAAAATAAAAATAATAACAAAAATGCTATAAATCTATCCCCTATTTAGTAGACACTATAACTTTTGCATAAACCAATCAATATATGCTTATTGTGATTTTTTTTTACCAAAAATATGTAGAAGAATACATATCGTCCTAAACTGAGAAAAAATTAACTTTTTAAAAAAAAAATGGGGGTATTTATTATAGCAAAAAATACTAAATATTGTGTTTTTTTCAAAGTTGTCGCTCTTTTTTTTGTTTATAGCGCAAAAGATAAAAACTGCAGAGATGATACCACCAAAAGAAAGCTCTATTTGTGGGAAAAAAAGTATGTCAATTTTGTTTGGGTGAAGCATCGCGCGGCCGCACAATTGTCAGTTAAAATGACGTAGTGCCGAATCGCAAAAAATGGCCTGGTCATTCAGCAGCCAAATCTTCCGGAGCTGAAGTGGTTAATGTGTACCATTTTCGTACAATTTTCCTACAAGAGAAATCAGAAACAAAAGACTGTGCATGATCAGAAACAATAAACAACAACAAAAAAGTCTTTGTTGTACGAGAATTTTCGTAGATTATTTCCTTCCTCGGTTCCGACTTGCTGTGTGAAACAACAAGGAAATTCAGATGATTGTTTGACTGATTTTCCTATAGCGTGTACCCCACTTAACAGTGCCCAAGTGGCAGTTGAAGCTCCTCTCCCCCAGGTGGGAGGCTTAAGAGGAAGACTGCTGCAATCTATGGGGTTGATTTAAAGAAACTGGAGAGTGTAAAATCTGGTGCAGTTTGGCATAGAAACCAATCAGCTTCCAGTTTTTTTTTGGTCAAAGCTTAATTGAACAAGCTTAAATTGGAAGCTAATTGGCTACAATTAGTTTTTGCACTTTCTCCAGTTTTAGACCCCATTCACACTTGTGCGACTTCAAACTCATGTGATTTCCATTGCAACTTTACATTGTGACTTGATGTGACTTTGATATGACTTTGGATAAGTGTGACTTTGTTACGACTTTGGCTTTGACCAAAAAAATTTGAATTATTTTGTGCTCTACACAGTCGCTAGATAGATGGGTGTGCAGAATGGAAAAATGTATTTAGTTTCATTTTGTTTTTTTATTCTCTAACAAATTCAACATTTTCAGAATGATTCGTATTCGACTCATGAGCTGTCAGTGGGTTTCCCACTGATTTGGCAGTCTTTACCTCTTTTTTTCAGCGTAACTTTAGTGTTGTCTCATGGTAGAATCCTGTCTTCAGCTTATGGAACAATTCTAACATTGATGCAGCCCTTTACACTTGGGTCCTTCAAATGATTCTAATTGGGAAGCTTTGCTGCCTGCCAGGAGCATTACAAGAATTGTGAAAGACCTGGGGCACCCATGGGCACTCCAATGTCAACAATAACGTTACATGTAGCGTGCCACAGTGAACAGTAGGTATGGGCTCACTATATTGACAGTTATGCCGCATACACACGATCGCACATTCCGACAACAAAATCCATGTTTTTTTCCCGATGGATGTTGGCTCATGCTTGTCTTGCATACACACGGTCACACAAATCTTGTCGGAAATTCCGAACGTCAAGAACGTGGTGACATACAACACGTACGGCGAGCCGAGAAAAATGAAGTTCAATAGCCAGTGCGTCTCTTCTGCTTGATTCCGAACATGCGTGGGACTTTGTGCGTCGAAATTGTGTACACACAATCGGAATTTACGACAACGAATTTTGTTGTCGGAAAATTTGAGATCCAGATCTCAAATTTTGTGTGTCGTAAATTCCGATGGAAAATGTCCGATGGAGCCTACACACGGTCGGAATTTCCGACAACAAGCTCCCATCGAACATTTCCCATCGGAAAATCCGACTGTGTGTACGCGGCATTAGAGTTGCATACTTAAAGGGTAACTCCACTTTTGTGGGGAAAATCGCAAATTTAAAAAAAAATATGTATATGCAGCACTGTCATTTTGCGTAAATATCAATGCAATATGGCAACCTGGAGGCATTTCATACTACACTGGTGTACAGAACACCCCTAGAAATTTAACAGAGACTTTGTCCTTACCTTAAAGGAAAACTTTAAAAAAGACAATGAATATTTTGGTCAACAGTATGGCATTACAATATAGCATATACAGCACAGAGGTCTGGAGTTTTTAATGGTCAAAGTGCAGTGGTCAGAAGTAGGGATGAGCTTCGTGTTCGAGTCGAACCCATGTTCGACTCGAACATCGGCTGTTCGATCGTTCGCCGAATTGCGAACGTTATGGGCCGTTCGCGCTAAATTCGTGTGGCGCGTCACGGCCCATAATTCACTGCGGCATCGCAGTGCATTGCTGGCTGATGATTGGCCAAGCATGCACTATGACCCGCATGCTTGGCCAATTTAGTATGCATTAAGGTGAAAAAACATGAGGGTTTACAACCCCTTTAAGATAAAAAGCCTTCTGTTTGCAGCAGCCCCCTTTAGCCCCCCTAATACCTACCTAAGTCCCTCTCTGTCTAGCGATGTCCACAAGTCATCCAAGATTCTCCTTCCTAATTGGCTGAGACACAGTAGTGGCGCAGTTGGCTCCCGCTGCTGTCAAAGTCTGCTAGCCAATCAGGGGAGAGAGGGGGCGGGGCTGGGTCGGATCTCTGTGTCTGAATGGACACACGGAGCTGTGACTCAGCTCGGGTGCCCCCATAGCAAGCTGCTTGCTGTGGGGGCACTCAACAGGAGGGAGGGATCACAGAAGAGGGACCCGAAAAGAGGTGGATCTGGGCTGCTCTGTGCAAAACCACTGCAACAGAGCAGGTAAGTATAACATGTTTATTATTTTTATAGGAAAAAAAACGAGACTTTACAAGCACTTGCTTGTAATGCTGATTTGCAGACTCCAGGTATAGATTAACCTAATCATATACAGTCAGGTCCATAAATATTAGGACATTGACTCAATTCTAATCTTTTTGGCTCTATACACCATCACAATAGATTTGAAATGGAAAGAACACGATGTGCTTTAACTGCAGACTTTCAGCTTTAATTTGAGGGTATTTACATCCAAATCAGGTGAACGGTGTAGGAATTTCAACAGTTTGTATATGTCCCTCCCACTTTTTAAGGGACCAAAAATAATGGGACAATTGGCTGCTTAGCTGTTCCATGCCCAGGTGTGTGTTATTTCCTCATTATCTCATTTACAAGGAGCAGATAAAAGGTCCAGAGTTCATTTCAAGTGTGCTATTTGCATTTGAAATCTGTTGCTGTCAACTCTCAATATGAGAGCCAAAGAGCTGTCACTATCAGTGAAGCAAGCCATCGTTAGGCTGAAAAAACAAAACAAACCCATCAGAGAGATAGCAAAAACATTAGGTGTGGCCAAATCAACTGTTTGGAACATCCTTAAAAAGAAAGAAGGCACTGGTGAGCTCAGCAACACCAAAAGACCCGGAAGACCACGGAAAACAACTGTGGTGGATAACCGAAGAATTCTTTCTCTGGTGAAGCAGCAGGATGAATTCTGAAGTTTTGGACGGCGCTTCACAGTGCAGATGGACAATGACCCGAAGCATACTGCAAAAGCAACCAAAGAGTTTTTTAAGGGAAAGAAGTGGCATGTTATGCAATGGCCAAGTAAATCACCTGACCTGAATCCGATTGAGCATGAATTTCACTTGCTGAAGACAAAACTGAAGGGAAAATGCCCCAAGAACAAGCAGGAACTGAAGACAGTTGCTGTAGAGGCCTGGCAGAGCATCACCAGGGATGAAACCCAACGTCTGGTGATGTCTATGCGTTCCAGGCTTCATGCTGTAATTGACTGCAAAGGATTTGCAACCAAGTATTAAAAAGTGAAAGTTTGATGGGTGATTGTTAATCTGTTCCATTACTTTTGGTCCTTTAAGAAGTGGGAGGCACATATACAAAATGCTGTAATTCCTACACCGTTCACCTGATTTGGATGTGAATTAAAGCTGAAAGTCTGCAGTTAAAGCACATCTTGTTCGTTTCATTTAAAATCCATTGTGGTGGTGTATAGAGCCAAAAAGATTAGAATTGTGTCGATGTCCCAATATTTATGGACCTGACTGTAGATTCTTGTTCTAAACTGCTAGAATATAGTAACTTTTTATCTAGATAATTGTGTTGAAATTACACTCAGCTTGGTCCTATATGTACATATTGCCGTTTATTTTAAACTGTTACACTACAACGCATTTCTTTATTCCTAAAGAAGAACCCTGGGCAAAGTTTTCATTTTCTCATGCAGTGGGACCGTGCCCTCACTGCATAGATTAACTGCTCATTTTTGTCTAGGGGTTTGCACATTGGAGATATATTTACCTAATCTGTCGATCCTCCAAGTGCAAGACCGGTCCTGTGCCCCTGCATGTGCGGGAGTGTGGTTTTTCAGGAGGATCGAAGGATCAAATAAGATCCTAGAGAAAATGAGCAGTTAACCCATGCAGTGCGGGGAACAGCCCCAGTGAATGGGAGAAAAAACATTTTCATAGAGTTCTTCTTTAACCAGTCTGGTGTTTGCTTCCTGATACTATAGTATAGTGTGTGCAGGATATTATACTTGTGCGACAAATAGCACTGCAATATTTTCTTTGCTTAACCTGGTGTGTCAGTGGGGATGAGGTCCTTCACCGAGTCAAGGCAAAGGACAGAGAACTCGATCTATCAAGCAGCTCTTGCGGAGGTGTAGCACTGCTCAGGTGGTTAGCACACCCATCTATTTCCAATGTCAAGAATCTGCAGAATGACAAGTGTGTGCGAATAGCTACAGTACAGAAACTCTGTCCGTACAATGACAGGCTGACAACAACCACAGCTATTTGTGATTGTTCGCAGATCCAATGATTACCTGCAGTAATCTTGGCTGGCTATTGCGGGTGTGCTAATCACCTGTGTGAATGCACCCTTATTCTCATGTTCTTTATAAAGCCCCACACACGCCATAAGAAAATCAGGCGAACATTTTCATCCGAGGAACGATTGTACGATTTTCTGATTGTGTGTACACTGTACTTTCGACAGCCGATTCCGACCTTCCGAATGAAAATTTTCGAAGGGCAAACTCCAAAATTTTTCTTGTACGGGAACCGAATGATTTTTGTTAACCGCTTGCAGACCAGTCGCCATCATTATACTGCGGCAGGTCGGCACAATCCCGCGAGCCGTCGTAGCTATATGTCGGCTCCTTTAAGCGAGATAGCAAACGCTGCACTGCGGGGGTGCCGATGCTTGTGGCCGACGGTCGCAATGACTGCTGGCCACGAGCGTTCGTGGGCACGAGAGGCAGAACAGGGACATGTGTGTGTAAACACACAAATCCCTGTTCTGTTCTGTGAGGAGAGACAGATTGTGAGTTCCTAATAGCTAGGAATCACAATCTGTCATCCCCTCTAGTCAGTCCCCTCTCCCTACAGTTAGAAACACACACAGGGAACACAGTTAGCCCCTTGATCGCCCCCTAATGTTACCCCATTCCCTGCCAGTGACATTTTTAAAGTAATCAGTGCATTTTTATAGCACTGATCGCTGTATAAATGCCAATGGTCCCAAAAATGTGTCAAAAGTGTCCAATGTGTCCACCATAATGTTGCAGTCCCGATAAAAAATTACAGATTGCTGCCATTACTAGTAAAAAAAAATAAAAATAATAACAAAAATGCTATAAATCTATCCCCTATTTAGTAGACACTATAACTTTTGCATAAACCAATCAATATATGCTTATTGTGATTTTTTTTTACCAAAAATATGTAGAAGAATACATATCGTCCTAAACTGAGAAAAAATTAACTTTTTAAAAAAAAAATGGGGGTATTTATTATAGCAAAAAATACTAAATATTGTGTTTTTTTCAAAGTTGTCGCTCTTTTTTTTGTTTATAGCGCAAAAGATAAAAACTGCAGAGATGATACCACCAAAAGAAAGCTCTATTTGTGGGAAAAAAAGTATGTCAATTTTGTTTGGGTGAAGCATCGCGCGGCCGCACAATTGTCAGTTAAAATGACGTAGTGCCGAATCGCAAAAAATGGCCTGGTCATTCAGCAGCCAAATCTTCCGGAGCTGAAGTGGTTAATGTGTACCATTTTCGTACAATTTTCCTACAAGAGAAATCAGAAACAAAAGACTGTGCATGATCAGAAACAATAAACAACAACAAAAAAGTCTTTGTTGTACGAGAATTTTCGTAGATTATTTCCTTCCTCGGTTCCGACTTGCTGTGTGAAACAACAAGGAAATTCAGATGATTGTTTGACTGATTTTCCTATAGCGTGTACCCCACTTAACAGTGCCCAAGTGGCAGTTGAAGCTCCTCTCCCCCAGGTGGGAGGCTTAAGAGGAAGACTGCTGCAATCTATGGGGTTGATTTAAAGAAACTGGAGAGTGTAAAATCTGGTGCAGTTTGGCATAGAAACCAATCAGCTTCCAGTTTTTTTTTGGTCAAAGCTTAATTGAACAAGCTTAAATTGGAAGCTAATTGGCTACAATTAGTTTTTGCACTTTCTCCAGTTTTAGACCCCATTCACACTTGTGCGACTTCAAACTCATGTGATTTCCATTGCAACTTTACATTGTGACTTGATGTGACTTTGATATGACTTTGGATAAGTGTGACTTTGTTACGACTTTGGCTTTGACCAAAAAAATTTGAATTATTTTGTGCTCTACACAGTCGCTAGATAGATGGGTGTGCAGAATGGAAAAATGTATTTAGTTTCATTTTGTTTTTTTATTCTCTAACAAATTCAACATTTTCAGAATGATTCGTATTCGACTCATGAGCTGTCAGTGGGTTTCCCACTGATTTGGCAGTCTTTACCTCTTTTTTTCAGCGTAACTTTAGTGTTGTCTCATGGTAGAATCCTGTCTTCAGCTTATGGAACAATTCTAACATTGATGCAGCCCTTTACACTTGGGTCCTTCAAATGATTCTAATTGGGAAGCTTTGCTGCCTGCCAGGAGCATTACAAGAATTGTGAAAGACCTGGGGCACCCATGGGCACTCCAATGTCAACAATAACGTTACATGTAGCGTGCCACAGTGAACAGTAGGTATGGGCTCACTATATTGACAGTTATGCCGCATACACACGATCGCACATTCCGACAACAAAATCCATGTTTTTTTCCCGATGGATGTTGGCTCATGCTTGTCTTGCATACACACGGTCACACAAATCTTGTCGGAAATTCCGAACGTCAAGAACGTGGTGACATACAACACGTACGGCGAGCCGAGAAAAATGAAGTTCAATAGCCAGTGCGTCTCTTCTGCTTGATTCCGAACATGCGTGGGACTTTGTGCGTCGAAATTGTGTACACACAATCGGAATTTACGACAACGAATTTTGTTGTCGGAAAATTTGAGATCCAGATCTCAAATTTTGTGTGTCGTAAATTCCGATGGAAAATGTCCGATGGAGCCTACACACGGTCGGAATTTCCGACAACAAGCTCCCATCGAACATTTCCCATCGGAAAATCCGACTGTGTGTACGCGGCATTAGAGTTGCATACTTAAAGGGTAACTCCACTTTTGTGGGGAAAATCGCAAATTTAAAAAAAAATATGTATATGCAGCACTGTCATTTTGCGTAAATATCAATGCAATATGGCAACCTGGAGGCATTTCATACTACACTGGTGTACAGAACACCCCTAGAAATTTAACAGAGACTTTGTCCTTACCTTAAAGGAAAACTTTAAAAAAGACAATGAATATTTTGGTCAACAGTATGGCATTACAATATAGCATATACAGCACAGAGGTCTGGAGTTTTTAATGGTCAAAGTGCAGTGGTCAGAAGTAGGGATGAGCTTCGTGTTCGAGTCGAACCCATGTTCGACTCGAACATCGGCTGTTCGATCGTTCGCCGAATTGCGAACGTTATGGGCCGTTCGCGCTAAATTCGTGTGGCGCGTCACGGCCCATAATTCACTGCGGCATCGCAGTGCATTGCTGGCTGATGATTGGCCAAGCATGCACTATGACCCGCATGCTTGGCCAATCACAGCGCTGTCAGTAGAGAGAGCTGTAATTGGCCAAAGCCAGGGTGGCTTTGGCCAATTATGGCTCAGGGGATTTAGTACACACCCCACACTATATAAGGCCGCCTGCACGGCGGCCCTGTGTAGTGTGTGTTCCGGTGTGCTGAGAGATAGAGAGAGAGAGAGACAGTGTCATTTGATTTGAGTTAGATAGATTAGGCAGAACAGTCAGTCAGTTAGCTGCACTTACAGTGTATTGTGTATATATATGCATCCCAGGTGTTGCATATATATATATACACTGTATTCAGTTTAGCTAGATCTGTTCCTGTTATCTTCTATCTAGACTATTTACATTTAATGCAGTGCGTCCTGCTCACAGTGTTCAGCTAGATCCGTTCCTGTTAAATTCCTACTGACCGGCAGGCTTGTCTGGTTACAGTATATAAAGCTACCTGAAGAAAATTACAGGTGTTCTATTTGATCCTATTAGTACCACGGTCAGGCAGCTAGACTATTTACATTTAGTACAGTGCGTCCTGCTCACAGTGTTCAGCTAGATCCGTTCCTGTTATCTTCCTACTGACAGGCAGGCTTGTCTGGTTACAGTATATAAAGCTACCTGAAGAAAATTACAGGTGTTCTATTTGATCCTATTAGTACCACGGTCAGGCAGCTAGACTATTTACATTTAGTACAGTGCGTCCTGCTCACAGTGTACAGCTAGATCCGTTCCTGTTATCTTCCTACTGACAGGCAGGCTTGTCTGGTTACAGTATATAAAGCTACCTGAAGAAAATTACAGGTGTTCTATTTGATCCTATTAGTACCACGGTCAGGCAGCTAGACTATTTACATTTAGTACAGTGCGTCCTGCTCACAGTGTACAGCTAGATCCGTTCCTGTTATCTTCCTACTGACAGGCAGGCTTGTCTGGTTACAGTATATAAAGCTACCTGAAGAAAATTACAGGTGTTCTATTTGATCCTATTAGTACCACGGTCAGGCAGCTAGACTATTTACATTTAGTACAGTGCGTCCTGCTCACAGTGTACAGCTAGATCCGTTCCTGTTATCTTCCTAATGACAGGCAGGCTTGTCTGGTTACAGTATATAAAGCTACCTGAAGAAAATTACAGGTGTTCTATTTGATCCTATTAGTACCACGGTCAGGCAGCTAGACTATTTACATTTAGTACAGTGCGTCCTGCTCACAGTGTTCAGCTAGATCCGTTCCTCTTATCTTCCTACTGACAGGCAGGCTTGTCTGGTTACAGTATATAAAGCTACTTGAAGAAAATTACAGGTGTTCTATCCCAGCTTAGTGCAGCTACAGGCCATTAGTATGTCTGGAAGGCCAAGAAGGAGAGGCAGACAGTCACAAGCCAATAAGAGAGGGCAAGCAGGCTCTGTGTCTAGTGCTGGTCGTGGAGACGGTGCATCCTCATCAGCACGTGGCCATGGGACACGCTTGGCCTTTTTTTCGGCAGCTGGCCATGTTGAGCCGCAACATGCGGAAGACTTGGTCGAGTGGATGACCAAGCCGTCCTCATCCTCCTCATCCTCTCTCACCCATGCCCAGGGTGCTTTGTCTGGCAAAGCAGCGGCCTCTTCCCTCAGCTCAATGTCATCAGTGACTCCTTCCCTAGCTCCACCATGTCCTCATGAGGATTCCCTCGAACTGTTTGACCACAGTGTTGGGTACATGCTCCAGGAGGATGCCCAGCGTTTGGAAGGCTCTGATGACGATACTGAGCTCGATGAAGGCAGTAACATGAGCGCGGACAGAGGGGGTGCCCAAGAAGGACAGCAATCTGGCAGTCATGCTCCCCCTGCTGCAGCATACTGCCAGGTTTGCTCCAGTGATGAGGAGGGAGGGGATGATGAGGTCACTGACTCAACGTGGGTGCCTGATAGGAGAGAGGAGGAGGAGGAGGAGGAGGCGGCAGCACATCACCAACGAGGCAGGATGCCCTCCAGGGGCCAGCCTAAGGGCAGCACATTGACTGCATCACACCCCAAAGCTCCACATGTGCAGGGCGCTGCAGTCTCTGCGCGTTATTCAAAAAGTTCTTTGGTGTGGGCCTTTTTTGAGACGAGTGCATCAGATCGCACCGCTGCTATTTGCAACATATGTCTCAAGCGTATCTCGCGTGGCCAAAATATCTCCCGCTTGGGTACCACATGCTTGACCAGACATATGTTGACCTGCCATGCAGTTCGTTGGCAAGCGTATCTAAAAGACCCACACCAAAGAACAAAGAGGATCTCTCCTTGCTCCTCATCAGCTGAGATTTCCAACCCCACTAGACCTTCAGTCCTCTCTGAGACCTGCAGTGAGAGGAATGAAGGTGTAGAATTAGGTGTGTCACAGCCAAGTACTTGTGGGCAATCTGCTTTTGGTACACCGACGTCAGATTGTACCAGGCAAATTTCCCTGCCCCAGCTGCTGCACCGCCGAAAGAAGTTTGCTCCCAGCCATCCACATGCCCAGCGGTTGAATGCTAGCTTGGCAAAATTGCTAGCACTTCAACTGCTGCCTTTTCAGTTGGTAGACTCTGCCCCCTTCCGTGAGTTTGTGGAATGTGCGGTTCCTCAGTGGCAGGTACCCAAACGCCACTTTTTCTCACGGAAGGCGATTCCGGCTCTCTACCGGCATGTGGAAGGCAATGTCCATGCCTCGCTGGACAGGGCGGTCAGCGGTAAGGTGCATATTACCGCTGACTCATGGTCCAGCAGGCATGGACAGGGACGTTACCTAAGTTTCACGGCGCATTGGGTGACTCTGCTGGCAGCTGGGAAGGATGCAGGACAAGGTGCAGTAGTGTTGGAGGTTGTTCCGCCACCACGCCTCCAAAATGCTGATTGTGACACACCTCTCTCCTCCACCCCCTCCTCTTCTTCTTCCTCCATGGCCTCTTCCTCGGAACCAGCGGTGCTCCGTAGGCGTTCAAGGGGCTACGCAAGTACGCAGGCCAAAAGATGCCATGCGGTGCTTGAGCTGGTGTGCTTGGGGGACAGGAGCCACACTGGGGCAGAGGTTCTGTCAGCTCTGCAGGGGCAGGTTCAGAGGTGGTTGACGCCACGCCAACTTAAGGCAGGAATGGTGGTTTGCGACAATGGCACCAACCTCCTCTCTGCCCTCCGACAGGGACAAATGACCCATGTGCCCTGTTTGGCTCACGTCCTTAACTTGGTGGTGCAGCGGTTCTTGGGCAGGTACCCGGGCTTACAGGATGTCCTGAGGCAGGCCAGGAAAGTCTGTGTGCATTTCCGCCGGTCATATAATGCCAGTGCTCGGCTGACGGACCTCCAAAAGGAGTTTAACCTGCCCAAGAACCGCCTAATCTGTGACATGCCCACCAGGTGGAACTCAACGTTGGCCATGCTGCAGCGGCTGCACACGCAGCAGAGGGCCATAAATGAGTACCTGTGCGACTATGGCACCAGGACAGGGTCAGGGGAGCTTGGTTTTTTTTCCCCACGCCAGTGGGCCATGATCAGGGATGCATGCACTGTCCTGTCACCATTCGAGGAGGCCACGAGGATGGTGAGCAGTGACAGTGCATGCATCAGTGACACTGTCCCCCTTGTCCACCTGTTGGAGCACACGCTGCGTGGAATAATGGACAGGGCACTTGAGGCAGAACAGAGGCAGGAAGAGGAGGACTTCCTTAGCTCTCAAGGCCCCCTTTATCCAGACAGTGTTCCTGCGTGCCCGCCGATCACACAGGAAGAGGACGAGGAGGAAGAGGAGGAGGAGGAAGATTGTGTCAGTATGGAGGTGGAGCCTGGCACTCAGCATCAGCAGCAGTCTTTAAGGGATCAGTCCCAAGAAACACATGGACTTGTACGTGGCTGGGAGGAGGTGGCTGCGGACCATGTCGTTCTTAGTGACCCAGAGGACTCCGGACCGAATGCCTCAGCAAACCTACGCTGCATGGCCTCCCTGATCCTGCAAAGCCTGCGTAAGGATCCTCGTATTCGTGGTATCAAGGAGAAGGACCAATACTGGCTGGCAACCCTCCTTGATCCACGTTACAAGGGTAAGGTTGCGGACCTTATCTTGCCATCGCAGAGGGAGCAGAGGATGAAACATCTTCGGGAGGCCTTGCAGAAAGGTCTGTGCAACGCGTTCCCAGAGACTGGGAGGTTACAAACTCCTGTTTCTGGACAACGTGTTGCTGAGGCTTCGGTCAGTCAAAGAAGGAGCGGTGGAGAAGGTGGCCGTCTGACCGATGCGTTCAGACAATTTTTTGGTCCGCAGCCCCAAGGTATGATCGGTTCCAGCAACCATCGCCAGCGTCTGTTTTACATGGTGCAGGAATACCTAGGGGCAAGATCAGACTTGGACACCTTTCCCACCGAAAATCCTCTGGGTTACTGGGTCTTGAGGATGGATCACTGGCCAGAGCTTGCACAGTATGCAATTGAGCTACTGGCCTGTCCTGCATCCAGCGTTCTTTCGGAACGCACATTCAGTGCTGCTGGAGGCGTGGTAACCGATCACAGGGTGCGTCTGTCCACCGACTCGGTCGATCGGCTGACCTTCATAAAAATGAATGAGTCTTGGATCACCACCAGCTACCAAGCACCTGATGCTGATGTAACCGAATAATTTTTTTTGAAATCTCAGATCCCTTCAAAGACTGCCTATGCTGATGCTGAGTGACTATCCCTGAGTAATTATCCTCTTCCTCCTCAATCATCACGCTGATAGCTTGTTGCAGTGTTGTGGCACCAGCACCAGTGCCTAAGGCCCAATTTTTCTGCCCCTGTCTAACAGGGGCGTGTAATTACAATTTTTGATGCAATACTTTGCAGCAGGGCTCGTTCCTGCGTTCCAACTAGAGTGTCTGTGAGGGGTTGCAGTGTTGTGGCACCAGCACCAGTGCCTAAGGCCCAATTTTTCTGCCCCTGTCTAACAGGGGCGTGTAATTACAATTTTTGAAGCAATAATTTGCAGCAGGGCTCGTTCCTGCGTTCCAACTAGAGTGTCTGTGAGGGGTTGCAGTGTTGTGGCACCAGCACCAGTGCCTAAGGCCCAATTTTTCTGCCCCTGTCTAACAGGGGCGTGTAATTACAATTTTTGAAGCAATAATTTGCAGCAGGGCTCGTTCCTGCGTTCCAACTAGAGTGTCTGTGAGGGGTTGCAGTGTTGTGGCACCAGCACCAGTGCCTAAGGCCTAATTTTTCAGCTCCTGTTCAACAGGGGCATGTAATTACAATTCTTGATCTAATATTTCACAGCAGGGCCCTGTGAGGGCTTACAGTGTTGTGGCCACAGCAACACCTAAGGCCCAAATTTCTGCTGAGTATATAGGGCAGGACCCTACTTTCAAACATCTAACTTACAAACGACTCCTACTTGCAAACGGAAGGAGACAACAGGAAGTGAGATGAAATCTACCCCTAGGAAGGGAAATTCTCTCCTGTAAGAGTTAATATGGGAAAACAAGTTCTCCTTTCCACTGATGCTTTCCAATCCTTGTTCCACAAAAAAACCCAAATTTTCAAAAAACATTTTTCATTGGGACAAAAAAGTGAGGTGAAATCTTCTGAAGAGGAGGAAAGACAGCAAAACAAATGTCACAGGGGTGATAACCCTTCCCTATGTTTTCCAAAAAGCTTAGAAAAGATTTTTTGGCTGGAGCTAAACACGTTAAAAATGTTCAAAATTACAAACAGATTCTACTTAACAACAAACCTACAGTCCCTGTCTTGTTTGCACCGCCTGTATACTGCTGTTCAGAGTATATAGGGCCTGGTGGCCCCACACCTTTCCTTATTTTAATTTGGGTGCGGGGTTCCCCTTAATATCCATACAAGACCCAAAGGGACTGGTAATGGACTGGGGGGTACCCATGCCGTTTGTCTCACTGATTTTCATCCATATTGCCATGACCCGACATGACATTAAACCCGCAAGCAGTTTTAAATGAGATTTTTTCCTTTAAAAATGACATTTGGTGCAGGGACTGTTCTAAACATGGGAAACACGCGTCACTTTACAGGCATACTATAGACACCCCCCAGGTACGATATTTAAAGGAATATTTCACTTTTTTTTTTTTACTTTAAGCATCATTAAAATCACTGCTCCCGAAAAAACGGCCGTTTTTAAAAGTTTTTTTTGCATTGATACATGTCCCCTGGGGTAGGACCCGGGTCCCCAAACCCTTTTTAGGACAATACCATGCAAATTAGCCTTTAAAATGAGCACTTTTGATTTCGAACGTTCGAGTCCCATAGACGTCAATGGGGTTCTAACGTTCGTGCGAACTTTCGGTCCGTTCGCGGGTTCTGGTGCGAACCGAACCGGGGGGTGTTCGGCTCATCCCTAGTCAGAAGTATGTCCTGTACAGCCCAGCATACAAAGTGCAGTGGTTGAGGGTATGTAATGTACAGTCCAGAGTACACAGTGCATTGATCATAAGAACATGGGCTACAACAGTAAATGTATGTATCACACAGCACAGCATACAGAGTATGATCAGGTCAGGTGTATATATTGTACACTGTGCCAAAGAATCAGGGCTTGACAAATTTCTTTAAATTTAGAAACCAGCTAAACAAGTTAGGAGCCAGTTTCTTTTTAACAAATAAAGCTTTTTTGCTATACGTCGCTGCTCTATAACTGACATCTGCACGGTCATGCAAAGCTGTACACAAATTACATTTATATCATTTTTTTTCACACAAATAAAGCTTTCTTTGGTGGTATTTGATCACTACTGAGTATTTTTTATTCATTTGAGCGAAATATATAAACGAAAAAAGACTGAAATTTTTCTTGTATACTAGTAATGATGGCGATCAGCGACTTATAGCAGGACTGTGATGGTACAGCGGGCATTCTGACACTGGCTAACTGACACTGACATCACCAATAACACTAATACAGTGATCAGTGAAAACAGAATACACTGTCAATGTACTAATGACACTGGGAAGGAAGGGGTTAACATCTGAGACAATCAAGGGGTTAAATGTGTGTCTAGGGAATGTAATGTAGTTGCACTGTGTACTTGGTTTACTAAGGGATGTGCCGCTTTTTGTCTCACCTGGCACATCCCTGCTATCATTAAAGAGATCTGTGTTGTTTATAACACAGATCTCTTCTGTCACTCGCTCCATTGATCGGCGGGCACTCTGTCATCCATGCTGTTCATTACATACTCCCGACCACTGCACTCTGTCATCTGTGTTGTACATTACATACTCCTGACCACTGCACTCTGTCATCTGTGCTGTACATTACATACTCCTGGCCACTGCACTCTGTCATCCGTGCTGTACATTACATACTCCTGACTACTGCACTCTGCCATCTGTGCTGTACATTACATACTCCCGACCACTGCACTATCATCTGTACTGTACATTACATACTCTTGACCACTGCACTCTGTCATCCGTGCTGTACATTACATACTCCTGACCACTGCACTATCATCTGTACTGTACATTACATACTCTTGACCACTGCACTCTGTCATCCGTGCTGTACATTACATACTACTGACCACTGCACTCTGTCATCCGTGCTGTACTTTAGATACTCCTGACCACTGCACTCTGTCATCTGTGCTGTACATTACATATTCCTGACCATTACATATTCCTGCCCTGTCATCTGTGCTGTACATTACATACTCCTGACCATTGCACTCTGTCATCATTATATGTTGTAAATTACATACTCCTGACTACTGAACTCTGTGTGTTATGGTGTACTGTTCACACTCCTGGCTGCTGCACTCCCACAGTTCAGAGTGTCATAAAGTATTGTCTACAGAGAGCAGTGGTCAGGAGTATGTAACATACAGCTCATCACACAGAGTACAGTGGAAAAGCATATGTAATTTTCAGCTCTGTATACAGAGTGCAGGTCTCTGGAATCTGTAACATGCAGCCCATTGTAAAGTGTGGCATTCAGGAGTACCATCCACCTGCTATTCATTTGTATCATACAACAGTAAAAGGTATGTAACATATAACATAGAATACATAGTATAGCGGTTCTGAATTTGTAATTACAAGGTGCGTTCCAAAATCCTGACCACTGCACCCTGCAAGCTGTCTATACATTACACAGTGCACACAGGTCATCATCAAACTCTGCAAATAAAGTTCCTTCCTCCTTCCCAAGTTCCCAAGCAAAAATCCTCCTTCCCTCAAGCAACCCTCCCCAAAGGGAACATCTATTGGTCGCCTCTGCACTTCTCTTTCACTACTTATTCCTGCGTCCCTCACCCACAAGTCACCTGCATAAGTCACCTCACCCTGGGGGGGGCGATCGTGCCCCCCCTGGTGCCCAAGGCGGTCAGCATCGTTGCTGGAGCGATCCATCCTGAGGGGGAGGCCACTGATTCATGGCCACCCCCTCACGATCGCTCCTGATGAATGGGAAGCTTCCTCTGCTTCTGAAATGTAAACAGAAGCAGAGGAAGTGATGTCGTCTCTCCTCATGTCAGTCTTTTCCACTTCAACCAACATTTTGCAGCCTTGTTTACTCCCCATCAAGGTGTCTGCATTGATAAGTCTCTGATTAAGTTTTCTGGCGGCTTGTCTTTCAAACAGTATGTTCCCAACAAGCGTGCCAGATACAGAGTCAAGATGTATAAGCTCTGTGACAGGGCCACAGGCTATACATATAGTTTTATGGCTTACGAGGGAAGAGATAGTCACGTAGAGCTGCCAAACTGCCCAGATTACGGAGGGAGCGCTGGCAAGATGACTGTGGGACTTCGTGTCACCCTTATTAGGAAAGGGGTACCATTTGTATGTGGGCAATTATTATACGAGCGTGCCACATTTTAGTCACTTGTTTGATCATCAGATTGGCACATGTGGCACCATGCGATCTAATCGCCGGGGCTTTCCGCAGAGGCTTGTAGATTCCCATCTTAGGCTGGGGGAGAGAGCCTGCTTGAAGTGTAATAACTTGCTCACTGTGAAGTGGAGGTATAATAAGAATGTTTTCGTTCTTTCCTCCCTTCATGCAGACACGATGGTCCAAATTCCTAGGTGACTGGTGTTCTGGAAAAACCCCTCTGTGTCCACGCATATAACCAATGAATTTATACTTTTATCTCTGGACTACATATTGAACCACAATTGTTCTCCTTTGATGGTTCCATATTCCTCCAGGTGCAGGGCGTAGCCAGGGGCACCTGCTGTGCCCCTGACTACGCCAATCTGTACCTGGGGGAGAGGGAAAACATTATTTTTAGCGACGAGGCTCTCTCTATGTACCTGTGCCACATGTTTATGTGGCACAGGTACATAGATGACATCTTCGTCGTATGGGATGGCCCCCAACATCTCCTGGATGAATTTCTGATCAAACTTAATACCAACTAATTCAAATTGAATTTCACAATGACTTCTGATATGTCCAGAATCACATTCCTGGACATTGAAATTTTCAAGAATGAATTCAATTCATTATCTTGCAAACCTGCAAACCCACTGCAGGCAACACTGTCCTGCATTTCTCTAGTTTCCACCCTAGACCCCTTGTAAAATCCATTCCGTATGGTGAATACTTGCGTGTTAAACGCAATTGCTCCAACCAACTGGATTTTAAACATGAGGCTAACAGTTTGCAAAAACATCTACTTGAACGGGGCTACAGTCATAAATGACTCAAGAAAGCATTCCAGCGGGCCAACGCTAATAACAGGCATGAATTGCTTGTATCAAAGCAACCACAAATCAAAAGTCAAGTCAAGTCAAAAGAGAATCATAGAATAGTCACAACTTTTACTAATGATCATACCAAACTCATGCAGATATACAAAAAATATTGGCATTTGCTAACCTCTGACCCCACCGTAGGCCCCTTTGTTCCCCCTTTTCCAATGATCACCTACAGACGAGCCACCTCGGTAGGTGATCTATTGGTCCAGAGTGAATTCCGTGGTTCAGTGAGAGGGGATCCTTGCAAGACAGTGGGCACTTTCCCATGTGGGTCATGTTCCTACTGCAAGTACATGAATACCAGAAAAACATTTATCTGCCCAATGGCATGCCATTTAAACCAAAGCATTACTCTAATTACCAGACAACAGGAGTGGCCTATCTAATTTTATGCAACTGTAATTGCTTTTATGTAGGCCAAATAGTGCAAAAATTGTGGCAAAGACTATACCGCCACATTAGAGCTATGGAAACTGCCAATCCCGACCTGTCATTGGGCAGACATGTTGCTCAAATTCATAATGGTATCTGTCCCACCATATCAGTTCTGGTTCTTGATCGGCTGCACCCAAGCCCACGAGGTGGAGATTATGACAAATATCTCCTACAGCGTGAGCTTCGGTGGATCTCAAACCTAAATGCCACCTCACCACCAGGCTTAAACAAAGCCTTCAATCTCAAACCTTTCTTACCTGGCTTTGTAACCGGAAATTTTGATAGATTTATGAGTCTCTGGACTCATCCATTCTTAATGATGTCCTCTTGTTTTTTCATTTTTTTCCAATTTTTTTCATTTTCACCTCTATTCTATTCTATTTTTCTTATCTTTCAATCTTCTCTGTCCCCCCCCCTTTCATTTTTTCGTTGTGCTTTGATAAATTTTGGATCCTTATAAACTAGATATGTAAGCTGTCGACTTACATTAATTAATCTAGACACCTTTTTTTTTAAATTGTTCTCAATGACATTTGTTAGACATGCTAAAAATGTACTCATGCCTCTTTGTGATTTCTTGCAGGTCTTTTAGTACACTATCCAATTGTAACACCAATGCAGGCGGATCGGGTTACCATCCCCAATATAAGCGTCCAATATTTAACAGTAGTGTACTATCACAACTCACTTTTGCTCTCTCCATCATTAATAATGACATATGGGCAAACAGGGTTATTTCCATACAACAACCGATACTAGTCGGTCATTTTTGTAAATGATGTTCTGCTTAGAATTTTATTTTTTTTAATTTTTATTTTATTTTTTTTTCATGTTTGCTTTTCTGTTTGAAAACCTTGACCCCGCCCTTTTTCCCCCCCATTGATGCTGTGGCTCGTCGGCGCTCCCTGGCACCGGGGGGCCTCCGATCCGTCTCTTTTGCAGGATCAGGTGCTTCTTTGAAGGCGGCAGCCTAGCGCATGCGCCATGGCCTTTTTTGTCCTCGTGCATGCGCAGTAGCGTTTTTTTCATCTTTCACCTTTAGCTGCCGCCTACCTTCGGTGTCAGCAGTCTTGGTCGAGGACTGACGTCACCGTGCCCCATGACACGGCGGCGCCGGACATTGCATAGACTGAGGAGCCTCTAGTGGAGAGCTCACATTCACAGCAGCAATGATTGATGCAGCTGTGTCTTAGGACCTGTCACATGGACTCCGCCTTTCTTAATCTACTGATTGGCTGCTTCTGTGCCACCACTCCCCCAGGAGGGATATTTAAAACACCTAACACACTTGCCTGATCAGCATTACACAGCTGAGGCATCTGACATGGACACATTGGGATCGATCAAAAGGCAAGGTTAGAATACAGACAGCACTCTTGTTGTTTTCCTATGCTCTTTCCGTTTACATATCCTTGTTGATATAGCTCTCTCTGCAGCTTCAATCCCATGTGATACCTAGCTCTTTCAAAACTGCCTTTCCCTCCCTTCTGGTTAGGCTTTTTTGGTCTATCTGTTTGCTCTCCCCATTGAGTGAAAGCATGCCATTAAATTTATGCATATATATATATATATATATATATATATATATATATACTCCCTCTTACGTTTGTATTTTGACAGGTATATGCTCTCCACACCCTGATTCAGGTGCTCTGACCTGCCGCTTTTGCTGATTTATGGGTATATGAGAGAGAGGGTGGTCCCTGACACCATCACTTCACCCCGTCTTTACAAACATCTCCATATGTCCCATATTCACCGAATGAGTGGATGCATATTGCCTCTGTGCTTAGAAAACAACTCCTTGCACACTGATCAAATTTCTCAAAAGGACCTTTTGGGTGTGGGACCCAATCTGCCTGCACATGTGCTGTTTAACTTTCCTGCCACTAAGAGAGCACTTTTTGATCTGTGAGTATGTAATTAAATTTCTTTGACTGTATTTTGCCATCTCACAATTATATGTTAATATATGAATAAATTGTAAACTTGGAATGATGGGGTACTTTTATCCAGATATACTTTTACTCTCTTATTTCTTCTTGATAGAAATGCAACATTACAACCTACCTAAACCCCTGAAGAAGGAAGTACACTTTCCATAGAAATTTATTTTTCTGTGACCTTTTCCGAAACATGTAGGGTGGTTGGTTATGTAATAACTGCGCTTCCTAGCACCGTCTGTAGCATTTATTAGTTATGTACATCATCTGCATTTACAAATCATGCTCTTTTCCAAAGTTTTTATGCTACTTTTGTAATTTTGTATATTTTCTAATTGTATTCTGAATAGAATTTGTTAAATGTTATATATCTGGTATCCCCACTTTATACTATCCTTTACTGGTCTTCTGCCCATAATATCCTTTGGGGACACCTCTTGTTTCTTCCAATTTTGTTTTTGGGATGTGGCAGAAGCCTCTAGGATCAGTCTCTTGCATAGCCCCCCCACCAAACAATTTCTCTACGCATATAACCAAAATAAGGGAGGGGTGGACCTCAACGACCAGTTGTTGGTGCTGTACTTAGCTGCCCGTAAGGCCAGACGCTGGTAGAAAATAAGTGTCTATACTGTGTGAAAAAAAATGAAACACCCACCAAGTGGGTGAAGTGGAGGTATAATAAGAATGTTTTCGTTCTTTCCTCCCTTCATGCAGACACGACGGTCCAAATTCCTAGGTGACTGGTGTTCTGGAAAAACCCCTCTGTGTCCACGCATATAACCAATGAATTTATACTTTTATCTCTGGACTACATATTGAACCACAATTGTTCTCCTTTGATGGTTCCATATTCCTCCAGGTGCAGGGCGTAGCCAGGGGCACCTGCTGTGCCCCTGACTACGCCAATCTGTACCTGGGGGAGTGGGAAAACATTATTTTTAGCTACGAGGCTCTCTCTATGTACCTGTGCCACGTGTTTATGTGGCACGGGTATATAGATGACATCTTCGTCGTATGGGATGGCCCCCAACATCTCCTGGATGAATTTCTGATCAAACTTAATACCAACTAATTCAAATTGAATTTCACAATGAATTCTGATATGTCCAGAATCACATTCCTGGACACTGAAATTTTCAAGAATGAATTCAATTCGTTATCTTGCAAACCTGCAAACCCACTGCAGGCAACACTGTCCTAAACAAAAAGTGTCAGAAGGGCTTTGTCTTCAAGTGGATAGAAGAGTGGGTGATGTGTGACATAAGCTTCTAAATGTTGTGGATAAAATGCCAAAAAAACCCAAATGACCCCATTTTGAAAAGTAGACACCCCAAGCTATTTGCTGAGAGGCATGTCGAGTCCATGGAATATTTTATATTTTGACACAAGTTGCGGGAAAAAGACAATTTTTTATTTTTTTTGCACAAAGTTGTCACTAAATGATATATTGCTCAAACATGCCATGGGCATATGTGAAATTACACCCCAAAATACATTCTGTTGCTTTTCCTGAGTACGGGGATACCACATGTGTGAGACTTTTTGGGAGCCTAGCCACGTACGGGGCCCCGAAAACCAAGCACCGCCTTTAGGGTGTTCTAGGGTTCTAAGGGTGTAAATTTTTTATTTCACTCCTCACTGCCTATCACGGTTTCGGAGGCCATGAAATGCCCAGATGGCACAACACCCCCCCCCCAAATGACCCCATTTTGTAAAATAGACACCCCGCCCTTAGAAATCCTGAAGGCGGTGATTGGTTTTCGGGGCCCCGTACGCAGCTAGGCTCCAAAAATTCACACACATGTGGTATTACCGTACTCAGGAGAAGCAGCAGAATGTATTTTGGGCTGTAATTCCACATATAACCATGGCATGTTTGAGCAATATAACATTTAGTGACAACTTTTTGTAAAAAAAATTGTTTTTTTTTGTCATTATTCAATCACTTGGGACAAAAAAATTAAATATTCAAACGGCTCAACGTGCCTCTCAGCAATTTCCTTGGGGTGTCTACTTTCTAAAATGGGGTAATTTGGGGGGGGGGGGGTTGTACTGCCCTGCTATTTTAGCACTTCAGGAAATGAGATAGGCAGTCATAAACTAAAAGCTGTATAAATTGCAAAAAATATACCCTAGTTTGTAGACGCTATAACTTTTGCACAAACCAATAAATTATACGCTTATTGACATGTTATTTTACCAAAGACATGTGGCTGAATACATTTTGGCCTAAATATATGACTAAAATTGAGTTTATTGGATTTTTCTTATAACAAAAAGTAGAAAATATAATTTTTTTTCAAAATTTTTGGTCTTTTTCCGTTTACATCACAAAAAATAAAAATCACAGAGGCAATCAAATACCATCAAAAGAAAGCTCTATTTGTATGAACAAAAGGACGCAAATTTTGTTTGGGTACAGCATTGCATGACCGCGTAATTACTAGTTAAAGCAGCGCAGTGCCAAAATGTAAAAAGTCTTCTGGTCTTTAGGCAGCCAAATGGTCCGGGGCTTAAGTGGTTAAAAGTGCTTTATTGCCATTACACAACACATGCACAACCAGATAGTTGATATGAATGTAGAAGCTAAGAAGTGAAAATGTGGTTTTTGGTGTGAAGTTAAAATGTTCAGCTTTGACCTATTTTTCCAAGATAAGTATGCTGAACTGCACAGTATTTATGATGAGAACTGTTATTCAAGTCACAAGTTGAAAGGGAACTATTGCAACCTACATTTTATATGTCATATGCAAAGTCAAAGTGAAGCAAACTGTACAACACTAACCATTACTTCCTAAAAGTTCCCCACTTTCAGGAAATGTATTGCAGATCTCAGCTTATGATAACTGCTGTATACTAATTTCTTAGCTACAATTGTTAATTTAATGTAATAGAAATGTGGGGGCTGTCGCCACTGACCTGGTGAAAATGCTAGCTGCCTGGTTATTATGCTGATCCAGTAACCTTCATACCTTCCAAATCGCTGACCTAGAACAAATATGCAGATAAGAAAAGTCAGAGTGAAGTCCTTATCTGCATACTTGTTAGTGAGGTTGCCTTTTCGAACCTACGGAAATGCCATTACCAGGTAGTATTTTGGATCCACTGACTTTCATACATTCAGAGCCCCTAACCTGGACCATGCACACACCAAAGAAAGACAAGACCCCTGATCTACATGATTGCTTGGGGTCAGTGCCTTGGAATGAAGCCACAAGACCAATATGTCAGCCAGGCAGCAAACAGTTTCATTAAACGTTATTGAAGTAAAGGATGTTGCCTTGTTTTTATTATTATTTTATAATAGCCATATTGCTTACAGTTTCCAGGCTGAATGTTTAATTTATGTTTAAAGCTGAGGTTTTGTTATGACAATTTTTGCACAGTTACATTGGTCCAGTTTAGACAAATCTAAATATGGTGCTCATGCCAAGCGAGCAATCCTCTGTATTCAGGGCAGCCACCCGGCGTGGGACCCAGAAGCCCCCCACTTACCCTATCTAGGAAGCGGGTGGGCGGGTAGCGTCTTCGGCGAGCAGCAGCTTTCTTTCTTCCTCCTTCTGTGCATTACGGCGGCTTCCGCCGTGCATCTCCCTCTTCCTCCTCCTCCTCGTAGGTGTCCAATAGGATCGCCTATCCTTTCAGTCGATCGCAAAATGGGTTTCAGACCCGCGCTTCCTGATTGGCGGAGAGGTGAATCTGTGTTAGAATAGTAAATATTCATTTGCTATTCTAACACACCTGGGTGGGCTCCGAGCGCAATGCTCTGCGACCGGAGCCCACCCTATTTTCAAGCCTATTAGAGCCCCTGGCTCTAATCAGGCGCTTAAAAAAAACCCCGGCCACTGTAATTCATGCGCCCGGCATGCTGAAAGGGGCCTGGATGCATGAATAGGTGGTGGCAACGGGGATGGAAAGGGGACGGGCTGCCCCTCCCCTAATGTCGTTTGTGGTGCCAATTCTCCCTGCTTCTTGGCGCTCACTGTCTTCCCCCTGCAGTGCTGCCAGCTTCCCTCCTCTCCCACCTGCTCCTGCAGAGGATGTTTCAGGATGGACAAATGAATGAACACAGTGAGTGATCTGTACCAATCACTTCTGTGTTAATTCTTAACTGAAGCATAGTAAACTATTTACTGTGCTTCAATTTGTGAATGAACAGTAAGCCGCTCAGCACAGCGCACTTCCCATTCATTCACTGTCCAGTGCAGCTGAGGCTGCAGAGAAAGGGACTGGGGAAGCTCTGTCCTCAGTCTCTTTCTCTCTGTTAAGACCCTTGATATTTCACCAAAGCCCCGAAAGGGGCTTCTAAAAAAAATTGTACAAAAAAACAATAAAAAATAATAAAAATAAAAACAAATAAAACCATCCACCTCACTACTAACACCAATCTCTGCTCTGCTGACACCGTCCATCACTCTGCTGATATACACATTTGTGTTCTGGGATACACACCCCAATACAAAAGCCTGAACACACCAATGCAAGCTGGCTTATTGTAACTTTGTAAAAATTGCCATACCTAAACTTCAGCTTTAAATTACTAAAACCAAAATGTAAAATGGGTGTTTTATTATGAGTAAGGTGTGCTCCTGAGCATTTGTGTTTTTTACTTTTGTTATGTGTGTCTCTCATTACAAGGTAGACATATGCCTATCAAATGGTTGCAGTGCATGAGAAAATTGTATTTTTGAAATCATTTATCTTGTGTCATACTGAAAAATATACAGTTGCAAGAGTAAAGCCTCGTGCACATGATCAGATTTTCCGACGGGACTTGTGTGATGACAGGCTGTTGGCAGAAAATCCGACCGTCTGTACGCTCCATCGGACAATTGTTGTCAGATTTTCCATGGACAAATGTTGGATGGCAGGCTTTAAGGCTTTAAAATTTTCTGCGGAAAAAAGTCTGTTGTCGGATTTTCCGAGCGTGTGTACACAGGTCCTTTCCTCTCTTTCCGAGAGAAAAAAGGGCAGGCCCCTATATATGCAGATGAAAGAGAATGGTAAACTAAATAGTTGAAAGATGATAATAGTAATAATAGACACCTCCAAAGACAAATGGAGGTGTCAACCACAACTGAGGAAAGCAGAACAGAGTGGATGTGAGTATGTGGGGAGTGACAGGGGAGAAACAGCAAGAAAGTGAAAACAGAGGCAAGTCAAGAACGTTGGGGTGGGGGGGAAGGGAGGGAAGAGGGTAAGAGGGGGAAAGAAAAAAAAGAGGGAAAGGAGAAATGGGAAAAGAGGAGGGGATGGGAAAAGGGAGGGAGGGGAAAGAAAAGGAGGGGAGAGGGAAAGAGGGATCAGAGAGGGAAGGGGGGAGAGGGGAGAAAGAAGAAGAGGGAGAAAGACGTCCCTCTCTGCTCCCTCTCCCCTCCTTTCTTGCTGTTTCTCCCCTGTCACTCCCCACACACTCACATCTACTCCGTTCTGCTTTCCTCAGTTGTGGTTGACACCTCCATTTGTCTTTGGAGGTGTCTATTATTACCATTATCATCTTTCAACTATTTAGTTTACCATGCTCTTTCATCTGCATATATAGGGGCCTGCCCTTTTTCCTCTCGGTTGAGGAGGGTTGGGGTTGGAGTATTCCCACGAGCACAAAGGCCTCACATTGTCCCGCCGAGCCGGTACCCTCCAACTACAGTTCCCGGGTGAGTGGATAAAAAACTTTTTGATAGAATAATATGACTCATATTTATATATATATACATTCTCTTTTCCTTCTTATGTAAAACCACAGCATTACCTGTTTAAACATTTAACAGTATAGAGTTGATCATTGCTTAACCTCACACGTTGACTAACATCGCCATACACACCCCTAGTGGATAATGCAGCTATATTTGTCTGTTAAATACTTTCTAAAACATCTAGATCTGTTTAGTAAACATTGTTAACAATTGCTCATTAAACACATACCTTTGTATAAATTTATGCATCAGTGTCTATATATATTTTAAATTCTAGCCCTCACTGATGTAACTTTATAAATCTATGCAATATTAATTGATGTTCTATTTGTAGAATCTACACGTGATCACATTGTGCCATTCTCAAAGGCCCTGATGATGCGGCCTCGTCCGCGAAACACGTAGGCCATAACTCTGTTAAAATCGGGGATTTGCACACCCTGAATCCATTTCAACCGTGTTAACTGTAATGTATTATTAACTGTTTTGATACTGAATAAAATAAAATAATGTATTTTTTCATTAATTGTTTTTCATCAATTTATACTTCTTAGAGGCACAATTAAAGTCCCATTCAGTTCTATATAAGAGGATGGTGCCTCTATAGAAGGGATGGTAATTTTGCGCTCACCCCACCCCGATATATGGTCTTATAAACTAGTGTTCGTAATGGAGAATTAACATTTGTGATGTGGCAAATTATGAAATCTTGAAATGCAGCGCACATTCTCTTCTTGTTTATTTAATGGGATTATAATGAAGCTGCTTTGCTGGTGATACTGATGGATTTATGGCAAACGAATTTTCAAAGGCTTTTTTTTTCTAGTGATATCAAGAATAATATTATTATGCTTGTTATGTTTTTTTTTTTTTTTTATGGTGCAAGTTACCACAACACCATTATCCCGTAGTTTTTAAGATCAAAGATACAACTATGTTGGTGTTCCTTGTTAATTTTACATTGTATTTTTAAAATGTAATTGCCTAGTCCCAAACTGTCATTTGAAGTAAAACACATAGCCAAGTATTACTCTCCACAATTTTTTTTATTGCGCATTAAAAAAATAAAAAAATAAAATAAGACATGTTGTTTGTCGATAGAACTTAACCAAAAAAAGCATTCTATGAATCCAAAAATATAGAAAATATACCAAATCAAATCATTATTCAACCAAAAAATAAAATAAAACCTCATGCATGTGTCCTGCTTCTTAATATAGGGGGTCAACAATGCCAAGAGGTGGTGAAAGCAGGGGTTCGTCATCTGGAGATAATTCCGAAAATCATCTGGATTATTCTCCTGGAGCTCCTGCAGCAAAGGCATATGACATAATTGGTCACGATTAATAAAGCAACCAATTTTTAGTCCAAGAAATCCTCCTCCTCCTGTTCCTGGACTGGCTGGACTTGGGTCAAAGCAATAACTCCAAGGCCAATAATAAATAACACGTTATCGCCCCCGATTCCGCAACATGGCTGGTTGATGAACGGCCCATCATAAAAAAAATGAAAAGCGCAAAATGAAAAGCGCGAATCAACACTTCTACTAACACAAAATTAGCAGAAGGAGCCCAAAGGGTGCCGCTAAAGAGTTGAAAAACCACGTAGTACGTCACTACGTTTGCGTTTGTTGGCTGACAATTGTGTGCCATTTGTATGCAAGATAAGTTTGGGGCCAACGCCCTTCGGACAAAAGCCAGAGGTTTTGTCTGCGGAAAATCCGATCGTGTGTGCGAGGCTTAACACAGGCTTCCTGGCTAATATGTTAAGTAAATTGAAACTCTGGACTAAGGATGAGCCGAACACACCCCCCCTCCCCGGTTTGGTTCACACCAGAACTTGCGAACACGCAAAAAATTCAGACGAACACCGTTAAAGTCTATGGGACATGAACATGAAAAATCAAAAGTGCTAATTTTAAAGGCTTATATGCAAGTTATTGTCATAAAAAGTGTTTAGGGACCCGGGTCTTGCCCCAGGGGACATGTATCAATGCAAAAACAAGTTTTAAAAATGGACGTTTTTTCGGGAGCAGTGATTTTAACAATGCTTAAAGTGAAACAATAAAAACGAAATATTCCTTTAAATATCGTGCCTGGGGGGTGTCTATAGTATGCCTGTAAAGTGGCACAGTTTTCCCGTCTTTAGAATAGTACCACAGCAAAATGAAATTTCTAAAGGAAAAAAAGTAATTTAAAACTGAACGTGGCTGTAATGAATTGTCGGGACTCGGCAATATAGATAAAACTCATTGAAAAAAAATGGCATGGTTTCCCCCCAGTCCATTACCAGTCCCTTTGGGTCTGGTATGAATATTAAGGGGAACCCCAAACCAAAAATGTTAAAAAAAATTGCGGGGGGGTCCCCCCAAAATCCATACCAGACCCTTCAGGTCTGGTATGGATATTAAGGGGAACCCTGCGCCAAATATAAAAAAAAATGGTGTAGGGGTCTTATCCAAGCACGCAACCTGGCAGGCCACAGGAAAAGAGGGGGGGCACTCTATCGCCCCCTGAACCGTACCAGGCCACAAGCCCTCAACATGGGGAGGATGCTTTGGGGTCCCCCTCAAAGCATCTTGTCCCCATGTTGATGGGGGCAAGGGCCTCGTCCCTGCAACCCTTGACCGGTGGTTGTGGGGGTCTGCTGGTGGGGGGCTTATCGGAATCTGGAAGCCCCCTTTAACAAGGGGATCCCCAAATCCCAGCCTCCCCCTTATATAAATTGGTAATGGGTACATTGTACCCCTACCATTTCACAAAAAAAGTGTCAAAAATTGTAAAAAAGTCAGGAGACACTTTGGGACAAGTCCTTCATTCAAAAATACAAAAAGAAAAATGTCCCCCTGTGTATCCATCTCATGCCACCTGACGGACCGAAAAAAGAAAAAAAAAAAGCTGCAACAGCTCTGCCTCCATGGGAGGCTCCCGTCGAGTGACTTCTCGGTGACAGCTATTATATAGCTGAGGGCGGGGCCACCCGTAAACGGGTGACCCCCACCCCCCCTCTGACACCACGTGACATCAGAGGAAGGCAGTGTCGCCCATTTACATCACCAAGTGGCCCCATCCTCAGCTATATAACAGCTGTCATCGAGAAAAAGCGTCACTCGGGGGAGCCTCTCATGGAGGCGGAGCTGTTTCAGCTTTTTTTTTTCTTTTTTCAGCTCGTCGGGCAGCATGAGATGGATCTACATTGCGGGACATTTTTATTTTTTTATTTTTTAATAGAGGACTTGTCCCAAAGTGTCTTCTACTTTTTTACACTTTTTTTGTGAAATGGTAGGGGTACAATGCACCCGTTACCAATTCACATAGGGGAAAAGGCCTGGATCTTGGGGTCCCCTTGTTAAAAGGGGCTACCAGATTCTGATAAGCCCCCCACCCACAGACCTCCACAACCACCGGGCAAGGGTTGTGTGGATGAGGCCCTTGTCCCCATCAACATTGGGGCACAATGCTTTGGGGGCTACTCCAAAGCAACCCTCCCCATGTTGAAGGCATGTGGCCTGGTAAGGTTTAGGAGGGGGCACTCTCTCGTCGCCCCTCTTTTCCTGTGGACTGCCAGGTTGCGTGCTTGGATTAGGGTCTGGTATGGATTTTGGGGGGCCCCTACGCCATTTTTTTTATTTTTATGTTGGCGCAGGGTTCCTCTTAAAATCTATACCAGACCTGAAGAATCTGGTTAGGACTTTGGGGGGACCCCTACGCCATTTTGTTTTTAAATTTGGTGCAGGGTTCCCTTTAATATCCATACCAGACCTGAAGTGCCTAGTATGGATTTTGGGGGGACCCCCACGCTATTTTTTTTTACATTTTTGGTTCGGGGTTCCCCTTAATATTCGTACCAGACCCAACTGGCCTGATAATGGACTTGGGAGAAACTCATGCCATTTTTTTCAATGAGTTTTATCTATATTGCCGAGACCCGACAATTCATTACAGCCGCAATCAGTTTTGAATTACTTTTTTTCTTTAGAAATTTCATTTTGCTGTGGTACTGTTCTAAACATAGGAAAACTGCACCACTTTAGAGGCATACTATAGACACCCCCCAGGCATGATATTTAAAGGAATATTTCATTTTTATTGTTTCACTTTAAGTATTGTTAAAATCACTGCTCCTTTAACACTTTCTTTAAAATCACTGCTTTTAAAACTTTTTTTCATTGATACATGTCCCCTGGGGCAGGACCCGGGTCCCCAAACACTTTTTATGACAATAACTTGCATATAAGCCTTTAAAATGAACACTTTTGATTTTTCATGTTAGTGTGCCATAGACTTTAACGGGGTTCCGCGGTTTTCGAATTTGCCGCAAACACCGCATAATGTTCGTTGTTTGCCAAATGTCCGAACAACCAAATTTCGACCTGAACTTATGTTTGGGCCAAACCGTTCACCCATCCCCACTCTGGACCAGCTGTGGACATCAACCATTTGAGGTACTCCTCTTCTTCCTTTATTATTCTTTGGTTAATTTTTATTTTTTATTTTTAGGCCTCATGCCTACACACTGGACGTTTTTGGACATTTTTACAGCAACTGTTTTTGGCTTCAGATGTTTTTTTCTACAGTCAATAAACTCCCCATCATGTTATCCTATGTGTCCATGCACACATAGGCTGTTATCAGCAGTTTTTGGTTGGGGCGTTTTTTGGCTAAACCCCCCCCCCCAAAACTAGTGGTTTCTGAGAGGAGTTTTTCAGCTGGAGTTTTTACACCCTAACGTAAAAAAAATGCTGATAAACGCAGATTAACACCCAAAAACGCGGCTCACCAGCGTTTTTTAATGTCTTTGATCCATTGAAAAAAAAACACTAAAAACGCTAACGTGGAAAAACGCTAAAAAAACCCTAATAAATGCTATTGCAAAAACTTTTAAAAAAAAGCTGAAAAACTCACTGCAAAGCTACTGGCATTTTTATAACATTATTTTAATGTCCAGTGTGCATGAGGCCTTATTGTTTACATGTAAACTTTTTCAGTTACACATTAAAGTACACTAAATCTTTGAAACCAAAAAATCTCCACGCTCATCAACCTAAATAAACAATGTGACAATGTTCTGGAATATAAATGTTGCTGCTGCTGACCACTGTGGTGTGTTCCACTACGTCTTCAAATGTATAAAAAGTACAACTCATGCACAGAAAGTGGTTACCCAAAAATGAAATTAGAATCATCTGAAATATAAAGTTAATTGTACCCGAATGCATGTTGTGTTTACCAGTCTACAGGCAGAGAGTTTTAGAAAACCCGAGAGAAAATTGATCTCTTTTATTTTTTTGGCCACAAGACAAACTATTGCTAAAGCCTGGAGAACTCCAACTCTGTATGTTAGACAAGTGAAGCAAAGAATTATGAGCACCATGGTTCATGAAAAATTAACATCTATCCTACTTGATAACCATTCTAACTTTTTACAAATCTGGTCTCCATGGCTTGACTTTGACATTTACTAATTACTGATAATTCTTTGCGTTCTCTCTAAAATTATAAGGTTACAGCCACCATTCATATAACACCCAGCATATCTTATTCCACCTTTTCTTTTATTCTTCTTTATTTCTTCTCTTTTTTCTCCCTTTCTCCTTCTTTTTTATTTTATTATTTTTTTTATTGTTGTTGACTATTCCCAATATATTTAATTGTATATTGATTGATGTTATTTTATACAACATATCTATATACACTTGCTTATGTATTCTATTTTATTCTTCTTAATAAAAAATATTGTAATACATTAGGCAGAGAAAACAAGTCTGACATAGCTATGTCAAGACTTGTCTCCATCATACCAGAAATCAGTAAAATTTAGATAAGCCATGGTTCTCTGGTTGACGAGTTTTACTATTTTATAACACAACTTGATGGCTGCAACATTTACTCAGTGGTGTTGTCATTGAAAATCATACTTTAAATGCAATAAACAGCACACGCCAACATTTACAAACCACATTACTACCTAAGTAAAAAAAAAGAAAAATTAACATGCATAAAAATGTTCTTCCTAATGTGATGTAAAACCTGGGCAGCCTATATCACTTGGTCTCTGGTTATGAATGAGCACTGTGTTGGTCCTTTGTGCTTCCAATCAAAACAGCCTTGGATTGAGATAAGAGAACCAGCGAGGCATAACCAGGAACAAAGCCCGTGTGTAGCTCACTGAAAAAAACTTTTGTTCACTCCCTGTCTCAGAGACACAACAGGAAGTAAGAGAAATATCTCCAACATTATCAATACTTTATGTTCTTCTGTAACAATAGCCAAAAGGAAAAAACAAGAAGGGTTAAACTGGGTATAGACTAGTAGAATTTCGAATGAAAATTTGTATGAAAATTCTTAGTACATTTAAATTTCTTTCGAAAGTAGTTAAAGATTTTGTTTGCTTTTAACATTCAATTTTGGAATGAATGGATTTTACAGAACAAAAATCACATACACTGTTAAGCCGCGTACACACGGTCGGAATTTCCGACAGAAAAAATCAGATGGGAGCTTTTCAGCGTATATTCCGACCATGTATATGCCCCATCTGACTTTATATAGATAGAGAACATGTTCTATATTTTTCCGACGGAAAAAAATACTATTGGGAAAAAACGCTCATCTGTATGCTGTTCCGACGCACCAAAAACGACGCATGCTCTGAAGCAAGTACAAGACGGAAGAGCTCGGTCTGGTAAAACTAGCATTCGTAATGGAGATAGCACATTCCTCATGCTGCAAATTCTTCGATCTTTCAACGCAGCGCATTCTTTTGTGCTTTATAATGCTAGAATAATGAAGTTGTTTTGCTGCTGATATTCACACAGAATTCTCACAAACGTATTTCTTTATTTATAGCCAGATTTCCATAATAATGTTTAGAATTATTTTTTATAGTCATCTTTTTTTTTTTATTTCATCAAGATCTCCTGTGTTTTGTATTATTGAAAAATTATTTTCTAGTGATCTCCATTTTTTTTTTTGTGTGTGTGTCAAGTTACCACAATAACATTATTATCTTTTATTTTTTAACCTCGAGGAGGTTGGTTGGTGTCCCTTGGTAATTTTACATTGTATTTTTGAAATGTACCTGCCTACTCACAAACAAACTGTCCTTTTTTTTAGAAAAACACATAGGCAAGTATTTGTGAAAAATAAAATCTCCATTTATTCTGGGTAACAAAATAAAGAGGAAGGCAACGCTGGAGAAACTTTTGGTATTTGTGAAGCCTTTTGGCCCCCAGGGCAGACATCAAGTCTGTGGAAACATTTTTAGCTTGAGGAGTCCATATAATTTGGAGCCCAATCTGGTCCAGGACTCCCAGAGTTAAGGACCAGCAGCAGATGATATCTATGTCCCCAGGCTGTGGTACTGCCTGGGTCTTCTGTCAGACCAGACTGAACCCAGGCCATTACTTTCTTCTATTCACTGCAGCCTTCCCTCCACGCTTCCCTGCAGCCTTCCCTGCAGCCTTCCTTGGAGGCTGTGGCTCTGGTGCTGGACTTGTGGCAGGAGGAGGAGGAGTAGGATGGGTGAGCTCACATACGTGGCTGTTCTCAGTCAGCTGGCCCCTTAACCCCTTCTGAAGGGCCTGAGCAAAAATTCCCTCACAGAGGAAGCGTTAGCCCTCCTCCAATTTCTGCAATCTTGTGGCTAGATAGCAGCCATAGGCCTCTTCAGCGTTGAGAGGGCTTCTGAGGACATCACTTGCTTCCCTAATGAGGCCCAGTGCTGCCTCCTCCGTGATCGCCCCCTTCCTGGGCCTTTTTGTTGTAAGGCAGAGGGGAGGCACCTGTGATTGGGTGAGGCCACTGGGCCCACCTCCTGGCTGACACTGGGCACGGCCACCTCCTGGCTGACACTGGGCACGGCCTCCTCCTTCCAGACCCTCCTCCTGGCTGAGCTCATCCTGTGTATAAAAAAGGGACATAGTTTTAGTTTTTGGTTCATCAATCAAACACATTTTTCAGCTCATGACTTGCAAATTTAATGTAAATAAATAGAAAAGACTATCATTCTGAGCCCAGCATTTTTCATTCTTGTCCCAAACATTTTTGGCCACTACTGTCTATTGATATGTAAATCACTTTTTTTAAAATCATTAATTTGTTATCAATTATAACATCTAGTTAACATCATTAATATTATGACAATAAATATGTATAAAAATAATATACCTGACTCCAGCTGGGTGCATCCACTTCTTCCAGGATGGAAGGCCCAGGTTGTTCCTCGTCAGCCTCTGCTGGGGTTGAGGGAAGGTTGGAGGGAAGGCTGCAGGGAAGGGTAGAAAGTGATTCCCTGGCTTCAGTCTGGTCGTCCAGAAACCACAGTTTGTTGAAGTACCACAGCCTGGGTACATACACTTGTGCTGCTGCTGCTGCTGCTCCTGATTTCTGGATCTTATTATGCTCCTTCTTATACATGTTCCTCCAGATCCCAATCTTCTTTTCCAAGAACACGATGGTTGCATCGGGGACCCAATTCTTCACAAATTCCAGAAGTTTCCAGAAGTTTCTCCAGCGTTGACCTCCTAGCTTGGTTCTTATAATATAAGCTGTGTTTCACCTCCCACAAATTCCTCATCTCCCTGTACCTGTCTATGAAACTGGCCATGAATTCTGGGTCCTTAAAGTGATTCATATGTGCTGTAACACAATACAAAATACACAAGACAAAAACAATAATGTCAGCCTAAACTCTTATAATCTTATCCCAATATAGGCCTCAATCTTGAAGCAGTATAGGCCACTGATGGCCCAGGTTACAATTTTACCTTCGTTTAGGACACTCGCCACTTCCGTTCCTCCTTCCTCCGCACACAGATTGAACGTACGACACGTGCATGTTAGCTTGATATACACTGCGCATGCGTGAAACTCCTCCCGCCCCTGACGTTCTTTCTAGAATATTCCCCGCCCCTTCTCTTTCGGCGCGCAGTAGGAGCGACATGGCGGAGACACAGCAGGTGTGTGTTCATTCTAGTATCGAGGAGGAGGAAAGCCCGGAGCCAGAAACGTCCCGATCCCAAAGGAAAAGATTTAAGGCCTCAAACATGGCCTTTATAGAGATGGTGGAGATGGTGGACATCTTGAGGAGGAACGACTATGATAGGAAGCATGGGCCGTACACCAACCCTAATGAGAGAAAGACCAAGATCATGACTAAAGTTGTGAAGAGTCTGCACAGGAATTTTGGGGTACGACGATCCAAGGAGCAATTGAGGAAACGCTGGTCAGACCTGAAACTAAGGGAGCAGGATTAGTATAGAAGAATCAAGAGAGTGCTTCTAAACAGTAAGTACTTGTCGTGTGTTCCTATCATTATTATTATACTTGCTTTTCTTTACTGTTGTACAGTTTAAAATGGCGTCTTTCATGTTCGTGGGCACAGTAATCGGTCGTAGGAATTGTTTGTTCATTAAATTCAATGTTTTGGGCAGATACAGGTTAAATACCGTATTTATCGGCGTATAACATGCACTTTTTTCCCCTTAAAATCAGGGGAAAATCACGGGTGCGTGTTATACGCCGATCCCCTGCGATCCTGAGCTGTCAGATGTAAAAAATCGCCCACCGCAAATTGAAAATGACACCGCCAGCGCCGAAATACACAGTGCCGGTCCTCGGCTCTTCTCGGCCACTTTCGGCTTCACTCGAGCGCCGCCCGAACCTAGCCGAGTATACTCGGCTAGGTTCGGATAGCTCCGCTCTCCATCACGCCCATCCCGAGTGGAGCCGAAAGTGAACGAGAGCCGCCGAGAAGAGCCGAGGACCGGCTCTGTGTATTTCGGCGCCAGCAGCACCATTTTCAAATCGCGGTCGGCGATTTTGAAGCTCAGCGAGCTGCAAGGCTGCACTGGGGCAAGGCTGCACTGGGGCAAGGCTGGACTGGGGCAAGGCTGCACTGGGGCAAGGCTGCACTGGGGCAAGGTTGCACTGGGGCAAGGCTGCAATGGACACTGGGGAAGGCTGCACTGACAAGGCTGCACTGACAAAGCTGCACTGACATGGCTGCACTGACATGGCTGCACTGGCAAGGCTGCACTGGGGCAAGGCTGCACTGAGAAGGCTGCAATGATGGACATTTAAATGTAAGTTTTTTTCCCTTCAACTTCCCTCTTAAAAGTTTTTTTTTCTTAAAATTCCCTCCTAAATTGGGGTGCGTGTTATACGCCGGCGCGTGTTATACGCCGATAAATACGGTACATTTGGTCATGCCTATTTGTATAAAAATAAGTTTTGTACATTGCTGTCTAGATGTGTTTGTTACCAGAATGAAATGCAAGCTTGATTCAGTGTAATGTAAGGAGAGGACACTCAGCAGCTGTTTACACGTCTGGACTCAGGAGTAGGGTTGGGCCAAACACCCCCCTGTTCGGTTCACATCCTGAACATGCGAACATGCAAAAAATTTGTTCGAGCACATGATTACCGTTAAAGTCTATGAGACACGAACATGAAAAATCAAAAGTGCTAATTTTAAAGGTTAATATGCAAGTTATTGTCATAAAAAGTGCTTGGGGACCTGGGTCCTGCCCCAGGGGACATGTATCAATGCAAAAAAAGTTTTAAAAACGTCAGTTTTTTCAGTAGCAGTGATTTTAATAATGCTTAAAGTGAAACAATAAAAGTGAAATATTCCTTTAAATTTCATACCTGGGGGTATCTATAGTATGCCTGTAAAGTAGCGCATGTTTGACATTTCTAAAGGAAAAAAAAGTCATTTAAAAGTGCTAGCGCTAGTGCCGGCTATTAATGAATTGTCGGTCCCGACAATACAAATAAAAGTCATTGAAAGTCATTGAAAAATAAAAAAATAAAAATAAGCGAGGGCCCCCCAAAATTCCTTTACCAGGCCCTTCAGGTCTGGTATGGCTATTAAGGGGAACTCCGTGCCAAAATTTTTAAAAAATAGCGTGGGGTTCCCCCCAAAAATCCATACCAGACCCTTCTGGCATGGATTTTAAGCAGAACTCTGCGCCAAAATTTTAAAAAAAAATGGCGTAGGGTTCCCCCAAAAATCCACACCAGACCCTTATCCGAGTACGCAACCTGGCAGGCCACAGGAAAAGAGGGGGGATGAGAGAGCGCCCCCCCTGAACCATACCAGGCCACATGCCCTCAACATGGGGAGGATGTCCCCGTGTTGATGGGGACAAGGGCCTCATCCCCACAACCCTTGCCCGGTGCTTGTGGGGGTCTGCGGGCAGTGGGGGCTTATTGGAATCTCGAAGCCCCCTTTAACAAAGGCGACACCCAGATCCCGGCCCCTCATGTGAATTGGTAAGGGGTACATTGTACCCCTACCATTTCACAAAAAGAAAGTGACAAAATGTTAAAAAACCACAGGAGATGGCTTGGGACAAGTCCTTTATTAAAAATAAAAAAATTAAAAATTAAAAAGAGATTCCAGCGATGTAATCCAATAAATCCATGCTCCTACTCCAGCGATGTAATCCAATTCTCGATCTCCAGCAATGGATGATCTCCAGAGACTCCAACGAGGAACACGCACAGGATCCTGCCTCCACCGGAGGCACCCAGCCAATGACGTGGTGTTAGCTTGACAGCAATTATGTAGCTGAGAGCGGGGCCACCCGTAACGTGACCCCACCCTCCTCTGACAAGGGGAAACGCCGGGGTTTCCCAGTTATGTGTACGGGTGACCCCACCCCTCTCTGATGCAACGCAGGATTCCCGTTGCAGCAGAGGGGGGCGGGGTCACCCGTACATTACACTGAATCAAGCTTGCATTTCATTCTAGTTACAAACACATCTAGACAGCAATGTACAAAACTTATTTTTATACAAATAGGCATGACCAAATGTATTTAACCTGTATCTTGCCAAAACATTGTATTTAATGAGCGAACAATGTATCCTATGACCGATTATTGTGCCCATGAACATGAAAGTCACCATTTTAAACTGTACAACAGTAAAAAAGAGCACCACACAGGTGCTCCAGTGGATACTTGGGGTGTCTCCATGTGTGAAAATTGTCACAAAAAGGTAAGTATTCCAGCTTTGGTAAGGTAAAAAATTATGTCTTCAGCTTGGAACTCTGTCAAAACAGTCAACTGTACCCCAGCAATGTTTCAGATTCATATTTCTGGCCTGAAATATCTGTGTGCTAAGTATACCTTTTGTTTCATTCTCATAGGGGAGAAAAGACTCGGAGGACACCAGTCAGAGGACACCAGGAACCCCACACCTCAGAAAGATGGGGAACTCAGCACAACACTACACCCCGAGGATCTGAAGTAAGGAGAGGTGGAGGAAGTGGGCGAACTTGTCACCACAACAGGTCAGTGTCTGACACCCCAGCTTCAGGTAATATATGTATGCCTGCATATTTATAATACATGTTTTTACTAACATTTTTAGGTGATGTTCTGGTTGTGGAAGAGCAAACTCAACATTTCACAAGTGACAGTGCACAAAGGCTAATCCGGGACATCATTGTGGAGAATCGTGAAATTGACATCATAAGGAATAAACTCAATGTTCTTGAAGAACAAATGAAGAACATGATTAATGTGTTGGGGAAAATCTAAATATCTTCCAAATGTCACCATTTTAATTGTTTTGGACTAAACGAAAATATTTTTTGTAATTTTAAAAGCCAAATTTTGAAGATGCACATGGTGTGTCAACATGCGCTATCTGCCATCAGGGGATATCAAAGTATGCGTTTTGCGGGTGCAACCCGTTCCTCGCAACTCTAGTAGGTGAGAGGAAGGGGTTGCACCCCCAAAACACGTCCACTGATCCCCCATGATGGGAGAAAGCACATGTTGACATTAGGCATGGGATCAGGAGGGAAATACCCATTTTGACTCCCAAATTGTGTGCATCTTCAAAATTTGGCTTGTACAGGGGTGACATCACCCCATCTGATGAAGGCAATATCAAGACATTTTTGACACTATAATGTCTGATATTGCCTTCAGTTTTTATGTGTTGAACTTTGTAAGTTCCAGAGTTGTGTATGTTATGTTTTGAAACATGCCTGTTTATACCAAAAAAAAAAAAAAAAAATTGAAAAAAACTTGAGAAAAAAAATATAATAATTTTACAACAAAATTTTATAAGGCACACGTGAATGTGCACAGAGTAAAAAGTTTGAGAATCAACAATGCGTGGCTTCTTCTTTCAATGCTCAATACCAGTTTTGGAAGTAATTTTGTTTTTACAGTGACAATGGGGCTTATTTACTAAAGGAAAATCCACTTGGTACTACAAGTGCACTAGGAGAACCTAGGAGATAGCTAAAAAGAAACACAAGCAATAAAGAAAATTCAAGATTTTATCAGAGATTTTTTTTTGTTTTATTTAAAAATTATTTAGACATTGTCTGGCATAGCAATGGCCCCCCTACCCATAACATAACTGACATATTTCTGGAGAACTTCACAGACGCTTTGGGGTGCCAAGCCAGGATGGCCAGTATCCAGGCCCGTCAGGGGATTAGCAGGAAGTCTGGCCTCAGGCCCAACTGAGGCAAGATAATTTTGGGCATTTTTACGTAAAAAAATGTGCAATATGCAGCAGGATAATATGATGTGGTTAATTTTATAGTCCACCATATGTATTGCTGTCAGTAACAAACGGAACTGGCTGGCCATTATCCCGAAGGCATTCTCAATGACCCTTGGGGCTCTGGCCAGCCGGTAGTTAAAAACCCTCCCCTCCGGGGTGAGGGTCCTCTGGGGGAATGGCCTCATCAGGTGCTCGCCCAGACCGAATGCTTCATCAGCAATAAAGACGAATGGGAGTCCTTCAACGTTGTCTGCAGCAGGTGGCAATGCCAGGCCACCAGTCTGGATACGTTGGTAGAACTCGGTCGGGGCGAATACTCCTCCATCTGACATCTGGCCATTCTTCCCCACGTCAACATTGAGGAACTCATATTGTGCCGACACCACCGCCATCAACACTATACTATTAAAACACTTATAATTGTAATAGTAAGACCCCAAATGGGGTGGTGGCACAATGTGGACGTGCTTCCCATCTATAGCCCCTCCACAGTTGGGAAAGTCCTAACGGTCGGCAAAATGGGAGGCCATAGTCTGCCCTTCCTGTGGTGTTGAAGGAAACTGTGGAGTCAAACCAGAAAAAAAATAGGAGTATTTAAAGACAAAAATATAAGGTCCACTTATCAGATTCTTCACCCCCTTTGATGGCCCATTGGAAAAATTTTAGGGGGGTTCTAAATGAGTTTGGGATCCAAAAAAAATCCTCTGGCACTCTGCCTGAATTTAAGGACACAAATAACATTTGTACACATTTTAGGGGGTGTTTAGGGTAAAGCACTATTATTATTGTTTATTATTATTATACAGTATTTATATAGCGCCAACAGTTTACGTAGCGCTTTACAACTTGAGGGTAGACAGTACAAATACAATACACTTTGATACAGTAGGAATCAGAGGGCCCTGCTCCTTAGAGCTTATAATCTAAGAGGGAAGGTCAAGAGATACAAGAGGTAATAACTGAGGGTGATGTGCTGATTGAGAAGATAAATGTACAGTTGTTAGGTGGGGGCCAGATAGGCTTCTCTGAGGAGATCAGTTTTCAGGGATCGTCTGAAAGTGGATAAAGTAGGAGAAAATCGGACGGATTGGGGTAGAGCATTCCAGAGGATGGGGGAGGCTCTGGAGAAGTCCTGAAGGCGAGCATGGGATGAGGTGACAAGGGAGTTTGAGAGCAGGAGGTCTTGGGAGGAGCAAAGAGAATGATTAGGTTGGTATTTTGTGACTAGGTTAGAAATGTAGCTGGGGGCCACGTTGTGGATGGCTTTGTAAGTTATAGTTAGTATCTTGAGTTTAATTCAGGGACAGAGTGGCAGCCAATGGAGGGATTGGCAGAGGGGTGTAGCAGACGCTGAGCGGTTTGTGAGGTGGATGAGCCTGGCAGCAGCGTTCATGATGGACTGAAGTGGGGATAGCCTATTTAGAGGTAAACCAATGAGGAGGGAGTTGCAGTAGTCGAGGCGGGAGATGACCAGGGAGTGGATTAGAAGCTTTGTGGTGACATTGGTTAGGAAGGGGCGTATCTTGGAGATGTTGCAGAGATTGAGGCGGCAAGCTTTGGATAGTCTTAGAATGTGGGGTCGAAAGGTTAGTTCAGAGTCCAGGATTACACCTAGGACCTTGGCGTGGGGAGATGGGTTGATAGTTGAGCCGTTGATATTGACAGGGAAATCAGGGGAAGTGGCACCTGAGGGAGGAAATATCATGAGCTCGGTTTTGGATAGGTTGACTTTGAGGAAGTGATGTGACATCCAGGCTGATATGTCTGCTAGTAAGTTGGTAATGCGTGAGGAGACAGATGGAGAGAACTGGGGGGGGTGGAGAGATAGATTTGGGTGTCATCAGCGTAGAGATGATATTTAAAGCCATGGGAGGCAATCAACTGACCCAAGGAGGTGGTGTAGATTGAGAAAAGGAGAGGTCCAAGAACAGACCCTTGGGGTGTTTAGGGTAAAGCACTACAATGGAGCTGACAAAATACATTGTTAAGTGACCAGGCTAGGTGTATATGGGCCTAGGATAGCATGCTGGGGAGGTTAGTAAAGGCAAATATGCATGAAGGACAAAAAAGGAGGATTAAAAACTTCCAGCATGCATGAGGATAAAGAGGACATTCACAGCATACTACAATTATGGTAATTAGGGAATGAGGAAAGAAATACAATACATTAGAAAACATTAAATACATATAATGTGATGTTAAAGGAGAAATCTTACCCCCCCGTCCCCCCCCCCCCAGCCCCTTCCTTTCCCGCTCCCCTTCCCTTTTTCTTCTTTCCCCTCCCTCTATCCTCCCTCCCCTTATCGGAAGACCTATCAGTATTTAATGAGGGAATAATATGACAAGTAGCTAACATAAAGATTGCCTGCAGATGTTTGCACTATTGTAGAAGTAAACATGGATAATTCTGTATAGTTGATGATACACAAATCCTTCCCTCCAGATAGGAGGACGCACAAAGCAATAATAGCAACATAAGCTGTATAGTATGATTTCACACTGTATGAGTAGGAAATATGCAATTATTTATATATGTATATTTGGAAATATGTAGCAACATTATGTTCTTTGTAAATATGTTTGTATGATGAATCATCTCCGGCTGGAGACAAATAAAAACTTTTCTGTTAAAAAAAAAAAAAAAAAGGAGAAATCTTACCTTAATATAGTCCTTCTGCAGGACCTGAATTATAGCAGAACAGGTCTCTGGGATAATGATCCCTAGAGCCTGGGGGGAGATGCCTGTCGAGAACTTGAGGTCCTGCAGACTTCTCCCAGTCGCCTTGTACCGCAACGTGGAAATTAGCCTCTGCTCTGAGTGATGGCTTGCCACATGCAGGTGTCCTGCCTGCTAAAATAAGGGGTCAGCAAAGCCAACAGATGGTGAAAAACGGGGTCCGTCATCCTGAGAAAGTTCCTGAAATCATGAGGATTATTCTCCTGGATCTCATGAAGCAAAGGCATATGAGAGAATTGGTCACGCTGGAGTAACCAATTCTTGGTCCATGAACTCCTCCTCACCCTGTTCATGAACTGGGCTTGGGACAAAGCAAGAACCCCAACACCAAGCCCCCACACAGCACGAACTCTACGACAAGTACGTACCCACAACATGGCTTCAAAACGGTTAGCTGGTCAGAACGAACTAACAGAATGCACTGAAGAACAGCAAGGCCTGTGAAGAGCGAGCTGAAAATCAGAAACGAGCAGGCAAGAACACACTGAAAAACAGATGCAAACTGACTACACACACTGAAAAGCAGATACAAACCCACAAGCATAAACTGAAGAGCAGTAACGGACTGAAAAGCACGAAAGCTGAAAAGCGCAAATTGTCTCTCACCAAACTTCTACTAACACGAGAGAAACACGAGATTAGCAGAGGGAGCCCAAAGGGTGGCGCACTGGCTATTGAACTTCCTTTTTCTAGTCCCGTCGTACGTGTTGTACGTCACTGCGTTCTTGACGGTCGGACTTTGGTGTGACCGTGTGTATGCAAAACAGATTAAGCGGAATTCCATCGGAATTCCATCGGAATAACCTTCAGAGTTTATTCTGACGGCAAAACCGGTCGTGTGTACAGGGCATGAGAGTTTTGTATATTCCAGAAAAAAGTTTCATCCTGCTCCTTTGAATTTTCTATGTACTTCGGTCCAGAATGAACATCGATTTGACCCCACTAATTATTAGAATAACGAACAAACAACTAAAAGCTTTAACCACTTCCTGCCCACCCTATAGCAGAATGACCGCCACGCGGGAAGTGGTCAAAGATAGGTATACACTAGTAGTATTTAATTCAACATTCTTAGTTGTTTGTTCGTTATGACAGCCGCCCGGCCGTCATTCTGCTGTAGGCCGGACGGGAAGTGGTAAAAGGGGTTTCATTGTTCTGACTGGCCATCATTGCTGCCGATCAGTCCCTATCAGTGCGCATGAATGCTGCCCATCAGTGCTGCCTATCAGGGCCCATCAGTGTTGTATATCAGTGCTGCCTATCAGTGCCCATCAGTGCCCATAAATGCTGCCCATCAGTGCTGCCTATCAGTGCCCATCAGTGCTACATATCAGTGTCACCTATCGGTGTCTATCAGTGCTGCATATTAATGCCTCCTTATTAGTGCCCATCAGTGCCACCTCATCAGTACCGTCTCATTAGTGCAGCCTATCAGTGCCCATCAGTGCAGCCTCATCAGCGCATATCAGTGCAGGAGAAAAATTACTTATTTACACAATTTTTTTAAAGAAACTAAGAAAAACTTTTTTTTTTTCAAAATTTTCTGTCTTTTTTTGTTTGTTTAGCAAAAAATGAAAAACCCAGTGGTGATTAAATACCACCAAAAGAAAGCTCTATCTGTCTCTAAAAAACTATAAAAATTTTATATGGGTACAGTATTGCATTCCCACACAATTGTCATTCAAAATGTGGCATCACTGAAAGCTGAAAATCAGCCTGGGCAGGAAGGGGGTGAAAGTGCCCAGTATTGAAGTGGTTAATCCCTACCAGTGAGGATACAAACAGTTATAAGAATGTCACAGACATTCTTATCCTTTCCCTATTCCCCTACTTAATAAGTTAAAAAAAAAGGTTGGGCCTTAGAAGCACTATACCAGGGTTTCTCAACCAGGGTTTCCGTGGAACCCTTGGGTTTCTCTAGAGGTTGCTAGGGGTTCCCTGAGCAATGGTCAATTTCTGCCTCTCAGGTAAGTTCTCAAGGACACCATTGATCTTTTTAGTTATCTGTAAGGGGGTAATTCTTCCCAATAACCACAAGTGTAAGAAGCATTCTTCTCATTGACCATCACACTAATGTATGATGAGTTGTAGATTTTTCATTTTTAGCAGGGGTTCCCCAAGACCGGAGAATTATTTCCAGGGTTCCTCTGTGTTGAAAAGGTTGAGAAAGGCAGCACTATACTATACCTAACCTAACTGATACAAAAACTCTAACTTTCTACAGTATCCCTAAACACCAAATAATTATAATTAACCTTTTTCCTAATTAATCCCCCCCATGAGAGCATTAACTTAATGTCAGCATTAATTGTTTAAATGACACTAAACTATATCCTTATTCTCCAAAAATAATCCATATGCCGTATATACTCGAGTATAAGTCGACCCGAATATAAGCCGAGGCACCTAATTTTACCACAAAAAACTGGGAAAACTTATCGACTTGAGTATAAGCCTAGGGTGAGAAATGCGCAGCTACTGTAAGTGGAAAAGAGGGTCAACAATGCCCATTTGCAGCCTCACTGTGCTCATTTGCATGCCTCACTGTGCCCATTTGCAGCCATAGGTCCCCCAAACTTCAAACTCGGTAGTTAAGATGCCCCCTAGCTGCAGCCAAAATTTGGGGTCTCTGGACCCAAAGGGTCCCGAAATGACATTGCTGCAGATGGACACAGTTGACCAAATTTGAGGCCCTGTATCTTGGGGCCACTTGGTGCTAGGAACCCCAAACTTGGTGTGCAAACCCAGTGGAACTAGCAACATATCCAAAGCTGGGGTTTCTAGCACCAAGTGGCCCCAGGATACGGGGCCCCAAAGTCGGTTCAGAAAATGTCAAGCACTTCTGCAGCAGAGAAAGACATTTTCTGAACCAATTTTGGGGCCCCATATCTTGGGGGGCCACTTGGTGATAGGGACCCCAGCTTTGGATATGTTGTAGTGCTAGTTCCACTGGGTTTGCATACCAAAGTTGGGGTTCCTAGCACCAAGTGGCCATGAGATACAGGGCCCCAAATTTGGTTCGGAAAATGTCATTCTTAGCACCAGAAAAGTGCTTGACTCGAGTATAAGCCGAGGGGGGCATTTTCAGCACAAAAAAATGTGGTGAAAAACTCGGCTTATACTCGAGTATATACGGTACGTCGACTTATCAATGGGCCTGTGTGCACCACGCTATGCACACTACAAATCTCTTAGTCCATAGACCCTGCCTTGTCCATTTTGGGAGTGAGCCAGAGAGAATGGCTACATTTTTACATAGTGGGACCACTAATAAGGAATGTAGCCAACTTCTAACAGGAGGTAGAAAAAAAATAGCATTTGGAGATTTGGAGGAAGCTGCGAGCACTATAAGGGACTTTTTTTAATTAAAAATACATACTTGAATGGAATTTTTTTTTAAACCAGAGTTTAGTATCACTTTAACTCACCAGTTAAATGAAGCATCACATGATAAACCTGGGATATTGTATTCCTAGGCAGCACATTTGATTTAACTGGAAATGAGTAGGTGCAGGAAATAAACCACATTTACAAGACACAGAGCCAGTTCAGTTTATATACATGGAAATGAAGAGTACTGTCTTAGTTCTGCAGACTGCTTTCAAATTGTACTAAGCAGTAGCATGTAGCCTCCTGGGGGCACAGAGCTCAGAGGAATTTTATTTTATAAATGATTTCATAGGAAAGATATTCCTTTTATCTGCCGACAAGAGAAAAAAAAAGAAAAACAACTTTATTACAGTGCTAACACTATTCTTGTGTAAACTGGATTTCATATATTACCATTACATTTATGGACAGTGACCTGGATTTCATCTATTACCATTAAATTATAAACAATAAACTGTCCGGTGTTGGTGAGGTAATGTGATAGTGCTGTTTTTATTTTGTACAGTGCTGAATAAGTGGTAAGTAAATGGCAAGTTAAATATTTAAACACAAAATATTAACAAACTACTATGCCTGACACAACAAAGGTATACAAAGTGTTTCCTCATTGACATGGTTTGTTTGTCTACCTTTGTAATCGCCAAAAGCACAACTAACTAAAGTTTAATAATAAAAGTGAAGCTGCACTATCACCTTGAAAAGTTCAATCAAATATTAATTCAATATAAACGTATCTTATGCAATCACATTAGTGCAAACATTTCAATTGAGTCATGTGACAAACCATATATATGTATACACATAAAACCTTTTTGAACAATATAATGCTTAATAATAAATCATAATAAACAAGTAAAGATTTATTTGCGCTTGAGAACTGGATGTTTTGGACACTTGTTAAAGCACTGGACACTTTGAATATTTATGATATTTAAACACTGGATGCTTTTTCTTTTATCATATTGAGTATTATATTGTTTAAAAATTTGTATGTGTATACATATACAGTATCTCACAAAAGTGAGTACACCCTTCACATTTTTGTAAATATTTTATTTTATCTTTTCATGTGACAACACTGAAGAAATGACACTTTGCCACAATGTAGTGAGTGTACAGCTTGTATAACAGTGTAAATTTGTTGTCCCCTCAAAATAACTCAACACAACAGCCATTAATGTCTAAACCGCTGGCAACAAAAGTGAGTACACCCCTAAGTGAAAATGTCCAAATTGGGCCCAATTAGCCATTTTCCCTCCCCGGTGTCATGTGACTTGTTAGTGTTACAAGGTCTCAGGTTTGAATAGGGAGCAGGTGTGTTAAATTTGGTGTTATCGCTCTCATTCTCTCATACTGGTCACTGGAAGTTCAACATGGCACCTCATGGCAAAGAACTCTCTGAGGATCTGAAAAAAAAGAATTGTTGCTCTACATAAAGATGACCCAGGCTAGAAGAAGATTGCCAAGGCCCTGAAACTGATCTGCAGCATGGTGGCAAAGACCATACAGCTGTTTAACAGGACAGGTTCTAATCAGAACAGGCCTTGCCATGGTTGAGCAAAGAAGTTGAGTGCACATGCTCAGCATCATATCCAGAGGTTTCCTTTGGAAAATAGACATATGAGTGCTGCCAGCATTGCTGCAGAGGTTGAAGGGGTGGGGGATCAGCCTGTCAGTGCTCAGACCATACGCCGCACACTGCATCAAATTGGTCTGCATGGCTGTCATTCCAGAAGGAAGCCTCTTCTAAAGATGATGCACAAGAAAGCCCGCAAACAATTTGGTGAAGACAAGCAGACTAAGGACATGAATTACTGGAACCATGTCCTGTGGTCTGATGAGACCAAGATGAACTTATTTAGTTCAGATGGTGTTAAGCGTGTGTGGCGGCAACCAGATGAGGAGTACAAAGACAAGTGTGCCCAGGGCCGATCCTAGGGTCACCAGCGCCTGGGTGCAGAAATATTTTTGGCGCCCCCACATGGGCGTGGTCATCTTACCAACTCCTCCCCTTTACAAGTGTTTCTATGGCAACGACTCAAACACAGAGATGCTCCCCTAAGAAGTCTTTGTTACCCTGGGATCCTCCTGTGATCTTTTAATAAAGAAAATACAGGAAGAGGATACACTAATGAGACCTGGAGGGGGGTCTCTCTGATGCATACAGAGAGGGCTTCTGTTAGAGAGTCTGTTAGAAAGAGCCCCCAGATATAGTACAGGAGATGATCAGAGACTGCAGACATAGTACAGGAGATGATCAGAGACTGCAGATATAATACAGGAGATGGTCAGAGACTGCAGACATAATACAGGAGATGGTCAGAGACTGCAGACAAAGTACAGGAGATGATCAGAGACTGCAGACAGGATATAAGAGATGATCAGAGACTGCAGACATGGTACAGGAGATGGTCAGAGACTGCAGAAATAATACAGGAGATGATCAGAGACTGGGGACATAGTACAGGAGATGATCAGAGACTGCAGACATAGTACAGGAGATGATCAGAGACTGCAGACATAGTACAGGAGATGATCAGAGACTGCAGACATACTACAGGAGATGATCAGAGACTGCAGACATAGTACAGGAGATGGTCAGAGACTGCAGACAGGATATAAGAGATGATCAGAGACTGCAGACATAGTACAGGAGATGATCAGAGACTGCAGACATAGTACAGGAGATGATCAGAGACTGCAGACATAGTACAGGAGATGATCAGAGACTGCAGACAGGATATAAGAGATGATCAGAGACTGCAGACATAGTACAGGAGATGGTCAGAGACTGCAGACATAGTACAGGAGATGGTCAGAGACTGCAGACATAGTACAGGAGATGATCAGAGACTGCAGACAGGATATAAGAGATGATCAGAGACTGCAGACATAATACAGGAGATGATCAGAGACTGCAGACATAGTACAGGAGATGATCAGAGACTGCAGACATAGTACAGGAGATGGTCAGAGACTGCAGACATAATACAGGAGATGATCAGAGACTGCAGACATAATACAGGAGATGATCAGAGACTGCAGACATAGTACAGGAGATGATCAGAGACTGCAGACATAGTACAGGAGATGATCAGAGACTGCAGACATAATACAGGAGATGATCAGAGACTGCAGACATAGTACAGGAGATGATCAGAGACTGCAGACATACTACAGGAGATGATCAGAGACTGCAGACATACTACAGGAGATGATCAGCGACTGCAGACATACTACAGGAGATGATCAGAGACTGCAGACATAGTACAGGAGATGATCAGAGACTGCAGACATAGTACAGGAGATGATCAGAGACTGCAGACATAGTACATGAGATGATCAGAGACTGCAGACATAGTATAGGAGATGATCAGAGACTGCAGACATAGTACAGGAGATGATCAGAGACTGCAGACATAGTACATGAGATGATCAGAGACTGCAGACATAGTACAGGAGATGATCAGAGACTGCAGACATAATACAGGAGATGATCAGAGACTGCAGACATAGTACAGGAGATGATCAGAGACTGCAGACATAGTACAGGAGATGATCAGAGACTGCAGACATAATACAGGAGATGATCAGAGACTGCAGACATAGTACAGGAGATGATCAGAGACTGCAGACATACTACAGGAGATGATCAGAGACTGCAGACATACTACAGGAGATGATCAGAGACTGCAGACATACTACAGGAGATGATCAGAGACTGCAGACAGGATATAAGAGATGATCAGAGGCTGCAGACATAGTACAGGAGATGGTCAGAGACTGCATACATAATACAGGAGATGATCAGAGACTGCAGACATAGTACAGGAGATGATCAGAGACTGCAGACATAGTACATGAGATGATCAGAGACTGCAGACATAGTACATGAGATGATCAGAGACTGCAGACATAGTATAGGAGATGATCAGAGACTGCAGACATAGTACAGGAGATGATCAGAGACTGCAGACATAGTACATGAGATGATCAGAGACTGCAGACATAGTACAGGAGATGATCAGAGACTGCAGACATAGTATAGGAGATGATCAGAGACTGCAGACATAGTACAGGAGATGATCAGAGACTGCAGACATAGTACATGAGATGATCAGAGACTGCAGACATAGTACAGGAGATGATCAGAGACTGCAGACATAATACAGGAGATGATTAGAGACTGCAGACATAGTACAGGAGATGATCAGAGACTGCAGACATAATACAGGAGATGATCAGAGACTGCAGACATAATACAGGAGATGATCAGAGACTACAGACATAGTACAGGAGATGATCAGAGACTGCAGACATAGTACAGGAGATGATCAGAGACTGCAGACATATTACAGGAGATGGTCAGAGACTGCAGACATAGTACAGTAGATGATCAGAGACTGCAGACATAGTACAGGAGATGATCAGAGACTGCAGACATAGTACAGGAGATGGTCACAGACTGCAGACAGGATATAAGAGATGATCAGAGACTGCAGACATAGTACAGGAGATGATCAGAGACTGCAGACATAGTACAGGAGATGATCAGAGACTGTAGACATAGTACAGGAGATGGTCAGAGACTGCAGACATAGTACAGGAGATGATCAGAGACTGCAGACATAGTACAGGAGATGATCAGAGACTGCAGACATAGTACAGGAGATGGTCAGAGACTGCAGACAGGATATAAGAGATGATCAGAGACTGCAGACATAGTACAGGAGATGATCAGAGACTGCAGACATAGTACAGGAGATGATCAGAGACTGTAGACATAGTACAGGAGATGGTCAGAGACTGCAGACATAGTACAGGAGATGATCAGAGACTGCAGACATACTACAGGAGATGATCAGAGACTGCAGACATACTACAGGAGATGATCAGAGACTGCAGACAGGATATAAGAGATGATCAGAGACTGCAGACACAGTACAGGAGATGATCAGAGACTGCAGACATAATACAGGAGATGATCAGAGACTGCAGACATAATACAGGAGATGATCAGAGACTGCAGACATATTACAGGAGATGGTCAGAGACTGCAGACATAGTACAGGAGATGATCAGAGACTGCAGACATAATACAGGAGATGGTCAGAGACTGCAGACATAGTACAGGAGATGGTCAGAGACTGCATTTCCTATGGACGTTAGTAAATAATGGCCAATCGACCCTCTCACCTGACCCAGCGATACAGCAACGGTTCCTCTGATCAGGAGTCAGCTCACTCTGAATTGCCCGTGGTGACTCCACTGGATAGCACCCAGATCTGTATTCTGACAATAACTCCATTCCTTTCTCCACCAGGGATGGTGTAGGCTGTGTGGCTTTCCCTCTGGTGGCGCAGGGCAGCGGGGTTCTCTCTCTGATGGGGTTCCCTCAGCACTGCCCTCTCCCTCTGGAGTCCTGGGTGTACTTCCCTGAAAGCTTTCCCGGACTCCTGGCTCTCTCTCTCCCATTCAGCTGAGCATGCTGTGTGAGCTCCAGTTTCCGTGTTACAGTGGGGCTGTAACACGGAAACTGGAGCTCATGTCCCACAATCCTCTTCTCTGCTCCTTTTTCTATTCTGTTTCTTCCCTGGGCATATGAAGGCGGGGGAAGATACATAGTGGGCAGCTGTGCTGGCAAGCGCTGCTCACTAGTACAGCAGCGTGCGCGAGAGGGAGGGGGAGAGGGGGGAAAGAAGAGCCCGCAGCTGCATTGGCATCACTAGGGTTGGGGTCACTCCCCATTCCACCAACTATAGTCGCCCCTCAGTACAGACCCCCCTCCACTAAGTATAGACCCCCTCCATCAGTGAAGAACCCGCACTAAGTATAAACCCCTCCCTCAGTACAGACCTTCCTCAGTACAGACCCCCCCCCAGGAAAACCCCCCTCCATTAGTACAGACCCCCCCAGGACAGACCCCCTTGCATTAGTACAGACCCCCCCAAAACAGACCCCCCTCCATTAGTACAGACCCCCCGGGACAGACCCCACCTCCATTAGTACAGACCCCCCTCCATTAGTACAGACCCCCCAGGACAGACCCCTCCTTCATTAGTACAGACCCCCCTCTATTAGTACAGACCCCCCATTAGTACAGACCCCCCAGGACAGACCCCCCCTCAATTAGTACAGACCCCCAAGGACAGACCCCCCTCCATTAGTACAGACCCCCCTCCATTAGTACAGACCCCCCATTAGTACAGACCCCCCAAGACAGACCCCCCTCAATTAGTATAGACCCCCCAGGACAGACCCCCCTCCATTAGTACAGACCCCCCAGGACAGACCCCACCTCCATTACTACAGACCCCCCAGGACAGACCCCCCTCCATTAGTATAGACCCCCCCAGGACAGACCCCCCTCCATTAGTACAGACCCCCCAGGACAGACCCCCCTCCATTAGTATAGACCCCCCCAGGACAGACACCCCTCCATTAGTACAGACCCCCTCCATTAGTACAGACCCCCCCTCCATTAGTACAGACCCCCCGGGACAGACCCCACCTCCATTAGTACAGACCCCCCTCCATTAGTACAGACCCCCCAGGACAGACCCCTCCTTCATTAGTACAGACCCCCCTCTATTAGTACAGACCCCCCATTAGTACAGACCCCCCAGGACAGACCCCCCCTCAATTAGTACAGACCCCCAAGGACAGACCCCCCTCCATTAGTACAGCCCCCCCTCCATTAGTACAGACCCCCCATTAGTACAGACCCCCCAAGACAGACCCCCCTCAATTAGTATAGACCCCCCAGAACAGACCCTCCTCCATTAGTACAGACCCCCCTCCATTAGTACAGACCCCCCCTCCATTAGTACAGACCCCCCGGGACAGACCCCACCTCCATTAGTACAGACCCCCCTCCATTAGTACAGACCCCCCATTAGTACAGACCCCCAGGACAGACCCCCCCTCAATTAGTACAGACCCCCAAGGACAGACCCCCCTCCATTAGTACAGACCCCCCTCCATTAGTACAGACCCCCCATTAGTACAGACCCCCCAAGACAGACCCCCCTCAATTAGTATAGACCCCCCAGGACAGACCCCCCTCCATTAGTACAGACCCCCCAGGACAGACCCCGCCTCCATTACTACAGATCCCCCAGGACAGACCCCCCTCCATTAGTATAGACCCCCCCAGGACAGACCCACCTCCATTAGTACAGACCTCCCAGGACAGACCCCCCTCCATTAGTACAGACCCCCCAGGACAGACCCCCCTCCATTAGTATAGACCCCCCCAGGACAGACACCCCTCCATTAGTACAGACCCCCCTCCATTAGTACAGACCCCCCTCCATTAGTACAGACCCCCCGGGACAGACCCCACCTCCATTAGTACAGACCCCCCTCCATTAGTACAGACCCCCCAGGACAGACCCCTCCTTCATTAGTACAGACCCCCCTCTATTAGTACAGACCCCCCATTAGTACAGACCCCCCAGGACAGACCCCCCCACAATTAGTACAGACCCCCAAGGACAGACCCCCCTCCATTAGTACAGACCCCCCTCCATTAGTACAGACCCCCCATTAGTACAGACCCCCCAAGACAGACCCCCCTCAATTAGTATAGACCCCCAGGACAGACCCCCCTCCATTAGTACAGACCCCCCAGGACAGACCCCGCCTCCATTACTACAGATCCCCCAGGACAGACCCCCCTCCATTAGTATAGACCCCCCCAGGACAGACCCCCCTCCATTAGTACAGACCCCCCAGGACAGACCCCCCTCCATTAGTACAGACCCCCCAGGACAGACCCCCCTCCATTAGTATAAACCCCCCAGGACAGACACCCCTCCATTAGTACAGACCCCCCTCCATTAGTACAGACCCCCCCTCCATTAGTACAGACCCCCCAGGACAGACCCCCCCTCCATTACTACAGACCCCCCAGGACAGACCCCCTCTCCATTACTACAGACCCCCCAGGACAGACCCCCCCTCCATTACTACAGACCCCCAGGACAGACCCCCCCTCCATTACTACAGACCCCCCAGGACAGACCCCCCTCCATTACTACAGACCCCCCAGGACAGACCCCCCTCCATTACTACAGACCCCCCAGGACAGACCCTCCCTCCATTACTACAGACCCCCCAGGACAGACCCTCCCTCCATTACTACAGACCCCCCAGGACAGACCCTCCCTCCATTACTACAGACCCCCCAGGGCAGACCCCCCTTCTCCATTAGTACAGACCCCCCCCCTCCATTAGGGTACAGTACATAAAAACACCTGGGCGGCAGCTGGAGAGGAGAGTGTGCAGCTGCGCCGCCCGGGTGGAGAACAGAACACTACACAGCAGGCAGCAGGAGTGAGAGACACAGAGAGGAGGAGAATGTGTCAGCACGGACCGCTCCTCCCCCCCTCCCCCCGCGCGCGACATCACTCACGGCTGGTCTCTCTCCACACAGAGACCAGCCGCTCTGCCTCCCTTCTCATCTCCGGCTTGAGCAGTTAATACAGCGGCGCCTTTCTTCTTAGAACACCGGCAGAGAGGCGCCGCTGGACACAAACAAGAGGAGGAGGAGGAGGGAGGGGAGCACTCTGGCGCTTCAGCGCCCCCACCTCTCTGGCGCTCGGGTGCACTGTACCCCGTGCACCCCGTCTAGGACCGGCCTTGAGTGTGCCTATAGTCAAACATGGTGGTGGGAGTGTCATGGTCTCAAGAGTGCTGCCGTCACTGGGGAGCTACAGTTCGTTAAGGGAACCATGAATGCCAACATGTACTGTGACATACTGAAGCAGAGCATGATCCCCTCCCTTCGGAGACTGGGCGGCAGGGCGGTATTCCAACATGATAACAACCCCCAACTCACCTCCACTTTTGTATTCACTGCCTTGCTAAAGAAGCTGAGGGTAAAGTTGATGGACTGGCCAAGCATGTCTCCAGATCTAAACCCTATTAAACATCTGTGGGGCATCCTTAAACGGACGGTGGAGGAGCGCAAGGTCTCTAACATCCACCAGCTCTGTGATATCATCATGGAGGAGTGGAAGAGGACTCCAGTGGCAACCTGTGAAGTGCTGGAGATCTCCATGCCCAAGAGGGTTAAGGCAGTGCTGGAAAATAATGATGGTCACACAAAATATTGCCACTTTGGGCCCAATTTGGACATTTTCACTTAGGGGTGTACTCACTTTTGTTGCCAGCGGTTTAGACATTAATGGCTGTGTGTTGAGTTATTTTGAGGGGACAGCACATATACACTGTTATACAAGCTGTACACTCACTACTTTACATTGTAGCAAAGTGTAATTTCTTCAGAGTTGTCACATGAAAAGATATAATAAAATATTTACAAAAATGTGAGAGGTGTACTCAACTTTGTGAGATACTGTATATGGTTTGTCCCATGTTTTATTTTTGCACTCATTTGATTGCACAAGATATAGGTTTATATTGATTTAAAGCTGAATTCCAGGAATTCAGACACTTTGTAAAAAAGTGAAGGAACACTATGGGTTAAGTCCAATTAGGTGCATGACATCTCCTGGACTTCTATCTGTTATTTACATTTGGCAGGTTTATTGCTCTGCTGGAGAGACACTCTGGGATCCGAGAGGAGAGAAGCAGGCAGAGCAGCTATGCCTGCCCCTCCCCTCTGCTGCCTATTCACAGAACATAAACAGATATAAATGGCACAACTTAGATGAGGATGCAACAGTAAATGGTGTACTTTTGTGACTATGTCACATGATAGGACAGTCCTAATTAGTCCATAATGTAGGTTAGTCCATAGATGGATGAACAGATAGCTTTCCTTAGTGGCTGCAGGCTCAAAAAAGAGCTAGAAGAAACCCTGGGATGGAAAGGGAGACAAGAAGCAGCGCCATCTAAGTGTAGCAGTAAAACATTTTTAATAGATAAAACATAAGGGTTCCATTCACAAGAAAGATATTAAAACCAGCATGTAAGATTTTGGGATCATCCGCTCAGCTCCAGGAGAGGTGCTGTGTGTCTGTGGCAATGGGTACTGCCTTGCTCGGCGGTGCTCAGAGACACGCCCAAGCACGGATGAAGTCACTACCGGGTACAGGATCAGGGGGCGTGGCGGGCATTCAGGGCATGCGTGCTCCTTTCCCAGGCTCTGATCTGCTCTGGATCCACGGCAGTACCCACGGCCACAGACACACAGCACCTCTCCTGGGGCAGAGTGGATGATCCCAAAACTTTACATGCTGGTTTTAATCTTTCTTGTGAGTGTAACCCTTATGTTTCATCTATTAAAAATGCTTTACTGCTTTACTTAGATTGCGCTGCTTCTTGTCTCCTTTGCCTATTGCCTTTGTATTTTGTGAATGTGTTAACATAATACTAAGGTTTCTGTGATTAGGCAGGAGGAGGGGTGGGCATAGCTGCTGCAGCAACTCTACTGTTGAATATGAAGAGATCAGAAGGATCAGCGTTGGGATCTCAGAAATACAGCAATAGCTGTCTTCTGGAAGTACTATAAACCTCTCAGATGTAAATAATAGAGATAAGTCCAAGAGATGTCATGCACCCCTATGGACTTAAAGTGCTTGTAAAATTTTTTTTAAAATAACAAATATGTCTATACTTACCTGCTCTGTGCAATAGAATTGCACATAGCAGCCCCGAACCTCCTCTTCTCGGGTACCCTCTGGCGCTCCTGGCTTCTCCTCTCTGGCTAGTGCCCCCAATAGGCAGTTGCTTCCCATGGGGGCACTTGTAAAGGCTTGCTCCTTAGCCCTGCTGCTGCATCCATTGACACAGACACAGACTCTGCCCCGTCCCCCGCTCCCTCATCACTGACTTTGGTTGACGACAGTGAGAGCCAATGACTCCCGCTGCCTCAGCAAATCCTGGAGACTCGGAAGTGAGGTGAGAGAAGAGCTGCAGACAGGCACAGCTCTGGATCGAATGAGAGCTCAGGTAAGTATTGGGTGGGTGGGTGGTGGGGCAATACCAAGGCCTAAACATTTTTTACTTTAATGCAAATGTATTTAGGGTTTAGAACCATTTTAACTCATAGTGTGCCTTCACTTTTTTCAAAGGAGCTGAATTCCTGGAACTCAGCCTTAATATTTGATTGCACTTTTCAAGGTGATAACTCACGTGCTGCACATTTATTATTATCCATGAAAGTACCAGCGATACTTTTTAAACCAGCAGCTGCATCATTAGGATTAGGTAACTACATATACCTGTGGCAAAGACATGTACTGTACATTTTATTGTTTTAACTATAATTAAACCCTGAACTCCAGGCAGATAATTTTTAGGTAAATTTAGTTACATTTTGTGCAAGTACAAAAAAATGACTATTTATCTTGCCAAAATCCCAGTGTTCTTGAATTATCATTTGAACTGAGCCAATATATTCAATAATCTTACCAGGTTTCCTAGCTATCTTCTGTGAAATGCAAATGAACACTTCCCTATGTAATGGAAATGAGAAGTGACGGAGGAGTTATTTGTCCAAATTTAGAAAGCAGCTCAGTGACAACCATGGCTTCCCCGTTGATACAGATGAGTTGGTGTGCACAGCCACCCTAGGACAGGAAGTCTGTTATTTGCAAGATTACCAGGGAAAAATAAAAGGAAACGCCTTGTATTAAGGTCACATTTTTCCCCACTGTCTAAAATACCTCAAAATTTTCCAGCAACTAAATACAGCAAAAAGTTGTAACAAAAAACCTAAGGAAAATGTTAAACAAACCAAAACAGGAAATATCTATTTTATTATTTTAGAATATTTTGTATTTGAGTAGTTTATTTTGTAAACAATTACAATAAAAAGTCAAAATAGCAACCTTTGCTCTGTTAACTGTCTTTTTAAATTTTTATAGTTGCCCCTTACTATTGTATAAAATATCTACACTCGACACACATTTTTTTTCAAGGTTTCAGGCCAGATTTCCCCCATAGACTGTGCTATTTACACTGCCCTGTCGCCAATGTCTAAACTGCTGGTTCTGTTGTCTGTCTCAATTAAGACTGTGCTGGTTCTTTCTGCCTTTCAGGCCCAACTACTTTTACATTTTATGTAGCTCTGTGGAAGGTTTGGTGGTGGCCTTCCTATGCTTTTGAGTAGCGTGGCAGTAGGGTTCCAAATCTTTGAAAGCCCTCAACACAGGGCTTCTCAATTGTGTTATTAGCTCTGATAATATTGTGATAGTGTTAGGGTTCCTGAAGAATCATTTCCTCACCCAATAGCTTTTTTCTAAATCTGGGTGGCAGAACATTCAGTATTTGTCTAAGCCCCAGTGGCTCTGCCATTGTTTTTAAGATCAAGGAGGAGAGCTGAGAAATGGGCTCTGTGGGGTGCGTGGAACTAAAGGGGGCTGAAGGACTTTAAGGGAGGGTGGTGACTACAGGGCTCTTGAGGTTTTCTGAGGACGAGAGGGGAGGTCTAGGGCTGAGCTGTCTCCCCGACCTCTGTGTATTCACTATTTTTGGACCTCCTTCTCAGCATGGCACCGCTGAAAATGAAGGCAGCTTATCCCTTGTCCTGTCTTTGGTCATGTGATATATCAAGTGACGGGGGGGGGGGGCAGAAAGAAGGTCAGTCTGTTCTCACTCCCCAATAGCACCATATTGGGACTGTGTGTTCTTAGTGAACACCTACTCTCTCCTGCCCACAGAAGGCTGCTATTTGAGGGAAGAGAAAGCAGAATTCTCCCTCCAGAAGCTATCAAGGCCCTTTCTCCCTCTGACAGAAATGACACTGCAGTCCCTCCTGTCAGTGAGGTGCCAGAGAATTGAATAACCATAGCTCCCTGTGTCCACATATCAGCACTGTGCCCAAGGCAGGTATCCCTTCTGCCCCCACTTCCTTGTCCCAGACCTGTGTTTTACCATTTCCAAAACACTCTGCTGCCTTTTCATGTGAAGGCTATATTCAGGAAGGGGGAAGAGGCACAGCAGCCATCTACATCCTAGGGAAAACAAGTAAAAGCATGTGTCAGTGTGCTCCAGAGCTCCTGAGACACTTTATCAAAGTATAATTACTTTTATAACAATGGGGTGACCTTAGCAGTGTACAACTGGTGATGGGTGTACTTTGAGGTTTAGTCCAAAAGCTAGGAAAGTCAAGTCCCTAATCATAAGGCAAAACTAAATTACAGGGCTTTCTTGCTGATATGGTTAATTGCAGATACCTCAAAGTGTTTGCTCTTTTTAAATTTTAAGTAGCCAAATGTTCCACTCTAAAGCAATTCTTAGACCGTCCATAGTTTGAAATCAAACTAAAGCATACGGTATTCTGTAGAAATAATCTATATTTACAGTGAAGCAGACCAGTTATGCTATGTAACCATTCTTTTTAACAAACAGGTCACGCATGTTAGACTTGCTGCCAGGAATCTTTTCCCTGGAGAAGGCAGACTAGGTATAAGTATGAATATTTTTTTTTCATCTCTCCAAAGACAACTAAGCACAGTGAATGTCAGCGTACAACCTAACCATTTTAATTTCACAATGGTGCTTTATGAATAATTTGGATACTGCATAGAGGCAGAAGGAGGTGTAAATTATTTTAGAAACAGACTGCAAAGAGAAAGCTCAAAAAAAGGAAAGTGCAAAGGGACACATATTTTGGGAATTTAAAGTAGTGTGAATTCTGAATTAATGTTAAGACCATTTACTGCCATCTGTCAAGAAAATGGAAACTCAATGCTTCCTTAGTTCTAAGGAAATTACAAATGTAAAGTCCCTTGTCTGAAAATAGCTAATGGAAATGACCTTATGTATAAAAAACTATTTCACATTGATCGGAGCTATAATGTATTAAATAGATATATACTGAATTTAATAAAAGATACTTTTTATATTATTTTTTAACATTACCCATTGAACAGAATAGACGCTCTGCTCTGCTTTTAGCTGTCCAATTCTAAACCCCAAAACAAAAATGTAACATATTACAGCTTACCTTGTTTGAGGTGCCAGCACTAGTATTCTTTTTAAGGCTTTTATCTTCACCTGTATCCATGGAGGGCACTGTGGTTTCGACCCAGGCTGAACTTCAAACATGTCTGCATGTGTTCATCTCTATTACAAGGGTTTGATGGGAATAGTAGTATATTGTACATTAGATATATAACATTGTTTTTGCATTTCTTTCAAGATCAACAGGCATTTTCTATACTTGCTGAAATGTTCTTAGCCCCAAAAAGAAAACACAGCTACCACATTTAGGGACTGGTAAGCTGCAATATATAACATTTTTGTACTTGTGTTTAGTTATCCTTTAATATAATTTGCTGTGCAGATTGGGATGACCAGATTATAATGTAGCACATGAGTTACACTTCATGTGAAGAAAAATAGAGTGTATAGTAAATACATATTGTATATGTTCAGATAAATGAGCATCGGTATCTCTTGCCACAGCTGTTTGATATCCAGGTAGATAAAAGAGCTTCACACCCAGTTAACTACTTAAGGACCGGAAGGATTTGCCTCCTTACTGACCGGGTCATTTTTTGCGATACAGCACTGTGTCGCTTTAACTGACAATTGCGCAGTCGTGCAACGCTGTACCTAAACAAAATGTATGTCCTTTTTTTCCCATAAATAGAGCTTTCTTTAGGTGGCATTTGATCACCTCTGAGGTTTTTATTTTTTGCGCTATAAACAAAAAAAGCGACAATTTTGAAAAAATATATATATTTATTTACTTTTGCTGTAATAATTATCAAAAAAAAAATTTCTTCATCAGTTTAGGCCAATATGTACCCTTCTACATACTTTTGGTAAAAAAATTGCAATAAGCATATATTGATTGGTTTGCGCAAAAGTTATAGCGTCTACAAAATAGGGGATAGATTTATGGCATGTTTATTATTTATTTATTTTTTACTAGTAATGGTGGTGATTTGTGATTTTTAGCGAGACTGCAACATTGTGGCGGACAGATCAGACACTTTTGACCCTTTTTTGGGACCAGTGACATTTATACAGAGATCAGAGCTAAAAATAGCCACTGATTAACGTATAAATGTCACTGGCAGGGAAGGGGTTAACACTAGGGGGCGATCAAGTGGTTAAGTGTTCCCTAGGGAGGTGTTTCTAACTGTGGGGGCAGTATACTGACTAGAGGAGGTGAGAGATCGCTGTTCCTGATCACTAGGAACAGCAGATCTCTCTCTACTCCCCTATCAGAATGGAGAGATTCTGTTTACATTGACAGATCCCCGTATTGGCTCTCTGAGGAGTGATTGCGGGGGGCCAATGGACATCGCACCCACCGGCCACACTCATCGGCTCCTGCGTCAAGCTGCAGGTGCGCGCCCCTATAGCTTTTTAAAGCGGCCGACGGACAATGATGCTGATTCACGCAGCCGTACCAACCTGCCACAGTGCAACTGCGGTGGCTGGTCGGCAAGTAGTTAAAATAAAGGTAAAGTTCTGCAAGAGAAATTTCACAGTCTTTTTTACTTGTTTTAACAGTCTGGGGAATTCATAAAGAATGTCTACGACACTCTATCTGTTGTGCCTCCAAGCAACAAATGTTGGTGTGGATGACAGGTTCATATAACTATTGGAAAGCTGTGTACCACACCATGTATGGAGGTGCACAGGGGCCTGAGTGTCCCTATGGGTACTTCATCCTTAGTGCAGCTGAAATCCCTGCCGGCCGAGGAGTTGTGTAGCTAGCAGGGTAGGGTCTGATGGGGATTCAGAGACACTAGTTCTCTATAACATCCACTCCCTTTGTGACTCACAGCAGGCATAAACAGCCTAATATTGCCGATAGAATCCTCTCACTCACTTCTGTCAATCACAAGGAGAGAGTGAACGTGATGGAAAACGAATCCCACAGCTTTCCCATCAGGCCCCGCCCACTGTCAGAATCAGTAGTTGCTAGGGGCATGTCGGCTGTGAAGACAACAACCTCCTTGACAACCAGTGACAGGGAGGAAGAGGAAGGGGTAACAGCAGCAACATGCTACTTTATTACACATCAGCGTACAGAGACATGCACTCTACCTGTCTCTGTACCCCAGCTTAGAGCTGGTCTTAATTATCTCCATTTTCATTATAAAGGAACTGGAGTTATTTATTTATTTTTTTCTTTAGTTCAGCTATTGTGCCACTTTGTAGTGGTACTATTAAGAACTACCTGAATATGATGCATGTTTTATAAAACTACTGAAACTGGTGACAAGAATTTTTTAATCTGGTGCAGGACATTTTAAAGGGCCATAAAAATGTCATAAGTGTTTTATTGAATTGTATATATAATAATCATATTTTCAAGATTAGGTTCTAAGTTAATATTCAACACTGCTGTATCCATATTTACAAAAAATGTATTATGTTTTCCCACCGTCTGGGCAAGGCAAATATAATTAATTTCATCAATACTGAGATGCATTTCTGTGTCTGAATGCCTTCTTCTCTTTGTTTTTTGTGTTTATTTAGATATCCATTTAACAAGACACAGCATTTGTTAATTCATCCATAACAGCTGTTGTACGAAAAAAAAAATGTTGTTTGCATTGCAGAACTATCACAAATTTTGTCCTGACAAGTGCACAGTTGAGCTAGCAACATTGCAGATAACTTCATTAAAATATTGGCACGGTGTTCTGAATTATGGTAATGCATATTCTCACTTGCGATCAAGCCTACAGCTCCTTAAAACTGATTTAATGTAATTGAATAATGAAAATCTTTTTTATTTTAAACCAAATGTCTCTTCTAATAATCCAAAAAAATGTAGTTTCATGTTATAGAGATGAGTTCTCACGGCTGGATAAAAAAAACATACATTTCCAGATATGAACAGGTAAAAATCGGGCAATGTAGGACTTCCCTAGGAGGCAATAATGATTGCTTTTGACTTTTGGAAGTGCTCCTAATTTCTCACAAAGATTTTTAAAACAAGAATAACAGTGCTCTCTGCTTTGTACATGGCTACTGTTAAATGCGTAAAAAAGTTAATTTTTTTTATTGAAATACCAATGTGACACTATTTTGTAATTACAAGTGTTTTTACAGTAGAGAAAGATTTTTGTTTTTTTACAAACATGTCCACTGAAAAAAGGTAAATGCATGTAACATAAAAAACATATTTGCCAAAACTAAAAAAAATGGCAATAATGTAAAATACATTTATTAGTACACTACTACAACAAACATGTGAATTCAGGCTTCTAAGTTCAGTGCACAGAAATGTGAGACCACAAATAGGACATGTATCCTTGAGTTCTATCTCTGTCCCTATGGTTCTTTCTCACTACTGATCATTCGCCACAAAGAGATTCTTAAACTGACCCTAATTGTTTCCATTTTCTTGTTGGTGTGTATGAAATCGTTTAAAATTCCCTGTTTTGTGCTTTTATACCACATCGAATAAGCGACAAAAAATGGCATTATGGCATTGAGTGAGAGCACTTCTCAATGCCATGTGACTGTGATTAAGATGGCACTGAAAGGAAGTGTCCAGCAACCATGCACTGATAAAACAACAACAGTGGGGCTCCTGCATTAGTTTTATGTAAATTATGTGTCTGATGACACAATTTTTAAATGGAGGTTGTGCCTGATGACACAATACAGCCAAACTGCTAGGGGAAAGAAAGAGAATAATGTGGCAGAAGTCAAATACAGAACCTAATACAGTTAGAGGACCAATGTGTAAGATACCAAAATATCTGGTTTGGAGAAAGTAAAATTCACATATACCATTGACAGTTCTGCATATTAAATTTTAGATTAACATTACCTATTTGCTATCACATATTCTTGACAGTGACAAATGCAACAGAAAGCCTTTGTGTTTTTTTAATATATTATTTTATCATACCCATTTTCATGACTACTGTCTGAATTAGCATAAATTTGTTTCTTCTGGCAGCAATCAATCAACTGAGAAAAGACGTTACAGAACATATTCCCCTTGCAAGGTGTTAACATGTGCACTAAAACCATCTGGAGGAGTTCCAGAGGGTAAGAAAGCAGAAAAAGATGATGCATTTGAAGTGCTCTAATGTCTCGTTTGCATATGCACTCTTCTTAGAGCTCATTTATTTTAAATCTTTAGCCTGAGGATCATCTTGTAATCTGTTTCACAACACTTTGTTTGCACTGAGCAATTGTTGTCATTATACCTCCTGACTTATACACACTATAACTAATGTTTTAATTGATAATGAGTTGAGCATTGTCTGGCCTAAACCTCTCCTTCGGGAATGATGCTGTTCAGATATAATCCTGTTCAGCTGATGAAACATTCTCCTACTAGACAGTTTTTCTCACTGTTTCAGAGCAACGGAAACTCTAGTGACAAGTCTGTTATAAAATATATCATAACACAAAAAAATACAGAAAATGTTTTTGAAAAAGTACTCTAGAAAAAACGTTAAAAAAACACAAAAAAAAAATTATGTAGTTTATTAGTATTTTTTGTTTTTGTTTTAAAAAGACGTTGTCCAGAAAGCTCAGGGGCAAAATTGTTAAGTGCAAAAAAAACACACACAGGGGGGTGCAAAAGCCTAGTGCATTACCTGAGATTTATTGATCAAAGAAACCAAAAAGCTAAATGAATACTCACAAAGGACAGAAGTGACAGGCATTTCAACAAATCTGCTAATCAACCAGTGTGGCAACAAATGACCAAACTGTGGCAATGTTGGCAAGCTGAAGCCTTTGGGGGACACTTCCCCTTCCTCACAGCTCAAGCCAACTGGTATTCGCCTCCTAATAAATACCAAAGACACTCTATAGCTCCACCCCTCAATTAGGCAGGGTGTCACAGAATCACACAAGGGCAACAGGTCATCATAATATAAAAAGAGGATTCTTATTACAATTTTTAAATAATAATTAATGAATAGAAAGCCTCTGTATTGTTTATTGTAGCGAAGGACTTACTTTCCTAAATCTCGGGTAATGCACTAGGTGTTTGCACCCTCCGTGTGTGTTTTTTTTGCAGTTTAATTTTGGATTTCCCAGTCTGAAAAGGGCAGCACCTTTGGGAGCATTTCACCAGAGGAAGTACAGACTCCACACAGTATCTTGGTATCTTGTTTGATTTACAGCAAGCACTTTATTGGGAATTTTTTATGAATTTCATTCTGATTGAGCACGATAAAGTCTCCTTAATTTAAGGAAACATTTGTGGCTTCTTCTGAAGCTTGAAGACACGCAGCTCTGTTCGCTTAAATTGTGTGGTTATGAAAGGTTTTGTTGATATTTAATATTGCATTTAGATTTTGCGTAGGGGAATATTATCATTGTTTTACAGTCTGAAAGGAGCTGGGGCTGTCTGCTCCTGTAAGCATGTATCCACAGGCAGGACCGGACTTTCCATTGGGCTTGACGGGGCACAAGCCCATGGGCCCCGGCCAATAGGGCGCCCCGCGGGCCCCGCCCGTTCCGAAAGCCGCTGAGAGTGGCCGAAACTGAAAGGCGGCAATGACAAGGCAACAATGGCACTGGAGCAAGGCTACACTGACAAGTCTGCAAATGACACTGGGGCAAGGATACACTGACACTGACAAGGCTGCAATGGCACTGACAAGGCTGCAGATGGACACTGAGAAGGCTGCATTGATGGGCATTTAAAAGTTTTTTTCCTTAAACTTCCCTCCTAAAAGTTTTTTCCTTAAAATTCCCCACCAAATTTGGGGTGCATGTTATACGCCGCCACGTGTTATATGCCGATAAATACGGTAATTATCATTTTATCCATTTTTATTGCTTTTATTAATCGTGGACCCAGGACGAATACCAGTACAGTATCCCCCACGTATACACTTATATATTATCTACTTTTGTGAGTAGCCATTTGCCTGTTTTGTCTTGTCCAATTAAACAGAAGTTCTTTAATACTGCACTGAATCTGGCGCACCTTGTCCTTTTCTATTTCTGTTTTATAGAGCTGTGCATATGTATAGAAGGGTAGGGCCCGAAAGTGACTCAAGCCCAGGGGCCCCCACCACCCTAAGTCCTGCCCTGTCCACAGGTATTCATTCATCAAGCAGTTACATGTGCTTAGGAAGAGATGGTTGTCCCTGGACGCAGACAAATTGCATCCAGGGCCAATCACCTGTACCTAATTGCATGTAACCACCCGATGTACAGATACATGTGGAAATTAGGCTTAAATTACAGATTACAGTTTTTATGTTCCAGGCCACAGATATTCGCTGTATACTTGCCACACCATGGTTATTTTGCCATGCGAATGAAGCCTATGAGTCCCTACTGCTTTAAATTCTTCTTTTGCCCATTCTCTACATTTTGCATCTGAACTCCAGACATATTTTAAAATATCAGTATTTCATATATTATAAATAACATATTAGATGGGATTTAATATTGTAATCCAGATGTGTTTTAAAAATGATTAAATATGTTTTTAAATAGAACTTTCATAAATTCCCAAATCTATCAGCTTTCAGCCTTATAATTCCCTGCACAGCAAAAATCAGGCGGGGTGAGGGCGGGGCATAACTCCGAGCCAATCAGGATTCAGTTGCTTTGTTTAATGATGTCTGACACTGCTTATAGGGAGGAAGAGTGTGGATGCCCTAAATACTTATCTAAATCTGCAACCATGTGACACACTTTGTCATAAGTCTTCTTTCTTCTCACAGCAAAGTAGATGGATTCTTTTTTGGGTGGCCACATTACCACTTAGGTCAAGTGGACACAACCTATTGGCTGTCCACTAGTGGGGTTTCAGATTCCAGATGAAAGGAGAAGGTGACACTGTACACAACACTTCCCAAAGATGGACTTTACAGTGAACCTCTGCCTTGCTCATGGAAAGCAAAGTTGCACTTTATTGCTGCCCCTCCCAGCTCTGCCTACTTTCCTTTTGCTCCTTCACTGCACATTAGCCACTGGAGAGAAAGAGTTCCTCCCATAAGACAATAAAAGTGCTGGTGGTTGGCTGCTCAGAGGCTGTCACGTGACATTAATAAAAGGGTCCTTAGGCCACTATAATCTCCAGACTGGAACTTACACTGGGCCTCTTCTGTTTACACCTGCAGCTGAACATATTGGTGGAGAAGTAAAGGAAGGTGAGTATGTTTGTTAATGGGCAGTTAAGTGGGCTTGTTTTTTGCCCTGCACAAATAAAGCACAGGTATACTTTACTTGCAATTTAGTCTTCAGAGGGGCTCAGGACCTGGTTGTGCTGTCTGGCACACATTTCCTGGATCCATGACTTGCTGAAAACAACTACAATCTATAGAAAGTAAATCAGATGACATACATTACATAAAACATCTGTAAAAGCAAAATATATACAAACATTAGGTGGCACTACACATCATATCCTCTTACAAAATATTTTTAAAGTAAAAAAAGTGACCAAATATCAAAAACTGTTCAAAGTAACATAAATAGTCCCAAAAAACATATGCAGTGCTCGTGATAACCACTCCCACAGTGTACATTGAATGAACTCACCAAAAATCAATGCCTTACATCAAAGATGATTGACATATAATGCTTTAAGTGATGATCAGCTACCAGTTTTCCCAGGAGACTCCTGCTTTAGGCATTCACATCTTCTTATAGACTCTCCATCCAACACTCGTCCATAAAAGAGAAAAGCTCACAATAGTGTAGAAAGGTAACAACAACTAATGTATTTAAAAAACACTAAAACCACTCACAAAAGTTATATAAAACATTGTCTTCTAGCAAACACGCATCCATCAGTGTGCCCACTTACTGCATCTCAGCCGGGTTCCCAGTTGCTCACCACCTCGTGGCTGTACTAGCCAAGTACCCTGTAACTTCCTCATAGGGCCGAAGCTTAACAACTTTACAGGTCACATACATGTATTCCATTTGTGTATGCAGAAGTTTCCCAAGAACTCGTCTTTAAAGTTTAAAAATAGAAAAATGCAATATTATCTATACTCACTTATACTCATGCTCAAGACTCATGTTCTGCCACCTGTTCCTCCGATTTTTGACTCTGTTTAATAAGTTCAGACATGCCTCTATCATTGCCACTCCAGTTTTAACCCTGTAAATGCTATACTACCGCACCGCAACTGTGTGCATTAGATGGTACTGTCTCGCTGAATGCAGCAAGGGTTATATCCCAAAAGAGCAAAATACCCCAGGCTTTCTTATGTCATCAACAAAAATGGATGGTGACTCTATTTTCTTTAGTAGCAGTCTCCCTATAGGAATTGGTCCTTTAACCCATGTGAGAACTTACAGGTATATTAAAAAGCTAAATATTGAGGTCTACATGCAATGTTCATCTGGCAGTAGCTTCACCAAGTTCTCCTGGAAATTTTTAAGCAAGGCAGACTCTTCTGAAGATGCTTATTCTGGATAGCTAATATTCTGATTCTTTTAGAGATTCTCCTTATGAATAGCATTCTTCTTTATGCCTTAGCATGGGCCAGCTCAAATTCTTCAGGCCTTGGCACAGGCCAAGTGGACCTACTCCCTTTGGCATCCTCTCAAGGCAAAGCCCAGGAAGGATGGCAAAGACCTCCACTGGACTTTTCTCCAGGCAAAGGCCGGGCAGGGAAGGACCTTTCTAGAAGGTTGCTCCAAGCATTTATCCTCTACCCTCAAGATTATGACTAAGCGAATTGAAATTCGTGAAGCGCGTTAATCTCTGCCAGGTCTGCATTGATGTCATGATGTCTACAATATTGTCTGATGATTGTTATCTTTAATAAAGTCTTCATTTTTGCTTCAAACCTGTGTGTGGTCAAACCTTTTCCTGTTCCAGTGGCTCCTATCCAGATTGTGGACTGGCCCTGCACCGTGAGGTTGAAGCGTGGGATTGCTCTCACCTCGAGTGGCTTGGCTTAGCTTTCTACCATCCTCTTCCTTCAGCTCACATCATTGGAAAGCCCTTGGTGACTGGCCAGCAGTGTTGCCACCGTCAGTATTTTTACTGGCAGCCAGTAAAAAACAGGCATTTTTCTCCTGTCAGTAAATGCCAGTAAAAGGAAAAAGGTGCCAGTAAAAAATACGGCTATGATGTTCGGCCCGGTCCAGAGTCGTCCGAGACCATCCAAGTGCCTGCTACAGTGTGGTCGGCCAGCTCTGGTGGAAGCGGTGCCCGAGCATGTCGTGTGATGTCATGGTGCAAGAGAGTCAAGCAGAGCGGCCAGAGCCTCGTGTGTAGGTCTGCAGGAAAGGAGCAGGGCAGGTCAGGAGCGGGACTGTCAGTGCTGTTTAGACTGGAGTGGACTGAAGGGACCACTTGGCTTGGAGAGAGACTGTAACTGTGACTCAAGAGGGGGACAAGTTGTGCCGGTGAGAAGTCAGCATCATCTGTGCTGCTGCACACTTCTGTCATTGTCACTGTGAAAGTCAACTTCGTGTGTGTCTGTGTGTGTGTGTGCCTTCCTATTCTAATTTCTTGCCCTCCTGAGTCCTGTCCCTGAGCTACTTACTTACTATATTGAAAATAAAATAAGAAATATGTTTTTTGCCCTAATATCTACCTTAAATCACATTGCTAATTGCATATTGTACTTATTTGTAGACTAAACACTAAAATTTGCACTTAAAACTGTGGTTTTGTAATTTTTGGAAATGCCAGTAAAAACTTGGCTGTGCCAGGAAATGTTGGGTGTCGTGTCAGTAAATTTCAATCTGGTAGGTTGGCAACACTGCTGGCCAGGGCAGACAAACATTCAGAACTCAATACATTGTTACTTCTCACATTAACTACTGAAGACAACTCAACAGCAACCGGCAAAAATAATTATTGTACTTAACTTAGAAAAGACCTAGTGAGCACAGAATACATACAAAGGTCAGGCTGCCTACAGCCTAGCTGAAAACAAAACAGAATTTAGCTAGGGACACTCCAGCTTGAGGCAGGTACCCCACAACTGTATGAAGAAATGTGCATTTCATATGCAGTAAAGACACAAATAAAATCTTTGATTTTTTTTTTTAATTAGCATTTATTCACACAAAACAAATTACATTTATACCCTGGAGGAGACCAAGACACTTTCTCATTCTGCCAAATTCCTACAAAATTTCTCTCACAGTTTCTGATAAGTGTAACAAAGGCTTTGGTTGCCATGGTGAATTAATCCATTGGGAGGATTTATATGTAATCTCTAGAATTCTTCTGCCTATAATACTGTAGGACATTGCAAGTTTATAAAAACAGTATGTGCGCATCTTTAAAAAATACATACAACTGCTAAAAGTAATGTCTCTCTTTAATCTATTCGCTGTCAGATACTATAGTATACCTGTTTCGCAGAAGTTGTCTACCTAATCCTTACATTTCATTTTATCAATTTTTCTGTCTAAAAATGTTTATCCCATGTGTTTATGAATGCAGCTACTATTGATTTACCTTCTGCATCTGTCTGAAACTAAAACAATGGAAATAATTACTCCTGACCATATCAACCAATAGGACTCATTCACACTGGCACTGTCAAACCTGCATTTGTATGCATTTAGAGCACGTTTCTAAACACATATAAATGCATGTAATCATTTTAAATGGTGCCATTCACGTGTATACTTGTGGTTAGGTGCAGTCAGTTTAGCCGTGTTTAGTGAAAATTTAATTGTGTGTGTCCAGGATCTGATTAGAAACATAAAACGAGGCTAAGCGCATGTAAACACGTCTAAACCCAACAAGGAAGTCAGTGTGCAGTCAGAGAGCCCCCCTAATGAAAGGGGAGTGTGTTTGGCTCCCAAAATGCTTTTTTTTTTTTGGGCTAAAGTCTGCTGATGGCTGACATCACTCAGCTGGTCCATGCTCTGGAGAGATCCCAACTTTAATGTTGGGATCCACCCAGATGCCTGAGCAGCAGCTGAATCGGCCTCTTAGCACGCTGCTGAGAGCCTGAGCAACCTGCTCCCACCCCCTCCACAGCCCGGCGCTCCAGTGAGCACTGGAGGGGAAGAGCAGAGAGCGAATAACAGTCACTTGTTCTCTGCTCGCTGAAGACTGAGAACTGAGCGATCAGCGGTCTTTGCTCAGTTCTTGGTGTGGAGACAGCAAGGGAGCAGATGCAGAATTGGATGGACGCTGCATATACCTAGGTGAGTATGGCTGTTGTTTTGTTTAAATCCCACACCTATCTTTTGATTTCACCTTCTTCTGACTTCAAGGCTTTTCAGTCTCATAAATTCACTGAAATTGCAGGTAAATGGAAGCTCTCAGCTTTGCCCAGCCCAAGTAAATATGACCAGATCATTCACCTAATACCATACCTTCTCAGAACCGATCATGTATGAATAATATGGTGATTTGCTAACTTTACAAGAGCCACAGGCAGTTTATCTCACCAAGATAACAGAGAAGTAGAATCCAGTGATATTTTAAGGCATACAGTTTTTGGGAATACAAAGCATGTTTTTTGGAGTTTTTGCATGTAAAAAGAACATTCAGATCTAACACACTTTACCTGTGTGGAACTAGTCTGCCTCACTAGCACTAGCTGAGAGTGGCTAGGACTAGACTATCTAGCTTTGAAACACAGAGAAGTATAATAGTACTTATCAAGCACAAATATAAAAAATAAAGATGTGCGTTTGTGGCAACACAACGCAGAATTACCTGAACATTACCTGAACATTTCCAGCATACCCATTTAAGGATCCTCCAGAGAAATGCATTCATTTGATCATTTTCCCTCCAAGCTCAGTCACATTTTTGCATGATTGCATTGACATTTTTTATATACAGTTGTGCTCATAAGTTTACATACCCTGGCAGAATTTATGATTTCTTGGTATATACACTCACCACTTTATTAGATATACCTTGCTAGTACTGGGTTGGACCCCCTTTTGCCTTCAGAACTGCCTTAATTCTTCATGGCATACATTCAACAAGGTGTGGAAACATTTCTCACAGATTTTGGTCCATATTGACATGATAGCATCACACAGTTGCTGCAGATTTGTTGACTGCACATCCATGATGCGAATCTCCCATTCCACCACATCCCAAAGGTGCTCTGTAGGATTGAGATCTGGGGACTGTGGAGGCCCTTGGAGTATAGTGACATCATTATCATGTTCAAGAAACCAATTTGAGATAATTTGAGCTTTGTGACATGGTACATTATCCTGCTGGAAGGAGCCATCAGAAGATGAGTACACTGTAGTCATAAAGGGATGGACATGGTCAGAAACAATACTCAGGCCGTGGCATTTAAACAATGCTCAGTTGGTACTAAGGGGCCCAAAGTATACCAAGAAAATATCCCCCACACCATCACACCACCACAACCAGCCTGAACCATTGATACAAGGCAGGATGGATCCATGCTTTCATGTTTTTTACACCAAGTTCTGACCCTACCATCTGAATGTCGCAGCTAAAATCGAGACTCATCAGACCAGGCAATGTTTTTCCAATCATCTATTGTCCAATTTCGGTGAGCCTGTGCCAATTGTAGCCTCAGTTTCCTGTTCTTAGCTGACAGGAGTGGCACCCGGTGTGGTCGTCTGCTGCTAAAGCCCATCTGCTTCAAGGTTCAATGTGTTGTGCATACAGAGATGGTATTCTGAATACCTTGGTTGTAATGAGCGGTTATTTGAGTTACTGTTGCCTTTCTATCCTCATGAACCAGTCTGCCCATTCTCCTCTGATTTCTGACATTAACAAGGCATTTTCGTCCACAAAACTGCCACTCTGTCAGGGATCTCGTGCAGCAGGTGCTTATTTCTGTGCAGTAAAATAAGCAGGTGCTTATTTCTGTGCTTGTTTCCATTCAGCAGCTGCTAATTCCCGTTCAGAAAGTGCTAATTCTAATGCTCATGTGCAAAGTCATAAGCATAGACCAAGACTAGGAAGGACTAGAATGCACACGCGCATTGGCGCATTCATTCGAACGCATGTGCGTAAATGTTAGCGTATTTACAGATTCTGGCGCTCAGCAGCCATCTCCCATCAGTGAGCCTATCTCCCTGATGAAGATACAATATTTCCCTTGTATCGACACGCATAGGGGAGGGGACTGGACAGCACAGGAGACAGATGGTCTAACTTATGGAGTAGGAGTACACGATCTCATCCATGGCTTGGCGCTATTAAGGCATGCTATAGAGCGGTGCACTAACGCACCAGACCCATGTGAGTAGCCTATAATAGGGCTTTGTTTGCTTACAATAATATAATAATATAACATAATCTTACTATTATAAGATAAGGGGACCTTGATTTGGTAGCTCGCAAGACCTTTACTATATTTTGAAGTGAGAGTCTGCCTGGCTTCAGTGCTGGATTGTCTTCAGCTTTGGTTCCTGTGTTCCTTTTTATAATCCATGTCTGCTAACCTTGTTCCCGACCTGACTAAATCTGACACCTCTGTCGGATCACCCCTGCCTGCTGTATCTGCTTCTTGCTTATGTTACCGATGCTTGCTTGGATTTATGACTACGTCTCCGCTTCCTGATTTGGTACCCCACTGCCAGCACATTACCGACTTCTGCCTGTTCCCAACCTTACAACTAATCCTGATTCTGTACCTGTCTGCCTGGCTCCCGCAGAACAAGGATTGTGACCAGACTCCACACCAGGGCCATCTTAATAGCATTGTAGGTCCCTGGGCAAAGTAATGCACTGGGGCCCCAACAAACCTGCACTACCGCTCAAAAAATGCAACCCATGTAAATAAAAGGGTCTGCGCTGCAAGTTCCCCACAACCGCAGGACAGTGTATAGAGGTCAGTAAAAGGTAGGATGGTGTATAGAGGTCAGAAATAGGTAAAAGGCGGTGTATAAGGGTCAGTAATAGGTAGGGCGGTGTGTAGAGGTCAGTAATAGGTAGGGCGGTGTGTAGAGGTCAGTAATAGGTAGGGCGGTGTGTAGAGGTCAGTAATAGGTAGGGCGGTGTGTAGAGGTCAATAATAGGTAGGGTGGTGTGTAGAGGTCAGTAATAGGTAGAGTGGTGTGTAGAGGTCAGTAATACATAGGGTGGTGTGTAGAGGTCAGTAAAAGGCAGGGCGGTGTGTAGACATATGGTCACAGAACTCTATAGCTAATGAATTATGGTCACAGGACTCTGAAGCTGATAACTTATGGTCACAGGCTAAAATACTTTCATATGATGCAGAATGCAGATGAAACCACTACTAGTAGTCATCTATCTAACTGTAAAACATGGCGGTAATTGATAAGAAAACTATACCAATTAGATACTTCAGCCTTTGTGTTACTCTTTATTTACCTATCCCAGCATAACTATATCTTTAAATGAACATTTAAGTATAGGTCCATTTTGAAAACATAATACTAAATACTATATTTAGCTCCTTCCATAATACTACTATCCTTTTGCTCATCTTTTTATTTAGCTTATGAAGTTTTTCCAGCAGCAACATCAGAGAGTGACTAAGCGTACGTTATAATAGAAAATACAGAGAAAGCTTCATTTTGTTTGATGTCAGACTTTAACATTTTCTTTGACAGAGTCCATCAAAGCGTGTTGGCAAATAACTGCTCAAGAGTCATTCTATCATGGGTGATAAACTAAGAAATTAAGCTACAGCAAATCAGTCAGCCATTATCTGTGAAACAATAAATCTAAATATCTCTTCTTCACAATTTCCTTGTACGTGTCTTGTCTAAACATCCATTGCTGTTCACTGATTTGATCAAATTTAATGGACAGTGCTAGCTGTAGCATTAAAGGTAATGCAATTACTATCATTATACTGCCTGTGGTCTTGTTACATTATATAAGATTTTCTTATTGCAGAATGTCTTGTATGTGAGACAGTAATAAGACATTGTTGTTGGAAGTTACCAGAAGCTATTTTCATGCAGAGAGGCATATGGAAATTACATATTTTACTTATTTAAGGGCTGCTTTTCTAAAGCAGTGGTATGACCTTGCAGCTCTTTGCTTTACAAATGTTCTCTGCACTTCACTTGCTTCAGGAATGTAATGCAAGCAAAGTACAATTTATTTAAATGAATGGAGGAAAAAACATTCTGGAGGAGAAGGAAAATGGTCACATCACTTGTGTCCATTCTTTCCACTATGGGAGTATTGTCTGCAGCACGAAGAAAACACTCTAACAGATAATTCTCTACATCATCCCCGAATTATATGATGTATGAGTAAACACAGCAGTGTCCCACTGAGACCAGATATCCACGCTTCGTTTTAAATCGGCATATTATATTTGCCTGAAAGTTGCTACATGAGTATGACATGTTTGATATATGCCAATGGATATCTGTCTGGTGCTTTTTATGTATGCCAGTGTGCTAAAGCGTAACTTCACCTTAAGAATGGAAGTTACATGTTTCCTACCTCCCCACCACCATATTTGGAGGATTTTTTTTTCTAAGGGCAGGTACCTTTTTTAATGGAAAAGGGGGAAAGTCCTGGCAGTTGCACATCACCGCAAAACCCTGTAAGAAGGTGTATGACAGCCTTAGCCCAGGCTCCAACCAGGCCAGGCCCCCAACATGTTTCACTCCATTCACAAGGCTTAGTCATGGGGAACAAAGCTCCATGGGCAGTGGCCTGGTTGGAGCCCAGGCTGAGGTTGCCATATGCCTTCTTATAGTATTTTGCAGAGAAGTGCAACTTCCAGGACTTTTCCCTTTTCCATCAGATTCCTTGAGCTGGGACGAGCTCTGTCCTTATCTGCACTCCAAACAGTTCATAAATAAAAGGACCCGGTGGAGCACCTGTAAATTTATTTTGGATTACATTTTTTTAATGTTCTCTCCCTAGAAAAGGGGAGCAGAAGCTTGGCCCCCGCCAGACTTGGTGGATGTTGTGCTCCAAGTCTTGTGCCAAAAGGTAGAGCTGAATTTTGGCCTAGCAGCTGAAATTTGGGTAGAGTGCTGAGGTGCTCTGTCTTTTGAGGAGGTAGAAGTCCAAGGGAAAGAGATTTTGGAACTTTCTGCTATGGAAGAAGGACCATTCCTCCTGTGATATCTTTGATAAATTTGTCAAGTGCCTCACCAAAGAGACATCCTCCTTCACAATATTCACATTGCACATGTGTAGATGTGAATGGTCCCTTATAGTTTCCCTTTAAAAACAAAGTGCAGGGCATAGATTTGAAGCAAGAATTAGAAACAAAATGAGATTTCTACTTGAAACGCATTTTCATGTAGTAACATTTATGTGTTTTACTGCAGAAAAGCAGGCGAGTGTAAATAGCGCCTAACAAAAACTGCACTCCAGTAAAAAAAAAAAAAACATATAATATATAATTGCTACACAGGCCATTTAAACGAATTAGAAACCACAAACAACCAAACCTAAAGAAGCCTTTGTGCATTTTGCATGCAAGATTCTTAATCAAGTCACAACCTAATAGTTTTGCAATGCTTTATAATTTACCTAGAGGTTTTTTTCTTCTGGACTTTTACATGAAGTCAACCTCCAGTCCTCAAAATTTCTTTTTTGCCCCTGCACCCCCCACCACCACCACTTGTAAAAAAGTATTTCTTGTTTATTTGTTACTTTTTTTATTTACTGTGGCCCCTCCCTGTGCCACCATTCTTGTTTAAATGAGTCCCTTCTTCCATATCTTCCTGGTTGCACATCATCGGTGGTTTGTAGCAAGAACCTGGAAAAGACAGCTGGCAGCCGATGATGTCAGAGAAGAAAATGGTGATTTTGGATCCAGCCTGTGACAGGGGTTTGCAGTAGCACAAAGCTATATTTGCTGGGCAAGTCAGTATGTAAATTGGGCATAACCCTTCTCAACTGGTATGAGTGGTTAAAAAGGGAAGGGGGTTTGCTATTTAAAGGGAAAATATACCTTCTTAGAATTACAGGTGAAAAGTGATCAATTTAACATACATGATTATTTTCAATGTGAGTGCAGCTTTATTTACTCAGTGCTAGGGATGAGCAAAATTTAAGGTGGTTTCAAATGGTTTTTATAGGTGCAATTGGCTTAAAATTGCTACTGAGGGCAACAAAAGCTGTTTTCAACTATCCTAGGCCTGTCCTTGTGCCAAAATTACCCCTCAATTAACCGCAGTAGTGTTTTCACATAGCGAAAAAAAAAAATACAACCACGGTTTAAAAAATTGGGACGCTACGTAAAATCATCATAAATACAGAATGCTAATCCATATTTTATTCACAATAGAACATAGAAAATATATCAAATGTTTAAACTAAGAAAATGTGCCATTTTAAGAAAAAAATAGGCTAATCTTGAAATTGATGGCAGCAACATGTCTCAAAAAAGTGGGCGACAGGGCAACAAAAAGCTGGCAAAGCGGTACTAACAACAAAGAGCTGAAAGATCATTCAACAAGTCAGTAAAATGATTGGATATAAAAAGAGCACCTTAGAGAGTCAGAGGGGTTGATTTACCAAAACTGGAGAGTGCAAAATCTGTTAAAGCGCTGCATAGAAACCAGTCAGCTTCCAAGTTTTTTTTGTCAAAGCTTAATTAAACAAGCTGAAGTTAGAAGCTGATTGGCTACCATGTACAGCTGCACCAGATTATGCACTCCAGTTTTAGTAAATCAACCCCATAAAGTAAAGATGGACAGAAGTTCAACCAATTTGTGAAAAACAGCATCTAAAAATTGTCGAACAATTCCAGAATAACGTTCCTCAACATAAAATTGCAGACATTAAATATATCATCGTCTACAGTAAATAATATCATCAAAAGATTCTGAGAATCTGGAGGGACAAGGCTAAAACGCAATATTGGATGCCTGTGACCTTCTGGCCCTCAGATGGGACTTCCTTAAAAAGAGGTAAGATTCTGTGATGGACATCACTGCATGGGCTCAGGAATACTTCCAAAAATCACTGTCTGTGAACACAGTTTTGCTGTGCCATCCAAAAGGGGGCAAGTTAAAGCTCTATCATGCAAACAAGAAGCCATATATGAACATGATCCAGAAATGGTCTGTTGCAAAGTGGAAAACTGTTCTGTGGTCAAACAAATCAAAATTTGACATCCCTCTTGGCAACCATGGGTGCCACATCCTCTAGACTAAAGAGGAGAGGGGCCATCTGGCTTATTATCAGCTTTCCATTCAAACGTCTGCATCCCTAATGGTATGGGATGTCACTAGTGCCTATGGAATAGGCAGCTTACACATTTGGAAATGCTGGAAAGCTATATCCAGGTTTTAGAGCAGCATATGCTCCCATCCAGACGCCTTTTCCAAAAAGGTCTTGCATATTTCAGCAGGACAATGCTAAACCACATATTGCATCTATGATAACAGCATGGCTTCATAGTAGAAGAGTCCGGGTGCTTAATTGGCCTTCCTTTAGACCTTTTACCAGTTGAAAATATTTGGCGCATCTTGAAATAAAAAATTTGAAAAAGATGGCCCAGGACTGTTGAGCAGTTAGAATCCTATATCAGGCAAGAATTGGACAACATTCCCCTCCCAAAACTCCAGCAACTGGTCTCTTCCTAAGTTCCCACATGTTTACAGATTGCTGTTAAAATAAGAGGGGATGCAACATTGTCGTAAACATGGCCCTGTCCTAACTTTTTTGAGACATGTTGCTGCCATCAATTTCAAAATGACTTTATTTTTTCTTAAAATGGTACATTTTCACAGTTTAAACATTTGATAGATTTTCTATTTTATATTGTGAACAAAATATGGCTTTATGAAATGTGTAAATCATTGCATTCTATTTATTTCCCATTTCTATTTATTTATTTCTATTTCCCAACTTTTTTGGAATTGGGGTTGTAAAAAAAAATGATAGAGACATCATGCAAATATTGCTAAAATACACAAAACAGAAAAAAAGCATAAATACAAAGAGTATTAATCAAAGTCAACAAAACTACCTGCAATGCAACCAAAAACACACACCATTTTAAAAAGAAAATAAAGAGTAGATATTTTTTCAAGCAATTTTCATGAGCAAATAAGAGAGTTTCAGTGAAATTGTGCATCAAATTCCTTACTCAATATATAGGCAGTTTCTGCTTATTCAGAAGTGTGTATTAATAGGGAGTGTGTAGTGATAATATTGTGAGAAAGACTATGAACGGGTGTTAAACAAAACATGTCATGTGTATACCATAAATATCAAACGTCACATAGTGTAAAAGACAGAAGTGCAAATGCGTTGTAAATAATCATATAAGAGATACATGCACTCAAAAAAGTAAATTATACTAATGTGTAAATGTGCGTAATGGTGGCGTGAGTAAACAAAAATGCAAGAAAAAATGCACAAAAATGTCTAAAAGGTGCACAAATAGCAACAACAGTGTAATAAATAATAAGTATAATAGTGCACTAAAATGATCATAAATCAAGTCCAAATCGTGTAAGTGTCCAAAAATAAAATTCTACATGAAAAAGGAAAAAAACAGTGAAAAAGTGTCTCAGCAATCCAAAAAAATCCCATGAAAATTTGTTGTGATCGTGGTGTAAAACTCTTCTTCTGGAACCCCCACTTGTGTCCCCACTCACCGGAAGACCCAACCCCTGCAGGGGTAATGGGCAAGTGAAAATAAATCCACTGATGGAATTCGATCAGTGTCCCCTTTTACGGATCCGCGATCCCCTTCCTGTTCTGGATTGTCACGGAGAGATCAGCAGCGGCGGAATCAATCCGATCCAATGAGTGACGGGCAGGAAGTGAGGGTAAGATGTCCCCACCTGACTCTATGCCCTTGGAGGACCGGAGCGACGTCACATGTCACTTCCGCCTTCCAGTCTTAAAGGGCCCATTTTTTTTTATCCTCATTACCATACTCCGCCCTCTTCCGTAACCTCCATCGCCGCCCTTTTCAACAATAACCAATCCAAGTGAAGACGAGAGCTGACGTCAATCAACCCGCCTCTTTGAGAAAAGCCTTTTCTCAAAGAGGCGGGTTGAATGACGTCAGCTCTCGTCTTCACTTGGATTGGTTATTGTTGAAAAGGGCGGCGATGGAGGTTGCGGAAGAGGGCGGAGTATGGTAATGAGGATAAAAAAAATGGGCCCTTTAAGACTGGAAGGCGGAAGTGACATGTGACGTCGCTCCGGTCCTCCAAGGGCATAGAGTCGGGTGGGGACATCTTACCCTCACTTCCTGCCCGTCACTCATTGGATCGGATTGATTCCGCCGCTGCTGATCTCTCCGTGACAACCCAGAACAGGAAGGGGATCGCGGATCCGTAAAAGGGGACACCGATCGAATTCCATCAGTGGATTTATTTTCACTTGCCCATTACCCCTGCAGGGGTTGGGTCTTCTGGTGAGTGGGGACACAAGTGGGGGTTCCAGAAGAAGAGTTTTACACCACGATCACAACAAATTTTCATGGGATTTTTTTGGATTGCTGAGACACTTTTTCACTGTTTTTTTCCTTTTTCATGTAGAATTTTATTTTTGGACACTTACACGATTTGGACTTGATTTATGATCATTTTGGTGCACTATTATACTTATTATTTATTACACTGTTGTTGCTATTTGTGCACCTTTTAGACATATTTGTGCGTTTTTTCTTGCATTTTTGTTTACTCACGCCACCATTACGCACATTTACACGTTGGTATAATTTACTTTTTTGAGTGCATGTATCTCTTATATGATTATTTACAACGCATTTGCACTTCTGTTTTTTACACTATGTGACGTTTGATATTTATGGTATACACATGACATGTTTTGTTTAACACCCGTTCATAGTCTTTCTCACAATATTATCACTACACACTCCCTAATAATACACACTTTTGAACAGCGCCACATTCCCCACTAGAGTTTTTTAAGATTTTTTTTGGATTTCACCTCGGTGTTTTTCCATTTTTTGGGGGGGCTGCAGTTCTCTTTCACATACTGTCCTAAGCGCGGAATATTTTAGTTTATAGTTTCTGCTTATTAGTGCTTGTTTAGTAGTGCAGCACAATGATTTTGCTTTGCTATGCTTCTCTCACATTGCAGCCCTGCTCTCTGTCCTGCATATGTCTTTGGTTTATTGGAGATCTGTCACAAGTAGGGATGAGCCGAACACCCCCCAGTTCGGTTCGCACCAGAACCTGCGAACGGACTGAAAGTTTGCGCGAACTTTAGAACCCCATTAAAGTCTATAGGACTCGAATGTTTGAAATCAAAAGTGCTAATTTTAAAGGCTAATATGCATAGTATTGTCCTAAAAAGGGTTTGGGGACCTGGGTCCTGCCCCAGGGGACAGGTATCACTGCAAAAAAAAAATTTTAAAAATGGCCGTTTTTTCGGGAGCAGTGATTTTAACGACGCTTAAAGTGAAAAAAAAAAAGTAAAATATTCCTTTAAATATCGTACCTGGGGGGTGTCTATAGTATGAATGTAAAGTGGCGTGTGTTTCCTGTGACGGTGCAAACAAGACAGGGACTGTAGGTTTGCTGTTAAGTAGAATCTGTTTGTAATTTTGAACTGGTACATTTTTAAAGTGTAGCTCCAGCCAAAAAAATATTTGTTTGAGCTTTTTGGAAAATATAAGGAAGGGTTATCACCCCTATAACATTTGTTTTGCTGTCTGTGCACCTCTTCAGAAGATTTCACCTCACTTTCTGTCCCAATGACAAATGTTTTTTGAAAATTTGGGGTTATTAGTGAAATAAGGATTGGTGATAAAGCATCAGTGGAGAGGAGACACGTTTTTCCCATATTAACTCTTACAGGAGAGAATTTCTCTTCCTAGGGGTAGATTTCATCTCACTTCCTGTTGTCTCCTTCCGTTTGCAAGTAGGAGTCAATTGTAAGTTGCATGTTTGAAAGTAGGGGCCTGCCCTATATACTCTGCAGAAATTGGGGTCTTAGGTGTTGGTGTTGCCACAACACTGTAAGCCCTCACAGTTACTCTTGGTGGGCTCAGGAACGGGCCCTGCTGTGAAATATTAGATCAAGAATTGTAATCACATGCCATTGTTGAACAGGGGCAGAAAAATTAGGCCTTTGGTGGTGCTGGTGGTGCTGGTGCCACAACACTGTAAGTCCTCACAGTTACTCTTGGTGGGCGCTGGAACAGGCCCAGCTGTGAAATATTATATCAAAAATTGTAATTACATGCACCTGTTGAACAGGGGCAAAAAAATAGAGCCTTTGGTGGTGGTGGTGTTGCCACAACACTGTAAGCCCTCACAGTTACTCTTGGTGGGCACAGGAATGGGCCCTGCTGTGAAACATTAGATCAAGAATTTACATGTCCCTGTTGAACAGGGGCAGAAAAATTAGGCCTTGGGCACTGGTGCTGGTGCCACAACACTGCAACCCCTCACAGATACTCTAGTTGTAGCGCAGAAATGAGCCCTGCTGCAAAGTATTGCATCAAAAATTGTAATTACACGCCCTTGTTAAGTTGAAAAATTGGGCCTTAGGCACTAGTGCTGGTGCCACAACACTGCAACCCCTCACAGATTTTCTAGTTGAGTGCAGGAACAAGCCCTGCTGCAAAGTATTGCATCAAAAATTGTAATTACATGCCCCTGTTAAACAGGTGCTGAAAAATTGGGCCTTACGCACTGGTGCTGGTGCCACAATACTGCAACCCCTCACAGATTCTCTTGTTGAGTGCAGGAACAAGCCCTGCTGCAAAGTATTGCATCAAAAATTGTAATTACACGCCCCTGTTAAACAGGGGCTGAAAAATTGGGCCTTAGGCACTGGTGCTGGTGCCACAACACTGCAACTCCTCACAGATACTCTAGTTGAGCGCAGCAACAAACCCTCCTGCAAAATATTGCATCAAAAATTGTAATTACACGCCCCTGTTAAACTGGGGCTGAAAAATTGGGCCTTAGCCACTGGTGGCAGCGTCCAGAACCACAAATGTTCTTACAAGCTATCAGCATGATCATTGAGGAGGAAGAGGATAATCACTCAGCATAACAGGATAGTCACTCAGCATCAGCATAGGCAGTCTTGAAGGGATCTGACATTTCAAAAAAAATTATTCGGTTACATAAGCATCAGGTGCCTGGTAGCTGGTGGTGATCCAAGACTGATTCATTTTTATGAAGGTCAGTCGATCAACCAAGTCAGTGGATAGGCGCACCCTGTGGTCGGTTACAAAGCCTCCAGCAGCACTGAATGTGCGTTCTGAAAGAACGCTGGATGCAGGACAGGCCAGTAGCTCAATTGCATACTGTGCAAGCTCTGGCCAGTAATCCATCCTCAAGACCCAGTAATCCAGAGGATTTTTGGTGGGAAAGGTGTCCAAGTCAGATCTTGCCCCTAGGTATTCCTGCACCATGTAAAACAAACGCTGGCGCTGGTTGCTGGAACCGATCATACCTTGGGGCTGCGGACTAAAGAATTGTCTGAACACATTGGTCAGACGGCCACCTTCTCCACCGCTCCTTCTTTGACTGACCGAAGCCTCAGCAACACGTTGTCCAGGAACAGGAGTTTGTAACCTCCCAGTCTCTGGTAATGCATTGCACAGACCTTTCTGCAAGGCCTCCCGAAGATGTTTCATCCTCTGCTCCTTCTGCAACAGCAAGATAAGGTCCGCAACCTTATCCTTGTAACGTGGATCAAGGGGGGTTGCCAGCCAGTATTGATCCCTCTCCTTGATAACATGAATATGAGGATCCTTCCGCAGGCTTTGCAGGATCAGGGAGGCCATGCAGCGTAGGTTTGTTGAGGCATTCAGTCCGGAGTCCTCTGGGTCACTAAGGACGACATGATCCACAGCCACCTCCTCGCAGCCACGTACAAGTCTATGGGTTTCTTGGGACTGTAAATGATCCCTTGAAGACTGCTACTGATGCTGAGTGCCAGGCTCCACCTCCATGCTGACACGATCCTCCTCCTCCTCCTCTTCCTGTGTGATCGGCGGGCATGCAGGAACACTGTCTGGATAAAGGGGGCCTTGAGAGGTAAGGAAGTCCTCCTCTTCCTCCCTCTGTTCTGCCTCAAGTGCCATGTCCATTATTCCACGCAGCGTGTGCTCCAACAGGTGGACAAGAGGTACAGTGTCACTGATGCATGCACTGTCACTGCTCACCATCCTTGTGGCCTCCTCAAATGGTGACAGGACAGTGCATGCATCCCTGATCATAGTCCACTGGCGTGGGGAAAAAAAAAACAAGGTCCCCTGACCCTGTCCTGGTGCCATAGTCGCATAGGTACTCATTGATGGCCCTCTGCTACGTGTGCAGCCGCTGCAGCATGGCCAACATTGAGTTCCACCTGGTGGGCATGTCACAGATTAGGCGGTTTTTGGGCAGGTTAAATTCCTTTTGGAGGTCAGCGAGCCAAGCACTGGCATTATATGACCTGCGGAAATGCACACAGACTTTCCTGGCCTGCCTCAGGACATCCTGTAAGCCCGGGTACCTGCCCAAGAGCCACTGCACCACCAAATTAAGGTCGTGAGCCAAACAGGGCACATGGGTCACTTGTCCCGTTCGGAGGGCGGAGAGGAGGTTGGTGCCATTGTTGCAAACCATCATACCTTCCTTAAGCTGGCATGGCCTCAACAACCTCTGAACCTGCCCCTGCAGAGCTGACAGAATCTCTGCCCCAGTGTGACTCCTGTCCCCCAAGCACACCAGCTCAAGTACCGCATGGCATCTTTTTGCCTGCGTACTTGCGTAGCCCCTTGAATGCCTAGCATCGCTGGTTCCGAGGACAAATCAGAACAGGAAGAGGCCATGGAGGAAGAAGAAGAGGAGGGGGTGGAGGAGAGAGGTGTGGCAGAATCACCACTAGTAGAATTTTGGAGGCGTGGTGGCGGAACAACCTCCAACACTACTGCACCCTGTCCTGCATCCTTCCCAGCTGCCAGAAGAGTCACCCAGTGCGCAGTGAAAGATAGGTAACGTCCCTGTCCATGCCTGCTGGACCACGAGTCAGCGGTAATATGCACCTTACCGCTGACCGCCCTGTCCAGTGAGGCCAAGACATTGCCTTCCACATGCCGGTAGAGAGCCGGAATTGCCTTCCCTGAGAAAAAGTGGCGTTTGGGAACCTGCCACTGAGGAACCGCACATTCCACAAACTCACGGAAGGGGGCAGAGTCTACCAACTGAAAAGGCAGCAGTTGAAGTGCTAGCAATTTAGCCAAGCTAGCATTCAACCGCTGGGCATGTGGATGGCTGGGAGCGAACTTCTTTCGGCGGTGCAGCAGCTGGGGCAGGGAAATTTGCCTGGTACAATCTGACGTTGGTATACCGATAGCAGATTGCCCACAAGTACTTGGCTGTGACACACCTAATTCTACACTTTCATTCCTCTCAGTGCAGGTCTCAGAGAGGACTGAAGGTATAGTGGGGTTGGAGATCCCAGCTGATGAGGAGCAAGATGAGGTCCTCTTTGTTCTTTGATGTGGGTCTTTTAGGTACGCTTGCCAACGAACTTCATGGCAGGTCGACATATGTCTGGTCGAGCAAGTGGGTGATGTTTTGGCCACGTGAGATACGCTTGAGACATATGTTGCAAATAGCAGCGGTGGGATCTGATGCACTCGTCTCAAAAAAGGGCCACACCAAAGAACTTTTGGAATAACACGCAGAGACAGCAGCACCCTGCACATGCGGAGCTCTGCGGTGTGATGCAGTCGGTGTGCTGCCCTTAAGTTGGCCCCTGGAGGGCATCCTGCCTCATTGGTGATGTGCCTCCTCCCCCTCTCTCCTATCAGGCACCCACGTGGAGTCAGTGACCTCATCATCCCCTCCCTCCTCATCACTGGAGCAAACCTGGAAGTATGCTGCAGCTGGGGGAACATGACTGCCAGATTGCTGTCCTTCTTGGGCACCCCCTCTCTCTGGGCTCACGTTACTGCCTTCCTCTAGCTGGGTACCATCATCGGAGCCTTCAAAATGCTGGGCATCCTCCTGAAGCATGTACCCAACACTGTGGTCAAACAGTTCAGGGGACTCCTCAGGAGGACATGGTGGGGCTAGGAAAGGAGTGACTGATGCCATTGAGCCGAGGGAAGAGGCTGCGTTGGCAGCTGCTTTGCCAGAAAAAGTACCCTGAGCCTGGGTGAGAGAGGATGAGAAGGATGAGGACGGCTTGGTCATCCACTCTACCAAGTCTTCCACATGTTGCGGCTCAACGCCGGCAGTTGCCGAAAAAAAGGACAAGCGTGTTCCACGGCCAGGTGCTGATGAGGATGCACCGTTTCCACGACCAGCACTGTTGTCTCTAGACACAGAGCCTGCTTGTCCTCTTTTATTGGCTTGTTACTGTCTGCCTCTCCTTGTTGGCCTTCCAGACATACTAATGGCCTGCAGTGAGATGTAGCTGCACAAAGCTGGGATGTATATATACTGATACTCCAGCTAGCAGAATCAACTGTCTGTCTGTAGTATTATTAGTATGAGAACACCAGCAATTGTCTTCAGGTAGCTTTAGGTGCACACTGTGCAGAGGACACAGTACACTAACTGTAAATACTGTAGCTGCCTGCCTGTGGTATTAATAGGAGCAGAAGAACACCAGCAATTGTCTTTAGGTAGCTTTAGGTGCACACTGTGCAGAGGACACAGTACACTAACTGTAAATACTGTAGCTGCCTGCCTGTGGTATTAATATGAGCAGAACAACAGCAATTGTCCTCAGGTAGCTTTAGGTGCACACTGTGCAGAGAACGCAGTACACTAACTGTAAATACTGTAGATGCCTGCCTGTGGTATTAATAGGATCAGAAGAACACCACCAGTTTTCTTCAGGTAGCTTTAGGTACACACTGTGCAGAGGACACAATACACTAACTGTAAATACTGTAGCTGCCTGCCTGAGGTATTAATAGGAGCAGAACAACAGCAATTGTCTTCAAGTAGCTTTAGGTGCACACTGTGCAGAGGACACAGTACACTAACTGTAAATACTGTAGCTGCCTGCCTGTGGTATTAATAGGATCAGAAGAACACCACCAATTTTCTTCAGGTAGCTTTAGGTGCACACTGTGCAGAGGACGCACTACACTAACTGTAAATACTGTAGCTAATAGGACTAATATGATCAGAAGAACACCAGCAATTTTATTCAGGTAGCTGTAAATACTGTAAAAACACCTGCCTGCCTGTCAGTAAGAAGAGAATAACAGGATCGGATCTAGCTAAACTGAATACAGTGTGTATATATATATATATATATATATATAATATACACACAATACAGTGTAAGTGCAGCTAACTGACTCACCTGCCTAGTCTATCTAACTTAAATCAAATGACACTGTCTCTCTCTCTCTCTCTCTCTCTCTATCTCTCTCTCAACGCTGGAACACACTACACAGGGCCGACATGCAGGCGGCCTTTTATAGTGTGGGGCATGTACTAAACCCCCTGAGCCATAATTGGCATAAGTCACCCTGGCTTTGGCCAATTACAGCTCTCTGTACAGATGGCGCTGTGATTGGCCAAGCATGCGGGTCATAGTGCATGCTTGGCCAATCATCAGCCAGCAATGCTCTGCGATGCCACAGTGAATTATGGGCCGTGACGCGCCACTCTAATTTGGCGCGAACGGCCCATATTGTTCATAATTCGCCGAATGGTCGAACATGCGATGTTCGAGTCGAACATGGGTTCGACTCGAAGCTCATCCCTAGTCACAAGCCATGAAAAGAAAGTGATTGTGTGCATCACTGATCTGGTTTGTTAAGCAGTGTGTCCTCAGTGCTACAATGAAATTCACAGCTAGTACTGGGGAATGGGGAGGAGAGACACATCTGTTACCTTTGTATATGTTTTTATATCTCAATTTTCATAAAACAACCATATTAATGCCCATGTACCTCTGTCACATATGTTATTTTATAATGTAACTGCTCTTATTGCTTGAGAATATTCAGCTAATGCTGTTTACATACCTACAGTCCTGTCACTTTCATTTCATATGTCCACATATTTATCACAGAAGGCATAATGTTTTTTATGAAAACAAACAGATTTTAGCAACAATTAATGAGTATCCTGTTCTTGACATTCTATCTTCAGATATATTGTTGCAATGCATTTCCTGGGCATTTCACAGGAGACTTGGATTACTGTATTCTAATGATGCACAGAATACACTCTGTTATGCTATAGGCTCAGTTCACAAAGCTGACACACCATGACAAGGATACCAAAAGTGTATTCCCACTTTTTTTTATATGTGTCCATTAACATAGTATAACTTAAAAAAATATTTAAAAATTGCTAGTTACCTTTTTAAGTGCATTTTATTTGCTTACATTTCTTAAAAGTTTTGTAACGTTTAGGAGTGGGTTGTGGGATAATGTTAACCTGTTACCGACCGCACTATAGCAGAATGACGACTACAGTGCGGCTCGATAACATCATAGTACGCCCTCCCAGAATCGCGCTCCCGCCCCCTGGGGGCGCGCACATGGGAACATTCGTGTTAGCCGGGTCCACGGGACCCGGCGCAACATGGATCGCAGTAAAGGGCCAATGGCAGCGGCCCTTTACCACGTGATCGCTTTGTCCAATGATGGAGCAATCACAAATGTCAACACTGCAGGGTCAGTGGAATTTCAACGCTCTCCTCTCCTCACACCGATACAGCTTGAGTGGAGAGGAGAGCGATCGAGTGCCATATTGTAAGTTGTGATCAGTATAATTGTGCCCAGAAGTACTATACAGTGCTCTCACTGTGCAACATCTGAGTGATCTGTGCCACATCTGTGACACCTGTGCCCTCTGTGCCACCTGTGCCATCTCTGTGCCCCCTCTGTGCCACACCAGTGCCACCAGAGCCACACCAGTGCCACTACAGTGCTCATCTGTTCCACACCAGTGCCACCAGTGCCCATTAGTGCTCATCTGTGCCGCATCAGTGCCACCTGTGCCACATCAGTACCGCCTGTGCCCATCAGTGCTGCCTGTGCCCACTGGTGCCACCTGTGCCCACCAGTGCCACCTGTGCCCATCAGTGCCACCACAGTGCTCATCTGTACCATCAGTGCCACTACAGTACAATCAGTGCCACTACAGTGCCAATCGGTGCCAACTGTGCCCATCTGTGCCACTACCGTGCTCATCTGTGCAACTACCGTGCCCATCTGTGCAACTCATTAGTGCCACTACAGTGCCCAATAGCGCACATCAGTACTCTGCAGTGCAGCCTCACCAGCACCCAGCAGTTTAGCCTCACCAGCACCCAACAGTACACCCTCACCAGCCCCCAGCAGTGCACCCTCACCAGCACTCAACAGTACACCCTCACCAGCACCCAGCAGTGCACCCTCACCAGCACCCAGCAGTGCTTCCACACCTGTCTAGAATCACAACACAGTCACCAGTATGGCAAAAAAAATGTTACCAGTGAAGAGGCCTACCAGATTCTCAGCCTAAGCGACAAGAGCAGCGGGGAGATCTCTGAGTCTCAGTCAGATTCTGATTTGGCCTATGAACTCGTTACAAGCAGTGGGTCTTCTACAGAGGAAGAGGAATGTGTGCCCATGGAAAGAAGGCATTCTGGCATGGAGCCGCAGCCTACTACCAGCAGCTCAGGGCCGTCCACCTCAAGCGCAGTGCCAACCACCTCAAGCACAGTGCCATCTGCCTCAAGTGCAACAAAGGCCAAGCATCAGTAGGGTGTCATCTCAGCCCCAAAGGGATAGGGGCCATGCCAGCCTTCCCTATGCCCTTCAAAACCCCCTTCGGCTTCCCCCTAATTCCGGAGCAGCAAAAATCCCCCCTTTCAACGCCCAGCCATGTGTCCAGGTGAACACCGATGATTTTGCCATGCTTGATTTTTTTTCATTTGATTTTCACCGAAGACTTACTATCGTCCATTGTGGCCCAGTGCAACCTCTATGCATAGCAGTAAGCAGTAAGAAGTAAGCAACCCTCGCTCTAGTTATGCCCGTCCCTTTGGGTGGAGAGAGCTTACCGTAGAGGAATTCAACATTTTTTTAGGCTTAACTTTTACAATGGGACTCACCAAAAAAAACTAATTGTACTCCTATTGGTCTACCAACCCCATCCACCACATGCCACACTTCTCATCCATTATGCCAAGATCAAGATACCTTATGATCATGGGGTTCCTCCACTATAATGACAACACCCAGTGCCCTCCCCAAAATGACCCAGCTTTTGACAAATTATTTAAAATTGGACCACTCCTAAATTATTTCTCTGAAAAATTCCCCCAGTTATATACCCCTGACCAGAATATATCCGTGGATGAGTCCCTTGTAAAATTCTCAGGCAGGCTGGGCATCAAACAGTTTATTCCCAGCAAAAGGGCCCGATATGAGGTTAAAATGTACACACTTTGTGACAGAGCCACGGGGTACATTTATGCCTTCCTGGTGTATGAACGGAAGGACTCCTGATTGCATCCCCCTGAATGTCCAGAGTATATTGGAGCCAGCGGCAAAGTTGTCTGGGAACTTGTCTATCCACTCCTCGGAAAGGGATACCATCTTTATGTGGAGAATTTTTATACAAGCTTGCCCCTCTTCCGCAATCTTCATCGGCGGGACACCTCAGCATGTGGTACAGTAAGAGGCAATAGAAGGGGCTTCCCGCAAAAACTCGTCAATGAAAGGCTACGACGAGTGGAGACGGTGTCTTTGCAGAACCAAGAGCTATTGGCTGTCAAGTGGAGGGACAGACGAAACGTCCACATGCTCATGACAATCCATAATGACACCTACGTGAAAGTCTCCAGAAGAAACGGCCCAGTCCAGAAACCAGCTTGTATCTATGACTATAATTCGTTTATGGGGGGAGTGGACTTCAATGATCAGATGATTGAACCTTACCTTTCCACAATAAAATCCCGTCATTGGTATAAAAAAGTGTCCATTTATTTTTTCAGTTTGGCCATGTAACGTATATACTTGAGTATAGGTTGTTCCGAATATAAGCCGAGGCCCCTAATTTACCACAAAAAACTGGGAAAAACGTATTGACCCGAGTATAAGCCGAAGGTGAGAAATGCAGCAGCTACTGTAAGTGGAAAACAGGGTCAACAATGCCCATCTGCAGCTGCATACCTCCCTGTGTCCTGTGCATGTGTCCCTGTGTCCTGTGCAGCCTACCTGTGTCCTGTGCATGTGTCCTGTGCAGCCTACCTGTGTCCTGTGCATGTGTCCTGTGCAGCCTACCTGTGTACTGTGCAGCCTACCTGTGTCCCTGTGTCCTGTGTAGCCTACCTGTGTCCTGTGCATGTGTCCTGTGCAGCCTACCTGTGTCCTATGCAGCCTACCTGTGTCCTGTGCAGCCTACCTGTGTCCCTGTGTCCTGGGTAGCCTGCCTGTGTCTAGTGCATGCCTCCGTGTGCCAATCTGCAGCCTCCATGTGGCGATCTGCATCCTCCGTGTGCCGCTCTGCATCCACCGGTCAGCTTGTCATAATAACATTGGGCAGCCCATTCCACTGTTCAAAAGCCGTGCCTCCTCCTCGTCTGTGATAGGCAGAACACTCCATTTCCCAGCAGTCAGCGGTCAGCCTATCACGGACATTCTCTCATCCTCATACCACGGACGAGGATGAGAGAATATCCGTGATAGGCTGTACACTGAATGCTGGGAAATTGAGTGATCTGCCTATCACAGACGAGGAGGAGGCGCGGCTTTTGAACAGTGGAATGGCCGCCATCTGTCTGCATGACACGCTGATCATGTAGACAGATAGCGATAACTCGAGTATAAGTCGAGGGGGGCACTTTCAGTCTAAAAAAAAGGTCTGAAAATCTCGACTTATACTTGAGTATATACGGAATGTTATTTACCAAAAATCTACTGAGACCCCCATATCCTATCTGCACTACCAGGAACAAGTAATCTTCGCCCTTTTGTACCTTGAAAGCCCACCAGAAAATATTCTCTCTGATTCCGTGAGCAGACTCCACATATATGAGGGGCTCCAGAAATGTTTTTCTGGATGAAGAAAACTAATTTTTAAGTTTTTTCATTCCCGGATAAGGGTCTGGAGACTCTGAGGCTTCAAAGAGATTTGGGTGGGAGAAGCCTCTACCCCTGTCCCCATTCGTTCCTGGCCTGCTACTTGTACCATGTTCCTGCTTACTACCGGGACCAATATTTTGGCACTGTTGGCAATGTCTCTACTTGCATTGGCCCTGGACTGTATATGGACAGTCCCTCTGCCCGTACTGACTATAGACAATATTCCTGCCTGCTGCCTGGACAATTCCATTCACTGTCGCTGATCACGTCCCTGCCTGCTGCCTGGATCAGGGCTCTCCTCCTGTGGACCACTGCACTACTAAAATAACAGGTAATCTTTTGTTTACCCTTTGCTCAGCAGAATGTATTTTTGGGTGTAATTCTTGGTATGTTCATGCTATGTGTTAGAAATATGAAGGGCCTTCAAAAATGTGATAGATTGTAAGGAAATTAGATGTGTAATTTATGCTCCTAGAACGCCTGAATGTGCTACTTCAATGTTGGGCCTCTGTATGTGGCCAGGCTGTGTAAAAGTCTCACACATGTGGTATCGCCATACTCAGGAGGAGTAGCAGAATATATTTTGGGGTGTCATTTTGGCTATGTACATGCTATGTGTTGGAAATATCTTAGAAATGGACAACTTTGTGTAAAAAAAATGCGTTTTCATTTTTTTTCCACATTTTCCAAAAACTTCTGGAAAAAAATTAACCGTTCAAAAGACTCAATATGCCTCATAGATTATAGGTTGTGGTATTTGCTTTCCAAAATGGGGTCACTTTGTGGGTGTTTCCATTGTCCTGGTGCTCCAGGGCCTTCAAAAGTGTAATAGGTGGTTGAGAGATTAGATGTGTAATTTATGCTCCTAGAACGCCTGAATGTGCTACTTCAATGTAGGGCCTCTGTATGTGGCCAGGCTGTGTAAAAGTCTCACACATGTGGTATCACCATACTCAGGAGGAGTAGCAGAATATTTTTTGGGGTTTCATTTGTGGAATGTACATGCCATGTGAGAGAAATAACTTGTTATAATGACAATTTGGTGTGAAAAAAAATAAAAATAAAAAAAAACTTCATTTTGCAAAGAATTGTGGGAAAAAATGACAACTTCAAAAAACTAACCATGCCTCTTACTAAATGCCTTGGAATGTCTACTTTCCAAAAAGGGGTCATTTTGTGGGTATTTGTACTTTCCTGGCTTGTTAGGGTCTCAAGAAATGAGATAGGCCTCAGTACATCAGGTGTGATCAGATGTGATCAATTTTCAGTGATTGGCACCATAGCTTGTAGACTCTATAACTTTCACACAGACTAAATAATATCCACTAATTTGGGTTATTTTTACCAAAGATATGTAGCAGTATAAATTTTGGCCCAAATTTATGAAGAAAAATTACTTATTTGCAAAATTTTATAATAGAAATGAAGAAAAATGCTTTTTTTAAACAAAAATTTCGGTCTTTTTTCATTTATAGCACAGAAAATAAAAAACCCAGAGGTGATCAAATATCACCAAAAGAAAGCTCTATTTATGTGAAAAATAGGACGAAATATTCATATGGGTACAGTGTTGCATGACTGAGTAATTGTCATTCAAAATGTGAGAGTACTGAAAGCTGAAAATTGGTCTGGTTAGGAAGGAGGTTTAAGTGCCCAGTGGTCAAGTGGTTAAACAGTTAGCCCTGAGTTAACCCTGTCTTTAATGTGCTCAGTAGCTGCTGTAACTAGATTTGAACACTGTCTGTCCTAAAAAAAGATTAAAAATTTAGAAATCATCCTGCACTGTATGTTGATGAGGATTAGCTCAGTGTTAAGCTTTGTACACACTACCAGTTCTGACAGCTCAGGTCGGAGCCACTGTACTAACAATCGTATGTTAGTACAGCAATCTCTCCTGCTGAGCTATCGTATTCTGCGCTGATTGGGAGCCGCACAGCAGACATTTTTCGGTCGTGAGCCTTCGTCAGAAGCCAGCAGGACAGCCGGCTTTTGTCGGACCGGCTGCCATACATACGGCCGAATGTGGGCCAGTTTCTATTGAACCGGCTGATGCCGGCCGACATTCAGTGCATGTGTGCTAGGCTTAAAGCAGAGCTCCTCCCAAAAGGGAAAGTTCTGCTTTGAGCAACCCCCCCAAATATGCAACATTCGACATGTCATTTTTTTAGAGGAGGGGAGCAGGTACCTAGTTTTGACAGGTACCTGCTCCCACTGCCGCCTTTTTTGTAGCTGCTGACATTTAATAAACACAAGAATTAGTGGAACTCCACACAGTGTAAGGCAGCCCATACATGCTTAATTTTTTTTTAAATTAAACCAGTGGGATGAGTGGAAAAAAAGACCCAATTTTCTATCGTGTTATTATATTCTGATGGTGGGGAGACTTTCCCACCATCAGAATGCACTGAGTAAAGCCGCCGGCTATCGCTAGCCGCACTGATCACGAAAAATCTGACAGGGTGGTTGTACAGAAGTCGACTGACTGTACAACCAGCCTACCCATACATGGTTTAAAATTCATCCACAGCAGTGCTGATCAGTGTATTCTGACAGCAGAGGAGTCTCCACTGTCAGAATACAACAGTGCAACAAGGAGGATTCCTCCATTAAAGTGGGATTTTCTCAAATGTCACTGCAAAAATGGAAATACAAAAAGCATACACTTTTTTTTTTTTTTTTTAAGACAATGGGCTAAATATAAAAAAATAAAATATTTCTCCATCCACACAGATGAAGGTCAATGAAAGAATTCCCCTGCTGGGACATTGTATTCTTAGCAGCTGCAACTAATTGGCTGCAACCACTGCTAAAAAAAAAGAATAATAAAATAAATGAATAATTAAAAAAAAAAAGTAAAGTCCGTCCCTCCGTGCTCACGTGCAAAGGCAAACACGTTGGTCCAGCACGCACAGAGATCTTCCCACCACGAACGTTAATGGGCAGTAATCCTAGCACTAGACCTCCTCTATACATCTAAAGTAGTAACCTGCAAAGGCTTTTAAAGCGTTGCCTATGGATAGTAAAATCGTCATCATTTGTCGATGTTGCACCGGTGTATGCAATTTTAAAACGTGTGATATGTGTGCCACCGACGCACTATTGTATGTGCTTTAATGTGCTTTAATGTGAAATTCAATAATCAAAAAAATTAAAATAAAATATAAATTAAAAATGAAAAAACCCCTGGTTGCTGCAGTCAAAAAACTATTCCTCCAACTTGTGAAAAAATGTGTAAAATATGTGTATATCTGGTGTTGACTGCGCTACCATCTAAATCAATGATCTACATATACAAAAATCACTGATGTATATGTAGATCATTGATTTAGATGGTAGCGCAGTCAACACGAGATATACACAATTTTAAAACGTGACATGTTTGGTATCATTTTACTCGGTGTAAAAGCATCTTTTATATTTTACCCACAAATGGGGTTTTGTATTTTTTTTGCATTAAAATTTAAAAAAGTGAAATTTTTCCCAAAAAATTGCATTTTGAAAACCGCTGCGCAAATACCATGTGACATAAAAATTTGCAACAACCACCATTTTATTCTCTAGGGCCTTTGCTTTTAAAAAATATATAATGCTTTGGGGTTTCTAAGTAATTTTCTATCAAAAACATGTTACATGTAAACAAAACATGCCTGAGAAGGCCTGGTCTAGAAGTGGTTCAACTGTCAGAATTTATATCAGTGTATGACCAGCTTTATTTCCAAAAAAGTTACAGTCACCTGGATAAAATCAAGATTATTTTCCTTGTGCTAGAGATCTGTGAATTGACCCTATTCCATTTTAAGATGCTGCTTTATTAACAATTGATGCACATCTAAACCCTAAAATAAAAACATAATATATTGCAGCTTATCAGTCGTTGAATCTGATAGTTGCATTCATTTCCTTTTTTTTGCAGGGTAAGAACAGTTTCTGCTAGTACAGAAAATACCAGATGATCTTGCCAGAAATGACATGCCCCTGACAGTTCTGTGGGTTTAAAAGAGTACACACAGAACCGTATCTTTTGTGTTTAATCTACTAGTCCCATCAAGCCACCTTGTAATTGAGGGGAACAAAGGCAAACTTGTTTGTGGTTGAGACTGTGCGACACATATAAATACATAAAGTGAAGAAAACAGCATAGGCACAATGAGACAACAAATATGTTAGTTACAGGATTACCAGATGACAATAATGGGGAAAATGCCTGAAAAATAAATCTAATGAGGTCTCTACATCTAAGGACTAGCAAGCTACAATACTGAACAGTATTACATTACAAGTATTTATTTAGTTATCGGGTTTAGTCTAAAACAAAAACACTCATTAATGCAATTATTGTTAATTAAGTCCCATCTACAGCTGGGAAATAATATTCAACATAGCTGAGTTAATAGTAAACGTTTTAACCTAATAGAACAATAAATAGCCATTGATAGATCTGAAAGATGTTTTCAGAAAAAAAAGGTTTTATAGAAGGTGAATAATCGTCTAAATACATAATGGAGACAGACTTTGTTTTTCAAAAAAATCTCAGGATGAAGCACCCTATGAACACAATGGTGTTTATTTCTTATTAGACAATTTCTCATTGTCCGACTTTCCAGGCAAATAACATTTCAAACCATTTACTTTGTACTTTACTTTACTCTGTAAAGAAAAAAAAAAAGATTTAGTGACTTAGTCATTTGTCATTCACACAGATGATTTCAGCAAGCTAAGGTCCACAAACAACAGAAATGCCTACCATACTTTCCATGACTGCTGCAGAAGATTTCCATAGATAAAAACGCCTTCTTTATTTTTATAAGCAAAGATTATTGTTCCGTATATACTCGAGATTTTCAGCCCTTTTTTTTAGGCTGAAAGTGCCCCCCTCGACTTATACTCGAGTCACCGCTGTCTGCCTACATGATCAGCATGTCATGCAGACAGACGGCGGCCAGCGTGTGATAATACCATTCGGCGGCCATTCCAGTGTTCAAAAGCCGCGCCTCCTCCTCGTCTGTGATAGGCAGAACACTGCATTTCCCAGCAGTCAATGTACAGCCTATCACGGACATTCTCTCATCCTCGTCCGTGGTATGAGGTTGAGAGAATGTCCGTGATAGGCTGACTGCTGGGAAATGGAGTGTTCTGCCTATCATGGACGAGGAGGAGGCACATCTTTTGAACAGTGGAATGGCCGCCGAATGGTATTATCACACGCTGATCGGTGGATGCAGAGCGGCACACGGAGGATGCAGATAGCCACACAGAGGCATGCACAGGACACAGGTACACATGCACAGGACACAGGGAGGTATGCACAGGACACAGGGACACATGCACAGGACACAAGTAGGCTGCACAGAAAACAGGTAGGCTGCACAGGACACATCCACAGGACACAGGTAGGCTGCACAGGACACATCCACAGGACACAGGTAGGCTGCACAGGACACATCCACACGACACAGGTAGGCTGCACAGGACACAGGGACACATGCACAAGACACAGGGAGGTATGCAGCTGCAGATGTGCATTGTTGACCCTCTTTTTCCACTTACAGTAGCTGCTGCATTTCTCTCCCTCGGCTTATACTCGAGTCAATAAGTTTTTCCCAGTTTTTTGTGGTAAATTAGGGGCCTCGGCTTATATTTGGAACGACCTATACTCGAGTATATACGGTAAGTAAATCTTATACATTTCAAGTGCTCATCCACTCAATGTTCATCTTTAATATCCTGGGAAGACACGAGACATTGGGGTTGATTTACCAAAGGCAAATAGACTGTACACTTTGCAAGGGATGTTGCACTTTGCATGGAAGTTATTTCCAGAACTTAATGAATTAAGGTCTGCTGGTTTCCATCATCATCCATCACGTGCAAGCAAAAATGCTATTTTTTTTTTTTTTATTTCCCATGCACGTATTGGGTGGTCTTTGCAAAGTGAAATTTCAGCACATTCACTAAGCTTTGGAAAATTTCCTTGCAAAGTGCAACTTCGCTTGCAAAGTAAACAGCCTATTTGCCTATAGTAAATTAACCCCAGTGTTGTCAACTAGCAAAAAGCATAGCAAGCGGTATTTTCATTACTATGCATAATTTTAACAATCACACTTGTTTTCAGTTCGCAACATGTTTCATCAGACAGATGTGGTGAATTTTCCAGGTTCATTAAGTTTAATATTGTTCTGTATATATAAGTTAGCACACTTTACACAGGTCTTTGCTTTTTATAATATCATTAGCTTCTGACTTCGGGGCAGAGTGAGTTTCTCTAATGCACTGTACACATGACCGGTTTTGCCATCAGAATAAACTCCGAAGGTTTCTCCGACGGAACTCAGATTGAATTCTATTCAAGCGGTCTTGCCTACACATGGTCAAACCAAAGTCCCACCAAAGTCCGACCGTCCAGAACGCGGTGATGTACAGCACATACGACGGGACTAGAAAAAGGAAGTTCAATAGCCAGTAGCCAACAGCTATCGTCTCGTACTTTCTTCAGAGCATGCATCGTTTTTGGTCCGTCAGAACAGCATACAGACGAATGGTTTTCCCGATAGGAATTGGTTCCGTTGGAAATATCTAGAACATGTTCCATTTCTAGGTCCGTCAGAATTTTCGAAAAAAAAGTCCGATGAAGCCTACACACGATCAGAATAGACAATGAAAAGCTTCCATCTGACTTTTTCTGTTGGACATTCTGCTCATGTGTACGCGGCTTTAGATGTCTTTTGAAGAGAATATAAAAAGAAACCATGTGAAGTGCAATTAAAAAAAAATGTTTACAAGAAATAGAGGCTTTCCATAGTAAAATGTCCATTCCATGGGAAACGTTAATTGCACATTTTAGTCAGGTAAACTAAAATATTGCATAAATATTTTGTGTGGTTTTCTATCCAGCCAGCAGGTAGTGCTTTAGGCTTCTATTTACATGTTTTCCTCAATCGCCTTTCCTTCTGTTGAAGAAAGCTCATGTTTAAAGAGCTCAGTAGCTCAAGCTGAAATTTACACACCCTAGTGAATGGGTCTGAATGATGTCTCATCTCTTATTGCCCTGTGCCCAACCTGCGGCCCAGGGGATGCATATAGCACTTTGGCACTTTTTGACCTTCAGGACCTCTGCAGACAGTAGTTTTTGCTTACTCAAGCCCTTAGAGTAAAATATTTTTTATGTATCTTTTTTAAATAGTTTGTTTTCTTTATTCCCACTACCTTACTTCTTCTGTTCTGTCCATTCCTTTTCATTTTTTTATGTTTTTATAATTTTTTTTAAGAGAAGTATCAAATGTGGCACAAGTCATTTTTAAAGGGGCTATAAAAAGCAACATTGTGAGAGTATTGGTTTGTAAAGGGGCTGTAATAGCAATGATATCTAGCAGTCCTTTGTAATACACCTCCAGTCTATGATTTTCTCTTGATGCATGTCCCCACTCTCCGATTACTATAGTATGTTTGGTCATGCATGATCTCTGTCTTCTGTAGCATATCTGTACTCTCTGACCATTTCTTACTCCATGTCTGCACTCTCTAACAGCTGCCTGTAGCCTAACATTCACTGTTAGTTCTGTACTTTGACAATGTCAGGGGCCATGATCAAGGCCCCATTATATCAAGTAAGTTGGCTGCCACCGTTGTATTGGTTCCGAGATACAGAGAGAGAGCAGAGATTCATCATCTCCTAAATAGATATTAATGAAAATTGTGTCTTACAATAAATGTCTTAAAATTGTCTTCAAGTGGCCCAGGTATCCAGAAAACGCCATAAACAAATCAAAATTGATAATCAATTGTAGCGTAGTAACATAGTGTATTTTCAAATATCAACAAGGATTGAAACTCCTTGAATAATGCATTTTAATGTATTTATTTATCTCTATTTAGATGCTAGAAAAAGCTGGCATCCTGAATGTCATCTCAGGGTATTGTATTTTTTTATACTGTATGTAATAGCTTTGCACATTTTTCATAATATATTATCTCATGATTCAGAATATTAAGGCATAATGTAACTAGATCTCTGCCTGGAACATCAAAAAATATGGGCATTCATTATTGTCTTTTTTGTAGTTAAGAGAACATTTCCATCATTTCTTGAAAAGAAGAAATTGCATTTTTACAGTATGTTAAATTGCTTGAAGTGATAATAAAGGGATTTTTTTGGCTTAAAGTAGAAATTATGTTATACTTACCTGTTCTGTGCAATGATATTGCACAGAGCAGTTGCTTACCTCCTCTTTTGCAGTTCCCCTTTATAAGTTCACCTTTCATTACATGTTACACCCATAATCAGGGTGTACCATGTAACATGTTATGAACAAACTGCCCCCCCCCCCCCCTTGATCCCCCGCTCTCTGACAGCTAGCAGGGATCTTCTCCCCTCGCTAGCTGTCATAATTAGAAAAAAAAAGTGGGGGAGCAGGGCTCAGCCTGCCTGGTCATGTCACTCATTCACAATCCTTTGTGAATGGAAAACTACAAGTCCCGACAGCCTTTGCAGCTGTTGGCTTGTAGTTTTCAATGAACTACCACAGCGGTGTGGAGCATCGTGGTAGTTCATTGAGTCTTCCTGGCAGATTGTATCTGCTTGCCCATATGATGTATGGGCGCACAGATACACTGACAGGTCTGCAGACATCAGCGATCTACTGATCATTGGTGCTTTGGCTTTAGAGCAAGGGTCTCCAAACTTTCTAAACAAAGGGCCAGTTTATTGTCCTTCAGTCTTTAGGGGGGCTGGACTGTGGCCAGTGGGACTGGACATTTTTCTTGGCATCAGTGGGAGTAAACATCGCCACTTTTGGTATTAGGGTATTAGGGAGTAGTGCCCCATCTCTGGTATGATTGGGAGGAATAGTGCCCCATTATTGGTTCCAGTTGGCAGAATATTGTCTTGTATCAACAGGAAGAATAGTGCTCCAAGGGCCTTGTAAAGGCAAGCAAAGGACCGCATCCGGCCCCAGGGCCGCAGTCTGGAGACCACTGCCTTAGAGTCTCCAGAAACAAAAAATAATAAATGCACATTTTTTTACCTGCAAAAGAATGTGCATTTATTATTTTTTTTAAAAGGTGAACTTAACCTTTAACTTCTGACTTCCTGTACATTTTCTAAATCAAAAGAATCTGTCTCCTACAAACTCAGAAATTCAGCAGTTAGATGAAAGTACATTTTATTTCACAAAGCTGAAGACATTTTAGAAAGTCTTTGAGCTTTATGGAATAGGCACACAAGTGATCAGCATTCCCAAGCACCCCACGATTCATCATTAGTGATCAATTTATTACACATAGGAAACAATGTAGTGTAACATGCAGTAGACATTAATGTCTATTACAGTGCAGTGATTAATATCTGTGACATTAATCACCACACATACAGTTGTTAGTGATTTATCGGAGACTATCTCTGCAATTTTAGCAGTGTGATCACGCTAGCAAAAATCCCCAATGTGTACCCAGATTTAGAATATACAAAGGTTGTAGAACTTCTTTTTGTTTTCAAAACCAAAGTAAAAGGTGTGGCTAGAGTTCCGCTGTAATCTTGCAAGGTAATGAATTTTCTCTAGATGTTGCCATGTTGACTAATTCCCTGCACGCACCCAGGCTCAGAGCACCGCTGACAGATCTGACTCAATGCAGGTTCTATTGAGAGAATATCTGAAGTCTCAGGCAGTCCAATGTGACCTTGCTTCATGTAAGAAACATTTGCTTTAAGTATAGTTGGCATTGTGTTTTTTCTATCATGAGTCCTAATTATTACACTTGTAATAGAGAGAATAGAATAATTTATTTTAGCTCAGGTACAGTGTTTGCGAGTTTATAACTGTTCTGATTCTAAAGAGTCGATTTACGAAAGAATTGTGTCCTCAAAGAGAATTCAAGGTTTCACTATAATGAACAGAGCAGCAATAAGCAAAACAAATCTTCCTGATTCTTTGTGGAAATTCACCATGGATTATTTACTGAGCAGCAGACAAGCAGTGCTACTTTTACAGGAACCATAAATTAGCTGTTTATTTCTGGTGCAGTCAAAAAGGAGGTTTGCTGTAAAGAAAAGGTTGATATTGTAACTACATTTAATATTGTAAATATATTTACATTTCTTTTTTACTTTTACTTTGGTAAAGAACTCTGCTAAGTATTCTTAACTGCCAACAGAGACTACATGCAATTTTAGTTAAAGCATACCTAATCTCAAAACCAAAGACGCAATAAATTGCAGATTACTAGTGCTTGGTGTGGTGGCTGCATTTGGTTTCTTTTCTGTTTTTTTCAAGCTTCCCTTGCTTTATTTTCATTTTGTAATCCTGCAAAAGCACACCTTACCCCTGGGTGGCTACTTCACTCCTCCACTGTATCAATGGAGAAAGCCATGTTTGTCACCCAAGGCTGCTCTCCTGATATGCGCTCCAAACATTTCTTTATCTCTTCATCTACATTACACGGAGGGCAGGGCAATTGGTGATTAACAGAAGATAGCTAGGAAGAAATATATTCTTTGGTGTAGCTCACATGCAGTGACAAGGACACTGCATTGCTGGCAAGATCAACAATCAGGTATTTACTGAAAATGTTCTTAGCTTGAAAAACGAGAAATATAATGCAGCTACCACATCTGAGGACTGTAAGTTGCAACACATTGCACTTTTGTTCTTGGGTTTAGTTTTCCTTGACAACAGGAAACAGAGCCTAAAGGCCCAGCTTGTGGTTGGATAAACAGGTTTGGTTGTTTTTAGGCTTAGGGGCTCAGTTTTTAAGGAGCTAAGTGTCAGAGTTGAAGTTTGAGTAGCAGAGGTGTGGCCAAGGGCTTAAAAGAGAAGGTCGGGTTTTTTTTTTTTTTTCAAAATTATACTTACCTAGGTGGATGCAGTATTGGTCTGATGTTGCATCTGTCCCCCGCCGGCTCTAAGACTGAGAACCAATCATACACCGTTGATCGCTCGGTTCCCAGAGCTCCATGAGCAGAGAGCCGGTGACTGTCAGTCACTGGCTCTCCGCTGTGCCCCTCCTCGCTCACTGGAATGCTGGGCTGTGGAGAGGGCAGGAGCGCTGGGCTCTCAACGGCTCGCTGAAAGGCTGAACTAGGTGCCAGTCCAGGGTTGTGGGAGAATCCTGACCATATTGTTGTGATCTTTTCCCAGCCTGGACCGGCTCTGTGACATTGGCCGACAGTGGGTTTTAGCCCACTGTCTGCTGAAAACGGGTCACAGGAGTGCAGAACGAAAGAACGAACTGTATTCCTGTGATCCACAGGAGAAGTACAGCCAAACGAGCTATGGCTGTACTTTTTTTAAAATAGCCTTTTCATTTAAAAAAAAACTGCTGAAAGAATAAAATGCAGATACCTCTACTTCCAGCAGCCTCCAGTATCTTGCTTTTCTGAATGAATGCTGGGACATTCTGACAAGCAATAATCCAACATTTCAGGGTAGTATCAGAGCTTACTATTACATTACATTCCTACACATATGATTGGCTAACTTACTGCCCAATAGAAATGTGGAGGACACAGAAATGGGCGAGCAGCCTTGCTGCCTGAACTGTATGTCTATAGCTTTTTTTTAATTATGTATAAGGAACATGGGACAAAGTACTATATGTACCCACACTTTGTCAATGAGGACAGAACTGTAAAAAATTATAATGATAGAGCTTCTTTAAATGCTTATTTTAGTGATAGATTGCATGTACAGTTAATAAAGGTTTTAGAGTGGGGGTGCTTATCATTAGGGGCATATGTTTTTTTTTTGTTTTTTTTTCAAATAGATTTGTTAAGCGTAACAAAATTTTACATACAGAAGAAAGAAAAAAATCACATCCTTCAAAATTATAGGTATTACATCAAGTTACTGATAGATGGTGTACATTAATGTTAAAAGTTTAAATCGTACTTAGTCAAAAGGCATCACGTATGACTCCTGATAAGAGAACCCATTTTAATGATATGCCATAACCCTGAAGGATATTTATAGTAGCTAAAGAAAGGAAAAAAAAAATACAAGGGAAAGAAAATAAGAGAAATGAATTGTAACATCTGAATTAAAAACGGTCAATCTTGAAGTCTGAACAGGAACCACGGGTTCCATTTAGCATTGAATACAGGGATAGAATCATGTAAAGTGTGAAATATTTTCTCTGCTATCATCATACAGTCTATACGTGAAATAACTTGTGCGTATGGGTCCGAAGATGATTTCCAGTGTAATGCAATGGCCCAAAGCATGGCTATACAAATTGAGTGGATTAATCTCATCAGGGGTTTGGGAATATCAGGGATGACCTGAAATTGGATACAGTGGTGGCAAGTGAAGGTAATAGAGGTCCTGGGCATATGTTTTTTTTTTGTTTTTTGTTTTTTTATCTTAGATTTTATTGTTAAGGTTTTTTTTTTTTTTTTAATAACAGATAACAGATAAACAACAACCATGCTATGCTAAGCAATAACAGCAGCAATACATTTGGCACATTATCGTCTAGTCTTTCACAAATATTCAAAAATATTCTATAATATTCAGAAATATTAAAACATATTCGGGGCATTTGTTGTTGCTTTTTTTTCACTATTGGAGAGCTACAGCTTTTCTGTGCCTGTACTGTAAGCCTGTGCCCTATACCATAAGCTTGAAAAAATGTATTGCCAATTTTTAACATTAGTAACCCTCACAGCTTCAGAGGCTGAGTTAAATGTGTTAATAGTCTATTGTTTAAACCTAAAATCAATTTGTGTTTAAACCAGGGCAATTATTTTGTTACAGTTCGTTGCTATTTGATAATCCTGTGATCTGATTAAGTAGCCTACCTAATACATTAGAACAATTGATTTATTTCAAAATTGGTTTGCTCACATTTCCAAAGAGCAGCATGCAAACAATGATCAGAAACAATTGCTTCACTAATATAAAGCAGATTCCATATAGTAAGTTGTTTTGATTGTTGACTAGAATAGGGTTAGAAATGCTGGCACTTTGCACACAACTTTAAAATAACTAAGGAAGGTATAATGATCAAAAGGATTTTGTGTAATGTATTTGATGCTTAGCTTTATCAGCTGTGTTAAACAAAATCCTTGTTAAAAGTATTTGCGAAATAAGTATAAAGGGCAGAAGTGAAAATATCCAGCACTCACCTGTGTCCTTTCTCACCTAGGTGCATGCAGGTATTTTAATGTATTGCATTATTGCATGCATTTTTCTTATGTTTTTATCCTGCATTAAAAAATATTTTTTTACAAGCAGTGCATTCTGTGTTTGGAAGGGTTCCAGAAAAGCCCACTGCAGCACAATCAAGTTAACCTGAAAAGTGTACTGGCAAAGGAGTCCTTTAAACCCCTTAACAGTTCACCATGGCACTACAACATTTTTTTAAAAGTCAGCAGCTACAAATACTGCAGCTGCTGACTTTTAAAATAAGGACACTCACCTGTCCCAGGGTCCAGCGATGTCGGCACCCGAGGCCGAACCGTCCCTCGGTCCTCGGATGCTGCCGCTGCCATCTTCGGTTAGGGAATCAGGAACTGAAGCCTTGTGGCTTCACTTTCCGTTTCTCTACTGCGCATGTGCAATCCGAATGGTCCCTGCTGTCTCTGGGACCCGTGTGTGTCCCGGCAGACAGCGCAGGGGGGGGGGCGGGAAGTGGCGTAGACTCCCGTGGGAGTCTATGCCCGGAAGTGGGTGCAAATACCTGTCTTAGACAGGTATCTTCACCCCCCTCCCCCCTGAAAGGTGCCAAATGTGACACCGGAGGGGGGGAGGGTTCTAAAAAGCAGAGGTTCAATTTTTGTGTGAACCTCCGCTTTAATATTATTTATTTTACTTTTTATTTTTGCACTGTCCCTTTAATGAATTATTTTTATTTGCCTCTTTGTTCATTGTTTTTTTGAAGTTACATTGCAGGGAAACTTCAATGTCTTCACCTTGCATACATTTTGAGTTAAAAGTCATGTGAAAGAAGTTTTGCTGTAATTTCACATTTGCGCTTGCTTGTTGTCAGCATTCTTGCTGAAATACTATTGCAAGATAATAAATTATCAGATAAGCCTTCTAGAGATACTCCTTTAAATCTTTAAGGGTCTGAGTTGATGACCACACTTGAGTTAAAAAGAGGAATAAAGCACAACTGTGGTCAGTGCTACATTAAAAAGGCTATAGGTGTCTTTTATTAAAAATAATAAAGTTTGATTTATCATTGCAAAATACAGGGCAGATGCACAGTTCCATCTATTTCCTTTGCATTTTGGTCCTAAATGAATTCTGCATAATAGCTGTAAATAGAGAACAATGATGGATCTCATATCTCAATCTGGCATCTATAAATCTTTTTTCCATAGGTGGAAAAAAAAAACCTGATGCATTGCAAAAATATCTTAACAAATGATACTAGAATGACCAAATATAACATATTTTTTATTATGTAACACAGACATCATCATTTGCTGCTTTATCCATGATTGCTGTAAATTATACCTTTCAGGGTAGAATTATAATACAGTACCTGCTATTGCTATATCTCATTCTGAAACAGATATATTGGCTTTTTTTTTGTTTTATAAGTATATGAAATTCAGAGAAAAGTCAAATCTCATTATATGTTCATTTTTCTCAGGTCTGTGATTCAGAAAGTATTGAGGCCAAAGCAACAAAATGACAGCCACCAAGCATTTTTAGGAAAGGTCATTTAAAGCCTACATATTTCTGTTGTGACAAGTTTTCTTTAGCATTTAACTCAAAATGACCACTAAAAAAATAACCTAGCCAACAAGCTATATCTCTTCTTTTAAAAACCTGACTGTTTGAAGTCTTTTATTAAATGTACATCATGAGCTCAGCATGTTGCAAGTGTGCCAGGATAAGTGACTCCCATGTGCATCTCCTCTGGCCAATCAAGAGGCCAAAACACCGGCATGTAGAAGATGTCTAGGAGAAGATGTCAGTGGTTGGTGAGGGATTAATGGTAGCATCGCTGGCATGGAGGTGAAATATTCTGTCTAGTTCAAGTTGAACTGGGCTGGGTGTGAATGAGACACCCTGGTCTGCATGTGGAGAACTTGCTCTGATTTAAAGCAGACTGTTTCAAGAACAAGAAAGATCCTCTTCATCATGTCATTAATGATAATCCAAGAATCAATATTTATATAATATATAGGAGGAATGATGGTGAGATAAATGCTTCCCAGGGCTCCTAATACAAGTAAAACACAAAAATACCTGTATGAGGCTAATGCACTCTTATCTCAGTGACAACAAGAAGCAGCCACCTTTACCTAGGGGAGATCAGACTCCAACACAGGCAGCTGCACAAATCCTCCACATGTTCAGAGCAGCCCAGATAGCAAGCAATTGTGCTGCAAGTTTGGAAATGACTTGTCAAGCTATTGCTAGACTTGCCAGGCTTCATAAGTATGTTGCACAATTGCAGCAAGTCAGCATTGCATTTCTCCAGATCAACTTTTTTTTCAAACATTCTGCAAGCCTGCAGCAAGTTCTGGTTCAGTTATGTTGGGCAATAGTCATCCCACCACAGGGGTCATTGTGGCTGAATTTTCATGCTGTAGACTTGCAGAGCTCTTGCTGTAGACTCACCGCTACAACTTTGCTCTTGCTAGAGACTTGCACGCAAATTTGCTACAAATTAGAAAAGTGTCAACTAGAACTTGTGCTTCAAGTGCTCTGCAGGTGTACAACTTGCCAATGAAAATGTACAGCAACTTACCAGACTCACAATTCAACACTGCCACAATTTTTTGGCAAGTTATCCTTGCTATCTGGGAGAGAGAGAGAGAGAAAAGGGCCGGTTCCACTTCCGTTAAGCCCAGCCTGACAGTGCTGCTAGTTGATGGGCGGCAAACACTGCACACCTCTGCTTCTCCCTGTGGACTCGGCACATCATCTGGCCCACCCAGTTACACGTCATGGGGAGGATAACTGATAAAGGAAGCAGAGTGGAACAGCCCACCCCCTATACACTGCATGCTGCCAGGTTGCAGAGGACAAACAAGCTAGGAAGACCACAGTCTGAAAATATATGAGATATTTTAAGCCCCACAAGTCTCAACCCTGGCACTCAAGGATACATTGTATCAGGAGGATTTACCTCCAACCAGAGGGTCTTCAAGCTCCAGGAGAGGCCGAATTTTGATGGGATACACAACAGGGAAGAGATCCAGATAGATAAAAAAAAAAAAAAAGTGCTAACAAAATCCAATGCAGGTGGCCTCGAGCAAGGGCCAAAAAGGAGATAACTTTCTGGGAGGGTCCTATGCTGTTTTATTTGGAAGAAGATGATTCTGTTGGATCAAAGGGGTGTACCTGACCTAATGTATGCTGACATGAGAGGAGGCAGGAAATGCCTCTAACAGTAACACAGACAAAGGTAAAGAGGTTTTTAAGTTATTTATGGGGATACAAGCACCACCTGTCAGCTTTTAATTACTGTCTGTTTCCCTGTTGCAGCACGTAATCCAACATCCTGCATTGCAGTAAAACCTAACAGGTGTTCCAACATTTCCTCAGAAAAAAATAAATAAAAATAGGTACAGATACATTGTAACTTGACAACTTGCACACAAGCCAATCCAATCATGCTTAGTGAATAACAATTAAGTGTTGCCCTTCAAGGCATATTCTGGAAATATAAGTGATAGAACATTAACCACTTCAGCCCCGGAAGGATTTACCCCCTTCCTGACCAGAGCACTTTTTACAATTTGGCACTGCGTCGTTTTAACTGTTAATTGCGCGACCATGCAATGCAGTACCCAAACGAAATTTGCGTCCTTTTCTTCCCACAAATAGAGCTTTCTTTTAATGGTATTTGATCACCTCTGCCGTTTTTATTTTTTGCACTATACACGCAAAAAATACTGAAAATTTTGAAAAAAAATGATATTTTCTACTTTTTGTTCTAAAAAAAATCCAATAAACTCAATTTTAGTCATACATTTAGGCCAAAATGTATTCGGCCACATGTCTTTGGTAAAAAAAATGTCAATAAGTGTATATTTATTGGTTTGCGCAAAAGTTATAGCGCCTACAAAGTAGGGTACATTTTCTGGAATTTACACAGCCTTTAATTTATGACTGCCTATGTCGTTTCTTGAGGTGCTAAAATGGCAGGGCAGTACAAAACCCCCACAAGTGACCCCATTTTGGAAAGTAGACACCCCAAGGAAATTGCTGAGAGGCATGTTGAGCCCATTGAATATTCATTTTTTTTGTCCCAAGTGATTGAATAATGACAAAAAAAAAATTACAAAAAGTTGTCACTAAATGATATATTGCTCACACAGGCCATGGACATATGTGGAATTGCACCCCAAAATACATTTAGCTGCTTCTCCTGAGTATGGGGATACCACATGTGTGGGACTCTTTGGGAGCCTAGCCGCGTACGGGGCCCCGAAAACCAATCACTGCCTTCAGGATTTCTAAGGGCGTAAATTTTTGATTTCGCTCCTCACTACCTATCACAGTTTTGAAGGCCATAAAATGCCCAGATGGCATAAAATCCCCCAAATGACCCCATTTTGGAAAGTAGACACCCCAAGCTATTTGCTTTGAGGCATGTTGAGTCCATGGAATATTTTATATTTTGACACAAGTTGCAGGAAAGTGACAAATTTTTTTTTTTTTTTCCACAAAGTTGTCACTAAATGATATATTGCTCACACAGGCCATGGGCATATGTGGAATTGCACCCCAAAATACATTTAGCTGTTTCTCCTGAGTATGGGGATACCACATGTGTGGGACTTTTTAGGAGCCTAGCCGCGTACGGGGCCCCGAAAACCAATCACCGCCTTCAGGATTTCTAAGGGTGTAAATTTTTGATTTCACTCTTCACTGCCTATCACAGTTTCGGAGGCCATGGAATGCCCAGGTGGCACAAACCCCCCCAAATGACCCCATTTTGGAAAGTAGACACCCCAAGCTATTTGCTGAGAGGCATGGTGAGTATTTTGCAGCTCTCATTTGTTTTTGAAAATGAAGAAAGACAAGAAAAAATTTTTTTTTTCTTTTTTCAATTTTCAAAACTTTGTGGAAAAAAGTGAGGTCTGCAAAATACTCACTATACCGCTCAGCAAATAGCTTGGGGTGTCTACTTTCCAAAATGGGGTCATTTGGGGTTTTTTTTTGCCACCTGGGCATTCCATGGCCTCCGAAACTGTGATAGGCAGTGAAGAGTGAAATCAAAAATTTACGCCCTTAGAAAGCCTGAAGGCGGTGCTTGGTTTTCGGGGTCCCGTACGATGCTAGGCTCCCAAAAAGTCCCACACATGTGGTATCCCCATACTCAGGAGAAGCAACAGAATGTATTTTGGGGTGTAATTTCACATATTCCTATGGCATGTTTGAGCAATATATCATTTAGTGACAACTTTGTGCAAAAAAAAAAAAAAAATTGTCTCTTTCCCGCAACTTGTGTCACAATATAAAATATTCCATGGACTCGACATGCCTCTCAGCAAATAGCTTGGGGTGTCTACTTTCCAAAATGGGGTCATTTGGGGGGGTTTTGAACTGTCCTGGCATTTTATGCACAGCATTTAGAAGCTTATGTCACACATCACCCACTCTTCTAACCACTTGAAGACAAAGCCCTTTCTGACACTTTTTGATTACATGAAAAAATTATTTTTTTTGCAAGAAAATTGCTTTGAACCCCCAAACATTATATATTTTTTTAAAGAAAATGCCCTACAGATTAAAATGGTGGGTGTTTCATTTTTTTTTTTCACACAGTATTTGTCAGCGATTTTTCAAACGCATTTTTTGGGGAAAAAACACGCTTTTTAAAATTTTAATGCACTAAAACACACTATATTGCCCAAATGTTTGATGAAATAAAAAAGATGATCTTAGGCCAAGTACATGGATACCAAACATGACATGCTTTAAAATTGCGCACAAACGTGAAGTAGCGACAAACTAAATACATTTTTAAAAGCCTTTAAAAGCCTTTACAGGTTACCACTTTAGATTTACAGAGGAGGTCTACTGCTAAAATTACTTCCCTCGATCTGACCTTCGCGGTGATACCTCACATGCATGGTGCAATTGCTGTTTACATTTGACGCCAGACCGACGCTTGCGTTCGCCTTAGCGCGAGAGCAGGGGGGACATGGGTGCTTTTTTTTTTTTTTTTTTTTTTTCTTTATTTTTTTTTGCTTTTTTATCTTATTTTTAAACTGTTCCTTTCATATTTTTTTTAAATCTTTTTTATTGTTATCTCAGGGAATGTAAATATCCCCTATGATAGCAATAGGTAGTGACAGGTACTCTTTTTTGAAAAAATTGGGGTCTATTAGATCCTAGATTTCTCCTCTGCCCTCAAAGCATCTGACCACACCAAGATCGGTGTGATAAAATGCTTTCCCAATTTCCCAATGGCGCTGTTTACATCCGGCGAAATCTAAGTCATAAAATGCTCGTAGCTTCCAGTTTTATTAGGCCATAGAGATGTTTGGAGCCACTCTGGTCTCTGATCAGCTCTATGGTCAGCTGGCTGAATCACCGGCTGCATTCTCAGGTTCCCTGTTGAGACAGGAGAGCCAGAGAAAAACACGGAAGACGTTGGGGGGGGGGGGCATTCCCTCCCACTGCTTGTAAAAGCAGTCTAGAGGCTAATTAGCCGGATTGCTTTTACATGAAAGCCGACCGCTGGCTGAAAAGAATGATACCAAGATGATACCTAAACCTGCAGGCATCATTCTGGTATAACCACTCAAAGTCGTGAATGGCGTACCTGAAGACCAAAAAATGGTTAACAATAAAGCACAGTAAACGGTAAAGTATAAAAAATTGCATACATGAAAAGCAAACATGATAAAACATAATAACAATAAAACATTGCAGAATAGAATACAGTAAAAAAGAGCAGAACAATAGAGAGAGAATAGAGAGAGAGAGAACAATAAAACGACAACTATTTTTTTTATTTTATATTTTTGTTTGTGTTTTTTTTTTTTTTTTTTTTTTTTTACACTTTGTTTTGTAACTAACTTTTATAACTGTAACCGGTTCCAGGTTCGGGTCTCTCAAAATGCGATGGCATCTTGGGAGACCCTGTGAAAGTGTGCCTAGTCTGTGGAATGCTGTACCCTACACTAATACGCAACTAGTGATTGGTAGCGTTCAAAACATTCACCAATGCAAAGGATTGTCAGGACAGGAGGGACAAAAATAGCGGGTGTCACACTTATATCCGCGCTTGCTGCAGACACGACATCTTTTTTGGGGGGGTTCGTTGGGTAGGGGTACTCGGGAGGACATAAAGAAAATGCCTCTCATGCAGCTGACTGCATTTGGTTGGGGATGTGAATGGGGGAATTACGGGCGCTGCAGAAGTGGTGGGTTCCCAATTAGGATTGGGATAGCTGCGAATGCAGCAGGAAGGGCACTATGGGCACAACGGGCTTATGTTTGTCTTCTTGGTGGCAGCGGGACACTACTTGTGCTTGCCACCTCACCAGCTTGAACTGCACTTATGGAACTCGCCACGTCACCAAGTGTTACTGCAGTGCTGTTTGACTATGACCGGGGTGTACTAGGCCGCTGGTGCTTTCCAGTTCACCAAAACGCTACCAAAAAATCTGTTAGCGATCGCAGGGATCAGGCCTGACTCTGCGAACGCTGCAGTTATGCGTTTAGTGTTTTGTAAGTGACAGTGATCGATCGATACTGCACTTGGGTGGGCTGGGCCGGGCGGAGGGGCAAAACGCAGGTGCTAGCAGGTATCTGGGCTGATCCCGCTAACACTGTGTTTTTGGGAACCTTAAACTGCTGGGGACACTAGTATAGATCCGATCGGATCAGATATTGATCCGTTCAGATACTATACCACTAAGGGAGGTGTACGGTGCGTGCCATGGGTGTTAGCGGTACTGGCGCTAATCTGACGCTGCCTGGGGCTGGTGCTTGCCAGTTCATCAAAACGCTACCAAAAAAACTGTTAGCGATCGCAGGGATCAGGCCTGACTCTGCGAACGCTGCAGTTATGCGTTTAGTGTTTTGTAAGTGACAGTGATCGATCGATACTGCACTTGGGTGGGCTGGGCTGGGCCGGGCGGAGGGGCAAAACGCAGGTGCTAGCAGGTATCTGGGCTGATCCCGCTAACACTGCGTTTTGGGGAACCCTAAACTGCTGGAGACGCTAGTATAGATCTGATCGGATCAGATATTGATCCGTTCAGATACTATACCACTAAGGGAGGCGTATGCTGTGTGCGTGGGTGTTAGCGGTACTGGCGCTAATCTGATGCTGCCTGGGGCAATGCATATCACCGCCGGGCGATCAGGGGGCTAAACCTTTATTCGGTAATAAACGGCGGGTGCCCTGACAGTATAAAAAATAAACAAACTAACCAGCGTCACCCGTAACAGTTATACGGTGATCAGTGGTGAAAGGGTTAACTAGGGGGCAATCAAGGGGTTAAAACATTTATTAGATAGTATATGGGGGTCCCTGTCGCTATAAAAAGCTGACGCCGAACCTAAATATTTACGTCCCTAACTAGCGGAACCAGTGACACTAATACAGCGATCAGAAAAATGATCGCTTAGTGACACTGGCGACAGGGGGTGATCAAGGGGTTAAAACTTTATTAGGGGGGGTTAGGGGGGTATCCTAGACCTACAGGGGGCTAACAGTAACTGTCCTACCACTTCTAACTGTCACAAACTGACACCATGCAGTAATCAGAAAAAAAAAAACACTGCTTGGTGTCAGTTTGACAGGGGGGGGAGGGGTGATTGGGGGGGATCGGGGGGCGATCGGGGGGGGGATCGGGGGTGTAAAGTGTGCCTGGCATGTTCTACTGTGTGTGTGTGTGTATGTGTTGTGCACTCACATGTCTTCTCTCCTCGGCGCCGGAACGGAAACTGCCGAGCTGAGGAGAGATGACATCACATCCTCTGCCTCTGTGTACTATACAGAGGCAGAGGATGTTTCTCATTGGCTGGGAGCGATCGCGAGGGGGAGGCCACGATCGGATGGCCTCCCCCTCATCTCTGATCGCTGCCAGACAAAAGCCGACCGCCGCTGGCACTGGGGGGGGGGTCCGATCGGACCCCCCGCCCGCGGGAAGGCAATCACGTACCAGGTATGTGATTTTGCCTGCCCGTGCCATTCTGCTCACGTATATAGGCGTGAGGCGGTCGGCAAGTGGTTAAATAATATTGAATAATTAATTTTTTAACATCATTAAAATATATATATACTAGAAAGATCATTGAATGAAATATAACAGAGGTTTTTAGATGATCCCTGAAAACCCTCCTCTTCAGGGAAGCCTATCCTACCCAGTCCTAACAACTGTATTTTCATTTTGTCAACCTGATCATCCCCCACAGCTACTACCCTTTGTTCCACTTGACCCTCCCTTCTAGATTGTAAGCTCTAACGAGCGGGGCCCTCTGATCCTTCCAGTATTGAATTGTATTGTAATTGTACTGTCTTCCCCGATGTTGTAAAGCGCTGCGCAAACTGTTGGCGCTATATAAATCCTGTATATATGGTAGTAATGGTACATATGGGCATAAACAAAAACAGCATGCTAAGGGCTTGTTTTTGGGATTTTCTCCCACAATATTTGTAAAAGAAGGAGTATGAGACTGGAGAGAAAGTGAGATTAGAATGGTGCAGTATGCAGAAGTATTGCTTTATATTCAAAATGGTATCGGGTATACATATGCAGCTTGCAAAAAATAGATGCTAAAAAAGGAGAGAATTTTGACATTTTTCTGATGTCTGTGTGTGGCTGGTACATTTCTGCAGAGAATAGAAGTTGTCTGTGTTGTCTTATACTGCTCTCTGACTCTCTCTCTCGACTCTATTTTTTGTTTCAGAAATCTGTCAGGAGAGGCAAAGAAAGCTGAGCAGCCATGTGCATGTAAATGAAGAGCCCATGCACACTAGGAAGCAGAAAAAGATGGCAGAGCTGCTAGCAGAAAAAAAGCAGCAGAAAAAAATCGCTCCGATGGAGCATATTCTACATATGTTTATGCACATTTGTTAAGGCACATCAAGTGTTTTTTCTGCCTGAAAGCTCCTCTTAAAAACGCACTTGTGATGAGTTTTTTCAGCCTATAAATGCTCCTCAACAAATAGGCCTGTAAACACCCAAATGTGCATGCACACATACGTAGGCAAACATAGAGTTGCTTCTGTAGGCTAAAAGAAGAAATGCCAAATGCCTGAATAAGCAGCATTTTAATGCCCAGAGTACATGAGGCCTAAAACATCCTAATTGGTGGTATTTAAAGGGGTTGTAAACCCTCATGTTTTTTCACCTTAATGCATCCTATGCATTAAGGTGAAAAAACTTCTGACACTGACCGGCCCCTCACCCCCCCCCCCTTCCCCCGATTTACTCACCTGAGCCTTTCTTTCCCTGGACGGAGACAGAGATGATCGGGGCCACACTGTGCAAAACGAACTGCACAGTGGAGGTAGGTATGACATGTTTGTTATTTTTATTTTTTTTAAAACGATTGTTTACAAACCCTTTAAGAACAAGTTTGGAAATCAGCGTGAGAGATATTTATAAACCCAATGCAGGCAACAAACTGGACCATTTCTACAGTTTCTATTTTTCTCAGTGCACTTTCCAGTTCCATGAGTTATATAACTAAGGAATGAGTAAACACCCAGGAAAAAAAATTTTTTTTTACACTGTGCTAATTTACAAATGCCCCCCCCCCCCCAATTAAGTTTAAATTAGCACAAATATGATTTTTTTTTTTTTTTTTTTTTCATTTTTAATCTAAAAATATACTTTACTTTATGCTGTATAAGGCTAGGTTTGCATTCATGCAGGTATGGGATTGTGTGTAAATCACACACATTCCTGCACCCACAGGCACCAGCACTGAAAACACGCTGTTTTTTTAAGATACTGATTTGGCGTTGGAGTGCAGCATGTGTATCCATTGTTTGGGTTTACAATGGACACAGGACTATTTCAATTGTGGACTTGTTAACGGTACTTTTTCAAAACCTGATTATTACCCCAATCCCCCAATTGTAATGGTCACAGGCAAATGTAGACACCAAAATGAAAAAAAGGGGCTGATAGTGAAGTACAGTTTGACAAAGGTTTATTTGTGCAAATGTGGATGGGTACTTACAAGAAAAAAACTGTTAAAATTGCATGTCATTTTGCAGAGATAAAACCAGGAAACGCCGCATGCAACGTGCGTTCCCCCGAAACCGGAAGTGATGACGTTTGGACTCTAAACCAGAAATTACGTCAATGCGTTTTGCCCTCCCAAAGGGCATTTTAACAGCCGTCACAACTCTGCGGACAGCAGCCGCAGATGGTCCCTTATATACCATCTCAGCATACACCTACCATCACAGCCCAGTGATCCTTATGGACTGCCTCTTAATCCCATGTCATTATATGTTTTAGAAACATTTCTCCTTAGTTGGCTTGAATGTTTGAATGCAACTCCACGCGCCAGTTTTTCTCCTCCTTTCCATGACTTTGCAATACAGTATCTTATAATTGATCCTGATGGAATGAACAGTTAGCTAAAGATGTAGTAGTACTGTTTTGCAGCAAAATAATGCACTGCTCGAAATCTGATCACTTTTAGGCTCTAGACAACGAGAATCTGGCCAGAAAAATCCAGTAGGATATCCCTCTGAAGTCTCTATTAGCTAGAATGTTCTTTCACTGATCTCTTTCTTCCCAGGCAGAACATTCCTCCTACTGATGCCACAAATTCTAAGACTGGCATGTGTTTCTCCCTTTTTAGTGGCCATCCTATAAAGGTAAGTTGCAGCAGCCATTTTGGGATAGTCCGAAATCTATTGCTGGCAAGTTTTTATGAACAGAGTGGACTCTAATGATAGAAAATAGCCTGTGTGGAATGATAAGCAATTCTACCACGTAACAGGTGAATGTGTCTGCTTTACTAATTAAACAATTTTTCAATAAATGTAAACAGTAAGCAACATAGCAAATGCTTTTGAGGTGGCTACACTAAGAATTCAATTTAAGGAATTAGTATTAATAAAAACTAAAGGTTCTCCAAGCACGTACATTGTCTAAATTACTGCTACCACTCTGTATGCCAGTGAGCAGTTGACTGGTGTCTTTTTGTGGTATGACTTCCCAAGGTATGATTTTTATGTAAGACTTTAGCTGTATGTAAAAATCCAAGGGCTCCATTTATGCACAGCAATTCATCAGCATGAACACTCACTGTGCCACTTACTGTATCTCAGTAGAGAACCATTGCAATTGAATAATGTTCATGAAAGTGGATGGATGGAGGATATTGGCCTACCCTTATAGACACAAAATCTTCACCTATTCCAGTTGGGAAAAAAGGCTTCATCTAATGTGTAATGGGAACTTTACCTGGCACCCATCAGATGCTGTAAACTGGCATTAGCAGGTTTAATTTAGATACTGTATAATTTTCCAACTATGTGTACTATGACCAGCAGTGCATTGCTAATATAAAGCCTAAACTGTAGGGGGAAAATTAGAGAAATCAAAACTATGTCCAAATAGTTATGAGTGGCCCATGTAATATGTATTTTTATAGTTTAATGCTATATTTAGGTAATATATAAAAGGAATGAAAGTGAAAGAAAATCTAAAATGTTGGTTGTAACCAGAACAGGGATAGAGGGGAAGTCCATCGGGGATACTTTTTCCAGTGGCATCTGCCTATAAGAGGATTTTAATTTCATAGGAGAGATCTTTTCTTACTTTCTGTTATGTCTACAGGAGAGAAAGTGAAGAAAAAGCTACAAGTATGACACAGATGGCAAAAAAACGGACAGGAGTTTTAGCCATTCCCTACTCTAGCCAAAATGAAAAAAAGTCATACAACGTAGTTTTAGATGCACTTCAAATCTGAAATGCTCATATCATTTTACACTTGCATTGTTGCACCCTCTTTTTGGTGTGTGTCTTTGGTTTCTGTTCTGTGCACATGTAATTGCTGGAGCTAGACATACAGGAGCTGATTTACTAAAACTGGAGAGTGCAAAATCTGGTGCAGCTCTGCATAGCAACCATTCAGCTTTCTGTTTTTTTGTCAAAGCTTAATTAAACAAGCTGAAGTTAGAATTTGATTGGCTACCATGCACAGCTGCACCAGATTTGCACTCTCCAGTTTTAGTAAATCGACCCCACTATGATTTGTTTGCCTATCTGATGTTCATCTGTGAAGATCTGCACTATTTTTCATTAAAGCTTTCAAAGATCTGCAAGATGCAATTTGGATCGAGTCACTGTCTGCCAATTCTACTGAGACTGTAAGTTACTGCTATTTTGTCACAACTGGATCAGTTATAGTGATCATACTTCAGACTTCAGTGCTTGGAATGGAAAGGCAGAAAAGTTGTTAATATTTTTTTACCCAATATTAATGAATCACCCAAATTTAGACTTGAAAAAGAAATCCAGAACATTTTATTTTTTAGTATAATCCCCGCTCTCCTGTTGCTGTGAGTTGAGGGGATGCATGCCACCTTGAGCATATGTACTTGACTTCTGCAATTTTGGGTGTGCATAGTTCTAAACCATGTACATGTGTGTCATGAATCACGCATTTACACTAGCTGATGGGAGGCACTAAAACCTCATGGTTGAGCCGAGTTTTTCCTTCCTCTAAATCACTCTCCCTTTAGCTGGAAAGGCAGCATCCAAGGGTTTACACCTGGCATGACCACAATGCTTTGCCTCACAGGTGCAGCAGGAATTATACCCCCTTTTGTATTTGGAGGACACTACCACTTGCCGAACATTAACTATTCAAGTAATTGGGGCCTCGCTGCTACTGCCCCACAACTGTGCGCAATGCATGCATTTGCTATGCAGTAGTCCAGGATTTAGGGGGTTACAACAGGCAGTAAGGAATGCAGGAATGCAGATTGCTCTTCAGAGAAGAACACAGGTGTAAACATCTTAGTAAATCACAGTCAGGAATCTCTGTTGCATCGTAAGACCAGTGGCAATACTTATTTATTAAAGTCGCTGTTTCTGACATTAAAAAATACTGCATCTAATGATTGTAATCAAAATATGTTACTTGCATCAAGTTAATTCGGTTTGCTAGGTTACTAAATATTTACACACATATTTTTTTAAAACTCAAATCCAAAATCCTTTTAATGTATAGTGTTGAGGTATAGTAAAGTTGTTCCTGTATTCAAGCATTCAGTCAATGTACATTGACTTCTCAGAATCTTCATTTTTAAATTCTGTGGCATACATTTCCTCTAATGCCTCCTCTAATGCCCCAGGTTTTCCTTTTCTCACGTGCCTACAAACTCTATTTTTTCCATGAAGAAGTGTCGCAAAAAGGCACATAACTGCAGTTTACACAGCTTATCCAGCACTTGATGTAAAAAAAAAAGCACATTTCACACTGTGCAGATGGCCTGTAAGGGAGATAAATATAAAAAGTGTACTTTATTTCATCTGAGAAAGCCTCTGTTTTAAAACCTATTTAATTCTACCTTTTCTAGGCTTACATGATTTGCTGGCTTCTTCCATTGACATATTTCTATATCGAGATGAATGTTAAATGTATGTGTGTCACATTTGGTAGTTTCTATAGTTACTGCAGTTAGCAAAGCCTTTCTGCTTCTCTGGTTCTGACAGCTTAAAGGATTATTAAATCCATCAGAGTTTACAGCAAGTTAAAGGGGTGTCCAGATTTATTGGTATGCTGTTCATAAAGGATGCTTTTAGCGGCAAGTCACTTCTACTTACAAAGCAAGACAAAGCTGACTATTACTATAATACTACATGACTAGTGAACTTAAGGGATCTCAAAACTAAAGTACATTGCTGATGTATAAAACAAACAAACTACCAAGTAATATAAAATGCAAGGAAGCCAAAGCAAATAATCTGTACTGATAAAATTAACCCAGACATGTAATTCTAGGAAGCTGGTAGGTATACATTTCAAATGTTTTCTCTTTAAAGGAGAAACACAATTTTGAGTTTATTTTATTTTAGGACATTTTATTTTAAGACATTTACAGCCTAGTATTTTATATAAAATATATTTTTATAACTTCATTACACACATAATGTATATATATATATATATATATATATATATATATATATAAACTCTGCTATTCAAATGAGCATTTAATACATGACAAACAATTCCCAAAGTACTATGGGTTAACTTATTAGGCAGTGAAGCAAAATCTTCTTGCATTCAGTCTCCCCGTTTGTGACTAAAACCTCAGACAGAGTTGTCCAGTAAAGGTTGAGACATTTTTCTGACTATTGTGTCATTTTTGTGTGTTAATTTCAAGTTAAGCTACTGAGTTCCGAAAAACAACAAGCTTTTTACATCAGAAAAGGAAACATAGAAAAAACATGTCAACATGAGCCTAAAACGAAAGCTCTAGCAATATTATATATTTATTTGACAAAACGAAAAAACATTACATTGTGCTTTTTAGTCTTGACCATAATAACTAAGGGACTATGGCAAACCCACTATAAAGAACCCAAACATCCAAATAGAAAGTAGGGACTTTAAATATGCTGCCCAGGAAAGTTTAATCAAACACAGAAACATAAACTTAAAAATTCACCTCAATTTAGGTACACATTTAACCCTTTGTTCATCCTAGATGTTTAACCCCTTCCCAGCCAGTGTCATTAGTACAGTGACAGTGCATATTTTTAGCGCTGATCACTGTACTATCATAGTCCTCCTAAAAATCGCTGATCGCTGCCTTTACTAGTATAAAAATAAATAAAAATTCCAGTATATATACTATGTAGACGTTATAATGTTCACATAAACCAATCAATACACACTTGCTGTGATTTCTTTTTACCAAAGACAGATGTAGCAGAATACATATTGGCTTAAATTTATGAAGAAATTTCATTTTTTCCATTAATTGGATATGTTTTATAGCAGAAAATATTGTTTTTTTTTTTTTTTTGTTTTTTTTTTTTCATTTATAGTGCAAAAAAAAAAAAAAAAAACAGTGGTGATCAAATATTACCAAAAGAAAGCTCTATTAGTGGGGAAAAAATTATACAAATTTTGTTTGAGTACAGCATTGCACGACCATGCAATTGTCAGTTAATATAATGCAGTGACAAATAGCAAATAATGGCCTGGTCATGAAGCGGGGTAAATCTTCCAGAGGGCAAGTGGTTACACTTGCTGATGTCATAATGTCAGTACTATGATTCCACTTGTAGTTATTGAACTTGATGCACTGTTTGAGTTTTCTTTTATCTTATTTCAGCATTCTGCCACAGCTGAATAACGTTGCCTACTATTTACAATTGCCTAATTTACTTGTCACAGCATTTTGAGGTAGTCAGGAGCTTTAACCTGCGTAATTATCAATCGCAGCTCTTACGACTCCACTTTATTGTAACAGACAGAATGCATTTAACAGACATTGGTGTAGACTGGGCAGACAGCTGGGTAAGAATAAAAAATTCTAGTGGGGAATGTGGCGCTGTTCAAAAGTGAATGCAATCAAAATAATACCCCAAAAAATGTGGTTACAATCTGTAAAAAGTACTGTGAACAAATATATAAATGGTAAACGAACAGTATGTCATGTGTAAATACCACAAATGTAAAACATCACATAATATAATAAAGCCAAGTGTAAATGAAGTATAAATAATCCTAAAAGAAATACATGCACTCAGAAATGAACATGACACATATATAAATGTGTGCGTAATATTGGTGCTGGTTTAAAAATCGCAAAAAAGCGCACAAAAAAATATATATCCAAAAAATGCACAATTAGAATCAATGGTGTAGTAAATAATTGATGTGATAGTGCACCAAAATTATCAAAAATAAGATCCAGATGATATAAGTGTCCAAACAAAATTAAAGTTCTGTATATGTAAAAAAGAAAAACGAAAAACTCTGTGAAAAGTGTCTTTGCTTCCAAAGGATCCCGTGTGAATTACTGTGATCGTTGTGTAATCTCCTCCTCTGGAACCCCCAATTGTGTCCCCACTCACCGGAAAGCCCAACCCCTGCAGGGGTAATGGGCAAGTGACAGTAAATCCACTGGCAGAAGTCAGTCGGTGTCCCCCTCTGTGAATCCGCGATCTCCTTCCTGGTTGGGTTATCGCTAGTCCTTTAAAAAAGTCCACCAGAGCGTATCTATATGTATGGAGAAGAGAGGAGCCTCATAGTGTAAATCCAAAAAATATTTTATTTAGCCAGTCAGCTTACATTAAAAACTAAAGTGATTAAAATAGGTGAAACAAAATGAAGTCTGACTAAGAAATGGCACTGCTCCACCGGCTATTGGAGAGCTGATGGCTGAAACAGTGGCGAGACAGCGGCGTGCGTTCCACAGCCGGACTGTCAAAAACTGGAAGAAAACGAACAACAGCTAACAGTGACGTATGCGTACCAACGTGACCACGCCTTACGCGTTTCGTCATCAAGACGTCATCTGAGGCGCCTCAGATGACGTCTTGATGACGAAACACGTAACGGCGGAGCAGTGCCATTTCTTAGTCAGACTTCATTTTGTTTCACCTATTTTAATCACTTTAGTTTTTAATGTAGGCTGACTGGCTAAATAAAATATTTTTTGGATTTACACTATGAGGCTCCTCTCTTCTCCATACATATGGATATGCTCTGGTGGACTTTTTTAAAGGACTAACGATAACCCAACCAGGAAGGAGATCGCGGATTCACAGAGGGGGACACCGATTGATTTCTGCCAGTGGATTTACTGTCACTTGCCCATTACCCCTGCAGGGGTTGGGCTTTCCGGTGAGTGGGGACACAATTGGGGGTTCCAGAGGAGGAGATTACACAACGATCACAGTAATTCACACGGGATCCTTTGGAAGCAAAGACACTTTTCACAGAGTTTTTCGTTTTTCTTTTTTACATATACAGAACTTTAATTTTGTTTGGACACTTATATCATCTGGATCTTATTTTTGATAATTTTGGTGCACTATCACATCAATTATTTACTACACCATTGATTCTAATTGTGCATTTTTTGGATATATATTTTTTTGTGCGTTTTTTTGCGATTTTTAAACCAGCACCAATATTACGCACACATTTATATATGTGTCATGTTCATTTCTGAGTGCATGTATTTCTTTTAGGATTATTTATACTTCATTTACACTTGGCTTTATTATATTATGTGATGTTTTACATTTGTGGTATTTACACATGACATACTGTTCGTTTACCATTTATATATTTGTTCACAGTACTTTTTACAGATTGTAACCACATTTTTTGGGGTATTATTTTGATTGCATTCACTTTTGAACAGCGCCACATTCCCCACTAGAATTTTTTATTTTCATTTTTTCGATTTCACCTCGGTGTTTTTCCATTTTTTTGGGGGGGCTGCAGTTCTCTTTAAATATTGTCCTAAGCGCGGAATACTTCACTTTTCAGAATTACAGTAAAACGTTATAATGTAATTTTTCACCTTGCGTCCTACTGTATGTAAAATACAAGCACATTATTGTACAGTGCCTTGCAAAAGTATTTACCCTCTTGGCATTTTTCGTGTTTTGTTGCCTCACAAACTGGAATTAACATGGATTGTTTGAGGATTTGCATCAATTAATTTACAGAACATGCCCACAACTTTGAAGATGTTTTTTTTTTTTTATTGTGAAGCAAACAACAAATAGGACAAATAACAGAAAAAGTCAATGTGGATAACTACTCACCCCCCTAATGTCAATATTTTGTAGAGCCAACTTTTGCAGCTATCACAGCTCCAAGTCGCTTTGGATAAGTCTCTATGAGTTTGCCACATCTTACCACTGGAATTTTTGAAAATTCCTCCTTGCAAAACTTCTCCAGCTCCTTCAGGTTGGATGTCTTGCACTTGTGAACAGCAATCTTTAAGTCTGACCACAGATTTTCTATTGGATTGACTCGGCCATTCCAACACATTTCCCCTTAAACCACTCAAGTGTTGCTTTAGCAGTGTGTTTGGGGTCATTGTCCTGCTGGAAGGTGAACCTCCGTCCTAGCCTCAAATCACACACAGAGGATACAGGTTTTGCCCAAGAATATCCCTGTATTTAGCACCATGCATCTTTCCCCTTAACTCTGACCAGTTTCCCAGTCCTGACTGCTGAAAAACATGGTGTTTTGGATGGTGTTCTTTGGGTGATGTGATGTGTTGGGCTTGCGCCAGACATAGCATTTTCTTTGATGGCCAAAAAGTTCAATTTTAGTCTCATCAGACCAGAGCACCTTCCTCTATACATTTTGGGAGTCTCCCACATGTCTTTTCACAAACTCAAAATGTGTCATTTTGTTTTTTGCTGAAAGTAATGGCTTTATTCTGGCCACTCTGCCATAAAGCCCAACTCTATGAAGCGTGAGGCTTATTGTTGTCCTATGTACAGATACTCCAGTCTCTGCTGTGGAACTCTGCAGCTCCTCTAGGGTTACCTTAGGTCTCTGTGCTGCCTCTCTGATTAATGCCCTCCTTGCCCGGTCCGTGAGTTTTGGTGTGCGGCCATCTCTTTGCAGGTTTGCTTTTGTGCCATGTTCTTTCCATTTGATTATGATAGATTTGATGGTGCTCCTAGGGATCATCAAAGATTCGGATATTTTTTTATAACCTAACCCTGACTTGTACTTCTCAACAACATTGTCCCTTACTTGTTTGGAGAGTTCCTTGATCTTCATGGCAGTGTTTGGTTAGTGATGCCTCTTGCTTAGGTGTTGAAGCCTCTGGGGCTTTTCCATAGGTGTGCGCAGCCTAATGCATTAGGGTGTGCACCCTTAAGCTGAAACATACATGCATGTGTATGTATCTACATATATATGACTCTGGCACATTGATCTCCCTGCTGGCACAGTGGAAGAGCAAAGGATAAACACTTCTCTTATGGTAGCCGGTAAGAGGGAGATCTTTCCCATGTTCCTGTTGGTACACATAAGGATAACACTAATGCGCATGGGGGGATTAGGGTGTGCCTGGGCACACCCGGCACACCCTGTGCGCACGCCTATGGGCTTTTCAAAAAGGTGTGTCTATGTAATGACAGATCATGTGACACTTAGATTGCACACAGGTGGACATCATTTCACTAATTGTGTGACTTCTGAAGGTAATTGGTTGCACCAGAGCTTTTTATGGGCTTCATAACAAAGGGGGTGAATACATACGCACATGCCAATTATCAGTTTTTTATTTCTGAAAAATAGTTTTATGCATATATTTTTCTAATTTTACGTCACCAACTTAGACTATTGTGATCTGATCCATCACATATAATTCAGATTAAAAAAACATTGAACTAAAGGCTGTAATGTAACAAAATAGGTAAAAAGCCAAGGGAGGTGAATACTTTTGCAAGGCACTGTATGTGTAATATATGTAAACAGTATGTGTGTAATGTATGTAATTAGATTTTTTCCATTGACTGACTTGTAATGTGCAAATTGTTCACTGTATCTGTCACAGTTTTAATTACACTTGTTGCAATACATTTCAAACACATTTTAGTTAGCAAATTTCAATTAAATGTGGAAAAAGGAGAGAACATTTTTGCATCAGTGGATGCAAAAAATGATCTACATGTATTCCAGTGTTTTGCTTAGCCAGCAGCACAGTTTTGCATAGCTAGCACACAGCTACAGGAATAGAACTGAACTAAATATAATATTTGAATTTGCCTAGGGTCTAACTTGTTCAGTTTCTCCTTTGCTTGTTCAAAGCATAAACCAAGCCTGCTGATCTTGCCAGTGGTGATAATAAAGAAGCCTGGATGTGAATGGAGTGCTTGTAATTGCTTGCAGCTAAAGAGTTCTATATGTTGCGGATTGAATGACTTGGGGATATTTCTGGGTACACCTCAAGCAATGTCAGTATGCACTGGTCAATAAGTTGTTGGAATAAAACAATCTCTTGGTGAAATTGCTTTTGTGGTTTCTTTGGAATACCACAGCTGGTATTAGATAGAAAAGGTTTATATAGCCTTGATGCCGAAATTGTTCTGTATCATTTATTTCCTAAAACCACCTTGCTGCAACTACATTCATAGAAATGATTATTGTTATTCTTAAAAGCTAACATTGTACATTTTTACTTATTTCATTAAACCAATTCTAGATTATGTTTACAAGTTACATACATAATTTATACAATCATCAGTGGTGTCTGGTGCTCTATTTTTTTGGGGGGGGGCAGCAAACAAACCCCCCTTCCTACTGGCTCGCCAGCCCTGCTTGCCCACTCGCCAGCCCCGCACTTACCCCATCCAGGTAGCGGGTGGCTTTGGTGGCTTCCCCAGCTTCTCTTCCTGGTCAGTCCAGTCAATCCGGTCTTAAGACTCGCTTCCTGCCCTGATTGGCTGGGATGAGAAGCAGGAAGACAATAGCAAATGTTGATTCGCTAATGTCACAAGTGGGTGGGCTCGAGCCCAATGTTTTTTAAGCCAATTAGAGCCTCCAGCCATAATGTGCTTTAAAAAAAGAAAAAAAAACTCGTAGAACTCTATGCGTCGGGCGCCCCACATGAAGATTAGATGCATAGAAATTAGGTGGGGCAGCGCCCCTGTGCCCCTTATGGACCAGCCGCTGCTGACAATTGTGAATAGAGAATAGAGAAATGTATATATATATATATATATATATATATATAAAGCCAGACGGAGAGTATCACACAGTTCATTAATCATGTTTGTTGTGGTTCTCGAAATGTGTGATTCTTTGCAAATCAGATGGTTCTACATGGAAAAAATTCAGAAGCATCAAAACATGATACAGTAAATCTGCTATTCTCTAAATTCCATTATTTCTAGTCATTGAGTTCAACTGTTTATAAAACAGGCAATAAAATGGATTTAATGCCAAAAAGAAATCTGAACTGAAAGACTGCCATTTCTGTCCGGCTTTTGGCTGTCTGTGGATTCAATATTTCAGAGTCACTGACCCTGAGAGGTATTCAACAAGAAAAGGCAAAGTAAAATCAGAACTCCCTATCTACATACTTATGGGTCAGGGACTCAGGTACAGTAAATAATATGGGTAAAACAATATAGGTATATATTGTGGGTATGTAATGGTACAAAGAACAAGATGAGTGTTTAAACCTCCAATAGTTTACATTTGATGTCACTGGCCAAGTAGTGCTTTCTGTTTTTTTTATTATTAAAGTGATTGTAAACAATCACCTTTTAAAACAACTCATTCCGTTTAAAATAGAAATGAAAGGCAAAATGTGTATAGATATATAAAAAAAACAAAAAAACATTCTAAATAACTTTTTTCTCTTTTTTTTATAGTAATCACATTCCCTCCGTTCTCAGCTGCATAAGAGTTGGGGGAGGAGAAGCAAGAGCTTCCCAGTGAATGGCTATGCAGGGGGTGTGTGTCAAGACAAGTCTGATCATTGGAGGAGAGCAGGCTGAGTTCCCAGCATGAGTAAGGAACTGACCACGGTGTGTTCTCCTGCTTGGTGTGGTCAGTTTTTAATAGGAAAGCAAAGGGACTGGCAGGAACACCAGAGATTTCACAGAAAGGAAGCAATACAAAAAATAACAGGATACTTTCTCCACCAAAAGGAAGCTCTATTTGTGGTAAAAAAAGACATCACTTTATTTGGGTACAGTGTCGCATGACTGCACAATTGTCAGTTAAGGAAACGCAGTATCACAAAAAATGGCCTGGTCGGGAACAGGAGTGAACCTTACGGAGCTGAAATGGTTAATTGGAAAGCATTGGGGACTGGCAGAAACACCAAGGATTTCACATAAAGGAAGCAATACAAAGAGAACAGGAGACTTTCTCATACAAGTACATTGTACAGCAGCCACATATGAGGAATATGAAGTGATGGGGTAACAAACACTTTAATATTTATAATTGTTCATTATTGTAAGTTTTATTTTTATTCTTGTATATTCTAGTAGGGATACAGTATATGGCATATAATTTCAAGTGACATTTTTTTTAATGAATTGCTGTTGTCATTTGCTGTCCTGGGACAAAATAATTCCTATATACATAAGTCAAAATAATAAAAGTACCTTAATTAAGTCTTCATTTTAATGAGGGTAAACCTAGTTTACTGTTGACTTTTTATCACTTATTGCCGTATGATTTTGCTTATTAGCAAAAGGTACATAGGCATAGGATACACCCCCTGCCATGCCTCCTTAAAGGAGAATTCTACAAAACATTATTGGGTAAACCCACAAGTGCTTTTTTTTTTACCACTTCTATTACTTTAAATTGGCTTTTGAAACTTACACATGCAGCAATTTAGAAATTGGATTCAAAGTTTAGCACTAGGAAACACTTTTTGAAAGATAAATAGTGCATTTTATATACAACTATATAGATCAGACCAAAAATGAAGGACAAATGAGGAGGAATGAGGGACAGAGGGACATTGCTCCAAATCAGGGACAGTTGGGAGCTATGCTTATTGCAGTTTATATTTTCCTTAAGGTCATATGAATCATGGGCTTGTAGGTGGGCATTAGGTAGGTGGTTGTAGACTATGGTAGTTTAAAAAGGGAATTAAAATAAAATATGAAGTTCATGAAGTCCCTCATACAGTACATGAGCTTCATATTTTTCTTGTATTTTTATTTGGGCTGTTAAGTACAGCAGCTGATTCAATTGAATTGGGATTTTCACAAATTTTAATAAATATTTGAAGGGAGCTGTTTCCCAGCACAGAGTGGGATAACTATTTTAGTTTAAAAAAAAGAACTTCCCTCTTCTCTCTATTTTTCTCCTCCTCTTATGTGTTGTCCAGGGCTGTCCTCACACAACGCTCCCTGCTGTCAGAATACATTAGCTCAGTAGGGAGAATTCCCCTATCCACATCAAATGTGTGGGTGTGGGATCGATGCAGTTTTTTTCGTTCAATCTGCTGGTTGAAAAATAAAAATGGACCCATCAGCCTTAGACTGGCCATGCATTATACAATCTTCTTGTACAATTTACCTTTAGATTCACCAAAACCATATAATTTGAGGTCAAACTTAAACACTTTCCATTTGTATGCAATCAGGCAGGCCCTTGCATTACATAGATGAAGGTAAATCTAAAGTAAATTAAATAAGAAAATTGTATAATGTGAGGCCAGCCTCTGTCAAAACATAGCTCCAGCCTGCTGATTGGACGATACTTTTGTTCTCTCCTGCTGTCAACTTCATCTCTGTCAGCACCCCCAATCTGAATGTTAGTGTACAGGGATTGCAGGAAGCTGTTATCCAGACAAATGTAATTACTAGTTTAACCACTTCCCGCCCAAGGTACGTCCAGGGATGTCCTTGACTTTGCGGGCGTATATCTGAATGATGGGTGCAGCTACAGACATCAATCAGATATCGGCTTTTTCAGCCGGTGATTCCCTACACCATAAGAATGATCATAGCAGCTGTTTCCCCCGCTTGATCGTTCTTATAGGCGGCAGCAGGGGACGCCCCCCCTTCCGCCACCCTCCGGTGCTTCTACCGACTCACCGCTTCCATCGGTGAGTCAGAGAACGGATCCGCCGGTGATGGTGATCATAGAGATTTCCAGTGGACCAGATGGTCGTCGGAAGTCTCTATGAGTGTTCGGAGGCCGGGTGCGATGTTATGACGTCACGCCCGGCCTCTGCATTCAAACAAATGGCGCCGCCTCAGCTGGGAAGTCGAGATCGTTTATTTTTTTTTTCCAGGCTTCCCAGCCTAGAGGTGAGATGTGAGGTCTTATTGACCCCATATCTCACTGTAAAGAGGACTTGTCATGGCATATTCCTATTACAAGGGATGTTTACATTCCTTGTAATAGGAATAAAAGTGATCAATTTTTTTTTTAAAGTGTCAAACTAAAAAAATAAAAGTCAAATTAACAATAAAAAAAAAAATTTAAAGCGCCCCTGCCCCCGTGTGAGATAAAAAGTTGCAACGACCGCCATTGTATTCTCTAGGGTCTTTGCTAAAACAAATATATAATGTTTGGGGGTTCTATGTAATTTTCTAGCAAAATAATGATGAATTTTACATGTAGGAGAGAACTGTCAGAATTGGCTTGGATGGGAAGTGGTTAATTAAGAAATACATGTTATTATTTTTTAATGAATAACTGTATAGCATAGTTTTCTTTTTTATTCTGCTTGGACTTCAGTTTCAAACTAAATACAAATGTTTAATCATGCATGCAACCTTTCTTCTTTTCAGCTGAAACATACAACACGTTCCAGAAGAGATTAGTGAGATTGTATAGAAAAGGTAGAGATTTAACCTCACGGAGCAGCCAAAGAGTTAACTACTGTGAAAAATCCTCTAACCTTGAATGTAACCTCCAGTTTCTCTTGTTATGAAACACCAGCAGTCAATAATTTTTGCATGTCTTGCTGAACTTTGAAATGATATACGTAAGAGTTTCCAGGCATTACCTATTTCCGTCTATGCATTACATATGGATTTCTACGCATTTATAAAAAGACATTCAGTAGGCAGTATATGTCACCACCCTACTGTTAAGCTCTTTGATCGAGCTAAAGATTACATCAATTTCTAATGAGGGTTTGAGATATTTACACCACTGTGTCAGGGGAAAATGATTAGCTAGATAAATGTTGTAAATATCAGTTTGTATATATCTGATCTTAAAGCGTTTGTTACCCCAACACTTCATATTCCTGATCTGTGCCTGCTGTACCATGTACTTGTATGAGAAAGCATCCTGTTCTCTTTGTATTGCTTCCTTTATGTGAAATCCCTGGTGTTCCTGCCAGTCCCCTTGCTTTCCTATTAACCTTTTCAGCTCCGGAAAGGTTCAACACCCCCCCCCTTCCTGACCAGGCCATTTTTTGCGATACTGCTTCACTTTAAAATTGCAAGGTCGTGCGATGCTGTACCCAAATGAAATGAATGTCCTTTTTTTCCTACAAATAGAGCTTTCTTTTGGTGTTATCTGATCACCTCTGTGGTTTTTATTTTTTGCGCTATAAACAAAAACAGACCGACAATTTTGAAAAAAAAAACAATATTTTTTACATTCTGCTATATAACACATTCAATAAAAAAATGGAAAAAATCAAATCTCTTCATCGATTTAGGCCAATATGTATTCTGCTACATGTTTTTGGAAAAAAAAAATCCCAATAAGCGTATATTGATTGGTTTTGCGCAAAAGTTATAGCGTCTAGAAACGACGGGATAGAATTATGGACTTTTTTTTTTTACCAGAAATGGCGGCGATCAGCAATTTTTAGCGTGACTGTGACATTGCGGCGGACAAATCAGACACCTAACTGACACTTTTTGGGGACCAGCACACTGTCAGTGTACTAATGAAATTGGCAGGGAGAGGGTTAACATCAGGGGTGATCAAAGGGTTAAATGTGTTCCCTGGGAGTGCTTTCTTACTGTGTGGGGGGATGGTTTAACTGTAGTAAGACAGAGATCCATGTTCCTGCTTAGCAGAAACACAAGATCTGTGTCTTCCTTACTAGCAGAACAGCAATCTGTCTTGTTTACATAGGCAGACTGCCACTCTGCCTCTCTCAGACCTCCCAGACGGACCCGCCGATTGGCTCCCGCTGTGTCCAATCACAGAAAAAGAGGTGCTCCAGTGGCACATGCCCCAAAGCCAAAGAAAAAAAATCACGTACGGGTATGTGATTTTGTGCTTAAGGGCTGCCCTGCCACAGTATATGTACATGGGGCGGTCCTTAAGTGGTTAAAAACTTACCAAACTAGGCAAGCACAGTGTGGTCAGGTCTCTAGCTATGCTGGGAACTCAGCCTGCTCTCCTCCAATAATCAGACTTGTCCTGACACCCCCCCCGCTGCACAGCCATTCACTGGGAAGCTCAGTGTGCTACTGCTTCTCCTCCCCAGCTGTTATGCAGCTGAGAACAGAGAAAATGTGATCACTTATAAAAAAAGGAATAAAGGGTATTCATCTTTTTTTTTTTTATATCTATACAAAAATGTTTTGCATTTCATTTCTATTTTAAACTGAATGAGTTGTTTTACAAGGTGATCGTTTACAATCACTTTAAGTTTAGATAATTAGTATCACAATGTCAAGTAATATATTACATTTAAAGTGTATCTAAACCCGAAGCCAAAAAGTGTAATATATTGCAGCTTACTAGTCTTTTGTGTGGTGGCTGCATTAGTTTGCTTTTTTCAAGATTCTTTTGCTTTATTTTCACCTGGTAATCCTGCAAGTAACACATTGCTTATCCTGGGTGGCTCTGCCACTTTTTCATAGTACCTATGGAGAGAGCCATGGTTGTCACCCTAGGCTGCTCTCCTGATATGGACTACAAACATGTCCATATATCTTCACCTCCATTACATGGAGGGCAGGACAATTGGTAGTTTACAGAAGATAGGAAGGATATTCTTGTGTGACAAGGAAGCTTACAGGAAGTGACAAGGACATTGCATTACTGGAAAGATCAACCTGTATTTTCTGTATTTGCTGAAAATATTTTCATTTTCAGCAAAGGAAAACAAATGCATCCACCACATCTAAGGACTGTAAGCCACAATATATTGCATTTACGTTCTTGGGTTTAGTTACCCTTTAATAGGTATCTCTATATGTTTTACCATTTATGGCATTGTACGCATGAGCCTCCTACTGACTATAAGGTCAATGCAACCTGCATAAATAAATGTCACTATTTCATTACAGCTATTGCAGTTGTTGCTGTGCATAATTTTAGGCTATCAGTATGATAATCAATATCTTTTGAAATAAGTATGTCCCCAAATAATTTTTTTTAAGCAATCCAGACTATTATGATACATTTAAGAAGTAACTACTGTCCCCATCAGATGTACCTCCTGTGGTATACATCCCACCTACAGAGAACAGCCTCTGTAGTCATAGTAGTGTAGGTTGGAGCCTTGGGATTTAGAGAAAAATAACAATACATAGCTCCCAACTGTCCCTGATTTCGAGGGACTGTCCCTGATTTGGAGCAATGTCCCTCATTACTCCTCATCTGTCCCTCATTTTGGTCTGATCTATATAGTTGTATATAAAATGCACCTTTTATCTATCAAAAAGTGTTTTCCAGTGCTAAACTTTTCATCTGATTCCTAAATGGCTGCATTTGTAAATTCCAAAAGCCAATATAAAGGAATAGTAGTGGTAAAAAAAGCACTTGTGAGTTTAACCAATCTTGTTTTTTTATACAATTCCCCTTTAAGGGGGTGTAGCAGTGGGTGTGTCCAATGCCTGCATACTTTTGCTGATAGGTGTCCCTCATTCCCATCTCAAAAAGTTGGGAGGTATGACAATATGGGTGCATACAGGGCACTAAAGTGGGGCACAACAGCTTATGGCTACATTCAGATGGCAGCGAATAGTTTGCTGTGTTCAGAGGCAGCTAAACAACACCTATTGCTTTTATTGCTGCAACACTCTGCGCTATGGCAGCATGCAAACTGATCAGCTAGCTGAGGCCAGTTTGTGTGTGGCCAAAATGTCACACAAATGCTGACCCTCGTTGGCATACACTGTCGGTTGGAGGCTGTATTCACATGTAACTGTGTAGATGAGTAATTACATGTGACCAACATTGGTGCCACCCATAGGTTTGCACAGAGTACTGATCTTGCATCAGCCACTGATGCGTCACACACAGTGTGTGCACATGCAGCGTTTATAATCGCAGGCGAGAGTCTATTTATCTATGTGTATATATATATATATATATATATATATATATATATATATACAGTGGGGACGGAAAGTATTCGGACCCCCTTACATTTTTCACTCTTTGTTTTATTGCAGCCATTTGCTAAAATCATTAAAGTTTATTTTTTTTCCTCATTAATGTACACACCCATATTAACAGAAAAACACAGAATTGTTGACATTTTTGTAGATTTATTAAAAAGAAAAACTGAAATATCACATGGTCCTAAGTATTCAGACCCTTTGCTCAGTATTTAGTAGAAGCACCCTTTTGATCTAATACAGCCATGAGTCATTTTGGGAAAGATGCAACAAGTTTTTCACACCTGGATTTGGGGATCCTCTGCCATTCCTCCTTCCAGATCCTCTCCAGTTCTGTCAGGTTGGATGGTAAACGTTGGTGGACAGCCATTTTTAGGTCTTTCCAGAGATGCTCAATTGGGTTTAAGTCAGGGCTCTGGCTGGGCCATTCAAGAACAGTCATGGAGTTGTTATGAAGCCACTCCTTCGTTATTTTAGCTGTGTGCTTAGGGTCATTGTCTTGTTGGAAGGTAAACCTTTGGCCCAGTCTGAGGTCCTGAGCACTCTGGAGAAGGTTTTCGTCCAGGATATCCCTGTACTTGGCTGCATTCATCTTTCCCTCAATTGCAACCAGTCGTCCTGTCCCTGCAGCTGGAAAAACACCCCCACAGCATGATGCTGCCACCACCATGCTTCACTGTTGGGACTGTATTGGACAGGTGATGAGCAGTGCCTGGTTTTCTCCACACATACCGCTTAGAATTAAGGCCAAAAAGTTCTATCTTGGTCTCATCAGACCAGAGAATCTTATTTCTCACCATCTTGGAGCCCTTCGGCTGTTTTTTAGCAAACTCCATGTGGGCTTTCATGTGTCTTGTACTGAGGAGAGGCTTCCGTCGGGCCACTCTGCCATAAAGGCCCGACTGGTGGAGGGCTGCAGTAATGGTTGACTTTTTACAACTTTCTCCCATCTTCCGACTGCATCTCTAGAGCTCAGCCACAGTGATCTTTGGGTTCTTCTTTACCTCTCTCACCATGGCTCTTCTCCCCCCATAGCTCAGTTTGGCAGGACAGCCAGCTCTAGAAAGGGTTCTGGTCATCCCAAATGTCTTCCATTTAAGGATTATGGAGGCCACTGTGCTCTTAGGAACCTTAAGTGCAGTAGAAATTTTTTTGTAACCTTGGCCAGACCTGTGCCTTGCCACAATTCTGTCTCTGAGCTCTTCAGGCAGTTCCTTTGACCTCATCCTTCTCATTTGCTCTGACATGCACTGTGAGCTGTAAGGTCAGGTGTGTGGCTTTCCTAATCAAGTCCTATCAGTATAATCAAACACAGCTGGACTCAAATGAAGGTGTAGAACCATCTCAAGGATGATCAGAAGAAATGGACAGCACCTGAGTTAGATATATGAGCATCACAGCAAAGGGTCTGAATACTTAGGACCATGTGATATTTCAGTTTTTCTTTTTTAATAAATCTGCAAAAATGTCAACAATTCTGTGTTTTTCTGTTAATATGGGGTGCTGTGTGTACATTAATGAGGAAAAAAAAATGAACTTAAATGATTTTAGCAAATGGCTGCAATATAACAAAGAGTGAAAAATTTAAGGGAGTCTGAATAGTTTCCGTCCCCACTGTATGTATATATATACCGAGAGAGTTAATTATGACTGCAGCAGTTTGTCTAAAAGGTCGGTACAAAAGAGAAAGGATACCCTTCTGCTCTAAAAAGCCTCATCAGACTTTATAGTCTCACCTAATGTTGCATATATGCAAACAGCACCACCCAGATTAACCTCCCTGGCGGTATCATTATTTCAGATTTTTGACGCTCAAAGCAGTACAATTGTTTTGCATGGAAATTTGGCGTTTTATATTGTAGGTCTGTAATTCTTAGGAATAACACACTTAAATCTGTCCAAACAAGAGTCTAGTAGACATCCTGGGTATGATAAGGTTTGAAACACAAAATCATAAATTATAATATAATAAATAACTATAAATAATTATAACAAATAATAATAATTATTCAATAATGTAATCAAATCAAAAACACAGAAATTTGCTCAGTTGTAGAATTGTCGCTGTCATTACTTTCAGTGTTTGATGACGGATTTCCCCACGAATCACTATCGCTCAATTCTGCAAGTGATTCTAATTTATTATCGTTGTTTTCTAGCTGGTCTAAAACCACTTTTGATGTTAGGCTCGGTTCACACTGGGGCAACACGACTTCAGCGCGACTTTGCACGGCGACTTCGACGCGACTTCGACGCGACTTCGACGCGACTTTAGCAAATTACAAGGCGACTTGAAGTCGCCTGCATGACAGGCGACTTCGCCTGTGGCCAATCAGCTCTCTGGGAGGGAGGGGGGGAGGGAGGGGTTTTCCCTGCAAAGTCGCTTGACTTTACAGAGAGATCCGACTTGGAGGCGACTTCCATTGATTTCTATGGTACAGGTCGCCTACCAAGTCGGATCAAAGTAGTACAGGGAGTACGCTCTGAAGTCGGAGCGACTTCAGTAGCGTCTATTAAGACGCTAGCGTTAACTCCCATTCAAACTATTTCTGGGGCGACTTGGGGCGACTTGAGGGCGTACAAGTCGGATCCCAAGTCGCCCCAGTGTGAACCGAGCCTAAAGGGACACTTTTTGGTTGCTATGGACAATCTCCAGTTTCCAGGCAGAAAGAACAGTATATATAATATAAAAGTGCATGCAGGGCACTGGACAAAGCACTAGGGACAAAAGGGATGTGAAGTAATTTGATACAGTAATGTAATCTGTAAGATTACAGTGTACTGTATGTATTGTGTGTTTTTTACTTTTTGAATTTGGCGCCGGGCTCTGTCCCCGTTCGTCGCAACACTTGCAGGGAACTGAGCCCGGCACTGTGATAGATCGGGCGGAGGACGGCTCGCACACACAGCGGGGAGACATCGCAGGATCCTGGGGACAAGGAAAGTAACTTTGCCTGGATCTTGCGATACGATCCCGAGTGTGGCTCGGGGTTACCGCTTTGGGTACTGAAAATTCACCCCGAGCCACACTCTGCTAAGGAGGTTAAGGGCGAATTCACACAAGAATGGCAGCTGCTGGAGTGCTTTACCCCCCCCCCCCCGGAAGCTGTCCGTTCCCATCTGTGGTAGGGGGCAGTGTTGTGAGCGATTCAGCACAGCACACACAGCTCTCTCTTTTGTTTTTGTTTTTTGTAAAAAAAACTTTATTTGAAGTGTACAAAAGCACACTCCATTCATGACGCTGCACAGCAGCCGATGCACTGCACTGTTGTACAGTGCCATGCGATTGGATTCTGTACAGCTTGCTGAGATAGAATACAACATGTCTGCCTTTTTTTTTTGCAGCATGCTGCAGTGCAGTGTCTGACTACATTGCAGTGTGAATGGGACACACAGAAACTATTTTTTCCTGTGTGCTTGTGACGACAATTCAGTAAAACACCTGTCCCCGCACTGTGTGTGAATTCGCCCTTAGCTGAGAAGTCATTTTAAAATGGAGCTACATGACAAACGGTTTCATTGCAAACTTTGGGGGTTTGATAGAAAAGCATATCTTATATGTCTGATATAAAGACAGCAACAGATATTTTGGCAGAGCAGGGAACAGCCAAAAAGGAAATGGGTTTGATTTACTAAAGGCAAATAAACTGTGGGGATTTCCACTTAGCTTAGTGAATGAGGTAAAGCTCTGATGGCTTTTATCATTAAAAGCAGAATTACTGTTTTTACTTTTTTTTTTCCCCTTGGATGTAAATGAGTGTTTTTTTGCAAAGTGAATTTTCACCACAGTCACTAATCTAAGGGAAAATTCTCTTTCAAAGGGAACATCCTATTTGTCTTTAGTAAATCAACCCCAATGCATTATGAACATCAGAAAAGCTTCTTATTTTTTTCTCAATTGAAAAAATGTAAGATCACATTACTCATTGAGGCCTGATTCACACCTATGCATTTTTTTAGTGCGTTTTCAGTTTTGCAGAAACACACCGCAGTCCATTTAACATGGTTTCCTATGGGTCACGTTCACCTCTGTGCATCTTATGGAAAGGGCCAGGGACTTTTTACTGGCTTTTGGTTCCATAGACTTCAATGGATCGAAAATGTGTATTGAAAAACACAAAATGCACCTAAAAATATGCAAACTGCAACCTGCATAGGTGTGAATCAAGCCTGAATGTACATCTGCTGCAGTTTGCACTATACAAGATTAATGATATTTTTTCAGTTAAACAATTTAAAAAGGTAACTGTTCTTTTTAATCTTCACAAATATATTGGTGTTACTTGCTTAAACAGGCAGCACTGTCCATCACAATCTAGTAACCTGGGAAGAACTATTTTATAAGCATTGAAGACATGTAATAATCTGAAGCAGTCAGGGTAATGGAGCACATTAATTTAATTTTGTTCAGCCATTATATTAATGGCATTTAACATATTTGAAGCACAGCTTCAGACATTGTTTTACTTCTTTGTGCAGAATTTTGATTAGGAGATCTGTACAGTACTTTGCACACTGGCTACATCTTTGTGACACCTCAGTAATTAGAGCCATGCAGGCTGCACAGAGCTGCTAGGTGTTAGAGCGCCACCTGCTGTTAGTATGCTCTTATTGTAGCAACTACTGAACGATATGTTGATATCAAAAAGTTTTCGCTTCCAATAAAATGTTTTTATTTTTATTTTTCCATAAGTAGAAAGGAATAACAGGTGGACATAACAACTGGATTTAAAATTAGGATGAGACTATGCAAGGTGTCATGCATATTCTGAGTGTAGAAAGGATATGCTGCCTGTAAAAGGAAAGATCTAACGTGTAACTAAAGGCATTTTTGTTTATTTATTTTTTGTTTTGGATAGAGTGGAAAACGATTAGAATGCCTGTTGGGTTTTTATTGCTGTCTGTACCCTTGTTAGGGAGATTCACCTCTCTGTTTGTTGCCTGTAGCAACTTTACAGAATTCAAATGACAATTGCTTTTCATTTTCTGATTTATATTGCAAGAAAAACTCTTGGTGTTACTAAAGGATTAAGGATTACTCATAGTTCCCAACTGTTCCGGATTTCAAGGGACTATCCCTGATTTGGAACCAAGTCCCTGTGTCCCCCTTTCCTCCTCATTTGTCCCTCATTTTGCTTGGATCTATATAGTTGTATATAAAATGCACTTTTTATCTTTCAAAAAGTGTTTCCCAGTGCTAAACCTTTCATCCAATTTCTAGATTGCTGCATTTGCAAATTTCCGAGGTTAGTAAAAAAGAATAGTAGTGGTTAACCTGTTCCCGTCTGCGATATAGCCGAATGACGGCTACAGCGCGGACCTATATTGCCGGGAGGCCGCCAAGAGACGTCCTCCCCTTTGCACGCTCCCCGTGCGCCCCCTTCAGGGTGAGACTCGGGTGATCACAGATCGAAGTAAGGGGCCGATCCCTGCCCGTTACCACGTGATCAGCTGTAAGCCAATGACAGCTGATCACGTGATGTAAACAGAAGACTGGTAATCTTTTTTTTGTCCCTTGTGTAAGGGACATTGGTCCAGAAGAGGAAGAGGCACAGCCGCCTCATCTGTGCCCACCAGTGCTGCCTGCCAGTGCCCACACAGTGCATATCAGTACCCACCAGTGTATATCAGTACCACCAATCAGTGGCAACTATCAATGCCCATGAGTGACACGTATCAATGCCCACCAGTGGTGCCAATCAATGCCTCATCAGTGCCACCTAGCAGTGCTGCCTATTAGAGTCACCTACCAGTGCCCATCACTGTCCATCACTGCCACCCATCAGTGCCCATCAATGCCACCTATCAGTGCCCATCAGTGCCAGCTATCAGTGCCAGCTATCAGTGCCACCTATTAGTGCCTTCAGTAACACCTATCAATGCCCCTCAGTGCCGTCCATCAGTGCCACCCATCAGTGCCACCTAGCAGTGCTGCCTATTAGAGTCACCTACCAGTGCCCATCACTGTCCATCACTGCCACCCATCAGTGCCCATCAGTGCCACCTATCAGTGCCCATCAGTGCCAGCTATCAGTGCCACCTATCAGTGCCACCTATTAGTGCCTTCAGTAACACCTATCAATGACCCTCAGTGCCGTCCATCAGTGCCACCCATCAGTGCCACCTCTCAGTGCCACCTCTCAGTGCACACCAGTGCCACCTTATCAATGCCCACCAGTGACGCCTCATCAGTGCCCATCAATGCAGCCTGACCAGTGTACATCAATGAAGGAGAAAAATTACCTGTTTGCAAAATTTTATAACAAAATATAAAACTGTTTTGTATTTTTTTTTTCAAAATTTTTGGTCTTTTTTAATTTTGTTAACAAAAAAATAAAAACCCAAGAGGTGATCAAATACCACCAAAAGAAAGCTCTATTTGTGGGGAAAAAACGATAAAAATTTAATTTGGGTACAGTGTAGCATGACCGCGCAATTGTCATTCAAAGTGTGACAGCGCTGAAAGCTTAAAATTGGTCTGGGCAGGAGAGGGGTTTAAGTGCCCAGTAAGCAAGTGGTTAAAAAATCACTTGTGGGTTTAACAAATCATTTATTTTTCATAATTCTTCCTTAAGGGGGCGTGGCAGGGTGTGTGTCCTATATCTACATACTTTTGCTAATAGGTGTCCCTCGTTCCAATCTCAAAAAGTTGGGAGGTATGATTACTTCCCTTACAATATATAGGCTAGGTGATGAGATCAGACCTTGGTGTTCAGGAGGGTAAGACTGTTCTGCTGTGAGTAGCACTTACTTGCACTAACTAGAAAGATACCAGTTACTATCATAAAGTCCAAATCCAGCCAGTCCATGTAGGGAGAAGTCTTCCAGGTGGGGACACAGACAGCATGTAAATCTGACAGATTTCCCAAACAACAGATTTGTTTTATCAATTACTGTTATGCTCTAGAGCCCCTTGGGTAGCTAGGGTTCCACACAGGCTATTTGTTTCAAATTATGCCTTATCCCTGCAGTAGGTAATGATTCTGAACTTTGGGCTGCTGCTGGAGTGAAAATAAATAAAATACAGGTGTAAGGTGTTTCATAAGTTTTTATGTATTTTGCATTGGTTACATCAAGGAACAATTGGTCTATTGTAAAAGTTAAAGTGGATGTAAACCCAAAAAAATGTTTTTTTATATCATACTGTAGAAGATTTCCTATCATTTGAGCCCAGTCTTGCCACACGGAGTTAATCCATCTCTGAGCAATCCTCTTTTATTGTTCAGTGAGACAATTCTTGACAAAACAAGAAAAACTTTGTCAAATCCTCCCCCTTGCTGTGAGTGACAGGTGATTTATATCTCGTGCACTAGCCTAAGACATGCGTTATTTTTAAATTCCCTCCCCCACTCCTTTCTTCAGCAGCTCTGCAACGATTGGCTGTTCCACACCTCAGCATGATTTGGCATGCTGAAGTCATGTGGTTACTTTCCTGTCTTTTCACTGGATGTTAGAGATCATAGCAGAAGTTCAGTGTAAGAAATACACAGGAGAAAATGCATATTGACTAGGGGAGTGTAGAGGTGGGCGGGGAATCTACTGACATCACGACTTCACCCACCGAGCTCCAGACAACAGACCCACCCACAGAATATGCAGTTTTTCGGGTCTCATAAGAGACAGAGGGGAGACATTTGACAGGTAAAGATACATGCAGGAGACATGTATATCCTTATAGATAACCCCTATGGCAGTAGTTTGGAAAGGATGACATTGGGTTTACATCCACTTTAAGTTCTTTTTTACCTTAATGCATTGTCTGCAATAGGGTAAAACAACTTGCACTGTCTGTTCCTCCCTACCTCTCCCTAACACTTACTTGAGTCCTTTATCGATCCAGCGCTGTGCAAGTCTTCTCTCCCCTCTTCCTGGTCTCACAGTCTTTGATGATAGCTGCCAAATCCATTGGCTCCTGCTGCTGTCAGTTAAATCCAGTAAGAAGGGAGTGAGGGTGGGGCTGAGTCATTCTGTACTATATGTGTCCTTGGACATGGTTCGGGAATGAGCCCACACTTCGGGAATGAGCCCACACATCTCTCTCATAGCAAGCAGCTTGCTATAGGGCAGGGATATGCAATTAGCAGACCTCCAGCTGCTGGAAAACTACAAGTCCCATCATGCCTCTGCCTCTGGGTATCATGCTTGTGGCTGTCTGTGTCTTGCTATGCCTCATGGGACTTGTAGTTCTGCAACAGCTGGGAGGTCCGCTAATTGTATATCCCTGCTATAGGGGCAGACACAAAAGAAGTGCTGGGGGGGAGGGTCCCAGAAGAGGAGGTTTGGGCCACTCTGTGCAATACCAATGAGCAGAGCAGGTAAGTATTACATGTTTATTATATGAATTTAAAAAAAGAGACATCACTTTAAGGTTTATACATTTTTTACTATTTTCTATCATTTTTTTACTGTATGTATACAATCTTTGTTTTACAATTACACTCTTTATACATGACTTTTTTTTTTTTTTTTTTTAATTGGTTAAAGTAGCATTGCCCCTCATATTTTTTTAACATTTTTGGGTCAGTCTTGCAAACATATATCAAAATGTTTCTTTTTCATTTCCTCCGGTGCTGCTTTTCTGAACTCCCTGTCAGAAGAAATCTCACTGTAAACATTATTGTACATATTCCCATCACACACGTTCTAGGATTAAAGGCTCATCTGTAGTGGGTGCTGGAGCGATCAACAGCTGGACACTGGATATATCACAGATAAATGCACATGTTCGCCAGCACACCATGGATTTCAAAATTGCAGTCCAAAGCTTTTATTGCAGAAAGATCACATCACAACAGGATAAGTGCAACATTTCAGAGCCACGCAGGACCCCTTTCGTCAGGCATGTTGGTGGAGGAAGGGGCCCTGCGTGGCTCCAAAACGTTGCACTTATCCTGTTGTGATGCTGATCTTTCTGCAATAAAAGCTTTGTACTGCAATTCGAGATCCATGGTGTGCTGGCGAACATGTGTATTTAGCTCACTGTAAACATCATCAAAAAGTCCAATGACTGCTCGCAAAGGGGCTACATGTCCCATTGTCCTTAGGGCCATTTACACCAGCGCATGTGTGACCAGTATAGAATGTTTGCTGGTGTCTCAACCCACAGTTGCTAGTCAATCCCTGGAGGAGAACCTGGTAAATGAACCATTCATGGGTCTCCGAGCTGCCCATGCATGGAGCATCACAACGTCAGACTGCAATACAGGGCAGGAGCACATTCATAAAGGTGACTTCAAAGCCACCTGAAAAAAACAGAAGCAAAGGTTAGTAAAATTTTAACTGCAAATTACAGAAATATGATGGGAGGAAAACAGTAAACATCAAACAAAGTAAGTACAAATATATGCCATATGTCATTTTTCAAATGGAGAGTTTAAAAACACTTTCAATAAGAAGATAGCATAGCACTCATTATCTTCTTTTAAGCAGGCTGGATCTCAATGAAACCTCAGACAATGGAGTCACAGCAAATCACTATTCTGACTTATTTACTTGCGTGTAAATATTTCAGCTTGATCAATTGAGCTGTGTAAACATTTGGCTTTTTTCTGCAGCAGTAATCAGTCCTTCTGGATCTGCATCTCCTAAGTGGGTGCGCTATATTCACCACTGTTGGTCAGTTGTTTACAGATTTAAAGCATAATTCAAGTAAAAATAAATTGTATTCAGCTTTAAATTTTAAACTGGTTAAAAGGGTTAAAGGAGAAGTTTTGGTTTTGTAAAAACACAAACACATATATTCGCCTCTATGCTGCAGCAACAATGTGAGGCTGCAGCTGTCCCATGTCAATTTTAAGCCTGAGAACTGAGCGATCACGTGACTGATGATTACTCAGTTCTCAGTCTGCTTAGAGCGAAAAACAGTGACTGTCAGTTCACTGAAGCGCCAAGCTGGAGAGGGGCGGGTGCAGCTGGCTCTGGCTTTGTGCTGAGATGCTCAGCCAGCTGTCAATCAGGCAGCTGGGGGGTCCAGACAATATTGTCAGGACTTTCAGAGTCTGGGGCGGCTTTACGGCTTTGCCACATCAGCGGACAGCTGACTGTGGGCCACAGGAGTACAAAAGGAAGTGCACACCTGTGACTCACAAGGGAGGAAAAAAAATGCTTTGGACATACTTCTCTTTTACATTATATGATGGGGTTTTCTTTTCTGTACACCGCCTTTATTTGCTTTAGTTATACATCTGTTTTTGGATAACATACTGTATGTTAAAGAATGAATGTTTTGGCAAATGCAAATTATGAGTAACTTTTTATACCCTTTACAGGTCTTTCACAATACATTTTTATCTAAACAGTTTAGCCTTTCCGAACATAGAACTTTTGGCTCAAAATCGCAAACTGTGCAGCAGGAGTCTTACTTATCTCTTAATTTGAGATAAAGGAAACAGTTTGAAACAAACGGGATTATCTATGGAAATAATCACAGTTCTCGCTCATAGCATTTATGGGTTTTTATATGAAATAACTGTGTATTAAAAGAACAAATGAAGATCATGAAAATCATAAGATCCTCTTGTTTCTAAATATTTTAAGATAGCGGTACCCTCAGATGCTCGAATTTATTATGTATCTATATTTCAGATTTTTCACATGTAATTTATATAATTGCATTGGATATGTTATCAAAGGAATCACAGCAGATAATCTTAGGGTACGAATCTTAATCAAAAAGTAGATTGAGTTGTTAGAAATTAAAACCACAGCAGCCTTTCCTAAAATGCCCTAAACTCCTGTCAAATGAACAAAGAATATTCAGATAGTCTGAGCATCAGTAGCAAACAATTAAAAGCTAAGGCCCATGGGCATATGTAGTATACTCTTTGACATTAAATTATTGTTATAAATAAAAATGATCTAGAGATAGAGTGGTTCCAGTCAGTCTAGGCAGTCAGACTGCTCTGGGAGAATGGAAAAGTGAAACATAAATATATATATATAATATATATATTGTGTATATATATACAGTATATACAGTACCTCCCTACCCTAGCTTAAATTTAAGCCCAGCTTGCCCCCCTGTGTCCTTCTTTTGTCCTTGCTCCTGGATTTCCTTATCTGTGTGTTTATTGCCAAGTAGAATTGGGCATGCCTGTATTAGAAGACATCTGTGCTTGGACATTGATTTCCCTCCCATAATTCCCACACATGTTTAGCCTCCCCTGTGCTGGAAGACCTGGGTGTTGGAGGTAAATCCTGCTGATTCTAAAGTACCTGTGGTGCCTGGGCACTATGGTATGGGCTTAAATGGCTTTTGGTAGCTTGTATATGGCTTACCATCCATATCTTCATGTGATGGATTTTGTGCAGGCAACCCTATTCCAAGATGGCAGCAGCAAAACTTCCACCCTTTTTCATTTCATTTCCCATGCTGGTATATTTGATGATGTCATGCACTACTCTCGTGCACTGCTACTGTGGCATCATCAGGTAGAAGGTAGTGTCCTGTAGAAGTTCACACACCAGCCAAGTTTAGACAACAGTCACACAGGGGGAACCACTGCAGCACTGCAGGAATTTGTCCAGCCTTGCCAGGCAGGAGAGCTTTATAGAGGTTTACTTATCCTTACAGTATTCTGGGTTGGTCTTTCTCTTCCACAGAGTTATTCCCCTTTTTCTGACCCATGGTGTTGTGTTTCTTTCTGTTTGTTTTCAGTATCCATTTGCGTTATGAGCCAGCCTGTTACTACCAGTGAGCAGAGGCACTGAATATCTAAGATAAGAGGTTGGAAGGGGGTCGGAGGTTGTAAGATATCTATGTTGTAGATCTCCTCAGTGTTTTGAGTTACTGGTCTGAAAAGGATTACAAACACAAATCCTCAGCCTCTTATCAGCGTTTAAAGTCTCACAGATGTAATGAATGCTCCAGATCCCACCAGTGCCACAGGTCACCTGCTCCTCCTCAGGTTTGCTTGATATGTGGTGCACCAGCTTTACTGTCTAAACCGGCCTGTGAATCCTACTTCATGGAGGCAACTCACAGTGTAGTCAACAGGTTGATTTACTAAAACTGGAGAGTGCAAAATCTGGTGCAGCTGTGTGTAGAAACCGGCCAGCTTCCAGTTTCTTGTTTTTTAAAGCTTAATTGAACAAGCTGAAGTTAGAAGCTGGTTGGCTACTTTGCACAGCTGCACCAGTTTTTGCACTCTCCAGTTTTAGTAAATCAAACCCAATGAGTCTCAAGAAGCCCGATCTTTTATTTGCAGGATCCCTGGAACCAGTTGCTCACGTTGAATCGATGTGCCTTTGACTTCGCCCTAATTCCTCTATATATAACAGCATTAAAGGAGACACTACAGAGAGTGGGAGAGGTGGTTCATGACAAGACTGTGCATAAATATTATCCAAGCTCACAAAAGTCTACTCCCTCATGTCCACTTATGCCAGAAATAAGAGAGCTTATAGAAGTGGAGCGGCAGAATGTGGAAAATAAGTCTCCTCTTCTTGTGTCTACACTTTGGCCCCGCCACAGTACCCAGAACCTTCTCAAAGATCCTGTTGGCCATAGTAGGAATTCTTTGGCACGCTCTCTGATGCCACATCATCAAATAAATACTGTTATGCATACTAGCAAACTTTGGTTAGCTGGTAAATCTGGACTAGAGCCACTAGTTTCTGTTAACATTATTGAGTTTTGAGTATTTAGGGGTGCTCTTCAACACCTTGCTAAGTCAAGTCTTCCTTCTGCCACAAAGTGTGCAAAATCATTCACCTATCCAGGACCATTGTTTACCTATGAGGCCTCATGCACACAGGATGTTTTGCAAACTCTCCTAGAAGCCTTTCCTCCTAGCAGCAGAGTTTTGGCAGGAAAAAAAGCCTGATGCTTGTAGAAGTGTCTAAAGCTTTTAGGCTCGTTCACAGGCATCAAGAGCTTGGGTATTAATTCAATTAATTGGCCAGAATAATAATTTAGTCTGGCCAGTGAAATAAATTAACATTCAAGCATTAAACGTGGCTAGCGTTTCGGTACATTTAAATGCGTTTAGCAGCGTCGTTTTTTCTGCCAAAATGCTGCTGCTCCTGGAAGCACTGGCAGTGGGGTTTGTTTTTACCCCTGAAACTAAACACTGCTTAAAGCTTATGTGTGCATTGTGTAGACAAAAGATTGCAGCATTCTCACCAAGGAAGCCACTTGGATATAAAGAAAGAGTCCATGGTAGGGTGCTCTGGCTGCTCTGTCCTCCGGACAACACTTCAAGCAATAGTAGAAAAGAGAAGAGTCGGCAACTCCATGTCCATATTCAAATGTAGACACTTTTATTTTCACATGTTAAAAAGTATAAGGGCAGATGCGTTTCGGTACACCACCTTGATCACTGCACAAGATTAAAATGAGAAACATACTATATATAGTACAAAAAGGGGCGAAAAAAGAGAGAAAAAGAACCCCACCCCCGGATGAGCAATAATACAATTAAGCTGAAAAGTCCATGGAACTGTCCAACCGGTGGGGGGAGGTGGAAAATATATGTACCATGAATCACAATTACAAAAATATCAAAAATAAGCCATGAGGAAAAATATTGCAAAAATGTTTCAAACATGTCATCTGTCAAAAAATAAAAATACATAAAAAATAGAAATAAAAAATGTACAGGTATATGAAATATGACATACTGAAAATTAATTTGTTTAGCATAATAATCTAATATGCAAGCCATATGTGCCAATAAAAGTGTCTACATTTCAATATGAACATGGAGCTGCCAGCTCTTCTCTTTTCTACTATTGTTTATGTGTGCATGGGCACATAGGTTAACATGCAGGGGTATTTAGAGGAAGAAAAAAAACCGCTTGACACCCCTAGAAGCAGCGTCAAAAACGTCCAGTGTGCTTGAGGCCTAATATGTCACTGTGGTAAATCACCACTACTCGGTTGCCCCTGAAAAACATTGGATGAAACGTACGTAGGGCAGTGCTCAGTGGTGACATCAGCACATTCGGAAGGACGGACGGTCAGCAGCTGGGCAAAATGCTTTTTGATATTGCTTTGCTGGTGAGTACCCATCAATTTTATTAAATCACTTTTAACTGTACTTCACTGTGGAATTTCCTTGCTTCTTTCTGGTTCTGTGTTGATGTTGCTGAGGCAAGTTTATGTAAAGCTAGGGTTTTGAAGAAGCACAATGTATGTGTGAAATATCGTCACCCCGAGGTCCATTTATTTAGTCCTGGTTGCAGTCTTTACATAAACCTGTTGGACGGATGTTGGTGTGCAGCTAATTTTTCTCAATTGGGCTACATGTTCACGGTTGCGAGCCGTAGCTAGCACCCAGCCCTTCCTTTTTGGTGGATTATTATACTCACCTGGAGCAGTGATCTGTCTCATTTCTTATGTAAGGAAATACAGTGGGTGTGTGGGGCATGCCGTTCTGAAGTGTGACAGGCTTGAGGCACATCCAACGGTGAGAGAGGGAGCTGGAGCAATCCATCTGGGCGGGATCTATCATTCTAAAGCGCTGTTAGACCTCTTGAGATGTGGGGGCTAAATGTTTGGTAAGCTGCTTTATATATATCATTTGCATTGGGTGGCTGGTGCACTTTTGCTGAGAAGATTTTGTATCCACGGACTATTTGAGCTTGAATGGTCTCTAATTTGATAATATTATAATTTATGCACTCGTCATAAATTTATGATTTATGTGATAGCGCAACTCTAGTTTTGCAAACAATATCCCGGAACATGATGAGGTCTGTGGTAAGATCAAAGTGAGCGTGCATGTGTATTCTGGGGAAGCTGTCAGCTATGATAACAGTGGTGAACAGGGGAAGGTGGCATCAGAAGTGTCTGCAATTCTGTTTCCTAAATCAGTAAAATCATAAATCACTGTCCTAGCAGATTCTTCTTCCCTTCGCAGTCCGCCACAATATTCTATGGTGAACAGTTTCCCAGAACAGGAAAAAACTTAGTTTTAGTGACTGGACCTTTTTTAAAACAAATGCCTGTCCCTGAGGATGCGCTCATTGCTGGGGTTATCAGGTTCAGGAGAGGTGGTAAAATAGATTTTCATAGACCCTGGAGCTGAAGGCTGCCCTGGAGGCACTGAAATTCTTTTCCCCAGTTTTGAAGGAGAAATAAGTCAGGGTTGTTATGGACAACAAGTGTGCAGTCTTGTACATATCCAACCAAGGGGGGACCAGCAGTTTTCTTGTGCTATCAGCAGAGTTACTCCAGTCCGCAGAGGGGCATGTCGCAGCCCTCAAAGCCACTTATTGTTTAAGGGTGGGGAATTTCCCAGTGGACTCTTTTAAAAATTACAAGTTTAAACATGTTAATGTCATTTTTAAAATTATTTTTTTATTTTTTTAAATGTTTTAAATCTGCAGATTTTATTTAAAAAAAAGTGAAAATGAAAATGAAAGTTGTTTAGACATTTCCTGTTATGGGGTGATAACTGTCTCACAACTGTGATTCTGCATTCCTCAGCCATAATCCATTGTTGTCTCTATCAGTAAGCCAGTCCAGAGCAATGATGTAAAGATGACGTTGGATCAAGTGCAAGTGCTGTGTAGACAGGAAGTGACTAAAGGAGGCTGCAAGAGATCAGCAACAATTAAAAGCAAAACATAATTTAAAAAGGTGAAAACGGTATTTTATTAAGAAACAATTAGTGCTTAGATTTGATCTAAATAAGTTTCAGAATAATAATATTACCTGCAACATCTTTGTCCAAAGCTCCACACAGTTTAACCTGTCTGGGACTGCACTCCTTTCTGACTGCAGACTGACTCTCCTAAATGTGAAGGAAGGCCATTGCAAGCATATGTGCGTACAGAATGGAGGATTTCTGAAGATTTTAGCAGGACTATGCAGGACAGAGAAGTTGTAGGAAAGTATATCATATAAAAGTTGTGGAAGAAAAGGGAGTAGAAAGGGAAAGTGGTCAGATTGTTAGCAACAGCCATCCTTAAAGGCTAAGTTCACCTTTGTTTACCTTCTTTTTTTTCCCCTAAATTCCAGCTCCCCTATGTACCAATATAGCATTAATGTACTTATTTTACAAAATGAAAACAGCGTTCCATTAATTCTACACAGGCTTACCTCACTCTCTTCATAGCTGTTTAAACACACTGCTCGTTTACTTCTGCCTTACTTCCTCGTCAGACTTTAGGTCACGACACAGGAAGGAGTTGACCAGTTGATCTCATTAGCACACACCCTACATCATCTACCCTTAGCTATTCAACTCTTTCCAGTGTCATGACCTAAAGTCTGTCCAGTCTGGAAGTAAGCCAGAAGTAATTGAACAGTGTGTTTAAACAGCTATGAAGAGAGTGAGGTAAACTGGTGTAGAATTAATGGAAAGCTGTTTTATTTTTGCAAAATAAGTACATTACTGCTATATTGGTACAAAGGGGAGCTAGAATTTAGAAAAAAAAAAAAGGGTAAACAAAGGTGAACTTAGCCTGTAGCCTCCCTGACAGTAATCCCGAGTGTGGCTCGGGGGTTAAATTTCAGTCCCATTAGCGGTAACCCCGAGCCACACTCGGGATTACATTGCAGGATCACAGTATTGTATGAAATGATTTCACATCCCTTTTGTCCCCAGTGCTTTGGCCCATGCCCTGCATGCAGTTTTATATGATATATACTGTTCTTTCTGCCTAGAAACTGGAAATTGTCCATAGCAACCAAAAAGTGTCCCTTTATGTCAAAAGTGGCTTTAGATCAGCTAGAAAACAGCGATAGTAAATTAGAACACTTGCAGAATTGAGCGATAGTGAATCGTGGGGAAATTTATTTTATTATTATTATATTTTTTTTTTTTTTAATTATTTATATTTATTTATTATATTACAATTTATGTTTTTGTGTTTCAAACTTCATCATACCCGGGATATCTACTAGACTCTTGTTTGGACAGATTTAAGTGTGTTATTGTTAAGAATTACAGGCTTACAATATAAAATGCCAAATTTCCATGCAAAATAATTGTACCGCTTTCAGCACCTAAAATCCGAAATATTCATACCGCCAGGGAGGTTAAAGTAAAACTAAAGGCAATTTTTTTTTCATATTGGATAGAGTAAGGAAGAGTTATAACCCCTGTCAGATTTTTGTTTTTACCATCTATTTCCCATTGGGGGTGGATTCCCGTTCACTTCTTTTTATAATTTAAAGTTTTATTTCGCACACTATCAAAACAATATAATTCCATTATTGATTGAAGGTGTAATATTCAAAACTGTTACACAAACATATAATAAAATAAAGCCATAATCATAGTACAAAACATGAAAGTTAATGCCTGAGCGGCAAATGAGAATTTCAGTACTCAGTAAAGAAGTGCAACAGTATGTAACAATAGGCTCACCCAGAGGCCGATGTACAAGTACAATTTTTCAATAAAAAGAGGATAGGAAAAAGCATGATATCATGTAGGTTAGATGACAAGCAAGCAAGAGTTAGAAGGAGAAGAGAATGAACAGACTCTATAGGAAATGGCATATAAAGGACAGAAAACTTGGAAAAAAGCGTTGGGCGGAGTGTTGGTTATGCACGCATAGTCACATACTCACAGTTGCTCATCTGGGGAGACCAAAAGGGTGTTGTAGGCTTGCGAGTACCAAACATAATGCCAAAAAAAAACAGGTTTCATTGAATTGTTCCTCTTTTTGTTTTAATGCAGCCGTTAATTCTTCCATCAGGTTGATTTCATTCACCACAGCTATCCACTGAGTAACTATTGGGGGTTATGGGCATTTCCACCTTTGTGCTATACATGTTTTAGTGGCATTAAGGCATTAAGAAGATGGATTAAGAGGGACTTCTTATATCTACACCCCCAAAGCGGGGTGAGGTGGAGCAAGCACTATGCCGGTTCATCTGGCTGAGGGAGAGAGGGAAGTCCACTGGTACTCACCAGAACTAGTGTCCTCATTGGAAGATTTCCTTTGTATTTTGGGTTCTGGTGACCACTCAAAATTTGGGTCACCTGGACAAATACAGGGACATAGTAGAAAGGTTCAAATCCCTCTTTACTATATCTAAAACTGAATAAAGTTTGCCTTCAGTTAATTCAACCATTTTTAGTTGATAATCTATTAGGTAGATCAAAAATAATAAATATTACAAAAAAAAGTGCTGTGTGCAAATATAAAGCATATACAGTATATACCGAGCAGTGATGGTAATGGCAAGCAACAAATTATATTGTGCATAATAAATTGGATACCAAAAATCCCCTCTCAATCTCAGAAGATACCTGCAACAAGCCTTATGTACATGTACATAGTCACTTGGTCCTAAGCAGGAGTGATCCTTTAAAGAGTTTGGTTCTGCAAGGCTGGAGCAAGCCTGAGCTGAATTAATAGTTTGCTATTTGTCAGTTGTAAGTTCTGGTTATTGTTTGCTTCAGCCTGCTGCTGGGGAGTGTCCCTTGCAATAGTTTAACAGGATCCAATGGCCAGATATTTTCTGGTGACCATCAGGAAAGCTCTCTTACCTCCCAGGCAATGCCTGGGGATTAGGTGTACTTCTGTTTCTGACCTCCCATGACTAGTGAGAACTACCATCTACTGAGATTTTATCCTTGGGCCTCGATTATTATGTCTTAAAAAATGGGACTCCCTGCTGGGAATGTGCTATAATCGATTACTGTCCTTGGTGGAGCCTGAGGATCCCCCCCTCCTCTCTCTCTTTGGATTTGGCAGCTCTCCTTTGGCATGCCTATGCATCAACTGGATGCTCTTTGGCTTCTTGTCTCTCTCTGGCGTTCCTCCTGCTGGGGAATTAATGGTCTATACTCCTTAACCCGGGGTAATTATATACAAAGCTTGCTTTTAATTAATGGGTTTTACCGCATAGATTTCATCCACATTCTCTCCTGATGAAGCTGTATTACCATTTGAAATGCTTTGAGTTATATTGTGGCATGAGTTTCTAGGCCATGTGTTATTGCAGATTATTTTGGTTAACCATTTGTTATTAGACATGGCGCTCATGTGTATTTTTAACATTTGTACAAAAAACTAATATACTTTTTATATAATTTTTTTTGTATGGTGCCACCACTTATATGCCCTCTAAAGTACCCTGCCACAACAAATTGGTCTTTTGGTTTAACATACAGTATGTGATGTGGGCATATAACCCTTTTTCAAAATATTTTTCTGATGTTCACTCAATAAGCTGATTTTCATCTCCCTTGGATTGGACATAATACACAAAGAACGCCTGAAGGAGCCAATAAGGTTTCAGCAGCATGTGGAGCCATATAAAAACCCATGGAATCCTAACGTGCAGTACTGGCAAAAAATAGTTACAGGAAATCCCCCCAATCAATTGACATTGACCTAATAGATTCTTTATGCTTTCCAGTTTGTAATACTAGGTTGCCATACTGATGAATCCCTGCATGGTTTGTGCCATATGGCTTGTTGTTGATGATTCAAAGAGAGTATCAGACATCACTATATCATTCTATGGCAGAAATGCACACAAAGGAAATGTCATTTTCCCAACAGATTTCTTGTAAGAGCTTGTTTTACAGGTAACAAGAGGAAAATAACACTCACAGATGTTTTTCCAAGAAAAGGTTGCATTTTCAAAATGTGCTATTACAATAACAACACTATTACTTATAATCAGCAACGGAAAGCTCCTTTTTTTTCTAACACACAGGGTTTAGTCAAACCACAACTAAAAATTGTGCAAAGTTTGAGAAATCTGATAATGTCCAGCTTACTTTCACAGTTCCATTTTTTCTACCATCCTGGATTTGATTGTAGCCGTATTAGTGCAATTGTGACAGAGAAAATTGAGTACTGTCCCTGATACTTTTTTTATTTGCACTAACATACAATTTTTCAGGACAAGCTTTTGGGGTATGTCCCCTTCTTCAAGGTCCAAGCAGTACTGATTCACAAATTTTTAAGCAGAATGTTAAAGAAGAAGAAAAAAAAAAGAGAAAACCAAACACATACACATACATATATTTCCCCCCTAGCTCTCCCTCTGTCTTATCTCACTAACTCTGCTGCTATCTTTATTACCATTGATTTGTGTGTGTTTGGTTTTCTCTTTTTTTTTTCTTCTTCTTTAACATTCTGCTTAAAAATTTGTGAATCAGTACTGCTTGGATCTTGAAGAAGGGGACATACCCCGAAAGCTTGTCCTGAAAAATTGTATGTTAGTGCAAATAAAAAAAGTATCACGGACAGTACTCAATTTTTTCTACCATCCTGGAAAGCAAAGATTTGCATAGCTCTTCTTTCATCGAAACTGCGTGTAATTTTGTTCTCTCTGTTCTCTGGCTATATTCTCTGCCATATGAATGTGTGAGTACACAAAATTTGCAATATGGCACCGACTATCATAGCTAATAAGTATGCTCATCAAGGCCATCCAGTGGCTATAATACTTTTACATTCATACATTCAAATTGCAGAATATATAGCTGGAGAACATTCGATTTTGCCACATTCACACTGAATACATTTACAAGGCATTTCAGTGGATGAACAGCTATGCAATTTTCTTTCCAATAGATTCCTAAGAGTAGTGATTGATTGCTATTCAGATGGAACAAATACCACCCTATCATATGAGCTAACCAAGTAGCATGCCATGTACTAACACAAGGGTCTCCAAACTTTCCAAACAAAATGCTGGTTTACTGTTCTATCAAATTTATCAGTGCTGGACTGTGGCCATTGGGGTTAGAAAATGCCCCTGTGTCAGCGGGAGTAAACAATGCCCCAGGCTTGGTGGTCAATGAGAGTGGAAAAAATACTGCCCCAGCACTTGTGTCAGTGAAAGGAATGGAAGAAATAGTGACCCACTGATGTTGTCAGCGGGAGGAATAGTGCCGCATTGTTGGTGTCTGTGGGAGGAATTGTGCCCAACCATTAGGTGTCAGTGGAAGGAATGGTGGCTCATCATGGTTTCAGTGGGAGGAATAGTGCCCCAAGGGCTGGATAAAGGCAAGCAAGGAGCCTTATCCAACCCATGGAACACAGTTTGGGGACCGCTGTACTAGCAGATGGTGACAAATAGTTGGACACATTGGTGATCATGTATCAATAATAAATACTATATGTTACTTGTGTAGCTCAGACCACATAGAGTTATCACTACTGTTAGGAATCTATTTATCAATTTGGCTTACCCAAGATTTACACATTTTTTAATTGCACTTTGTGTGAAAAAAATGTGTGAATTGCGGGTAAACGTTGGGTGAAAATATTAATAAACAGACCCTTGGTAATTAATTGCTAGCAAGCTTAATGGTTAGAAAAGTTGGCCATTTGCTCCTGCACTAGATATATTGGTGCTCAAAAGTGTCAAGCCATCTCAGAAAGTTGTCAAGTATTGACCCCCTGTATTATTTGCTGTTATGCTCATATCTTCTGGTAGTGTTTGGGAGTTAACGTTGGCTATTTTGTGTTTTGGAAACAATAGTTTTAAAAGAATGAGCTAGAAGCTGGAGCGTCGGCTCCTGGGGGGATTCTAGTGTTGGTGCTTTGCTCCAGTCGGTTACTGCATGCTTTAATGGTGTTTTATATAAACAGTACAAAGTGACATAAAAACTCAGATAAAAACAATGCAGAGAACGATAAAAAAGTGAATAATCCTTTTTGCACTTAATGTGCAGAAGAGTTAAATGGCTATTTGATCTTTTCACAAAGCTCTCATTTCTGGTTTGCTTGTCACTTCACATCTGCCCCTTCAGCCAAAAAAGCAGCAGTGAGGCAGGCAGCTTTACACAACAGTTCTTTGTGTAGTCAAAGTAGATAAGGCTGATTAAATGGACAAAACATCTGAAAAAACATGCTTGCTCAGGAGTAAATAAGCAACGGCTACAGCGTGTTATGCAATGCTGCAGAAAACATCACCGCACTGCCTTTTGCTACGGTTTCCATGGCAACTGTTCAAGTGAAGGCAAACCTGTGTTAGTGAATACGCTCATTTACATGTTCATTTCTTCTTGATTATCAAGCTTTTGACCTTTGATATAGTTTAAGGAGAACATTTGGAGTTGGGATGCCGGTGGTGAACAAAACACTTGATTGAGGCACTCAGCGGACCAACTGTAACCTCATTTACTGGGCAGTTCTGCTTCTGCAATTTAGTTGCCTTAACCTGAATTTGCAAAAACTTACATCAAAACCCAAAAAACAAAAATGTATATATTGCAACTTACGAATCCATAAATGTGGTGGCAATAGTTTTCTTTTTTGCTTTATTTCCACCTGATGATCTGGCCAGTAATCCACTTCCTGTCTTCAGATGTCTGCATTCTGGATCTTTGGGCAGCAGCATTGTCAATCTGGGGGGTGGGAGTAGTGTTGGATTAACAACTTTAGATGGACTTGACTAATAATTTATAATGGTTCTAAAAGCCAAAGGTTTTTAACCTTCATACATTCTATGCATGAAGGTAAAAAAGACTTCTCTGTGCAACAGCCCCCTAATCCTCACCTGAGCCTGATCTTTTTTTCAGCGCTGTGCACAGGAGCCTTGGCTTTGCTGGCTCTCTCCCTCCTCATTGACTGATACAGCCATTGGCTCCTGCTTTTGTCAATCACAGCCAGTGAGACAATGAGGAGGGAGGGGGCAGTTCCTAGATGTGGCTTTGTGTGTGAATGTTCACACAGAGCAGCAGCTCGGGAGCGTGCCTGCTCAGGTTCACCCATTGCAAGCTGCTTGCTCTGGGGACACTCGGCAGAAGAGAGGGGCCTGTAGCGCTGGCTGTGCAAAACTGCTGCACAGAGCAGGCAAGTATGACCTTTTTTTAATTATTTAAATATTGCCTTTATAATCACTTTAAAACTGAATTCAAGCTAACAATTTTTAAGTAGTTGCATTTTTTTCCCCTTTAGTGATAAAAGTTTGACATAAATTAATACAATCTGACCATTGTATGAACCCCTGTCAGTGATAAATGGTTTGTCTCAACCATCTAACTGACACTTTTGCTGGTCAGCTTGGTCCGTTAAAGGAAGTTGAAAAACAACAGAATTACTGGCCAGATCAACAAGTGAAAATAAAGGGAAGAGAGCCTAAAAAAAGAAAACTAGTGTAGCCACCACGTTTAAGGATTTGTAAGCTGCAATATATTACATTTCCGATTCTGGAATCACATATGCTTTAATACAATGCTTATACCAGGACTATGTTACCATGTGCTTGATTGTTGCAGTAGTTACTTATGCCTCACATGAGCAGATGAAAAAAGATGTTGAAAATATATTTTTACAATGTGCTGATGCAGAGTTAAGGTTAAAAATATGTTCCTAATTACTACAATAATTTAAGCTAAGAAATTAATAATTATAATGAAATGAAAATAAATTTAAAAAATAAAATCAGCATCTCATTTTAATCAACCTGTGTTACCTACTTATCTACTTATATAATTAATAACTTTAGAAAAAGATTGCATCCTTTTATTATGCTAAACATTTTCTGCATTTGTTTTTGCACATATTTTCAAATTACATTACAGCCCCTTAAGAAAATGGGGTGAACGATTGTTTGCTTTTCTTTGTTGTTTCCCAGCAAGTTGAAACAGAGGAAAGAAATATAATGTACAAAAATGATTGTATGACAGAGGCTATTTTTTTTCTGTGTATTATTTCTGATCGTGCGCAGTCTTTCATTTCTGATTTTTACAGGAACATTTTTGGAGTTTGTCCCTTTAATTTGCAAAATCTGAATCAGATATCGAAAGTTGTATACACACTATACGAATGCACATGCCTCGTACCCCCCATTAGACATCTATAGGTCCATCTCTGATCATCTCTGCACAGTTGGATATATACCAATGGAAGCATGCCATCAGTCTGAGGCAAGTATGCATCTGTCGAGGAGGAGGGGGCTTAGGTTAGGTCAGGGGAAAGGAGGTAAAAGGGGATCAACACTTTCCCCGACTTGTTCAGTCCCCGACTTGTTCATTCCTCAACTTAGTTGGGGTAGGCAGAACACTTTGGTGGAGGTGGGTCAGCCACGCCTCTTGACCATTGACCTCTGGGGACACGCCTGCTGACCTTTGACCTTTGGAGGAGGTCCCTATTCCATGACCTGAGTCCTAACCTTGTTCTTCAAGGGGAAACCCTAACCCTAACTCTAAGGCGAAGAGGTCCCTATTCCAATCCCTGAGTCCTAACCTTGTTCTTCAAGGGGAAACCCTAACCCCTAACCCTAAACCTAACCCTAAACCCTAACCCTAAACCCTAAACCCTAACCCCTAACCCCTAACCTTATCCGTTAAAGCCAATTGAAGCTTTGGAAGAAAGCGCATGGAAAGATTTACTACTGAGGAAAAAGTCTTATGGCTTATAGACCTTTAGCTCTAAACAAATTCACCTGAAAAATTCAAGGAATAAGCAGCAGGGTGCACAGAAGGACATCAGCTCTCTGTTTGAAAACATTATTGTCCATACAGTGGTCTGAAACACTCCCCTGCCTTGTTAGTGCTACCACTATGAAATCAGTTCTTTGCCCATGCTCTTGAGATGTGCCCCTCAACCACTGGTGGCAGGCAATCCCTTGATTGGAGTGACCCTATGGGCTTGTTCACACTTGCCTAAATTTCTAACATGTAACAAACGCTCCTATAGCGTTTGCATGGCGTTAGTATGGGTGTCAGACAGGCGTCAATGAGCTTTAGTATGGGCATTAGACAAGCGTTTTACAAGCATTAATGAGGAGTTAAAAATGCTCCCCAAACGCCCTATGGACAGTTTTGAAGCGTTTGACGAGCGTTAAAACTGCTCCACAAATGCCTATTCCATTACAGTAAAAATGAACAAATCTTAACTCCCCGCAAATGCTCTGCAACTGCCTGCCAGAGCATTTGCGAGGCGTTACCATAGACGTGAATGGGAGGCTTTGAAGCCTTTCAAACGCCTCCTTACTCAACATGATAAATATATATCTAATATAAATATTTATCCGGTAAAAAAAAAAAAAAAATCTGCACAAAGCTGTCTCTGCAACAGAAAAATGTAAATACCTCACTTTACCAAGACGAATCTCCCTGTGACGATTGCAGAGAAACCAATATTTCCAGAAGTGCTTTTCCCATGTCCTCCACAGAGTTCACTGGTTCCAGACGCCAAACTCCACATTACCACTGGGGGGAAAAAGTTTGTCATTCACAAAGTTTACCTTACCAAAATGATGCAATCACCTGATATTTTAGTTACCCAACACAGTTCTTTACACCTTTTCCATTTTAGTGCTATACGGTCACTAGCTTGGCATAATCTGATCTTCTTTTGTTCAGCTCTGTTCACAATATACACACAAAGATGAATATATCAGAGAAGGGACATGTTCCCTCCCTCTCTAGCTTATATGAGTGTAATTAGAGTTCCTGGGCTCATTGGGGGATATGAGAAAATATTTTGTGATTTATCTCTCCAGCATCTACAAAAAACTGAAAGACATATTGAGGTTGGTTAATAAAAGCAAATAGACTGTACTCTTTGCAAACGCAGTTGCTCCAGAGCTTAGTAAATGAGGTAAAGCTTCACTTTACAAAAAAATACCCAATCACATGCAAGGAAAATTAAAAAAGCATTTTTTCTTACATTTAATTGGATGATGGAAGTCAGCAGAGCTTCCCCTCATTTACTAAGCTCTAGAACAACTGCACGTGCAAAGTGCACAGTCTATTTGCTTTTAGCAAAACAAACCCATTGTGTTTGAACTGACCCTTTAAGGCAGGGATCTCCAAACTACGGCCCTCCAGCTGTTTCAGGAACTACACATCCCATGAGGCATTGTAAAGCTCTGACATTCACAGACATGACTGAGGCATGATGGGAATTGTAGTTCCTGAACAACTGGAGGGCCGTAGTTTGAGGACCCCTGCTTTAAGGTTTTATATCTGAACTGCTTGAGCCCTGACGCTGATGCAGCCTGAGAAACGCTGTGTGTTTCTTGCACTGCATAGCAATCACAGTGTGTTCTGCGATCTGCTGCGGGTGTCAATGGAGAGTTAACTACACCCCAAAAGCAGGTCGCAAACCCAGTGTGTTTGAGTGAACCGGATCACACGGGTATAAAAACCCATGCAATCCGATTCCAGTGCGAAAAAAAACAAACAAAAAACAGCTGTCTGCATCTTTTTGATGCGATTTGAGCTATCCAAAATGAATGTGCTGTGCAGTGCGATTAACATACAGTTCACAGTGTGACCCTAAGCTCAAGGCTGCTTCCGTTTAAGACAATTCCACAGAAATCTAAGTGTCTAGATTAACTGTTTTCTTGTTTCCATGATTAAAAAAAAGGCTTATTTTGACTCATGAAAAACAGAAACCAACCCTCTTTATTGTATTCCTTTATGCAAGAAAAAGATCAATATAAATATCTGTCCTGTCATGCCAACAGTGGAGCTTGTGTATAACTTTAGGTAACCAAATAACATTTTCTCTCCATTTTTGAGGCAGTAATACTTGTTATAAACAATTTTCTTTTTAGTTCAATAGGTGAATAATATTATTCTGGGCAATAAGTTTAGTACTCCAGTGTAAATTATTATGCAGCACCAGGACAATTCAGGCTTATTACCTAGTTAATCATTTGAGTACATAAGCTAACATGGTTACTTAAAATATGGACCACTGACTGAGGCTGGGTTCACACTGGTCTGACAAAGGCTCCGACATTGGGAGCTCATGTCGCATGACGTGTGAAATTTAATGTTTCCCTATGGGAGCCGTCCTAACTGGTCCGACACAAGTCGTTCTGACTTTAGAAATGCTCCCTGTACTACTTTGGTCCGACTTTGATCCTACTTCAGCCTATTGACTATCACTGAAGTCGGATCAAAGTCGGATTGCCGTCTTGCATGATCCGACTTCGGCACGCGACTTGTGCTCAGATGTTCTTGAGGGGGAACTCCGCGCCAAATTTTAAATAAAAAACCGGCATGGGTTCCCCCTCCAAGAGCATACCAGGCCCTTGGGTCGCCCCAATCCATACCAGACCCTTATCCGAGCACGCAGCCCGGCCGGACAGGAATGGGGTGGGGACGAGCGAGCGCCCCCCCCCCTCCTGAACCGTACCAGGCCGCATGCCCTCAACATGGGGGGGTTGGTGCCTTGGGGGAGGGGGCGCGCTGCGGCCCCCCACCCCAAAGCACCTTGTCCCCATGTTGATGAGGACAAGGGCCTCTTCCCGACAACCCTGGCCGTTGGTTGTCGGGGTCTGCGGGCGGGGGCTTATCGGAATCCGGGAACCCCCTTTAATAAGGGGGCCCCCAGATCCCGGCCCCCCACCCTATGTGAATGAGTATGGGGTACATCGTACCCCTACCCATTCACCTAGGGAAAAAGTGTCAATTAAAAAAAAACACTACACAGATTTTTAAAGTAATTTATTAGACAGCTCCGGGGGTCTTCTTCCGACTTCGGGGGTCTCTCCGGTTCTTCTCCGCGCTCTCCGGGTCTTCTGCCGGGCTCCTCCGCTATCTTCTGCTCTTTTGCCGCTCTTTTGCTATAGCGGAGGAGCCCGGTCTTCAATCTTCTGCCCTCTTCTCCTGATGTTGACACAACGCTCTCTGGGGCTGGAATGCACTCTGGGCGCTCCGCTCTGAATTATATAGGCGGTGAACCCGCCCCCTTATGCCGTCACAGTCCCTGGGCATGCTGGGACTGTGACGTTTTAGGAGGCGTGGTCATCACCCGATGACCATGCCCCCTTATGCCGTCACAGTCCCAGCATGCCCAGAGACTGTGACGGCATAAGGGGGCGGGGTCACCGCCTATATAAGTCAGAGCAGAGCGCACAGAGAGCATTCCAGCCGGGGAGAGCGTTGTGTCAACATCGGAAGAAGAGATGAAGAGAAGAAGCGGCGAGACAGCGGCGACAAGACAGCGGCAGCAGACCGGGCCCCTCGCTGGCAATAGAGCTGGAAGAAGATAGCGGCGGGGCCCGGGAGAAGAGGCGGAACACCGGGAGAAGTCGGAAGAAGATACCGGAGCTGCCCAATAAATTAATTTTGAAACCTGTGTACTGTGGTTTTTTTTATTGACACTTCCCTAGGTGAATGGGTAGGGGTACCATGTACCCCATACTCATTCACATAGGGTGGGGGGCCGGGATCTGGGGGCCCCCTTATTAAAGGGGGCTCCTGGATTCCGATAAGCCCTCTGCCCGCAGACCCCGACAACCAACGGCCAGGGTTGTCGGGAAGAGGCCCTTGTCCTCATCAACATGGGGACAAGGTGCTTTGAGGTGGGGGGCCACAGCGCGCCCCCTCCCCCAAGGCACCAACCCCCCCATGTTGAGGGCATGCGGCCTGGTACGGTTCAGGAGGGGGGGGCGCTCGCTCGTCCCCACCCCCATTCCTGTCCGGCCGGGCTGCGTGCTCGGATAAGGGTCTGGTATGGATTGGGGGGGACCCCCACGCCGTTTTTATCGGCGTAGGGGGTTCCCCTTAAGGTCCATACCAGACCCAAGGGCCTGGTATGCTCCTGGAGGGGGAACCCATGCCGGTTTTTTATTTAAAATTTGGCGCGGAGTTCCCCCTAAAGATTCATACCAAACACAGTGCCGGGCATTGGCGGGGATCCAAGTCGGATCCCCGTTCATTGAAAGTCGGACACATGCCGGCTTCATGTCGCAGGGCAAAGTCGGATCCAAAGTAGGACGGCTGTCGTGTCGCACCAGTGTGAACCCAGCCTGATGCACTGTTGCATATTAAGTGACTATAAACAAATGTTGTTCATTTTTTTGTAAAATATATGATCTGGCGGAGACAGTAACAATGTATTCAGCTATTCCCTTTATTTATTTCAGCTGTGTGATTTGAATTAAGGTAATATAAAAAATAGCAAGTGACGTGTCCTGGTGACACTTTTCACACAGGTACTTAAAGTGATTGTAAAGGAAAACATTTTATTAAAAAAAAAAAAAAAGAAACGTACAAAAATAAGAACAAATAAGAAACACGCTGCTCTGTGTAGTGGTTTTGCACAGAGCAGCCCCGCCCGATCCTCCACTTCTCACGTCCCCCACCAGTGCTCTGGGCTCCTCCCCCATTCCGAGTGTCTCCATTGCAAGCTCCCGTGCATGCTCGCTCCCGAGGTGGCTCTCTGCGTTTATAAGACACAGAGGGCGCAGCCCCCCCCCCTCCGCCTTACTGGTTGTGATTGAAAGCAGCAAGAACCAATGGCTCCAGCTGCTGTATCTCAGCCAATCAGGAGAGAGAGACCTGGGAGGTCCTCTGGTCTCGTGCACATTGCTTGATCGAGATCTGGTTTAGGTAAGTATTAGGGGGGTTGAGGGAGCTCCACACTGAAGGTTTTTTTTATCGTCATTCATAGAATGCATAAAGGTAAAAAACCTTGAGCCTTTACAACCACTTTACATTTAGGGCATTATGAACCCGGGGCAAATGTTTAGAACACAGATGTTTTGAGTTGAGAGCATTCATCCCTGGATGCATACGGTCCTAATGCTGTGTAAACGCTGGCCGAAACCAGCAACAGGAGCCAGTTAGTGTTAATTGTGTCGACTAAAACGACTAAAACATTTTAGTCAACTAAATTAATACTATTTTAGTCCATTCAAATATGACTAAAACTAAAACAATTGAGATGACTAAAATAAGACTTAAACTAAAATGGCATTTTAGTCAAAAGACTAAAATGAGACTAAAACTAAAATGCCATTTTAGTCAAAAGACTAATGCCGCGTACACACGGCCGGACTTGCGAACGGTCTAAACTCTGTCGGCATTTCCGGCGGAGAGATTTAGAACATGTTCTATATCTGAGTCCGTCAGAAATGCACAGAAAAAGTCCGATGGGGCATACACACGGTCGGAATGTCCAACCGAAAGCTCCCATCGGACTTTTTCTGTTGGGAATTCCGGGTGTGTGTACGTGGCATAAGACTAAAACTAAATTGAAATTTTACTTCAAAATGAAGACTGGTCTGTAGTGCATGTTCATACCTCAATACCATAAATAATAACATATTAGATTTTTCACTCCAGCAGTATACAGTTGACTTGAATGGAGGAGAAGATTCGGATGCCGCACACCGGATGTAGTCAAAAAATTTTCACTTTATTGAAAAAATGGGATCATCAAAATAACAAGACTGTCATGCAGAAAGTACAGATAAGCTGACGCGTTTCGCACTCAGGACTGAGTGCTTACTCATAGCACTCAGTCCTGAGTGCGAAACGCGTCAGCTTATCTGTACTTTCTGCATGACAGTCTTGTTATTTTGATGATCCCATTTTTTCAATAAAGTGAAAATTTTTTGACTACATCCGGTGTGCGGCATCTGAATCTTCTCCTCCATTCAAGCCTGCTTTGCCTAGCATTCAGCCAGCACCTGGAGCTCTTCTGCTCTGAAACTTCTACTTACACCTGGGTCAGTGTCAGCCTGAGCGGTGGAAATATTTTCTTTGCTAGTATACAGTTGAGTTTGGAAATTGTAGAGAAATGCTTAACTAATGCTTTACAATTTAACTACAGCCATTTGATTTTAGACGACTAAAATTAGTTTGTCGTCTAAAATGTACTGGAGATTTAGTCGACTAAATACGACTAAAACTAAAACAACTGCAGAAGACTAAAATGGGACTAAAACTAAAATGTCATTTTAATCCTAAGACTAATGCTGTGTACACACAATCGGAAATGCTGCCAGCAAAACTCCAATGAGAGCTTTTTGTCAGAAAATGTGACCGTGTGTATGCTCCATCGGTCTTTTGCTGGCGGAATTCCAGCCAGCAAAAGATTGAGAGCAAGTTCTCTATTTTTCGGTCGGGAAAAGTTCCCATCCGAAAATGCATTAGTCTGTATGCATTTCGGACGCGCAAAAAATCACCCCTGCTTGGAAACAATTCGACGCATGCTCGGAAGCATTGAACTTCATTTTCTCGGCTCGTCGTAGTGTTGTACGTCACCGCGTTCTTGACGGTCGAAAGTTCAGAGAACTTTTGTGTGACCGTGTGTATGTAAGGCAAGCTTGAGCGGAATTCCATCGGAAAAACCATCCAAGTTTTTTCTGACAGAAATTCCAATCGTGTGTACGCGGCATAAGACTAAAACTATATCGAAATTTGCCAAAATTAACACTGGAAACAGTCGACATTCAGTCAGCTGTCTGTCCAACAGAAGCCAGTCTAAAAAACAGCTTTTGTTGAAGGGACCGACTGGAAAACTAGCATTCGATCAGCACTTGCCGCCAATGGCTGCTGATCAGTGTGTTCTAGTGGGAGGGAGTCAGAATACAAAGGCACAGTGGTGGAGATCGTTGCAGTAACTTTGCTTGTGTTGGTACAGTGATCTGTATGCTTATTCTTTTCATTTAGTCCGCTGGGTTGAATGAAAAAAATTAGCAGTGTGTCCCAGGATTTAAGGGGTTGTAAAGTCTTGTGTTTTTTCACCCTAATGCATCCTATGACAGACTTACCTGCAAACAGAACCCTGCAATGTAGCACTGTCATGACTCCTCTGGCTCACTCCTGTGTATGCATGCAGGAGCCACAGCTGCGGCACAGCACTCTGCATGGCACGGCATACTGTATGCCCTGAATGCAGAGCGTCACTGCGCATGCACGGGTTACCTCATCGGCTATTGCTGATGTTAATATCTCCTAAACAGTGCACGTTTAGGGGATAGTAAAAGTACTTACATCTAAGCTTGATTGTAAGCTTACCTGTAGGTATACAGTAAGTTTAACCGCTTCAGCCCCGGAAGATTTTACCCCCTTCTAGACCAAAGCACTTTTTGTGATTCGGCACTGCGTCGCTTTAACTGACAATTGCGCGGTCGTGCGACGTAGCACCCAAACAAAATTCATGCCCTTTTTATCCCACAAATAGAGCTTTCCTTTGGTGGAATTTTATCACTTCTGCATTTTTTAATTTTTGTGCTATAAACAAAAAAAGAGTGGCAATTTTGAAAAAACGCATTATTGTTTACTTTTTGCTGTAATAAATATCCCCCAAAAATATATAAAAAAACTATTTTTTTTCCTCAGTTTAGGCTGATATGTATTCTTCTACATATTTTTGGTAAAAAAATTGCAATAAGCGTATATTGATTGGTTTGTGTAAAAGTTATAGCATGAGAATAAAGGATTGGGTATATTGGCGCTACCTAAAAAGATATCATATATTAATCAATATATTTAAATACTGGGATAGCCTATAATTTGGCACCCCCTACTTATAGTTGTAAATCTAAGAGGTATGCAGTATATACAAGCCCCCCTTATTTACAATATGGGTAGTGCCACAACCGCTAAGTAGGTTCGTTTCCAATGCTCATATGCTCAAAAGATTATGATAGGCAACAAGTGTCGCACAGCTTACTGGATCCTAGTGCATCTGGAAAAGAGGCCAGAAACTGGATTCCATATAGTGCATTTACTAAGAACCATATACCAATACGGTGATGTATGTATATATACTACTATCCTAATCTGATACGTTACATATAATCATCATAGATTACAATTGCATGGACCAAAAACTACTCAATAGCCCGGGAAACAACAGCAATTAGATTTTCAACAAATATTGTAACAGTCCCATATATTGATGTTAAATGACTCATGCAGATTCCCACAGGTGACTTGGTGCTGCAATAATTTGTCAGGTGACTCTCGTGCTCCCCCTTTGGTTGCTTACTCACCAGCTCCCAAAACCCCAACAGGGGTATAACGCTTATGGTGTGATACGCTGGGTTACTTCCATCTGATAGATCCTTATGTTGTAATCAGCTCCCCAAGCCCCCCAGCGGGGTAATCCACCTGTGTTGGGAGATGGATCGCCTTGCTGCCAGGTATTATGCTGGATGTCTCCTGTGCTTTTGAATCCTTGAAGATATTGCTTCCACTCATATATTTAGGAAAGAAAGAGAGCTTCCATAGCGTAATAACGTATGGCCGCTTTATTTAAAAAACACATCTAAACCAGCAACGCTGATCTTATAAAAGGAAAATTTCCAAAATTAAAAATGACAAAAAATATACTAAATAAAAATAAAAATAAATAATAAAAAGTCCCAATCAAACAAAAATTAAAATTTGTCAGATTAGGATAGTAGTATATATACATACATCACCGTATTGGTATATGGTTCTTAGTAAATGCACTATATGGAATCCAGTTTCTGGCCTCTTTTCCAGATGCAGTAGGATCCAGTAAGCTGTGCGACACTTGTTGCCTATCATAATCTTTTGAGCATATGAGCATTGGAAACGAACCTACTTAGCGGTTGTGGCACTACCCATATTGTAAATAAGGGGGGCTTGTATATACTGCATACCTCTTAGATTTACAACTATAAGTAGGGGGTGCCAAATTATAGGCTATCCCAGTATTTAAATATATTGATTAATATATGATATCTTTTTAGGTAGCGCCAATATACCCAATCCTTTATTCTCATACTTCTACATAGTACCCCACCAGGTACCTTGTGTAAGGGAGGCAGCAACCTTAATTTCTGACCCTATACACGCATCCTAAAGCGCAGTTTTTGTTCTACCTACGGCAAAAGTTATAGCGTCTACAAAATAGGGGATAGTTTTATGGCATTTTTATTATTAATTTTTTTTTTTTTACTAGTAATGGCAGCGATCTGCAATTTTTTATTGGGACTTCAACATTATGGTGGACACATCGGACACTTTTGACACATTTTTGGGACCATTGGCATTTATACAGCGATCAGTGCTATAAAAATGCACTGATTACTGTAAAAATGTCACTGGCAGGGAAGGGGTTGACCACTAGGGGGCAATCAAGGGGTTAATTGTGTTCCCTCGCTGTGTTCTAACAGAAAGGGGGAGGGACTGTCTAGGGGAGATGACAGATCGCTGTTCATACTGTGTATGAACAGACAATCAGTTTCTTCTCCACTCAGAGAACCAGAAGCTGAGTGTCAGCAGCGAACGCGGGAGCCCGACGGTGATCGCGACTGCTGGGCACTCGCATCGGCTCTGGGGGCGAACAGCGGGCCCCTAGTGGCCACAGGGGGAAGCAATGTTACATAACATTATTTCGCCCAGCCGTCCCATTCTGCCGTAGTAAAACTGCTGCGACTGGTCGGCAAGTGGTTAAATACAGACTTTACTACCGCTCAGTAGAAGTCCACCCTAACACTAAAATCCCTGCATCTACAGACATCCACAATCTAACACTAACCTATCTAGCCCTGTAAAGCAAAGCCGCAGCTGACAACTCAGCGTGGGATCGGGTCAGATCGGCTTCAGAAAAGAAATTTATACTGATTTCTTCTTTAGGGCTAGATAGGTTAGTGTTAGATTGTGGATGTTGAGATTTTAGTGTTAGGCTGGACTTCTAATTTACAACTTCAAATCTGATCCTCTGATGTATAGATAATCATCCACTGTAATTAAAAATATGCACCTAGGCCACAAGGGTGAGCACAATTTAAATCCCACAGAATGTGAGCAGGGCAAGCGTTAAAGGGAATGCACTTGCTTTTAAAGTGGTTGTACACCCTATATTAAGGCTTACCTGTAGGTACTGGAAATATCTCCTAAACCTCCACAGTTTAGGAGATATTTACAATAAAGCCGTGCACCAATGTCTACGGTGCATATGCACTTTAGAAAGGGCAGATCATCCCCTTTCTAAAGGGGTCATGCTGTGACTGGCGGTTTCCTTGCGCATGCGCGAGAATGACGTCACGTGACTCCAGCCAGTCATAGAGCCGGAGTTTGCGGCCCCGGAAGGAAAAGGGGTGAAGATGGACGCTCGCTGCTAGTGGGGACAGCGGTGACATCGCAGGCTTCAGTTTCAGGTAAGTGACACGTAATGGGCTACTATGCGATGCATAGTAGCCTATTATGCTTTACCTTTGCAGGGAAATAAAGAGGAAGTAAAACCCATCAGGGTTTACTTTCTCTTTAACATGGTCAGGGCTAAAAATCCAGATTTGGAAAATATTTTTGTAGCTGCATAAATATGAAATATCATTGAATATCATGCATTTAGCCTGCAGGTGGAGCTTTTTTAAAGTTGAGATACTATCTTCTTATCTTCTTACATCCTGTTGAAACTCTTGCTGTCTACAGATCTCAATAGCTCAAGCTGCATAGTACATTTACTCATTCCACTGACCCATCTTGTATTGTATTGTCTTCTTGTATTCGACTGTTCCATCCAAAATTTCAACGCGGTAAACTGAAGTAGGGAAGCAGGCAGCTTCCCATAATGTTCTGGAAATCCTTTTGTCATTTTTTTTTTACCTGAAAAACAAAGAGTAAATACATACTTTGAAAGATATCACAGAGTGTAAAACTATATAAATGTGAATGCAAAGGATAAATGAAGGGAAGAGCATCCCAAAAAAAAATTGTGTACCACCAAATCAGCAGTCAACATTTTGTTGGTGGGATTCTCTCTATGGGGATCTGATGAGGTGTCTGAAACCTCACATGGGCGGATGTGTTATGTGTCTGTGACTGGAGTCCACAATTAAATTATATGAGTATATATATATATATATATATATATATATATATATATATATATATATATACACATACTGTATATATAGACACACTATATTACCAAAAGTATTGGGGCGCCTGCCTTTACAGGCACATGAACTTTAATGGCATCCCAGTCTCCCAGTCTTATAGGGCGTACACACGGTCGGACTTTGTTCGGACATTCCAACAACAAAATTCTAAGATTTTTTCCGACGGATGTTGGCTCAAACTTGTTTTGCCTACACACGGTCGCACAAAGTTGTCGGAATTTCCGATCGACAACCACGCGGTCACGTACACCATGTACGACGAGACTAGAAAAGGCCGGTTCAGAACCAAGCGCGGCACCCTTTGGGCTCCTTTTGCTAATCTCGTGTTAGTAAAAGTTTGGTGAGAGACGATTCGCTCTTTTTCAGACTCGTGTCTTTCAGATCGTTTTCTGCCATTCAGTTTGTGCTTGTGGGTTTGTAACTGCTCTTCAGTGCGTGCAAGAAAGTTCCGCGTGACTTTAAGTAGTCATTGTATTCTTGTTCGTTCGTTACTGGTTTTCAGGTCGCTCTTCACAGGCCTTACTGTTCTTCAGTGCGTTCTGTTACTTCGTTCTGAGCAGCCGACCGTTTTCTAGCCATGTTTCGTATGCGTACTCCTCGTAGAGTTCGTGCTGTGCGGGGGCTTGGTGTTGGGGTCCTGACCTTGACACAAGTCCAGTCCATGAACAGGGTGGGGAGGAGTGCATGGACCAAGAATTGGTTGCTTCAGCGTGACCAGTTCTGTCATATGCCTTTGCTCCGTGAGATCCGTGAGAATAATCCTGATGATTTCAGGAACTTTCTCAGGATGACGGACCCCGTGTTTCACCGTTTGTTGGCTTCGCTGACCCCCTATATTAGCAGGCAGGATACCTGCATGAGGCAAGCCATCACTGCGGAGCAGAGGTTGGTCGCTACCTTGCGGTATTTGGCCACAGGGAGAAGCCTGCAGGACCTCAAGTTCTCGACAGACATCTCCCCCCAGGCTCTGGGGATCATTATCCCAGAGACCTGTTCTGCCATCATCCAGGTCCTGCAGAAGGAATATATGAAGGTAAGATTTTTATCCTTTTATATCCCATTTTATTGTATTGAATGTTTGATAATATATTGTATTTCTTTCCTCATTCCCTAATTACCATGATTGTAATATGCTGTGAATGTCCCCTTTGTCCTCATGCATGCTGGATTTTTATGTAATTATTATTTTATGTCCTTCATACATATTTGCCCTTCAATAACCTCTCCAGCATGGTGTCTCCTGCCCTATATTCACCTCATGTAGTCACTTAACAATGTATTTTATCAGCTCTATAGTAGTGCTTTACCCCAAACACCCCCTAAAATGTTTGGAAATGTTATTTTTTATTTAAATTCAGGCAGAGTGGCAGAGGCTTTTTTTTGTGGTGTCCCCAAATTTTTTGTAACCCTCCCTCCCCCAACTGCTAAGTCAGCTGATCCCAATTCTCTATCCTCAATCATCTATCTGCTGACTTTGCCAATCCCATACACACTATACCCATCTCTTTACTGGTCAGATTTATGGATGAATTCCCCAAAGCATGTAGTGCAAGGGCCTGCCTGTATACTTTCCAATGGTACTGTTTAAAGTTCTTGTATCCTATTATTATCTTGATAGGTAATAGCAGAATGTTCAAATGTGCTCAAATGTGTACAGTGTGTATTTATATCTTTGTATTATGACACTTCTTACCTGTCCAGTGGTCTGCCAATAGTGTAACTAAGGAGGGTCTGTTCCAAGTAATACCCATTATTTAGGCATTCATCTCTCAATGAAGTGAAGAGGGTTACCTGTCCAAGAGTCCCCCCCCCTATAATGTTAGAAATGGCCCATGGGGGGGAGGGGGAATATGATAGGTGTACCTTATACTTTGTTGTTGTTAAATTCCCCTTAATTAATGCTATCTGGAGGTTGCCCCATAATGTTTGTGTCTAATCTGCTTGCCATGTTTCTGTGAAAAAATAGTAATGTTTATTGTTTTTTCCTCAACAGTTTCCTTCCACGCCACAGGAATGGCAGACTGTGGCCTCCACTTTGCCCAACGGTGGGACTTTCCTAACTGCAGAGGGGCAATTGATGGGAAACACGTCCACATCGTCCCACCACCCAACTCGGGGTCGTACTATTATAATTACAAGGGGTTTAATAGTATAGTGATGTTGGCGGTGGTGTCGGCTAATTACGAGTTCTTGTATGTGGATGTGGGGAAGAATGGTCGGATGTCCGATGGTGGAGTGATCGCCCAGACGGAGTTCTACAGGTGTCTCCAGAATGGCAGCTTGGACTTGCCACCTCCAGAGGACAATGTTGAAGCTCTCCCATTTGTGTTCGTTGCTGATGAAGCATTTGCGCTGGGGGACCACCTGATGCGGCCATTCCCGATGAGGACCCTCACCCCGGAACAGAGGGTTTTTAATTACCGGCTGGCCAGAGCCCGAAGAGTGGTGGAGAACACATTTGGAATCCTGGCCAGCCAGTTCCGATTATTTCTGACACCCATCCATATGGCGGAGTATAAACTAAACCATATAATACTTGCCTGCTGTGTTCTCCATAATTTTTTAAGAAAACATTCAGCCAACTATGCTGGCTCAGTTGGGCCTGAGGCCGGAATCCCAAATCCATCAACACTGATGGCGCTTGAAAGTGGCCGTCCTGGCTTGCCCTCCCTGAGTGCCCGTGATGTCCGGTTACGCTACCTGGAGTTCTTTGCGGGTAGGGGGGCTATCAATAGGGGGGCTAGGGGGGCTATCAATATGCCAGACAATCTGTGAAACCTTTTTCAAATAAAAAACAACCAAAAGAAATTCTTTGTGAACATTTACTGCTTGTGTTTGTTTTAGCTGACCCTGACAGAAATGTGTTGAGTGCAGAAAATGTCGTGATTGGGTAACCTTATAAAAAACAGTGTTGGCTGGTACTTCCTAAATGCAAAAACACATTTCACTACAAGTGCACTTGCAACTGCACTGAACCTGCACTTGTAGTGCAAAGTGTATTTGCCCTTAGGAAATAACCCCCATTTTTGCATAAAACAGCAATTACATCACCCCAAAAGTGTTGTAGTGTTGACACAATAATCCACACATTCTTGAGTAAGCCACTTTTTTATACCTGCACAATCACATGTGCATTTACGAAAGGTTTTTAAAACAAACCAACATGTTTGTTGTATAACAATTTTTGCAGTAGCATTATCAAAAATCGAAATATCCATTTCAGATAAAACAGGCCTGTGTAAAACCAACAAGAAAGCCAAAAAACTTGAACTTACAAAGTTCACATATGGTAAAACCTGAAGGCTATATCAGACATCAGTATTTAGGAACTGGGTTTGATATAGCGTTCAGATGGGGGGAAATCACCCCTGGAAAAGCCACATTTGGAAGATGCACACCAATTTACGAATGTCAACATGTGCTATCTGCCATCAGGGGGGATCAAGGGATGTGTTTTGGGGGAGCAAGCCCTTCCTCAACGCGACTTTATAATTGAGGAAGGGGTTGCACCCCCAAAACGCGTCCATTGATCTCCCATGATGGCAGATAGCACATGTTGGCACACTGTGTGCATCCTCCAAATTTGGATTTTCTAAACATTGAAAACATTTTTGCAAGATTGGACCACAAGAAAACAGGTGATTTTGTGGGGTTTAAATTCACCCCAAAACATCAATGATGTTATTATTTTTTTTAATAACATCACTGATTTGTTGCTGTATGTTGTGCAATTCGAGATTACACCCCATGATCTCCCCGATCAGCATCTGGGCACTTTCAGATGTGAAACGTTCTCTCTCCCTCACATCACGATCACCTAAAAAGAGATAAAGAACAAAAAAAAGGTCTCAAAAATCTGCCACCATCCATCTCTTTTACCTGAGCCTGTGGTCGCAGACACTCACCTGTTGTGGTGCCAATCTCCACCACATCTTCTTCTTCCTCCTGCTCAGCTTCTTGGGTTTGCGGTATTTCCCCTTCTTCCAGAGGTGGGGGGTCTGTGTTCTCCTGGGATGAGGGGTGTCCTCCGAGTCTTTTCTCCCCTATGTAAAACAAAAATGATATACTTAGCACACAGATATTTGATGGCAGAACTAGAAATAGGAAACATTGCTTGGAAGTGGGGTACAATTGTCTATTTTAGCAGAGTTCTAAGATGTATATTTTTTATTGGCCTTTGTCAAGCTGCAATACTTTACCTGTTTGGTACAAGCTTCACAGATGTAGCCCCCCCTATAGTATACACTGGAGCACCTGTGTGCCCCCCCTAATAAAAATGGTGTTCTGGGGTCCCACACTAGTGCTCCAGTGTCCAGATGTGAAAACAGCTGCTCAATGTCCTCTCCTTACACACAATCTAGTTTGCATTTCATTCTAGTAACAAACCCATCTACACAAACAAATATTTGGCATCCAAGTAGGCCCCAAAAAATGTGTGAAAATGCATATGGCCTAAACAATGGTGTTCTAGAGGCCGAAAGATTCGTTTGATACGAACGAATAATGGGCCCATGAACATTAAAGTTGCCCTTTTAAACGTTACAATTAATAAAAGCATATGGAGCAGAACGAACGGAATAAAGACAGAAAGAATAGGAACACAGCACAACTACTTACTTTTTTGCAGCACTCTCCGGATCTTTCGGTACTGCTCTGGCTCTCTCAACTTCAGGTCCGACCACCGCTTCCTGAGCTGATCTTTCGATCTTCGTACCCCGAAATTCCTCTCAAGACTCCTGACCACTTTCGCCATGATCTTGGCCTTTCGGATGTTGGGGTTGGGGTAAGGCCCATATTTTCCGTCATAGTCGGACTTCTTCATGATGTCGACCATCTCCAACATCTCCCCAAACGACATATTTGTGGCCTTAAAACGTCTCCTTCTGGATCGGGACGTGCCTGGATCGGGGCTTTCCTCCTCCTCCTCCTCGTTGCTATAATTAGCACACACCTGCTCTAAATCCGCCATCATGCTCTTCACCCACTGCGCCGAACGAAAAGGGGTGGGGAATAGACTAGAAAGAACGTCAGGGGAGGGCGGAGTTACACGCATGCGCAGTGTGTAAAGCGTAACACGCGTGCATATTACGTACGATCTGTGAGCGGAGGAAGGAGCATTGGACGCGCCGATCGTAAGAACGAAGGTAAGAGACAAACTTGTGCCTATACTGCTTCTAGATTGAGGCCTATATTGTAACAAGATTAGGAGAGTTTTGTCTGACATTAGGCTTTGTCTTGTGTTGTGTCTTGCAGTGAACATGGATATCTTAATGAAAGACAATGACTTCATGTCAGTATTCGTAGAGATGCTAAGTGAGCTGCCCTGTCTGTGGGAGATTACCCACCCCCATTTCAAGAACCAAGCAAAGAGGAAGGCAGCACTGGAGCAATTGTGTGAAATTGTGAAGCAGGTGATCCCCACGGCAGACATCACTTATTTAAAGATTTTCATTGGTGGCCTGAGGAGCACATATCTGAGGGAGCGCAAGAAAGTCCAGGATTCGCAGAGATCCGGAGCAGCAGATGACATCTATGTCCCCAGGATGTTGTACTACGACAGGCTGCACTTTCTGGCAGGCCAGACTGAACCCAGGTCATCCCTCTCCAGTCTTCCTTCCACGCTTCCTTCCCCCCCGGCTGAGGCTTCTGACGCCCAACCTGGGCCTTTCAGGCGATATGTGGAGGAGCCCAGATTGAGCCAGGTATAGCATTCCTCTAAATATTTCTGCTTGTCCAATCAATGATGTTAACTAGATGTTAGTTGGGAGTACTAATTTAGGATTGTGATTGATGATGCAAAACATTACAACTATGTCCCTTTTTCATACACAGGGAAGTCTCAGCCAGGAGGTGGCCGGGCCGAGCCGGCTGGCTAATATCAAGGTCCCTCCACCCCCCCTGAAAACAGAAAGTGGCAGTAGGAGGAGTACCCTAGAGGAGGCTGCTATAGCATTCTTTTGGAGGGCTTCAGAGGTCCTGGGAGCACCCCACACCATGCAGGAGAACATTGCTGCCTTCATAGCCTATAAAATGCAGAGGATGGAGGAGGGCCAAAAAGTCTTGTGTGAGGCCCTCATATCGGGGGCTCTGGAGAAAGGTATGAGGGGCCAAATTACACCTCACACACATCTTTGGGATGGTCCTCCTCCTCCTCCTGCAGGTCCTCCTCCTCCTCCTCCCTCTCCTCCAGGTCCTCCCAGTCCTCCTCCAGGTCCCCCCAGTCCTCCTCCTCCTCAAAGTCCTACTCCTCCTCCTGCCACATCTCCAACTGCACAGCCACAGCCCGGAAGGAAGCGTGGAAGGAAGACCAGACAGTGATTGCCCTGGGTTCAGTCTGGTCGGCCAAAAGATGCAGCCTCTTGTGGTACCACAGCCTGGGGACACAGATGTCATCTGCTGCTATCCGGATCTCTGCGAATTCTGGACCAGACTGCCCTCCCTTACATATGGACTCCTCAGGCCACCAATTTTGATGTTGAAGAATTGATGTCTGCCGTGGGGGTCCCAGGCTTCGCTAATTTCTGCTGTTGATCCAGTGTTGCCTTCCTCTTTGTTTGGTTCTGATCCCTTAATAAAGGATTTTTGTTTTGAATTATACTCTCCTATGTGTTTTACTTCAAAAATGACAGTTGGTTTGTGAGGATTCAGGTACATTTCAAATATACAATGTGAAATGAACAAGGGACACCAACAACAAACAATCTCCTTGAGATTAAATAATAAAAGATATCAATGGTGTTGGGGTAACTTGACACACAAAACACACACAAAAATAGTCTGGAGTAAAAATAAAAATAACATTGAACAAAGATCAGCCTTGGAAAAAATCCAAACATTAAAACAAAAAAAAAGGCTGAAAATCCAAAAAAAAAAAAATAACAAAAATATAAAACTGTCAGATGTGACAACTAATAACAATATATTCAGGGAATCCCACTAAAAAAAACACAAATAAAACTTTGTGAGAAGTGTGTGTGTGAATATGAGCAGCAAAACTACTTAATTCTTGTCACATTATAAAGAAGAAGAGAGTGCGCTGTATTAAACCATTTTTAACATTGCAGCGTGACGAAAGTGCTGTATCCATTGCGAACGCTATGTTTACCAGAACGAGCTGTCCCGTGTCGGAATTTCTTCTGAGCATGCGTGGCACTTTGTGCGTCGGAACAGGCCACACACGGTCGGAATTGACGCGATCGGATTTTGTTGTCGGAAAATTTTATCTCCTGATCTCCAACTTTGTGTGTCGGAAAATCCGATGGAAAATGTCCGATGGAGCCCACACACGGTCGGAATTTCCGACAACACGCTCCGATCGGACATTGTCCATCGGAAAATCCGACCGTGTGTACGGGGCATTAGTCTGTAGGGTTCAATATTGAGTTGGTTCACCCTTTGCATCTATAACAGATTCAACTCTTCTGGGAAGGCCATCCACAAGGTTTAGGAGTCTGTCTATGGGAATGTTTGACCCTTCTTCCAGAAGCGCATTTGTGAGGTCAAGCACTGATGTGGACGAGAAGGCCTGGCTCGCAGTCTCTGCTCTAATATATCCCAAAGGTGTTCTATTGGGTTGAGGTCAGGATTCTGTGCAGGCCAGTCAGTTCCTCCACCCTAAACTTGTTCAACCATGTCTTTATCCACTTCCCACCTATCCACTGCACATAAACGGCCGGGTGGGCTATTTCTCCTTCTGAGTGGACGTTCAGGAACGTCCCTCAGAAGGAGCGGGATCATGCGCACGGGTGCCCGCGCAGCGGCGCAATCCCGATGCGCTCGTGTCACCCGGACATCTCCGATCGGCAGGAGGGCTCTGCGATTGGCCCTCCTGATCACATGACGGCCGTGTCGAATCACAGCCGTCATGTGATGTAAACACAGCGCCAGTTGCTAGGCAATCGGCTCTCCTCTCCTCACACGGAAGTTGTCAGTGAGGAGAGGAGAGCGGATCGCTGCAGCCGGTGATCAGTGAGTATGAGCTGTTTTTTACAGCTTTTTACTCACTGATCACCAGTCTAGTGTCCCCACACATGTACAAACACAAAGTAAACACACAATGTCCCCAAAACATGTCCCCAAAACACATGTCCCAAAACACATGTCCCCACATAGTAAAAACACCTGTCCCCCACATATGTCCCAGTAAAATCACATGTCCCAATGATTATCTGCACATATATGTCACCTGCGCACATCTGTACATGATCATTTGCGCACATGTGTCCGTGATCACACAAACCAATTATTATACACTTAACGGGATTTTTTTTACCAAAAACATGTAGCAGAATACATTTTGGCTTAAATTTATGACAAAATTTGATTTTATTGGATTTCTTTTAAAATAGGAAGAAGAAAATATTGTTTTTTCTTCCAAATTTCCACTCTTTTTTCGCTTATATCGCAAAAAATAAATAACGGAGTCCTGAATAAATACTACCAAAAGAAAGCTCTATTTGTGTGAACAAAATGATAAAAATGTAATTTGGGTACAGCATTGCATGACCGCGCAATTGTCATTGAAAGTGTGAGAGCGCTGAAAGCTTTGTGCACTGGAGAGCAGTCATGTTGAACAGGAAGGGGCCATCCCCAAACTGAACCCACAAAGTTGGGAGCATAAAATAATCCAAAATGTCTTGGTATGCTGATGCCCTAAGAGTTCCCTTCACTGGAACTAAGGGGCCAAGCTCAACCCCTGAAAAACTACCCCACCCCATAATCCCCCCTCCACCAAATGATTTGAACCAGTGCACAAAGGTCCATAAAGACATGGATGAGCGAGTTTGGGGTGGAGGAACTTGATTGGCCTGCATAGAGTCCTGACCTCAACCCGATGGAACACCTTTGGGATGAATTAGAGCAGAGACTGCGAGCCAGGCCTTCTCGTCCACATCAGTGCCTGACCTCACATTTGCGCTTCTGGAAGGATGGTAAAATAGTGTATGTATATATATATATATATATATATATATATATATATATATATATATATATTTCTATATATACAATTCATGTGCCTTTCATGTGTTTTAATATTCTATATGCTATGATGCAGTGTGTCCAAATAGTGTCCTGATAAAGCTATCTGTTGAAGCCACAACGAAAAGCAGGGATGTAAGTCACAGCGCTATTTTTTGTTAAAAATGCCTTTTTCTGCTAGTAAATAAAACTCAATGTAACCTGCAGAAAGAGACAATGTAATTCCATATATACTGCATTGCATGTTAGACTTTTCTTCTAACATGCTTGCTAAGTTATGTGAAAAGTTGCATCATATACTGTTATCAGTACAAACACTGATGTTACCTGAAATAGACAGGCTTGAGGTAAAATACGTAAAGGTCCAGGTTTCTGTGCTGTAGCTTTTATTTGAAGGAGCATAAAGCAGCTTGTTAAATATTAACTTGCATGAACTGTATTACCAGAACTCAAGTGTGGGGAATTATACCTTGGGATTACTTTAAACAATAGACTGCACATAGTGAAATAGTGTAATATATATATATAGTAATATATAGTTTTAGGCACATGGGGAAAACTGCTGTACCAGTGAGAATGCTTTAATAAATAATGCAATGGGTAGTTTTTATTTTTTTATTTAACAACCTGCAAAGTGCATACACATGCAAAAGAATAAAAGAATAAGGATACAAATTGTATATCATTGATATTAAAAAGGAATACACCTTAATTTGCCACTAGATGGTGCTAAGTACCATAGGAATTTCCTATAATACTTAGCTCCATCTAGTGGCCAAATGCAGTATTCAATGATTTACACTCAAAAAGCACAGGATATAGCTTAATAACATTTGTTTTTTTCCCCTATCCAAAGAGAATAAATGTACAAATGTAAAGTCTTTATAAATAAACCCCTTAGGGCTTGCTAGTACATTTCAGCAACGAGGAGATAATTGATACCGGCTTAATCCCCGACTCTATGTGCTGAAATGCATCTATAAATCCTGCACAAAACCACCACCATACTTCATCGTTGCCTGCAGTCACTCATCCTTGTACTAATCTTAGGGTCTTCAGCAAAAACATTTTCTTCTATTACAGCCAAATATTTCAAATTTGGATGCATCAGTCCAGAGCACCTGCTTTGTATTTTCATGGATAGGCCAGTCGAATGTCCTTATTTCTGGGAAAGAGAAAACCACACCTGACCAGACTTCTCCAGACTGTATATGGGTATATCAGAGTCACTGGTTCCTGCCATGTCTGAGCTGATGGCAGGGGCGTTGTTAGGTCTACAAAAGATCTGAGGCTAGAGCCCATAGCAGCGTAGTAAAGAAAGTCATACGCTTGGGCTGGCATACACATGTATATACAGTAATATATGTGTGTGTGCATATCCCCAGAGAGCCCCCCACTTACATCAGGGTCCCCAGAGAGCCCCCCCTACATCAGGGTCCCCAGAGAGCCCCCCCACTTACATCAGGGTCCCCAGAGAGCCCCCCCTTACATTAGGGTCCCCAGAGAGCCTCCCCCTTACATTAGGGTCCCCAGAGAGCCCCCCCTTAAAATCAGGGTCCCCAGAGAGCCTTCCCCTTGCATCAGGGTCCCCAGAGACCCCCCACTTACATCAGGGTCCCCAGAGACCCTCCCCTCCCCTTGGGGACCCCTGCAGAGACTTGGGGCCATGGGCCCCAGATTCGGGGCTATAACCCCAAAAGCCACCCCCTAGCGATGCCACTGGCTGATTGTATCACTGGACATATTGTGAAGTCAACACAATTGTGTTTTCATCTGTTGAACTATTTTTACTTGGCATACCACTCTATTATCATTCATCGGTGTTGTCCGTTTCTTTGTGCTTCTGCAGAAGAGTTTGGACAGCACATCTCAAAACACGTCTTCCTTAAAAGGTTTACCAGTGCTCAGCATTGTGTAAGATCTTTTTATACTGAACTTTCTTTAGTGGCCTTTACTTGTAATAGAACATGGTTTTTCTTCACCCAGTTTCCTCCCACCTACAAACCAGATTCTGTTCTTTTTAATGATTTAACCTACATAATTTCTTATTGATCTTTAGCACTTGTTTGGTAAATCAGTTCATTTATGCACTGGACCGTGTACCTGGAAAATCCTTAAAGTGACACTAACGGGTTGATTTACTAAAGGCAAATAGACTGTGCACTTTGCAAATGCAGTTGCTCCAGAGCTTAGTAAATGTGCAGAAGCTCTGCTGACTTCCATCATGCAATCATGTGCAGGCAAAAATGTTGTTTTTTTTTTTTTCCATGATTGTGATTGGACATTCTTTGTGATGCTTACCCCATTTACTAAGCTCTGGAGCAACTGCACTTGTAGAGTGCAACTGCACTTTGCAAAGTGCACAGTCTATTTGCTTTTAGTAAATCAACCCCTAAACCTTTCTGCCTCCTTGTAATGTCCTCTGTGAGCTCCCAAGCCTTTTCTTTCCCCCCTCACTTTTGTTTGTTTGGAACAGCATACAATAATTGCTGTCATATGAGCTGCACTATGCACACTACAAATCCCATAGTTCATAGTTCATCTCGGGAATGAGCAGGAGAAGGTGGTTACATTCCTTCATACGGTGTGATCCTGGATAATAAACATGGCCACCCTCTGACAGCAAGTCAGATCACAGCAGCAAATATAATAAATATAGAGATTTGGAAGAGGTTGAGGTTGATAGCAACAGAAGGTCATTTTTTGAGTTAAAAATACATACTTGAATACAATGTTGTATACTTAAAGCAGAGTTTAATGTCACTTTAACTGTGTGCAAATGTACCTGAAAGAACTGACGCTGTTTTAAAGGGAAAGGATGGACACACCAAATATTAATCTGATTTAATTTTGTTTTCTGTTTATACACATTGTAGGTTGTTAATAATAAATAAAAGCTATTCATTTTTTTTTTTTTTTGTGAAAGCATCCTCATTTTGCAAGTGACTAAATCTTTTGCACAGTACTGTATTCTCTTACAGTATTTTTTCATTATTTTTTTTACAGTATTTTCCTTCAAAATCCAGGTTAAAGGGAATGGACATTACATTGAGTAGTGAGGCCGTTATCTTAAAGGGTTATTTAAGGTTCAACCTGTATAAATAGACGTTCATTCATGTCCTTTTTCCAAGCATATGAGATTTCCAGTAAGGCACATGCTCTTCTTGTATAGATAGACTAAACGTTTGCCCTGTGCTTATAACTTCTATGCTGCTTATATAAGAATTACATAATAACCTTTTTCACGCTGTCTTATGATGGAAAACTAGCAAAATAGACAAAAAAAAACCATGCTGCACTAACACATTTCAATACTCTAAGAAATCTCACTGATGTAAGAACCTGAGATGACTGAAATCATGCTTTTAAAAAGTGTTCAGTATAGATGCTGACATACTTTTTTTCTGATTAGGATTAGTAAAGTGTATGTAAACCCTAATAATGAACTTTTTATTTGTATCCTTTTGGTTTGCTAAATATACAATTGAAAAAGTTTTGTTATATCTGTTTTTTTTAATTTTTTTCTTATCCGTGGTGGTGCTAACAAAGAAACAAAAAACCGTTAAGTGAACAAAAAATGTGCATGCCTAAGGGTAAAACAACTTTGACCCTTTTGCAACTTTGCAACTTTAGTGTTAGTAAAACCGTACATATCATCACAACTGCTTTGTGCATGCAGGTGGATTGAACCTTTTTTTTCAGGACAAATTGGGCTTTCATTTGGTGGGAATTGGTAATAGATATCTCCTGATTTTAATTTTATTATCAAAGGAAAACGACAAAAAAAGCAAATAGTAAAAAAAAACATTATTTTTTAATTTAGCTGTATATTTCTTGGTACTACCACAACCTTCCACCAAAGAACAACCCAAATTAAATTCTCCTGCTCATGACGATCGCAGCGATACCACATATGTGTATGTTATTTGTTGTTTGTACCCGTAGTACAGCCCAAAAACAATAGTGCACATTTTGCTTTTTTTTTTTTTTTTTATTTATCCTAACTAAAACACACTGACACTAACTGACAATGATACTAATTATATAAAAAAAAATTCTGTCCCAAAAAAATACTGACCCTGACCTTTGACCCTGAGCTTGACCCAAACACTAACCGTGGTACTAACCTAGATCAAACCTTAACCACTTGAGGTCCGGGCCATAGTCAAATGACGGCTACAGCGTGGACCTCAATCTCCGGGAGGCCGTCATAGGATGTCCTCCCCTTTTCTCGTTCCCCGTGCGCGCTCACATGCGCGCATCGGGGAAATTCTGTGCTGGCCATGTCCCTTGGACACAGCCAGTCACAGATCGTGGTAAACAGCCAATCACAGCGGCCGTTTACAGCGCGATCGCCGGTGCCAATGAGAGATGATCTCAAATGTAAACATATGAGATCATCTCTCATTGCCGTCTCTCTCTCCTCACACAGAGACCGCGTGTGAGGAGAGAGAGGATAGCTGCAGCCATCTGTGCCTTCAGTGAGTTTTACATTATATTTTACTGTGGTAAAAGTGATCAAATAGTGCCCAAACAGTGCCCAAACAGTGCCCAAACAGTGCTCAAACAGTACAGTGGGATCTGTGCCAATCAGTGCCCACCTGTGCCAATCGGTGACCACCTGTGCCAATCGGTGCCCACCTGCGCCCACCTGTGCCAATCTGTGCTCACCTGTGCCCATCTGTGCTATTGGTGATCAGTGTCCAGACATCTGTGCACATCTGCAATCAGTGCCCACCTGTGCCACCTCATCGGTGCCCACCTGTGCCACCTCATTGGTGCCCACCTGTGCCACCTCATCTGTGCCCACCTGTGCCAATCAGTGCCCATCTGTGCCGCCTCATCAGTGCACATCTGTGCAATCAGTGCACATCTGTGCCGCCTCATCAGTGGCCATCTGTGCCACCTCATCAGTGCCCATCTGTGCCGCCTCATCAGTGCCCATCTGTGCCGCCACATCTGTGCCACTTCATCAATGCACATCTGTGCCACCTCATCAGTGCAATCAATCAGTGCACAACTGTTCCGCCTCATCAGTGCCCATCTGTGCCACCTCAGTGCCCATCTGTGCCACCTCAGTGCCCATCTGTGCCATCTCATCAGTGCCACCTCATCAGTGCATATCTGTGCCATAAATCAGTCCCCATCTGTGCCGCTTCAGTGCACATCTGTGCAATCAATCAGTGCCTATCTGTGCAGCTTCATCAGTGCCCATCTGTGCCGCCTCATCAGTGCCCATCTATGCCACCTCATCAGTGCATATCTGTGTAATCAGTGCACATCTGTGCTGCCTCATCAGTGCACATCTGTGCAGCCTCATCAGTGCCGCCTCATCAGTGCACATCTGTGCCGCCTCATCAGTGCACATCTGTTCCACCTCATCAGTGCACATCTGTTCCACTTCATCAGTGCCCCTCTGTGCCACCTCATCAGTGCCCCTCTGTGCCACCTCAGTGCCCATCTGTGCTCATCAGTACCGCCTCATAAGTGCCCATCAGTGCAGGCTTAGCTCACACCTGTGAAGTCGCATCATCACCAGCAAGCATGTCCAAAAGAGCCTTTTCCGCCGAGGAGGCATACCAGATTCTTTCCCAGGCCGACGAGAGCAACGGGGAGCTCTCTTGTTCGGATTCCATTTCAAACTCCGATTCTGAGTCAGACGTCAATTATGAGCCAGTCCTCAGTAATGGAACACTGAGTGACTCAGAGGAGGAAGATATTCGGCCCGCCAAATGAAGGCGTTCTAGTGAGGAGGCAGTGGCATCCACCAGCACCGCAGTGCCTTCCACCAGCACCGCAATACCTCCACAAAAAAGGCCAAGGACCCATGCCAGCCTTGCCTATGCCCTTCAAAACCCCTTGTGGCTTTCTCCTAATTCAGGAGAAGCCAACATTCCCCCTTTCACTGCCCAGCCAGGAGTCCAGGTGGACACGGAAAATTTTTTGCCAATCAATTTTTTTGATTTAATTTTTACAGAGGACATGCTATCAACAATTGTGGCCCAGTGCAACCTTTATGCACAGCAATTTATTTTAAATAATCCAACGTCCTATTATGCCCGTCCCTACGAGTGGAGAGACCTAACGGTGGAGAAGTTGAAGGTTTTTTTAGGCCTCACATTTTCTATGGGACTCACCAAAAAAAAACACCTTGAATTCCTATTGGTCAACCCACCCCATCCACCACATGCCAATCTTCTCCAAGGTAATGCCCAGAACCAGATACCAAATAATAATGAGGTTCCTTCATTTCAATGATAACACCCAGTGCCCTCCCCGAAATGACCCAAATTATGACAGGCTTTTCAAAATTCGGCCAATATTAAATTATTTTTCTGAAGTATTCCCCCAGCTGTTTACCCTGGACCAACATATATGTGTGAATGAGTCCCTTGTTAAATTTAGTGGCAGGCTTAAAATCAAACAATTTATTCCCAGCAAAAGGGCCCGCTATGGGGTGAAGGTATAAAAAATTATGTGACCGAGTCACAGGGTACATGTATGCCTTCAAAGTGTACGAAGGGAAGGACACCCAGCTGCAACCTCCTAATTGCCCGGACTACTTGGGATCAAGCAGGAAAATTGTTTGGGACCTGATATACCCCCTACTGGAAAAAGGCTACCACCTGTATGTAGACAACTTCTACACATCTCTGCCCCTGTTCCACAACCTTCACCGGAAGAAGACGCCTGCATGTGGCACCGTAAAAAGGAACCGGAAGGGCTTTCCTCAAAGTCTTGTCAATAAGAGGTTGAGGAAAGGAGAAACGGCAAGTCTGCGGAACAAGGAGATTTTGGCAGTGAAGTAGAGGGACAGAAGAGATGTCTACATGTTGTCTTCAATCCACAATGATACCTTCGTGGAAATCCCTAGAAGAAATGGCCCCATCCAAAAACCAAAATGCGTTTATGAATATAATTTGTTCATGGGGGGAGTCGACTTCAATGACCAAATGTTGGAACCATACCTTGCCACAAGATGGACATAACATTGGTATAAGAAAGTCGCAATTTATTTTTTTCAATTGGCCATATACAACTCATATGTAATTTACCGTAACTCCACCCAAAACCCCAAACGCTTCCTTGGCTACCAGGAGGAAATTTACACTGCCCTTATATTCCCGAACGCCCCCCAGAAACCATCCGATCAGATGTTCTTAGTCGACTCTCCGAACACCACTTTCCAGATAGACTCCCTCCCAGACCAACAGGCCAACGACGTAAAAAAAAATGTAAGGTGTGTACCAGAGCAGGAGTCAGAAGAGACACATCTTATTACTGTGCCCAATGCCCTTCCGAACCAGGCCTCTGCATAGGTGAATGTTTTCGCCGTTACCATACTTCAATAAATTATTAGTGAAGTATGGTAACATAATCCTCAGTTCCTGCCTTCACACACCTTCACACCCCTTATGCCACTGCCTGCTCTGTAACTGACCCTGGCTTGTTATTCGACCACGCTTCTGCCTGCCGATTCTGTACATACCGCTGCCTGATCTGGAACTGACGCTGGACTGTTATTCGACCATGCTTCTGCCTAACAATTCTGAACATACCGCTGCCTGATCTGGAACTGACCTTGGACTGTTTGACCATGATATTTGCCTGCCTCTTGGACTGATCTTGTACCCTGCAACTGGAGTGGGATTCAACACAGGGGTCTCACATATGTGAGGGGCTCCAGAATTGTTTTTCTGGATGAAGAAAACAATTTTTTTTCGTTTTCTCATTCCTAGATTAGGGTCTGGAGACTCGGAGGCTTCAAAGAGATTTGGGTGGGAGAAGCCTCTACCCCTGTCCCCAGTCTGTCCTGAATGAGGCCCTACTGCTGCCTGTAGGACTTACTGCCATTATGTCCCTGCCTGTTGCACTGACCACACCACATGTTCATGCCTACCACCAGGACCAATATGTATGGCACTTCTGACAATATCTCTGCCTGCGCTAACCCTGGACTGTATATGGACAGTATCCCTGCTTGCTGCCTGGACAATTGTGTTTGCCGTTGCTGACCAAGTCCCTGCCTGCTGCCTGGACCAGTGCTATCCTCCTGTGTACAACTGCGCTACTACAACCACAGGTAATCTTTTGTTTACACTTTGCTCAGCATAATGTATTTGGGGTGTAATTCTTGGTATGTGCATGCTATGTGTCCCTGGAACACCTGACGGTGTTCCTTGCATGTTGGATCTCTGTATGTGGCCAGGCAGTGAAAAAGTCCCACACATGTGGTATTGTAATACTCAGGAAGAGTAGCAGAATGTATTTTCGGTGTCATCTAAATGCTATGTGTTGGAAATATCTTAAAAACTTACAACTTTGTGTAAAAAAAAAAATGCATTTTCATTTTTCTCCACATTTTCCAAAAACTTCTGGAAAAAAATGAACCGTTCAAAAGACTCAATATGCCTCATAGATTATACGTTGGGGTGTTTGCTTTCCAAAATGGGGTCATTTTGTGGGTGTTTCCATTGTCCTGGTGCTCCAGGGCCTTCAAAAGTGTAATAGGTGGTTGAGAAATGAGATGTGTAATTTATGCTCCTAGAACACCTGATGGTTCTCCCTGCATGTTGCGCCTCTGTATGTGCCCACACATGTGGTATCGTTATACTCAAAGGGAGTAGCAGAATGTATTTTGGGGTGTTATTTGTGGTATGCACATGCCATGTGAGAGAAATAAGCTATTACAATGACAATTTTGTGAAAAAATAAAAATAAAAAAATACAAATCTTGAAAAATCAAAATTACAACTTCAAATAATTCACCATGCCTCTTACTAAATACCTTGAAATGTCTACTTTCCAAAAAGGGGTCATTTGGGGGGCAATTGTACTTTCCTGGCTTGTTAGGGTCTCAAGAAATTAGATAGGCCACCAGTACATCAGATGTGATACATTTTTTATGATTTGCACCATAGCTTGTAGACTCTAAAACTTTCACACAGACCAAATAATTTCCACTAATTTTGGGTTATTTTTACCAAAGATATGTAGCAGTATAAATTGTGGCCAAAATTTATGAAGAAAAATTAACAATTTGCAAAATTTTATCACAGAAATTAAGAAAAATTCGTTTTTTTTCAAAATTTCCGGTCTTTTTTCATTTATAGTGCAAAAAATAAAAAACTCAGAGGTGATCAAATACCACCAAAAGAAAGCTCTATTTGTATGGAAAAAAGGACAAATAAATCTTTTGGGTAGAGTGTTGCATGACTGAGTAATTGTCATTCAAAGTGTGAGAGCACTGAAAGCTGAAAATTGGTCTGGACAGGAGGGGGGTTTAAGTGCCCAGTAAGCAAGTGGTTAAACTAGGTTTTTTTGTATTTTTTTTGTTATTTTTTAATTATTATTATTTAAATTATTTTTTTTTTACACACATGTATTTTTCTCTGGAAGGAGAGAAAGAAAACACGGGGATGGGTTTCACAGTGACTGATCACTGTGATGACCAAGCAGAGGCTATCACAGCGATCAGGTGACCCAGAATCTCGGGCCCAGGGCTCACCATGAGAGGTAGGAGCGCACCGTTTGACCATTTGACCGTTCAGTTAAGCGTTTAAAAAAAAAAAAAAAAAAAGGTAGAAGTTGATAGGTTGTCATGCACAACTGCTCCAGATTCTGTCTGCTCCAGTTTTAGCAGATTGCCCCATTATATTGTTATGTCAGAAGAAGGTAGGAGCACACTCTATTTCTGGCACATCATTGGATATTCTTCTTTACTTGCTGCATGTTTAAAGATAAAATATGGTATACAGTACACAATCTACACTATATTACCAAAAGTATTGGGACACCTGCCTTTACCCGCACATGAATTTTAGTGGCATCCCAGTCTTCGTCCATAGGGTTCAATATTGAGTTGGCCCAGCTTCAACAGCTTCGACTCTTCTGGGAAGGCTGTCCACAAGGTTTAGGAGTCTGTCTATGGGAATGTTTGACCATTCTTCCAGAAGTGCATTTGTGAGGTCAGACACTGATGTTGGACGAGAAGGCCTGGCTTGAAGTCAAATTTCTCCACCCCAAACGCTCTCATCCATGTCTTTATGGACCTTGCTTTGTGCACTGGTGTGCAGTCATGTTGGAACAGGAAGGGGCCATCCCCAAACTGTTCCCACAAAGTTGGGAGCATGAAATTGTCCAAAATGTCTTGGTATGATGATACCTTAAGAGTTCCCTTCAATGGAACTAGGGGGTCAAGCCCAACCCCTGAAAAACAACCCCACACCATTATCCCCCCTTCCACCAAATGATTTGAACCAGTGAACAAAGCAAGGTCTCATATTTTGAGAGATAATACACCTCAAAAATCCCACTTTTTTGCTGTCTTGAGGGACAGATGTGCATTTTTAGACTGGGATGATGTTATTAGTCTGCTGCATGGAGAAGAAAATATTTCCTCAGTCTCCTCTCCCTCACTGATCAGATTGTATCATTGTTGCTTTGCAGAAAGTCACAAGATGAGAAGCTGCAGAAGGTGGCTGACCTGTATCAGATATTTGTGAACAGCCAAGAACTACACAGGAATCGGTATTTAGAAGAGTCATCTCTAGCCAGAAACGCAGCATTCCAACAAATATGACTTCCTCCTTCTAGAGTGAAAAACAGATGTACAGGAAGAAATGTGGTCTCTGTCATACTTACATGTTACTTAAAATGGAACTTTAATCAGAAAATGAAGTCTTGCTAGATCACTTAATGCTGGCCTCTCCTATCCTTTATAGCCAAGGAAGCTGCTTCTGTTTGATCTGCAACTGCCATGATGCTGCACATGTTATCAGTTATGACACCAGCCATTTGATAGTTTGACAGTTTGGTTGTAGACACAAGCAAATGTGATAGTTAGCAATCCCTGCATTCCAGAAATGTAAATGCTTGTTGAAACTGTTTAATCAATGGGTTTAGTCCTGCTTTATGATTTACTGCTGTTCAGGGGTTCTGGGCTTCAGCAAAATGGCAGCCTCCAGCAAGATGTAACAGGTGCAATGCTGTAGGCAAATTACAGCACACATTAATGTTGGTTGCATAATTATTAATGTGTTAAGTTGTTATGAGCAAAGTTCCGCTTTAACATGCATGCATTTAAAAATGCAAAATATATCTGTGACTAAATCCATTTATTTAACTTACATCTGTACTTTAGAAGTGTGTTGTAAACTGGCATGCACGGATTGTCTAATAACTAATTAGATGCGACTCATAACTGTTCTGACATCATTGCACTAAATTCTAATCGGTTGTTCTGGATTACAGCACATTTCTAAAGGCTGCCTTTTGAAATAAACCAGAAAATTGAAAATATGTCTTTCCAGAAAACTAAAATTAAAAAAAATCTGCATCCAGATATGGGCAGCTCTGTGACCCACTTTCACAAAAGTTCTGAACTTTTCCAACTCACAAGTCACAATAACCTTTCCTAATAACACGTGCAACCAAATGAGCCAGCTTTTGCAGTATCCAAGTGCTTGCTTGTTAACTCAACTGACCCAGCACACATATATTCAGCAATGTGACAGGTCCTGTAACCCTGCAGATGGCACACGGTTCACAAATCAAAGAACTGTGTTGGCACAGAGTAATAAAAAAATACGAAGGTTCTGCAACAGCTAACCATTTGATTTACTCGCCTTTATTCTCTGTCTAATCTGCTGAAAAATAAACTTTAGAGAATATCTGCCATTTCTGTAATATCTTCTTTTTTGTGCAAATTCATGAAAAGTGTGAAGTTTTTGTGTTATATTTTACTGAACTATGATGTGCACTTTAGGATACTCATATGACATTTCACACAGATAGTGTAATGAATAAATTATGTGATTCGGACAGGAAAAGGGTGAAGAGGCTGAGCTGTAGCTTGCAGCTTTCAGAAGGAAGGGGGTGGTTTTGCTGAGTAAAAGGGAAGTTAGAGGAAAGGCATATTGAAAAAAGGCTCATAGAAACTCTTGATCATGAGTCAACTATTTCTATGGAAAGTTATTTTCAGGAAATTTTTTACGAAAGTTTTTTTCAGCAAATGTTTTTTAGTGGTTGGTTACCACTAGTTACTAACATCCACCAAATCACCCTGCTGCCAGACCCCCATCAATCACCTCTGAGACAATTAGCAGTCATTTGTGTAGTTTTATTGCATTTATTGCGGGATACAACTTGGTTGAGGTAAAGGAAGATATGGGATGCCCATAGCACTTATTGAATTGTCATCAAATTTGTAGAACATTGATTAGCAGCTTTAGCCCTGAAAATGATGCACTTCTAACATTCACAGTCTGTTCTCCTGCATATCTCCACTGCAGACTATTGCTCCTCTTCCTCCTCTGCACTGACTCCTGCAGAGTATCACTACCTCGATCTCCTCTTGTACAAATCCTTTACTGCAAAACTGTTAGATTCCTGTCTCATCACTTCCAGTAAGACAAAAAGGGATCACTCTGAATAACCACAGTTTACTGGCTGTACTTTGTTACTGTAATAAAGTCTCTTGAATGGTGTTGCTTTAGCAAATCAATAAGCCAGAGGCATACAATACCTCTCTCCGGCGGCTCAGTGAATTTGGTAGCTACACAGTCTCTTGGATGGTATTACCAGAGTGCTTTTCCAGGCCAGAGATACTCGGTACCTCTCTCTGACGGCTTAACATACGGTAATAAGCGGACTACTGCTCCCAGCCAGTCCATAACTGCAAACGCTGCGTTCCCCGGCCACAGCATTCTGCACTACTCTCAACAATTATCCTTCTGGTTCTTTCACACTGACCTTCTCCAAAGGGCAAGTTCTGTGTTCCCTGGTCACAGAACTTTGTTCTACTCTCCTCAGTCCTACTGTTGCTTCTCCTTCTCTGACCTTCTTCAAAATGCACGTCCTGTGTTCCCCGGTCACAGCAGCTTGACACCAACTCCATGTTGAAGATCTTTAGCCCACCAGCACGCTCAGCGCACCCCCCACGTGGGGACACCCTGCGGCAGCTACCTAAAACTCCATTCTCCTTTTTCCTGCACTGTCAGAATTCCCTTAGCAGAATGTGACCCCAGATTATATGGGAGGCCTGCCCCCTGCCAAAACCAAATGGTAATTGGTCAGAGCTGCTCACATGAGATGCCTGCCACTCAAACCTCAGGTTCAACCTCTGTTCCAGAACAATCTTCCTGAAAGCGGGGGGGAGGTGCCTCTGAGTCAAAGCACAGGTGGTCACACCCATTACTACACTAAACACTCCCAATCTCAAATCAAAACAAACAGGCCTAAACTAAAGCACAGGCCTGTCTAAATTTGCCTACACTGATATCTTAAACCCAGAAAAATCCTATTCTAGCACCTAACTAAAGGTAGAGGGTGCTAAATCTATTTAAAATGTGACAGCTTGTTTAATATGATTGCAAACTCTATGCTTGGGAAAAGGTCCAATTTGACACACAATTCGACACATACTATCCAGATTGTATGCTTTGCTTTTAGAAGACCATCACACCTCCCGACTACCATCTATACAACAATGGGCAGATGATCTGCATTTTAGCTGTACACCTGAAAAGGAAGACAGAACCATCTACTTTTCATACTCCACATCCAGCAGCACAAACTATTATGAAACCAGTTATAAGTTAATGATGAGATGGTACAGGGTTCCTAAGCTCATGCATAATATCTCTCCTGGTAAACCCTTGGTGTGCTAGTGATGTGAAAAAGCAGAGGGGGCCTTCCTTCACAGTTTTTGGTCATGTCTACGCTTTATAGAATACTGGAAAGTTGTAGTGATTATGCAAAACGGATTTCAATGTCCCTCGTGACCCAGTGCCACCACCATTGTAAGTACCTGAATAGGTATTTGTCTCTTCCAATCCTCCATACAGCAGTTCTCAAACTTGAAAAGGATGGGGAAAGGCCGGGAGCAAATGAGATGTGGTGCATACAGATGAGTAGAAAAGGAACATGGTGATAGCAAAAACCAAAATAAGCAGCTGATGACCTTATTAGCCAGCTCCTGCTCTCTTACTGACCAGTCAGCAGGCTGAGGTGGAGAGAGGGCATTGCTGTATTCTTTAATCACTTGTGTATTAACCTGTAGTACCCCTTTAATAACGGGCCATTTTCAGTTTTCTGTGCTATGATAATTTGCCTGACAATTACTCAGTCATATAACAATATACCAAAATGAATTCTATACAATTTTTTTTTTAGACAGACAGAACTTTCTTTTGTTGGTATTTGATAACCACTGGGCTTTTTTTTTTTTTTTTTTTTTTACAGTAATAAGAAAAAAGACCAAACATTGAAAAAAATAAAACATAACAAAATGCCAGAGGAGTATGACAACTCCAGAAATGACCCCTTTTAGAAAGTAGACACTCCAAGGTGATCTTAATTCTTGCCACTTTTTTTTTTGTAAATGAAGAAACATGCTCGTATTGAGAGGGTTAAAACATGGGGCCAGGGGCGTAACTATAGGGGTTGCACAGGTCGCAATTGCGACCCTGCCCCATGCTGCAGGTGGTCCATGCAGCTCCCCTGTCGCATATGTCTACACCTGAATAGGAGGGCAGGTAGCATATAAAAGAACCAATCCCACTCATGCAGCCACTGAAAGCCTTGCAGGAGCCTGCCCCCCCCTCCTGTCACACTGCTCCCCCTCCTGTTACTCTGCCCCCTCTTGACATACTTCCCTCCTCCTGTCACACTACCTCCCTCCCATCACACTGCCCCCTCTCATCACACTTCCCCCCCTCTCATCACCTTGTCTCCCTCCTGTCAATCTACTGCCCCCCTTCCATCATAATGTCCCCCTTCTGTCACACTGCCCCCTCCTATCACACTGTCCAGTTACCTGTCTTAGATGGGGTGGCTGCATTAGTTTTCTTGTTTAGATTTTCTTTCTTTTATTCAACAGAACAAGGTCTCCTGCAAAGATACATTTTTGTACAGTTCATACACAGCAGAAGGAAGCGTTTAAGGGGTTCATGTACAGGTTGCATACAGCGGCAGGATGGAAATGAAGGGGTTAATGTGCAGTTATGCAGGATAAGGGAGGTGAAGCATTAATATACAGATCAATAGAGAGACAGACACAAGATCATATGTGCAAGATGGGAGAAGGAGGACATGAAAGGGTTAAAGAAACTAAGTCCAGGGTCAGTAAAACAGAATAAGTAGGTTTGTAGCTCCTGATATATTAATTATTTCTTTCTGTGTACTGAGCTATCAAATTAATTACTTTTTTTATATTTGGATAGTGTAGAAAAGATGTAAAACTCCTGGTAGTTTATTTTTTCCGTCTATGTTCCATTGAGAAAACATTTATTCAATTCATGTCCCAAAGAACCAACAGCAAGTTAGAGGAAATTTCTCAAAGTAATGGGACTATCCTTCTTAGATGGTTGTTCCCCTAAGATTGGTTCCCATTGAAAGATTTCCCCTCACATCTTCTGGAGAGGACTCTAAAATTTAGGACTTCCCCCCATTTTCTTTCTTGATGACCAATCACAAGGTACCAAGCCCCTCAAATTAGATGAGTATAGTGCTTCTGTGTACTGAGCCATCAAATATTTTTTTTTTTCATTTGGATAGCGCAGAAAAGGTGTAAAACTCCTGCTAGTTTATTTTTTTTGTCTGTGCTCCATTGTGAAAACATTCCTTCAATTCACATCTCAAAGAACCAACAGAAATTTAGAGGAAACCTCCCAAAGTGATGTGAATATGCTCACCTCCCAAAGTGGTTGTTCCCCTAAGATTGGTCCCAATTGAAAGAATTCCCCTCACATCTTCTTCTGGGGAGGACAAATAGAGAGGTGACTCTCCCCAATTGTGACACAGACAGCAATAAAACTTGACAGAGATTCTAACCTTTCTAAACACTATCCTCCCCCCCCAAAATGTTTTGCCTGCAGATACACTTTAACTCTAAATGGAGTCATCCACCTGGCTGTGCTGTCTGGCTCAGTTGTGTAAGTCAAAGGACTGGATAAACAGAAATACAAACCCTTTGGCAGTTAGAATAGGTCTCTTATATGTATTTCATCTGTATGTTTAGCTGTTTTTCTGAAGTTGAGCTTTTAAAATTGTTACATACTGGAATAGTATAAATAAATTATCCGTGTTTGCATATTTTCTTTCACAGGCTAAAGTCTGATTTATCAAATGTCCACCAGTTTATTCTAAAACACTCTTGTATCGCTATATTAATATGCTTTTTTTTATCAAAGAGTACATCTATAAAACATGACAACATTCAAGTGAGAGTTTTAGTGGAGTGCATTGTAAACAAAAGCGCATTTACTGTGGCTAAATAGGGGACTGAGAAGCATTGCTAGAACAGAGGCTTTGCATTCAGGCTTTTCAAATGAGTATCTAATTTAAGCTCGCAATAAAAATCAATGCGAGGCAGAGACTGAACAGAGTCCTTTTATGCTGTTTGGTAGTGGGTAAACACTGCACTCCTAATGTTTCATGTGAAGGTACGCTGAACAACAAAGTACAGTTCCTTGCTCCTCAAAACACACATTTATGACTCTTTTTGAAAAGTTCTTTATAATGCAGAAGCTGGTGTGCAAGAAAAAAAAGAGTTGTGTTATTATCTAAAATAAAAGACATCTTTTGTTTTAATCTATTTTCTTCTAGGTCCGTGTTTCTCTTATTTTTATGTATTTGGAAGCTGGCTTTGGAAATATCCGAGAATAAATTATTTTTGCTTGAAAAAGGAGTAAATAGGAATACTATTAGATACAAATATTACTATACTCAATATCATACAAATGTACAAGTGGGTTTCTTTAAATTAATTATAATAAGAAAGGTTTATAGACTTTTTCCAAACATGATATAACATTTATCAAGATTTTCCTGTTTCCATTTATATAATAAAAGTTATTTACATGGAAAAGAAGGACACTCTAAAAAAATAAAAAAGATAATTGAGGAAAAATAACTCAAGGTATTAATATCGTTTCATATTACTCTCCAATAAAATGATCCCCACCATACACACAACAGAGAATTAAAATCAGAAAATATTTAATTAGCTTATTATACCAATACCGAATAGTATGGACACTATAACATACTACAATATAATTTCTTCAAGGGTACCATTCCACAATGTACAATTAGTTAACAAGAGCACCCATCAAGGAGAAACCAGGATTTTAAATGTACCAGCGGAGAAAAAGAAGCACAAACCTCACATATCAATATACTAAAGTCATAAAATTGTATTTTATTCAGTTAGTTTAAAAAGAAAGGTGGGCTCATAAGTGGTTAAAATACTCCCTGGAGATATAGGTAATAGTAAATATTCTATGAATTATCTTCTATGGAGTGTTTTAACCACATGTAAATATTATAATACTTCTCATTGTTCTTAACACCTAATGTATATAGATTTTTCAATTTAGTCCCAAGATATTGGTTACGTGTTAGTTTCGCATGAGGAGCAAGGTCATTCTCATCAATAATAGCTGTTTCTGTAAATAGGAAGTCATTTTCATATGTCACCTTAGAATATTTTCACATGGTTTCTTGTTCATTTCATTTCACTATACACCACAAATAAATGGCTAGGAACTGATATGGTTCAGAAACAGACAAAATAAAGATGACTAAAGCACCTTATCTATGTGGTTTACAAAGCCATTGTTTCTACATTTTGGTGTTTCTTTAATGACTGACACAGTACCACTAGATTGGCCCACATGGTGCCCATATCTAAAAAAAAGGCTGAAAATCTTTACCAAGTAACTACAGACCTGCAAGTTGAATTTCTATATCCAGAAAGATATTAGAAAGCTTAAAAAAAACACATAGAACATTTTTTGCTAGAAAATAATATTCTAAGCGATAGTCCACATGGCTTCTAAAAAGACCGAAGTTCGTCTAGCAAATCTACTTTCTTTTTTATGAGGAAGTAGACAAAGGAGTGGCTGTGGATATAGTATACTTGGACCTAAAAAATCATTTGAGTTCCCCACAAACAGCTAATATGTAAGTTGAAGTTAGAAAATGGGTAGAAAACAGGCTTAAAGACAGTATTTGGAGAGCAGTGATTAATGATTCATAATCTGAATGGTCTAAGGTTAATAGTGATATACCCCAAGGTTCAGCATAGTGACAATTATGCCGTGTACACACGGGCGGACTTTTCGACCGGACTGGACAATCCGACTGTGTGTGGGCTCCATCGGACCTGCAGCGGACTTTTTCGGTCAAAAATCTGACGGACTTTAGATTTGGAACATGTTTCAAATTTGTCCGACGGACAAATTTGTCTGTCGGACTCGTCTGTATGCTAGTCTGACAGACGAAAACCCACGCTAGGGCAGCGATTGGCTACCGGCTTTCAACTTCCTTATTTTAGTCCAGTTGTACGTCATCAAGTACGAATCCGTCGGACTTTGGTCTGATCGTGTGTAGGCAAGTCCGTTCGTTCAAAAGTCCCTCGGAAGTCCATCAAAAGTCCGTTGGAAGTCCGTCGGAAAGTCCGTCGGACCGGTCCGGTCGAAAAGTCCAAATGTGTGTAGGCGGCATTACTTTTTATTATTTTTAGAAATCATATAGAGTTTGGGATTAAAGGCATAATTGCTGTGTTTGCAGAGGACACAGGGGTTGATTTACTAAAACTGGAGAGTGCAAAATCCAGTGCAGCTCTGCATAGAAACTAATGAGCTTCCATGTTTTTTTGTCAAAGCCTAATTGAACAAACTGAAATTAGAAGCTGATTGGCTACCATGCACAGCTGCACCAGATTTTACACTCGCCAGTTTTAGAGTGCTTTCACACTGAGCCGCCCCGGGCGTTGGCGGTAAAGCGGCAAAATTTTTAACGCACTATTCGGTCACTATCAGGGCGGTTTTAACCCACCGCTAGCCGCCGAAAAGGGGTTAAATCCGCCCACAAAACGCCGCTGTTTTCAATGGGCAGGAGCCGTGGAGGTGCGGTGTATTCACCGCTCCTACACTGCTGCAAAGAAGCTGCTGACAGGGCTTTTTGTGACGCCCTGCCAGCGCAGTGCCCCAGTGTGAAAGCACTCGGGCTTTCACACTGGGTTTGCAGCTGAGGCTTTTTTAATGCGCTATGCGGGCGCTATTTTTTCAGCGCTGTAGCACCTGAAAAACGCCTCCAGTGTGAAAAGGGTCTTAGTAAGTCAACCTTTTACATAGTGGAATAAAGTCCTTACAAGATGTCTCCAACTTACAAGCAGAACTGACCACACTGGATGTAACAAAGTGCAATCACATGTGTAATTTTATAATAAATCAGTTATTATTCATGTAATGGGGTGTTCCTCACTTATTTACTGACCTTCACTTTATGGTAAAAAGGTATTTATTTACCAGAAATCGATAGTGCCTTCTTAGATTTCATTTCCAACCATACTTCAAAGAAATAAGGTACGTTGTATTTTTGTGATATATGTTTAAGTTTTGATGGAGTATCTTTCTTTAGCTTCCTTGGAGTTCATTACATTGCCTCATATAGCTAAACCCTGCCAACATGATGACTGATACTGGCTCCTTCACATTTATCCATGATAATTAAGCTCCACCTTAAGTCAAATCAAAAATTGTCTATCTAAACATAACAGCTTTTTCTAACCACCTCTTGTGGCAGACCACATCCCTGGATGATGAAATCACACCTATTTCGCCCTCCTCAAGGCTTTGTTAAGGGTTTATGCAGGGTGCAGCACCTATGAAATCTAATTCTTTTTTATCCAGCTATTTTTCTTAGTTGTGTCTAGACCACATGTGTCAAACACAAGGCTGAATCCGGCCTGCCATGCCATTCTATGTGGCCCTTGCACAGGTTGCCACCTCATCCCTTTAAACCCGAACACATATGAAATACACAGGTTCTGAGGCTAATTTAATGCAGATAAGGCACCAAGTGAGTTTAATTATCACCTCAGTCAGCCACAGAACCTGTCTAATTAATATGTGTTCGGTTTTAAAGGGATGAGGTGGCAACCCAACCTTGCACCCAGGACTTTTTTTTCAGCTGGAACTCCGGGTCTCCCCCTCCGCTCAACACTGTAACTTGTAAACACAGAAGGCTTCTGTGTTTACAAAGATAGCTTTCCTCTTGGCGGCTCTTAGAGATACCTACTTGCCTTGCACTCACACTGGGGACAAGGGAGATGCAGGTGCAGTGTGGGATGGAGCATCATGTGGTAAACTGTACTTAGATTGCACTGTGATCAACATTTGTGCACAGAAGCCAACCAATGATCTCCCTGCAAGTGAGAGAGAAAAGCATAGCCACCTACACTGCCAGGAGGTACTAGAGTCGAGCTGGGTAGATGAGATGCGAGGAAGCTTTTGGGATGGGGGGAGATATGGGCTGTGGCGGGAGATGTGTGCAGAGGTTGGGGATGGGGGAGAGTGGTGCAGAGGTCAGATCTGGGAGGGGTGGAAGTGAGATGTGGACAGCCTGTGAAAGAAAGCTGTACCCTGTACACACTGTGCATAGCACACTCCTAAACCCGCACTCTGTATGTAGCACACTCCTCAACCCTGCACTCTGTAGATGGCGCACCCCTGAACTCTACATGCTGTGCATCGGTCACCCCTGAAACTGTATTCTCTACATAGTGCACACCTGAAACCTGCACTGGGTATGTAGTGCACACCTGAAATCTGCACATAAATCACTCCTAGTATTTATTGCCCCTTTAAGATCCTCCCACTGTGCAATTTGCCCACACCCACCATCTGATACAGTTCGGCAAGGGGGGCATGGTTGAGTTCCTGCACCTATTCTCTGAGAAAAAAAGCCCTGGATAAACTTATATAGTCTTACAAATGCAACCAGCCCTTTGAGGGCAACCATAATGCTGATGTGGCCCGCAATGAAATTGAGTTTGACACTCCTGGTCTAGACAGTACCCTGAAAAATGCAACCTTGTTTCTGGAACTCCTGAAATATAGCAATGTACTTCCTGGTATGTGAGTGTGCCTAAGCACCACTGTATCTGCAGTGTGAGATGCAAGGCACTGTTACCTTTGTCTGCTAATCTTATGACTTTTAGAGTAAGACTTGGTAATGTCACAACTGTACTGCTCACCATTCTCTTTGTTGAAAGCTCTGACATGAGGAAGCAAAAATCTTGTCTGTACCTGGATGTCTGCCTCCACATAGAGACACAATACAAGACAAAGGTATGGTAAGTCAGTAATGGGAAAGATCAGTTACACACGGACCACAGGCAATAGTAGTGATTAGTCCTTTGCCTGTTTTTTGATCATAGATCATTTTTGATCATTTTTGATCATCCAAAGTTCAGATCCTCTTTCAAGGGCTGGTCTCCACAAAGGTGATTTTTTTTAGTTGCAGATGGTAATATTTGGCTTTTTCTGTAGTTCTCAGATACTCCAGTAGCACAATTTCTCTGCCATAATTCCTGACTGGTACATGTGGGAGTTTTGTGTGTTTTTGCCCATCATTGTGTGTTTCTATTAAATTCTCCATCTCATAGAATAATTAAAAGAATCCAACAAGGAGAGTGGAAACCTCTAATAATGCCCACACCAGACCTGGAAATGGGCAAATGTCACCAATAGATTCCCCCAAAGATATAAAAAATGATCAGGTGGGTTAATTCTCCAACATCTTCCAAAAGCTGAAATATTTGTGTATAGAATGACCCTTTAGATAACCTAGTTTCTCTAGTAAAAGCAGTTACAGGATGTTCACCTTCAAGCCATCTTACATCTTGTGGCTTAATTCTGTCATGTACTTAGTATTTCAAAGTGATATGTTATTTTGTGCCTTTGATTTTTACCAACCAAAACTCTCTATTGTCAACCGAAGGAACGCTTAGAGAAAAGGATGTCAGTAATGAATGCGTTTATTTCCTGTGTTTCATATGAGTCAAAGCACTGTTGTAAAAACCATATTGTTAAAGAAAGCTGTTTCACTTCTTGTAAAACCAGATTTTTTTTTTTTTTTTTTTTTTTAGAAGCTTTGCCGTGCTGAATAACATCTGGTAAAATAAAGCTATCAGCTAGTCTTGTTCTGCCAGAGTTCATATTTGCATTCTGTAGTGAAACAAATGCCTACAAACCATAATAGTAACTGACATCTGATAATGCTCCTGGGAAGCGTCCTTTTTATTTTCATGTGGTTAAATTGACGTTTCTGTTGAAGGTTTAGATAATACATTACACTAAGGCTTTAGTCTGAATTCATATTGCTACCATTTTGTGGGACAAATGGAGAACCGGTTGTTCTGACCTGCTCTACTATACAGAAATATCTCATAGTATTTGTAGTTTATCCTGTGTTATAGTGAGATTCCTTTTCATAAACACATCAACAATGGAATTAAAAAAATTGAAAAATCAAAAGACCTGTGTGAAAAATTGTCGGCTGACCAATGACTGCATCCTATCAGATGCAGTCACTGTTCAGGTATTCAGACAGCAAAGGCTGCTGCGGTTGTCTGAATACAATAGCTGGAAGTACATATTCTTTCATACAAACCATTGGCATTTCCCTGAAATACTATAATCAGGAAAACATTGCATTATGACCACTAGATGGAGATGATGATCATAGGAAACACATTTATTAGACATAATGCAGGCATTATTTGCAACAGCTGTATGAATGCTTAGGCATTTGCACAGTGAATTTTTAGAAACACAATTTGGGAAATAACACTGTGGATAATAAAAAAGTGAAATGCGACTACCATCCAGTGTTGAAAAACATGGCTACACTTTGACTCTCTGATCCTGCAAGTGGAGCTTGACTCCCAAAACCTGGTTCGATAGAATAAATAACATATAGTAGGCACTTGGATGGTTGGAACTTGTGTCGCGTTTCAGGATGTAACCCTTTGCCCTATTAAAGCGGAACAAAACCCATCCGTTTAATGGTTTCCCAAAACAGAGATCATGAATGATAACTGTCTCAGTTGCTTGTATATGCAACCGAACTGTCAAGTTATCAAATGGCTGGTGCCATAACTGATCACATGTTCAACCCCATAGCAACTGCAGATCAAACGGAGGCTGTGAAAGCAGCTTTCCTGGCTGTGAAGGATAAAAGTGTTTCATTACACTTTAAAATAGATCTACCCATTAATTCAATGATTTCCCAAAACACAGGCCGTGAATGATAACTGTCACACTTGCTTGTACATGCAACCAAACTGTCAAACCATCAAATGACTGGTGTCATACCCGATCGCGTGCAAAACCATGGCAACTGCAGCTCAAACAGAGGTTAATATGGCAGCTTCCATAGCTGTGAAGGATGGAAGGGTTTAGTTCCGTTTTAAGAGAGATCTATCCTCAATATTTGTTTTGGGAAATCCAAAATTATACAACTGTCACTAGAACAGGGGTAGAAGGGTAGTCTCCCGAAGTAGACAGAGACATCCACAGAGCTTCACTTTTTCCACATTTTGGTATCTTACAGCCTTACTCCAAAATGGATTACATTCATTATTTTCTTCAAAATTCTACAACCAATACCCCATAATGACAATGTGAAAGAAGTTTGTTTGAAATATTTGCAAATTTATTAAAAATAAAAAAAAAAAAAAAAATCACATGTACATAAGTATTCACAGCCTTTGCCATGACACTCAAATTTGAGCTCAGGTGCATCCTGTTTCCACTGATCATCCTTGATCTACAACTTGATTGGAGTCCACCTGTGGTATATTCAGTTGATTGGACATGATTTGGAAATGCACGCACTTGTCTATATAAGGTCCCACAATAGTGCATATCAGAGCACAAACCAAGCCATGAAGTTCCAGGAATTGTTTGTAGACCTCCGAGACAGGATTTTATGGAACACAGATTTGGGGAAGTTTACAGAAAAATTTCTGCAGCATTGAAGGTCCCAAATGAGCACAGCGGCCTCCATCATTCATAAATGGAAGAAGTTTGAAACCACCAGGACTCTTCCTAGAGCGGGCCGCCCAACCAAACCGAGCGATCGGGGGAGGAGAGCCTTAGTCGGGGAGGTGACCAAGAACCCAATGGTCACCCTGACAGAGCTCCAGCGTTTCTCTGTGGAGAGAGGAGAGCCTTCCAGAAGAACAACCATCTCTGCAACACATTACCAATCAGGCCTGTATGTTAGAGTGGCCAGACGGAAACCACTCCTCAGTAAAAGGCATATGACAGCCCGTCTGGAGTTTGTCAAAAAGAACCTGAAGAACTCTCAGATCATGAGAAACAAAATTCTCTTGTCTAAGGAAACAAAGATTGAACTCCTTAGCCTGAATGGCAAGAGTCATGTCTGAAGGAAACCAGGCACCGCTCATCACCTGGCCAATATCATCCCTACAGTGAAGCATGGTGGTGGCAGCATCATGCTGTGGGGATATTTTTCAGTGACAGGAACTGGGAGACTAGTTAGGATTGAGGGAAAGATGAATGCAGCAATGTACAGAGACATCCTTGATGAAAACCTGCTCCAGAGCGCTCTGGACCTCTGGAATCCGCTTGAACATCTCTGGAGAGATTTGAAAATGGCTGTGCACCGATGCTCCCCATCCAACCTGATGGAGCTTGAGAGGTCCTGCAAAGAAGAATGGGAGAAACTGCCCAAAAATAGGTGTGCCAAGCTTGTAGCATCATACTAAAAAAGACTTGGGGCTGTAATTGGTGCCAAAGGTGCTTCAACAAAGTATGGAGCAAAGGCTGAGAATACTTATTTACATGGGATTTTTGTTTTGTTTTTGATCTATAATAAATTTGCAAAGATTTCAAACAAATGTATTTCATGTTGTCATTATGGGGTGTTGTTTGGAGAATTTTGAGGAAAAGAATTAATTTATTCCATTTTGGAATAAGGCTGTAACATAACAAAATGTGGAAAAAGTGAAGCGCTGTAAATACCAGGTGCACTGTATGAAGTAGGTAAACGTCTACTGTATATAGAAAGAAGCTCATTTTGTTCTTGATGCAGAATATTTCCACATGTGTATGACTTCTATTACTGTATAATCAGTAACAGTAATATTTCATGATATCATTTAGCAGAGTGTTAAAGCGGTGTTTTTGCAACTGTCAATACAGAGGAGAAGGGTGGGATTCCCCTCCTTGTGGTAAGTGCGTCTCGCTGTGCAGTAGTGAGACATAATAACCACAAAGGCCCAACGGAGGACAGCTTAACAATTAAACCTATTCCCACAAGTTCACCAAGATCTGCTTTCAGTAATGAATTCTAATTCTCAAAACTAGACTCTTCCAGATAATTACTATATTTGATTATATTACATAAACATATCATTACTTTCCACCAAACTTACTGACCTCTGCAAAGCAGGACTTTGTCTTGTTATTACTTCTAGGTGCATTGGAATCTTTCTGTTTTTTAATTTTGTTTTATATTTTGTTTTGTACATATTTTCTACTTAGTTTAGACTACAGGCCAGACAAAAACATCACATAATGTGCAGTGACTCTTCTGTATTGCCCCCGAGGTCTGGAACAGTAAAGTAACTTCTGGTAGCCGCACTGTGCAGAAATTGACCAGCCCTCCAGAGAAGTGCAACAAAATCGCAGAAATACAGAGCTGCCAAAACATTACAAAAAAAAGGACGAGTTAGTCCCTTGCTGCAGTTATTAAACTGACATCATTTGATTGTGTTGTTAAAAAGACAAGAAGTCAGATCACATGTAGAAAGCCTTATTATCTTCTGACACCTTGTGGTAATGTGTTGTTATTACATGATGATTCATGATGAATTGCTTTATTGCTACCATAATCATCGTCAAGGGAGAAGTAGAGAGAGAAGCAATTCTTCAAGATAAACTGCTGGATTATATTAACACATGCATCCTTTATGTATAAAATTATATCTGCGCTTAGTGAGTAAAGGTTAAAATAAGACAGCAGCTGAACACTATAACCCAGATATTGGGCACTAAACCAAAATATAAAATGTAAAGTGATGACACAATCCATGTGTAGCATGTGATATCTGTAAAGTGCAAATGTGCAATACCAGCTGTAACTAATATGCAATAGTAATACAGGCAAAAAGAATGCATGTATAACCAACACAATGCATAAAAAACACACGTTATACTGTAAAGTGCAATAACATATAAAGTGCCAAATATGGTTAAAATAACAGTGCAAAATGTGAAAAGTTCTTATATGGCTGTAATTCAATGGAGGGATCCCATGTGAAATATGGAGTGTTGATCAAATGCTTGACAGCGTGATACCCATCACCACAGTAAGATAAAAGGCTTACCAGAAAGCCTGCGACCACCCTTATGCTGGCCATACACTATACAAAAAATCGGCCAAACCCATTTTCGAAAGACAAACATTCGGCCGTGAGCGCAAACGATAGTGCCATCATGTAATGATCGATAAATCGTTCAGTGGACATAAATGAATGCATTTTTTTACATGTACCTAGTGCAGACAGTTTGGACGGGAAACACATTAATCTTTCAATTTATCGTTTGTTCAGCAGAAAATTTCCAAACTTGTCCTTCGTTTTTTCAGCTCAAAAACATCCTAACAATTATCGATTTTGTGCCTATTAACTGGCCGAAAAATGAACAAACTGCCTAAATGATCGAAAATTTGGCCGACTTTTTGTATAGTATATGGCCAGCATTACTCAAGGGGGGTCACAAAGCACTTTGTTGGATCAAAGATCCACTGCAAAGAATATTCCGATGTCCTGGACGTCGCCCACCAAAAGCCTCTACAGACACTGAGCAATGATCAGATAGCCTCAATACCAGGAAATGCAGATATGCAAGGAAACAAAGATTCCTATAGTGTGATAATATCTCTTTAGGTGTTTTTTAATGGCAAATGCTGCAATGCTGCATACACAAATTCTGGCTCAAAATGAGTCTCCAGTACAAACAAACAAAAAGGAATTCCTTACAGGTAAAAAAGTCCATAAAACTTGCATAAAGGCAATCGTGCATGCGCAGAGCATGTGTGCGTAGCGTCCCGGCGATAGTTTCATCATAAATGACATCATCAGGGGTACACCTACACGCCTGCACCCACGCTATATATATTTCATTGGCAAGACAAGGGAGTGCTGCCATTGGTCAAACAAAATGACCCAAAGGCACCTATTGGATAAAAAAGGCTAGCCCATCATGGATAAAGTGAATAGAGTATTCCATGCAGCCATTGGTAGACCAACATGTCCATCGTCCTGGGAAGGCACAGACTGAATTAAAACTACAGACCCATGGCAAAGAGGCACATGCTGCCATCTTGTGGTGAAAATAAAAAAGACAATTATCCACACAGATGATTACAATGGCTTGCTTCCACGTGTTGCCAACAAACCTTCATTGTTCAACAATATGTATATTATTAAAAAATTATTATTTAATACAAAAATTATTACATTTAATACATAAATTCAAATAGTAATACATGTGTATTAACGATGTTAAACACATGTAAGTATGCAACATCAAAGTGTAAATAGAGTCCACCTGTGTATAATTTAATCTCAGTATAAATACATCTGTTCTGTGAAGCTTTCAGAGGTTTGTTAGAAAACATTAGTGAACAAACGGCATTATAAAGGCCAAGGTACACACCAGACAGGTCAGGGATAAAATTGTAGAGAAGTTTAAAGCAGGGTCACGCTTTTAAAAAAATATCTCAAGCTTTGAACATCTCACGGAACACTGTTCATCATCCGAAAATGGAAAGAGTATATCACAACTGCAAACCTACCAAGACATTGCTGTCCATCTAAACTGACAGGCTGGGCAAGGAGAGCATTAATCAGAGAAGCAGCCAAGACACCCATGGTAACTCTGGAGGAGCTGCAGAGATCCACAACTCAGGTAGGAGAATCTGTCCACAAGACAACTATTAGTCATGCACTCTACAAATCTGGCCTTTATGGAAGAGTGTCAAGAAGAAAGCCATCGTTGAAAGAAAGCCATAAGAAGTCCCCTTTGCAGTTTGCGAGAAGCCATGTGGGGGACACAGCAAAAATGTAGAAGAAGGTGCTCTAGTCAGATGAGACCAAATGAGATGGGACCAAAATTGAACTTTTTGGCCTAAAAGCAAAATGCCACGTGTAGTGGAAAACTTAAACTGCATATCACCCTGAACACACTATTCCCTTGAAACATGGTGGTGGCAGCATCATGTTGTGGAGATGCTTTTCTATAGCAGGGACAGGGAAGCTGGTCAGAGTTGATGTGAAGATGGATGGAGCCAAATACAGGGCGATCTTAGAAGAAAACCTGTTAGAGTCTGCAAAAGTCTTGAGACTGGGGCTGAGGTTCACCTTCCAGCAGGACAACAACCCTAAACATACAGTCAGACCTACAATGGAATGGTTTAGATCAAAGCAAATTCATGTGCTAGAATGGCCCAGTGAAAGTCCAGACCTAAATCCAATTGAGAATCTGTGGCAAGACTTTAAAATTGCTGTTCACAGATGCTTTCCATACAATCTGACATAGTTTGAGCTATTTTGCTATTTTACAAGAAGAATGGGCAAAAATTTCACTCTCTAGATGTGCAAAGCTGGTAGAGACATACCCAAAAAGACTTGCAGCTGTAATTACAGTGAAAGGTGATTCTACAAAGTATTGACTCAAGGGGGCTGAATACAAATGCACGCCACACTTTTCACATATTTATTTGTAAAAATAAAAGAAAACCATTTATCATTTTCCTTCCACTTCACAAGTAAAATAAATTTACGCTTTTGGTTGTAACATGACAAAATGTGGAAAATTTTGAGGGGTATGAATACATTTTAAGGCACTTTAGGTGCAGGTAATCTTCCTCGCATATGGGTCACCCTTGTCTCCCCAACCAGCCACCCCTGAGTGCTTCCCCTGTCCCTGTCCCTAGTCAACTACCAGCAGCACCCCCCAAAAAAGAAACTGCAAGCAATGAAGCGGCTTGCATAACATGCCGGTGCAACTGGTGGGTTTATCAAGATTGCATAAACACCAAAGCCGGCCATAGACGGATCTAAATTTGGCCAGTTCAGCAGAAACTGGATGAATTTTGATCTATCTATAAGCAGGCTGGCTGTACTGAAGTCAATCTTTCATTCGACTTCAGAATAACATGCCTATCAGGTTTTTATCCTGCGATTACTGCCATTGGCTATAGCTGGCATAAGTTATCATTGTATTTTGACAGTGGAGAAACCTCCTGCTATAAGAATACAATAGTACAGAGGGAGGAATTCTCCCATCAACACTGAATGTGTTTACATCCCTTAACACCAGGAACATTTGGATCCCCCCATTCACATGAGGGCCCTCCCTTCATGTCAGAGTCCCCCCTTACAAATCAAGCTCCCCCTTCCACATCTGAAGCCCCCTTGACATCAGGAGCCCTCCCCCCCTTTTACATCTGGATCCCACCATCATATCAAAGTCCTCAGTACCCTCTTTATATCTGGAGCCACTCTTAAGAAGTGTCCCTTCTGCATCACTGAGCAGACAGTCTAACATCCTGGTGTGAAATACCTTAGTTGCATTCCCACTACAGGGAAGAGAGGCAGCATGGTACAGCAGAGGGAGGTAGTCAGGAAGGTCAGAGCAGGTCTCTATGGGTTCTCTCACATAGTAGGATTTCCATGACAGAAGTTCAATCCTCTTCTGAGGCAAGCCTTGCACTGTGCAATGCAGAGTGGTGTGATGTCACAGGCAGAAGACACAGAGAACAAAAGCAGACTGCAGCCCCTACTAACCTTGCCAATTCCTCAATCATCAGCACGTTTATTGAACTGTGTTGAAGGTGCCAGAATGGAGTACTGGCACGTTTCAGTGAAAAAAAAAAGTCCAATGCAAGAGACTCAAATGCGGGAGTGCAACTCCATGCTCTACTAACTTTTCACCACCCCACCTGACAAACTCTTTTACCAGGTAGCGTGGGAGATTGATCTGGGTATAGCTCCTGAGGCAGAAGATTGGCGGTCCCGGAATTCGCATATTTACAAAGGCATTACGAATGTTGCCCCAATTGAAGCAGGGTATAAAGTTTACACCAGGTGATGCTTGGTACCAGACCACGTTTCAAAGATGTACCTGGGCTTATCGGCTTCCTGCTTCAGGGTTTGTGATCAGGTGGGCACAGCTCTACGCATATGGTGGACATACCCTAAAGTCTAACGGTTTTGGATGAGGATTCATTCCCTTATATATTCGGTCACCATGGTCAATATCACTAAAGACGCCTGCATTACCCTGTTAAATAAACCAGTTGAAAATATCCCTAGACACATAAAAACTTTAATTTACTTTATGTATTCAGTTGCTAAAATTGCTATTGCTGCCCGATTATCGATTTAGCCCTGATGAAACGTAAGCTCATCTGGATTATGTGGAATATTGTGAGAGTCTTGCAGGATAAACAAACCCTTTTTGAAAAGATTTGGACCCCCTGACATACTTATTTACAAGTTCTGGATACGCAGCGCTGACTCCAGGGTTTGTGAGAGATGGATTCCCGGTCGGACTTACTTTCTTTACCTTAGATTTTTCTCTTTCTTTCCTTTTCGACTTTTTCCTGCCCTCTTTTTATTTCCTCTTTATTTTTTGTATAGTAACCTTGATCTAGGGGTTATGTTTTGGTACTACATAACACAAGTTATGCGCGTTAATATTTTGAAGACAATCTTGTAGAAGCTATGAATTGCTGGTGCTACAGGCCCTTTAGGTCCTAACTATTTTTATAGTCGGATCTGCCATATAATTTTCCCATGTGGGCCTATTGAATAATTGAGCTGGTGTAAGCCGGTCTGACCCCATTATCTCATTTTCTAAATGGAGATGTTGCATAGGTTGAGGCAGCAAGCTTTGGACAGTGGGGCTAAAAGGATAGTTCAGGGTCCAGGATAACTGGGGAGAAAGCACCATACTAAGTGTAGTGTTTATAGAATTTGATACCAGGAACAATAGTATTACTCAAAAGGGTAAAAGCATCAAAAGCATAAAGCACTGTAGGTAATCCCCATCAGTGGAGCGGTGTGTCAGGATAGCTTTCTGTGGCTTGGTGCTCAGAGGGACGCTGCTGGTGGATTCCTGGCACTTCCTGGCATGCACAGGCTGCTACTCGTGACGTCACTTCCCGAATGTGATGGGTTGTCGTAGGCAATGTGTTTGCAGAGCATGTGTTCCTTCTTCTCCTTCTTCAGGCCTTTACAGTGCCCTCTTGGATAAGGGCTTATATGGCTATAGAAGCAGCTACAGGTTCCTAAGGCCTTACATCAAATTCCATATATGCTACACTTAGTATGGCGCTTGTGCTTTCTCCCCAATTAGCTCCAAGCTGCTTCTTGCTTGTATACTGAGCTGCCACCCAAGTGAGCGCATCTATGGACATTTTTGGACTTTATGGACTGTTCTATAGAGTTTTAACTCATTTATTGATTGCATTGAGAACTCCTGAGATACACCACCTACAATTTTGGGCCAATTACCAATGTTCAGGGTCCAGGATAACACCTAGCACCTTGGCATTGGAGGACAGATTGATAGTTGTGTCATCGATCTAGACAGAGAAATCAGGAGAAGGAAATATTATGAGCTCAGTTTTTAGATAGATTGAGTTTGAGTAAGTGGTGTGACATCCAGGCTGATATTTCTGTCAGTAAATTAGTGATGCGTGTGGAGACTGATGTTGTGAGCTGAGGGGTAGAGGGATAAATTTGAGTGTCATCAGCATAAAAATGGTATTGGAAGCTAACTGACCCAGGGAGGAGATGTAGATGGAGAATAAAAGAGGTCCAAGAACAGAACCTTGGGGGACCCCAATGGAGAAGGGAAGAGGAGAGGAGGATGTAAAATTGTAAGTGATGCTGAAGGTGCAGTAGGATAAGTAGGATAAATACCAATAAAGATTACAGTCATGGAGACCAAAGGAGTGGAGTTTTTTGAGGAAGAGGGATAGACCACTATGTCAAAGGGACCAGAGAGGTCCAGGACTAGAAGTACAGAATAGTGTCCATTGTGTTTTAGCCATTAGTAGATCATTTGTGAGTTTTAGGAGAACAGTTTTTTGTGGAGCATTGAGGACAAAATGCAGTGAGATGGTTGCTCAGTTGAAAGTAGACTAGACGTTTAAAGACTTTGGAGGAAAAGGGGAGCAAGGAGATGGGGCATAGGTTGTTAAAGTGGTTGTAAACCCTTTACAACCACTTTTTGCTACAGGTAAGCCTATAATTAGGGTTACCTGTAGCTACCCTGGATATTTCCTAAACCTACACGGTTTAGGAGATGTCCCCTGTATTTGCATGTGCCGACATCATCGGCACATGCGCACTGAAGCAAACTGAAGCAATGGCACATACATGCCGTTGCCTCAGTTAGCCTGTGCCATTACCGGTGGCTCCCACGCGCATGTGCGGGAGTGAAGTCATTGCTAGTCCGGCCAATCACAGTGCCGGAGCCCGCGATACCCGGAAGTAACTCTGGGAGTGATGTCGGCTGCCAGAATAAGGACTGCTGTGAGGGCTTCGATCTCAGGTAAGTAATTTATAATGAGCTAGTATGCTATGCATACTAGCTCATTATGCCTTTGTCTTGCAGGTTTTTTTTTTTTCTTAGGGTTTACAACCACTTTAAGACTGGTGGGGTCCAATGAAGGCTTTTTAAGTATGGGGGTGACTAGTGTGTGTTTTACAGAGTTGAGGGTTCCACATGTAAATATCGAAACAAAGTGTGCCCAAACGAATAGCTGAATGTTTCATAGTAGAATTTACCCAAATGGCTTTTTGAATTCAAACACTTGATAAAGTTTACCAGTTTAGCTGAAACATTTATTTAACATTCACATGTTCCCTGAATGAAAGATAAGCTTTGTACAATGATGTAAAGTTAATTGTTTTCCACGACTAGAGTTTAGATTTCAGTCCTTTAACAGGTTTTACTCCTGTCTAAATAGTATTTTTAGTTTAAATATACACGTCAGATGAAGTAACAAGTCTTGTATCAGTGGCATTGAGATAAGTAAACCATCTGTAGCTTATCACTCTGACGTATTGGTTTCCACCTGAATTCACATAAATACTCCTCACTGACTCCGCAGTATTCTCATCTTCCACCATGAAACTTCTGCTCCTCACTGCCCTGGTGGCAGGCGTTCTATCCAAGAAAACATTTATAGGGTAAGTATGCAAGATGGCAGAGTGCATATTTCTCGTGTCAAGCTGATATTCAAAAATGTTAGCATTTTTGTGTAGTTTAATAGACATGGGTAGGTACTAGATTAGGTTTTGAAGATGTTTCCTAGAACTAATCTCACAAATTCTTTGACACACAACCAACCAGATTTTAGCTGCCACGTTTGCAGATGTTATAAAGTTAAAGACAACATTTAAAAAACTATTAGCAATAGGTTTTTAGTTCCTTTTCTTAAAGTTTTACTAAGGGTCATTGTCCCAAAATTTCAGTACAGAAACCTTTAGTGGCCAACTAAAGCTAAATGAATGTGTAAACTATGGAAGTATTGAGTACTACAGTAACGAGTGATACAGTTTTAGTTAGACTAGACATACATTTCAGCATACAATTCTGAGATATCTGCCCTCTTTATGAGAGGGCAGATATCTCAGAATATGAACAGATAGTCAACATAAAATAAGGATCAGAAGATACAGCAGTATTCCTTGTTGCCTTTATATGACTGGACTACTATTTATTTTCTTATAAGTTGGTATACGGCACTTTGTGCCTTCAGTGAACATTTCTTGGCATGCAGCTTTTCATTTATGCCAGCACATTTTATCTTGCTGAAGTTTCGTTTTTGGGAAAATTTTGCTTTACACGGGAAAGAAAATTTCCTTCTTTTTCTTCCTGTAAGTATCCAGGTATCCACGTATCAGCCTCTTGCATTCTTTTTAGAGAGGTTCAAGTGTGAGAGGAAGCAGCAGAAAGAGCCAATTAGTTCTTGTGCTGAGAAGGAACATACAGATAAATAAAAAAAGCAAAGTGACAAGGAGGTGAACTTAACACTGGCTGTGTCTGCTTTTCAGTGGCGGCTGTTTTTTTTTTTTTTTTTTTTGGGGGGGGTGGCTAACAACCACCAGTAGAAACCCCCCCGGTCGGTCATCAAGCCCATCTAGGTTGCGGGCAGGTTGAGGGCTCCTACAGGCAGCGGACAGCGGCTCCTGTGCCTTTCCTCTTCTTCTGCATCACGGGGGCTTCCGCTGTGTGTCTCCTCCCTCCTCCTCCTAGGTGTCCAATAGGTCTCAAGACCCACTTCCTGATTGGCTGGGAGGAGGATCAGTGTGACGAAAGCGAATATCCATTCGCTATTTTCACACAACTGGGTGGGATCAGAGCGCAGTGCTCTGCGCCCCGGGCCCACCTATTTTTGAAGCCTATTGGAGCCTCTGGCTCTAATCACGTGCTTCAAACCCCCTCCATTGGAATTCATGGTCCGGCACCCTGCATGTAGATCAGGTGGCTAGAGGCATGGACAGGGGGGAGGCGCCCACGCGCCCCTAATAGATGTGCCGCCGCTGCTGCTTTTACTGAGTCAGGGGTGGGTCTAGGACAGTCTGGGCACAGAGAAAATGGATTGAATTGTGTTGGCCATGGAGAGAGATCTAGACCAAAAGTGAACATTGTAAAAAAAACTACTTTTCATTTTATCTTTTAGTGGACTTTTTGGCTGGAGTTCTACTTTAACATTACAGATTACAGATAACAAAGAGCAAGGAACAGAAAAGTGACATGAATGCCAAATATTTTATTTTGTACATATTTGACATTTTTTTTTTCTGCACGGTTGGGAATTCTATAAATAGCTTTTTTCTGTAATGGCTCTTAAAGTACTTTACAGTACAGGAATGGAGCTGAAAGGAAAGTTAATCAAAGAGAAACATGCTATAAAAATATTTTAAATAACTGTCTATTGTTACCAGAGTTAGGCAGAGCATACGCCTTTTTAAATATTTTATCATATGATAGTCTAAGTTGTATTTTTTTTTTTTTCAAAATTAATAAATTGTTGTTGCTCATGACTAGGCATAGGTATCGGTGAATCCAAATCTTACAATTATCCATGGATACCAAGTGATATAGCCATGTTTTAAGCAATAAATCACCCTATCATCCTAACATCTATTCTGGCTACTGGAGTAGCCTGCCTGACTCCTTCTGCACCCAGTTAACAGGGGGAAACTCTCCCCATATAAAATCTTGGATACAGGCACATTTTGTTAAAAATGGAAAGGACAGGGAAGGGTAGTCTGTTAGGCAGGCAAATTGCAAGTACATATACTTGCTCACTACTTTTTGTAGAACCTTGGGAAGAAATCATTTTTATGACAACATAGTTTAATGTATGTTAAAGTCCCAGAAGCTGACAATTAATTTACTACAAATGTATTAAAGTCAGTATTTTTATGGGTAAAACAAGAGGTTTGTTTCAGCAAAATACATTGTTGTTAAAGTCCCAGGAGCTGATAACCTACTCCCAATCTTAGTACATGAAGAGCCCATTCATACCAGGACCTTTCAATCATCTACCCGTACTCCATTCATAGATCACATTTCATTCAAAGAAGCTGTAGTACAGCTTCTATGAATCGCGGACCTGGGCGGAAAGGGCAGGCACAGTCTGGCCTCTAAGTTCTATTTACCACCACCACACCAGAAGATTACAGTGTTGGTGGTATAGATGGAAGAGGGTTTTTCCAAAAAGAAGAGGCATCAGCACAACGGACACATCCTACTGATAGTAAGTTAACGTTTCTTGTGCAGATTTTTCCGTTTTTTTTTTTTAATTTTGGATACACTTAGGCTTTAATTTCTACATGAGACCTATTACTGTACTATATATTGTGAGTTAAAAGTGATATAAAATATATATGAATGGTTGTCATTGTCTTTATAACAGAGGGATATTCATTTTGACTTAGTGGTGCAGGTGAATGCATCGTACCATATTTTTAAATGACACCCTTGAGAAAACAAGGTATAGTAGCATAATGGTCATTTGTAGTCAGAGACTTCACCTGGAAATGCGATAGTCCTAACTACCAAGACCTGAGGTGTGCCTTGGCCTGGCGAGTCAGTATGCCTAAAAGAGGGCAAAAAGAGACACAAAGTAGGTGTGATGTGAAGCTGCAATGGAGGGCTACCAACAACCATCAGTCCAGAAATATAGCGAATGCCCGGATGACTATGAAAGGGGGTTGCGTATGTAACTGCTAAACAGGAGGATCTCCAGTGGTCATATGTAGTAAACTTTGTAAATTTCTCCTCTGCAGAGAGCAGGTGCTGCGGATTAAGGCAAACAGCAATGAGCAACTCGGTCTGCTGCAAGATTTACAATCTTTTACACATCTGCAGGTACAAACATTAGCACGTTGTATGCAAAAATGTTCTTTTCAGTATATAACTTTAAAACATTTTGCCCCCCAAAATTTTAAGATTCATTTTTTTTTTTTTTAAGTTCCTTTTTTGTAGGAAGGGGCCCAGTCTGTCCTTTTCTCTATTACTTGCACTACAAGTGATATTATAGTCTACCGGAGATGCTGCAGCCACAATAATAATGTATGCTGTCCACCTTTCCTGCCTGCCAAGAAAGAATTTTAGGAAATGTATCAACAACTCCTGCCATAGGGCTCATATAGGTGTAGGTCTATTACAGTAGACTTGCATTAGAAATGAACTTTCCTCATTTTTTTTTAAATTTACCCTGACTATGTAGATTTGATTGTTATTCTATGGTACTGTTTGACATTTCTTTGGGAGCTGCCAGGCCTATTGAAATTGTTTCCTACTGCTTCACAAGTTCTTCAATCATGAAAAAAGCAAATAAAATTAGGGCTTTGCTTAAATTTTAGCATTTGGCTCTGGTTGCTGTTGACAGTGGCCACTGTCTACTCTTTATACTATTATTCTATTTTCTTCTATTCTATTCTATTCTACTATCTCTGCCCAGATACTACTCCTAGCCTGTTCCTGATAACTGGTACTTTTCCTTAGCTTGTTTAGCTGCCAGTCTTCACCAACTAAACTATTTCAGCTGTCGCTGTGACCAGGTGCTGGGCTACAGCAATATGGATATGGAGAGACTGCCCTTTATTTTTCTCTCCCTTTACTGAGATACTAATGTTATGTTGCACCATCCTCCCACTAGCAGGGGGAGAGCTAAAGCCATGCAAGGCCTTGGACCTCTATGCAGAGTGCCGAGAGTCCTGGGAGTTGTGGTTTGAGACAGAAGCCATGTAATGGCTACACTATTAAACTGCCCTGGAAAGTTCTTCCTTTTGGCACAGAGGGGGTTAGAGCGAGAGAGAGCATCTCTGTCTGTATATTCACCTGCTAGCTGGAGTCCATACCAGAGGTGATCTGAGCTTGAGGCTGGGAGGGAAGACACCTGGGGCAGTGCAGCACCGCCCAAATCACATCACAGCACATGCCCCTCTGCCGCTGGCAGACTGGAGCATCCACTCATTCTCTGTTTCCCACCACCGACTGAAGGCTTTCGAAGAGAGACCAAGGGGGCCCCTCTTCTGCAGGGAGAGTTCCTGGGGACTGGTGAGAGGGCTATTTGCCCATTACTGATACCACTAGCGGGGACTGAGCCCCTCAGCTCAAGACAGCAAGTGTACCCAATTCATGCTGCACTTATGCTGCACTCAATACTACATTTATTTCAAAACTAGACTGCACCTATAGAAACCTATACCGCATTATACTGAATCTTTACCGCATTTGAACCACATCCACCCTTGCACCTGTGCGAAGACTATACCATACCTATACTTTACTTATACTGCATGCAGGTTTACTGAGACTGTCGTTAAGTGCACTAACACCCTTAAAGGTCCCCAGCGATAGTCAGCAGAGGGACATCCCAAATGACTGCTCCACCCGTAATAATTACTCTGTAAACCCCCCCCTTTGTCCCCCTGCCACCTCCACTATCATCCTCCCTTTCTTTTGCATACCCGGTCACACTAGGCCTAGCATCACCACCATGAATGCACTCCGGCAGTATAGTTCCAGCTCTTGGTAGATTAAACTCTACTACTGCTCACTGCTGCACTTAAGGCAGCCTTGTTACTGTTTTTTGCTGATATGGATGCCAAATGTCATCTTATGCCTAGTCCGTACTGTATTATTACCATTGTTAATCCATTGTATGCTTGCCTAGATTCCAACCAAATGGGGTAACAACATATGAGGCTTGTCTTTACTACAGTACCTGGTTTGGTGGTTGTTTTCTTTCATATAGCAGTAAATTGGGTACTAAGTATTAGTAGCAATACAGAGCTTAGCTGGGAGTACTCTGTACCAGTGCTTGCACCTTACTAAAGCTTATTTCCACTAAATATTATGGCTTTAGGCATCCTTGCACATTCTAGCAAGTCTTCACCTAATTTTCACTCAGGGTCTTTAAGAACAGTCCCCTTTCCCAATCCTCAAATTTGCTGAATTTGCCTGACACACCCTGCCTCTAAAAGATCCAGCATCTAAATCAGACAATGTTCCTCCAAAAGTGATTCTTTTTTTTTTAAAGGTTAACTTTTTTATTGTTTTTATAAACATAACAATAATAGTTACACAGGTGTATCATCATAGCGAACATCGCTTCAGTGATAGTGCAATACATTGTTCAGGTATACAGGTGAACATTATGCAATAATACATATAAAATATCATTCAGCACAATTTACTGTAGTCAGGGCTTAATTTCTGATAGTTTCCAGACCATAATATCTCTATCATTTGCTATAACTTTGTGGGCAGGTGGTATGGTACTTTCTGAGGTCACCCATGAGTTCCATATTTTAGAGAACTTTTGGGGCATCGTATGTTAACTTATATAATGGTATTGCTTGGTTGATAATGGTGAGCGAGAACTTTATAGTCGGAGTGGAGTGAGATTTCCAATGCATGGTTCCAAAAGTGATTCTTACTAGCATAAATATGTGTTCCCACATTTCATTCTTCCAGTGGCTTCCAGTGACTTTCAGTGACTTCCAGACATGTGCCATGCAGAGTCAGTATATGTACCACTAGTGATATGTGTCACATATTATATAGCAATATTTATTTTTAACTTTGTAGTGACTTAACCTTGTATCAGATACCCTGACTGGTAATATGCATAACAAGTCCCTTTTTATGTTTTAAAGCTTGATTTCTGGACTGAACCTGCCAAACCTGATATTCCAGTTGATGTTCGAGTTCCCTTCACAAGTCTTCAGTCTGTGAAAGCCTATCTAGAATACAACAACTTTGACTACTCCATCATGATAGATGACCTGCAGGTAAGTTACTTAAACTTGAAATGTGCCTAATGATTATAATAATATATGAATGTGATTACTGGACTTGCTTTTTCTAGTTATTGATTTGTACATATTTCTTGTAGCAAGTGATCAACAAAGAGAAAGAAGAATTGGAAAGCAATGAAAGAAAAGAACGCAACTCTGGCTCTTTTGACTTTGGAGCTTATCACACCTTGGATACTGTAAGAAATCAAATCTATTCGATTTTACAAACTAGTGATTCATAACCTTCTGTGTGTGGCGTCCAGCAGCATAATATCAATGCTATGCTTCTAGCAGTAAATAACTTTAAAGTGGAAGTCCACCCTAACACTTCAATTCTCCCCTGTAATCATTAATGTGAGCTAAGTTCAGCCTTATGTCTCAAAATGAAAAAATCCCTGTTTTTCTGCCTTTATTTTGCAGTATTCAGTGCCGTCACATGACTTCAATTCTACGTCCTTCTTTCAAGTCTAAAATCAGCCAGTGGGTGTGGTTACTGAAAGCTAGTGACATCACTTCCAGGGAAAATATATTACAGCGCACACATACAAGAATGACATTTCCTGCAAAGGCTAGTTAAAAACACCTGAACATATTCAAAAAATACGGGGGGTTGGTCACACTATGGTCATATAGTGCTAAACCCACTTACTGCGACAAAGTATATATCTATATAGCAGTACCATCTTGAATTTAAACGCATTTTAGGGTGTGCCCCCCAAATATGTTCTTGTATATCACCTTCCAGGGAGGGACACTGTTCCTGTGTAGCCAGTAAGCATATACAGGATGGGAGGAGCTGATCATAGGTTCCCGCCTAGTGTTCTCTCATTGTACATCCTAATTCATGACAAAATGAAGAAATAGCTGTTCACAGGAGAAGGGAGCTGGACAGGGGAGGGGGGACTGTCAGTGCAGCTGGAAGTGCTCTGGGGTCTCAGCTCACAGTCTACAATTATCACAGTACAGGCAACCACACTGAGACTCTGTCTCCACTAGTGCAACTTGCCATGCGACTTTGGGCACATAAAGTTCCATGACAAGTCACAGCCCATTGATTTCAATGGCACCAGTTTCCATCTATGTGACTTTGAAAAGGTACCTGCAATGCTTTGATGCGACTCTTGATGCAAGTTAGATCCAGAGAGTGTAAAGTTGGATCAAAGCTGCACTCAAAGTTGCATCAAAGTCACACTCCAAAGTCACACACTAGACTTAGGCTACCTTTCCACTAGTGGGACTCCAAAGCTGTGTGATTTAGAGTGCGACTTTGAGTGCAGCTTTGATCCAAATCTACACTCTGGATCAAAGTCACATCAAAAGTCGCATCAAAGTAGAGCGGGCACCTTTTCAAAGTCGCTGATTTTCAAAGGCACATAAATGGGAAAGAAAATAATTTTTGACTGGAATTCCACTTTAAAGTTGAAGCCATATAACGGTTTGTAAGAAGTGTGTGTTTCTCTGTGTGTGCCATGTGCTTCAGTGAGCAGAACATACTTACCAGGCTTGCCTGTTCTCTGTCTCTCTCAGGCAGCTAGGAACCAAAACAAGGAAGTTATACTTCTCTGCCTAAATAAGGAGAGAAGGGATGGGGTGGGGCTGGGCAAGACAGGGGCAGTTAGAATGAACAGTAGGCATGCCTGTGTAGAAGAGGACAACGTTTTCAGGAAGTGGGAGGCAGCATGCAGAATTCAGATAAAGGGAAATAAGGTTGTCGCTGAAGAACAGGAAGAAGCTGATTGTTTGGCTTTGATTAGACTTTCTAAGCCTGGCAATCAGCTATTCAGAAAATTAATAATGTCAAATATAACGATATTTTACAAATAATTAATAGAACATTTTTCAGTTTTGACTGGACTTCCACTTTAAGGCCCATGCATAAATCAGTTACATATCATGTACCGTTACTTTTACTGTATACTTTAAACAGAATAAAAATAATACTGCCCAAAAATGACTCACTTGAGCTGGTTTTCCATTGCTGGCAGCAGAACATCATTTAACATGCAAACTGCAGGAAAAGTTTTATTATTTGCCATCTCTATGTACAGGTCAGATATGTCTAACTCTACATCAGGCTCTGGCATTAAACATAATCATTTATGCTAAAATATATATATGAAAGGAATACCATTTTCTTTTCTAATTGTATTAATCAAACTATAATTAAGGTAAAGTATATAATGCCAAACCCTTATCAGGTTTTTACTGCTGTCTCTGCTGTGAAGGGGGGAGGGTTCACTCCCATTACTTGTCCTGGCCATTGTCACCAGATCTGAAAGTGAAGGAAAATACAACATTTTGATTTGTCACTAGAACAGTAATAAAGTAGGATTCCTCCAATAGGGATATTTGTCTAAAAGGGGATTTCCCTACATTTTTAAAAATTTTTTTTGCGTTGTCTACAAAACAGTAAGTGAGGGAGAAATCTGTGGAATGAGACACATAGAAAAAATATTGATTCATTCCCTATGTTTTGACTTGAGGTATACTTTCAGTCATTTTTCTCTTGAACATAATATGTGTATATATGTGCAGCTGTGATGAAAATTAAATGTAATATGTTCATTAACTGTATGAAGCAATGTATTTTTTCGGTAATCTCTTTTTTTTCTTCTTTATTTTAGATAAACTATGCCATTGACCTAATTATATCAGATTACAGCTATATTGTCAGCAAACAACAGATTGGTAACTCATTTGAAGGGCGTCCCCTTAATGTTCTTAAGGTGATTATATTATTATGCTTGAAATACAGTATGAAGTAGATAATAATTATATATTTATATATTCAATAATTACATTTTTTAAAATAGACTTTCTACAGCCATAGTTGACATAAGCTGTGTGTAGTACATGTTTAATAGCAATGCACATAACAAAGTTAGATTTTCTAGGGAAGGAAAGAATATTTAAGCACCAAAAAATGAAATATGCATTACATGACCTAATTGATAGGTTGTAAAAAAATTATTCAATTACATAAATCCTGCTTACAGTTCAGCACTGGAGCCGACCATCCTGGCGTTTGGATAGATGCTGGTATTCATGCACGTGAGTGGGTTACTCAAGCTACTGCCCTGTGGACCGCACGTAAGGTAACTACAATCTACACAATGGAGGGTAACAAATATTGTTGTGCTTCCCATAATCCAATAACAGTGAGAACACTTACTATGACATAGGTATAAAGAATTGTATAGGTTAATTTATATATCATTTGGTAAACTCAAATTTTTTAACCTTTGTAAATCTCCTAGTACCTCAACCAATCGGTAAAATATGGGAGAATGATGTTAAACAAATCAAAACACTTAAAAAAAACACAATGTAAAGGCCCCAGACAATAACTCCCTGCCAATACCCCCCTGTTTTAAAGGTACATTTATTTACATAAAAATCTGATTTGTATTTTTAAAGCTTGCTTCTGACTATGGAAAGGACGCATCTGTTACCTCTTTGTTGGATAATTATGATGTCTTCCTTATGGTTGTCACCAATCCTGATGGATATGTCTACTCTCACACAACAGTAAGTATCTAACCATAATGATATTTTCTGTGTGGTACCAAGTTCAATTCAATGTAATAATACCAAATGTAGTCGTTTTCTAAGTATTTCAAAAGTGATATGAGAAGAAAGCATAAAATAATACTTTGTAAATGGCTGTGACAGTACAAACATACATATAGTATTCTTCAGTGAAATAAATTGAGATTGCTTTCCTTAGTTGCCTTTCTAAAGGAACTGGATTTATAGCAGGAATGAATTTTGGAAAATATTAAGGGGAGCATTTCTAAGTATATTGTATTGCAGGTTAGGCTGGTTGGGTAGGAAGATTCATGTGGAATTTCAGCCAGCAGTTTTTGTTTAAGGTTTATTCTATAAATTATGCCAGCACTAAGACCAAACTTACTGTTATTCCTCGTGCATTATTTATTTATATATTTATTTAGTCTTCTATTGGTTGAACATGATTGATTTATGTCCTTTTCAACCTAACTAATTAGATAACCATGTAATTATTTGCTATGGCTGTATTAAAAATAAACCTTTACGTTATCTTTTAAAATAATGTTCTATTGTTTGTTTTTTTTTTTTTTTTTTTTTGTTTTTTAGTTTATGAGTTATATGTATATTTACTTTACTTACACAGTCTTTGTTTTAGAAATAAACATTTAATGCATTACAAAAGGGTTTTCAGAGCACTATGGCATAACTAAAGAGGCAATGCAAGAGCTTGTCTTGTGGCTGTCTCTACAGACTGAGCTGTCTGATAAGCCCCGGTTCACACTGAGGCAGCACGACTTGCAGCGCGACTGCCTCAGGCGACCTGGACACGACAGGGGTGGCGACTTGCAAAACGACTTCTATATAGAAAGGCGCCCCCAAAGTAGTGCAGGAACCTTTTTCTAAGTCGAAGGCGACTTGCGTCGCTCCGATTAGAACGGTTCCGTTGTACAGAACGGGACGCTACTTGTCAGGCGGCTAGGTCATCTGACAAGTCGTCCTAGTGTGAACCGACCCTAAGAGATTAGCCACTTTAATAAATTATTCAGTTCTGTGTGCAATTGCTGTTTTGTAAAACAGTTGGCTTTTTACAATAGACTGATAAGCAACTTCAGACAGATATGTGAAAGGGAAATTAGAGCTCCATCTGCTGATTAAAACAAATACAACATATTATTTCTAAACATATTACTATTTATTATTTTTAGAACCGTATGTGGCGCAAAACTCGTTCTATCAGTAAAGGTAGTGCATGTGAAGGTGTTGACCCCAACAGAAACTGGGATGCAGGCTTTGGAGGTAACTACAACTTTACAAACCTTGGATTATATCCACAATTCAGTCACTGTTTCCCACTACCCTACCCCAACCCCAAAATATTTAAAGGTGGTTTTGAAAAATTGTTATCATTGTTATCAGTCTGTTTTGTAAACTATTGATTTCATATTTTACAGAGGATAATATAAACCACAACAGTAGGGTGTGTAATATTACCTAATATGGGATTCAGATTCTCAAACACACTAGTCAATATGTTCAAAGAACCATAATACGATTTATATGCAACGTGCAAAATTATAATGAAAGTATTGCTATTGACTTCAGTTGTCATTTGTTTGTCATTCAGTTGTCATTCAGTTGTTTTTTTTCTACAAATGTTTCACATGAAAAACCTGATGTTGACAAATAGCCATTTTATTAGTTCTGTAATGACCAATCTACAACCAACAAATTAGCATGTCATATCTAAAGAAGGGATAGAAAAATAAATAAATAAATACATAAATAAATAAATAACTGAATAAATAAATACTGTACATAGTCAGTTACACTGAATTGATTGAAAACTAAGACTAAATGTCTATGTGTGTGGTCTAGAAATTCAAACTTCATACATGCAGCAATAATGTAGAAATACCAAACTATTATTTTTTTAATGTAGGTCTAGGAGCTGATTCTGACCCCTGTTCTGAAACATACCATGGACCCAGTGCAGAATCAGAGGTGGAGGTAAAGTCTATTGCCAACTTTATTAGGAGTCATGGCAAAATCAAAGGATTTATAACCATCCACAGCTACTCTCAGTTTCTGCTTTTCCCTTACGGATACAAGCACACCCCTCCTGCTGACTACACTGAGCTGGTAAGTCTGTCCAAGTCTAAGAATCAAAACACTTAATAACATTGCACTACATACAATATGTATTCATAGTCATCAGTCCTGTTGGCTTGCGCAATGAAATAAAATACCGTAGATACAGAAAGCAGTCTTTGATGACTAGAATTATAAATACTGGCAGATCAGCTCTAAAGAGATGGTAAAATTGGTGACTCAACTTACCTGTTATTTCTCATGCATTTGTTATTGCTATAGAATTAGTAAGAAAAGGTAACTTTTTCTTACAAGCTGCATTTAAAGTGATATCATGACCTTTCTACATTGTATGAGTACAGTTGGGATAAACTTAACATAGGTTTTCAGATAAAAACATTTCTTGTTGTTTTGGAGTGGTAATGGGATAAGGACTTCTGTTTAGTTTTTTATTTCTTATTCTCCACTTCCTGCCATGACACTGGGATAGATTGGGGAAATTTCACTAATCAGAACATAGACAGACAGCGACAAAGGCCTAATAGAGCTTTTCTACACAGTGATAAAAAAGGACTTTGCTTGGAGTTCCACTTAACTATTTGAGCCCTGGTCTTTGGATAAGTAAGTGCATTTTTCCTCTTAAAGAGTTACAGTAAGGAGTTTAGATGAGCATTTTTTTTTCAGATTATCTCGTTCCTAGGGAAAATACAACATTTTTTCATTTTTACTAGCTTCTAACATTCACTGTAAGATGTGAGCAAAATTACCGTGAATTGTCACATGGATAGATGTAAAATAGCAGTTTGATTATGGTCATTGGCATTATAACCCTTGAAGACTCCTCACCTCCTGCACAATTTGAGCCTATTCTACACTATCCATCACTCTCTCAATCACTAGGTTATGGCCTTCAGCTTAAGTCTTAAATCCTCTTGCAGATTAAGAGGTTCTGTTCCTTCTTTCTGGATTTTCTCAGAAGCCTTTTTCAAGATGCTTTCTCCCTTTCTTTTTATATGGCCAAGCGGTCTGTTAGGTCTTTTAACCTCTGCTTTTTTAAGTACAAGTTCCTCTGCTCTATCTGTAACAATGGGCTTAGAAAGAGTACTTTGAGTCCAAAATGTATATTTCTGTGGCAAAATCCTTGCTTTTATAATACTTTAGTGAATATTATCTATCCCCTGCAGTTTCACTCGTTTTTATGAACGTGGTATTGGCCATAATTAAACTGACATTTTATATCTGGCCATGTGACAATCTTCACAATAATTATACTCATATTTAAAGCGTATGTTTGTGTATATCTATGTAGCATTTCAAAATGATAGGAGGTATACATCCACTGAATTGTTTTTAATTTCTAGTCTTCTCCAAAAAAATCTGTTAGTCCTAGCTAATAAGGTGATTACAGAAGTTATCTCAGTCTACATAAATGAACGTTAAGTGAATATGTTTTACTCTTTCTAGAACACAGTTGGTAAAGCTGCTGCTAGTGCATTAAGCTCCCTCTATGGCACCCAGTACAAAGTTGGAACAATCGTCTCCACTATCTGTAAGTCAAATTTCTAAAACCACTTTACGCATCTTTAGATCTCTTCTAGGCACAGGACTACTGTATACAGTATTGCCTTCACATGGCATGAATATAACTGAATGTAATCATTTTCTCTGGATGATAGTGTGTATTACATTTAGACTTAACCTGCCAGCATAAAGAATTCTACTTTGGAAGAAGAAAGCAAAAAATATTGAATTGTAAAATTGAATTTGTTTTTTGATACTCTAAACCAGAGTTTCTCAATCAGGGTTCTATGGAACCCCAAGGTTCCTCCAGAGGTTGCTAGGTGTTCCTTGTGCATTGAGCAATTCCTTCCTGTCAGATAAGTTCCCACTGACCATGGATTTTTTTTACCTATCTGTAAGGAGGTAATTCTTTGCAATGTCCACAAGTGTAAGGAGTATTCTTTCCACTGAACATCATGCTTATATATCATCAGTTGTAGAGTAATTGTAGAGTAATTTTCAACAGGGATTATCTGAGACCGTAAAGTTATTTCAAGCGTTCCACAGTATACACATATAATACGTGCGTATCAACACAAGTCAATTTCAACAGCAGTACATATACTAAAGGTGAAAAATATATTCAAAGTCCAGTGATATAAATTTCTTCAGCGTGCATTAACTCAATGAGAAATTACAAATGTCCCAACAAGATGAAAAGCAACAAATGTCCCAATACAATGGAATATGACACCATCCACCAGTGAAGTGAATAAATCTTGAAGAAACCGCCAGGCACACCTTGTGCCCTCCAACACAAGTAAAAATGGCCTTATACCAGATGGTATTGATCCCTTCCAAAGTAATCAACAAGCATGTAGATAACAAGCTTCTATACAGTCATACATTGTACAATTTTCCTATACAACTTATGTTCAAATTCCTTTAGATTTAACTTCAAACTATGTAGTGCAAGGGCCTGCCTGATTGGATGCAAATTAAAAGTGTTGTTTGACCACAAATTATATGTTTTTTGGTAAATCTAAAGGAAAATTGTATAAGAGAATTGTATAATGCATGGCCTTCGTTTTTTTTTTTTTTAGGCTAAGTACAGAATTGATATTGCAACCAATGTTATCAGCTTTCCCAGCTATTTTCAGTTAACAACAAAGCAACTCCCCTTTTTATTGTACTATTTCTTTATAAATATGCCCCCATGGGCCTCCATGTTGTATGAGTATGTTGAATGTAACAAAACTAATTTTGTTCTGATAATTATTCTTATTATTTTCAGATCAAGCTAGTGGAGGAAGCATTGATTGGAGCTATGATATTGGAATTAAGTATTCATTTGCCTTTGAGTTGAGAGATCAAAGACGCTATGGCTTCTTGCTTCCAGCTTCTCAGATCATACCAACTGCACAGGAGACCTATCTGGCTCTTAAAAAGATTCTGGAGCATATTCGTGATAACCCTTATTAAACAAGGCACAGCTGTACAAGGTGTTTAGATAGTATGTATACCATGTCAATAAATTAAAACATGAATTGTAATATAAAACCTTTGAGTGTTCATGGAAAAATTCTGATGTTGAATTTCCTCTTCTTATAGCTCTTGGAAGATATTAAAAATTACTAAAAAATGCAGTTATGTGTGTTTTAATCATGAAATACATTTTAAATTAAACTATTATAAATGCTTGTGTTAGACTTGATTTTAGCTTCCTGAAATCATTTACAGCAGCACTCAAAGTGAAATAGTAAGTATTTTGTCCCAATCAGACGTCTTGCATTCTAGTGGATTTCCTAGCGTAGCTGACACCCAGGGCAGATTTTTTTTAATGCCCACGCCCCATACTCCTCCATGCATCAAGCTAATGTTATTGGTAATAATGAAATTAAGTGAACAATAATAATGTATAGAAACGAATAGTGGCAGTAAAGACTTCTTTAACTGAATGTTTTATATATAATCATGTTGGGAAAAAACACATTGCAGAATTTAAACAGTGTTGAAACAGGGAAAATAATGACACACTAAATCAAATTCAAACAAAAAAAGGGGTTACTAGCGGTGCATATGGTGAAACGAACATAATAACTATATGCCTTGATAGTGAGAATTACAGGGGGCCCCACTAAAGTTGTTGGTAATATACAATGTATCTCTTCTTCCTGATGGGGGGAGTGTACAGGACTCTGTTCAGACACTGTGCAATACAGCATGTCTGTATTCTATAGTCTGTTCAGCCTGAGGCAACATGCAGGCTGTGCTTCAGCAGGGGACATATCCAAGAGGTAGACTCTGAGTGGAAGAGGGAGTGAGCCAGAGACTGTCTGTGATTGGTCAGGGAAGGGGTGGATGAACAAACTACCCAACACAGCCTTCCCATGTATAAGAACAGTGTCCTGTACCTCTGAATGGCCAGTAGGGATGAGCTTCGTGTTCGAGTCGAACCCATGTTCGACTCGAACATCGGCTGTTCGATCGTTCGCCGAATTGCGAACGTTATGGGCCGTTCGCGCTAAATTCGTGTGGTGCGTCACGGCCCATAATTCACTGCGGCATCGCAGTGCATTGCTGGCTGATGATTGGCCAAGCATGCACTATGACCCGCATGCTTGGCCAATCACAGCGCCGTCAGTAGAGAGAGCTGTAATTGGCCAAAGCCAGGGTGGCTTTGGCCAATTATGGCTCAGGGGATTTAGTACACACCCCACACTATATAAGGCCGCCTGCACGGCGGCCCTGTGTAGTGTGTGTTCCGGTGTGCTGAGAGATAGAGAGAGACAGTGTCATTTGATTTGAGTTAGATAGATTAGGCAGAACAGTCAGTCAGTTAGCTGCACTTACAGTGTATTGTGTATATATATGCATCCCAGGTGTTGCATATATATATATACACTGTATTCAGTTTAGCTAGATCCGTTCCTGTTATCTTCTATCTAGACTATTTACATTTAATGCAGTGCGTCCTGCTCACAGTGTTCAGCTAGATCCGTTCCTGCTATTTACATTTAGTGCAGTGCGTCCTGCTCACAGTGTTCAGCTAGATCCGTTCCTGTTATCTTCTAGACTATTTACATTTAGTGCAGTGCGTCCTGCTCACAGTGTTCAGCTAGATCCGTTCCTGCAATTTACATTTAGTGCAGTGCGTCCTGCTCACAGTGTTCAGCTAGATCCGTTCCTGCTATTTACATTTAGTGCAGTGCGTCCTGCTCACAGTGTTCAGCTAGATCCGTTCCTGCTATTTACATTTAGTGCAGTGCGTCCTGCTCACAGTGTTCAGCTAGATCCGTTCCTGTTATTTACATTTAGTGCAGTGCGTCCTGCTCACAGTGTTCAGCTAGATCCGTTCCTGCTATTTACATTTAGTGCAGTGCGTCCTGCTCACAGTGTTCAGCTAGATCCGTTCCTGCTATTTACATTTAGTGCAGTGCGTCCTGCTCACAGTGTTCAGCTAGATCCGTTCCTGCTATTTACATTTAGTGCAGTGCGTCCTGCTCACAGTGTTCAGCTAGATCCGTTCCTGTTATCTTCTAGACTATTTACATTTAGTGCAGTGCGTCCTGCTCACAGTGTTCAGCTAGATCCGTTCCTGTTAAATTCCTACTGACAGGCAGGCTTGTCTGGTTACAGTATATAAAGCTACCTGAAGAAAATTACAGGTGTTCTATTTGATCCTATTAGTACCACGGTCAGGCAGCTAGACTATTTACATTTAGTACAGTGCGTCCTGCTCACAGTGTTCAGCTAGATCCGTTCCTGTTATCTTCCTACTGACAGGCAGGCTTGTCTGGTTACAGTATATAAAGCTACCTGAAGAAAATTACAGGTGTTCTATTTGATCCTATTAGTACCACGGTCAGGCAGCTAGACTATTTACATTTAGTACAGTGCGTCCTGCTCACAGTGTTCAGCTAGATCCGTTCCTGTTATCTTCCTACTGACAGGCAGGCTTGTCTGGTTACAGTATATAAAGCTACCTGAAGAAAATTACAGGTGTTCTATTTGATCCTATTAGTACCACGGTCAGGCAGCTAGACTATTTACATTTAGTACAGTGCGTCCTGCTCACAGTGTACAGCTAGATCCGTTCCTGTTATCTTCCTACTGACAGGCAGGCTTGTCTGGTTACAGTATACAAAGCTACCTGAAGAAAATTACAGGTGTTCTATTTGATCCTATTAGTACCACGGTCAGGCAGCTAGACTATTTACATTTAGTACAGTGCGTCCTGCTCACAGTGTTCAGCTAGATCCGTTCCTGTTATCTTCCTACTGACAGGCAGGCTTGTCTGGTTACAGTATATAAAGCTACTTGAAGAAAATTACAGGTGTTCTATCCCAGCTTAGTGCAGCTACAGGCCATTAGTATGTCTGGAAGGCCAAGAAGGAGAGGCAGACAGTCACAAGCCAATAAAAGAGGGCAAGCAGGCTCTGTGTCTAGTGCTGGTCGTGGAGACGGTGCATCCTCATCAGCACGTGGCCTTGGGACACGCTTGGCCTTTTTTTCGGCAGCTGGCCGTGTTGAGCCGCAACATGCGGAAGACTTGGTCGAGTGGATGACCAAGCCGTCCTCATCCTCCTCATCCTCTCTCACCTATGCCCAGGGTGCTTTGTCTGGCAAAGCAGCGGCCTCTTCCCTCAGCTCAATGTCATCAGTGACTCCTTCCCTAGCTCCACCATGTCCTCATGAGGATTCCCTCGAACTGTTTGACCACAGTGTTGGGTACATGCTCCAGGAGGATGCCCAGCGTTTGGAAGGCTCTGATGACGATACTGAGCTCGATGAAGGCAGTAACATGAGCACGGACAGAGGGGGTGCCCAAGAAGGACAGCAATCTGGCAGTCATGCTCCCCCTGCTGCAGCATACTGCCAGGTTTGCTCCAGTGATGAGGAGGGAGGGGATGATGAGGTCACTGACTCAACGTGGGTGCCTGATAGGAGAGAGGAGGAGGAGGAGGAGGAGGCGGCGGCACATCACCAACGAGGCAGGATGCCCTCCAGGGGCCAGCCTAAGGGCAGCACATTGACTGCATCACACCCCAAAGCTCCACATGTGCAGGGCGCTGCAGTCTCTGCGCGTTATTCAAAAAGTTCTTTGGTGTGGGCCTTTTTTGAGACGAGTGCATCAGATCGCACCGCTGCTATTTGCAACATATGTCTCAAGCGTATCTCGCGTGGCCAAAACATCTCCCGCTTGGGTACCACATGCTTGACCAGACATATGTTGACCTGCCATGCAGTTCGTTGGCAAGCGTATCTAAAAGACCCACACCAAAGAACAAAGAGGATCTCTCCTTGCTCCTCATCAGCTGAGATTTCCAACCCCACTAGACCTTCAGTCCTCTCTGAGTCCTGCAGTGAGAGGAATGAAGGTGTAGAATTAGGTGTGTCACAGCCAAGTACTTGTGGGCAATCTGCTTTTGGTACACCGACGTCAGATTGTACCAGGCAAATTTCCCTGCCCCAGCTGCTGCACCGCCGAAAGAAGTTTGCTCCCAGCCATCCACATGCCCAGCGGTTGAATGCTAGCTTGGCAAAATTGCTAGCACTTCAACTGCTGCCTTTTCAGTTGGTAGACTCTGCCCCCTTCCGTGAGTTTGTGGAATGTGCGGTTCCTCAGTGGCAGGTACCCAAACGCCACTTTTTCTCACGGAAGGCGATTCCGGCTCTCTACCGGCATGTGGAAGGCAATGTCCATGCCTCACTGGACAGGGCGGTCAGCGGTAAGGTGCATATTACCGCTGACTCATGGTCCAGCAGGCATGGACAGGGACGTTACCTAAGTTTCACGGCACATTGGGTGACTCTGCTGGCAGCTGGGAAGGATGCAGGACAAGGTGCAGTAGTGTTGGAGGTTGTTCCGCCACCACGCCTCCAAAATGCTGATTGTGACACACCTCTCTCCTCCACCCCCTCCTCTTCTTCTTCCTCCATGGCCTCTTCCTCGGAACCAGCGGTGCTCCGTAGGCGTTCAAGGGGCTACGCAAGTACGCAGGCCAAAAGATGCCATGCGGTGCTTGAGCTGGTGTGCTTGGGGGACAGGAGCCACACTGGGGCAGAGGTTTTGTCAGCTCTGCAGGGGCAGGTTCAGAGGTGGTTGACGCCACGCCAACTTAAGGCAGGAATGGTGGTTTGCGACAATGGCACCAACCTCCTCTCTGCCCTCCGACAGGGACAAATGACCCATGTGCCCTGTTTGGCTCACGTCCTTAACTTGGTGGTGCAGCGGTTCTTGGGCAGGTACCCGGGCTTACAGGATGTCCTGAGGCAGGCCAGGAAAGTCTGTGTGCATTTCCGCCGGTCATATAATGCCAGTGCTCGGCTGACGGACCTCCAAAAGGAGTTTAACCTGCCCAAGAAGCGCCTAATCTGTGACATGCCCACCAGGTGGAACTCAACGTTGGCCATGCTGCAGCGGCTGCACATGCAGCAGAGGGCCATCAATGAGTACCTGTGCGACTATGGCACCAGGACAGGGTCAGGGGAGCTTGGTTTTTTTTCCCCACGCCAGTGGGCCATGATCAGGGATGCATGCACTGTCCTGTCACCATTCGAGGAGGCCACGAGGATGGTGAGCAGTGACAGTGCATGCATCAGTGACACTGTCCCCCTTGTCCACCTGTTGGAGCACACGCTGCGTGGAATAATGGACAGGGCACTTGAGGCAGAACAGAGGCAGGAAGAGGAGGACTTCCTTAGCTCTCAAGGCCCCCTTTATCCAGACAGTGTTCCTGCGTGCCCGCCGATCACACAGGAAGAGGACGAGGAGGAAGAGGAGGAGGAGGAAGATTGTGTCAGTATGGAGGTGGAGCCTGGCACTCAGCATCAGCAGCAGTCTTTAAGGGATCAGTCCCAAGAAACACATGGACTTGTACGTGGCTGGGAGGAGGTGGCTGCGGACCATGTCGTTCTTAGTGACCCAGAGGACTCCGGACCGAATGCCTCAGCAAACCTACGCTGCATGGCCTCCCTGATCCTGCAAAGCCTGCGTAAGGATCCTCGTATTCGTGGTATCAAGGAGAAGGACCAATACTGGCTGGCAACCCTCCTTGATCCATGTTACAAGGGTAAGGTTGCGGACCTTATCTTGCCATCGCAGAGGGAGCAGAGGATGAAACATCTTCGGGAGGCCTTGCAGAAAGGTCTGTGCAACGCGTTCCCAGAGACTGGGAGGTTACAAACTCCTGTTTCTGGACAACGTGTTGCTGAGGCTTCGGTCAGTCAAAGAAGGAGCGGTGGAGAAGGTGGCCGTCTGACCGATGCGTTCAGACAATTTTTTGGTCCGCAGCCCCAAGGTATGATCGGTTCCAGCAACCATCGCCAGCGTCTGTTTTACATGGTGCAGGAATACCTAGGGGCAAGATCAGACTTGGACACGTTTCCCACCGAAAATCCTCTGGGTTACTGGGTCTTGAGGATGGATCACTGGCCAGAGCTTGCACAGTATGCAATTGAGCTACTGGCCTGTCCTGCATCCAGCGTTCTTTCGGAACGCACATTCAGTGCTGCTGGAGGCGTGGTAACCGATCACAGGGTGCGTCTGTCCACCGACTCGGTCGATCGGCTGACCTTCATAAAAATGAATGAGTCTTGGATCACCACCAGCTACCAAGCACCTGATGCTGATGTAACCGAATAATTTTTTTTGAAATCTCAGATCCCTTCAAAGACTGCCTATGCTGATGCTGAGTGACTATCCCTGAGTAATTATCCTCTTCCTCCTCAATCATCACGCTGATAGCTTGTAAGAACATTTTTGGTTCTGGGCGCCACCACCAGTGCCTAAGGCACAATTTTTCAGCCCCTGTTTAACAGGGGCGTGTAATTACAATTTTTGATGTAATACTTTGCAGCAGGGCTCGTTCCTGCATTCCAACTAGAGTGTCTGTGAGGGGTTGCAGTGTTGTGGCACCAGCACCAGTGCCTAAGGCCCAATTTTTCTGCCCCTGTCTAACAGGGGCGTGTAATTACAATTTTTGATGCAATACTTTGCAGCAGGGCTCGTTCCTGCGTTCCAACTAGAGTGTCTGTGAGGGGTTGCAGTGTTGTGGCACCAGCACCAGTGCCTAAGGCCCAATTTTTCTGCCCCTGTCTAACAGGGGCGTGTAATTACAATTTTTGATGCAATACTTTGCAGCAGGGCTCGTTCCTGCGTTCCAACTAGAGTGTCTGTGAGGGGTTGCAGTGTTGTGGCACCAGCACCAGTGCCTAAGGCCCAATTTTTCTGCCCCTGTCTAACGGGGGCGTGTAATTACAATTTTTGATGCAATACTTTGCAGCAGGGCTCGTTCCTGCGTTCCAACTAGAGTGTCTGTGAGGGGTTGCAGTGTTGTGGCACCAGCACCAGTGCCTAAGGCCTAATTTTTCAGCTCCTGTTCAACAGGGGCATGTAATTACAATTCTTGATCTAATATTTCACAGCAGGGCCCTGTGAGGGCTTACAGTGTTGTGGCCACAGCAATACCTAAGGCCCAAATTTCTGCTGAGTATATAGGGCAGGACCCTACTTTCAAACATCTAACTTACAAATGACTCCTACTTGCAAACGGAAGGAGACAACAGGAAGTGAGATGAAATCTACCCCTAGGAAGGGAAATTCTCTCCTGTAAGAGTTAATATGGGAAAACAATTTCTCCTTTCCACTGATGCTTTCCAATCCTTGTTCCACAAAAAAACCCAAATTTTCAAAAAACATTTTTCATTGGGACAAAAAAGTGAGGTGAAATCTTCTGAAGAGGAGGAAAGACAGCAAAACAAATGTCACAGGGGTGATAACCCTTCCCTATGTTTTCCAAAAAGCTTAGAAAAGATTTTTTGGCTGGAGCTAAACACGTTAAAAATGTTCAAAATTACAAACAGATTCTACTTAACAACAAACCTACAGTCCCTGTCTTGTTTGCACCGCCTGTATACTGCTGTTCAGAGTATATAGGGCCTGGTGGCCCCACACCTTTCCTTATTTTAATTTGGGTGCGGGGTTCCCCTTAATATCCATACAAGACCCAAAGGGCCTGGTAATGGACTGGGGGGTACCCATGCCGTTTGTCTCACTGATTTTCATCCATATTGCCATGACCCGACATGACATTAAACCCGCAAGCAGTTTTAAATGAGATTTTTTCCTTTAAAAATGACATTTGGTGCAGGGACTGTTCTAAACATGGGAAACACGCGTCACTTTACAGGCATACTATAGACACCCCCCAGGTACGATATTTAAAGGAATATTTCACTTTTTTTTTTTACTTTAAGCATCATTAAAATCACTGCTCCCGAAAAAACGGCCGTTTTTAAAAGTTTTTTTTGCATTGATACATGTCCCCTGGGGTAGGACCCGGGTCCCCAAACCCTTTTTAGGACAATACCATGCAAATTAGCCTTTAAAATGAGCACTTTTGATTTCGAACGTTCGAGTCCCATAGACGTCAATGGGGTTCTAACGTTCGTGCGAACTTTCGGTCCGTTCGCGGGTTCTGGTGCGAACCGAACCGGGGGGTGTTCGGCTCATCCCTAATGGCCAGCCAAAAGATACAAACTGACCATACAAACACAAATCAGCTTCTGTGCTTTGTGTGGTCAGTTTGGAACAAAGAAAAAAGGTGACTGGCAGGATCAACCAGGTACTACAGATGGAAGACGTACATGAATATAAAAAAGACTATGATTTATAAAATGTCCACATGTGAGCACACACATAGAAACAAATAAATATTTAGGGTGACATACACTATAATTGTGAAAATATGTGGGCAACAAATGCACAAATGTTGCTACATGTGGGCAAAAAAAACAGGCATTTCTGACTATGAAGGGATAACAGACAGTCAATTGGAACAATATATGAACAACAAACTGGTGCTTGTGGCACTATGTAAACAATAAACTGGCAATTGTAACAATAAATAAGCAATTGTGACAGTAGGTGGGCACCAAATAAACAATCATGACAATATGTAGAGGACAAATGGGCAACTCTGACATTATACAGACAAAAATGGGCAATTGTATACAGCTCAACATTTTTCCTACCTTCCTCCCAATTAAAATTCCTTCCCTATATTACACCCCACTCCAACAAAAAAACCCTTCCCCTGGAAAATCTCCAACAACCTCTTTCCTAGCAACTCCTCCCCCTCCACCAACAAAAATTCCCATTCCCTAGCAACTCCCCCTCCCCCCACACACACACACACACACACACACATGCATTTCCCCAGAACCCCCCTTTTAAAGATTTTTTTAAGTTTGAAGCCTGAAAAATGTAACAGTTTTGAAGGACATTCTTTAAGCCTTTTTCAGATAGGCTGCAATTTTTGGAGGAAGAGGGAGACATCAGATTGCACCTTGAAATCTAAAATTTGTATCTTCTTTTGAAGACTGAACACAGACAAAATCCTGACAGTTTTGCAGTACAGTTATGAAGCCTGTATAAACAGACCACAATTTAGCGATTTAACAGGCATTTAGCATTCCTTAAGAGAAATAATGTTTTTTTGGATACTGACAATAGAAACATCATACAGATTTGCCACACAAATAAAAATCCCAATCTTTTGGTGATTGAGCAGGCATTTAGCATCCGAAACACAAACTGTCTCTTTATTTTGAACACTAACAACGGAAATAGCATACAGGTTTGCACCACCAGCTAGAAAGCCTCTTTAACCACTTTAGTTCCCAGCCCAGTTTTAAAGCGGTTGAATACCCGCACAGAAAAAAAAACCTGTAAGGCAAAGGCATAATGAGCTAGTATGCAGCTCATTATGAAATACTCACCTTAGAACGAGGCGTTGGCATCTGATCCTGGTCCACGCCGAGGTAACTGACATTTTGCCCTCTGCGCTTCTTCCGGGTTCGCAGATATTAATTTTACCTACAGGTAAGCCTTATTATAGGCTTACCTGTAGGTAAAAATTAAAACAAAGGGTATACAACCACTTTAAAGCTGCGCTGGGATAGTGGCTATTTGTCCCCGTGCTGTTTAAAATGGCAGTGGGGATCAGCAGCTCCTCCGGGTTCCCGCACAGATAAGTGCTGGAACTGCATCAGGCGCTAAGCCTAGAAGCTGAAACAATCTTGGACCTCCAATGCTTTCACAGAGTGCTTCAAAGGAGCGCTGAAAGTGAGGGTAAAGACAGCACTTTTTTATATATATATATATATATATATATATATATATATATATATATATATATATATATATACAATATATATGGAAACAATTGTTGTATTGGAGGCCGTGTGGACTTTCATGGTTTCACCATAGACATTACAAAATATATGAGGTTAAAATCAAAGTACTTTATTACATCAATTGTATAAAAAAATATATCAAAATCATGCCGAAAATGGCACTAATACTCTCACAACTGGATTGATATTACTATAAGCTGGTACTAAATAGCAGAGGTTGAGCTTACCCTAAGAACCAGATGAGAACCAAGCACACTGAAGAGCACCAGAATCAAATTATCCGGTGGGTATGGGAACAACACACAGGGGAGAAGTGGAGGTCTGTTCAATTGGATAAGCCTATTAGATGAGTATATGAAATACAATACAATATAAAGATAACTGCAAATTTGCAAACATCAGTAAAGTTTACATATGTAAAGCCAAAAAACATACACACATTCTTAAATATCCCAGGGCATTCCAAAGGGGGCGGTGTACAGTGATTACTATATAGGTGACGCATACATTGAATTTAGCAGCTTCAAAAAGTTAAGGCCACTGTGGTATACTGTAAAGATCTAAACAAAAAGATAATGAAATAATTTTCTATATAGAGAGATCGTATAGAAAGGGAGTGCCTAGAACCATCAAACTGAAGTATGTATACACACATAAAATGAAGGGAGTCCATATACTGTATATCTCTCACAAAGTAGCATGTAATATGTTCAAAAACTCCAAACTCTTAACTTTGCAGCTAACACACCATACAATTAGTGGAGAAAATCCTCTAGGCTTCCTAAAGGAAGATCAAAAAGCAGCTCTTATCCTTCAATAGCCACCTAATATTATGTATCACATAAAGTTCCAGCTGACCTTAAGAATTACAATGCATTGCGCCTTTCCACCGCCACTCGCAGCATCAGCACATCCTGGGAGATACACCTCCCTTTATATATGCTCCAGTCCGGAGCGTGCTGCTGTTCCCAGCACCCATGGACCCCAGATTCCAAAGGTCCACCAGCTGGGACTGGGACAGCCAAATGCTCCATTGACCAGAAGTCTCCATTCAATCTGAAAACTTTAAAATTATACTAAGAAATTACATAAATATCACAACATGGTTACACAAGCATAGCAAAAGCACAAACCAGGATTGGCATATAAAAATCAAAATATATAATATAAATAAATACTTATGCAGGAAAAAGTTTATTGAGCCCCATAAAAATGTGCAAATAACGATAATAAATATCCGCATATGTATATAGGGTAACTGCGGTTTTCTCATTGATAATAGCGCACACCCAATACAATTGGTTAATTTCATCTCATTGGATGTGTCTAATTGTTAGGCAATTAGTAGGTGTTCTCAGTTAATTAACCCTTTTGATGCTAATCTCATTCCTATCACTTTTAATATTCCTTTGAAATGTGTTTTTTTCTTTTTTTACCCAAATCATTCAATACATTACAAAGAACAGAGAAGTGTTTCTAAACCCAATAAATTAATATTTTCAGATCTTGATCTTTAACCACTTCAGCCCCGAAAGGATTTACCCCCTTCCTGACCAGAGCACTTTTTACAATTTCGCTTTAACTGCTAATTGCGCGGTCATGCAATGCTGTACCCAAACGAAATTTGCGTCCTTTTCTTCCCACAAATAGAGCTTTCTTTTGATGGTATTTGATCACCTCTGCCGTTTTTATTTTTTGCGCTATAAACGGAAAAAGACTGAAAATTTTGAAAAAAAATGATATTTTCTACTTTGTGTTATAAAAAAAATCCAATAAACGAAATTTTAGTCATACATTTAGGCCAAAATGTATTCGGCCACATGTCTTTGGTAAAAAAAATGTCAATAAGCGTATATTTATTGGTTTGCGCAAAAGTTATAGCGTCTACAAACTAGGGTACATTTTCTGGAATTTACACAGCTTTTAGTTTATGACTGCCTATGTCATTTCTTGAGGTGCTAAAATGGCAGGGCAGTACAAACCCCCCCCAAATGACCCCATTTTGGAAAGTAGACACCCCAAGGAAATTGCTGAGAGGCATGTTGAGCCCATTGAATATTTATTTTTTTTGTCCCAAGTGATTGAATAATGACAAAAAAAAAAAAAAAATTTACAAAAAGTTGTCACTAAATGATATATTGCTCACACAGGCCATGGGCATATGTGGAATTGCACCCCAAAATACATTCAGCTGCTTCTCCTGAGTACGGGGATACCACATGTGTGGCACTTTTTAGGAGCCTAGCCGCGTACGGGGCCCCCGAAAACCAAGCACCGCGTTCAGGATTTCTAAGGGCATACATTTTTTATTTCACTCCTCACTACCTATCACAGTTTTGAAGGCCATAAAATGCCAAGATGGCACAAACCCCCCCCAAATGACCCCATTTTGGAAAGTAGACACCCCAAGCTATTTGCTGAGAGGCATGGTGAGTATTTTGCAGCTCTCATTTGTTTTTGAAAATGAAGAAAGACCAGAAAAAAATTTTTTTTTTTTCTTTTTTCAATTTTCAAAACTTTGTGACAAAAAGTGAGGTCTGCAAAATACTCACTATACCTCTCAGCAAATAGCAAATAGCAAATAGCAAATCACAATGCATAGTGCATGCCCATCTTAAGTGCCAAATTTGGAATGTAGATGTGCCAGGATCCACTTGTATTTTCCTAACGGTATTTCTTGGGCATTATACAAGGCACATGAAAAACCATCTTTTTTCAAGACATGCTATAGTGATCAAATATCTTCAAACTACGGCTCTCCAGCTGTTGCAGAACTACACATCCCATGAGGCATTGTAAAACTCTGACATTCACAGATATGACTAGGCATGATGGGAATTGTAGTTCCTGACCAACTGGAGGGCCATAGTTTGAAAACCCTGTGCTTCTCTTTGCTTGTGGACACAATAACCTACATCTATAGATATATCTATATATACACACACACACACACACACACACACACACACACTGAAGCAGGAAGCAATATACATTGGCCCGGAAGTGAATCTGTACACAGGAAGTAGGTGTGTGTTTTTGAGGCCAAATCATTTAGACGTACACACATGACCCACACAAACACCACCCCATGTAAAAATAAATAAAAAAATATCTTAATTTGCAAATAAGGATCTCTTCCTCAGAGAACAGTGAGTGGGGCATGGTGGTGGGAAGAAATTAGCAGCAGTACAAGCAACTTCCTGTAGGGGCGTGATGTCATTCTTGTGTGCTGGCCACCGCTTCCGGGAACCAGATATGCGCCACAGGTACATACCTCTGCACACACAGCAGTTGCACATCTCACATACACAGCGGTCACGCATCTAGATGCATTTAGCACATCTATCTGCAGGAACCCAATTTTTATGGAAATTAATAGTAAAGCAGATGCAGATTCCCAGGACTGAACTAACAAATGTTTGTAGTGAAAGGCAACTGGTGTTTTCTATTAAACAAGGTCTAAATGGGCCATTCATATGCATCACAGTTGAACTTAAGAATATGTCTTTGCAAAGTTAAACTAAATGAAATCCTTTCTTATTTTTGCTTGGGGATAGAGTGCAGAGGGATTAGAAATCTTGTCAGTTTTTGGGGATGTCTGCACCTCTGCCTGTTGATGTCTGCCAGTTTCTCCTTCAAATGTATTCACTTCCTGTCACATAGCCAAACAGGAAGTGAGGGTAAAACCCTACCAATGTCTTTCCTTGGGGACACACGGGTCAATCTAAATAGTTTCCCTATTAGGTAAATTGCACTCTAGCATTTTGCTGTGCACACCCCAAATTATTAGGTATCTTGGACTTTGGGGTTTATTTACTAAAGGCAAATCCACTTTGCACTACAAGTGGACTTGGAAGTGCAGTTGCTGGAGATCCAAGGGGGACATGCAAGGAAAATAAAAAACAGCATCTTTGCTTCTACATGATGGGATGATAAAATCACCAGTGCTTCTCCTCAGATTTACAGCGAGTACACTTGTATTGAAGAGTGGATTTGCCTTTAATATACCCCAAAATATCTAATAAATTGGGGTGTGCACAACAAAGTGCTAGAGTGCAATTTGCCTAATGGGGACACTAGTTAGATTGACCTGTGTGTCCCCAAGGAAAGACATTAGTAGGGTTTTACCCTGATTTCCTGTTTGGCTATGTGACAGGAAGTGAAGCCAATTTTCAGAAAAGGGACACAAAGCCCAACCTAAAAAAGACAAGCAGGGGTTCTAACACTCACTTGGTTTCCTTCAAATGCCACAATTAGAATAAGATTGTCTTTAGCTAGATTTTAGCTCAGTGCTGTAAATCAGTGGTTCTCAACCCTGTCCTCAAGTATCCCCAACAGACCAATATGTGACGAACGCGGGTGTCAGATCCCTGCCCTCTTTGCAACGAAGGACCGGCCAACCTCACACCACGCTGTCACTTACGTAACAATGCCACTCTCAGCTGCGCCCAGCACAAAGATTTTCCAGCTTGCGGGACCACAATCTAGGTGTGAGCAGCCTGAGAGTGATTGTCACTGGGCTAATTACACAATTAACCCTTTAACTGCCACCACTCCCGTTTAAAAGACCGAGCCGGGGGAGACTCGTAATTTTACCAACTTACTAGCAGACATATCAGCCTGGATGTCACATCACTTCCTCAAACTCAACCTATCCAAAACCGAGCTCATGATATTTCCTCCCTCAGGTGCCACTTCCCCTGATTTCCCTGTCAATATCAACGGCTCAACTATCAACCCATCTCCCCACGCCAAGGTCCTAGGTGTAATCCTGGACTCTGAACTAACCTTTCGACCCCACATTCTATCACTATTCAAAGCTTGCCGCCTCAATCTCCGCAACATCTCCAAGATACGCCCCTTCCTAACCAATGTCACCACAAAGCTTCTAATCCACTCCCTGGTCATCTCCCGCCTCGACTACTGCAACTCCCTCCTCATTGGTTTTCCTCTAAATAGGCTATCCCCACTTCAGTCCGTCATGAACGCTGCTGCCAGGCTCATCCACCTCAAAAACTGCTCAGCGTCTGCTACACCCCTCTGCCAATCCCTCCATTGGCTGCCACTCAGTCACCGAATTAAATTCAAGATACTAACTATAACTTACAAAGCCATCCACAACCTGGCCCCCAGCTACATTTCTAACCTAGTCACAAAATACCAACCTAATCGTTCTCTTCGCTCCTCCCAAGACCTCCTGCTCTCAAACTCCCTTGTCACCTCATCCCATGCTCGCCTTCAGGACTTCTCCAGAGCCTCCTCCATCCTCTGGAATGCTCTACCCCAATCCGTCCGATTTTCTCCTACTTTATCCACTTTCAGACGATCCCTGAAAACTGATCTCTTCAGAGAAGCCTATCTGGCCCCCACCTAACAACTGTACATTATCTTCTCAATCAGCACATCACCCACAGTTATTACTTCTTGTATCTCTTGACCTTCCCTCTTAGATTGTAAGCTCTAAGGAGCAGGGCCCTCTGATTCCTCACACACACACACATACACATACACATACACATACACACACACACCATCAAGCAACATTGCCTCTTTTCAGGGCATGGTAAAGAATTCTATTTGCAAGCTTTATATGCTAATGAGGCAATTGAAAACACATGCACAATCCATGAAACACACAAAATGCAAGTTCACCCAATGTAGAGACAGAACTTCATAGTGGGTACACCTGTTAAGGATGTCCTTAAATTACTAACCCAAAAAACACACTCTCTGAGCATGCCCAGAGAAATCCAAGTGCTGTTCACACACAAAAAAAACAAAGTCCCTGAGCATGCCCAGACCAACACAAATACAGCTAGCACAAAATAAGCCACCCCCTTTCTAAAAATTAAGCACATAATCCAGCTGAGATGTAGAACACTGACACCAGCACTGAGAGAGACAGAGCATTGACACCAGCACTCACTGAGATGTAGAACACTGACACCAGCACTGAGAGAGACAGAGCACTGACACCAGCACTGAGATAGAGAACACTGACACCAGCATTGAGGGAGACAGAGCACTGACACCAGCACTGAGAGAGACAGAGCACTGACGCTAGTACTGAGATAGAGAACACTGACACCAGCACTGAGATAGAGAACACTGACACCAGCATTGAGGGAGACAGAGCACTGACACCAGCACTAAGATAGAGAACACTGACACCAGCACTGAGATAGAGAGCACTGACACCAGCACTGAGAGAGACAGAGCACTGACACCAGCACTGAGATAGAGAACACTGACACCAGCACTGAGATAGAGAACACTGACACCAGCACTGAGATTTGTCCTAATTTTCCACAGAATTAGGAAAAAAAATTACAACTTCAAAAAACCCACCATACCTCTTACTATTTACCTTGGACTGTCTACTTTTCAAAAAGGGTAATTTGGGTGTCTTTCTATTGTCCTAACATTTTGGGGCCTCAAGAAATGAGATTGATCAATTCCCAGATATATTCCATAGTTTGTGGACTCTATACTATCCTACAGGCTAAATAATGTACACTGATTTGCTTTATTTTCACCAAAGAAATGTAACAGAATACATTTTGGGCTAAATTTATGAAGAACAATTATTTATTTGCAAAATGTTATTACAGAAACAAAGAAAAACTTTTTTTTTTCAAAATGTTCAGTTTTTTTTTGTCTATTGAGCAAAAAAATAAAAAACACAGTGGTGATTAAATATCACCAAAAGAAAGTGCTAGTTGTGTGAACAAAATGATAAAAATCTAGTTTGGGTATAGTGTTGCATGAATAAATGTAAGTAAGGTCCTTTGCGCTATCAAAGTGAATGTATAATATAGCACTCTAATAAATTGCAGCTAGATCTAAAGTGTATGAGTGCACTAAAATAAATAAGTGATCAGCGCAACCTAATATTATAAATATAGATGATTTAGCACTGTGCAATAATCTGTGCAAAAATTGATAGAAAATGCGAATGTGCAAAAAAAACGCTAAAGATGCTGTGCAAAATTGCTAGGTGCAAATATGAGCTTGTGTTCAAATAAATCAATACCAATGAACGCTCATGGCGCTGTGCAAAATACAAATATGAATCTGTGCACATAACATTCTCCGGAATGGATTGCCTAGGCAAAACTAGGTACCTGCCCCCCCCCCCCCCCAATTTTTTTTTTTTTTAAATATGACAAAGGAGGGGAGGGGGAGGAGTAAGAGCAGAACTTCCCCTTTTGGGTGAAGTTCCTCTTTAATATGGTAAGAAAGTTTTGACAATTTATCTGTAACACAGTCTAATACTATGGAATTGCATTACTTTTGGCAGCATTAAATATCCATCAGTAGTAACAGTCATATATATTTTTTACATCTTTATTCACTAAGGTACCGCATGCTTGGCACATTGGCACACACCATTGTATCCCCAGGTGACGTCATCCATAACCAACTCCTTACAATCTTCTGGTTTCCTGCTCTTCCACTACCAAGCAGCCATAAACATTGGACAAAAAAGCTAAAGCTAAAGCTGATCCCAAATTGCATCAGACACGCAAAGCGCATTTGGGTCCCATTATTCTTAATAGCACCCCAAATGCTGTATGATTATGTCGCACCTAGTATGATTCTGGTAATCATGGCTAAACACGTGTTTCAAAAGCATGCTATGCTTGTCATCCAAAAAGGGGCAGGAGCTTCTTTTGGGTGACAATTGTTCATAGGGCAGCCCATTAAAGTGAATGTTCTGCCCTATATGTGACCTGCATTTCCATGTGAAAATCACACTTTAAAAATCATGAGCAGGCATGCTCATTCCCATTGTGTGATGGCCGAATGTGGCTTTAGGTATTTTCTGATTGGACAAATTGGAGAGACCGGGTGGTGACACCCAGAACATATCTGCGGTTAGTGTAGTAACATAGACTACTACAGTGATTTACAGCTTCCACTGGGATCCAACATGTATGGAATATGCATACTCACATTGGTCTAAACCAGGGATCCTCAAACTATGGCCTTCCAGCTGTTACTGAACTACACATCCCATGAGGCATTGTAAAACACTGACATTCACAGACATGACTAGGCATGATGGGAATTGTAGTTCCTGAACAACTGGAGGGCCGTAGTTTGAAGACCCCTGGTCTAAACAGTACAAACGCGACTTCACTATAAAACCCATACATACCAGGAATTCAGCTGTAATGAGGATCATCTCATCCTTGGCTGATCTTCCAAAGACCATTGCTATATGGCAGGGATATGCAATTAGCAGAACTCCAGCTGTTGCAAAACTACAAGTCCCATCATGCTCTGCCTCTGGGTGTCATGCTTGTGGCTGTCAGAGTCTTACTATGCCTCATGGGACTTGAAGTTCTGCAACAACTTGAGGTCCGCTAATTGCATATCCCTGCTATATGGTATCATCCAGCAGGAAATCTCTTATGCCGTGTACACACGGGCGGACTTTTCGACCGGACTGGTCCGACGGTCTTTCCGACGGACTTCTGATGGATTTTCGAATGAACGGACTTGCCTACACACGATCAACCAAAGTCCAATGGATTCGTACGTGATGACATACGACCGGACTAAAATAAGGAAGTTGCTAGCCAGTAGCCAATAGCTGCCCTAGTGTCGGTTTTTGTCCGTCGGACTAGCATACAGACATGCGGATTTTTCAACCGGACTTGAGTCCGTCGGAAATATTTGAAACATGTTTTATTTTTAGGCCCATCAGACTTTTGGGAAAAAAAAGTCCGCTGGAGCCCACACACAATCGAATTGTCCGACGAAGTCCGGTCCGCCGGACCAAGTCTGCCGGAAAGTCCTCTCATGTGTACACGGCATAACACTCCCTATAGCAGGGCATAGCTTCTACTTCTTACTCACTTCCCTAAAGTAATTTTATAATCATGAAAACGTGGAGCAAACCAAGTGAGGATTTCCCATGAAATTCCCAGGCAGTCTCTACTTACACTAGTCGACTGTCTTAGGAAATTTCAGCATTTTCTTTTGCAGTTAATGAGCTTCCACTATTACAGGTGCAATACTTATACTAGGGTTCCTGAAAATACCACATTATCTATATCATTATTTTTTTTATTATACAGGATTTATTTAGCGCCAACAGTTTGTGCAGCTCTTTACAATCTGAGGGCAGACAGTACAGTTACAATACAATTCAATGCAGGAGGAATTAGACTGCCCTGCTCGTTAGAGCTTACATTCTAAGAGGGAGGGTCAAGTGATACAAAAAGTAATAACAATGGGTATGAGCTGATGGAGAAAATAAAGTACAGGTTTTAGGTTAGAGGCAGGATAGGCTTCTATGAAGAGAAGGGTTTTCAGGGATTGTCTAAATGTTGATAGATTAAGAGACAATCGTACAGATTGGGGCAGGGAGTGCCACAGGATGGGACAGGTTCTGGAAAAGTCCTGGAGGTGAGCATGGGAGGAAGTGACAGAGGAGCTAGAGAGCAGGAGGTCTTGGGAGGAATGAAGAGAACGATTTGGTTGGTATTTTGAGACTAGATTAGTGATGTAGCTGGGGGCAGAGTTGTGGATGGCTTTGTAAGTTGCTAGTATTTTGAATTTATTTTGTTGTGTGAGCAGAAGCCAATGGAGGGATTTACAGAGAGGAGTAGCAGACACTAAATGGTTTGTATGGTGGATGAGCCTATGTTAAGGTAAGTCAATGAGGAGGGAGTTGCAGTAGTCGAGGCGAGAGATGACCAGGGAGTGAATTAGAAGCTTTGTTGTGTCATTGGTTAGGAAGGGGCGTTGTAGATGTTGCGTAGGTTGAGGCAGCAAGCTTTGAACAGTGATTGGATGTGGGGCTGAAAGGATAGTTCAGGGTGCAGGATAACACCTAGCACGTTGGCATGCGGGGACGGGTTGATAGTTGTGCCCTCGATCTTGACATGGAAGGCAGGGGAAGAGACATGTGGGGGAGGAAATATTATGAGCTCTGTTTTAGATAGATTGAGTTTAAGTAGGATGAAAACTAGCGAAGAGTACAGTCAGGGAGACAAAGGAGTGGAGTTTTTTGAAGAGGAGGTGTGCACTGTATCAAGGGGAGCAAAGAGGTCCAGGAGTAGAAGTGCAGAATAGTGTCCATTGGTTTTAGCCATTGGTAGATCATTTGTGAGTTTTAGGAGAACAGTTTCTGTGGAGTGTTGTTGCAGACTGAAAGGGAATTAAGAAAGTTATTTTCAGTGAGATAGTCATAGTTGATTGTAGACTAGGCGCTCAAGGACTTTGGAACAAAAGGGGAGCAAGATGATGGGGTGTAGGCTGTTGGGATTGATCGGGTTCAGTGAGGGCTATTTAAGTATGGGGATGACTAGTGTGTGTTTTAGAGAGTTGGGGGTTCCACATGTAAATATCTAAACAAAGTGCCCAAACGAATAGCTGAATGTTTCATAGTAGAATTTCTCCACATGACTTTTTGAATTCAAACACTTGATATAGTTTACCAATTTAGCCACATTTGCTTAACATTCACATGTTTCCTGAATGTAAGATAAGCTTTGTAAAATGATGTATGGTTGTTTTTTTTTTTTTCATGACTAGGTTCTAGTTTTTAGTCCTTTAACTGGTTTTGCTTGTGTTTAAATAGTATTTCTTAGTTTAAATATACACGTCAGATGAAGTAATAAGCCATGCATTAGTGGCCTTGAGATAAGTGAACCATCTGTAGCTTATCATTCTGACGTATTGCTTTCCATCTAAATTCACATAAATACTCCTCGCTGACTCTGCAGCATTCTCAACTTCCACCATGAAACTTCTTCTGCTCTTCACTTCCCTTGTGGCAGGCATTCTATCTAAGAAAACATTTATAGGGTAAGTATGCTAAATGGCAGAGTGCTTAATTCACTTCCCAAGCAGATGTTCAAAAATGTTAGCATTTTTGTGTAGTTTAATAGATATAGGTAGGTACTAGATTTATTTTTTTTTTACTTTATAATGTTATTCGTGGAACTATCAAGAGATTTACAAAGTTGTATTAAGGCATCAGTGTTCAATATTGTAAACAATAACACATGTTCTATAGTATAGCCTAATATAAACATATATTATACCTGTCTTATAACAGAACATCAATAGCAATTTTTTTTTTGTTATTAACGACCAGCTTACACCAACATGATCAGATGTAGTGATCAGGTTTTCTTCTGCAATGATAGTATTCTCCCATCAATTGGTTAACACCAAACACCAAAAAGATAAATTACAGTATGATCGTGCAATACTGTTTATGAAAATTAATCCCTAAAAGTATCTCATTATAAAATGCTCTTACATTAAAACGTGCCCAAATCGGCACCAGCTTGATCAGCTTGTTTAGTAACCTCTGGCAATCAAAATACTACTACAGAGTACTGTCTGCCCCGCCGTTACCTCCTGGAGCTAGGCATGTGTTCCACAAAGCCCAGATGTGATGTCACTGGTTATCCACGGCAACAGGCAGCAACCCGACCTCTATTCATTTCGCCAGATAGGCGTCATCTGGAAGAGATTTTGAGCATGGATTTTGCTTTGCTTTTTTTTTTTTTGACTCATGATTACTGGATTTGCCTTTTCTAGTTATTGATTGGTACATATTTCTTGTAGCAAGTGATCAACATAGAGAAAGAAGGAATGGAAAGCAATGAAAGAAAAGAACGCAACTCCGGCTCATTTGACTTTGGCGCTTATCACACCTTGGATAATGTAAGAAATCAAATCTATTTCACAAACTAGAAAAATCTATGGAATGGGACACATAAAAAAAAAATATTGATCAATTCCCTACATTTTGGCTTGAGATATACTTTCAGTCACTTAACTTTCGAAAATAATATGTATATATATATATATGTGCAGCTGTGATGAAAATTAAACGTAATATTAAATTTGTTAATTATATGAAGCAATGTATTTTTTTCGGTAATCTCTTTTTTGTCTTCTTTATTTTAGATAAACTATGCCAGGCATTGACCTAATTATATCAGATTACAGATCAATTGTCAGCAAACAACAGATTGGTAACTCATATGAAGGGCGTCCCCTTAATGTTCTTAAGGTGATTCTATTATTATGCTTGAGATACAGTATGGAGTAGATAATAATTATATATTTATATATTAGATAATTATATATTTTTAAATTGATTTTAAATTGACTGTTTACAGCTGTAGTTGACATAAGCTGTGTGTAGTACATGTTTAATAGCAAAGCACATAAGTTACATTTTTTAGGAAAGGAAAATATATTTGAGCACTAAAAAAAGTGAAATATGCATTACATGACCTCATTGATAGGTTGTAAAAAAAATATTCAAATGCATAAATTCTGCTTACAGTTCAGCACTGGAGCCGGCCACCCTGGCATTTGGATAGATGCTGGTATTCATGCACGTGAGTGGGTTACTCAAGCTACTGCCCTGTGGACCACGCGTAAGGTAACTACAATCTACACAATGGAGGGTAACAAATATTGTTGTGCTTCCCATAATCCAATAACAGTGAGAACCCTTACTATGACATAGGTATAAAGAATTGTATAGGTTAATTTATATGTTATTTGTTAAACTTTCCAATTTTGTAACCTTTGTAAACCTCTTAATACCTCAACCAACTGGTAAAAGATGGGAGAATGATGTTAAGCAAATCGAAATACTTAAAAAAACAGAATGCAAAGGCCCCAAATAGTAACTCTCTTCCAATACCCCCCTGTTTTAAAGGTACATTTATTTACAGCAAAATCTGATTTGTATTTTTAAAGCTTGCTTCTGACTATGGAAAGGACGCATCTGTTACCTCTTTGTTGGATAATTATGATGTCTTCCTTATGGTCGTCACCAATCCTGATGGATATGTCTACTCTCACACAACAGTAAGTTATGTTAAGTATTATTAAGTAAGCCTTAATGATATGTCCTTTGTGGTACAAAGATCAATTCAACATAGTAATAACAAATTCAGTCTATTGCTAAGTATTTCAAAGGTGATATGAGAAGAAAGCATAAAATAATACTTTGTAAATTGCTGTGATAGTACAAACATACATGTAGAATTCTTCAGTGAAATAAATTGAGATTACTTTCCCTAGTTGCCTCTCTAAAGGAACTGGATTTATAGCAGGAATGAATGTTGGAAAATAACAAGGGGAGCATTTCTAAGTATATTGGTATTGCAGATTAGTTTGGTTGGGTAGGAGGATCTTCTATTGGTTGAACATTATTGATTTATGTCATTTTCAACCTAACTACATAACCATGTAATTATTTTCTATAGCTGTATTAAAAATAAACCTTTACTTAAAGGTAAAATATAATGGTTGTTTTTTTTAGTTTATAGAGTTATATGTACAGTATGTTTCAGTTACAGAGCTTTGTAAACAGGGCTCGACTCCCATGATTCCATAATTTATTCCCTGTGCTTGTTCTATAAATCTAACTGTTACTGGCCACCACAATTATTTTTCTTGATTTCTTTTAGTGTTTCTTAAAGCCAGAAAGTTGCCATTTGAAATGCCTTTAGTTTTTGGCCATGTCTGTGATCTGTTTTTTTTCTACAACAATAAACAACTGAAGGAACATCCTCAGGGACTGGTGATTCCATAATTTTTGCCAGGGGTTGTATAAAACCAGGTTAGTAGGTCAGAAAACTACAAGTGACCTGGAACATCTTTGGGTTTCATGGTTAAAAAGACAATCAGGGCAAAAAGGCTATCCTCACTCACTGTGTAAGCTCTGCAATCCACTGGCGTTTAGACAGAGGGATGATTTCACACTTGCCTCTCCCCATACTTTACAGTGTTCAGTCATGGTGACTGACTGCTCAAGCCTGAGAACTGTCACACAGGTGCTCACTCTACAGCCCCCCCCCCATTGCTCTCCAATTCCCCCCTGCTCTCCATTTCCCCCTGCTCGCCAGCCCTCCCCCAGTGCTCTCAAGTCCCCCCCAAGTACTCTCCAATCCCCCCCCAGTGCTCTCCAATTCCCCCCAGTGCTCTCCAGCCCCCTGGTGCTATTCATTCCCCCTCCCAGTGCTCTCCAGTTCCCTGCAGTTCTATCCAGTCCCCCCTCAGTGCTCTCTAGTTCCCCCTTCAGTTCTCTATAGTTCCCCCTCCAGTGCTCTCTAGTTCCCCCCCCAGTGCTCCTCAGTTCCCTCCAGTGCTCTCCAATCCCAGCCCCAGTGCTATCAAGTACCCCCCAGCCACAGTGCTAAGCAGTCCCCCCCAGCCCCAGTGCTATCCAGTCCTCCCCAGCCCCAGTGCTCTCCAGGCCCCCAGCCCCAGTGCTCTCCAGCCCCCTAGCCCCAGTGATATCCAGTCCCCCAGCCCCAGTGCTATCCAGTCCCCCAGCTCCAGTGTTATCCAGCCCCCCCAGTGCTCTCCAGTTCCCCCCCAGTTCCCTCCCAGTGCTCTCCAGTCCCCCCCCAGTGCTCTCCAGTTTCCCTGTGCTATCTAGTCCCCCCGTGCTATCCAGTCTCTGACCATCTCCTGCGTCATGTCCTCAGTCTCCAACCATCTCCTGTGTCATGTCCTCAGTCTCTGACCATCTCCTGTATCATGTCCTCAGTCTCTGACCATCTCCTGTATCATGTCCTCAGTCTCTGACCATCTCCTGTATTATGTCCTCAGTCTCTGACCATCTCCTGTATTATGTCTGCAGTGTCTGACCATCTCCTGTATCATGTCCTCAGTCTCTGACCAACTCCTGTATTATGTCCTCAGTCTCTAACCATCTCCTGTATCATGTCTGCAGTCTCTGACCACCTCCTGTATCATGCCCTCAATCTCTGACCATCTCCTATATCATGTCTTCAGTCTCTGACCATCTCCTGTATCATGTCCTCAGTCTCTGACCATCTCTTGTATCATCTTGGCAGTCTCTAACCATCTCTTGTATCATGTCTGCAGTCTTTGACCATCCCTTGTATCATGTCCACAATCTCTGACCATTTCCTGTATCATGTCTGCAGTCTCTGACCATCTCCTGTATTATGTCTGCAGTCTCTGACCATCTCTTGTATCATGTCTGCAGTCTCTGGCCATCTCTTGTATCATGTCTGCAGTCTCTGACCGTCTTCTGTATCATGTCTGCAGTCTCTGACCATCTCTTGTATCATGTCCTCAGTCTCTGACCATCTCCTGTATAATGTCCTCAGTCTCTAACTATCTCCTGTATCATGTCTGCAGTCTCTGACCATCTCCTGTATCATGTCCTCAGTCTCTGACATCTCTTGTATCATGTCCTCAGTCTCTGACCATCTCTTGTATCATGTCCTCAGTCTCTGGCATTCTCTTGTATCATGTCTGCAGTCTCTGACCATCTCTTGTATCGTGTCTGCAGCCTCTGACCATCTCTTGTATCATGTCCTCAGTCTCTGACCTTCTTCTGTACCGTGTCTGCAGTCTCTGACCGTCTCTTGTATCATATCCACAATCTCTGACCATCTCTTATATCATGTCTGCAATCTCTGACCATCTCCTGTATCATGTCTGCAGTCTCTGACCATCTCTTGTATCATGTCTGCAGTCTCTGACCCTCTCCTGTATCATGTCTGCGGTCTCTGACCATTTCCTGTATAATGTCCTCAGTCTCTGACCATCTCCTGTATCATGTCCTCAGTCTCTAACCATCTCCTTTATCATGTCTGCAGTCTCTGACCATCTCCTGTATCATGTCTGCAGTCTCTGACCATCTCTTGTATCATGTCTGCAGTCTCTGACCCTCTCCTGTATCATGTCTGCTGTCTCTGACCATCTCCTGTATCATGTCTGCTGTCTCTGACCATCTCCTGTATTTTGTCCTCAGTCTCTGACCATCTCCTGTCTTATGTCCTCAGTCTCTGACCATCTCCTGTCTTATGTCCTCAGTCTCTGACCATCTCTTGTATCATGTTTGCAGTCTCTAACCGTCTTCTGTATTATGTCTGCAGCCTCTAACCACCTCTTGTATCATGTCCTCAGTCTCTGACCTTCTCCTGTACCGTGTCTGCAGTCTTTTCAATCCTTTATTTTTTTTGATGAAAGATTACATACATTATTCACATCAATCATTCATATTATTTAATAATACAAAAACATATAGAATAAAATGTGTAGTTTGTACAAACCCATTCTTTTGTTTCTACCCTCATTCCATACAAGATTGTATTTCTGCTACTAATTCATTACTCCATTTTCTATATATCGTTCCTCCCTTCCTCCCCTCCCCTCCCTGTACCCCCCCCCCCCCCTCCCTCCACCACAACAAACCATTCCCATTACCTTTAGTATTTCATTCATCACATTCACAATTGCTACTAACTTCCCCCCTATCCAATGTTCTTGATTATCTAATTATATTATCATTACTTTTACAGGCCATCCTTCTGTCCCTCTCTCCCTTCTCCCCTTCCCTTCCCACTTCTTTCTCTTCTTCCTTTCCCTCATCTGTCTCTATCTCCCTTTTCCTCTCTACTCTTCCCCCCTGTCTCTACATCTGAAGCCTCTCTACTATCAATTGGTGGGGGGCCAGATCCACATCCCCCAACCATGACTGCCATATCTTATCAAATTTACCCCTATCACTTCTGCTGCTATACGCCAATCGTTCTCTAGGAAGCAGCGGGTTGACGTACGCAATCCATTGCTTCACTGTAGGCACCGTTGGGGCCATCCAATACCTTGCAATAAGTTTTCTGGCAAGGTACATCAATCTAGTTAACATAAAGTACTTTCCTCCCGGGAACATTTTTGCATTTATGGCTCCAAGCAAGTATACCGTCGGGTTTAGGGGGATGGGGACCTGCGCCAACCTCGAAATGCACTGGGAGACCTCATCCCAGTACCTATACAGCTTTGGGCACCTCCAAATTAGATGGATGAAGTCCCCTCTGTGTACTCTACACTTAGGGCACAGCGGGGAGTCTCCTTGTCCCCATTTATAGAGCTGTACTGATGTTCTGTAGGCCCTATGAAGAATAAATAATTGTGACAGCCTTTGGGTTGCGGAAAGCGACACCACCGGAATAGCCTCAAGCGCCATTTCCCACTGTTTTTCTTCTATCTCTCCTATATCCTCTACCCATTTATTTCGGCACTTTAACAAAGTATGATCCTGAACCGACCTCAGCAACTCCCTGTATATTTTTTATATTAACCCTTTCCTTGTGTCTGCCAAAAAAACCTCACTCAGGAGTAATACTGTTGGTACTGTCTGAGAATGTGTTATTTGTTGTGCCCGTAACGCATGGCGAAGTTGGAGATATTGATAAAAACCCTTCGGGTTCAGATGAAATTCCCTGCATAGTTGTTCATATGTCTTCAACACCTCTCCCTCGTATAATTGTGGGAAGAACTGGATCCCCTTTTCTTTCCAGTGTGTAAACCCTTGTAGTTCCTTTATCTCGGGGTATCTACTATTGTGCCAGATCGGTGTGAATGGGAGCACGCCTGTTATTTTTAGCGCTTTCCGAACCTCTCCCCATACCCTTTTAAAGAGAGTACTTATAGGTTCTACCCCCTTCATACTTGGCAAATCCATTTCCAAGTGTGAGGCCGCTTCTAGCATGGGTTCCGATATGGTCACCAATTTATATGTAGGGTCCTCATTCCCCTTCTGGCCCCACCCTGCCATTTGTTGTAGCTGTGATGCCAAAAAGTACAGCTTTGAATTGGGTATTGCCAGCCCTCCTCTATCCTTTTCATATTGCAATGTTTCCAGGCTAATCCTGGGTGCCTTTTTTTTCCATATCAGTTCCCTCCTTAGTGTATCAACTCGCTTAAACCACTTTTTTGATATCCATATCGGTGAATTATGAAAAACGTACAGTTGCTGTGGTGCCCACACCATTTTTATTAAGTTTGCTCGTCCTATAACTGATAGGGGAAGCCTACACCAGCTATTGCTTTTTTCCTTCTGTCTACAGAGCAATGGCTCCAAGTTCAACCGAAGATACTCAGCCGGCTTCGAGGACACCATTACTCCCAGATACTTGAAGCTATTAACTATTGCTATTTGTTCCGCTCCCACCGGTCCCTCGACTGGTCTATGGGCATTAGAGTTGATTTTGACCAGTTAATAGCAAAGCCTGAAAAACTGCCATATTCTCCCACTATCTCCATCACTGCCTGCAGAGATGAGGTCATGTCACCTAAATATATAAGTGCATCATCTGCATACAAGGATATTTTTTCTTCTCTCTGATATCTACGGAACCCCACCACCTCTGTTGAAATCCGGATCATTATAGCTAGAGGCTCTATTGCCAAGGCAAACAGTAATGGAGATAGAGGGCAACCCTGTCTAGTCCCTCTATACAATTCAAATGGAGGCGAAAGGTTATTATTAATGCGTATTCTGGCTCTGGGTTTAAAATAAAGTATCTCTACCCAAGATACAAACTTACTTCCCAAACCAAATCTTTTCAATATTTCCATGAGGTAGGGCCACTCCACACTATCAAACGCTTTTGAGGCGTCCAGTGACAGAATGGCCCTACCCCCCAGATTATCCACTGGCATCTGTAGGTTCATATAAAGTCTCCTTATGTTATCTGACGTAGAGCGGGTGGGTATAAAGCCAGACTGATCACAATGGACCAGCTTGCCAATCACTTGAGATAACCTCTTAGCCAAAACACTGGCAAACAATTTAACATCCGCATTTAATAGCGAAATTGGGCGATATGAATCCAATAGGAGTTTGTCTTTTCCAGGCTTTAAAATTACTGTTATTATTGCCTCTTGCATGCTATCTGGTAAGTGACCCACTTCCTCAGCCTCCATTATGGCCTGCAGTAATGATGGTAAAAGGTCTTCCCTATAGTGGGAGTAAACCTCTGCCGGAATCCCGTCTGGGCCTGGTGATTTATGGTGTTTTGTCCCCTCCAGGGCTTCTCTTAATTCCGCTAATGAGATTGGACGGTTTAACCTTTCCCTGTCCGCCTCCAATAACTCCGGGAGCGGACAGGTTTGTAAGAACTGTAGCAAATCAGATGGAATATAACTAGTTTTACTAGAGTACAAATCCCTGTAAAACTGCTGAAAGCTGTTTAAAATGTCTGAGCTAAGGGTCTGCCTCTCCCCAGATTTAGCCCTCACGGCCAAGATATTAGTAGAGTCTCGTTGTTCGCTGGCTATAAGGGCTAAAAGGCGGCCAGTGCTTTCCCCTTCTTCAAAATAACTTTGTTGCTGAAAGTATCTTCTCTTCTCTGCTGCCGATAACCAAACCAAGTTATATACCACTTGTGCCTCCTTCCAGGATTCTTGATTGGATTTTAATGGGTCTCTTATTAAGGCCTGTTCCCTTTCTTTCAGTTCTTCCCGTACCCTGTTCTCCCATTCCCTGGAACGTGTTTTTATTCCCGCAATTTCTTTAATGAGACATCCCCTCAAGAATGCCTTGAGTGTATCCCATACTACCACAGCACTAGCAGATCCCCTATTAAATTGCAGGAACTCCCGTAGTGCCTCTCTTGTTCTATCTACCAGCGGAAACAAAGTTAACCAGTAGGGGTTCACCTTCCATAATGGGCGCCCCAGCATTCCAGTGGTGTCTAACCGCACCCAAAATGGGGAATGGTCGGATAGTAGACGTGGCTCATATGCTGAGTCCTCTACTAGCTGCAAGAGTGCCTCATTTCCTAAGCCCAGGTCAATATGGGAAAAACCATCATGTGTTGCAGAGTAGCATGAGTAGCATCTATCCTTTTCATGTCTCTCTCTCCACACATCCTGGAGTCCTATTTCCGAAAGCAGGGCAGCAAAAGCCGTCCTGCCAACTGTCTGTCTCATAATTCTAGGTGTCAAAGACATTCTATCCTGGGAATTATCTAAGATGTTATTATAATCCCCCAGTGCTAACACCGGGACATCCGGGTGTAGGGTTATAAATTGTGATAGACACCCAAGTGGAACTGGTGAGAATGGTGGGGGTATGTATATAGATGCGATTATGCACATTAGTCCGTTAATTTTACATAACAAAAAAACAAATTTTCCCTCCTTGTCCACCCTCTGTTCTATGCATTCAAAGGAGACATCCGAGGAGACCACTATACTAACACCCCTTGAGTATGAGGTGTGCATGGAATGGAACTGTGTCGGGTATCTCCTTGAACGCAATAAATGAACAGAGTCTGGACACAAATGCGTTTCTTGTAAACAGATTATCTGAGGTTTCATTTTATCGAAGTATCTAAACATTGCACTTCTCTTATCTCTGTCCCTCAGCCCTCTCACATTCCATGTCATTAGAAGTAAACCTTTTTTTTCCCCTTTTCCTTACTCATATAGGGAATCACACCAGTTCAAATAATTATAAAACCAAAAACAACAGCATAAGCAAAAAGTCAAAATACAATTATCCTTCTGAGTCTTACCTACCCCTTGGGCCCCCTCAATGTATAATACATATCTATCAGCCTTCCTCCTAATCCCCCCACCATCAGTGGTGAAGCGTAAAAAACATTTGTGGATAAACTTATATTTGTGATATTTTCCACTGTTTATTTGTGTTGTGCCTCTCCCACCCACCCCTCCCTTACCTCCCTCCCCTCTCCTCCCCCTTTCCCACCCCTTGCCCTCCTGCCTCACCCACCCTCTCTCCCACCCACCCCCTACCCTCCCTCCCTGCCCATCTGGGCCTACCCTAGGGACTATGTTCCTGACCTCCCTCTTACTCTCATTTCCCAAACTGCACCGGCATACCTTGCCTGTGCCAAACATTTCAATCCCCCCTTACCCCCGGGGTCCCTATCTCGCCCCCTCCCCCCCCTCTGACCTTATTAGTGCTATTCATGTGTTTTAATTTTTTGTACTCATAAACAAAATAGTTTGTCGTGTCGGCTCAATGTGTTCTAAAAAGTGTATATTTAACCTTTACTATTTTATAATCTGTTCCTACATCACTCCCTAATTCGTATTTTTACTTGTGATTTATTATTTACTTGTTTCTTATTTCTTAGTATGTTGCTTATTATCTCTGTTTCCCCTCTCCCTTCCCTCCTCCCTAGTACCTCAAGTGTGATAAAAAAAAAAAAAAAAAAAAGAAAAAGGAACCAAGATCTAATTAGTCTCTAGTCTCTCTTCTCCTATATTCCGTGTTGTTCTCTCATTATTCTCCAACCATTCTTCCACATTTCGAGGGGAATCAAAAAAGAGTGTCCCATTCCTTGTAGTTATTCTCATACGGGCGGGGTACAGTAATGCGTAGTCCAACTCTTTTTGCTGTAACACACGTTTAATCGGCATGTATGCCGCCCTGAGTTTTTGCAGGTCCAGAGAAAAGTCCTGATATAGTGAAATTCTTACCCCCCTATATAGGATCTCTTTCATTTCTCTCGCCTTCCGAAGCAAAGATACTTTATCTCTGAAATTGAACATTTTCATGATTATGGGTCTTGGGTACTCCTTACCCTGACGGGGTTTAGAGGGGATTCGATGGGCACGTTCAATGCCAAAGAAAAGAGAGAAAGATGTAGTCCCAAATGTCTCCTTAATCCATCTCTCCAGAAATTCTATTGGGTCAGATCCCTCGCTTCGTTCGGGCATACCTATTACTCTTATATTGTTTCTCCGGTTTCTATTTTCTAATTCATCTATTTTAGCTGACTGATTTTTTATGTATTTCTTCATATCAGTTATATCTTGTCTAAGCGGGGATAGCACATCTTCCACAGAACTTAATCTCTCCTCTAGGGCTGTTGTTCTTCCCTCCGTTTCTTTCAGTCTGCTTCCCATCACTGCCAGTTCCTCCCTTATGCTTTTTAGCTGAATATCCAAACCAGAGATTGATTCCTTACATGCAGTTATCGCATACAGGAGGTCCCTCATTGTTGGTTCTTCCACTCCCCCACTTTGGCCTCCCCCCATGTCTGCCTCAGTTATATTAGGTAGCCTTTTAAATTCTGTGTCACCACTTGTAGTATCAAGTTTTCCCGCCCCTTGGCCTTTTGTGGGCGGCACTGCGATTGGGCTTGCTACGGCCGGTATTAACCCACTGCTTTGGTTTTTCCTAACCGCCGAGGTACCTGTTTGAATTGATTGTTGGGACTTTACTGGTGATAGGGAGGTCCTAGCGAAACGCTCTAATTTTGTTGCTGCCGCTGCTGCAGCTGCTGCTGCGGCTTTCACTTGGTTTGTCTGATTTTTTGCAGAGCATGTAACCTGACCTCCTACTTGCTGTGGCTGATTTTGTAACTGGTGCTGGTTTAATTTTTCCTCTGCTGCCCGCTTTCCAGCCATACTGTTATATCATGGGGACAAAAAAGTGGGAGGAGGGAAAAAAGAAGAGAAAAAAAAAAAAAAAAACTTTTCCTTTTGTTGGTTTGCTGTCCCAGTCTGCTAATTTTACTTGAAAACAGAGTTCCACTTACAGCTGATGTTATAATAGGCAGCTTGCATGCATCCACCGTTCCACTGGTTCTATTTATGTTGTAGTCCCACTTCGGACTGGGGCTGCTATTTCCTCTATTTCAGGTACTGTCTCTTTAAGACCAATAAATATTGAGGCAACAAGTTCTATTTAACCAGGATTTCACATTGCAAGCTCAGTTAAGTTTCTTCAATCAAGAACCAGGAGTAAAAGTCATTTATAGCAAATATGGTATATGGGGGGAAAAAAAAGGGAAGTTTTCACCTATGTCTGGTGTCTTCTTAGTCGCTCTCCAGTTTCACAGAGTTACCTTGCTAGATTTATTAGCTTGCTTCGTTCACTGCTTCTGCTGTTACTGTGTTCGGCCTGCTCGTTGGCTACTGACAGCCAGGGGGGGGCTTCTCACGCCACCCCTATGGCTCCGTCCTCCTGGCTCTCTCACCGCCACACACGCTGACACCTCCGCTGCTAAAGCTGCTATAGCCGCTACCGAGGCATCTCCTCATTTGGCCGCTGGCCAGCTGGTAGGGTCTCTCACACCCCTCCTCTGCTCCGTCCACCGAGCCTGCGCCGGGATCAGGTGTGCTCAGTAGCTCTGCAGTTTAGCCGAATTCCGCTGCTTACGCCTGCCGCCGACAGACCGGTAATCTTCTCAGCCTGTAGCTTAGCTGGTCAGAGCGGAGGGAGAGGAGATCTCACACACCCTCTCACTCCCGCATCCGGTCACGCCCCAAAATGATAAGAGTCATCTTGTCATGTGTGTCTGCAGTCTTTGACCGTCTCTTGTATCATATCCACAATCTCTGACCATCTCCTGTATCATGTCTTCAGTCACTGACCATCTCCTGTATCATGTCCTCAGTCCCTAACCATCTCCTGTATCATGTCTGCAGTCTCTGACCATCTCCTGTATCATACCCTCAGTCTCTGACCATCTTCTGTATCATGTCTTCAGTCTCTGACCATCTTCTGTATCATGTCCTCAGTCTCTGACCATCTCCTGTATCATGTCCTCAGTCTCTGGCCATCTCCTGTATCATGTCCTCAGTCTCTAACCATCTATTGTATCATCTCGGCAGTCTCTAACCATCTCTTGTATCATGTCTGCAGCCTCTGACCATCCCTTGTACCATGTCCACAATCTCTGGCCATCTCCTGTATCATGTCTGCAGTCTCTGACCATCTACTGTATTATGTCTGCAGTCTCTGACCATCTCTTGTATCATGTCTGCAGTCTCTAGCCATCTCTTGTATCATGTCTGCAGTCTCTGACTGTCTCCTGTATCATGTCTGCAGTCTCTGACCACCTCTTGTATCATTTCCTCAGTCTCTGACCATCTCCTGTATAATGTCCTCAGTCTCTAACTATCTCCTGTATCACGTCTGCAGTCTCTGACCATCTCCTGTATCATGTCCTCAGTCTCTGACCATCTCTTGTATCATGTCCTAAGTCTCTGACCATCTCCTGTATCATGTCCTCAGTCTCTGACCATCTCTTGTATCATGTCTGCAGTCTCTGACCGTCTCTTATATCATGTCTGCAGCCTCTGACCATCTCTTGTATCATGTAATCAATCTCTGACCATCTCCTGTATCATGTCTTCAGTCTCGGACCATCTCCTGTATCATGTCCTCAGTCTCTAACCATCTCCTGTATCATGTCTGCAGTCTCTGACCATCTCCTGTATCATGCCCTCAGTCTCTGACCATCTCCTGTATCATGTCTTCAGTCTCTGACCATCTCCTGTATCATGTCCTCAGTCTCTGACCATCTCTTGTATCATGTCCACAATTTCTGACCATCTCCTGTATCACGTCTGCAGTCTCTGACCATCTCCTGTATTATGTCTGCAGTCTCTGACCATCTCCTGTATCATGTCTGCAGTCTCTGGCCATCTCTTGTATCATGTCTGCAGTCTCTGACCGTCTCCTGTATCATGTCTGCAGTCTCTGACCATCTCTTGTATCATGTCCTCAGTCTCTGAACAGCTCTTGTATCATGTCTGCAGTCTCTGACCATCTCTTGTATCATGTCTGCAGCCTCTGACCATCTCTTGTATCATGTCCTCAGTATCTGACCTACTCCTGTACTGTGTCTGCAGTCTCTGACTGTCTCTTGTAACATATCCACAATCTCTGACCATCTCCTGTATCATGTCTAGAGTCTCTGACCATCTCCTGTATCATGTCTGCAGTCTCTGACCATCTCTTGTATCATGCCTGCAGTCTCTGACCATCTCCTGTATCATGTCCTCAGTCTCTGACCATCTCCTGTATCATGTCCTCAGTCTCTAACCATCTCCTTTATCATGTCTGCAGTCTTTGACCATCTCCTCTATCATGTCCTCAGTCTCTGACCATCTGCAGTCTCTGACCATCTCTTGTATCATATCTGCAGTCTCTGACCATCTCTTGAGGAATGCAGATAATTCTGGGCAGGAATGGGGATACATTGTGGAGAGGGATTGATGATGCTGGGCGGGGATGGGGATGCATTGTGGAGAGAGATGGATGATGGTGAGCGGGGATGGGGATACATTGTTGAAAGGGATGCAGATTATTCTGGGTGGGGATGGGGATACATTTATTTTTTTAGTGTGTGTGGGGGGGTCTCGGGTGAGTTCCCAGACTTTTTTTCTCAGGACCTGACCCCTGTTTGTAAACAGCAGGCTTTTTACAACAGTGTGCTAAGCAACTTCAGACAGATATGTAAACGGGAAATTAGAGCTCCATATGCTGACTAAAACTAATACAACATTTTTTTTTCAGCATATTACTATTTATTATTTTTAGAACCGTATGTGGCGCAAAACTCGTTCCATCAATAAAGGCAGTGCATGTGAAGGTGTTGACCACAAAAGAAACTGGGATGCCGGTGTCTTGCCGAGAAAGTTCCCTCGGCGGATAAGGACCCCCCTGTACTGCGCAGGCGCAGCACCTGCGCAGTACAAACTACTATGAGCTGCCGAAGATAGCCGAAGCTCAAAATGTTCAATCAGCTGTACACGGCGCCTGCGCCCTAGGTCCAGGTTCAAGCCCCACCATCCAAGTGGACCTAGAGGGGGAATAAAAAAGAGCCGAGCAAAGCGAGGCCGTGCCCAAAGCATGGCGAGCGAAGCGAGCCCGCGAGGGGCCCTCTTACAGGCGCCGTGTACAGCTGATTTTCAACTATTCACCTTCGGCTATTTCCGCCGGATCCTACTGCGCAGGCGAGGGGGGTCCTTATCCGCCGAGCGGAACTTTCTCGGCAGAACACCGGCTTTGGAGGTAACTACAACTTTACAAACCATGGATTATATCCACATTTCAGTCACTATTTCCCCCTGCCACCACCCCAAAATATTAAGATGGTTTTGAAAAATTGTTATCATTGTTATCAGTCTGTTGTTTAAACTAGTGATTTTATCATGTACATTGCAGCTCAAAGAAGCTGCTCCAGGCGTTTGAGCTTTTTTGAGCTTTTTTATACTCTCATTTTTTCTGCCTGGAAACTCCCCTCCATTTTAGTCAGTGTGTCCATGCACAGTATAGCTTTTTTCAGGAGTTTACAGGCATATGCTCTTACAGGCAAAAAAGACATAGAAGTGCCCAAAAACATGCAAAAACGCATGAAAAAGCATGAAAAAGCTCAAAAAAGCTCGAAATCACACAAAAAAATAAAAATAAGAAAGGGGAGGGTTTGTGAAAAAAAAGGCTTATACTCAAAAAAGCTAAAAGAAGCTCAATAAAAATGTGCAAAAGAGCCCAGAAAAGTACAAGCTTCTTCAAGCTGAAATAAAAGCTCAAATGTCTGTAAAAGCAGCTTTTTTTTGAGCTGCGGTGTACATTAGCCAAACAGTAAGGTGTGCAATATTAATTATTATGGGATTTAGATGTAAATAAATAAATAAATACGTAAATAAATACATGTTTTCTTCAGTTAGTTACACTAAGGCCAAATGGTCTATGTGTTTGTGGTCTAGAAATTCAAACTTCATACATGCAGCAATAATGTAGAAATACCAAACTATTATTTTTTTAATGTAGGTCTAGGAGCTGATTCTGACCCCTGTTCTGAAGCATACCATGGACCCAGTGCAGAATCAGAGGTGGAGGCAAAGTCTATTGCCAACTTTATTAGGAGTCATGGCAAAATCAAAGGATTTATAACCATCCACAGCTACTCTCAGCTTCTGCTTTTCCCTTACGGATACAAGCGCACCCCTCCTGCTGACTACACTGAGCTGGTAAGTCTGTCCAAGTCTAATGCCGCGTACACACGGTCGGACTTTCTATCCTACTTGGTCCGGCACACTTTCCGACGGACTTTGTCCGCCAGGTGCGCCGGACTTTAAAACGGACGGACTTGCCCACACACACCCGGACTTTCCGGCGGGCTAAGTCCGCCCGTCTTTCCGACGGACTTTCGCCGGAGTTCCGGCGGACTTTCAGAATGAACGGACTTGCCCACACACGGACAAGTCCATTCATTTTGAACGTGACTCAGGTGCGACGGGACTAGAAAAGGATGTCAATCTTGCCGCTTTTATTGGCGAGATTGACACCTTGCGAGCCCCGTCGCGGGTCATGCCAGGCCCTTAGGTCTGGTATGGATTATAAAGGGAACCCCCTACGCCGAAAAAACGGCATGGGGTCCCCCCTAAAATCCATACCAGACCCCGATCCGAGCACGCAGCCTGGCCGGTCAGGAAAGGGGGTGGGGACGAGCGAGCGCCCCCCCCCCCCTCCTGAACCGTACCAGGCCACATTTAAAATATTTTATTAAACAGCTCCGGGGGGGATCTTCCTCCAGCTTCGGGGGTCCCTCCGCTTCATCTTCTCCCGGCGTCCGGTTGGTTCTTCTCCGCTCTCTTCTCTCCAGTTCTTCGGCCGGCTCCTCTGCTGTCTTCAGGTAGCTCTCTTGCCAGCAGAGGTCCGGACTTCTTGTCTTCTTCTCTTCTCCAGATATTGACACGACGCTCTCTCCGGCTGGACTGCTCTCCGAGGGCTGCGTTGTGACTTATATAGGCGGAGACCCCGCCCCCTTTTGATGTCACAGTCCCTGGGCATGCTGGGACTGTGACGTTTTAGGGGGCGTGGTCACTGGGTGATGTTGACCACGCCCCCTAAAACGTCACAGTCCCAGCATGCCCAGGGACTGTGACATCAAAAGGGGGCGGGGTCTCCGCCTATATAAGTCACAACGCAGCCCTCGGAGAGCAGTCCAGCCGGAGAGAGCGTCGTGTCAACATCTGGAGAAGAGAAGAAGACAAGAAGTCCGGACCTCTGCTGGCAGGAGAGCTACCTGAAGACAGCAGAGGAGCCGGCCGAAGAACTGGAGAGAAGAGAGCGGAGAAGAACCAACCGGACGCCGGGAGAAGATGAAGCGGAGGGACCCCCGAAGCCGGAGGAAGATCCCCCCGGAGCTGTTTAATAAAATATTTTAAAAACCTGTGTAGTGTGTTTTATTACTTACACTTTTTCCCTAGGTGAATGGGTAGGGGTACCATGTACCCCATACTCATTCACATAGGGTGGGGGGCCGGGATCTGGGGGCCCCCTTATTAAAGGGGGCTCCCAGATTCCGATAAGCCCCCGCCCGCAGACCCCGACAACCAACGGCCAGGGTTGTCAGGAAGAGGCCCTTGTCCTCATCAACATGGGGACAAGGTGCTTTGGGGTGGGGGGGGCCCGCAGGGCGGCCCCCCTCCCCCAAAGCACCCACCCCCCCATGTTGAGGGCATGTGGCCTGGTACGGTTCAGGAGGGGGGGGGGCGCTCGCTCGTCCCCACCCCCTTTCCTGACCGGCCAGGCTGCGTGCTCGGATCGGGGTCTGGTATGGATTTTAGGGGGGACCCCACGCCGTTTTTTCGGCGTAGGGGGTTCCCTTTATAATCCATACCAGACCTAAGGGCCTGGTATGCCCCGCGCTCGCCGCAATAGGAAAATTTGTTTTTCCTATTGCAGCGAGCGCGAGATGCAATACCCTGCCCTCGCGTCGCATCTGGTCCGTCGGACCAGCATACACACGAGCGGGCTTTCCGTCGGACCAGCACACACACGAGCGGACTTTCCGCCCGAAACTGAGTCCGGCGGAAAGATTTAAAACTTTCTTCAAATCTAGGTCCGGCGGGCTTTTGGGAAAAAGTCCGCCGGAAAAGTCCGCCGGCGCCCACACACGGGCGGATTGTCCGGCACACTCTGGTCCGCCGGACCAAGTATGCCGGAAAGTCCGACCGTGTGTACGCGGCATAAGATTCAAAACACTTAATAACATTGCACTACATACAATATTTATTCATAGTAGTCAGTCCTGTTGGTTTGCCCAATGGGATAAAATACTATACATACAGAAAGCAGTCTTTGATGACTAGAATTGTAAAATACTGTCAGATCAGCTCATCATGCCAATATTGGTGACACAACTTTCCTGTTATTTCTCATGCATTTGTTATTGCTATAGAATTAGTAAGAAAAGGTAACTTTTTCTTACAAGCTGCATTTAAAGTGATATCATGACCTCACTTCCTGTCATGACACTGGGATAGATTGGGGAAATTTCACTAATCAGAACATAGACAGAACATAGACAGACAGCAACAAAGTCCTAATAGAGCTTTTCTACTCTGTGATAAAAAAGGACTTTGCTTGGAGTTCCACTTAACTATTTAAGCCCTGGCCTTTTGATAAGTAAAAGCATTTTCCTTCTCAAAGAGTTACAGTAAGGAGTTTAGATGAGTTCACTATTTGCAGATTATCTGTTTCCTGAGGAAAAAACTAAAAGTTTTTATTTTTTATTAACCAATAACATTCACTGTAGGATACAAGTGAGATTATTGTGAATGTCACATGGCTAGATGTAAAATAGCAGTTTGATTATGGTCAATATTGAGGATATTTGCCAGCACACCATGGATCGACAAGTAGCGTCCAAACCATTTTTAATGAAGCATTACCACATCACAGAACAAGTAGTGCAACGTTTCAAAGTCACACAGGACCCCTTCATCAGGCATGTGACAGCCTGGCAAAGGAGTCCTGCGTGACTCCGAAACGTTGCACTACCTGTTCTGTGATCATGCTTCATTAAAAATCATTTGGACGCTACTTATTGATCCGTGGTGTGCTGGCAAATATCCTCATTGTGGCTTTCTGATCCAGTATCCAGCTGGTGGTTGCTGCAGCACCCAAATCTTCTAGAGCTTTATCCAGGAACGTCAGCATTGGGAATATGGAGTATTAATGATTATGGTCAATCTCACATGACTCTTACAAACTGACACAAAATCAATAAAAATAACTTTTTATGATAATATTACAGAGGACAGTGTGCCTTACTCATCAGATTATAAAAAAATTCTATGAAGAAATCTCTCTCTCTCTCTTTGGTATTAAACCCTTCGAAGACTCCTCACCTCCTGCACAATTTGAGCCTATTCTACACTATCCATCACTCTCAATCAATAGGTTAGGGCTTTTAGCTTAAGTCTTAAGTTCTCTTGCAGATTAATAACCTCTTTTAGCCTGATTCTGTTCTTTCTTTCTGGATTTTCTCAGAAACCTTTTTCAAGATGCTTTCTCCCTTTCTTTTATATGGCCAAGCATCCTGTTAGGTTTTTTTACCTCTGCTTTTTTAAGTGTCAGTTCCTCTGCTCTATATGTAACAAAAGGTTTAGAAGGAGTACTTAAAGTCCAAATTTGACATTTCTGTGGCAAAATCCTTGCTTTTATAATAGTCTTGTGAATATTATCTCTTCAGCAGTTTCACTTGTTTTTTATGAACTGAGTGGCATTGGCCATAATTAAGCTGATATTTTATATCTGTTCATGTGACAATCTTCACAATAATTATACTCATATTTAAAGTATATGTTTGTGTATGTCTATATATAGTATTTCAAACTGATGGGAGGTATACATCCACTAAATTGTTTTTAATTTCTAGTCTTCTCTAAATACAATCTGCCAGTCCTAGCTTATAAAGTGAGTGGACTGAGTAGGTATTACAGAGGTTATCTCAACCTACATACATGAATGTTAAATTAATATGTTTTACTCTTTCTAGAACACAGTTGGTAAAGCTGCTGCTAGTGCATTGGGCTCTCTCTATGGCACCCAGTACAAAGTTGGAACAATCATCTCCACTATCTGTAAGTCAAATTTCTAAAATCACTTTACCCATTTTTAGAGCTCTTCTAGGCACATGACTGAATGTATTCATTTTCTCTGGGTGTTAGTGTGTATTACAGTTACAATAAACACACCAGCATAAAGAAATGTTACTTTGGAAGAAGAACACTAAAAATATTGCATTGTAAAATTGAATTTGTTTTTTGATACTCTAAACCAGAGTTTCTCAATCAGGGTTCTATGGAACCCCAAGGTTCCTCCAGAGGTTGCTAAGTTTTGCATGAGCAATGAGCAATTCCAGCCTGTCAGATAAGTTCCCACTGACACCATTGATTTTTTTACCTATCTGTCATTCTTCCAAATGTCCACAAGGAGTATTCTTTCCACTGACCATCATGCTAATGTATCATGAGTTGTAGGTATAGTAATTTTTAGCAGGGGTTCTCTGAGACCAGAAAGTGTATATCAACACAAATCAATTTCAGCAGCAATACATATACTAAAGGTGAAAAATATATTGAAAGCCCAGTGATATCAATTTCTTCTGCGTGCATTTACTCGATGAGAAATGACAAATGCCCCAACAAGATGAAAAGCAACAAATGTCCCAATACAATGCAATATGACACCATCCACCAGTTAAGTAAATAAATATTGAAGAAACAGCCAGACACCTTGTTGTGCCCTCCACCACAAGTAAAGACGGCCTGTTACCAGATGGTATCTATCTCTTTAAAAAAGATCAACGAGCATGTAGATAACAAACTTCTAGACATACACCAGTATTCACAGCAAAAATGACCACTTGTAAACTTCTGCAATACCAAAGGTCAGCATACCAGGTCAGACAGCATTATCATTCATAGGAAGGAACAGAGGCTGCACATAGTGTAATTCCGCTATACCATCTTTATTTAAAATAAGCCAGGTACCTATTTGTTCCCCTGACATTGATGTTTGACAATGAAACGCGCTGGGAAGGGCCTGACCAGTGACCTCATTACGCCCGCTGAGTCGAAGGTGGCGATGGTTTGTCTGCTGTTTGTTTATGTACCTCTGTAAGTACCTGTGCTATTTTAAATAAAGATGTTATAACGGTTTTACACTGTGTGCAGCCTCTGTTCCTTCCCATGAATGTCTGGCCTGGTATGCCTGGTATGCTGACCTTTGGAGTCGTGGAAGTGTACAAGTGGGCACTTTTGCTGGGATTGATACTATCTGGTAAGAGGCCGTCTTTACCTTTGGTGGAGGGCACAACAAGGTGTCTGGCCTATTCTTCAAGATTAATTCACTTCACCAATGGATGATGTCATATTCCATTGTATTGGGACATTTGTTGCTTTTCATCTTGTTGGGACATTTGTCGTTTTTCATTGAGTAAATGCATGCTGAAGAAATTGATTTCACTGGACTTTGAACATATTTTTAACCTTTAGCATAGGTATTGCTGTTAAAATTGATTTGTGTTGATGCACACTTATTATATGTGTATTATAGATTATTTTGACATCTGGTATTCAGGTGGTCATGCACACATATTTATACACACAATATTTTTTTATATATAAGTGTTCCTCTGTGTTGAAAAGGTTGAGAAAGGCTGCTCTAAACTGTTGTAGTGGCAGCTTTAAGTTGGCCATATATTATACAATTTTCTTTTACAACTTCTGTACAATCTCCTTTAGATTTAACTTCAAACTATGTAGTGCAAAGGCCTGCCTGATTGGATACAAATTAAAAGTGCTGTTAGGTTTGACCTCCTATTATATGGTTTTTGGTAAATCTAAAGGAAAATTGTACAAGAAAATTGTATAATGTATGGCCAGCCTTAGTTTTTGCAGTTTTTTAGGCCAAGTACATTTTCTGTAAGTAAAATACCTCTCAGAAATCCAGTGTGCTTGTAACTTCCTGTGAACTGAATTGATATCTCAAACAAAGTTATCAGCTTTCTCAGCTATCCTGTGTTAACAAAAAAACAACTCTCCTATTTTGTATTGTACTATTGAGTGTTGAGTGTAACAAAACTAATTTTGTTCTGATAATTATTTTTTCTGCAGATCAAGCTAGTGGAGGAAGTATTGATTGGCGCTATGATATTGGAATTAAGTATTCATTTGCCTTTGAGTTGAGAGATCAAAGACAGTATGGCTTCTTGTTTCCAGCTTCTCAGATCATACCAACTGCACAGGAGACCTATCTGGCTCTTGAAAAGATTCTGGAGCATATTCGTGATAACCCTTATTAAACAAGGCAAAATTGTACGAGGTGTTTAGACAGTATGCATACTATGTAAATAAATTAAAACATGGACTGCAATGTAAAACCCCTTTGGATGTTCATGGAAAATTTCTGATGTTGAATTTTCCCTACTTATAGCTCTAGGAAGATATTAAAAAACACCAACAAATGCAATACATTTTCAATGCAACTGTTATAAATGCTTGGGTTAGACTTGATTTTACCTTCTCCTTTACAGCAGCACTGTAATAGGAAGGAATAGGAATAGGAAGTATTTTGTCCCAATCAGGTGTCTTGCATTCTAATAAAGTTCCTAGCATAGCTGACACCTGAGGAAAATTTTTTAATGCCCATTCCCTATACTCCTCCATGCATCAAGTTAACTGAATGTTTAATCATGTTGGAAAAAAAAACACATTGTAGAATTTGATCAGCATTGAAACAGGGAAAACAATGGCATAACATTCATATAAAAAAAGGGTTTAATAGCAGTTCATATGGTAAAACGAACATAATAATTATATGCCTTCATAATGAGAAGTCTACAGGGGGCCACACTAAATTTTTTGTTATTATACAATGCTATAGACATTTTCTAATACAGTTATACCTTTACAGGCACCATAACTATTTACTTAGTTTCAGAAATGATCTTTCTTATCATTTTTACATAGTTATAAAGTTCTTTCACTTGACCATGTATCTCTCCTTCCTGATAGTGGGGGGGTTACAGGACACTGTGCAGACACACAGCATGTCTGTATTCTATAGACTGTTCAGCCTGAGGCAACATGCAGGCTGTGGTTTAGCAGGGGTGTATTCAAGAGGTAGACTCTGATTGGAAGAAGGTATGACCCAGAGGCAGTCTGTGATTCGTCAGGGGGAGTGGTGGCTAAACAAACTTCCCAGCACAGCCATGCCGTGTGTCAGCACAGGTCCTGTACAGTTATGAAGCCTGTATGGACAGACCATAATTCATGTGCAACTAAAAAAACGAATCTTTTTTTGGATAGTGACAATAGAAATAGCATAAAGGTTTTCCACACAGATAAAAAGTCTGTTTGGACAGGCCACAATGTCTTAGTGCAGGCATTTAGCATCAGGAAAAAAATTGTCTCTCTTCTTTGGACACTGACAATGGAAAAAGCATACAGGTTTGCACCACCAGCTAGAAAGCCTTTTTAACCACTTTAGTCCTCAGCCCAGTTTTAAAGCTGTACTGGGATAGCGGCTATTTGTCCCAGTGCTGTTTTAAAATGGCAGCGGGGATCTGCAGCTCCTGTGGGTCCCAGCAGGCATAAGTGAAGACTTCGTCCAGACAGGTGCAGAGACCATCCCATGTGTGCAGCCTCCCTTTGTTTTTGCTCCTGCATTTGCCACAAGCTGGGTGCGGGCAGCCTTCAAAGATGGCTGCAGGGGCAGCGGCTGCTTGGACACAACTGCATGTCCAAATTTGACATGGCGGCAGGTGTAGGTGCACCCGAAATACCCAATGTCTGTGTCCGCTGCAGGTGCAAAATCAAAGACTGCTCACAGGAGGGGTCTCCTGCCCATCTAAATGAAGCCTAAGTTGTAACAATGATGATGGGTGATCTGGATGACATTTGTGTTTACTGCACAAGCATAAAATGCTTTTGTAAGCAAACATAAGGTCATTTAAATCTTTAATGATTGCATACATGTAAAAAAAAAAGTAGTCAGGTTAAATTGTGCCCTCATCAACCCAACTTAATGTTATCCTAATATTATACTTACTGTTTACGTAAACCATTTTTTTCCCTCCACACGCAACGCAATGTAGCATCAAAAGGGAACACAGCTCTTTTAGGATGGGTTCACACCATTGCAAATTGGATGCGGGTTACCCGCATCCAAGTCATAATAGCAGAAGATTTTGACTGGCTCTCTATGAAGCCAGTTCACATATCTCGACTGTGGCTCCGGTGTGAATTTTCACAGGAGCCCTGTGTGTCTGTTGGTCCATTTCAGGTCAGAATTCAGCCAAAAATTCAGGCTGAAATCAGACCTGAAACGGTGAATGGAGACGCACCAGATTCCTGCTGGGAGCCGCATCAGTATTAGGTGTGAACCCAGCCTTAAAGTAAGACATGTACACTTGCTTTGAGCTTATTCTGCTATGGTACATAATATTCACACTAATGTGATATTATTTTAATTAACAGACTTTGCTGACTATGTTTTAGAGCAAGTTTATAAGGGTGCGCAACTTACGTTGCATTGGGAAAATTACAGAAAAAAATTTTTTTTACATTTTTTTAAATGTCTTTTTCAATTTTTTTTTTTATTTTCAATAAATGCTAAGGAATTAAACATATATATCCAAATTTGTCAAGCTGGTTTGTAAGTCCTTTTTTTCATCAATCAATGATAGCAGTTGAGCAACATTGATTGATGAAAAAAAGGTTTCCCTTTTTTAGGGAGTGCTCAAATATATTCGGAATTCTTGTTTTCTAGTTTACAGATTTTATAGAGTATCCTTGTGTATGGGAGAGGTAGCTGAACAAATTGTTGGATGCAGTTTTTACTATGCCTTCCATGTATTTGTAAAATCCATCACTGAATTAATGCTTTTGTTAAAATGTTTGTATTTAAATGTTTTCCTAATTATGCTGCAAATTGCATTCTGAAATATTTTGGGGTTCAAAGCTCAAGTTATACCCCTTGCCAAAAACTTTACTTTTCTAAATAGAGTAATTTGGTTGTAGTTTCTGAAGTCCTGCCAGTCCTGAGCCACTGAAAATGCAGTTTAGTGCCAAAAATCGGACATGTTCGTTTTCAGCCATTGACAGTAGAATGCCCTTCCTTGTTTCTGGGCCCTGCTATGTTCACACCATGTGACTAAGACATACTTAGACCCCTTTCAAACTGGGGCGCTTTACAGGTGCTATAGCGCTAAAAATAGCGCCTGCAAAGCACTTGTAAAGCGCCTCTCCTGTCACTCCAATGTGAAAGCCTGAGGGCTTTCACACTGGAGCAGTGCACTGGCAGGATGTAAAAAAAAGTCCTGCAAGCAGCTTCTTTGAGGTGCTTTAGGAGCGGTGCGTCCCTGTCCATTGAAATCAATGGACAGTGGCGCCAAAGCACTTTTAACCCTTTTTCGGCCACTAGCGGGGGTTAAAAGCTCCCCGCTAGCGGCCAAAAAGCACTGCTAAAACAACGGTAAAGCGCCGCTAAAAATAGCGGCGCTTTACCGCCGACGCCTGGGCGCTGTGAGTGTGAAAGGGCTCCTATGCGATGCTCTCATGTATAGGAGTAGCGGTATAAAGCATTTTAAAACATCATTACCTACTTACAGTATATACAGTGCATTGAAAGAGTATTCATACCCCTTGACATTTTCCACATTTTGTCATGTTACAACCAAAAACGTAAATGTATTTTATTGTGATTTTATGTGATAGACCAATACAGAGTGGCACATAATTGTGAAGTAGAAGGAAAATGATAAATGGTTTTCAAAATTTTTTACAAATAAATATCTGAAAAGTGTGGCGTGCATTTGTATTCAGCCCCCTATACTCTAATACCCCTAACTAAAATCTAGTGGAACCAATTGCATAAAAAAGTCACCTAATTAGTAAATAGAGTCCACCTGTGTGTAATTTAATCTCAGTATAAATACAGCTGTTTTATGAACCCCTCAGAGGTTTGTTAGAGAACCTTAGTGAACAAACAGCATCATGAAGGCCAAGGAACACACCAGACAGGTCAGGGATAATGTTGTGGAGAAGATTAAAGCAGGGTTAGGTTATAAAAAAAAAAATATCCCAAGCTTTGAACATCTCACGGAGCACTGTTCAATCCATCAGGTTGAAAAAAGACACAAGTCTATCCAGTTCAACCAAATAAAAATAATAATAATACAATCCCATATAAACAATCCTTCACCCACAGTTGATCCAGAGGAAGGCAAAAAACCCCAGCAAAGCATGCTCCAATTTGCTACAGCAGGGGAAAAATTCCTTCCTCGTCCCCCTAGAGGCAATCGGATTTTCCCTGGTACCCAGGTATATTATGTATATTTAGGAAAGAATCTAGGCCTTTTTTAAAGCAATCTACTGAGCTGGCCAGAACCACCTCTGGAGGGAGTCTATTCCACATTTTCACAGCTCTTACTGTGAAGAAACCTTTCCGTATTTGGAGATTAAATCTTTTTTCCTCTAGACATAAAGAGTGTCCTTTGCGATGACCTTAAAGTGAATAACTCAACAGCAAGTTCGCTATATGGACCCCTTATGTATTTGTACATATTGATCATATCCCCACTTAATCTCCTCTTCTCAAGAGGGAATAGATTCTGTTCCACTAATCTTTCCTCATAGCTGAGTTTGTTCTGTCTCAAGGAGCAGACAGCTAAACCTTCTCATCTCAATAACTGTAGATACCATATTTCTTTGATCTCAGTTTTATTAGAACAAGCCAGGTGAAACTACAAAGTAACAGAAATAGACCTCAATAAGTATAATATTGCATACAATACAGCATACAGTGCATAAACAACGATATACAGTACAAGATGAGATAATAAGAACTTAAATACATGACTTGCTTCTTGCAATGTGTTGAAAAAAATGGTGGATGGTTGACTTCCTGTCTACCTAGAATTCCCTGCTTGCTGACAACTTCCTCAACTACGCATACAAATAAACAGATAAACAGAGCTGCAGCAATACCAAAAAGGAACGCTAGATGGAGCCTGCACACCACATATGATTGTCTTAAGTAAATTACACATTTTGCATGTAAATTTAACAACACAGGTACAAATAACCAGTATAAAACATCAGCAAGACATCTGGTGGACAGAACAGAGTTCCTCCATGCCTCTTATCAGTTTGGTTGCCCTTCTCTGCACTTTCTTAATTTCCCCAATATCCTTTTTGAGAACTGATGACCAAAACTGAACTGCATATTCCAGATGAGGTCATACCTCTCTTAATGCAAGAAAGGACTTTGCTCGCTTTGGAAACCGCAGCTTGGCATTGCATGTTATTATTGAGCTTATGATCTACGAAAACCCCCAGATCCTTCTCCACCATTGATTCCCCCAGTTGTACTCCCCCTAGTATTTATGCATATTCTTAGCCCCCAAGTGCATAACTTTATATTTATCAACAATAACCCCTTCCCGACCAACCGTTGGTTCGCCTTTTGGCCAATAGGGGGCGCACGCGATTGCCCGGCAGGGGTGATGGTTTGTGACAGAGCGAGAACCGGGATCTGTGTGTTTTCACACAGATCCCAGCTCTCTCAGGGGAAAGGAAACAGATTTTGTGTTCATACAAAGTATGAACACTGATCTCTCTCCTCCCCTAGTCAGTCCCATCCCCCCCACAGTTAGAACTCACACTAGGGAACACTGTTAACCCTTTGATCGCTCCCTAGTGTTAACCCCTTCCCTGCCAGTGACATTTATACAGTAATCATTGCATTTTTATAGCACTGATTGCTGTATAATTGTCAATGGTCCTAAAAATGTGCCAAAGTGTCCAATTTGTCCACCGTAATATTGCAGTCCCAATAAAAAGATCACCCCCATTACTAGTAAAAAAAAAATTATAATAAAAATGCCATAAATTATCCCCTATTTTGTAGACACTATAACTTTTGCCAAACCAATAAATATACGCCTCTTTCGATTTTCTTTACCAAAAATATGTAGAAGAATACATATCGACCTAAACTGAGGAAAAATATTGTTTTTTTATTTTGTTTTTATAATTTGGAATATTTATTGTAGCAAAAAGTAAAAGATATTGTGTTTTTTTTTTCAAAATTGTCGCTCTCTTCTTTTATTTATAGCGCAAAAAATAAAAACCGCAGAGGTGATCAAATACCATAAAAAAAGCTCTATTTGTAGGAAAAAAAGGACATAAATTTTGTTTGGGTACAGTATCGCACGACCGTGCAGTTGTCAGTTAAAGTGACACAGTGCCATATCGCAAAAAATGGCCTGGTCATTGAGCAGCCAAATCTTCCAGGGCTGAAGTGGTTAAACCTCATTTGCCACTTAGTTGCCCAATTAGACAGTGCATTGAGGTTGGCTTGTAAATTCGAGACATCCTGTAAGGACATTATTCCACTGCATAGCTTAGTGTCATCTGCAAAGACTGCAAAGTTGTTACTTTTAATTCCTGACTCTAATTATTTATAAAGATTTTAAAAAGTAAGGGTCCCAGCACTGAACCTTGGGGTACACCACTAATAACCCTAGACCATTCAGAGTAAGAGTCATTAACCACTACTCTCTGAATTCTGTCTTTTAGCCACCTATTTATCCATTTACAAATTGATCTTTCCAAGCCTGTAGACTTTACCTTACACATGAGCCGCGTGTGGGGAGCTGTGTCAAACGCTTTTTGCAAAATCCAGGTATACCATGTCCACAGCCACCCCTTGGTCCAAGGTTTTACTTACCTCCTCATACAAAGAAATAAGTTTTGTTTGACAACTTCTGTCTTTCATGAATCCATGCTGTCTGTTGCTTAAAATATTGTTTTCCACCAAGAACTCGTCTATGTGGTCTTTTATTAAACTCTCCAGTATCTTCCCAACCATAGAAGTTAAGCTAACAGGTCTATAGTTACTCGGTAAAGACATTGATCCCTTTTTTGATAAGGGAAGCACATTGGCCCTGCACCAATCCAGTTGTACCATTCCAGTCATTAATGAGTCCCTAAATATTAGAAATAGCCTTGAAATGACAGAGCTCAATTCTTTTAGGATCCGTGGGTGGATGTCATCTGGTCCATGTGCTTTATCCACCTTTATTCTGTCTAAATATTTCTGGACCATATCATTTTTGAGCCATTGTGGATCATTTGGGGCTTTGTCATTACCATCCCCATCATGGACATGAGCTCCCCCCCATGCTCCTTTGTATACACAGAGCTGAAGAAAGTATTTAATAAATTTGTCTTCTCTTTGTCCCCAGTCACCCACTCTAGAATATTTTGTAAAGGGCCTACATGCTCAGACCTGACCTTTTTACTATTAATATATTTGAATTATTTTTTGGGGTTTGTCCTACTATCTTTTGCAATCTGTCGTTCGTTTTGAATTGTTGCATCCTTAATTTCCTTTTTACATATTCTGTTATATTCTTTGTAACACTTAAACAATGATAGCGTTCCTTCATTTTTACATTTTTTAAAAGCTCTTTTTTATTATTTATAGCCATTTTAACTTTGGCCGTGAGCCGGATAGGTTTTATTTTTAGCCTTTTAAATGTATCACCCATGGGAATATACTTTGCAGTGAGTTTACATACAGTCACTTTGAAGAATTCCCATTTCTGTTCCGTGTCCTTTGATGCCAATATTTCCTCCCAGTCTAAGTCCTGGAGAGCAGCTTTTTATCTTATCTGTATGCGTTTGTTGCTTACAGCTAACATTAAATGAAATCATGTTATGGTCACTGCTACCCAGATGTTCTTTTATATGAATATTTATAACAAACTCTGCATGGTTTGAGATTAGCAGGTCCAGCAGAGCATCATTCCTAGTCGTGGCCTCAATAAACTGGACCATAAAATTGTCTTGTAATAGGTTTATACATTTTTGCCCTTTAACTGTCCTAGCAGTGCCATTACTCCAGTCAATTTCCATATAGTTAAAATCCCCCATTATTATCACTGTCCCAGTCCTTGCAGCCCTTTCCATCTGTGCAAGGAGCTGAGTCTCCACCTCCTTGCTAACACTGGGAGGTCTATAACAAACTCCAATGACAAATGTAAACCTACCAAGACATGGCTGTCCACCTAAACTGACAGGCAGGACAAGGAGAGCATTAATCAGAGCAGCCAAGAGGCCCGTGGTAACTCTGGAGGAGTTGCAGAGATCCAAAGCTGGTAGAGACATACCCAAAAAGACTTGCAGCTGTAATTGCAGGGAAAGGTGGTTCTACAAAGTATTGACTCAGGGGGGCTGAATACAAATGCACACCACACTTTTCACTTATTTATTTGTAAAAAATAAAAAAAACATTTATAATTTTTCTTCCACTTCACAATTAAGTGCCACTTTGGTCTATCGTATAAAATCCTAATAAAATACATTTATGTTTTTGGTTGTAACATGACAAAATGTGGAATTAATACTTTTTCAAGGCACGGTACATAAGAAACTGAAGAAAATAAACTGAAAACAACAATATTAAAATTATTTTAAAAAAAAATTTCCTTGAATTTCAAGTAACCCTAATATAAAAAAATATGGATTACAAATGGTCAAAACATTAAAAATCTCACAGTTCAGGCTGTTTGCCTTTTAAAATGGTGCACAGTATGTCACAGTACAGTCCTTCAGTATTTTTTTAAAGATAGGGACTTTGTTGTCAGTGCATGAAAAAAGCTTCATATATCTTTACTGACACATAATCACACACATATGTTGGACTTGATGGCCTTGTGTCTTTTTTCAACCTCACCTACTATGTAACTATGTAACTATATCTAATATATACACCATTGTTGCTACACCATATATTTTCCCTATAACTCTGAAAAAACATGCAAAGTTGGTTTTGTTTGATTCCAGACAAAGTAAAAAAATATTTAAAAAAAACAAAAAAACACTGTGCGTTGTTCTTTACAGTTTTATGTGGTCAAAATCACCAGAAATCGCCTTTTTTCATATATTTTTTCTTTTCCCCTCATATCCAAGAAAAAATAAATAAATTATGTGTGCAGGACTCATCTCCCAATGGGGACACGCTCAGGAACGTGCTCGCTAATGCCCGGGACACAGGCACAGTTCCACTTGATACACTGAGAACTTAACTGGAAAGCACTTGTCCCATGTAACCACACACCATTTCCTTCGTTGTAAATGCAGCATTTTGAGGGGGACACCACAGAGCCTGTATAAACGAAAATTTGCGCTGGCAACTTACCAAGTAGATAATTAATAAACTATAACGAGACAAAATAATAAATACACTATGCAAATAGTTGTGAATGTGAAAAAAATTATAAAGGAAAAATTAGAAGTAGACCTTGCACAATTTACTGTGTGCTGAGTGAAATCGTGCACAAATGCACTAACAGACTAAGTAACTACAATGTGATGAAGGACAAATCAAAAATATATATATGTACATACAAGTGATGCAATTTGGATGAATGATCCAAAAAAACACACATCCAAAACACTATGCGACTATAAGGCGATAGAATATCGCTATACTGATGCAAAAAAATAATAAATATATATAATATATCTATGTGCTCTCATGTATTCATAATCATAAATAGCAATGAAGTGAGCCTCTATACAAAAATAAACGCCAATTGAAATAGTGAAACAAAAATGTCAATTATATCAAAATTTGCAAATGACAGAGTATCTATTAGATTAAAATGCTCCTTCACAAAAGGACAATCAGCAGACTTCCAGCTTTTTCATCCGTATGATAAATCAGGGCAAAAGGTATGCTGATGTTGGAGATGGTTGGAAACTTTTGGGACCACAAAGCTCGCGTTCCACCAAAAGAAAAGAAAAAACATATAGTGTAAAACCTTAGGATACCATGGGGTCACCTGCGCATATGTGCGCTACTCACGGGACCGGCATGCAGAGCAGGCATTCAGATACTTGGTCGGTTCGCCGCTGAACGGCGTGCGTTCCACCAACTCCAGGAAGTGATGTCACTGGTTAACAGGCGTCGATGCGTTTCGCCCCTCCCCCAGGGCGTTATCAAAGACTTAACATCCTGCTCACGTAAGAAGTTATTTATATTGCGCTCGGTGAGTGACAGCCATTTACGGCCAATGGGTGAAACATAATTTCTGTATAAGACGGTTAGCGTCAAATTTGTTTTCCTGTATAAGTGGCACAAGCATATACATCTGCTTATTGGAGATGTTGTGTCTCCGGCCACTGATTAAAGTTTTTCAATTGCAACAGGATATAATGATATAGGAAGGAATGGGTGATATTTCACCTATTGGCCGTAAAGGGCTGTCACTCACCGAGCGCAATATAAATAACTTCTTACGTGAGCAGGATGTTAAGTCTTTGATAACGCCCTGGGGGAGGGGCGAAACGCGTCGACGCAACATCCTGCCTACGCCTGTTAACCAGTGACATCACTTCCTGGAGTTGATGGAACGCACGCCGTTCAGCGGCGAACCAACCAAGTATCTGAATGCCTGCTCTGCATGCCGGTCCCGTGAGTAGCGCACATATGCGCAGGTGACCCCATGGTATCCTAAGGTTTTACACTATATGTTTTTTTCTTTTCTTTTGGTGGAACGCGAGCTTTGTGGTCCCAAAAGTTTCCAACCATCTCCAACATCAGCATACCTTTTGCCCTGATTTATCATACGGATGAAAAAGCTGGAAGTCTGCTGATTGTCCTTTTGTGAAGGAGCATTTTAATCTAATAGATACTCTGTCATTTGCAAATTTTGATATAATTGACATTTTTGTTTCACTATTTCACTTGGCGTTTATTTTTGTATAGAGGCTCACTTCATTGCTATTTATGATTATGAATACATGAGAGCACATAGATATATTATATATATTTATTATTTTTTTGCATCAGTATAGCGATATTCTATCGCCTTATAGTCGCATAGTGTTTTGGATGTGTGTTTTTTTGGATCATTCATCCAAATTGCATCACTTGTATGTACATATATATATTTTTGATTTGTCCTTCATCACATTGTAGTTACTTAGTCTGTTAGTGCATTTGTGCACGATTTCACTCAGCACACAGTAAATTGTGCAAGGTCTGCTTCTAAATTTTCCTTTATAATTTTTTTCACATTCACAACTATTTGCATAGTGTATTTATTATTTTGTCTCGTTATAGTTTATTAATTATCTACTTGGTAAGTTGCCAGCGCAGATTTTCGTTTATATATCACTAAAGTGTCAGCACTTTTATCCTGCAGCTGCAACAGGATAGTTAGAGTTTGAAGATTATCATATTACACAAATTTATTTGCGAGCGCTGTTTTGTATGTATTTATGTACCACAGAGCCTGTGTCCCATTCCGCCAGAACAGTCATAACTGCCACCTCTCTCGTAGTGATAATGTGAGAGTCCCACCATTCATACAGCGCAAACCTCTCTTTTTTGACGAGCCATATACTTTACTTGGATCCACTTCTCTCTCTCCTCTGGTCCCAAGTTTTGGGTACTGATCCCTAGGGAAGGGGTCAGGCTCACCAATCCCCCTTGCTACCAGGGTTTCCAACTCTAATGCCAAGTACTAAGTTCCTGCTGCTTGGATGCTAACATTCTTCATCACTTCCCCTGGTAATCCATGGCAACGGCACTCCAACATCACAGCATGATTAACCCTTCTGTAGTGACCCCCCTTGAATCTCTTCTTCATCCTCTGTTGTTCAATCCCTAGTTCTTTTAATACACCATTATATGCATCCCCTTTATAAGAACTTCACACCAGACACCTTTTGAGTTAACTTGGAACTTTGACTGAGAAGTATTCAGTTGATATAGCAACAGTCTCTTTACAGTTAATTATTCTCACTCTTTCTCTCTATCCTACTCAGGGTGTTTCCTACCTAGGTTACCATTTCACAGCTCAGAGTTGTGCAAAGTCCAGAAAGTCCTTAGTCCTCTTCAGCACCCCAACTGAGTACCCTTTCAAGGGAGAAAGCAGACATGCCTAAGTAGAGCCCATATCACGCAGAGCCCTTCTGGCTCCTTCCCATGTGGAGGTAGCCTTTTTTCTCTCGAAAAGCTGTTACCTCTTGTGTTTATGGCCCACCACTGAGTGACTGAAGCATGAACACCTGAGGGTTAGCAGACTTAACCCCTTACTAACTCCCTGGATACCTCACTGTACAAAGATCTATCAACATATATACAATGCAGTACAGCAACAGAGGCAATGTGCACCCCAAAAGCAGGCACCTGCCTACAAGTATATAATTCAAAGTATGGTTTTAAAAGAAAGTACTATATGTCAGCAAAAACAATGTCAAGACTGGCTAGGTTGACTGCAAAGCAAAGCAGCAATTCTAAGACAATCAGTCCCATGTCCAAAACCTGAAAAAATCCCTTATGGACTCATGGAGGGTTTATATTGGTTAAAGGTGCTGGGACTCAAGTGGTTAAACAGGCTTTCATTTCTGAGAGATCGAGCAGGCATTTAGTATCTGAAAAAAATGTGTCTTTTTTGGATACTGATAGTGGACATACCTTACAGTTTTGCACCACAGCTAGTATGCCTTTTTGAACAGGCCACAATTTACACATTCCTATAGTTTATAAGGTTAAAAAAAGGCACAAGTCTATTCAGTTCAACTAATGTGTGTGTGTGTGTACATGTGTATGATTTGTATTACTCGTAGCCCTGTGTATTCTGCTTCCGGAGGAAGACATCTATATTTTTCTGAACTTGTCGACACTCTCAGCTAGTACCACTTCCTGGGGTGGGAATTCCACATGTTATTGCTCTAACAGTAAAGAACCTTTCTGCAATCTAAGGGTTAACCTCTTTCTTCTAATCTCAAATCCCATATGTTCTCATCAGGGACCATAGAATAAACTGTCTATTACAGTTACTGAAGTCACCTTTGATACATTTATACATTGTAATAATTTCCCCCAAAGTGCTTGTTCCCCAAAGTGATTAACTATAATCCATGTAATCAAGCCTCATAACTGAGGTCTTCCATCTCTCTAATAATTTTTGTTGCCCTTTGCTGAACTATTTCCAATGCGACAGTGTCTTTTCTAAAGACCAAAACTGAAATGTGTATTCAAGATGAGGCTAAACCAGTGTTTTGTAAAGTAGTACATTTAGTGATCTATCTCTGGAATATACGCCCTTTTTAATGAGAGTCTTTTGCTAGCTTTGGTAGCTGCAGCTTGGCACTGCATGCTATCGCCAAGTCAGTGATCTGCAATCACCCCAAGGTTCTTCCATGGGAGCCCCTCCTAATGTGCAATTTGAATGTGTATTTTTGGTACCCAAGTGCATAACTTTACATTTCTCGATATTGAACCTCATATGTCATGTAGCAGCCCTACCCCCTTTAATATCAAGAGTGTCCTGAAATTATGCCACATCGTGTGTAAGAACTCTTATGCCTTGTACACATGGTCGGATTTTCAGACAGAAAAAGTGCGATCGGATTGTGTTGTCGGAAATTCCAATCGTGTGTGGGCTCCATCTGACTTTTTCCGTCGGAATTTCCGACACACAAAGTTTGAGAGCAGGATATAAAATTTTCCGACAACAGAATTCAATCGTTTAAATTCCGATTGTGTGTAGACAAATCCGACGCACAAAGTACCCCTGCTTGCTCAGAATAAATGAAGAGACTAAAGCTATTGGCTACTGCCCCATTTATAGTCCCGACGTACGTGTTTTACGCCACCTCGTTCAGAACGATCGGATTTTCGGACTTTGTGCGACCGTGTGTATGCAAGACAAGTTTGGCCCAAAATCCGTCAGAAAAAAACGTTGGATTTTGTCTTTGGAATGTCCTATCAATGTCCGATCGTTTGTACAGGGCATTACAGTATTTATTTACACAGATATATACTGAGTAGTGCCCTACCACTAACTAAACACAAATGGTTAATGCATTAGAAATTCAACCAAATTGCAGGTCTTTATTGTTGCTCATCTGTAAAAGCACAGGTTTCAGACATTTGCAATCTAGAGTTGGAGCATTATCCCTTCAAAGACAATCCTCCAGTAGAATTAATAGCATAACACAATCTATAAGCCTAAAGCATAGAGCTTAAAGTCCATGAACCTTGTTCTTTGTGTTGCCAAAATATTGAAGTGCCCCTAGTGAGCACGCCTCAAAGGGAAAAAAACATTACACCGGGGAAAAAACTGAAAAATCAACTGCACCTGTCCGGTTGGTTTGGGTTTTTTTGTCCTTATTTTTGGTGTTGCTTCATTCTGATAACTCCAGCAACTCAGGTATAATGACAGAGGACCCTCTCTGCAGGATCAAACAGGGGCAGAGCAATTTTTGAAGTGAATCTTCAAATAGAAAGTGCCCCCTACTTTAGGTAGCAGTTCAGTTCCAAGGGCAGTTTCATGCCAAACAGTAACAATCTTTCTCATAGGAAAATGCAGTAGCAGACGAAGAACTGTATCCAACTCACCTGTAGAAATGGAAGTCTGGGGTCGGAATCATTTTGCCATCCAGACCCCAGATATTTGCAGACCAGACCTGATCCCAAGCCCGGCCTTTTTAATAACAACTCTATCTTTGTAAATGGAATGTCCCAAGCTCTATTCATTTTTAAAGTCCAGACATCTCTTCCCAAACATTGGGAATCATGGATTCCTGCAGGGCTTAGGGACATGTAAGAATTCCCAGAAACTTTCGTTACACCATTCTTGGCGACATTCTTCCACTTTCTCCATATTCACTATGCCCAGATGCTCCAACCCATTGACTGTACCGAGGGCTAAGCATGCTTTGTGTGCTGTGTGCACACCAGTGGGTGTGAATAACTCACTCTGTAGCCCCACCAGCTAATCTGGGTACCTTCGAGCAGTAGTGCTCTCGGTGGTCTTAGTGGCCCAGTAACCAAAGAATATCACGCGTGCCATTATGCAGTGTAGTGTTCCATGTGGACCCTCTCTCACTGACCTTTACTGACATTCACCTTTACTGCAGTGAAGATTCACCTGAAGCCTCCGGAGATGCATGACATCAGTATGCCATTATACTGGGGGCTGTCATTCTCACCTGAGCAAAAAAAGCTGTAAGGGCTGGGACCTGCTAAAAAGACACTCTATCCCCCAAAAAAGAATTAATACCCATTTGTTTAAGAGTGAAGGGGAGGAAGAAAATCATTGAAAGTCATAGATGAGGGTGATGGTCTGCTTTAAAGTTTGGGGACATTAGTTTAGGGGCTTTAGGATTTCATTTTGGGGTCTAGAGCTTTAGCTTACGGGGCTTTAGTTTGGGGGACCTTTCCGGTTGGTATCTTTAGCACATTTTATATATATGGGTAGTGGATGGAGAACAAGAATAAGCACCCCCAGTTTACAGAATTTGTCAAGTTATAAACGATAAAGCGATTTTAACCCCTTCCCGACCAGCCGCCTCAGTTATACTGCGGCAGGTTGGCTCCCCTGAGCGAGCCATCATAGCTGTACGTCGGCTCTTTAGGATGACCGCCATGCACCTGCGATCGCTCGTGACAGAGCGAGAACCGGGATCTGTGTGTGTAGACACACAAATCCCGGTTCTCTCAGGGGAGAGGAGACAGATCGTGCGCTCCTACTAAGTAGGAACACCGATCGGTCTCCTCCCCTAGTCAGTCCCATTCCCCCCCACAGTTAGAACACAGATAGGGAACACAGTTAACCCCTTGATCGCCCCCTGGTGTTAACCCCCTCCCTACCAATGACATTTATACAGTAATCAGTGGCTATTTTTAGCTCTGATCGCTGTATAAATGTCACTGGTCCCAAAAAAGTGTCAAAAGTGTCCGATCTGTCCACCGCAATGTTGCAGTCACAATAAAAATTGCTGATCACTGCCATTACTAGTAAAAAAAATAAAATAATAAAAATGCCACAAATCTATCACCTATTTGGTAGACGCCTTAACTTTTGCACAAACCAATCAATATACACTTATTACAATTTTTTTACCAAAAATATGTAAAAGAATACATATCGCCTAAACTGAGGAAAAAATGTGTTTTTTTTTTTAAATTGGGATCTTTATTATAGCAAGAAGTACAAAATATTGGGGTTGATTTACTAAAGGCAAATCCACTCTGCACTACAAGTGCACTTGGAAGTGCAGTCGCTGTAAATCTAAGGGGAAGATCTAAAATGAGGGGAAGCTCTGCTGGACTTTATCATCCAATCATGTACAAGCAAAAATGCTGTTTTTTATTTTCCTTGCATGTCCTCCTCGGATCTACAGCAACTGCACTTCCAAGCACACTTGCAGTGCACTGGTAGTGCAAAGTGGATTTGCCTTTAGTAAAAAAATCCCTCTGTGTTTTTTTCAAAATTGTCGCTCTTTTTTTGTTTATAGAACAAAAAAATAAAACCGCAGAGGTGATCAAATACCACCAAAAGAAACATAAATTTTGTTTGGGTACAACGTCGCACGACCGCACAATTGTCAGTTAAAGTGACGCAAAAAGGGCCTGGTCAGGAAGAAGGCAAATCCTTCCAGGGCTGAAGTGGTTAAAGGTACACATGAAACAGACAAATTCACAAAAGTGTTTTAGAAAAAAATAAATCATTACAGCTTTTAAAAATACAGAGTTTAAAATGACATGAATAAAAACGCTGTTTATATCAAATATTCTCTTTTGTCACCATTTCATAGCGGTCATGACAATGTTGTTCTCAGCATGTTTTGCCAAAGTAGGCCTCTTCAGGGGGAAATGCCGCTAATGGATTTAAACTGTGTGAAAATACAGTATATACAAATCAGTAAGTATTAACAAAACAACAAACATATACCAAAGTATTTTTATACTGAATAAAGCTTACCTGAACAATGGTGGGATTTATTTCAAGCAAAATGACCATACAACCAGATATTCAGGATCAATCGTTTTGTTGATAGTAAGGAACCTCAGATAGTGACCAAGCAGCAGGTTATTTAGTGGCCACAGGAGGAATAAAGGGATCTTGGCTACAAAAAAAAACAAAATCCTTAATAACTAAATAACTTGGAAATCTTCAATGAGTTTATCCATATAAATATAATACGTACAACAAACAGTACAAAAAAACAACCTCCAGAGGGCGCCCAACTTCTTCTGTCTAATCTGCTCCAATGTTGTGGAACTATCCAAAAGCAAAGAGCCTCATTAGAAACTCCTGACACAACAAATTACCATTATGTCTACCACAGTTTTCCATAATTTATATATGCAATGCCTAGTTGATATCAAGTAACAGAAAGGGGAGCCAAATTGTATTATCTGTTACAATTACCTAAATGCTTATACTTATATCAGAGGGTTAGAAGGTTAAAGAGGAACTGCAATCTGCTCACTTAATTTGTAATAAAAACATCATTGCCATTCTGAAGCTTCCCTCCAACCACTTTACATATTATTTTATATATACTGTGATTCTGTACTTGCCAAATATGCTGCATAAATCTTCCTCCACTAAGTCTGGCTGCATTCATTTTAACTGTGGGCAGCTGAAGCTGCTGACTGTTCACTTCCTGGATTTACACAGACACACAGAGGCACACCTCCAGCTCTGCAGCCCTGCAGCTCTCATTGGCCCTGTTATGACTCACCCCCCCTCCCTTCCTGGCAAACTCTCACGAGAGTTAGAGAGGGAGCTGTGCATGATGTCATAAGACTAGGCTAATTACCAGACAGAAAAGAGGAATTGGGCTGTATAAGGTATTTACTGGCAGAAAAAGAAATGTTTTACTATCCAAAGTTAAAACAACAAGGCCAGAAGATTTAATAGATGTAAAGATGAATAAATGACTGAAGGTCCACTTTAACCACTTCAGCCCTGGAAGAATTTACCCCCTGCCTGACCAGAGCACTTTTTGTGATTCGGCACTGCGTCGCTTTAACTGACAATTGCGCGGTCATGCGTCGTGGCTCCCAAACAAAATTGACGTCTTTTTTTTCCCCACAAATAGAGCTTTCTTTTGGAGGTATTTGATCACCTCTGCGGTTTTTATTTTTTGCGCTATAAAAAAAAAGAAGCGACAATTTTGAAAAAAACGCATTATGTTTTACTTTTTGCTATAATAAATATCTCCAAAAAATATTTGAAATAAATTTTTTTTCCTCAGTTTAGGCTGATACGTATTCTTCTACATATTTTTGGTAAAAAAATCACAATAAGCATTTATTGATTGGTTTGCACAAAAGTTATAGCGTCTACAAAATAGGGGATAGTTTTATGGCATTTTTATTGATAATTTTTTTTTACTAGTAATGGCAGCGATCAGCGTTTTTTATCATGACTGCGACATTATGGCGGACACAGCAAACAATTTTGACACATTTTTAGGACCACTGGCATTAATATAGCGATCAATGCTAAAAAATTGCATTGATTACTGTAAAAATGTCACTGGCAGTGAAGGGGTTATCCGCTAGGTGGCGCTGTAGGGGTTAAGTGTGTCCTAGGGAGTGTTTGTAACTGTGGAGGGAAGGGGCTGTGTGTGACACTACACTGATCACCGCTCCTGATCACAGGGAGCAGAGATCAGTGACAGTGTCACTAGGCAGAACGGGGAGATGCTTGTTTACATTAGCATCTCCCTGTTCTTCCTCCGCGGGTCCTGCGATCGCGGTCACGGAGCTCCCGGTGGGAGCGTGCGCCTGCACGCTGCCTCTTAAAGGGCATTGTACAGGTACGTTAATCTGCCTGTACGTGCCCTTCTGCCGCAGTATATCTGCGTGAGGCGGTCGGGAAGCGATTAACATTAGAGACCCCACAGCAAAAAGTCAGCCAGAAAATATCCATAGACACAAGCAGAGTTGGGCCGAACACCCCCTGGTTCGGTTCAAACCAGAACTCTCGAACATCTCAAAAGGTACTGCAATAGGGAACATATATTATTGCAAAAAAAGTTAAAAAAAGATATATGAAACAATAAAAATGAAAAATGATTTTAAATAATTTTAATAATTTGGAAGCCCCCTTTAACAAGGGGGCCCCTAGATACCGCCAACCCCATGTGAGTGAGTATGGGGTGCACTGTACCCATACTCATTCACCCAAAAAAGTGTAGAAAATAAATAAAAACACACACACAGTTTTTGACAATTTGTTTATTTAACCACTTCAATACCAGGCACTTTCGCCCCTTCCTGCCCTGGACAATTTTCAGCTTTCAGTGTTGTCGCACTTTAAATGACAATTGCGCGGTCATACAACACTGTACCCAAACTAAATTTTTATCATTTTCTTCCCACAAATAGGGCTTTCTTTTGGTGGTATTTGATCACCTCTGCGGTTTTTATTTTTTGCTAAACACAATTGGCCCATAAAATTGACAATGTAAATACAGTAAAGTATTTATTAGAGAAATAGTCACACATAGTCACCTAATCGGTTGGTAAGCTATGCATTTCTGTAATTTTTAAACACTTATTTTATTTTGAGCAGGGTTTAAAACCTTGTGTCTATGGATGTTTTCTGGCTGACTTTTTGCTGTGGGATCTCTAATGTTAACCTTCTAACCCTCTCATATAAGTAAAAACATTTACTTAATTGTAATTGGTACTAAAATTAGGCTCCCCTTTATGTTACTTAATATCAACTGGGCATTGCATATAGAAATTATGGAAAACTGTGGTAGACATAAAGGTAATTTGTTGTTTCAGGAATTTCTAATGAGGCTCTTTGCTTTTGGAAAGTCCCACAACATTGGAGCAGATTGAATGGAAGCAATTGGGCGCCCTCTGGAGGTTGTTTTTTTTGTACTGTTTGTTGTAAGTGTAATATTTGTATGGATAAACTCATTGAGTATTTCCAAGTTAATTAGTAATTAAGGATCTTGTTTTTTTACTTTTTATTCGTCCTGCAGCCACTAAATAACCTGCTGCTTGGTCACTATCTGGAGTTCCTTACTATCAACAACAATATTGATCCAGGATATATGGTTGTATGATGCATTTGCTTGAAATGAATCCCATGAATGATTGGATAAGATTTATTCAGTGACCTTTACAGGTAAAAATACTTCTGTATTTATTTGTTGTTTTGTTTTCGCTTACTGATTTGTATACTGATTTCACACAGTTTAAATCCATTAGCTGCATTTCGCCAGAAGAAGCCTACTTGTTGAGAACAACATCGTCATGACTGCTATGAAATGATGACAAAAGAGACCATTTTATAAAAAAAAGCATTTTTATTCATATCATTTTAAATTATGTATAATAATAAAACTGTAATGATTACATTTTTCTAAAACAAATTTGTGAATTTGTCTGTTTCATGTGCACCTTTAAAATCCCTTATTGTGTATAAATTGACAGTTAAAGGGCTAAAGAATAAAGGGTAATAGGGTTTGACTTTAATTTAGGGGCATTAGAAGCTGCAGAAAGTCAGAGAGAGTCCACCTCATTTCCTGGCTGGAGGACGCCTCACAAATGTACATTACTATATGAGTGACTTTTTATACCCTTTACACTTGATTTTTATCTGAACAATTTAGCTTTTCTGAACATAGAACTATTGGCTCCAAATTGCAAACTGTGCAGCAGGAGTTTTACTTATCTCTTAATTTGAGATAAAGGAAACAGTTTGAAACAAAAGGGATTATCTATGGAAAGACAGTAATCACAGTTCTCACTTATAGCAGTCATGGGTTTATATTAAATAACTATGTATAAAAAGAATAAATGAAGTTCAGGAAAATCATAAGAGCCTCTTGTTTCCAAATATTTAAAGATAGTGGTACCCTCAGATACTAGTTGTTTTATCTATCTATATTCCAGACATGTAAATTTCATACTTGCATTGTATATGTTGTCAAAGAAATCAAAGCAGATAACCTTAGGATACCAATGCTAATCAAAAAGTAGATTGGGTTGTTAGTCAGAAAAAAAAAAACAGCACCACATTCCAAAACACCCTAAACTCCTGTTGAATGAACAAAGAATATTCTGGGAGAAGGTATAAATATTTTGTGTGACCTTCAAGAAGCTGTCTTACCTCCCAGGCTCTGCAGGAGGATGCAGGCTGCTGTTTCACACCTCCCAGGTGCCTGGGAAGGCCATATGTGCCTGGAGATGCTGGTGAAGCTGTAATTTGTCTGGGACCTCACAGGTAGTTTGGTGTACTGCAGGGAGGATTTGTGCTGCTGTAGCTATACAGTGGTGTAGTGGGTAGCACTCTCACCTAGTTCAAATCCCAACCATGACACTACCTACCTGGAGTTTGCTTGTTCTCCCTGTGCCTGCGTGGGTTTCCTCCGGGTACTCCGGCTTCTTCACACACTCCAAAGACATGCTGGTAGGTTAGTTGGCTTCTGTCCAAAATAAATTGGCCCTAGTGTATGGGTGTGTTTTGGGGACCTTGGATTGTGGGGTGAGAACCGATGTGTGTGTGGAGCACTGTGTAAAAATTGATGGTGCTATATATACCTTAAATAAATAATAATAATAGATGGGCATTTTGATGGGACACAATGTATAGGGGTTGTGGACATGCACCCACACTCACTCAGGTTGACCTGGATGGACTGGTGTCTGTATTCAACCCTACTAACTATGTAACGATTTAAATCACGATTTTTTAAAGAGTAACTGTCATCTCTGTCCCACAGCGGCTCCTCCTTTGACCCACTGTTGAATCTCCTACAGTTCCATTCACTTTAATGGAATGGCTGGTGATGCGGCAGGGACACAACAAGGTGAGGGACGTGGAGGCAGCAGGTGAATGGATGACCGCTAACAGGTGCTGCCATTATAGATCTGAAATGACAGGTGCTCTTTAAATGTAAGGAATCATTCTTGCTGGTAGTTAGAATTTTTAATATTTGCAAACAAAATAAAGGTTTCCTATTTAGAATAATAAGCTGTCAAGTTAGTAAAACAGCGATATCAGATCCAATTTTAGATTAATAGGTTAATCACACATATTTGGAGAACTGCTCAAATTATTTTATTTAATTAAAATAATAACATTATATTACAAATTTTTGTAGTTGCTTAAACATCAATGTTTAGTAACTGAAGTGCATAAACAAAATATCTTTGAAAAAACAAACAAACAAAATAACTTAAAACCTTGGATTGAGAGTAACTTGGTTTGAAAGTGTTTTGCAAGACGAGCAAATTTTCTTTATAAATTTTGACTTGATAAACGAGCGATATCTTGATATACAAGTAGCATCATGTCACAACTGAGTATAAAAGAGAAGAGAGGTGCCTCTAAGTGTAGCAATATAGTTAAATTTAATGAAGATACAATATTTAGCAATTCACATGGTTTTGGTTGATGATTAAAACAGGCACATCTAAGTATGCAGGCACCTGGGGTAAAGCTGTCCCCATAGACCATCCTCCTCACCGCCATTGACGTCATCCCTTCCATGCTGCACTCCATGAGCTATTTAAGCCTTGCTTCCAGATCAATCTACTGCAGGGTAGTCTTCCCGGTCACAATTTCAGACTGCAAAAGGGTAAATACCGCACTAAAAAAAAAAAAAAATATATATATATAATAAACAAATGAACAATTTTATTTTTTTATTACTTTTTTTTGTTTTTTTCATTTTTCTCAGTTTATTTATTTTTTGGAATTTAGATTTGTGTGGTTTTCATTATTCACTCTGCATAAATGTAAACATAGAATTTACTTACTAGTGTGTCATAGCACTAAAACACTTATTAATTTTGTTTTCTGCTTGAATCCTAATTTGCGCAATTTTTTTTGTTTTACAATTGCAGACTGACAGAGTTGGCAGTGCGGAGGATGCTCTATGTGGACAGCTTTACCACATCGCTATAATCTTTTTTTATATGGACTATAAACAGAAGGACTTAGGAATAAATGGTTGTGGAACGAATCATCTGAGTTTCCATTATTTCTTTTGGGGAAATTCACTTTGATATACGAGTGCTTTGGATTATAAGCATGTTTCCGGAATGAATTACGCTCCCAATCCAAGGTTTTACTGTATATCAGCTGGGTCCACATAAAAAATAAAACTTCAAACACGGTCCTTTCAACACAGCACGTCTTCTCGTGATGTTGTTTCATTCGGGCCACCAGGACTTGCATCTCTCTGTGTTGCATTGCTTACATTTTGCACACATACCTCCTTTACTCATAGGTAGAGGAACTTTATTAAAATATTCCCAAACTGGGTCTCTTTTACGGCCCTCTACCATTTTGCTCCTCAAGGGAGGAATAAAGCACTTTAAGCTATGTGCAGAAAGATCACAAGGTTTTTAAGCTGCTTAGAAGGTTTCACTTTCATTTTTACTGCTTGCCCTTCATCCTCACACTTAGAGCCTAGTACAGATGCATTTCTCTTCAAACAATCATACAGTTTGTAGTGTACATAGATTTGGAAAACAATGGGATAAATGAATATTAATGGAACTTTGTTTTATCTTATGGTTACTGTGAAATTGTGTGAATGCATTAATGCAGCGCATGATATCTCAGCTTGCACTTTAAGCTATGTGTAGAAAGATCACAAGGTTTTAAGGCTGCTTAGAAGGTTTCACTTTCAGTTATACTGCTTGCCCTTCCTCCTCACAATTAGAGCCTGGTACGGATGCATTTCTCTTCAAACAATCATACAGTTTGTGGTGTACATAGATTTTGCAAAACAATGGGATAAGTTAATATTCCTGAACGTTGTTTTATCTCATGGTTACCGTGAAATTGTATGAATTCATGAATGCAGTGCATGATATACCAGCTTGCAGAACTTGGATTCATTGAATGAGTTTACGAAAAATGTAAATATTGCAGAGTATACAGACTCATGCTACATAACTAAGCCCCATTTCTTGCTGAATAAACTAAATTATTATTATATCTTAAATAGAAAACTATCTTTAGATAGATTTTTACTTCAAAAGCATTTTTATAAATAAATTTGAAAAAAATAAAAGAAAATCCGAGATTCAAATCAAAAAAATTTGATTCAAATCAAAAAAATGTGATTTTTTTTTTTTTTTTTTAAGTCGTCAATTTTTATCCACCCTGTTATTGTCAAGGAAGTCAAATGCCTCATCTTCTCCGCAGTCAAGTGCTCAAAAACTCATAAGATGCCAGTCTGGCTTAAAAGCCTTTTTTACATATGGAGCCTGTGGTGGCAAAAAAACTCTTTAAAGGGTAACTCCACTTTCATGGGGAAAAAAAATAGCAAATAAAGAAAAAATTATATAGCGCACATAATTGCGACACTAATCATATTATAATTGAATGTTATTTAAAATTACCTTTCCTTTTCAATCTGCAGCCACTGTAATTTTCTGAGAATGCATTGTAATACGGCTACCTGGAGTTGTTTTGTACACAGAGTGTGTACTGACCACCACCCAGAAACATAATTTCCTGCTTGTGTGATTGGCTCACCAATTTTCCCAGAAGTCTGCCTAAGATACAAGTTAGATTTCAAGCATCCCCTGCAACAAAAATTTCATTCTTGGAGAGCTACTTTGAATAGGAACACAAGGGATGCAGACCCAGCTGATTTCCTCATTAGTGCTCTGCAGCTGCACACCTGACAGTTAATTATGAAACCACTCCTATTAGACAAACTCAGAACAGAGGCACAGAGAAGCACAGAGGTATTACTTCAGAATAACAAAAGGTAGGAAGTGGATTTACGCTTTAAGCATCTCAAATGTTTATCAGAAAATTGGAATTTTGAAAAAGAATGGACTTTTTAGGCATGCTTTAAAAGGGTTTTTCAGAAATTTTATTTATAACAAATATAATGGACATAGACAATTATAAAAAACATATACATCTGTGAAAGTGAATAAAAGGAATTCTCAAGGGCCTATCAGCTGTCCAGAGTCCTTACGGGCTCAATGGACTAAGCTAGTCGGCCAGAGAAGTCCTGAATGTGGCAATTGCCCCAATACAATAACATACAAGATAACCTGGATAGGTATAATCCTAAAATGGTTGTTAATGGGTAACAGGAGCCAACTAAGGAAGTATCAGTTCTGCTTTTCATAGGTACAAAGGCGTGCTCAACTAGTTTTGCGCTTAGTCACATGCTTCTTCTGGAGCTAGGTCAATAAATATGTCAAAACAAAATTTGCTGTCAATGAGGCAGAACGGCTAATTGGACAGCACTGCGTCGGTTTAACTGACAATTGCATGGTCATGTGATGTTGTTCCCAAACAAAATTGAAGTACTTATTTTGCCACAAATAGAGCTTTCTTTTGGTGGTATTTGATCACCTCTGTGGTTTTATTTTTTGCGCTATAAACAAAGAGCAACAATTTTGAAAAAAAAAACTTTTTTTAATGTTTTGATATAATACATATCCTAAAAAAAATATTAAAAAAATGTATTCATCAGTTTAGGCCGATATATATTCTTCTACATATTTTTGGTAAAAAAGATCGCAATAGGTGTATATAATGATTGGTTTGAGCAATATCTATCGCATCTACAAACTATTGGAAAGATTTTGTTTCTACTGGTTATGGCAGCGATCTGCAATTATTAGCAGGACTGCAACATTGCCGCAGACAAATCTGACCCCAAATGACACTTTTTTGGGGACCAGTGACATTATTACATTGATCAGTGCTATAAAAATGCAATGATCAATGTAAAAATGACACTGGCAGGGATGAGGTTAACACTAGGGGGCAATCAAAAGGGGTTAAGTGTGTTCCCTAGGTGTGTTCTAACTGTTGGGGGAATGTGCTGCCTGGGACATGACAGAGATCACTGTTCCCGATTACTGGGAACAGTGATCTCTGTCATGTCTCCTGTCAAAATGGGGATCCGCCTTGTTTACAAAGGCAGATCCCCATTCTGCCTCTGTACTAGGTGATCACAGGTCACCGGCGGACATCGAGTCTGCACGACCACAACCGCGTTTGCGCGAGCCGACATACAATGATGCCGATTCGCAAAGGAGAGCCAATCTGCTGCAGTACAACTGCGGCGGGCGGTCGTTAACTGGTTAAAGATTATATGTAAGGTATATGTGAGGCATGCCCTCCTGGGACCCCAGAGAGGAAACATGATCTTATGGGTCTTCTTGATTGAGTCTTGATACTTTTTTTGAACCTCTATACCTTTGTATGGTTATACTTTAAAACAACGATCCACAGACCTAGCAGACTTACATGCCCTAAATAAATGGTCTTATATAGATTGAATAATATTAAAGACCTTAAGGTAGTGAATACGTACCTTAACCATCTGATTGAGGAATACCCACCTCACATATAATCTTTAAACATATTATAGACCTCAGAGTTACCCTGCGTTTGTATTGAGCCCCCATAACCTCCTTGTATGACCAGGTGTTCCCACCAGAGTTTCTGTCCAATTAGCCGTTCTGCCTCATTGACAGCAAATTTTATTTTGACATATTTATTGACCTAGCTCCAAAAGAAGCATGTGAATAAGTGCAAAACTAGTTTAGCACGCCTTTGTACCTATGAAAAGAAGAACTGATATTTCCTGAGTTGGGTCCTGCTACTCATTATCAACTATTTTAGGATTGTACCTATTAAGGTTACCTTGTATGTTATTGTATTGGAGCAATTGCCACATTCAGGACTTCTCTGGCCGACTAGCCTAGTCTATTGAGCCTGTAAGGACTCTGGACAGCTGGTGGGCCCTTGAGAATTCATTTTAGTCACTTTCACAGATGTATATGTTTTTTTTATAATTGTCTATGTCCATTATATTTGTTATAAATAACATTTCTGAAAAACCATTTTGAAGCATGCCTAGAAAGTCCATTCTTTTTCAAATTCCCAATTTTCTGATTAATTATAAGATGTGACATAGTGTATCTTGTTGTGCTGTCCACAGCGTCACCCTGTGGTGACAACACCAATAATATCTATCTACATCTCAAAAGTTTATACTAAGTTGCCATACTGATGAGTCCCTGCATGGTTTGTGTCATATGGCTTATTGTTGATGATTCAAAGAGAGTATCAGAAATCACTATATCATTCTATGGCAGAAATGGCAACAATGGTAATGTCATTTTCCCAACAGCCTTCTTGAGCTTGTTTAACAAGGTTGCATTTTCAAGGTTGCATTTTCAAAATGTGCTATTACCATAACCACACTATTACTTATAATCAGCAACAAACAAGTTTTTTTTCTAACTTACAGGGTTTAGTCAAACTTAAATTGTGCAAAGTTTGGGAAGTCTGATAATTTCACAGTTCTGTTTTTCCCACCATCATGGAAAGCAAAAATTTGCATAGCTGTTCTTTCATTGAAACTGTATGTACATTTTTTCTTTCTGTTTTCTGGCTATATTCTCTGCAATTTTAATGTGTAAATACAGAAAAAATTGCATTATGGCATTTAGATGGCACTGAATATCATAGGTAAGCTCATCATTGCCATCTGGTAGCTTTATTTCAGGATTTTTTACATTCATACATAAAAATTGCAAAAAAATATAGCCGGGGAACATTTGATTTTGCCCCATTCACACAGAATGAATTTACATGGAGTTTCAGTGGATAAATAACTATGCAATTTTTTTTAAATAAAAACACTCCTTAGAGTAGTGATTGATTGTTATTCAGATGGAACAAATACCTCCCTATCAGATGAGCTAACTAAGTAGCATGCCATGCACTAGTACAGGGGTCTGCAAACTTTCTAAACAAAGGGCCGGTTTACTATTCTTTAGACCTTAGGGGGCCGGACTGTGGCCAGTAGGGTTTGTAATTGCCCCACTGTCAGTGGGAGTAAACAATGCCTCAGGCTTGGTGGTCAATGCGAGTACAAAAAGTACAGCACAAAGTGTGCCCAAAGTAATAACATTTCATTGAGGAATTTCTCCATATGGCTTTTTGGATTCAAACATATAGTTTACCAATTTAGCTGAAATCTTTGTTTAACGTTCACATGTTTCCTGAATGGAAGATAAGCTTTGCACATTGGTATAATGTTGATTGTTTTACATAACTAGATTGTAGACTTCAGTTTGTTAACAAGTTTTACTGGTGTAAAAATAATATTTTTAGTTTTAACTATACAAGTCTGATAAAGTAATAAGCTTTATATCAGTGACCTTGAGATAAGTAAACCATCTGTAGCTTCTCACTCCGAGGCACGTATTGCTTTCCATCCTACTTCACATAAATACTCGTCCCTTACTCCGCAGTATTCTCGGCTTCCACCATGAAACTTCTTCTGCTCCTCACTGCCCTGGTGGCAGGCGTTCTATCTAAGGAGACATTTATAGGGTAAGTATGCTAAATAGTAGAGTGGATATTTCTCCTGCCAAGCTGATATTTAATAATGTTTGCATTTTGTGGAATTTAATAGACATAGGTAGTTAGATTAGTCTTAAAGATGTTTTAGATAACAAATCTCACAAAGTCTGTTACACACAACAATCAATATGATTTTAGCTGTAATGTTTGTAGATGTCAGAACGTCAAAGACAACGTTTGAAAAACTATTAGCAATAGTTTTTTTTCTTTCTGCTTTTAAACTGTTTTTAATAAGGGTTATTGTCCCAGGCAGATTACAGTAAGAGAAACCTTTATTAGCCAAGTAAAGCTAAAGTAAAGCTAAAGTATTGCATAGATTATGAGAGTCCTGCAGTAAAGAGAGAAATACATTTTAAATACCTTTGCAGTAAAATACATTTTAAGTTAGACTAGACATACATTTCAATATAAGATTCTGAGATATCTACCCTCTTTATGAGGTCAAGCCAATAAGACAGATCTCACAGATGACACAAGTCATCCCTATGGAAAATATTTCTGCCAGAAACCACAGCTGAATAGAATCCAACTGCATTAATACACACTAGTGTGAACAAAACCACTCAAACTGCCCACACCAGACAAACTGAAAGGCAAATAAGGAGGCCCTCACACTGTCACATAGGGTGGGACACTAACCCCTATATAGCAGGGGAATACTGTAAAGGTGGGAAAGGGTATGTTACTGTATCTGCTATAGAGCATTACTCTGCCTGTTTTCTTCATAGTAAAGGTTTCTTTTAAGATGCAGGAAAACATGGCCGATGCACAGAACTGTAAATAAGCCCAAAATGTTTTTTTTAGCATAATCATATAAGTACCTGAAACTGACCAGGTATCAGCCTCTTGCATTCCCTGTAGAGACTGGTTAAAATGTGAGAGGAAGAAGCAACAGAAAGAGCCAATCAGTTGCTGTGTTGAGAAGGAGCATGCTGATAACTAAAGAAAGCAGAGTGACTGGGAGGTCAACCTAACACTGAATGCGTCTGCTTTTACTGTTAGGTCAAGGGTAGATCTAGGACAGTCTGAGCACAGAGGAAATGGGTTGAATGGTGTTGGCGATGGAGGGAGCTCTGGACTGGAAGTGAACATTGCAAAAAAGCTACTTTTTATTTTATCTTTCAACTACTTGACCAGTGGAAGGTTTTACCCCCCTTCATGAACAGGGCTTCTTTTTTCTATTCAGCACTGTACTACTTTAACTGGCAATTGCTCAGCCATGAAAAACTGTACACAAATTAAATTTTGATAATTTTTTCACACAAATAGAGCTTTCTGTTGGTGGTATTTAGTCACCACTGCTTTTTTTTTATGTTTTTCTAGATAAACAAAAAAATACTGAAAATTTTAGGGAACAAAAACGAATAATCTTTCTTCATAGATTTAGGCCAACATGTAGTCTGCTGCATTTCTTTGATGAAAATAACCCAAATCAGTGTATATTATTTAGTCTGTATGAAAGTTATAGAGTCTACAAACTATGGTGTATATCTATTTGAAAATTGATCAATCCTGATGTACTGATGGCCTTACTTCTTGAGGCCTTAAAATGGCAGGACAGTACAATATCCTACAAATGACCCATTTTTGGGGATTTAGTTAGAGGCATGGCAAGTTCTTTGAAGTTGTTATTTTTTTGTCACAATATTTTGGAAAATGAAGAAATTAATTCAAATTAGTTTTTTTTCAATTTTTTTTTACGTATTGTCACCAGTGCAGTACAGCATCATCTGACGTGTACAAACTCTATGTGCACATAGTGCAACAAAAACCCCTCATGGATTTTGGAGGCAGACTAATATATGAAACTGTATTAAAAATATAGTTTCCTGACAGATTCTATGGCAGCATACGTTTGGGTAGCCCCGCCCTCGCTCCTACCCCATAGGACCCATTCCAATCAATTTTTCAGGCTGAGCCAGAGGCACCGTTCCTTTTCTGTCCTCCTCCCTCATAGAACTATTTTGTATGAAATTTCCTACCTTTTTGGAAGATGTGGCGACCAGGTCTCAGGCGGGACAGCAGTGCGGATATTGAGAGCATCCTGTGGTGTCCTGTGGTATCCAGAAGTTCCAGGATGGCTCCAGTAGTCACCGAACGCCCGGCTAACAGCAGGGTGGTGAATGGCACATATGCACAGAAGATTGACACCTGTGATAATGGAAGCTCTGCCAATGGCGTGCAGTTGCTCCAGGTCAGGTGCCCTGCTAACACCGGGTGACCTCTAAAGTGTGCCCAGCATGATGGTGTGCCTTCTGGGTTCGCAGTCTTTAGCCATTTCAGTGGCCGAGCCGATATGACATCACTCCTGTGCATGTGAGCCGGAGTCACGATCACGGTGCATCACTTTCAATGGATGAGCAGATCTCACTCATATTTATGGATAATAGATGATATAGAGTGTAATTTTTGATATATGATATAGAGTGTAATTTTTGACACCTGTGATAATGGAAGCTCTGCCAATGGCGAGCAGTTGCTCCAGGTCAGATTCCCTGCTAACACCGGGTGACCTCTAAAGTGTGCCCAGCATGATGGTGTGCCTACCTCTGGGATCCAGGTCGCCCTGCAGATGCCAGGATACATGAGTATGTTTGCCTTGAGGTCAGCAGAAGGGACCAGACGCCATGCGTGCTGCTGGGGAGTAACTCCACTTATGTTAAAAAAGGATGGAATCTCTTTCAGTCCAGTTTTGAGTAAAGTCTGTCACAGAGGCAGACTTTTTATGGGTTCTTTTTCCTCAGTCAGGAGGTTTGACACGATCAGGGCCTTGTGCTAAGAGGGATCCCTGTGGCTTTCTGCCCAGTATGGGTAGTGTTTATATCCATACTGGGTGGCAATCTGAGGTGGCTTCGGCATTCTATGAGAACAAAGGATTTGTTCCTCCTATATGCAGGACCACCAAGAATAACTGGTTCCATGCCATGGATATTCAGGTACTTCGAGCATGCTCTCAAGCTACAGCTTTGCTTAGAGTTTTAGGACATATTTGTCACTCTCTCTAGCAGAATCAGCGGGGCTACGGACTACAGAAGCAGTCACCACACACTCATCCTGGAGTGCGTAGGCTTCTTGGGCTCCCTGTGAAAGGGCGCCAGGAATAGTTGTAGGAGGATGACATGTCTTCCATTAAAGCTGTTCTGGCTCTCTGTGGGGTGTAGCTAACTTCCTTATGCTGTTATTATCTATCCATAGGGTTTCTGTTAGCTATGATTGAAACCCTACTTTTCTGACATCCCATCCTTGTTTTTGTGGGCTAGTTCGTTCTCAAATGTATGCTGCCATTGAAGTCTGTCAGGAAAACTGAAAATTTACTATCAAATATTTACTGTAATTTTCCTTTCCTGATGGACTCCATGGCAGCAGGAGTTGCCTCCTAGAGTCATGAGCAGGTTACTTACGGAACGCGGCCTCTGGCTCAGCCTAAAAATTTATGGGAGTGGGGTCCCATGGGCTAGGAGCGAGGGTGGGGCTACCCAACATATGCTGCCATGGCGTGAATCAGGAAACGAAAATTATGGTAAGTTTTTGATCGTAAATTTTCCATTTTTATTAAACAAATTCATAAAAAAGGGGACTTTAGTCCTAGGAAAATGTCATTACAGCAAATGTGCATACATGTATGGACATATCATCATGACATGACATCTATACCCTGCACATATCAGACACAACCATAGGGCTACCCATGTGCAATTCCACATTGCTCCAATGAACAGTTGTGATGAAACCCAACATGTTTCAGATTTGTAGTCCTTCCTCAGGGGATATATATACTGGATGTTTTAGCTTCTAAAACATAGATACATAATGAACATTAGTTACATAGGAAATATAGCTTCATTATACATATATCAAATTGTATCTCGCAAAACACAGGCTGCTATGGATACTTACAGAAGTCAATCATGGAAACACATATGATTGGTAAAATCACAAAGATATCTGCTCGATGGGATGGCTACATGGGGGGTCTTCCACAAGGAGCACCAGAAAGGATCCACAAAGTGGCCAGAAATGCTTACACAAGGACTCCTATTGGGGCAAAAAGCCCCTGTAGCGCCAGCCAGCAAAGATGTATAACTGAAAATAAAAACAATAATATAGGACTCTCTTAGTCATGATCCCTAATGACAAAAGTACAGGGTCAAAGCCAGGACTAGGACTAACGTCCCCTTTTTTAAGAATTTGTCTAATAAAACTATATATATGTTTAATACAGTTTCATATATTAGGTTGCCTCCAAATTCCATTAGGGGTTTTTGTTGCACATAGAGTTTGATGTCTTATAGGATGTTGGTAGATCAATTTTCACCACACTCCACCTCTAGAATAGTCTATTTGTCATATGACTTGTGTGGTAGTGACCAGGTATATTGACTAGTGATAGTACGTAAAAAAAAAATGTATTACATTTTTTTTAAAGATTTTTTTTCATACTATTATTGCTTATAACAGTGAATATTACTGTTATAAGCAATAGCTTTAGCTGTCATAAATGGTTAGGTACTAAGCACTGTGATCCAGTGGACACAGCGGCGATGGGATCACACCACTGCGGCCCCAGGGGTTATGCAATTGCTCATGTGCACAGTGACATACCAGTACGTCGCTGAGCTGCCGCCCACTCGCAGTGAAAGTACTGTGGGAGGATGGCAAGTAGTTTCAGCAGTAGTAAACTATAAAAAAAAAAATAGCCCCACTGCAAGTTAATGTCAAAATGTGCTAGTATTCAACACAAACTAGGACCTTTTGACTGACTTACTTATAAAACAGATTCCTCCAACAGTCATTGTCCCCGCTGACAGGATTCCATTTTCACCTGGTTTTCCTTCTGGGTTCGCAGTCTTTAGCCATTTCAGTGGCCGAGCCGATATGACATCACTCCTGTGCATGTGAGCCGGAGTCACGATCATGGTACATCACTTTCAATGGATGAGCAGATCTCACTCATATTTATGGATAATAGATGATATAGAGTGTAATTTTTGAAGCAATCAACCTCCTTATCATCCTAGTGTCCATTCTGACTCCAGAAGTAGCTTTCCTGCCTCCAGCAGCCAATCAGCAGGAGGGAACTCTCCCCATATAGAAATCTGATATGCAGGCACTTTTGTTGAAAAGGGAGAGGACAGGGAAGGGTAGTCTGTTAGGCAGGCAAATTACAAGCACATACACTCACTCACTACCTTTTGTAGAGCCCTGGTAACAAAACATTTCTATGACAACATATTTTAATGTATGTTAAAGTAGAGGAGTAATCTACTCCATTCATAGATCACATTTCATTCACAGAAGCTGTACAGCTATTATGAATAGCAGAGGTAGGTGGAAAGGGCAGGCATAGTCAGGCTCTCTTGATGAGAGCCTGTGACAACCAATTAGTTCTATTAACCAGCATCGCCACACCAGAAGATTACGATGGTGGAGGGGTAGGGGGGATATGGATGGAAGAGGATTTCTCCTAAAAAAAGAGGCATTGGCTCAAGGAACACATACTACTAATTGTAAATAATTTTGCAGTGGCGGCCCATGCATTGTGGTCGCACGAGTCCTCCCTCCCTAACACAGCCTCTGCCCTCCCTATCCATGTGCCTGGCCCCTTTCAGGACCCTGGGCCCATGAATTCCTATGGCGGGGATGAGGGGTTGTGTGTTTTCTGAAGCACATGATTCAAAAAGGGTGGGCTCGGGGTGCAGAGCACTGCGTCCTGATCCCACCCAATTGTGTGATTATAGTGAATTCATTTTTGCTATTTTCACACTAAATCTTCTCCCTGCCAATCAGGAAGCAGGTGTGAGACCTGTTTCCCAATTGGCCAAATTGCTAGGTGATCATATTGGACACCTGATGTGGAGCAAGGGATGAAGCCATTGAGACAGAGAGAAAGCCCGCCAGCCTGGAGAAGCTGCCCTAACCCAACACCCGCTAGCCTGGAGCCGCTGCCCAGACCCCGCACCCACTAGCCTGGAGCCGCTGCCTGGACCCCACACCCACCAGCCTGAAGCTGCTGCCCAGACCCCACACCTGCCAGCCTGGAGCCGCTGCCCGGACCCCTCACCCACTAGCATGGAGCCGCTGCTCGGACCCCACACCTGCTAGCCTGGAGCCGCTGCCCGGACCCCGCACCCACCAGCCTGGAGACGTTGCCCGGACCCCGCCTCGCTGGATGACACCCCCCATCTATCTGGATCTATCTATCCAGCTAAGTGCCGGACCAACTGGCAGATGCGTGCGGGAGTTGTTAGTGCTGCGCCGCCGGGGGGTGGTTATTTGCCACCCCCCTGAACAAAAGCCCACCAGCCGCCAACAGTTTATTGTGCTGATTTTACATGTGACCTATTGCTCTATACTGTGAGTTGAAAGTGATATAAAATACAGGTCTGTATATAAGACTGGTTGTGATATTCTATATAACAGAGGGATATTCATTTTGACTTAGTGGCGCAGGTGGATGCATTGGAACATATTTTACAATTACACCTTTGAACAAACAAGATACAGTAGCATTTTGGTCATGCATAGTAAACTGTAAATTTCTCTTCTGCAGAGAGCAGGTGCTGCGAATCAAGGCAAACAGCAATGAGCAACTCAGTCTGCTGCAAGATTTACAATCTTTGACACATCTGCAGGTACAAACAATAGCATAAAAATGTTATTTTAACACATAAAAAAGTAAAAAATTTTCCTAAAAAAATACTAAGATTAAACTGAAAAAGTTCCTTTTTTTGTATGAATTGAATGCAGTCTGTCAACCCTTTGTCCTTTACTTGCACAAAAAGTGATATGGTCTACCAGAGATGCTGCAGCCACAATAACAATGTATGCTGTTTAGGGATGAGCCGAACACCCCCCTGTTCGGTTCTCACCAGAACATGCGAACAGGAAAAAAATTTGTTCGAACAGGTGAACACCGTTAAAGTCTATGGGACACGAACATGAATAATCAAAAGTGCTAATTTTAAAGGCTTATATGCAAGTTATTGTCATAAAAAGTGTTTGGGGACCTGGATCCTGCCCCAGGGGACATGGATCAATGCAAAAAAAAAGTTTTAAAAACGGCCGTTTTTTCAGGAGCAGTGATTTTAATAATGCTTAAAGTGAAACAATAAAAGTGTAATATCCCTTTAAATTTCGTACCTGGGGGGTGTCTATAGTATGCCTGTAAAGGAGCGCATGTTTCCCGTGTTTAGAACAGTCTGACAGCAAAATGACATTTCAAAGGAAAAAATGTCATTTAAAACTACTCGCGGCTATTAATGCATTGCCGGTCCAACAATACACATAGAAGTTCATTGATAAAAACGGCATGGCAATTCCCCACAGGGGAACCCCACGCCAAAATAAAAAAAAACGGCGTGGGGTCCCCCCAAAAATCCATACCAGACCCTTATCCGAGCACGCAACCTGGCAGGCCGCCAGAAAAGAGGGGGGGTTGAGAGAACGCCCCCCCCTCCTGAACCGTACCAGGCCACATGCCCTCAACATTGGGAGGGTGCTTTGGGGTAGCCCCCCCAAAACACCTTTAACAAGGGGACCCCCAGATCCAGGCCCTCCCCCCCTGTGTGAAATGGTAAGCTTTTGACAATTCCTTTATTTAAATGCTTCTTCTTTCTTCTTTCTTCTATCTTCCTTCATCTTTTTCTTCTGGTTCTTCTGGTTCTTCCTCCGGTGTTCTCGTCCAGCATCTCCTCCGCAGCGTCTTCTTCCCTTCTGCTCCTCGGGCCGCTCCGCATCCATGGCATTGAGGGAGGCTCCCGCTCTTCTCTTCATCTGCTTCTCTTCTTCATCTTCTTCACTTCTTCATCTTCTTCTCCGGCCGCTCCGCATCCATGGTGGCATGGAGGGAGGCTCCCGCTGTGTGACGCTTCTCCTCTTCTGACGGTTCTTAAATAATGGGAGGCGGGGCCACCCAGTGACCCCGCCCCCCTCTGATGCACGGTGACTTGATGGGACTTCCCTGTGGCATCACGGGGAATGCCACAGGGAAGTTCCGTCATGTCGCCGTGCGTTAGAGGGGGCGGGGTCACCGGGTGGCCCCGCCCCCCATTATTTAAGAACCGTCAGAAGAGGAGAAGCGTCACACAGCGGGAGCCTCCCTCCATGCCAGCATGGATGCGGAGCGGCCCGGAGAAGAAGATGAAGAAGAGAAGAAGATGAAGAGAAGAGCGGGAGCCTCCCTCCATGCCATGGATGCGGAGCGGCCCGAGAAGAAGAAGGGAAGAAGACGCCACGGAGGAGATGCTGGACGAGAACACCGGAGGAAGAACCAGAAGAACCAGAAGAAGATGAAGGAAGATAGAAGAAAGAAGTAAGAAGAAGCATTTAAATAAAGGAATTGTCAAAAACTGTCTCTTCTCATTTTTAACATTTTTGACAGTTTTTTAGTGAAATGGTAGGGGTACCATTTCACACAGGGGGGAGGGCCGGGATCTGGGGGTCCCCTTGTTAAAGGGGGCTTCCAGATTCCGATAAGCCCCCTGCCCGCAGACCCCCACAACCACCGGCAGGGTTGTGGGGATGAGGCCCTTGTCCTTATCAACATGGGGACAAGGTGTTTTGGGGGGCTACCCCAAAGCACCCTCCCAATGTTGAGGGCATGTGGCCTGGTAAGGTTCAGGAGGGGGGGGCCGCTCTTTCACATCCCCCTCTTCTCCTGCAGCCTGCCAGGTTGCATGCTCGGATAAGGGTCTGGTATGGATTTTTTGGGGGACCCCACGCCGTTTTTTTTTATTTTGGTGCCTGGTTCCCCTTAATATCCATACCAGACCTGAAGGGCCTGGTATGGAATTTAGGGGGACCCCCCACGTCATTTTTTTTTTAAAATTTGGCCGGGGTTCCCCTTAATATCCATACCAGACCTGAAGGGCCTGGTATGGAATTTAGGGGGACCCCCCACGTCATTTTTTTTTTTAAATTTTGGTTCGGGGTTCCCCTGTGGGGAATTCCCATGCCGTTTTTATCATTGAACTTCTATGTGTATTGTCGGACCAGCAATGCATTAATAGCCGCGAGTAGTTTTAAATGACTTTTTTTCCTTTGAAATGTCATTTTGCTGTCAGACTGTTATAAACACAGGAAACATGCGCCCCTTTACAGGCATACTATAGACACCCCCCAGGTACGAAATTTAAAGGGATATTACACTTTTATTGTTTCACTTTAAGCATTATTAAAATCACTGCTCCAGAAAAAATGTCCATTTTTAAAACTTTTTTTTGCATTGATCCATGTCCCCTGGGGCAGGACCCGGGTCCCCAAACACTTTTTATGACAATACCATGCATATAAGCCTTTAAAATTAGCACTTTTGATTTCTCCCATAGACTTTTAAAGGGTGTTCCGCGGCATTCAAATTTGCCGCGAACACCCCAAATTGTTCGCTGTTCGGCGAACTTGCGAACAGCCGATGTTCAAGTCGAACATGGGTTCGACTCGAACTCAAAGCTCATCCCTAATGCTGTTCATCTTTCCTGCCTGTTAGGAAAGAATTTTAGGAAATGTATCAACATTACTCCTGCCATAGGGCTCATATAGATGGGCTGTGTATTTTCACAGTAAACTTGCATTAGAAACGCACTTGTACTTTCCTATAAGTTTTTTAAATTTACTTTGACTGTGCATAATTGATTGCTATTCTAAGGCCTGTTCTAAGGTTCTGTTTGACCTGCTTTGCTTTATATTTCTTTGGGAGCCGACAGTTCTATTGAAATCTTTTCCTACTGCTTCAAGAGTTCTTCAATCACAGAAAAAGCAAATAAAATGAAGGCTTTGCTAAAATTTAAGCTTTTGTCTCTGGTTGCTGTCGGCAATGGCCTCTGACTAGACTTCATACTATTATTCCAATTTATTCTATTGTATTCTATTCTATTCTGTTGTATGGTACCATCTCTGCCCAGATACTATTCTTAGCCTGCTCCTGATCACTGGTACTTTTCCTTAGCTTATTTAGCTGCCAGTCTCCACCAACTAAACTATTCCAGCTATTCATAGAGTACTCAGCGTCAGAGCCTGCACCTTACTAAAGCCTGTTTCCACTATACTATGGCTGTACGCATCCCTTCAGATTCTAGCAAGTCTGCACACATCCTAATTTGAATTCAGGGTCTTTAAGCACAGCCTCCTTTCCCAGTCCTCAAATGTGGTGAAGATCCATATGCTACACACACTCTGCTTATATGGGATCCAGCATCTAATTAAGACACTTCTCCCCACAAAAAGCCATGACATGTACCATGCAGAATAAGCATAATGTACCACTAGTGATACATGTCTCATACTCATGTATTTTTCACTTTGTAGTGACTTAACCTTGTATCAGATACCCTGACTGGTAATATGCATAACAAGTCACTTTTTACATTTGAAAGCTTGACTTCTGGACTGAACCTGCCAAGACTGATATTCCAGTTGATGTCCGAGTTCCCTTCACAAGTCTTCAGTCTGTGAAGGCCTATCTGGAATATAACAGCATTGACTACTCCATTATGATAGAAGACCTGCAGGTAAGTTACTTGAACTTGACACGTTCATAACGATTATAAGATATTTGAACATCATTACTGGATTTGCTTTTACTAGTTATTGACTGTTACATATTTCTTGTAGGAAGTGATCAACAAAGAGAAAGAAGAAATGGAAAGCAATGAAAGAACAGCACGCAACTCTGGCTCTTTTAATTTTGGCGCTTATTACAACTTGGATATTGTAAGAAATCAAATCTAGATTTCACAAACTAGTGATCCATAACCTTCTGTGCATGGTGTCCAGCAGAATATTATCAACACTATGCTTCTAGCAGTAAATAACTATAATGGTCCATCTATGAATCGTTTACATATCATTTACACACATTTCCCTAATTTTACTGTATGCGCTACACAGAAAAAAAAAAATAATGCTGCCCAACAAATTACCCATTTGATCTGGTTTTTCATTCATTGCTGGTAGCGGGAAAAGTTGCCTTATTTTTATTTGCCATTTCTATGTACAGGTCAGATATTTCTAACTCTACAACAGGCTATGGCAAACAAAATAATTTATGATAAAATATAACTTTTTTCAAATTTTATTAATTAAACTCTAATTAAAGTATATCTAATGCCAACCCCATATTGGGCCACTGTCACCAGATCTAAAAGTGAAGGAAAATCCAACATTTTGAGTTTGTCGCTGGAACAGTAAAAAAGTAGGAATCCTCCAATAGTGACATTTGTCTAAAAGGGGGATGTTTATTTTATTGTGTTGTCCACAAGACAGTAAGTGAGGAAAAATCTATTGAATGGGACACATAGGCCGGAAAAAAAAACAAATTAATTCCCTACACTATCTAAAATGCAAACAAAACATTTTTTGGCTTGAGATATATTTTAAGTCTCTTTTCTTTTGAACATAGTATACAGTATGTGTGCAGATGTGATGGAAATTGAATGGAATATTATATTCTTTAAATGTATGGAGCAATGCTTTTTTCATAATCTCTATTTTGTCTTTTTTATTTTAGATAAACAGTGCCCTTGACCTCATTATAGCAGATTACAGATCACTTGTTAGCAAGCAACAGATTGGTAACTCATATGAAGGGCGCCCCCTCAATGTTCTTAAGGTGATTCTTCTAATAATGCTTGAGATACAGTATGAGGTAGATAATAATATCATATTTTTAGGATGACTTAAACGTTTTCTATAGCTGTAGTAGATGTAATCTCTGTGTAGTACATATTTAATAGCAAAACACATAACAGAGTTACATTTTCTAGAGAAAGAAATGATTTTTTGACCTCCAAATTGCCAACAGATTTGTTTATTTAGTTAAAACAGAGTAGCCCTACCTTCATTCATACTTTGTGTATTATTAAAGCAACTATATTTACAACCGCAGCACAAAACGAGTGTTACAATCACATTTTTTTAATGCAATTTATGCAAAAAAATAAAAAAAATGAAGACACATATTTTTAACCCTTTATTTACTGTAGTTTCAAATCCCACCGTTCTGTTCTACTTTTGCTTTTGCAAATCCTGCTTTGTATTGGGGATTGTAAGTTTAAAATGTAAACGGTGAGATCTAAAAAAGTTAAATATTCATCATATGACTTTAATGATAGGTTAAAAAATGATTAAAATACAATATTCTGCTTACAGTTCAGCACTGGAGCTGGTCGTCCTGGCATTTGGATAGATGCTGGTATTCATGCACGTGAGTGGGTTACTCAAGCTACTGCCCTGTGGACCGCACATAAGGTAACTGCAATCTACATAATGTAAAGTACCAAATATTGCCGTGCTTCACATAATCCAATAACAGTGAGAACCATTAAAATAACATGTATATGAAGAATTGTAGAGGTTAAAGTGATTGTAAAACCTTGCATTGTAAAACAACAATTTCAGTTTAAAATAGAAATGAAAGGCAAAACATTTGTTTTGTATATACATATTAAAAAAACATTATAAATTCCCTTTTTCCCCCCTTTCTTATAAGTGATCACATCCCCTCTGTTCTCAGTTCTCAAGAGCTGGGGAGGAGAAACAGCAGTACACTAATCTTCCCAGAAGAGCCTTCCTTCTTAGAGAACTGACCACGCTGTGCTCTCATGCCTAGTGCAGTCAGTTTTTGATGAAAGCAGAGGTACTAGCAGGAAAACCAGGGATTTCACAAAAAGGAAGCAATACAAAGAGAATAGGAGACTTTCTCATGCAAGTACATGGTACAGCAGGCACATATCAGGGATATGAAATGTTGGGTTTATATACTCAAATATTTATATAATTTGGTGAACTTTCACATTTTTTGTATTTGTAAACCTCCTAGTACTTCAACCAACTGGTAAAAAATGGGGAAATTATGTTAAAGGGGTTGTAAACCTTTGAGGTTTTTCACCCTAATGCATTCTATGCGTTAAGGTGAAAAACCTCCTGTGCTGCAGCAGCCCCCCAGAGCCACCCTTTTACTTACCTGAGCCCGATCTTTCCAGCGACGGGGACAAGCACACCAGCTCCAGCCGGTGTCTCCGGTCCACATTGGATAGATTGATAGCAGCAGGAGCCATTGGCTCCCTCTGCTGTCAATCAAATCCAATGATGCGGGAGTCTAGGGGGCGGGGCCGAGTCCTGCTGTCTGTGTCAATGGACGCAGCCGCAGGACATGGGAGCGCGCCTGCTTGAGTGCTGAGTGCCTACAGGGAAAGCGCTTCTCCGTGGGGGCACTCGATGTAGGGAGGAGCCAGGAGTGCACTTGCACAGAGAAAGTAAGCATGGCATGTTTGTTATTAAAAAAATAAATAAATAGATTTTACAACCTCTTTAAGTAAATCAAAATACTTAAAAAAAAACATGTAAAGGCCACAGATAGTAAATCCCTGCCAATACTTTCCTGTTTTAAAGGTACATTTATTTACAGCAATATTTTATTTGATTTTTTTAAGCTTGCTTCTGACTATGGAAAGGACGCATCTGTTACCTCTTTGTTGAATAATTATGATGTCTTCCTTATGGTTGTCACCAATCCTGATGGATATGTCTTCTCTCACTCATCAGTAAGTATCTAATATTAATGAGATTTCCTGTGTGGTGTCAAGTTCAATCCAACACAATAATACCAAATTTAGTCTATTTCCAAGTATTCTAAAGCTGATATGAGAAGGAAGCATAAAACAATACTTTGTAATTTGCTGTGACAGTACAAACATACATGTAGTAATCTTCAGTGAGATAAATTAAGGCTGTTTTCCCTAGTTGCCTTTCAAAAGAAGCTGGATGTATAGCAGGAATATACATTCTAAAATGACAAGGGGAGCATTTCTAAGTATTAAAATATTGCAGGTTAGGCTGATTGGGTAGGAAGATTTATGTGGAATTTTTAGCCAGAAGTTTTTCTAAGGTTTATACGTTAGACCCAACTTACTCTTATTTCTTATGCCTTATTTTTTTATATATTTATTTAGTCTTCTATTGGTTGAACTCGATTGATTTGTGTCCCTTTCAACCTAACTATACAATATAGCCATGTAACTATTAGCAGAGCTGATTGGGTAGGAAGATTTATGTGGAATTTTTAGCCAGAAGTTTTTCTAAGGTTTATACGTTAGACCCAACTTACTCTTATTTCTTGTGCCTTATTTTTTTATATATTTATTTAGTCTTCTATTGGTTGAACTCGATTGATTTGTGTCCCTTTCAACCTAACTATACAATATAGCCATGTAACTATTAGCAGAGCTACAGAGCACTATGGGATAACTAAAGAGACAATGCAAGAGCCTGCCTTGTGGCTAGCATTGTCTAATTGAAGCTTCAGACTGAGCTGTCTGGTAAGAGATTAGTACCATTAATTAGTTTTTCAGTTCTGTGCGTAGTTGCCGTTTCAGTTACAGAGCTTTGTAAACAACAGGCTTTTTGCAATAGACTGCTAAGAAGCCTCAGAAAGATATGTGAAAGGGAAATTAGAGCTTCATCTGCTGACTAAAAATCAACAAGATATTAGTATGAAACCTGTTACTATTCATTCATTATTTTTAGAACCGTATGTGGCGTAAAACCCGTTCCGTCAATAAAGGCAGCTCATGTGCAGGTGTTGACCCCAACAGAAACTGGAATGCAGGCTTTGGAGGTAACTACAACTTTACAAACCATGGATTATATTCACATTTCATTCACTACTTCCAACCACCACCACCCCAAAATATTAAAGATGGTTTTCAAAAATTGCTATTGTTATCAGTCTGTTGTTTACACTACTGATTTCATATTTTAGAGAGGATAAAATAAACCAAAAGAGAATGGTGTGTAATATTACTTAATATGGGCAATTCACAAATACTCAAACACACTTCACAATATGTTCAAAGAACAATAATACTAATTATATACAATCTGAAAAATTATAATGGAAGTATAGCTATTAGCATCAGTTTTTTTTTATAAATGTTTCACATGATTACTGTAAGTAAAACCCTGGTTTTAAGATATAGGCATTTGATAAGTTCTGTCATATCCTTAGTCTACAACCAACAGTTAACATGTTAGATCTAAAGCAGAGCTAAATAAATAAATGTATGTTTTCTTCAGTTAGTTACAGTGAATTGTTTGAGAGCCAAGGCTAAATGGGTTATGTGTGGTCTGGAAATTCAAACCTCATACATGCAGCAGTAACACAGAAATATTTTTTTTTTTTATGTAGGGCCAGGAGCCGATGCTAACCCCTGTTCTGATGCCTATTATGGACCCAGTGCAGAATCAGAGGTGGAAGTAAAGTCTATTGCCAACTTTATTAGGAGTCATGGCAAGATCAAAGGATTTATAAGCATCCACAGCTACTCTCAGCTTTTGCTTTTCCCTTACGGATACAAGTGCACCAATCCTGCTCACTACACTGAGCTGGTAAGTCTGTCCAACTCTAAAGCTCCGTACACACGATCGGGAAACGTTGGATGTCAGGCTGTTGGTGGAAAATCCGACCATGTGTATGCTCCATCAGACAATTGTTGTCGAACTTTCCGCCAACAAATGTTGGCTAGCAGGTCTTAAAATTTTCCGCCAACAAATGTGTGCTGTCGGATTTTCCAATCGTGTGTACACAAGTCCGTCAGAAAAAAGGCCAAAGTACAAACACGCATGCTTGGAAGCAGAAGCGGTCGGTCTTGTAAACTAGCATTCGTAATGGAGAATTAACATTCGCGATGTGGCAAATTATGAAATCTCCAAATGTAGCGCACAATTCTCTTCTTCTTTAATGGGATAATAATGAAGCTGCTTTGCTGGTGATACTGATGGAGTTATTGCAAACAAATTTTCCAAGGCTTTTTTTTTCTATTGATATCAAGAATAATATTATTATGTTATATATTTTTTTTATTTGTGCAAGTTACCACAACACCATTATCCCCTAACTTATAAGATCAAAGATACAACTATATTGGCCTCCCTTGGTAATTTTACATTGTATTGTATTTTTTAAAATGTAACTGCCTACATCCAAACTGTCATTTGAAGTAAAACACATAGCCAAATCTTATTCTCCACGATTAAAAAAAAAAAAATATTAGACATGATATCTGCCAATAGAAATATACCAAATAAAATCATTATTCAACCAAAAAAAAATGTCAAAGCAATAACTTCAAGGCCAATAATAAATAACACGTTATCTCCTCCGATTCCGCAACATGTCTGGTTGACGAACGGCCGTTCAGAAACGAACTGAAAAGCATGAAATGAAAAACGTGAAAAGAAAAGCAAGAATCAGCACTCACCAAACTTCAATTAACACGAAATTAGCAGAAGGAGCCAAAAGGGTGGTGCTAAAGAGCTGAAAAACCACGTAGTACATCTAGTATGTCACTACGTTCGTAATTGTTGGCCAACATTTGTGTGACCGTGTGTATGCAAGACAAGTTTGAGCCAACACCCTTCAGACAAAATTCCACGGTTTTGTTGGCGGAAAGTCCGATCGTGTGTACGAGGCATAGGATTCAAAACACATAATAACATTGCACTACATACAATATTTATTCATAGTAGTCAGTCCTATTGGTTTGAGCAATGAAATTATATTATGGGGGAAATTCCACCAAGCAGGACATAGACAGCAACAAAGACCTAACGTAGCTTTTCTACTCTGTAATGAAAAAAGGACTTTGCCTGGAGTTCCACTTAACTATTTAAGCCCTGGTCTTTCAATAAGTAAGTGTATTTCCCCGTCAAAGAGTTACAGTAAGAAGTTTAGGTGAGTTCACTTTTTGCAGATCATCTGACTTTAGGGCTACAAAGGAACAGTTTTGAAAATAAATAAGTTTGCATTTTTACTAACTACTAATATTCACTGTAAGATGTAAGATTATTGTGAATGTCACATGGCTAAATGTAAAGTAGTAATTTGATTATGGTCAATTTCACTCGGCTCACTTATATTAAAACTCTTTTAGAAATTAGCACAAAATCGATAAAAACAACTTTTTAGGATAATAAGAGAATAGTGTGCCTTATTCAGTAGTTAATAAAAAAATATATTATACAGTATATCAATGAGGAAAACCTCTTTCTCTCTCTTTGGCACTATAACCCTTGAAGATTCCTGACCTTCCTACCCATTCCACACTATCCATCACTCTCAATCAATAGATTCTGGCTTTCAGCTGTCTTAGGTCCTTTTGCTGATCAATAATCAATGTCTATTTTTGCCTTGCTCTGCTTCTTCTTTCTCCTGGATTTGTTTTAAGACGACATCTTCAAGATGCTTTCTCCCATTCTTGTCACATGGCCAAGCAGCCTGTTAGGTCTTTTAACCTCTGCTTTTTTTTAAGTGCCAGTTCCTCTGCACTATATGTAACAATAGCTAAGAATGAGTACTTTAAATCAGAATTTCACATTTCTGTGCCGAAACCCTGGCTCTCATAACAGTCTAGTGAATATTATCTCTCCTCAGCAGATTCCCTTGTTTTTGTAAACTGATATATTATATTTGGCCATGTGACATCCACAATGACTATACTGATATCACTTGACCTCCAGAAGATTGACGCCCCCCTTCATTACCAGGCCATTTTTTCCGATACGGCACTGCGTTACTTTAACTGGCTCATGCAGCAATGTATCCAAATAAAATGCATGTCATTTTTTCCCACAAATAGAGCTTTCGTTTGGTGGTGATATTTGATCACCACTGCGTTTTGTTTTTTATTTTTTGTGCTATAAAAAAGAAAAAAAACAATATTTTTTACTTTCTGCTATAAAACATGTCCAATACGTTTTTTTTAAAAATCTAATTTTTTTCACTAATTTAGGCCAATATGTATTCTGCAACATATTTTTTGATATAACAAACTGTGGGATATATACTGGAATTTCGTATTCTGCTACATATTTTTGGTAAGAAAAAAATCCCAATAAGCATATATTGATTGGTTTGCACAAAAGTTATAGCGTTTACAAACTATGGGATATAGTGAATAATGAAAAGTGTTTGAATCACATACAATTTTTCCCTTTTCTTGCAATCATAGCGCTGCACTTATTTATTTTCTAACTATGGGATATAAACTGGAATTTTTTCTTTTTTCTTATACTAGTAATGGTGGCGATCAGCGACTTATAGCGGGACTGCGAAATTGCAGCGGACGTTTTGACACTTTGAGACTTTGTGGGAACCAGTGCCTAATATACAGTGATCAGTTTGATTGGCTGGGACGGGATTAAACAGCTAGGGCAATCAAACAATTAAATGTGTGCCTATCCAGTGTTTGTGTTCACTATGTGTGGTGCTTTTACAAAGGGAAGTGATGGAATGTATTCCCTGCTTAGCAGGGAAAGAAAGTTCATCACTTCCCCCCTGTCAGGACAAAGCTCTGCCTTGTTTACATAGGCAGAGCTCCATCTTGTGTTTCTCCTTGGATATCAGCGGGTGCCGGCGGATATCCACTGACTGGCACACGCTGATCAGCTTCTGCTGTGACAAATCACAGCAGAAGCGTTGTGCTGCCTACCCAGAAGTGCAGAATCACGTATATGTAGGTGATTCTGCACAGCAGGGCTGCCCCGTAGCAGTAAATCTGCTATAGGGCAGTTGGCAAGTGGTTAAAGTGTATGTATGTATATGTCTATACAGTAATAATACAAATGTCATTATAGTGGATGGGTAGAGCAGGCAAGGTTTCATGAATAGATGTCTAAGATTAATAATGACTTCATGGTATACAGTATTTGAAACTGATGTGAGGTATATGTCTACTGAATTGTTTTGGATTTTTAATCTTTCCCAAAAAAATCTGTTAGTCCTAGCTTAAGAAGTGAGCAGACTGAACGTCTGTTGCAGAGGTGATCTTAGCCTACATGAATGAACTTTAATTGAATATGTTTTACTCTTTCCAGAACACAGTTGGTAAAGCTGCTGCTAGTGCATTGAGCTCTCTCTATGGCACCCAGTACAAAGTTGGAACAATCTGCTCCACTATCTGTAAGTCAAATTTCTGTCATTACTTTACCCATCTTTAGATCTCATTCAGACACAGGACTATGCATGGATGCCTTCACATGGATGAATATAATTGAATGTAACCACTTTCTCTGGATGTTAGTGTGTATTACTTTTACCCTTACATTGCCAACATAAACAACATAAAAATGCTACTTTGGCAGAAGAAAATGAAAAAAATAGGAAATCGTAAAATTGCATTTTTTTTTTTTATACTCCAAGCTATGCTTTCCAGCATTGTGCAAAGTATACTTGTGCAATTTAACCTATAGAATGCTTTCAATAGTCTATCTCTAACAAATTGGCATAGCCTCAGATTGATTGTGCTGCATGTCAGCAGGCAATACATTTTGCTGCTGGTGCCTGTGATTAAAAATTAGAAATAATAGTGTTTATACCAGGGGTGTCCAAACTTTTTTCAAAGAGGGCCAGATTTGATGAAATGAACATGCATGAGGACCGACTATTTTTCCTGACATTCTTTGAACCATTAATTTTCGGTCTAAGTGTGTTCATCCGAGCATTAATACACTGCCCAACAAGAATTCTCTTGCCTTTGTGGGGCTGTGTGTGGTAAAGAGATGAGCTTGGGTGTGTTATTTGGATATATATCTTTTGTGGCCCTTTTGTATATACAGTACATATTTTTATCTTTATCAAAAAAAAATGTTGGCACATAAATGTATTTGGTTTAGTGCAGTGGTTATTGGTATTGTTTTGTTAAACCCAAGAACAACATTTAAATATATTGCAGCTTGCAAGTCCCTAGATGTAGTGGCAGCATTAGATTTTTTTTCTTTAGGCTAAGTGCAAGAAAAATATCTCTCAGAGATCTAGTTTCCTTGTAACTTCCTGTGGCTTCTCTCAGCTTCTGTGAACAACAAAGCATTTGCCCTTAGTGTAATGGAAATCAGGAAAGCAGACTAAGACAACACTGCTCCTCCATATATACTGTACAGTTAATGAACGTTGTAACCCTAGGATGGGAGGTGTGTTACTGGCATAATCACCTGGTGAAAATAAACAAATAAGGGCCTGAAAAAAAGGAAATGAATGCAGTCACCAAATCTAAAAACAGTAAACTGCAATAGATTACATTTTAGTTTTTGGATTTAGACTTTAATACATAGTTGTAAAAATGTGCATAAAATCTAAGGCAAGTCAGAATATAAATTAATAATGCTGCTTGGCATGAATGCTCTTGCTAAGCAACAGAATTCATCCCTAGATTTGCCAAGAAAATATAGAACTTGATTGGATGAACTAGTTTTCTTTCGTATTACAATGTGTTGAGAATAAGAAGAGAGAAGTTACCGTATTTATCGGCGTATAACACGCGCCGGCGTATAACACACACCCCAAGTTTAGGAGGGAACTTTAAGGAAAAAAACTTTTAGGAGGGAAGTTTAAGGAAAAAAAACTTACATTCAAATGTCCATCAATGCAGCGTTATCGTGTCCATCTGCAGCCTTGTCAGTGCAGCCTTGCCCCAGTGTCCAGTGCAGCCTTGTCAGTGCAGCCTTGTCAGTGCAGCTTTGCCCCAGTGCAGCCTTGTCAGTGCAGCCTTGTCAGTGCAGCTTTGCCCCAGTGCAGAATTGTCAGTGCAGCTTTGCCCCAGTGCAGCTTTGCCCCAGTGCAGCCTTGCCCCAGTGCAGCCTTGTCCCCAGTGGTCAGTGCAGCCTTGTCCCCAGTGGTCAGTGCAGCCTTGTCCCCAGTGTACATTTTATGATCGCCGCCGACATACACAAGTTTAGTTTGTATTTTTAAATATGGCGCCGCGGAGTTCGGAGGGACTCGGCGGCGTTCGTTCAGCTGAACGAGCGCCGCTGAGAACACAGTGACTGGGCGGAGCCGAGATACACACAGCCGAGGGTTCTCGGCTCTTCTCGGCGCCGTTCACAGTCATGCCCAGTCCCTATGATGGACATAACACAGGTCCAATGGCGGGACTGGGCGGGACTGTGAACGGCGCCGAGAAGAGCTGAACGAGCGCTGCCGAGTCCCTCCGAACTCCGCAGCGCCATATTTAAAAATACACGCTATGTGAATGTCGGCGGCAATCGCGGTGATCGCTTCGATAGATCACAAAATAGCGGGGATCGGCGTATAACACGCACCCACGATTTTCCCCTGATTTTAAGGGGAAAAAAGTGCGTGTTATACGCCGATAAATACGGTATCTAAATTAATGTTGTCAATATATACTGTATTTATCGGCATATAACACACACTTTTTTCCCCTTAAAATCAGCGGAAAATCGTGGGTGCGTGTTATACGCCTAACCGCTGCCTCGGAGGGGAAGGAGGGAACGAGCGCCGCCGAAATAGACCAGGCCAAGTGTACTGTGTACTCGACTAGGCTCGGCTCCACTCAGCTCCTCTCACAGTCACGCCTAGTCCCGCCATTGGACCTGTGTTTTGTCCATCATAGGAGTCGGGCCAAGGGGCGGGACTGCGAGATGAGCTGAGAGGAGCCGAGTACACAGGATATCCGGCTCTGTCTATCTTGGCGGCAGTAATTTAAACAATCATGCTGCAGATGACACTTGGGTAAGGCTGCAGATGACACTTGGGCAAGGCTGCAGATGGACACTTGAGCAAGGCTGCAGGCGGACACTTGGGCAAGGCTGCAGATGGACACTGATCATTCTGCAATGATGGGCAAGGCTGCAGATGGACACTGATAAGGCTGCATTGACAGGCATTTAAATGTAGGTTTTTTTCCTTAAACTTCCCTCCTAAAAGTTTTTTTCCTTAAACTTCCCTCCTAAACTTGGGGTGCGTGTTATACACCGGCGTGTGTTATAAAACGATAAATACGGTAGTTAAAAAAATGAATAATGTTCTTAATATATAATTCAAAAATGAATAACATAGGTAGAGCATAGTTATGTACAATAACCAATATGACAAAACCAAAAACAACTTTTACCAACTTTAGGAGGGCAACTAAATAAAAGCCTGTTTGTAATTTTGTTTTTACTATTTTTTGTAAAAAGATCCTCATGGACCTCCTTGCTGTTTGAGTATGTTGAGTGTAACAAAACTAATTTTGCTCTGAAAATTATTTTTTCTTCAGATCAAGCTAGTGGAGGAAGTATTGACTGGACCTATGATATTGGAATTAAGTATTCATTTGCCTTTGAGTTGAGAGATACAGGACGCTATGGCTTCTTGCTTCCAGCTACTCAGATTCTACCAACTGCACAGGAGACCTATCTGGGTCTTAAAAAGATTCTGGAGCATATTCGTGATAACCCTTATTAAAAAAGGCAAAGTTGTCTAATTGCCTGTCATAGTATTTAGGTAGTAATAAAGTTCATGTACAAAACTTTTTTGTCTGTATTCTGTTTCTCTTTTTTTTATTTTAAATATATAAATGTTAGACAGTACAAATCCAAAACAGATAGAGTCACGCACGAGTCTTACAGGGGAGATAGATCAAACCAGCAGCATTTTTAGTGTAGACGTTTTAATGAAGCTCGGTCCATCGTTCTCAAGCAAAGATTGACTGAGTTTCATTGAAACGTCAACAATAAAAATGCTGCTGGATTGTGCTGCTGCTGGATCTCGTCTGCAAGACCTAGGAGTGCCTCTATACCTGTTTTATATTAGCATAGATTTCTTTGTGGGTGAACACCTGGGCATTTACCTCAAACATAAAGTCTAGTGGCTACCCTTGGGAAAGTTAGATAGAGGACATGTGCATGACAAATTTGTTTTGTTTAGTTTCGTTTTGATTCATTAATCTAGTTATTTCGTTTAGTTAAATTTGGTTGATTCGTTCAATTCGTATTCGGAATTTGTATTCGGAATCCGTATTCTGAATTTTCAAATCTTGTTTGAATTTACCAATTTTTTTCGATTTGAAACTGTCAAATCGATAAATTTTCAATTCGATCTAAATGAAAGTGTTAAATTGTTTTCGATTCAAATGCAGCAAAGTGAACAAACAAAAGAAAAATATTCATCAAATGTTTACAATGACTCTTTAAATCACCTTTGGCTTAACAAAAACAGCATTATTTCCAAATGGTACTCTAATAACACACACAGGGGGTGATTTACTAAGACGAATGCGCTGCGCCAGTTCATACATTAATCGGTGCACCAGAAAAATCATTAATTGATCATGTGAACCGGCGCACGTGGACACGCAACACGATAATAAATATAAAATCCAACTGGCGCTATGGTAAATACGATTTTCTTGTTGATAACAGCACATGTCGAATGCAATTAGTTAATTTCATCTAATTGGGTGTGTCTTGCTATGCAATTAGTAGCTGTTTTCAGTTCATTAACCCCTTTTGATGCTAATCTCATGGGAATGCAGAATGCACTTTCTCCCTTATTTATAGTCTAACTTAAATTTACCAAATCAATAACACAGACACCATTGAGTTGCAAAATCATGGCCGCAGCACATTAACTGGTTTTGAATAAAATTTTTGATGAATAACAACTATATATATAAATATATTATTTATTAAGAAATTTCCTTGAACTTTATTAATCTGCAAAATATAACTTTGCTCAGCCATAAAACAACTCGAGCACAAATCTCATGAATCATAAAAACCGCCAGACTTGCATCTTCAAGTCCGGCCCCACCCCAACTGCGGCCGACTCAATACTAGACTGTAACCCTAAATTAATTATATCCAGCCCTACCTCAGATAAGTGCACGCCATCTGACCTATATGAGCCACTAAATCCTCCTTCAAGATCTAGGTGTCTGTATACATTTTTCCATTGTTTTATTTATGTCGATTTTTTTTTTTCAAATTTTTTTAAAGTTAGGATTGCTTAACCACAAAAGTCTGGGAACAATTTCTGAAAAGATTACTCTAGTATTTGGGGACGACATGGTGAGACTGTGTAAATCCCTCTTCATTTTATACATGAGATCCAGGGTGTTGACTTTACCCACATCATTCCCCCCCCCCCAAGGTGCCAAGGTGGATGATTACAATATCAGGAGTTGGCCAAACTTCAAACAACCTGCAAATATGAAAAGACAAATTAGCCCAGTGGAGACCCCGGGTGCCTTTCCAGAATACTTGAAAATTAGCACAATCCAAGGACAGATCAGATGTGTAGCAACATTAGTGCAGTGCAGCTCTTTAAAAATGCTCAGTAAATAAATGAGTGTCCTAGAATCCAAACAATTCTTCTATCACCTGGAATTTCAAAAGAAAGGTCAGGTCTCACATAAATTTTGAAACACTGAGCTTCCCATCTGCCCAGCCTTTGTACGATGGAGACGTCAAGTCCCATTCCTGCAGCCTTAATACGAAAAGAATTAAAAAAAAGAAAAGCCCCGATACGAAAAGAATGGGACGTAACTCACAATTGTAATCCTAACCTTTTCATGCAACCTTTCAAAACAAAATTAAACTGGTACTTGGGGTCATAGGAGAACTATCGGCATGAATAAGAAATAGACCTGAGGCTTAATGCGAATGTAATTCCTTACAAGGACTAATGGGCATATCATTTTATCGCCACGTGTATGTAGATTAATCCACTTACCTCTACCAATCCTATCTGTCTTAGACAATGGGATAAACAATTTAATCCCTGCATCCAAGACTTCCACATGCTGTAGCAAAAGACCAGCATGTGCTAATTTATTATTTGGAAGCAGTTCTGAGTTTCGTAATGGTCCAAAAAACACTAAAACAAATGCTACCTTAAATAGCTCAGATTCGAATTCTGAGAAACATACTTCTGAAGTAGTCATACAAATCTTTCTCAATAACTCAATTGAAATAGGTCTCCTATTATCAGCAGTAGGGATGGGCCGAACACCACCCGGTTCAGTTCGCACCAGAACCTGCGAACGGACCGAAAATTCGCACGAGCATTAGAACACCATTGACGTCTATGGGACTCGAACGTTCGAAATCAAAAGTGCTCATTTTAAAGGCTAATTTGCATGGTATTGTCCTAAAAAGGGTTTGGGGACCCGGGTCCTACCCCAGGGGACATGTATCAATGCAAAATAAACTTTTAAAAACGGCCGTTTTTTCGGGAGCAGTGATTTTAATGATGCTTAAAGTAGAAAAAAAAAGTGAAATATTCCTTTAAATATCGTACCTGGGGGGTGTCTATAGTATGCCTGTAAAGTGGCACGTGTTTCCCGTGCTTAGAACAGTCCCTGCACAAAATGTCATTTTTTAAAGGAAAAAAAGTCATTTAAAACTGCTTGCGGGTTTAATGTAATGTCGGGTCCTGGCAATACGGATGAAAATCAGTGAAACAACAGCATGGGTACCCCCCAGTCCATTACCAGGCCCTTTGGGTCTTGTATGGATATTAAGGGGAACCCCGCACCCACATTAAAAAAAGGAAAGGTGTGGGGCCACCAGGCCCTATATACTCTGAACAGCAGTATACAGGCGGTGCAAACAAGACAGGGACTGTAGGTTTGTTGTTAAGTAGAATTTGTTTGTAATTTTGAACGGGTACATTTTTAACGTGTTTAGCTCCAGCCAAAAAATATTTTTTAAGCTTTTTGGAAAACATAGGGAAGGGTTATCACCCCTGTGACATTTGTTTTGCTGTCTGTGCTCCTCTTCAGAAGATTTCACCTCACTTTTTGTCCCAATGACAAATGTTTTTTGAAAATTTGGGTTTTTTTGTGAAACAAGGATTGGTGATAAAGCATCAGTGGAAAGGAGAAATGTTTTTCCCATATTAACTCTTACAGGAGAGAATTTCCCTTCCTAGGGGTAGATTCATCTCACTTCCTGTTGTCTCCTTCCGTTTGCAAGTAGGAGTCGTTTGTAAGTTGGATGTTTGAAAGTAGGGGCCTGCCCTATATAATCAGCAGAAATTTGGGCCTTAGGTGTTGTTGTGGCCACAACACTGTAAGCCCTCACAGGGCCCTGCTGTGAAATATTAGATCAAGAATTGTAATTGCATGCCCCTGTTGAACAGGGGCAGAAAAATTGGGCCTTTGGTGGTGGTGGTCGTGCTGGTGCCATAACACTGTAAGTCCTCACTCGCTCTTGGTGGGTGCAGAAACGTGCCCTGCTGTGAAATATTAGATCAAGAATTGTAATTACATGCCCCTGTTGAACAGGGGCAGAAAAATTGGGCCTTTGGTGGTGGTGGTGCTGGTGCCACAACACTGTAAGTCCTCACTCGCTCTTGGTGGGCGCAGAAATGGGCCCTGCTGTGAAATATTAGATCAAGAATTGTAATTACATGCCCCTGTTGAACAGGGGCTGAAAAATTGGGCCTTTGGTGGTGGTGGTGCTGGTGCCACAACACTGTAAGTCCTCACTCGCTCTTGGTGGGCACAGAAACGGGCCCTGCTGTGAAATATTAGATCAAGAATTGTAATTACATGCCCCTGTTGAACAGGGGCTGAAAAATTGGGCCTTAGGCACTGGTGCTGGTACCACAACACTGCAACCCCTCACAGATACTCTAGTTGGAAGGCAGGAACAAGCCCTGCTGCAAAGTATTGCATCAAAAATTGTAATTACATGCCCCTGTTAAACAGGGGCTGAAAAATTAGACCTTAGGCACTGGTGCTGGTGCCACAACACTGCAACCCCTCACAGATGCTCTAGTTGGAATGCAGGAACGAGCCCTGCTGCAAAGTATTGCATCAAAAATTGTAATTACATGCCCCTGTTAAACAGGGGCTGAAAAATTAGGCCTTAGGCACTGGTGCTGGTGCCACAACACTGCAACCACTCACAGATGCTCTAGTTGGAATGCAGGAACGAGCCCTGCTGCAAAGTATTGCATCAAAAATTGTAATTACACGCCCCTGTTAGGCAGGGGCTGAAAAATTGGGCCTTAGGCACTGGTGGTGGCGCCCAGAACCAAAAATGTTCTTACAAGCTATCAGCGTGATCATTGAGGAGGAAGAGGATAATTACTCAGGATAGTCACTCAGCATCAGCATAGGCAGTCTTTGAAGGGATCTGAGATTTCAAAAAAAATTATTCGGTTACATCAGCATCAGGTGCTTGGTAGCTGGTGGTGATCCAAGACTGATTCATTTTTATGAAGGTCAGTCGATCGACCGAGTCCGTGGACAGACGCACCCTGTGATCGGTTACAAAGCCTCCAGCAGCACTGAATGTGCGTTCTGAAAGAACGCTGGATGCAGGACAGGCCAGTAGCTCAATTGCATACTGTGCAAGCTCTGGCCAGTGATCCATCCTCAAGACCCAGTAACCCAGAGGATTTTCGGTGGGAAAGGTGTCCAAGTCAGATCTTGCCCCTAGGTATTCCTGCACCATGTAAAACAGACGCTGGCGATGGTTGCTGGAACTGATCATACCTTGGGGCTGCGGACCAAAAAATTGTCTGAACGCATCGGTCAGACGGCCACCTTCTCCACCACTCCTTCTTTGACTGACCGAACCCTCAGCAACACGTTGTCCAGAAACAGGAGTTTGTAACCTCCCAGTCTCTGGGAACGCGTTGCACAGACCTTTCTGCAAGGCCTCCCGAAGATGTTTCATCCTCTGCTCCCTCTGCGATGGCAAGATAAGGTCCACAACCTTACCCTTGTAACGTGAATCAAGGAGGGTTGCCAGCCAGTATTGGTCCTTCTCCTTGATACCACGAATACGAGGATCCTTACGCAGGCTTTGCAGGATCAGGGAGGTCATGCAGCGTAGGTTTGCTGAGGCATTCGGTCCGGAGTCCTCTGGGTCACTAAGGAAGACATGGTCCGCAGCCACCTCCTCCCAGCCACGTACAAGTCCATGTGTTTCTTGGGACTGATCCCTTAAAGACTGCTGCTGATGCTGAGTGCCAGGCTCCACCTCCATACTGACACAATCCTCCTCCTCCTCCTCTTCCTGTGTGATCGGCAGGCACGCAGGAACACTGTCTGGATAAAGGGGGCCTTGAGAGCTAAGGAAGTCCTCCTCTTCCTGCCTCTGTTCTGCCTCAAGTGCCCTGTCCATTATTCCACGCAGCGTGTGCTCCAACAGGTGGACAAGGGGGACAGTGTCACTGATGCATGCACTGTCACTGCTCACCATCCTCGTGGCCTCCTCAAATGGTGACAGGACAGTGCATGCATCCCTGATTATGGCCCACTGGCGTGGGGAAAAAAAACAAGCCCCCCTGACCCTGTCCTGGTGCCATAGTCGCACAGGTACTCATTGATGGCCCTCTGCTGCATGTGCAGCCGCTGCAGCATGGCCAATGTTGAGTTCCACCTGGTGGGCATGTCACAGATTAGGCGGTTCTTGGGCAGGTTAAACTCCTTTTGGAGGTCCGCCAGCCGAGCACTGGCATTATATGACCGGCGGAAATGCACACAGACTTTCCTGGCCTGCCTCAGGACATCCTGTAAGCCCGGGTACCTGCCCAAGAACCGCTGTACCACCAAGTTAAGGACGTGAGCCAAACAGGGCACATGGGTCATTTGTCCCTGTCGGAGGGCAGAGAGGAGGTTGGTGCCATTGTCGCAAACCACCATTCCTGCCTTAAGTTGGCGTGGCATCAACCACCTCTGAACCTGCCCCTGCAGAGCTAACAAAACCTCTGCCCTAGTGTGGCTCCTGTCCCCCAAGCACACCAGCTCAAGCACCGCATGGCATCTTTTGGCCTGCGTACATGCGTAGCCCCTTGAACGCCTACAGAGCACCGCTGGTTCCAAGGACGAAGCACAGGAAGAGGCCATGGAGGAAGAAGAAGAGGAGGGGGTGGAGGAGAGAGGTGTGTCACAATCATTAGTAGTGGCATTTTGGAGGCGTAGTGGCGGAACAACCTCCAACACTACTGCACCTTGTCCTGCATGCTTCCCAGCTGCCAGCAGAGTCACCCAATGCGCCGTGAAACTTAGGTAACGTCCCTGTCCATGCCTGCTGGGCCATGAGTCAGCGGTAATATGCATGTGGACATTGCCTTCCACATGCCGGTAGAGAGCTGGAATCGCCTTCCGTGAGAAAGAGTGGCGTTTGGGTACCTGCCACTTAGGAACCGCACATTCCACAAACTCACGGAAGGGTGCAGAGTCTACCAACTGAAAAGGCAACAGTTGAAGTGCTAGCAATTTTGCCAAGCTAGCATTCAACCGCTGGGCATGTGGATGGCTGGGAGCAAACTTCTTTCGGCGGTGCAGCAGCTGGGGCAGGGAAATTTGCCTGGTACAATCTGACGTCAGTGTACAGATTGCCCACGAGTACTTGGCTGTGACACACCTAATTCTACACCTTCATTCCTCTCAGTGTAGGTCTCAGAGAGGACTGAAGGTATAGTGGGGTTGGAGATCTCAGCTGATGAGGAGCAAGGAGAGGTCCTCTTTGTTCTTTGGTGTGGGTCTTTTAGATACGCTTGCCAACGAACTGCATGGCAGGTCAACATATGTCTGGTCAAGCATGTGGTACCCAAGCGGGAGATGTTTTGGCTATGCGAGATACGCTTGAGACATATGTTGCAAATAGCAGCGGTGCGATCTGATGCACTCGTCTCAAAAAATGCCCACACCAAAGAACTTTTTGAATAACGCGCAGAGACTGCAGTGCCCTGCACATGTGGAGCTTAGGGGTGTGATGCAGTCAGTGTGCTGCCCTTAGGCTGGCCCCTGGAGTGCATCCTGCCTCGTTGGTGATGTGCCGCCTCCTCCTCCTCTCTCCTATCAGGCACCCACGTTGAGTCAGTGACCTCATCATCCCCTCCCTCCTCATCACTGGAGCAAACCTGGCAGTATGCTGCAGCAGGGGGAGCATGACTGCCAGATTGCTGTCCTTCTTGGGCACCCCCTCTGTCCGTGCTCATGTTACTGCCTTCATCTAGCTCAGTATCATCATCAGAGCCTTCCAAACGCTGGGCATCCTCCTGGAGCATGTACCCAACACTGTGGTCAAACAGTTCGAGGGACTCCTCAGGAGGACATGGTGGGGCTAGGGAAGGAATCACTGATGTCATTGAGCCGAGTGAAAAGGCCGCTGCTTTGCCAGACAAAGTACCCTGAGCATGGGTGAGAGAGGATGAGAAGGATGAGGACGGCTTGGTCATCCACTCGACCAAGTCTTCCACATGTTGCGGCTCAACACGGCCAGCTGCCGAAAAAAAGGCCAAGTGTGTCCCACGGCCACGTGCTGATGAGGATGCACCGTCTCCACGACCAGCACTAGACACAGAGCCTGCTTGCCCTCTTTTATTGGCTTGTGACTGTCTGCCTCTCCTTGTTGGCCTTCCAGACATACTAATGGTCTGTAGCTGCACTAAGCTGGGATATATATATATATATATATATATATATATATATATGTACTGATACTGCAGCTAGCAAAATCAACTGCCTGCCTGTAGTATGAGAATACCACCAACTCGCAAAAAACTAACTTGTAGCTCATTTAGCTGCCTGCGGTAGTGATAGGATCAGGAAAACACCACCAACCTTCTACAGGTAGCTTTAGCTGAACACTATGCAGAGCTCGCAAAAAAATAATTTGTAGGTTTAGCTGAACACTGTGCAGAGGTCTCACTGCACTAACTTGTAGTTTTAGCTGAACACTGTGAGCAGGACGCACTACACTAACTTGTAGCTTTAGATGAACACTGTGCAGAGGTCTCACTCCACTAACTTGTAGTTTTAGCTGAACACTGTGAGCAGGATGCACTACACTAACTTGTAGCCTCTAGCTGAACACTGTGCAGAGGTCTCACTACACTAACTTATAGTTTTAGCTGAACACTGTATGCAGGACGCACTACACTAACTTGTAGCTTTAGATGAACACTGTGCAGAGGTCTCACTACACTAACTTGTAGTTTTAGCTGAACACTGAGCAGGACGCACTACACTAACTTGTAGCTTTAGATGAACACTGTGCAGAGGTCTCACTACACTAACTTGTAGTTTTAGCTGAACACTGTGAGCAGGACGCACTACACTAACTTGTAGCTTTAGATAAACACTGTGCAGAGGTCTCACTATACTAACTTGTAGTTTTAGCTGAACACTGCGAGCAGGACGCACTACACTAACTTGTAGCTTTAGCTGAACACTGTGCAGAGGTCTCACTACACTAACTTGTAGTTTTAGCTGAACACTGTGAGCAGGACGCACTACACTAACTTGTAGCTTTAGATGAACACTGTGCAGAGGTCTCACTATACTAACTTGTAGTTTTAGCTGAACAGTGTGAGCAGGACGCACTACACTAACTTGTAGCTTTAGCTGAACACTGTGCAGAGGTCTCACTACACTAACTTGTAGTTTTAGCTGAACACTGTGAGCAGGACGCACTACACTAACTTGTAGCTTTAGATGAACATTGTGCAGAGGTCTCACTATACTAACTTGTAATTTTAGCTGAACACTATGAGCAGGACACACTACACTAACTTGTAGCTTTAGCTGAACACTGTGCAGAGGTCTCACTACAATAACTTGTAGTTTTAGCTGAACACTGTGAGCAGGACGCACTACACTAACTGTAAATAGTCTAGCTGCCTGACTGTGGTACTAATAGGATCAAAAGAACACCAGCAATTTTCTTCAGGTAGCTGTAAATACTGTAACAAGACAAGCCTGCCTGTCAGTAGGAAGATAACAGGAACGGATCTAGCTAAACTGAATACAGTGTATATATATATATATATATACAACACCTGGGATGTATATATATACACAATACACTGTAAGTGCAGCTAACTCACTGACTGTCCTGCCTAATCTAGCTAACTCAAATTAAATGACACTGTCTCTCTCTCTCTATCTCTCAGCACGCCGGAACACACTACACAGGGCCGCCGTGCAGGCGGCCTTATATAGTGTGGGGCGTGTTCTAAACCCCCTGAGCCATAATTGGCCAAAGCCACCCTGGCTTTGGCCAATTACAGCTCTCTCTACCGACGGCGCTGTGATTGGCCAAGCATGCGGGTCATAGTGCATGCTTGGCCAATCATCAGCCAGCAATGCACTGCGATGCCGCAGTGAATTATGGGCCATGACGCGCCATACGAATTTTACGCCAACGGCCCCTAACGTTCGAAATTCGGCGAACGACCGAACAGCCGATGTTCGAGTCGAACATGGGTTTCGACTTGAACGCGAAGCTCATCCCTAATCAGCAGTATAATGGCTCTTCTTGTAACCTTTCAGAGCATTTCCGAATTTCGAAATTTCGGAAATTCGGAATTACGGAAATTAGGAATTCGGAATTCTGAAATTCGGAATTTAGGAAATTTGGAAATTCGGAATTCGGAAATTGTTGAAATTGTAAATTTCAGAAATTCGAAAATTTCGGAAATTTGAAAATTCGAATTCAGAAATGAGAAATTTCGGAACTTTGGAAATTAGAAATGAGGAAATGAGGAAATTCGGAATTTCGGAAATTTGAAAAATCGGAAATTTGTAAAATTTGAAAATCAGAACATAAGAATTAAAATCTAAAAATTCAAAAGAATGGAAATCCGAAAATCCTTTTAAAATTTGGCTGTTAGTGAATGTAACGAGTGCGAATTTATCCGAATTTGCGAATTATCTGAAATAACGAATGCTGTATCTAAAGGAATGGAACGTAACCATCTAATAATAATAAATAACAATAATAGTAATAAAACCTTTTTATTATTATTATTTATTATTCATTTGTTCCATTCCATTTGTTTAGATGCAGCATTCGTTATTTCGGATAATTCGTAACTTCAGATACATTTGTATTTGTTACGATCACAAAGAGCCAAATTTGAAAGGAAATTCCAATACCTATAATTTAATTAGTTATTATTTAGAATTTAACTGATTTTCTTTCTTTTTTTCAGATTTTCGAATTTTCAGATTTTTGAATTTCCAAATTCCGAAAATTTGGAAATTCGGAATTTGAAAATTCGGAAATTCAGAAATTGAAAATTCATAATTCAAAAGTTTTAAATTCTAAAATTTCAGAAATTCGAAATTCGAAATTTGGAAATCCAAAAATTCTAAATTCAGAAATTCTGAAATCCAAAAATTCGGAAATTCCAAAATCCAAAAATTTGAAATTCGGAAATCTGAAAATTCGGAAATCCAAAAATTCGGAAATTCCAAAATCTGAAAATTCGAAATTCGGAAATTCAGAAATACGAAAATTTTCAAATTTCCGAATTTCCGAATTTTAGAAATTTTTCAAATTTCAGAATTTCCGAAAAAGCTAAAAAATAAAAACGAGCAATTTTTTTTGTCAGTGAACATGTCTAATATAAATAATAACTATATATGTTTATGTGTGTATATATGTGTTTTTTATATAATATATATATATATATATATATATATATATATATATATATATATATATATATATATATATATATTTGCAATATATAAATATATATATCCACATAGTACAAACACACACTGTATAGTTATAATGTATTTTCTTTTAGGACCCATTCACATCTGAGCAATGCAGAATTGTTGGCAGAATTACTCAATTCTTGCCATGATTCCAAATTGCTGTAAAATTATGTCAAAATCTGCAATGCGTATTTTGGTGCCATTCATTGCTAATGGCACCCCAAATGCAGTTAGCAGACATACATTTTGCCACACATTTAACAAATACACTACCAACATGCCAAAATGCGCATGAAAAAATGCACAATGCCCCATGCCCAAAAAATTTTCATTTTGGCTTTTTGGCCCTTTTTTGTGCGCATTTTGGTACAGTTTTTGATGCACTTTTTACTGCTTTTTTTCAACACACATTTTGGCGTGTTTTTTAATACTCATTTTAGCACATTTTTATGTGCATTTTGATGCTTTTTTAACGTATATTTTGGCTAATTTTTTTACCTGCGTTTTTGTGTGCATCCCGGAAACCCATGCAAAATGCATAATATGCTTGTGGTGCCATTAATTGTTAATGATACCCCAAAAGTGGCTAGCAAATGTGCTGTTTGCCAAAATACGCATGAAAAGCAAATCAAAATGCACATTAAAAAAGTGTCAAACTACATGCTAAAAGAAGCGCCAAAATGTGCATTACAACCCACACCAAAATGCGTGTTAAAATAACCTGTTCCAAAATGTGCGCTAAAGGGCCAGAATGTATATTTAAAAAAGCGCCAGTGCTTATTATTTTCATGTAATTACATGGTCTTTTTAACTTTGGTTTCACTTTTAAAACTCAGCTGCTCTGTAATCACAGAGGTGTATCAGGAGATCACAGGCAGTCCTCATCCTTCTACAAAGATCTCAGGTATTCTCAGAGGAAAAACTTCTCCTCTCATCTCCTTCTGAGAACAAATGTTCTCCGCTTCATAAATAGTGTGCCAGAGGAGAAGATTTTTCACTGAGAACCGATGAAGGCTGAAATGAGATAAATGATCTCTGTTTGATAAACGTACACCTAAAAAATGTATTTAATTTCAGTTTTTTTTTTATTTCACTACTATACGTGTTTTCTTTGGAAGAGTATTTAGGATCTTATGTGTAGCATTGTTATTTCACTGAAAATGTATATATATGACACTTTTACTTGTGTTTCTGGAAACCTTTTAGGTTTTCTGTTGATTTAAGGTCTGTGTCTGTTGGACAGCGAACCATTTTTTCATTTTATATATTATTGTTTTAGTGGTTGGAGTTCACGGTATCAGTGCTGCAGCAGTTCAGCAATCTTGCACATACAGTATCTCACAAAAGTGAGTACACCCCTCACATTTTTGTACATATTTTATTATATATTTTCATGTTACAACACTGAAGAAATGGCACTTTACTACAATGTTATGTAGTGAGTGTACAGCTTTTATAACAGTGTAAATTTGCTGTCACCTCAAAATAACTCAACATACAGCCATTAATGTCTAAACCACTGGCAACAAAATTGGGCCCAATTAGCCATTTTCCCTCCCCGGTGTCATGTGACTTGCTAGTGTTACAAGGTCTCAGGTGTGAATGGGGAGCAGGTGTGTTAAATTTGGTGTTATCTCTCTCACTCTCTCATACTGGTCACTGGAAGTTCAACATGGCACCTCATGAAGAAGAATTCTCTGAGGATCTGAAAATAAGAATTGATGCTCTACATAAAGATGGCCTAGGCTATAAAAAGATTGCAAATACCCTGAAACTGAGCTGCAGCACGGTGGCCAAGACCATACAGCGGTTTAACAGGACAGGTTCCACTCAGAACAGACTTTGCCATGGTTGACCAAATAATTTTTTATAGGTATTTTTTTGTCTTCTCTTGTAACTAGTTCTTTTGTGATTGTCTACTACTGAGGGATTACTTCTTTTATTTGTTATGTTTTTTTACATGTTTAAAATAAGCTAAAAATATCAAACTAACTTACATGTCAAAAATCACCAATCCATCATTCTAATGCCGGCATTTGAAAAAGAGGACCGTGTCCCTTGAAACACATTGTGCTCACCCCCTTCTGACATCACCATAGGATTCTGACAGCTGTCATCTTCACAGTGCAACTGAAGATGCCGCCGGCTCTTTCTCTCCATACTACCTGCTGAAGCTTTGGAGCCATCTGTTGCCTCTGTGTATCTTCAGCTGATTGGCTCTGGTGTCTCAACCTGCTGTTTTACTATCCACTGGTGGATTGAAGATTTTTGGCATGTAAGTGTGCTGCTTTCAATAAAGGTGTTTTTTGCTTGGTATTAACTTCAGAGCCCTGCTTTTTGCTGTTACCTACTTTATGAGGTGATCCTGCCAGTGGCTTCCCGAGCACCACCCCCTCTATCCACGGCCGCCCCCCCATGCGCTATCCACAGCCGCTATTTTGAAAGAACACCGCCACCCCCTATTCATGCATCTTTCCCATTTCAGAATGCTGGTGCATGAATTACAGCGGCGGGGGGTGTTTTTTTGAAGCACCTGATTAGAGCCAGAGGCTCTAATGGGCTTCAAAATAGAGTGGGCTCGTGGCACAGAGTATTGCTCCAGGAGCCCACCCAGGTGTTACAATAGCAAATTAATATTCGCTATTGAAACACTGATCCTCAGTCTGGCCAATCAGAAGCAGGTCTGAGACCCGTTTTCCGATTGGCTGAAAAGAGAAGAGTCCCAATTGGCCTCCAAGGAGAAGGGAGGAAACAGAAGCCGCCGCGATGCCTGTGGAGAGCAGGGGAAAGGAAAGCCGTCGCCGCTGCCCACCATAGATGGAGTAAGTGCACCAGACCCACCCGACTGACCGGCCGGGGGGGGTGGTACTGTTTGCCACCCCCCAAAAAAAATTATGACCGGCCGCCACTGGATCCTGCCCAGATCTTATGAGAGCTGCAGAGATGAACCACATTCCATTCACTCATCCAATCTTCATCCAACCATCATCTATCCACCATTCATCCATACATCTTCCATTCATCTAGTATTGCTACAATTGATGTTGTACCACAGACTCTCAATGTGTTTATCCATGGGCTAGTTGTCATTACATTGTACAGAGGAGCGCTGGATGTTTTGTGTAATTTTTACATGTTTCTTTTGTTTTTGCTTATGCAATGTGAGATCTAGCAATCCCTGAAAAAATGTCCAAAGTCAAAAGCTAATGCTTTGAATGATTAATTTGTTAATAACACAGAAGTTCAGCTAGGATTATTCCAGTAGCATGAGGAATTGACCTGTTAGCCAGTCAGGGCAAAGTTTCAGGTTCACTGATTAACCTTCTTTATGCCTAGTACACATGGGCCGAATGTCGGCCGGCATCGGCCGGTTCAATAGAAACCGGCCGACATTCAGCCCATGTGTATGGCACCGATTTGGCTGGCTTCTGTCGAAGGATCATGACCAAAAAGGTCTGCCAACCATCTCTCGATCAGCGCTCACAGCCAATGGCTGAGAGCGCTGACCAGAGTGTCTGGCGGGGGGCCTTCCCCCTGTCAGAACACAATAGCTCAGCAGGGAAGATTGTTGTACTAACATTAGACTTGAGCTGTCAGCTAGTGGTGTGTACTAGGCTTTACTCTTTTTTTTAGAGAACATGCCATCTCCATGCTTCTCACCTTCCTCCAACTATGCAGCACTGGAGGAAGCAATAACCAGGCCCGAGTGGGGGCATTTCAAGTTAGCCCTTCCCAGCACTAAGCTTATATAGTTCTAACAATGGTGCACTGCTGCTGATATAATCCTTTGCTAACCAAACACTACAATGAGACATCATGATTTTAACAAAAGTTATGAAGAATAAGGGTGGGCAGATGCCCATAGATTTAGATACCGTGTACACTATAATAGATGGTTATTGGATGTATATGTAATAGGTTTAGAATATTAAGGATGCTTAGGGGGCTATTTATAATTGTTTTACACAAGATTCACACAACATTCACCTAGGATTCACAAATTTGTCTAGTTAAAACAATTAGTTAAATGTGTGAATTTTGGCTAAAAGTTAGACCCATTAGTGAGGGATATAAATTTGGATTAGCAGTAGTGTGCATGTTATTGACTGTACATTATTAAATACAGTGCTAATCAATTCTTATTTGGAGACTTGAAGCTTGAATGTAGTGTTTTTATGTATATTCTAAAATCCCAAGGACTGGTTACAGTTTGCTAAAAATAACTGCAAATGCATGAGCTTATACCATAGCATCAATGCTTTTACAGCCAATTACCTTTAATAGTTAATTTTTCTTTCCTGATGTGATGTTTGTTTCCTGGCAGTATCCTAATAGAAAGCAAACAAGCTAATAACACAAGTTCAGAGAAAGGAATACACGGAGTACAGCTTTATCTCTGTCCTAAAATGATCACAACAGCTGTGAGCTTTCACTCATGTCTTTACACAGGTATGGCAAATACGATCTGACTTGCTAAGTATGACAGTATGCGGTTGATTCACTAATGGAGTACAGACTGCCCACTTAGCAAATATGGGTTCACTTCAATCTTGCAATCATTTGCAAAAGCCTACCTTTTTATTTCCTGTGCACATAATTGAGAATTCAGAGTCAAAGCTAACAATGCAAAGTGGACATACACTTCCGCATTCCTCTGGTCAATGTGTCAGCAAAGCAGTAGGGAGTCCTTTCCTAAATGATTGATAGGATGCACAGTATTATGGGAGCTTTATGTCATTGTTTATCTAATAAAGATTTTACTTTCAAAACACCCTTTTTCCAGTTCATTTCAGAAAGTAGATTGAACCCAGCAGGGGATCTGGTCTCTACAAATCTTTCCTGGTCCAGCTAGAGGAATCTGCACATATCTAATCAGAGGCATTGCTAGGATTGTAAAAGGTCTGCAGCAGTCCTTGGCACCTGGAGGAGAGCAATGGTATGGTGCGCTTTGGGGTGAATGGTCAGTTTGACCAAACCTCATTAAGAGTGGAAGGGGCTTAAAAGACTAAGGTTAAATCAAACCTGAGCCTACTCTGCTCTTGGTCAAGAATGCTTCATGCACAAAGTTCAGGGTCAGGAGTGCATGCCGCACAGACTGCAGAGGACAGGTGTGCATAATGTGCAAAATGCAGGGGTCAGAAGTGCGTACCACACTAAGTGCAATGGTGACCAGTAAGTAATGCACAGAGTGCAGAGATTAATAGTCAGCAATTCCACCCAAGCAAAAACTCCCCTTCTCTTTTTGTACAACCTACACCCCCCCCCCCCCCGTGACTAAATGACCTTCCGCTTCAGCTCCTTAGCATTGCATTGCATCTGCTGGTGAGTGCCCCAGGTCCATATGCTGCGACCACCCATGTTTTATTTTTCTATACCGCTGCCAGCTTCTGTCCCTACCCTACTGCCTATCAGAGCCAAGGAAAGAGCTCTGAAATGAATCCTCAGCTCTGTGCAGGTCTAACAGGTGTTAGCAATCAGTGTATTCACCAGCAGATGCAGGGCACATGCCCCAGGTGCCTGGCACTGGCATTGCCCTGCAGCTAACATTGGAAGAGGTGAAGAAACAAACCGAGCACCAGCTTTCTTGGGGAAAACAATAACCTAGCACATTGACTTTCATCATGTGAGTTATTAACTAAGGTGTTTGCTGTTACTTAAAAAATGAAACACATCCAAAATCAGTTTCACTGAGAAAGCAGTGTCCTCAAATTATTTGGCAGCTTAACTCCTTAAAACTCATTTAAGCATTATCTACTAGGTAAGTCATAAGTGTTGAAATGAGTAATGACTGCTGATATAAAAAGACCTTGATAATTCAAATAAAGCCTTATAAATAAACAGCATTTCTGCTGGTGCATTTTTCAACAAACAGTAGCAGATATGAATACTTTGCTAGTCATCTCCATCCTTCTAGTGGCTGTGTACAGCCAAGAGCTTTTTGTTGGGTAAGTCATTTACTCATTTCATTGGCCTAGAGGCAAATTTAACTACCATGTCACTGAGAAGAGCGTATACTTATCAAAATGTATTAATAACAAAAGAAAAAACTTGCTGTAGATGCATCTGGCACATATGTAGCCCTTATGACTTTTACATTCATGCAGTTGCTAATATTGCATATCAATCTTCATTAATAAAAGAAAAAAAAAACAAGATCTACTTTTTGTAAGTTCAGAATGGTTTTGTTGCTAATTGCAAATAATTGATTAACGGGTTTAAATGTTTCTTATTGCACATGTGTATATGCCTAACGTAGTATATCATACTTTATTTTATTTTTGTGTCGTTGATAATGCATGCAGTCTGCTATATGCATAGTATTTCTAAATAGTAGACTCTTTTGGAATCTGCATACCTTTTCCCTCTCTCCTATATCTATATATATAGATCTATATATAGATCTATATATATAGATATATATATATCTCCATATTGTGCATGTGTGTGTTTGTGAGCATAACAAAATAAAAACAATATATTATAGAGATCAAGTTCTACGTGTTGAAGCCAAAGATGATACTCAGCTTTACATATTGAGACAGCTGGAAGCTTTGAATCATTTACAGGTACCAGTACCAATTCCTACACCTTCTTGACACTAAGGCTCAATTCACACCTATGCATGTTGCTTTTGGGCGTTTTTGGAGGTTTTTTTTTCATGCTTGCCACATTTTTGAGCAGCGTTTTTGCGGCGTTTTTGCAGCGTTTTTGCAGCGATTTGCGTTTTGCGTTTTTTTTTTTTTTTTTTAGTTTTTTTTTTTACAGTCTAAAAAAAAAATAAAAAAAAAAAAAAAACGGCAAAAACGCATCAAAAACGCTGCAAAAACGGTGCACTTGCGTTTTTGATGCTTGTCCATTGACTTCTATTACATGCAAAACGCTGCATTTTGCATGAAAAAAAGTCCCTGACCCTTTCCAAAAATGCAGAGAAACAAAAAGGCATTGATGTGAACATGTTCCATAGGAACCCATGTTAAAAAATTCCCGTGCATTTCTGCAAAATGCAAAATGCATCAAAAAACGCGCTAGTGTGAATGGAGCCTAATATTTAAACTGCAACTAAAGATTAGTAATGCACAGCAATCAATCAGATTTCTTTTTGTTGAAGTCAATTTATTGACAAACGACTTCTTATTGACCTGAGCTAACACTCAACAGAGTGAAGTGTTGGGCGAAGCAAGATTTTCCATCTTGAAAACAAGGATATTTTTCTGTACTTCCATCTCTAAGGGCCAGTGTGATATTTGTACCATTCACTTTCTAGCTGACATTTCTATTGCACTTTTCAATGTTAACACATCCCCTATGACAATAAGCCTCCTGTTGTGATAAGCAGTTGTTGCTTTTTTTCTTATGTTTTCAAATACAATTTAATTTAATGTAGATGCAAATGATTCCACAACAGCTATTTTTTGAGTGAGGAAACAAAAATGTGACTACATTGTAATTCCCAATGTTGACCAATCACATTTCACCCTATACTCTAAAAAATGCAAAAAAAAAAAAAAAATAAAACATTACATTAAAAAATTGTCAAAAAAAAGAATAAAAGGGGAGGAAAAAGTATAAAAAATATTTTAGCAAATAAGTTTGCTGAAACTGATATTATGTCACATTGTAGTCATGAATGAAGCCTGTAATAACTGTTTGAAGATTTCATTCATACATTAGCTGCTGTCAACACTCCTAATATACAGAGCAGGATAGGTTGTCATACTGACAGCTGGGAACTGCAGGTTATTCTGTGTGAGAGGTTCTCTCTGTAATCTGTATAAGAAATGGGTCCACAAACCAGGTGCACCTTTCCTACTGTAGCATCTGATGTGCCTCTGCTTCCTTGTCATTGGCCAGTCCCTGGAGGTACAACTAAACAGTACATTTTGCTGAAAAGGTGCACATATTTTTTTACATCGAAATATGGTGTTTTTATCAGTCTGTTCTTTAACTCCCTACAACATTGGGCATATTTAGCCGGTATTTGCTTCTTGTGTATGTAAAATCATATAATTGCAGTCTATACATCAATATTATCCTAACTAAGTATCTTTTATGCTGGTATAGAATAAACCTTTTTTAAAATTTAAGTTATTATGTAAATTCTTCCTTTATTGTTGACTAATCATATAAATTATTTGTATTTCAGATTGATTTTTGGCGCAGCCCTACAAGACCTAAACTTCCTGTAGACATGAGAGTTCCTTTCCCTGTTTTACAAAATGTTAAAGTTTTTTTAGAATCCAACAATATTGAGTATTCCATAATGATAGAAGATGTTCAGGTAACAACTATGTGGTTTATAAATAGATATTGTGAAAATATAAAGTGCAGCGCTAAAAATACAATTCAAAATAATGCAAATGTGACTATAGCATATAATAACTATAAAGTGCAGATGTGCAAAAGTAGCTATGACTACTATACAATAATGATTTCATATGTGACCAACACAATACATAGATGCACACGTTATATTATAAAGTGCAGTAACATATAAATAATAATTCATTCAACAGTGCAAATGTGAAAAAGACGCTCAAGACATCTGGACATCCTTTCATGGGATCCTTGATCCAACAAGCACTTTGTTACCCCCCTAAATAAGGGTGGTCGCTGGCTTTCTGGTAAGTCTTTTAGCTCACTGTGGTGACGGTATCACGTGGTCAAGAATTTGATCCATGCTTCATATCTCACGTGGGATGTTTTTCATTAAATTCCAGCCATTAATTAATTTTTTCACATTCGCACTGCTGAATGATTTATTATTTGGCACTTTATATGTTACTGCACTTTATAATATAACGTGTGTATCTATGTATTGTGTTGATCACATATGAAATCATTATTGTATAGTAGTCATAGCTACTTTTGCACATCTGCACTTTATAGTCATTATATGCTATATTCACATTTGCATTATTTTGACATGTATTTTTAGCACTGCACTTTATGTTTTCACATTTTGACTTAGTGCCCAATATCTGGGATATAGTGTTCATCTGCTGTTCTTGTTTAATTTTTACTAAGTGCGGATATTATTTTTTCACTTGTTCATAAACGATAGTCGAGTTTGTGGAAATTATTGTTCAGATTCACCAACCACTCTATATGTGAAGTTTGGTCCTCTTATGCTATGTACACACGATAGGATTTTACGACAACAAAACCGTGGATTTTTTTCCGAAGGATGTTGGCTCAAACTTGTCTTGCATACATACGGTCACACAAATGTTGTCGAAAATTCCGAACGTCAAGAACGCGGTGACTTACAACACGTACGACGAGCCTAGAAAAATTAGGTTCAATAGCCAGTGCAGCTCTTCTGCTTGATTCCAAGCATGCGTGGACTTTTGTGCGTCGGAATTGTGTACACATGCTCGGAATTTCTGTCGGAAAATTTGAGAACCTGCTCTCAAACATTTGCTGGTGGAAATTCTGACAACAAATGTTCTATGGAGCATACACACATGTTGGCGGAAATTCCGACAACAAATGTTCTATGGAGCATACACACGGTCGGACTTTAGGACAACAAGCTCACATCCAACATTTGTTGTTGGAAAATCCTATTGTGTGTACGGCCCATAACAAGGCAAAGTTATATCCTGTGCTTTAGCAATATTATATTTAGTACCGAAGCGGGAAATTACACTTACCTCTTTTTCTGTGCTACTCGTGCCCCACTGCAACTATTTCTTTAAAGCCCAAAAAACAATAGACCAGTCTGTGAAAATAATTGTTCAGATTCACTAACCACTCGATACGAATAGTTTGGATTTAAAGCAGTATCTTGTAGCAATATTATATTTAGCACTGGAGTGGGAAATTGCACTCATTTTCTGTGGTACTCCAATTGGCCACCCAGTATGTGGGATTTTTGACATCTGAAATCTGCAAATTGATTCCCCTCTCTGCTTGAAATGTTGTATTTGAAGACCTTAACATCCAATATATGGAATTATATCAGAGTACAAACTATCCCTATTCCCAAACAATTGTTTCTATTTGTATATTTATGTTACATACAGTGCCTTGAAAAAGTATTCATACCCCTTGAAATTTTCCACATTTTGTCATGTTACAATCAAAAACGTAAATGTATTTTATTGGGATTTTATGTGATAGATCAACACAAAGTGGCACATAATTGTGAAATGGAAGGAAAATGATAAATGGTTTTAAAAATATATTACAAATAAATATCTGACAAGTGTGGCTTGCATTTGTATTTTGCCCCCCTGAGTCAATACTTTGTAAAACCACCTTTTGCCGCAATTACAGCTTTTACGGTCTTTTTGGGGATGTCCCTACTAGCTTTACATCTAGAGAGTGCATCTAGAGATTGAAGTTTTTGCCCATTCTTCTTTGCAAAACAGCTCAAGCTCTGTCAGATTGGATGGAGAGCAGCTGTGAACAACAATTTTAAAGTCTTGCCACAGATTCCTAATTGGACTTAGGTCTGGACTTTGGCTGGGCCATTCTAACACATGAATATGTTTTGATCTAAATCATTTTATTGTAGCTCTGACTGTATGTTTAGGGTTGTTGTCGTGCTGAAAGGTGAACCTCCACCCCAGTCTCAAGTCTTTTGCAGACTCTAATGCCGCGTACACACGGTCGGACTTTTCATCTACAAAAGTCCAACGGACGCTGACGGACTAAAGGTGGCTGGTAATCCGATCGTGTGTGGGCTTCTCCGGACTTTCAACGGACTTTTTTAGCCTCAAATCCGACGGACTTTAGATTTGAAGCATGCTTCAAATCTTTACGTCGTAAGTACGACGGACCCCGAAGTCCGCTCGTCTGTATGCTAGTCCGACGGACAAAAAAACGACGCATGCTCATAAGCAAAAACTAAACGGAAGCACTCGGTCTAGTAAAACTAGTGTTCGTATTGTAGGTAGCACATTCATCACGCTGCAAAATCTGTGATCGTTCAATGCAGCGCATTTTATTTCTTCTTTACGAAGGCTCTAAAGAACGAAGGTGTTTTGCTGTTCATAATCAGAGTTCTCCCAAACTGATTTCTGGATTCTTTTTCTCTTTGATCTCATGAATGATATAGTATGCCTTTTTAAAACAATGTTTCCATACTAATAATACTTTTTCCCCTTTTTATTTTTTTTTTTTTTTTTTTTTTTTTTTTTTTTAGGTTTGTAAAGTTAACACAAAGAACCCATTATTTTTTTTTTTTTTTTTTATAGTGTTTATTTTTTAGTTTTTAGATAAAGTTAACCCAAAGCACCGTTTTTGGTTACGTAATTTTTTGGATTTTCAAGACTTACCACTTGAACATTATTAACATTAGTAATGTATTTTTGGTGTGTTTTTTTTCAAACTCAATGAGATTGTTGTCCCTTGTTAATTTAACATTGTGTGTAAAATCAATGATTTCAAAGAAAACACATAAAGTCTTTTGCTAAACTCAAAAAATATCCATTTATTCATGGTCAAAATAAAATAAAGAGGAAGTCAACGCTGGAAAAAGTCGGTGTACCAGAAAATTGGGATCTTGAGGAGTCCATATAAGAGGGAGCACAATCTGGTCCAAGAATCCCAGAGATCAACAGCACCAGCAGATGATCTAGATGTCCCCAGACTGTGGTCCTACAACAGCCTGCGTCTTCTGTCAGACCAGACTGAACCCAGGTCATCATTTTCTTCTCTTCCCTGCAGCCTTTCCTCCACGCTGCCCTGCAGCCTTCCCTGTAGCCTTCTTTTGAGGCTGTGGCTCTGGTGTTTCAGTTGTGGCAGGAGGAGGAGGAGGAGGAGGAGGAGGAGGAGGGGGGGCTGCCTCATGTAGTTGGGTGTTTTGTGTTAGCGTGCCCTGCAGCCCCTTATGGATTGTTTCCCCAAATAGGCGCTCACAAATGAGGCGCTGCTCCCTATTCATCTGAAGAAGCCTGCTGGCTAAGTAGCAGCCATAGGATTCTTCCGCTTCAGGGGGGCTCCTTAAAAAACGGGTGGCCTCTTGCATGAGGCGCAGGGATGCGTCCTGTGTGACCATCCCCTTCCTGGCCCTTTTTTTGGGAAGGTGGAGGGGAGGCACTTGGGATTCGGTCAGGCTCCTACTGGGCCCAGCCACCTCACTTGGCCCAGCCACCTCACTTGGCCCAGCCACCTCACTGGGAGCAGCCACCTCACTGGGAGCAGCCACCTCCTGCCTGACACTGGGCCCAGCCTCCTCCAGGATGATGGTGAATCCGGCCTCCTCCAGGCTGTCCATGGGCCTGGTCTCCTCCTGCCTGCCACTTTCCCCCCATTCCTCCTGGATGGACTCATCCTGTGTATAAAAAAAGGACAATAGTTTGAGTATATTTTTTTGGGTTCATCAATGACACACAGTTTGCTTCTCATGAATAGCAAATTCAATGTGAATACTTCTCTTTAATAAAAGAGTCTAATCAGACACCATAATTATTTCAAGCAGGTGCCAAACATATTTAGCCACTACTGTCAATTGATATGTATACCCAATTTTGAGTGCCAAATTATTTTAGACAATTATAACATCCAGTTAACATCATTAATATTAGTACAGTAAATATTTGTTAAAATAATTTACCTGACTCCAGATGGTCATATCTGGTTCATCCAGGATGGAAGACCCAGCTTGCTCCTCATCAGCCTCTGCTGGGGTGGAGGGAAGGGTGGAGGGAAGGGTGGAGGGAAGGGTTGAAAGTGATGGCCTGGCTTCATTCTGGTCATCCAGAAAACGGAGTTGATTGTAGTACCACAGCCTGGGTACATAAACATCATCTGCTGATGCTCCTGATCTCCTTGATTCCTGGATCTTCTTATGCTCCCTCTTATACATGTTCCTCAAGCCCCCAATTTTCTTGAGCAATGTCTCCATTGTTGCTTCCGGGATGGTCGCCTGGACAAAGGCCAGAAGTCTCTCCAGCGTTGACTTCCTCACATGCTTAGCATAATACTGAGGGTGTTTCACCTCCCACAAATTCCTCATCTCTCGATATTTGGAAATAAAAGATGTAAGGAACTCTGGATCCTTAAATAGGGGATTCATTATATCTGGAAAAGATGAAGTCACAAGACAAAAAACACTTTTATTATAGGTTTCGGCTAACCCCTCATCATCTTCTCCCTATGTAGGCCTCATCAATCTATCAAGCCATATAGGCCGCTTGCTACAAAGTCATGACCATAAAAACCAAAAAAAAAAAAAAAAAAAGAATATATCTAAAATTACCTTCGTTTTGTAACGTCCAGGTCCACTATCACCTACCACAGAACGTACGTACGACACGTGCGCAAGGCCCCTCTTTATACACTACGCATGTGTGAAACTCCGCCTGCGTCGCCCGCCCCTGACGTTCGAAATTAACTCATGTTCTCCGCCCCCTAATTCGACGCACAGAACGTACGTACGACACGTGCGCAAGGCCCCTCTTTATACACTACGCATGTGTGAAACTCCGCCTGCGTCGCCCGCCCCTGACGTTCGATTTTAACTCATGTTCTCCGCCCATTTTTTGTTACGGCGCGTAGTGGAGTTAAAGAATGGCGGAGACACCTGAAATGTTGACGACCTCAGGTAGTGGAGACAGCCCGGAGGCTGGAACGTCAACAAAATCTGTGAGGCCTAGATTTAAGGCCTCTAATATGAGTTTTAAAGAGATGGTGGAGATGGTGGCCATTCTTCACAAAGACGACTATGATGGGAAGTATGGGCCGTACGCACGGCCAAATTTGCGCAAGGCCAAAATAATGGCGAAGGTGGTGGAAACTTTGCAGGCATCTTTTGGGGTCCAGCGCTCCAAAGACCAACTGCGAAAAAGATGGTCTGACCTGAAACTCAGGGAGCCGGATCAATACCGACGTATCCGGAAAGTTCTTAAAAAAAGTAAGTACTTGTCGTGTTTTTATCTTGTGTTTATTACCTTGTATATTGCTCCATGTGCTTTTCCTTCCTATCCGATTTTTGTTTTCATCGTTTTAAACGATCTTTTAAGAAACCTCGTTAGTTACATATCTATAGATATATATCTATATATACATATACACATATATATACATGTGTATATATATATATATATATATATATATATATATATATATACACACATATATATATATACACACACATATATATATATATATATACACACATATATACACATATATATATATATATATATATATACACATATATATATATATATATATATATATATATATATATATATATATACACACACACATATATATATATATATATATATATATATATATATATATATATATATGTGTGTGTGTGTGTATATATATATATATATATATATATATATATATATATATATATATATATATACACATACATATATATATATATATAACTATATATAAATATATAACTATATATATATATATATATATATATATATATATATATCTAACTATATATATATATATATATATATAAATATATATAAACTAGAGAGAGAGAGAGAGAGAGAGAGAGAGAGAGAGAGAGAGAGAAATATAGAGATAGGTAGATAGATAGATAGATATAGAAATTTAAAACATTCTTTTGGAAGATTTGAAGTTATCTTAATTTTTTGGCTTTACATTTAGTTAGATAGTTTGAGATTTTGTTCCAGATATAGAGAGAGATCAAAAGATTAGTAACTATATTTTGAGATATTGATATCTATCTATCCGATATGTCTTTCTAATTTTAAATATTGAGGTAAAATAGGAACTCTACACAAACCACTTCATTACAAATGTTGGAAAATTACTATGTACTAAAATATCTGTGTGCTAATTAGATTAAAATAATTTTTTGTTTCACATAGGGGAAAAATCACTCAGCCAACCCAAAGCAAAACATGATTGGGAAATAAGCCCAAGTCCCATTGAGGATGTGGAGGAAGGAGAGGTGGGCGACATGGGCACCCCACCAGGTCAGTGTCTGACACACCAGCTTACGGTAATCTATGCATGGCTGCCTTTTATTTTATGTAATTTTTCTACTCTATTTTAGGTGATCTGGTTGTGCTGGAGTCAAGCAACAGCGCCACCCCCGAGGATGTTAATGAACTTTGCGACATGGGCACCCCACCAGGTCAGTGTCTGAGACACCAGCTTTATGGTAAGGTAAACTTATGTGTGCATATTTCTAAACATATTTTTTTTTTCATTCCACTTTAGGTCCAACTGACTATTTTACCCCAGACAGTGCCCAACGGCTAATTGCTCAAATCATGGCCTGGAATGGGGAGATCGATCAAATGCGGAATCGGCTGGATCGTATGCAGCAGGAAATGAAGGACATGATTGATGTTTTGGGTCGAATCTAAATGCCCTTTTTTAAACCCCAAAACATCAATCATGTCCTTCATTTCCTGTTTTGCTGACCCCATTCTGGGCCTTCTCTTTTTTGTTTTGGCCAGAACATAAATGGCTGTTTAAGCTAATGTAAAAAAGGAGGGCTGTTTCTTGTAAATACCTCACAAATCCACAAAAAATTAAAAATTGATTTTCAAAAAAACACAAAAAAAAAAAAAAAAAAAAATTGATTTAAAAAAACCAAAAAAAATAAAAAAATAGATTTTAAAAAACCCAAAAAAATTAAAAACTTGATTTTAAAAAACCCAAAAAAATTAAAAACTTGATTTTAAAAAACCAAAAAAAATAAAAAACTTGATTTAAAAAAACCAAAAAAAAAAAAAACTTGATTTCAAAAAACCAAAAAAAAGAAAAAACTTGATTTTAAAAAAACAAAAAAAAGAAAAAACTTGATTTTAAAAAAACAAAACAAAGAAAAAACTTGATTTTAAAAAAACAAAAAAAAGAAAAAACTTGATTTTAAAAAAACAAAAAAAAGAAAAAACTTGATTTTAAAAAAACAAAAAAAAGAAAAAACTTGATTTTAAAAAAACAAAAAAAAAAAAAAAATTGATTTTAAAAAACCAAAAAAAAATAAAAAACATGATTAAAAAAAAAAAAAAAAATTAAAAAACACTTGATTTTAAAAAACCAAAAAAACAAAAATAGACAAACTTTATTCAAAAAAAATAATAAAAACAAAAATAACTTGCTAAAAAAATAAAAACATAAACACAAAAATTGCTTTAAAAACCAAAAAAAAAAAAGAACACAAAACAAAACTTGATTTTCCCAAAACCAAAAAAAAAGCCTGTTTGTGAAAATCAAAAAGCCAAAAATAATTTTTTGTGGATTTAGGTATAAATATTTAGATATAATTATATTTTGCTACATTATTAAGATATCATTCTATTTTTGTCAATGAACATTTTATACTAAATGCAGAACTGAATGCATAACAACCATTAATAAAAACATCTCCTTATAGGAATTAAATAAATGTGTGGTTTGTTATTTCAAGGCTCAGTATCATTTTAGTTATAATTGTAAAAAAGTTGTTTACAGTGGCAATGGAGCTTATTTAGACATTTAAAATTACAATACAGTTGGCACTACAACTGCTCGACCATAACCTAGGAGACAGCCCAAAAGAAAGGCAAGCAATAAATATAATGCAAGATTTCATCAATAATTTTTTTATTGGCAAAAATTATATATCCTGGCCCATTGCAATGGCCCCCCTACCCATAAAATAATTAACATATTGCTGTCTAACTTGACGGGCACTTTGGGGGGCCAAGCCAGTACGGACAGTATCCAGGCCTGTAAGGTTGGCTTCTATTTGTCCGGCCTCAGGCCCAACTGTGCCTATATAATTTGGAGCATGCTTATTTAAAAAGTTGTGCAGAATGCAGCACGATAAAATGATAAAATTAAGTTTGTATTCCGCCAAATTAATGGCTGTTTGAAACAGGCGGAACCGGCTGGCCAGAATTCCAAACGCATTCTCAACCACTCTTCTAGCTCTGGCCAGCCGGTAATTAAAAACCCTCCTCTCCGGGGTGAGTGTTCTTTGGGGGAATGGCCTCATGAGGTGCTTGCTGAGAGCGAAGGCTTCATCGGCAATGAAGACAAAGGGGAGTCCTTCCACGTTATCCTCATCAGGTGGCAATCCCAGGCCACCACTCTGGAGACGCTGGCAGAACTCCGTCTGGGCAAATACTCCTCCATCCGACATCCGGCCATTCTTCCCCACGTCCACATATAAAAAATCATAGTGTGCCGACACCACCGCCATTAAAACAATACTGTGGAACCCCTTATAATTAAAATAATATGACCCCGAATGGGGTGGTGGCACAATGTGGACATGTTTCCCATCTATAGCCCCTCCACAATTGGGAAAGTCCCAACGGCTGGCAAAATGGGATGCCACAGTCTGCCATTCCTGTGGCGTTGAAGGAAACTGGGAAATCAAAAAAGAAAACCAAAATCAATTAATTTGTAAGCTAACATTGCAAGAAAATTAGACAATTAAAAACATTATTCCCCAGCATCAGTATAACATTCAATAATTTAATTCTTCTGGAATAACTAATATGGAAAGGCACACTTATCAGATTGCTCACCCCCTCTGATGGAACATTGATTACATTTTAGGGGGTTGTGAAATCCCTAAAAAAAATTACTTTTAGGACACGCAGGAATTTAGGGACTAAAAAGGCTACAAGACTGCAGTTGTCGCACTCTGCAGGTGCAGTTGCTAACCAGCTTACAGTAAATGAGGTAATGTAAAAAGGCATTCATGTTGCAAGGAGTACACAATCACATGCAAGGGCAATTAATGAAAACACTTTGAGGCTTGCATATGATTTGATGATGGAAATCAGCAGAGCTTCTGCTCATTTACTAAAGCACTGGAACAAATGCACTTGTAGAGTGCACATGCATTTTGCAAAGTGCCACATATATTTGCTTTAGACAAATCAACACCACAGAACATTCCAGCAAATTTTAACGAGGGTGGGGGTGGGGGGGTTGTGAAATCTAGATAATTGCTCATTAGCAGCAAACTATTTGGAGTGAGTTTAGGTGGGGGGGGGGGGGGGGGTTGTGAAATCTAGATAATTGCTCATTAGCAGCAAACTATTTGGAGTGAGTTTAGGTGGGGGGGGGGGGTTGTGAAATCTAGATAATTGCTCATTAGCAGCAAACTATTTGGAGTGAGTTTAGGTGGGGGGGGGGGGGGTTGTGAAATCTAGATAATTGCTCATTAGCAGCAAACTATTTGGAGTGAGTTTAGGTGGGGGGGGGGGTTGTGAAATCTAGATAATTGCTCATTAGCAGCAAACTATTTGGAGTGAGTTTAGGTGGGGGGGGGGGGGGTTGTGAAATCTAGATAATTGCTCATTAGCAGCAAACTAAATACACTCAAACAAAATACATTCCAAATGAGTAGACTAGGTGGATATGTTCCCATCACTTCATGCTGGGAAGGTTATTGAAGGAAAATATACATGCATGACAAAAAATAACAGGAAAAAATTCCAGCATGTGTGAGGATAAAAAGGGGACATTCACACTATATTGCAATGATGGTAAGTAGTGTTTGAAGCAAGAAATACATTATATTATCAAAGATTACATAAAAGAACATGTGATGCTAATAAAAGAAAAATATCTTACCTTAATATAGTCCTTCTGCAGGACCTGTATGATGGCAGAACAGGTCTCTGGGATAATGATCCCCAGAGCCTGGGGGGAGATGCCTGTCGAGAACTTAAGGTCCTGCAGGCTTCTCCCTGTGGCCAAATACCGCAAGGTAGCGACCAGCCTCTGCTCCGGAGTGATGGCTTGCCTCATGCAGGTATCCTGCCTGCTGATATAGGGGGTCAGCAAAGCCAACAAACGGTCAAAAACGGGGTCCGTCATCCGGAGAAAGTTCCTGAAATCCTCAGGATTATTCTCACGGATCTCACGGAGCAAAGGCATGTGACAGAACTGGTCACGCTGAAGCAACCAATTCTTGGTCCATGAACTCCTCCTCGCCCTGTTCATGGACTGGTCTTGGGCTGAAGAATAAACTACAGCACCAAGCACATACAATGCACGAGCTCTACGACGAGTACGTACAGGTAACATGGCTTCAAAACGGTCGGCTGGTCAGAACGCACTAAACAGAACGCACTGAAGAACAGCAAGGCCTGTGAAGAACGACCTGAAAATCAGGAACGAGCGGCCAATAAAACAAAGATTTCTCAATGCCAACTGACCAAACGCACTGAAAAGCAGATACAAACCTCACAAGCACAGACTGAACAACAGTTAAAACGAACTGAAAAATACGAGTCTCACAAGCGCGAATCGTCTCTCACCAAACTTCTACTAACACGAGATAAACACGAGATTAGCAGAAGGAGCCCAAAGGGTGTCGTACGGGCTATTGAACTTCCGTTTTATAGTCTCGTCGGACTTGGTGTACGTCACCGCGTACTAGGCTGTCGTACTTTTGTGTGGTCGTGTGTGCGCAAGTCCGTTCGTAACAAAGTCTGCCGCAAGTCCACCGAAGGTACGTCGGAAGTCTGTCGGACAGGCTGTCGGACTTTTGTAGACGAAAAGTCCGACCGTGTGTACGCGGCATAACAGGTTTTCTTCTAAGATTGCCCTGTATTTGGCTCCATCCATCTTCCCATCAACTCTGACCAGCTTCCCTGTCCCTGCTGAAGAAAAGCATCCCCACATCATGATGCTGCATCCACCATATTTCACGGTGGGGATAGTGCATTCAGGGTGATGTGGAGTGTTAGTTTTCTGCCACACATAACGTTTTGCTTTTAGGCCAAAAAGTTAAATTTTGATTCTTTCTTCCACATGTTTGCTGTGTCCCCCACATGGCTTCTCATAAACTGCAGACAGGACTTCTTATGGCTTTCTTTCAACAATGGATTCCTTCTTGCCACTCTTCCATAAAGGCCAGATTTGTGGAGTGCATGACTAATAGTTGTCCTGTGGACAGATTCTCCCACCTGAGCTGTGGATCTCTGTGGCTCTTCCAGAGTTACCAAGGGCCTCTTGGCCGCTTCTATGATTAATGCTCTTCGTGTCCAGCCTGTCAGTTTAGGTGGATGATGTCTTGGTAGGTTTGCAGTTGTGCCATACTCTTTCCATTTTCGGATGATGGATTGAACAGTGTTCCATGAGATGTTCAAAACTTATTTTTTTTTATTTTTATTTTTTTATAACCTAACCATGCCTTACATTTCTCCACAACTTTATCCCTGACCTGTCTGGTGTGTTCCTTAGTCATGATGTTGTTTGTTCACTAAGGTTCTCTGACAAACCTCTGAGGGCTTCACAGAACAGCTGTATTTATACTGAGATTAAATTACACACAGGTGGACTCAATTGGTTCCACAAAATTTTAGTTAAAAGTATCAGAGCAAAGAGGGCTGAATACATATTCACGTCACACTTTTCAGATATTTATTTGTAAGAAAATGTTGAAAACCATTTATCATTTTCCTTCCACTTCACAATTATGTGCCACTTTGTGTTGGTCTATCACATAGAATCCCAATAAAATACATTTATCCTTTGGGTCGAAACATGACAAAATGTGGAAAATTTCAGGGGGTATGAAGGCACTGTAATGAGTGTATGTTATATAGTGGGTAAGGTTGAATAAAGACACAAGTCCATCCAGTTCAACCTGTGTGTGTGTGTGTCACTACCATTTTTTATATCCCTGTACATTGCATTCACTAAGAAACACATCTAAAAGGTTTGTGAATTACACTCCCTGCTGACACTACCAACTGTGGAAAGGAGCTCCATATTCTTGCTGCTCTAACAGTAAAGAACCCCTTAGGCAGTTTAAAATAGTACTAACCGTTTGTCCAACTTTATTGTTTGGGCACTTGTCTTTCTTAGAGACCTTTGGTTAAACAGTTTCCTCTCAATGTTAGAGTCACCATTTAAATATATGTACAGTATCTCACAAAAGTGAGTACTCCCCTCACATTTTTGTAATTATTTCATTATATTTTTTCATGTGACAACACTGAAGAAATTACACTTTGCTACAACGTAAGGGGGAGAACTGAATGAATCAAGGATGAAAAAGGATCTGGGGGTCCTAGTAGATGACAGATTCAGCAATAGCATGCAATGCTAAGCTGCAGCAAGCAAGGCTAGCAGACTATTAGCATGAATTAAAAAGGGTATTTATTTGGAGATAAAACTATAATTCCATCAATTCACAAAACTCTGGTTTGACCACATCTTGAGTATGCCATTGAGTTTTGGTCACTGGTCCTCAGGAAGGATGTTCATGAACTGAAGAGAGTCCAGAGATGGGCAACAAAGCTAATAAAAGGGACTTGCTGACCTCAGTTATAAAGAACGACTATAAACATTAAAGTTTTTCCCCCCTGGAGAAAAGTCGCTTAGAAGGGGATATGATCGCAATATACAGTATCTCACAAAAGTGAGTACACCCCTCACATTTTTGTAAATATTTTATATCTTTTTATGTGACAACACTGAACAAAATTACCCTTTGCTACAATGTAAAGTAGTGAGTGTACAGGTTGTATAACAGTGTAAATTTGCTGTCGCCTCAAAATAACTCAACACACAGCCATTAATGTCTTAACCGCTGGAAACAAAAGTGAGTACACCCCTAAGTGAAAATGTCCAAACTGGGCCCAATTAGCCATTTTGCCTCCCCGGTTTCATGTGACTCATTAGTGTTACAAGGTCTCAGGTGTGAATGGGGAGCAGGTGTGTTAAATTTGGTGTTATCGCTATCAATCTCTCATACTGGTCACTGGAAGTTCAACATGGCACCTCATGGTAAACAACTCTCTGAGGATCTGAAAAAAAAATGTTGCTCTACATAAAGATGGCCTAGGCTACAAGAAGATTGCCAAGACCCTAAAACTGAGCTGCAGCATGGTGGCCAAGACTATACAGAGGTTTAACAGGACAGGTTCCACTCAGAACAGGCCTCACCCCCAGATCCTTTTTCATCCTTGATTCATTCAGAAGTTCTCCCCCCTTGCATTCATTCTTTTAGCTCCCAAGTGCATTAGTTTACATTTTTTTTAAATTAAACCTCATCTGCTATATAGCTGCCCACCTCTCTATTTTAAATAGGTCTTCTTGTAAAGTTGCTATGTCCTGTTGTGAAGTTATTGCCCTGCTTGGCTTTGTATCATCAGCAAATACTGAGATCGAACTACTTATTCCAACCTCTATATCGTTTATGAACAAGTTAAACATAATTGGTCCCAGGTTAGTGCCCTGGGGAACCTCACTCATAACTCTAGACCATTCAAAAAACATGCTATTAATCACAACCCTCTGGATGCACTCCTGCAACCGGATTTCTATCCAGGTACATACAAAATCATCAATGCGTAAAAACCTTAATTTGTAAATTAAGCGAGGTGTTGTATCAAATGTATTATCTAGATGAAAACTAGATACACTACATCTACAGTCCTTCCTTTATCCAAATCTATATTTTAACTCCACATAGAATGTTTTGTCTGGCAAGAACAGACTTTCATCGAATTCTACATTGGTTACTACTAATGATACTGCTTTCATAAAAAAATTCTTGGATGTGGTCCCTTATCATTCCTTCCAATAGTTTTCATACCATTGATGTTACGCTGACTGGCCTGTAGTATCCATATATATATATATATTTTGCCCCTTTTTGAATAATGGTACCCTGTTTGCTTTTCACCATCTGCTGGTACCATTCCAATCAGTAAGCTGTCCTTAAAAAATAGGATTAATAGTCTGGCTATAACAAGGCTAAGTTCTTTGAGAACTCTCAGGTGTAAGCCATCTGGTTCTGGTGATTTATTCACATTAAGTTTTTTTAGTCTTTTTTAAACACTGGTCTCTGTCAGCCACAATGGTACATTCAATGTAATGTTATTAACATTACTGTCTTGCTTATTATACTCCTCTTTGTAGTTCATAGAAACTCAAATAATGTCTTTAATAAAATTGCATTCTCCCTGTCACTTGTGACCAGTTGGTATTTATCTTTCTTCATCTCCACTGGTGATCATCTTTTATGGGGCTAATATGTTCTGACCTAAATTTTGTTACTAGTAATATACTTAAAAAAATGTTTTAACTTCTTTTATATTTGTTGCCCATTGTAATGCCATTGTTTAATATGTCTTTAAAACATTCCCACTTTTTTCAGTGTTCTTTTTCGCAAGAATGTGATACTATTCAGTATGATTATACTATTGCCCTGCCTCCCCACCCACAATTAATTTACCATTTGTTTCGTCCCTTTGAAGCTTTAGCCATAAAAACCCCACCTCATCACTAGCCCTGTTAACAATGTCAACCCCTTCATATTCACTATCAAATCACTCTTGACATACAGGCACACCCCTCCCCCTCTTCTACCTACCCTTTCCCTCAGATTCAGGGAGTACCCTTGGGTAGTCACAAGCCAGTCATGTAAGATGTCAAAACAGGTTTCTGATGTTCTCACAAAGTCAAAATCCTCCTCATGTATCAGAAGTTCTAGTTCTTACATTTTATTAACCAAACTTCTAGCATTTGTGTACACGCCTTTTGCCTTTAAATTTTGTACAAGTGCATACTATTTTATTCTTGATGGCTCGTACAGTATAGTAAGATTCAGTACATTGATTCACTTGTTCACTGCACTGTATAACTCTCGACCCCCCCCTCCCACACACACACACACATACACACACACACACACGCACACACGCACACATTCTTCTTCCCAACAGAGCTGCACCCTCCCCATTTACTGTACTGGTACTGGTACAGGAAGTATTTCTGAAAATACTATTTTGGAGATGCTTTTCTTTAATATAGCACCTATTTTCCCTGAAATCACTAAGGACTATCCATCTTCCTCTAACTTTGCCATTTGTACCAATATGTACCATAACAGCTGAGTCTTCCCCATCCCCACCCAATCTGCCCATCTGATCTGCAATATGCTGAACCTTATCACCCAGTAAGTAACATACTCTTTGGCAATCATAGTCTATGTAACAGATTGCCCTATCTGTCCTTAAAAAAGGGACCTTACCATTAACATCTTTGTATCTTTGCTTGCTGTCCTGCCCCATCCTCACTGGAGTAGCTGTTCTCCTAGCAGCTAGAGGAGGTATCCTGCTTTAGCAATGCCACTCCCCAAAACCACACAACCAGGCATATTTATTGGGATGTATCCTAAGGACTAACTTCTCTAATATTTTAATCTTTCTTCAGGAATTACTGGATCAGGAACAGAAGGAAATGAAGGAGTCAAAATCCCGGGAAAGAAGTTCTAACAGTTTTATTTATTCTACATACCATGCACTGGATGAGGTTGGTATAATTCCAGATTTGAATAAGCATGTGAACACCACAAGTAAAATAAATGCTGGCTCCAATACAGCAATACTGACATACAGTAGGCAAAACAAGCAAAGTACGGGCTCCATAATATACATTTTTTCATATCTACCCACCGCTGCATGTACTATCTGTACATTCATCAATTATAAAGTACATCAACAGACAATGTACAGTAACTAGCACATTAAGCAGAACACAAGCAAATTACTTTTTCTGGGGAGGCACCTATGGTTGCAGTATGAGCTGACATGACATTAGTTGTCACAGTAATAAAAATATCAGAGCACTTTTTAAAGTGCTGGTTTCCAGACTGTCATCCTTATTCTGACTCTACCTAGTCTGTCCCCATTATACAGCCAGTCAGTGTAAACTTTTACAGCATGTAATGTCAAAACTTTTTTTTGATATATTAGGGAAGGTATAGAAGCCCCCTTGTGTTTTTATTGCAGCTTGCATCTATGTTGGGAATATTCACTCTCTACTTGTTCTGCTAACTTTTGTGACTGATAGAGAAAGTGAGAGGAAATTCAAAATTTAGTAAGCTGACACCAGAATAGATGGTAAGGAGAAGTCTTCCAATGGGTGAAAATGTTCCAATGACAACTGTTTAAGATGGATATTCCCCTCACAGGGAGTCAAGGGAGATCTCTCTACTGAAACTCAGATAGAAAGAAAAAAAATGTATGCCTTTAGAAATATTGTAGTGTACCTGGTAGACAGAGATGACTGTGGTTTTGTCATTGATGTGTATATTATTAACTTTAACACAAAAAACACCTATTCTTCTTTGCCTTTCCCATGCTATTATAGCCCTCCTAGATGCACCCTTTCCTTGCAATTGCATCCTTTGGCTTTTGAGGTTTGTTTACACCCTGTTATTGATCTTCTGCGCACCAGTGCCACGCTTACCCCTAACGCAGCTGGCCCGTCACTATTGCTGGCTACTGTATTCTTCATATATAGCAGCCCCCTTTTCCCATATAGCAAGCAGGCTGACCCCTACTCGGTTTCCCCCAGGACTTCTACACAATGCTATAGTACCTGGCTACCACTGAGCAAAGCAAAGAGGTACTTGTGGTTGCCTCTGTGGGAAACTTGGCAAGAAGAAAGAAATGGCTGCACATCCAGAAATCCTGATGCCATTTCGTAAAGATTAAGCACAAGATGTATGTGTGAAACACATCTACGTGACCATATGTTGATGTATTTGGTTTTATCCTTGTGAATAATAAAAGGCATCGGGATTTTTGGATGTGCAGCCATTTCTTTCTTCTTTCCAAGTTTCCCACAGAGGCGGGCTGGGGCTGGCACTCTATGAGACTCTCCAATTAGTCTCTCATCACACACCTGGAGCAGTGGTTCTTTTTCTTGAATACTTGCGGTTGGCAGACAGGCAGAGAGGTTCACTGGCAGTCCTCTTAAAAGGCAGGCAGAGTTCAGAGAATAGTAGTTATCCGATCTGAGGTCATACACAGGGAAATCCAATCTACCAGAGCAGGGCAGACAGACAGAGAGCTTGATCAGGTATTACACATGTTATCACACTCTAACACACTCTATTACAAGCATGAGACTGAAGGTTTGGCTGGCTTAAATCAGATTTGGTCTTTATTCAGAGACTGGCCACATTAACCACCTTGCAAGTGGACAGACAGACAAGGAGAATGTCACAGCCTAAACCAGGATACTGGAATGAGAAGCTATGATGGAGCAGGAGCGCATAACCTCCTGACAACCACCTGTATCTGCATAGTAGCATCTCATAGGGTTTTTGACATCATGCTAAAAAACAAATTTCTAAGTAAAAAAAGCACAAAGTCTTCATATTTTTATTTACAGAGGACATACCAGTTTATTATGTTGTATTCATTTTTTGCAGATTTACAGCTGGATAGACAATTTCATAATGGAATACCCAAAATTGGTCAGCAAGATTGATATTGGTTCAAGCTCTGAAGGTCGTCCAATATATGTATTGAAGGTGAATTATCTGTTATTTTCATTTCTACAGCTTTACCTCTTGGTAGCCAAACAAAAAATGTTTCTTGCCTAAAACTAAAAATGGAACAGATGTAAACGGATGGCATCGATTTACACCCGTTCAGATCTGTCTAAATAGAAAAGGACACAGATTTGTTCCGTTTAATAAAACAGACCTGAACAGACATGGAAGTAGGTAGAGTAAAACAGACGATCATCCGTTTACATCCACCCACATAAAGACATACATTGTGGTTCAATCTGGATCCGTCTAATAAACTGACAGATAGATCCAGACTGATGTGAAAGGGAATTTACAGTTACTATCATTCAAAATGAAGAACTTGGAAGAAGTGATTAAATGCAACAAGTATCTTATATAAAGAGAAAACTCACGCACTAGGGCCTCCACAATGTGTAAAGTGAGCTGCTAGCACAATACCCCAGCAGCGTATCACAGTGTAAAAAACAAAAATATGTGCAGCGCAAAAATGAAAAATTATGATGCAAAAAATGGATGTAGACAAAAAGCACGTGATACTAAGGCTATGTGCTAATGGATTTACCCATAATAATCATATAAACCTGTATAACTATACAATCAATAAAGGGACTGTGCATAACTATAACAATTCATAAGTGAAAAAATACACCAATACGGATGTGGAAAAAATGTACAATATATATATATATATATATATATATATATATATATATATATATATATTTATATTAGGGATGCAGCGATACCATTTTTTTTACAACGAATACGAGTAAAGATACTTTTTTTTTAGTACATGCTGATACCAACTACCAATACCTACAGCAACTGTTTTGTTTTCACTTCAGCTGTCAGCAATGGTACAAAGCATTGAAAAGTTATTTACAAATGAAATACATTTTTCTATTTTGCGCTTTTTCAATGTGAAATGTGTAAATATATGTTAATCTATATGTGTAAAAATATTCACTAACAAAGCAAACAAAAAAAGTTTTAATTGTTTATAAGATAGATGTGAAAAAAAAGCAGGAAAATAATAAATAAATGGAGGAGAATAAGGAGTTAATTAAGGCTGATTAGAGTAAATTAATAAGGGGTTAACAGAGGAACATTTGTTCATGCCTTTGATCTGCAGATAGAGAAAGAGAAAGATACAAAAAGAAACAATGTTTCTTTTTATTTTAGTGTTGTTATAAACATTGCTGGCTGCTTTTTTTGACAGCTCCAATTACCCAACTTCTTTAACACTTCAGCTGTCAACAGGGGAGACCCACTGACAGCTCAAAAAAATGAGCCTGAAAGTATCGGTTTCAGGTATCGGTGAATTTGCACGAGTACCGATACTTGTGCAAATACTCGGTATCGGCACCGATACCGATACTAGTATCGATGCAACCCTAATATATATATATATATATATATATATATATATATAGATATATACACACATAGTGTGTATGTGTGTGTGCGTATATATATATATATATATATATATATATATATATACATACATATACTGATCGCTAAAATGTTAACTGAAATTCAAATAGATATATAAAATTATGAATATGAGAAGTAATCAACTCATATAAAGTGCTATAAAGTGCATAAGAATAACAAGTTTATGAAAATAAATTACTGTAAAAATAGAGAGAAAGTAGAGGATATCCAGTTTCCCAAAATAAATGAAGAGAGGTCACGCCACCCTAATGTGGTAAAAAGAGGCTTACCAGAAACTTTTGACCACAATAAAGCGGTCAATATAGGCCTTATTACACTATACAGCTCCAATCCCGGTCTCCCAGAAGATACAAGGCAACCACTCAGCAAGATAAATCCAAATAGCTCACCAATTCATAGGTATGGGGATAAAAAGAAGAAGAAGAAAAAAAAAGAAGGCTAACCATAGTGAAATCCCGCAAGTAAAACCAATATTTATTCAAAAAGTAATGCACTTACAGATTGTTTTTATACAGCACGCCAGTGTTAACTCCACATGTAAGTAAAATATCCAAACGCCAGGTTCCAAAATGACCGCCATTTCTAAGTAACTACAATTCTATTCTGGGAGATGGAACTCACTGGGCATTGGCCATCGTGCCTTATATACAGCATAGAAAAGGTGAAATGAGGCTTTCAAAAATTTTCCAGCATATCAGAGACACTTCTTGCTGTCAAAGTCAAATGTCACTGCCCTCTGCATAAGTCAGTGTCCAGGAAGATTAGTCACAGATGGAACTAAAGGCTTAGCTGCTGATTTTTAACAGCAAAACAAACTTTGCATATCAGTTACAGTGTTAGTAAGTCTGCTTAAAATGCACATTTTGGGCCAAGAAGTAGTATATTTGAAAGAATTTATAGAGTTGATAATGTAGGTAACAGTATGTTTACATGCTTAGGTCACTGTTTAATGTATACATGGACACTGGACAAAAAAATCAGTTATGGAATCCTGTTAATTTTTCCTTGTCAAAGTTTTTTATTGAATATTCACAGATAATTTATACAGATGTACGATATAATCGATTCTTAAACAAATTAACGAAGCTCAATTATATAAATACAAAGCATAGTTTAGATTACTACTATATGTTATTAAATAAAAGCAATAATACTACAATCATCTTTTGATCCGTATTTAAGTAAGATATTTAAACCTCTATAGTTATGATATGAACAAAAAACAGTTATTTTTGTAAAAACTCTATATAAGAATAAATATCATGCATGGGAGCTTCAAAAATCACAGGATAGATATGGATAAAGTAAAGATAGGAAGGGAGAGGAGAAAGAAAGGAATGGATAAAGAAAGGGGTAATGAGGTCCACAGAGTTCAGTCAGGAGCCACCTTAACGACCTGAAACAATAATATTTGAAACAAATCCTATCTAGAAAATTACCAAGGTAAAAGTACCTTCTTATCAAATGCTGAGGGTATAAAATTATCTATCCATGGTTGCCACAACTTTTCATATCTAGTGATCCTGTCCGTTTCAATGGCTAGCATTTTCTCTTGTATCATTATATTATACATTCTATGTATGGTTTCTTTGCTACCAGAGTTGGGGATTGCCAAGCTTTTGCTAGTGTTTGTTTTCCTGCCGTGAAAAGCTGTGTCAGTAATTTGAATTGTGTATGTGATAAAAATTCTGGTTTTAAGTTAAGTAGCGCCATTGTAGGGTCCAGAGATAAATGTATATTGCGTAGTTTAGACGCAATATGAAATATTTCCTTCCAATAGTTTTGTGCAATAGGGCAAGTCCAAAAACATGAAAGTATGTACCCAATTCTGTACACCCGCGAAAACACTGAGCCAAATAGTTCTGTGTATATTTAGTCACCCTGACCGGTACCAGGTACCATCTTGTTAATACTTTGTAATTGGCGTCTACAGCCAGCATATTAGGAGATGCTGATTTGGTTACTGACCATATTAAATTCCAGTCTGCACTCTCAAGTGTTTTCCCTAGATCCTCTTCCCATTTTTGCACATAAGATGGATTTTCTGAGTTGAGTTGGGTCAACCCTTGAGAGTACAGAAGGGATATCAATCCTCTGGCATGTGGTTCATTTTTACAGATAACTTCGAAATTAGTTAATTTGTTTAGGGCTGTGTTCGTGCTTAAAAAGGGCGAGAAAAAGTTTTTAATTTGGGGATATCTGAAAATCTCTGAATTGGGTAAGCCATATATGTCACAAAGAGTGGAAAAGGGAATGAAGGATGAGGAGTCCGCAAACTTATGCATGGTAAGAATATTTAATGATACCCATTCTTTAAAATATTTGGGAGAAACCCATGCAGGGTAGAATGCTGGATTTCTATAGAAAGACAATAGAGGATTATGAGTAGATTGCAAACAATTTCCTGTTTTAAAACTATCCCAGAAAGATATATAGTGTTTAGTGACAGGATTTCGTAAATGTCTACGATCTTTAGGCGAGATCCAAAGAAGGTTCGATATTGATATAGGGTCACACTCAGCCGCTTCAATAGAAACCCAAAATGGGATTTCTTTCTGTACATGGTATTTAGTTAGACTAGCTAAGTGTGCTGCCCGATAATAACATGTAAAATTAGGACATCCCAATCCTCCATTAAGTTTGGGGAGAAACAAAGTACGTTGTTGTATTCGTGGCTTAGATGAACTCCATATGAATGCCATTATTCTCTTCTGTAATGCCCTGTACACACGATCGGACATTGATCAGACATTCTGACAACAAAATCCATGGATTTTTTCCGTTGGCTCAAACTTGTCTTGCATACACACAAAGTTGTCGGAAAATCCGATCGTTCTGAACGCGGTGACGTAAAACACGTATGTCGGGACTATAAACGGGGCAGTAGCCAATAGCTTTCGTCTCTTAATTTATTCTGAGCATGCGTGGCACTTTGTGTGTCAGATTTGAATACACACGATCGGAATATCCGGCAACAATGTTCTATCACACATTTTCCATCGGAAAATCCTATTGTGTGTACAGGGCATAAGAGTCTTAGGAAATAGGCAGGAACAGGGATTGGTAAAACACGAAAGAAATACAAAATTTTTGGTAAGATTGTCATTTTTATGGCATTAATCTTTCTGAATCATGACAGCAAGAGGTGGGACCAGGATTTTAGTAAGTTTGTAATATTTCTCAGAATGGATGGATAATTATCTGAAAACAAGTTTGACAAGGAAGCCGATAAATTAATCCCTAAATAAGGGATCGCTCTGTCCATCCAAGCAAAAGGTGACCCATCTTTGCTGAACTTAGTTCCACATTTGAGAGGGATATGTTTAAGACATGACATTTTTTAGGATTAATATGTAGACCTGAAATAAATGCAAATTGATTAAGTTATGAAATAAAGTTGGGGCCAGTTATTTGTGGGGAAGACAGAAAAAGAAGGATATTGTCCGCAAATAGACATAATTTATATTGATATCCACCAATTTCAATTCCAGTTATAGTGGGATCCAATCTGATCATTTGAGCTTGTGGTTCGATTGAGAGGGCAAATAATAGGGGAGAGAGAGGACATCCCTGGCGTGTACCTCTATGAATATGAAAGGGTTCAGATTTATAACCTGCATATTTCACATATGCTTTTGGGTGATTATAAAGTGCCATAATCCAATTTATAAAGTTGGGGCCAAAACCCCATTTTTGTAAAGTATAATGTAAATAAGGCCAAGAAATGGAATCAAATGCTTTCTTTAGATCTAATGGCTACAATCAAATCAAGTTTAGATCTAATGAAAGGAAGCAAGCTGGAATACGACGTGATCTAGCAATCTGCGCCAACAGTACGGCTCTACGTATATTATTGCTTGCTTGGCGTGCCGGCATAAAGCCAATCTGATCTAGATGAATTAATGTTCCTATGGCATTTTTTAGACGAGTTGCTAGAATTTTCACTAAAATTTTAATATCAATATTTAACATTGAAATAGGGTGGAAATTTGTGCAAGATGTTTCATCTGAATGTGGTTTTGGAATCATACAAATGATAGCCATTAGTGATTTATGTCTAAAAGATTTGTTATCCAGGATATTATTAAATGCTTTAGTCAATGAAGGGGAAATGATATTAGTAAAAGTGCGGTAATATAAAGCAGAGGAGCCGTCGGGGCCCGGTCTTTTATTTAATTTTAGCTCTTTAATAGCTGTTATTACCTTTACTACTTCTATGGCTTTTTCCAAATTTGTGTTATTAAAAGGAGATATTTGGGGCAGAGTTATCTTCGAGAAGAAGGATTCTACTTTATTACAGTCAAAAGTGTTGGTCTCTGAGTATAGATTACTCAAATGTGAGCTGACTTTTTAAACTATTTTTAAAGGATTACTCATATATATATATGTTTTTAGACAATTTAAGTTTAATTGGTTTAGAGGATTTGTTTATGGAATCAAGTGCCCGCGCTAGGTAGGTACCAGGTTTATTAGATTTTATGTAGAATGCATGTTTAGTGCATTGCAATGTTTTTTCAGTAGATTCTGTGAGAAATAAATCATATTCCAGTCTTGCTTTTTCTAGTTTATTTTTTGCCGATAGAGTGGGATTAATTTGAAAGGCTGCAAAAGCTGAGTTAAACTCATTTTCCAATTTCCGCGCCAGATTTCTGCGTTCCCTCTTACGTATTCCTATTTGTTGTTGGAATATCCCCCTCAGGACAGGTTTATGTGCTTCCCAGAGGGTTAATGGGGAAACTTCTGGGCATGTATTGTGTTTTAAATAATCTTTTAGAGCCTGTTCTATATTTGTACGGTAAGAAGGTTGTTTTAATAATATATTTGGTAAGTACCATGTTGTATCATGTGCTTTGGGTATGAGGGATGCAATAGAAGTGAAAACTACATTGTGATCTGATCATGGGATAGGGATAATATAAGATGTGATTATTTCTGGTAACATTCCTGCTGTCAAAAATATATTATCAATTCAACTGAATGATTGATGTGGATGTGAGAAATATGCATATCTCCTTTTTGCTGGATTGTTTTCTCTCCAAGAATCAACTAAATTATAATTAGAGAGGAGATGAGAAAGAGATTGTTTGGTTTGATTCAGAAATGGGATATAAGGGGATCTATCTAAAAATGGGAGTATGACCTGATTGGAATCCCCACATACGATGAGTGTGCCCATTTTGTGAGATTGTACTATCTGAAAAAGGTGTGATAAAAAGGGTACAGGATTCTTGTTGGGTGCATAATATGAAACAACAGTTATTGCCATGTCCAAAACATATCCAGTAAGTATTAGGTACGTGATAAAACGCTATTAGAGTGCCCCTCTGTTTAGTTTCTGTTGAAGCTGTGAATACTTGTGGGTAGGAGGAACTAAAAAATTTGAGTGTAGATTTATTTGTGAAATGGGTTTCTTGTAAACACACTATGTGTAGGGATCCTGTTAATATTTGACTATTATTTAGAACCAAAAAAATAAAGAGTTTGCCCTAAAATGCTGTACAGATTACCAGATAATTACAAATAGGTATGTAGCGCCACCCCCGCAGGAGCCCCTGGTGAATGTTGGTTATCTCCCACCCTGCACAGCCAGGCACATTCTCAATCATTTTCTGAGACAAGAAGCAGTCCTTGCAGCTTTGTTTGTTTTATTTATTTAGGGAAATTGAACTTGGCTGAGGAAGGGTTATTATGGGATGCCTACTTGATCAGTAGAAGCATTTCAGGGACACCACTATATGCATCCGGTATATACACACTCCTCTTCTACCTCCAGCACAGACTTGCTTGTAGAACTACAACTCCCAGGACCGACTAGCACAGTTGGTCTGATCTAACATAGACTCAGTTAGATCCATGCGAATGTCCTTTGCAGGCAGGGACCACGGGCCCCTTTGGTGTAGCAAAAATACAGGTCTAGTGGTGCTAGCTGTCCTTCTCCTGTGGCTACTGCTCCCAGTACCACCTTTTCAGGCACTGCTAGCTGGCCTGTTTGCAGCTGCCCCTTTCACTAGCCCTCCTGGCTACTTCACCCCAGTCCTCTCAGACTGACTCTGCATCCATCCCAGACTGCTTGCACCCAGTCCCTTTAGCCATGCCTCTCAGTCCTCTGACTGTATCACTCACCAGCCCATGTGGCTGTCTTCCTCCCTGGAGATTTGCCCGGCAGTGTTCTCCTGCTGTACTCTCCTTGCTCCATGTGTCATGAGAAGAGTCCCTTCCGTACAAGAGCCCAGGTCTGAGTTCACCCCCAAAAGGCTCCAACAGCCTAACACTCCATCTCCATTGTCCACCCGAACTCCACACTGCCCAAGCTGGGCTGACCCTGAGTATTTGAGGGGGCCTGCTCCCTGCAAACCCTTCTGTCGGGGTTTGGTCAGGGCCCTCAGGACACTCCAGCTAGCTCCTCCTAAACCCCTCCCAACTGCTTCTGGAATCTTCTCACAGTTTCCAGATGGCAGGGGGAGTCACCAGAGAAGCTGCTGATGAGTCATCCAACCTACCTGAATCACTCAAACCCTGACCCAAAAAAACACACAGGCTTGGCTGCCAGTCAAGCCTGAAAATGTACCTACACTAAAACACACAAAAATCCTATCACTAGCACTCTAGCAATGCTAGGGGGTGCTACAGGTACAATTTCAAAGGCATTGCAGAATAAACACACTTTGGGAGAACGAGAAGAGAATGGCGCCTTAGATATGATATTACAGCATTTTTTTTCTCTGTTATCTCTCAGTAAGTCAGAATGTTTAAATGTCTTTCATAACAGTGCCACGCTAATTCTTGAATCCTGCCCTATTGTGGTAATGTGTGATGAGATGCATAGGGCATCACAATGTGAATGACCCTTAAAAGTTCCCTCCCATATTGCATAATTTAAAGGTCAATAGGGGACAAATTAGGTACATCACCATGTTAATTTACTGATATTCTTATCACTTTATTTTACAGCAGATTTAGTTTTGAGGTGTTGACATAGGATTGCATGTTTTTCAGTTTGCTATATGTTCTGTATATAGCTATATCTATCTATCTATCTATCTATCTATCTATCTATCTATCTATCTATCTATCTATCTATCTATCTATATATATATATATATATATATATATATATATATATATATATATATATATATATATATATACACACACAACAGGTGAGCTATTAATGATATCAAGAACACATGTCACTGTGCTAAAGTATGAACCTTCTCAGTTTATCTCATTGTGAATTCTTGAATTCTTGGTATTGCAGTGTACTCAACTGCACACAAACTTTCTAACAGAATAAGTAAGAGGAGTAGTATTCCTCCCACTGACCACCAATGTAAGGAGCACTCTTCCCACAGGCCATCATAGTGGGGCCCCTCTTCCAATAATCACCAATCTAAGGTGGCAATACTGCCACTGAACCACAACCTAAGGAAGCCCTTCTCTACTGATCACCAAAGTAAGGGAGCTCTTCACTGACCATCAATGTAAGGGGACACTTTTTCACAGACCACCAATATATAGGAAGACTACAAACTGCATTTCGTTTCTGAAAGTTACAGTATGAATAGTTTCCCTTCATTATTATTATTGAAATTAATTTTGTAATCTAGAGCAGCCCTGGGTGTGAAATTTTAAGTTTTAGCATGTCACATTTATGCTTGCCAACGTTAAAGTGGTTCCAAAGGCAGAATTTTTTTTCTTTCTGCATTAGGAATGGACACAGGTAGCACTGCTTGAGATCGAGCCCTCTTGTGTGCCATCATAAGAAATGGCTTCCTATGATGGCACACAGAGATGAGAAGGAGCCTGGAGCGCTAGCTTGGGACCCTAGAAAAGGAGGATCAGGGCTGCTCTGTGCAAATCATTGTACAGAGCAGGCAAGTATGACATGTATATATACTGTATGTATATATATTTATTTTATTCTGTTTTTTTAAATAAGGTCTACAATCACTTTAATTATTAGCAAAGGTTCCCTGAGACCCAATTTTTTTTTCATGGGTTTTTCTGTGTTAAAAGAGAAAAGTTATTCTGAGATCACCAGATTATGAACAAAAGCTAATTGGGTAGACTGTAATGCCTGGATGAATGACTGAGCAAGAAGACTATGCTCCCTGCATGCGTCTCAAGTCTTTTTTCAGTTTTAACTAGAATATACCTATTCTACATGGTTATATGTTTGCATTTGATATTCTTGCTACTTTTTTTAAGCTGTACAAAAGATCTGATTAATTGATATGTTTTATTTCCTAGTTCAGTACTGGAGGGAATAAGCCAGCCATTTGGATTGACACTGGAATTCATTCTCGTGAATGGATTACTCAGGCCACTGGAATATGGACAGCTAAACAGGTTATAAGCAAGCACTAATCAATTCAAAATGATATGCATCTGAGATTGCATACTGTACAGGTTTCTTATTCTTCTTTAATCAAGAAGGGTTTAAATACCAAAAAAAAATGATTTACAATCCAATTTGTTGTGTGTGTTTACAGATAGCAAGCACTTATGGGGTTGATCCATCACTTACTTCTGTATTAGACAATATGGATATTTTTCTAGAAATTGTGACAAACCCAGATGGATATGCATATACCCATAACAAGGTAAGGTTGAATCAAGCTCTCAGATATTATTGGCTTTAAACTTGTTAAACAGTTTTAACAGTTTAAATATAGGTAAATTCATTATCCTAGCACCAGCTGTGGTACTTTGTTCACCTTGCTGTACACACACGTAGCTTTCTGTTTCAGGTGGGAAGACAGTTGCTAGGCAATGTTATATATCAATTTATATCTGCAGTTTGTTTCTGACTTCTATTGTTATCGAGATCGTTAACACACAAAAATGGCCTGTGGTTTTCAAAGAAGTTTTGGTGTGTCCTCATAGGATCTATCACTTCACAAAATGTTATATATTCCCAAACTGCTGAATGCAGCTGTTTGTAAGATCACCTACCCACACACCTAAATACCTGCTGCACAATCTTACTATCCCCATGGTCAACAATATATGGCAGTATATATTCTCTTATATTCTGCCAAGGGCATACTAAAAATATAAAAGAGCAGCATAGATACACTGCAGAGTCACCTCTTCCATATATAAAGAAATAGAACTCTCATTCAAGGTATTTCCCAAAGACTTGCATCTGTTATGAACATTATACATTACTATATGATAGAGATAGAAACTAATATATACTTTTGCTACACTTCATTTTTCATTGATTAACTAGAATCGCATGTGGCGAAAAACCAGGTCTATCAATGCCGGCTCTTCTTGTGTTGGGGTGGACCCAAACCGGAATTGGGATGCTGGCTTTGGAGGTACACGGTCAATTATTTTCCTAGTTTTTATTTACTATCTTTTTGTGAATTAGTAACAAGGAATACTATGTACCCTGTACTCGTTCACCGGGGGGGGGGGGGGGGGTTGGAATGGATATCTGGGGGCCACCTTATTCTAATAATATGTCTTATAGCTAATAAGTATCTAATAAGCCCCCCTATAGAGACCCATATGTGTGGGGGACAGGATGTGAGGATGAGGCCCTTGTCCCCTCAACTTAGGGACACTGTGCCTTGCAGGGGGGAATTATTCATTCTGACTGTTTTAGATTATTTTTAAATATTCATTGGAGTTTCTGAAGAAGTTGTAGTGTTACCTGGTTAGTTCACATATAGACTATACCTATTGCCTGGGGTTGCTATTTAACTAGGCTGCTAGGATGATAGGTAAATTTAGTTATTATTGACTCTTCTGTAGTCAGCAACTATTGTTTCCTTTGGGCTATTCTGGATCTTGCAAGTTGCAGGTTTGACAATTTCCCTCGCCTTCTAGAAGCTTCAAGAACACAGTGGCTGGGAAAGTCATATGGGCAACTTGCATATTTATTGTGCATCAGCCAATCCCTCGGTACGTGTGCCTAGTAGGTGGCTGAGGAGAACATAAATAGTTTGGGGTCTAAAGCAACCCGGTTCTTGTCCTTCTGGAGAACTTCTACAGCCTAAGGCAGTGGCTTCCCCTAAGCATCTGGTCTAGAGAACTCACTGAAGATTGCCTGTGGAAGCTGGGAAGTGCATAGTTGTCCTGTGGTATTAACCACTCCCTAATTAAAGAGTTGTTAAGTAAAAGTGTGCTGCGCTTTTATTTAAACATTTTTCTTTGTGCTTGATATCTGGGTTATAGTGTTCAGCTGCTGGCTATTTTATGTACTAAGCGCAGATATCTCTTTATGCCTAATTGAAGAGTGTCTGGTGGAAGCTAGGAACTGAGCAGTTGTCCTGTGACATAGAGATGTCCAGTAGAGACTGGGGAACGATTAGCTGTCCTGTGACCTTGGGAGTATTGATCTGAGCTCAAGATCCTGGTTACTGTATGCTGTTTTACTTTTGGGGTATGTCTCTCTGAGACAGCTCTTATAGTGTCTCAGTTCTGGCCATCCCCTTTGTACTTGGCATAGAGACTGTTTAGAGAAACCTAGCCTAGTAAAGTGTGTCCTCCTGCTACATTTCAGGCTTTCCGGAGTATCCCATACCACCTCAACCCCTCTCCTGTTACAAGTTCTGAGAAATATTAAATTACAAAAAGACAATCCCCAGAGTGTTTATTGGAGCCAGAGTGAAAGGACTGTTACTTGGGTGATTGGTCATCTCTGCACTGTTTGGGGAAGAACCAGTTAAAACTAGAGGCTCCTACATGGGGGTAGTGCTACAATTGGTATTATAAAGCCTAGGTGTGTAACCTTTAATTGGGTCATCAGATGATATCTATCAAAAATGGATGTTATGTGTGATCCTTTATCCTTCTGATTTTGGAAATTATATTAATTTGATAAGGAATTTTGTAAACATATTTATTGGGCCCCAAAACTATAATAAAATGATAGCCGGAATCCCATAAACAGCACCCTGAAACTTAAGGCCATATCAAAATACAATGCCTTGAAAAAGTATTTACACCCCTTGAGATTTTCCACATTTTGTCATGTTACAACCAAAACGAAAATGTAATTTATTGGGATTTTATGTGATAGGCCAACATCAAGCAGCATATAATTGTGAAGTGGAAGGAAAATGATAAATGTATTTCAAAATTTTCTACAAATAAATATGTGAAAAGTGTGGCATGCATTTGTATTCAGCCCCCTTTACTCTGATACACCTAACTAAAATCTAGTGGAACCAATTGCTTTAAGAAGTCACCTAATTAGTAAATAGAGTCCACCTGTGTGTAATTTAATCTCCGTATAAATACAGCTGTTCTGTGAAGCCCTCAGAGGTTTGTTGGAGAACCTTAGTGAACAAACAGCATCATGAAGGCCAAGGAACACTCCAGACAGGTCAGGGATAAAGTTGTGGAGAAGTTTAAAGCAGGTTTAGGTTATAAAAAAATATCCCAAGCTTTGAACATCTCACGGAACACTGTTCAATCCATCATCTGAAAATGGAAAGAGTATGGCACAACTGCAAACCTACCAAGATATGGCCATCCACCTAAATTGACAGGCTGGGCACGGAGACCATTAATCATAGAAGCAGCCAAGAGGCCCATGGTAACTCTGGAAGAGCTACAGAGATCCACAGCTTAGGTGGGAGAATCTGTCCACAGGGCAACTATTAGTCATGCACTCCATAAATCTGGCCTTTATGTAAGAGTGGCAAGAAGAAATCCATTGTTGAAGGAAAGCCATAAGAAGTCCTGTCTGCAGTTTGCGAGAAGCCATGTGGGGGACACAGCAAACATGTGGAAGAACTTGCTCTAGTCAGAAGAGACCAAAATTTTTCTTTTTGGCCTAAAAGCAAAACCCTATGTGTGGCAGAAAGCTAACACCGCACATCACCCTAAATACATCATCCCCACCATGAAACATGGGAGTGGCAGCATCATGTTGTGGGGATGCCTTTCATCAGCAGGGGCAGGGAAGCTGGTCAGAGTTGATGGGAAGATGGATGGAGCCAAATACAAGGCAATCTTAGAAGAAAACCTGTTAGAGTCTACAAAAGACTTGAGACTGGGGCGGAGGTTCTTCTTCCAGCAGGACAATGACCCTAAACATACAGACAGAGCTACAATGGAATGGTTTAGATCAAAGCATATGCATGTGTTAGAATGGTCCAGTCAAAGTCTAGACCTAAATCTCAACTGAGAATTTGTAGCAAGACTTGAAAACTGCTGTTCACAGACGCTCTCCATCCAATCTGACAGAGCTTGAGCTATTTTGCAAAGAATTATGGGCAAAATATCACTCTCTAGATGTGCAAAGCTTGTAAAGACATCCCCAAAAAGACTTGCAGCTGTAATTGCAGCGAAAGGTGGTTCTTCAAAGTATTGACTCGGGGGGGCTGAATACAAATACATGCCACACTATGCAAATTTTTATTAGTAAAAAAATTTAAAAAACATTTATCATTTTACTTCCACTTCACAATTATGTGCCACTTTGTGTTGGTCTTTCAAATAAAATTAAAATAAAATACATTTTTACGTTTTTGGTTGTAAAATTACAAAATATAGAACATTTCAAGGGGTGTGAATACTTTTTCAAGGCACTATAGGTTGAACATCTCTAGTGTAAAGCATACTAAAGTACAATAGCTTATAGTAATTTGACTAAAAAAGCTTACCTGTAATTAGTTGCTATGAATAATTGCATATACAGTATATTGTATTATGTTACTGAATTATATAAAAATGTTATGTGCAATCCTCTCATAAAGGTGTAACTTAGCAAATGCTAAATAATACATTTATGAATTACTAACAGATAGAGGAGCAGACACACATCTGCGGTGTTAAAAGTCAAGAGCAGAGTAGGAAAATGCGCACACAACCACTTAGTTTCTGTCCCTCCAGTGTCCCTTTTGATCTATTTCTCCTTTCAGGTTGAGGTAAAGTAGAGGTTAGATGGAGGTTCAAACAGAAATAATTGATTTCCAGATGAAGGTTCACACAGAAATCATTGATCTCTATTGATCAGTGCAGAATATGGTTACTAGCGAAAGGCCAATGTCCATAAAGAATAAGAGAAATGTAGGCATCCCTATTCCTTTTACCTTTTTCCTTCACTGAAAATAGAATAAGGTGGGGGAATTTAAATCCAAACACCTGCGTGTCCAGCACTTAATCGCAAAGGCTAATGAGGTACCTTGTACTGCAACTCTATAAATAAAGAAAAGGAAAAGTGTTAAGAATAATAAACATGTTTTACTGCAGGTCCCGGATCTAGCAGCAATCCTTGTGATGAGACGTACCATGGACCAAATCCTCATTCTGAGCCTGAAGTTGGTGCTATTGTGGACTTTATCCTAGCACATGGGAATGTGAAGGCTATGCTCACTATACACAGCTACTCTCAGATGCTGCTGTTTCCTTATGGCTACACAAATAATCTTGCACCTGATCACCAGGAGCTGGTAAGAATGTGCAACAAACAGGAATTCTGTACAGACTATATAGATTGCAATGTTGTTTTTGCTAAATGCTATACATAGATTAAAATTATTGTTTTCTTTTCTTTAGGTGTTTTTTGGTAAGTGGTGGCCCCATTAGGGAGGCTAATGCCCTGTACACACTATAGGATTTTTTGACAACAAATGTTCGATGTGAGCTTGTGTGTAGGCTCCATCAGACATTTGTTGTCGAAATTTCCGACAACAAAAATTTGAGAGCTGGTTCTCAAATTTTCTGACAACAAAATCCGTTGTCAGAAATTCCGATCGTGTGTACACAATTCCAACGCACAAAATTCCACGCATGCTCGGAATCAAGCAGAAGGATATTGAACTTCATTTTTCTCGGCTCGTCATACGTGTTGTACATCACCGCATTCTTGACGTTCGGAATTTCCGACAACATTTGTGTGACCGTGTGTATGCAAGACAAGTTTCAGCCAACATCCGTCAGAAATAAATCCACAGTTTTGTTGTCGGAAAATCCTATCGTGTGTACACAGAATTACTTTCGCTATTTGTCCTGGTGACCATTATCATCAAAAGTGAAACATAATCCAAAATTTTAAGTGTTCAACAGAATAGGAATAGAGGGGAAATCTTCCAATGCTGGCACTTGTTCTGGCGACCCTGGTGAATATCAAAGATTTCCTTCACTTTGGAGGAATTTTCTTTCATCTCTGTTGAGGTCCAATGTCCCTCATCAGTGTCTTAAAGAAATAGGTTAGACATGACACTTTCAACTAATGAGAATTAATTTACAAATTGAGCATAGTATTTGAAGATCCCTACTTCCTCACTCTAATCTGTCCAGCACTAGTGACCAGGTACTGTAGGTGTGGAGATCCAATTTTTTATATTTACCTTCATAGAGTAAAGTTTTATTTTCAGAATTTATTGCATTTTGACTATGATGTGGGACCACCTTTGCATGATTTCATTTTAGAATTTTAATCATGACAGTTCTTACTGAGAGTAGTTGATAGACATTCAGCAGTGGTATTGAGTCAGTCAACAGTAAGTGGATTCAAACATGAGATAAACATATATAAAAAGTATATATATATATATATATATATATATATATATATATATATATATATATATTCTGCCATCACCCTTTTATGTTTCAATGTTTTGATTAGCACAACATTTTTTAAAGTAAAACCAACTGTATTCAAGACCATCATGACCCAACATAATTAGAAGCATGGCAGTGAAGGAAATACAACAATTAGAGTTGTGTTTCAATGACATAATCTACACTAGAAATGGGAAATACTGAACTAAATTACTTGCTTTGATAAACATCTACATTGTTCTTTGAACCACAGAGTTCATCTGTAAGATAAAAGCATTAAGTCTTTTATATGTGTATGTGTTGCTATGAGGCCCAATCAAAAGTATGTAGGTGAAGGGTGGCTCACTTACATGTGGCCATCACATACAGCCAAACCCAGTAATTGCACTTTACCGGGCTCCACCAACTGTACAGCCCACGACATAATGTCCGCTGCATAGATGGTGGCCAGAGGCTTACACTTCCCATGGTACACATGGTCCCTACATTGACCCTGGTACAAAAGCCCAGCTTCTAGGACTCACTGGCCAGGTTTGTACTCCTCTCAACCCATCTCATCTTCCAGGCATTGGCTGTAAAGGCACTTCTCTCTTAGATATTTACATGGAGGCAAGATCTTGCAACTGTTACTGTTTTAAATCAATAGTTAATGCAGAGTAATCTATTTAATGCCATAAGGTAGACACTGTCCAGATACTGGATGAGGTGAATGAAGGATTACTTCAGTCTGGAGGTTCTTGTAACCCTGGTAAGAGTTTAAGGTGATTCTTCCTACTCTCCACAGCCAGATCACTATATTTACCATTCACCTGACCCTAAAGGGAAGAACCAAGGGAAACACCAGTTCTTGCTTGGCCCAATGTGCCTTTTAGAGATCTACTCCATTTCCAGGTATAATCACCTTCTCCTCAATAGCTGTTCAGTGTGGGGTCCCCTCATCAGCCCCTCTCCCAAAGCGGAAGAGCAAGAGAACCTCCAGCAGGCCTTCCTTGTCCTAAGATTCCCTGGTCAGCAAGCCCCAGAGTCCCAGCTCCACCCACCTTATAGAGCGACTCCCAGAAGCCCTCCACAAAAAGTAGGAGGAACCCTTATAGTGACCTAGGCCAAACTCCACCTGCCTAAGCAGTAGAAAGCAGATAAATAATTACAATGATTCACATCATTCTACAGAATAAAAAAAGGTACATTATAAAGTAAATAGGCGTTAGTCATTTTCAACTTGACTTGATTTTAATGTTCAACAGAGTTTTTGTGATTATCTACTACTATGACCTTTACAGACACACTGTACCTGTTACTTAGAGTGATAGTCTATAAACAATTCAAAATATATTTTCAGAATGAACTGGCCAAAGAAGCAGCTGCTGCTTTATCATCTTTACATGGAACTCGGTATAGATATGGCACCACCATTGCTACCATTTGTAAGTAGTCACACTGGAAATTGTGCATATTCAATTCAATTAAGAACTTATAAATGACTGTTTTTAACATAAAGATAAATTGTGTCACGTAATTGTGGTAATTGTGGATGGAAAGGGTGACAGTTAGCTAACATATTCCAGTACTAACAATGTGGGAGGCTGTGTGGAACTAGAATAGTCAATTTTTCAGTCTTATCCAGCAATGCAAAGAGCAAAGTGTAGGCGTAAAACCTCTAGGAACCTATGAAAAACCAAGTTGTACTGTCTGGATTTGTTAATGTGAAATCTAATTTGTTGATGTGGCTAGCTGTACTTCATACCCTACACTATAATTAAGCTGATTTGTTTCAAAAACTGAAACTAATGTACTATTTGCTTGCTGCTTCTGCTGTAAATTCACTCTCTCAAGAAGTAGCTTTACTTCCATTTAAAACTGGAGTTTAATCTGCTTACATTTTGCCTTCCCTAGTACCTCCCTACCTAATATCAACATGCTAATGAAATTTTTAAGTAACACTTTTCTGTTTCATTACATATAATATTTTATACACAGTGATACAATTACGTAGTCTCTGTGCTTTTCTATGTAATGCAGGCTAATTATGGCTGGTGGGAGGGGCTGGCAGAGTGCTGTACATAGCTGCCTCAGTACTTCTCTCGAGAGTTCTCGGCCCTGATGCGAATAGAGAACTGGCTTTCAGGATGAATTATGTAAATATCAAAATGCCTTGATGGGTGAATGTCAGTCTGGAGGAGTGCTTAAAGGTTGGAGATCGCGCTGGACTGGCTCACTCAGTTGAGGGTCTGTGAATGTGTAATGGTAGGGGCGGGTTGGAAGAGTTCACTCCCAATGAATCCGGCCCAACCTAATAAAAGGGTGGCGGTGAGCCCTTTTAAGGGGCTTGGGCTGCTAACTCTGGGTATGGCCTGAAGGTCATCTCCGCATATATTTGTAAGGGTAGGTAAAAGGAGCGCCTGATATCCAATTAGAAGTAAATTGAAGGTGAATATGTAGTTGTTTTATTGAAAGAAGCAAAACATGATAAATCCAACGTGTTTCGGGGGAACAAAGACTCCACCGTCTTCAGAGCTATCAGAGACAAAAAAATAAAAGCGTACAGAAATGAATATGTATATAGCATGATACATATATACATACACACACTTTTTTTGCATTGTATTTAAAGACTAATAAAAGAGCCAAAGGGAAGGAGTAGCAAAATATTGAAATGGATAAGAGGAGCTTCTTAAAAAGTGATGTGGTCTAAAATTCATCCAAAAGATACTTTTAAAAAATGACTTTAGCAGAAAAATGGATCAGTAACTGACCTGCTGCTAAAAGCCAATGGAGAGTGGGGATATATCCCAAACTGGTGTGTCTGTGACACGGAAAACTGTAGGAAAAGAGTCAGTCTAATGTTAGTGCTGGTTAAAAGAAGGGGGAAAAAATGGGAAAAAAGAGAGTGAGGGGGGGGGGTTGGCATAATGGGAGACTGGGAGAGAGAGGGGGGAGGAATAGTAAGGGGAGGGGGGGGCAAAGGTTTGACAGGGATCCTTTTTGAAAGTATCTTCTGGATGAATTTTAGACCACATCACTTTTTAAGAAGCTCCTCTTATCCATTTCATTAATTTGCTTCTCCTTCCCTTTGGCTCTTGTTATTAGTTTTTAAATATAATGCAAAAAAAAAATTTTATATATATATATATATATATATATATATATATATATATATATATATATATATATATATATATATATATGTATATGTGTGTGTGTATGTATGCTTTTTAAACACAGCTTCATCCCTTTATATGATGTTCTGATACATAAGTCATGCAAACGATTTTTATTGTCTAACCTTTATTTTCATATATGTACATCATGCTATATACATATATGTTTCTGAATGCTTTTATTTTTTTTCTCTGAAAACCCTGAAGAAGAGGGAGTCTTTCTTCCCCCGAAACGCGTTGACTTTATCATAGTTTGCTACTTTCAATAATACGACTACATATTTACCCTTATTTTGCTTCTAATTGGATATCGGGCGCTCATTTTACCTACCCTTACAAGTCTGGGAGAGTGAACATTCCTTTGCAGGCTGCATTTGCATGCAGACCACCCTTGGTAACTCCCAAATGTAATGTTGAGCCTCTATGTTTGAAAGAACAGAAATCCACTGAATAAAAGGTGTGGGGAGGCACAGACAATAAACCTGAGGAGAAAAATGCTAGATGATGCTGAATGTCCCCCAGCCAGGAAATGAGGAGGGCTTTGTCTGACTTGCTGCAGCCTCTGATGCACATTTAAGACGTTCATTGTATTAGTGTCACTGGTTTCCACAAAGTGTCAAAAGTGTCACTTAGTGTCTGATTTGTCTGCCATAATATCGCAGTCCCGCTATAAGTCTCTGATTGCCGCCATTACTAGTGAAAAAAAAATATGTCCCCGTATTTCATTTTAAAAATTTGGTCACCTTAGCGCAAAGCGGATCCCTGATTTGTGTTCATAGTTTGCCATTTAGTGAATAAATTCATACTTTGGGGTGCACACCCTAATGCAATAGGCAAGGCACATCTATGGTGCCTAGCTTTATAATCCCCCTTGTGTGTTTGCATCACATAAACAACTAGGTATAAATGTTTAAAACACATACGTTTTTGACAGTGATGTAAGCAGGCTTGTAATATTCCTAATTTCTGTGTCCTATATAGATCAGGCAGATGGCACAACAACTGACTGGGCATACGATAATGGCATTAAATATTCCTACACCTTTGAGTTAAGAGATACTGGAAAATATGGCTTCCTCCTTCCTGCTGAGCAAATCCTACCTACAGCTGGGGAGACATGGCTGGCACTAATGACAATCATGGAGCATGTCAGGGATCATCCCTACTGACACTCCATTCATGGCCTTTTTACATAAAGTAATATCCTTAGTCTGTTTTAAGCATCTTTAAATAAACACATTAACTGCTTTTATCACTGCAGTGTGAATCATTTGTTTTTCTAACAGGTGCTTGTAAGGTTATCAGCACACAACAATATACTGCAAAATGCTTCTTTCTTTTTAACTGTTTATACGTGGAGTCTTCAAAAAGTTTAGTGTATATCCAGATAAAACTTTTTTACTTAGATAAAATGGGGAGGGGTTATGTTTAGGAGATTTTCCCTCACATCCTGTACTGCTGACAAACAGGAAGTGAGGAGACCTCTTCAACAGCAACACACTCAAAAATAAAAATGTATTTTTTGGTGATTTTGTCAATTTTTTTATTTCCATCTGTATCCCTGTAGCAGAATTTCCCTAAATGTTTTAAGCATCCGCACCCTTAGGTCTGGAAACTCAGTTCCCTGCACACTGAAAAACATACCAGCCACATGTCCTTGGGCTCTCCATACTCTTGGCTCAGACAGCACAAAGCTATTTCTCCTGGGTGGTGTTCCAGCAAACAGCAGCAGGCCCTAACCCCTGTACACAGGCTCACGGACGCTCATGTCCCACAGTCCTGAGACCCCTTGTAGACGGGGCCTCAGCCAAGATACCCAAACAGGGAGTAAACACATACACAATCTTTGGTGCACTGAATTTTCTTGTATTCATCTGTACAGGTTGCTAGTATCAGTATAAACACTTTTGTGGGCACCAGTATAAGGCCATCCAGAAATTGCAATATCTGTCTTTAACTTGTGTTACCGGATGACAGCTTCCGTTGGAGGGGTGGTGGTATAAGATGTACCAGGGTGGCACTATCTTCACTGTATGAAGAGACTTCACGCTCCTGTTCCGGGCACCAGGTAGTACTGCAGGCATTCTCCCTATGCTGTGTCTACTGGTTAGGAACCTTTCACTGTGCTACTCTCTTTCCCTAAGGAGCAGGTACCTGTCCTTGACCTACCACTTGCTTCAGAAGCACCCAACACCCTGCCCAGGCTCACTATGTTCTCTGGGAACAAAGCAGCCCCTGAGTTCTGGTAAAGTACTATTCCCTGACCCTATCCCCAGGCTCTTTGTGTCCTCTGTTCAGGCAGAGTTATCCTTTGGTCATGGTGGCAGCCAATCAGAGTCCTCCCTGCCCCATTGCACCCAATCAAAGTCCTTCAGTGTCCTCCCATTCCCCTGCACTCTGCCACTGACAGAGAGCAGTACCAAGGTTAAGCCAGGGAGGAATGTTCTGCTGGGTGGCTTAAAGAGGCAAACATCCAGTGCAGAGACGTAACTAGAACCTTCAGGACCCCAGTGCAAGAAACCACGAAGGGCCACCCTGACCCCTCCCCCCTTCCATCTGAGCCCTGGGCTTCCAGTTGATGCCCTCCAGTTGAGCCCTCCCATGGAAGCCCTCCCAGAACCCTGCCTCCCGCGTGCCCTCTGGGGCACGCATCAAGCGTGCACTATGACTGCTGTGTCCTTCAGGAACAGCTGATCACAAATCACGTTAAAGGTCCAATCACAGCAGCCCTTTAACATTTGATCAGCTGATCACGTGTAATCAGACTTGCCAGTTATCGGCAGTCCTTTGTCAGTAAATTGTTTATACTGATAATCTGTGCCCTGATTATCAGTGCAGCCCCCCATCAGTGCCACCTATCAGTTTTGCCTATCAGTACTCATCAATGCTGCCTAAAAATGCCCATCAGTGCCGCCTATCAGTTCTGCCTATCAGTGCCACCTATCAGTGCTCATCAGTGACGCTTTTCAGTAAAGCCTATTGGTGCTGCCTATCAGTGCCGCCTATCAATACCGCCTATTAGTGCTCTTAAATACCCATTAGTGTGGCCTGCCTGTGCCCATCAGTGCCATAGTGTCCATCAGTGTCGCCTATCAGTGCTGCCTATCAGTGCCGCCTACCAGTGCCTCCTCATCAGTGCCTCCTTAGCAGGACTCTCAGCTGAGAGCGTCTCTTTCATACAACCCAGAGCCTGCACTGACAGTTCTCCCTCACTTCTCCCTTGCACAGTAGGGAGAGGAGAGAGCTGATCTGCTCTTTCTTCTCCCACCCCTCTCCTCTTGTGTGCAACGCGGGAAGTGTGAAGCCCAGCAGCAGAATGATAAAATTCAGCTGCTTAGCACTTCCCACGGTGCACACACAGGAGGAGAGTGGCAGGAGGAAAAGGAGCAGATTGTCTCTCACTTCTCCCATCCATGCGAGGGAGGGGGGAACTGTCAGTGCAGGCTGTGGGCTGTATGAGAGAAATGCTCCCAGCTCATAGCCCTGCAACTTGCAACCCCGCTGGGGCCCCCAGAGAGTGTCGGAATGCCAGGGCCCGGTTGCAAGTGTGACCTTTGCGACCTTGATAGTTTTGCCACTGGGCCAGTACTTGAACTGTTTTTTTTTTTTTAATGACATGCAGTTTAAAAGGTAATTACACTCCAAGTGAATACATTTTTAGGGGTGAACAATTGGTGATCTGCCCACCAGCTTCTTACATATCTCACAGATTCAAGCTGTAAGATCTTGCCATCTGCATTTCAGTTCTTCCTGCGGTGCCAAGAGGTCTCATCAATTCTTTAATGAAGCATCTATCTTTCCCCTGCTTCTACATTATAAATGAATGCATAGAGATAATCCTACAAAAAGGATGAGGTTGAATTTTAAAAACTGTGATAAAAGCAGCAGCACCTGAATGACACCATTTACATAAAACCCTTGCTCATGCTGAGGAAGGTATGGGGTTTGCGTCAATCCCCAATGCGTCTCTCCCCCTGCGTATACTCAATTTTCCTTCAATGCCCCTTCCTTCATTCAGAGTATGTAACTAATTCAATATGACAACACTGGTCCAATCAGCTGAATGGAGCAGTGAATAAGCAAATGCAAGGAAAGTATATGCTTCTGGGTTTCTTCCCAACTCTAGATGTGCTGGTAGGTTAATTGACTCATGTATAAACTGGCCCTTGCAGTGGCGGCTGGTGCTCAAAATTTTCGGGGGGTGCAAACAAACTGGGCCACTGGGCCCTTGTATGTATATGTAAGATAGTGACCTTAGATTGTAAACTCTGTATAACTGTTGGAGTTATATACTGTAAGTACTTGTAATAAATACCAGGTGATTACATGAATTGGGTCTTTTAGATTTGCAGTACACTATGCAGTACAAGGGCAGAACAGTAGAGGGAACCAGCCAACCACATATCTTAACATTTGCTGGTTACTTCACATCATTTATGGTTTGCTTTAATCAACAAAAAAATTGTATGTGTATATTCACTATATTCCATATTTTAAGAAAACTATAATTTAACTATAGTGCTATGCTAATTGCTGGAAGAAGTTTCAAGCACACAATATCTACATTAACAATAACCTACAAATTATGATGATGCCTATATGGGATATAATTGAGTTTTTCGGTACAAAACTTAGAATATATTAGCACTTCAGACTTGCAGCACTGGGGTCCACAGATCAAATCCTGGTCAGGCCACTATCTGTATAGAGTTTGCAAGTGTAATCTGCAAGTGTCATTTGGTAAAAGTGCATTGTTACATTGTATTTACTATTTTATTCATACAGTATGTAGCTCAGAATGTGACCAGGTAGTCTGTTTCATACTAGTGCGATTTCAGATGTGATGGGTCGCAAAGAATCGCATGGCAGTGGAAATCACAATAGTGTCCGTTAAGTTCAATACAACTCAGCACATAGCAATTTTAAAAAAAAGGTTCCTGCACTAAAGGTTCCTGCACTAATATCGCTATTCCAGTGCGATTTTGGCCCCACAGAATACGCAAAACACACCCATGTAGCATCCAAGTAGCAATACATAATTGCACTGTTTTCTATGTGTCCTATTCACACCATAATGCTGCATATAAATGTGAACGCAGCACAGCTTGCAACATATAGTTGAATGAAATGTAATCTTGTGACAATATAATAAGTGAAAGAAATAAAAAGGTAAACAGTGAGATGCATTGCAGCAATGCATCACAAAACGCTTTACAATGCATATCAGTGTACCCACCTTATATGGAACATAACACATATAGAACAGGTGTAAACAAGCCCCTAAATAAACCTTACAAATAAAAAATATATACAGTTTTTTTTTTTAAAGATAATGGGGTTGATTTATTAAAACTGGAGAGTGCAAAATCCGGTGCAGCTGTGCATGGCAGCCAATCAGCTTCTAACTTCAGCTTGTTCAATTAGACCCCAGATGTCTCAATAAAGAGAACCTGTCACCACAAATTCATCACATAGGACACCTTTTGTCCCCTATATGATGAGAAAAAAAAGCTAAGTACAAAAAAAAAAAAAAAAAAAATATTGCAAAATTGGAAGTTACACCTCACATAAAAAATCTCCACCCCCCAAAAATTTTTTTTGAGGCTCCCCACCCCCACATACAAGCACATAAAAACATAAACACATGTATTGAGGGCGCCTACGCATAAAGAAGTCTATTGCAATATACATGCTACATATATATCACTGCACACTCCAGAGTGAGAGTAATATTTCTAGCACCAGAACTCGACATATTGGGTATCCATTTACTCGTTACAACCTCACCTTTTATATTTTACCAGAAATAGGGTAATTTATTGCATTTGTGTGCCCTAAAATTAACTTTAGTTTATTGTTTACTGAAATTTTGCTTTACCTTTGCGGTAATATTGTGTGTCATAAAAAATTGGAACTACCACTATTTTTTTATCCAGGGTGTCTGCTTTCAAGAAATATATCATGTTTTGGGGATTTTATGTAATCTTCAGGCCTAAAAGGATTTTATAAACATATGTGCAAAAATGCAAAAACGGCTCTGACAGCAAAAGGGTTAATGCATGCCAGTATTTTGCTAGCTTTGTTATCTTCGGTATATCATTTCAGGCTAATAATAAATCTGTGATCTTCATGCACCCCCAGATAATTTTCCATTAATGATTCTCCCAGGAGAGCTCCCCCTGACGTATAATTTGCATGTATTTTTGGTACCCAAAACTTTACATTTCTTAATATTGAACCCCATTCCCCAGGTAGATGCCCAACCCCCTATTTTATTAAGGTATTCCTGTAATTATGCTACATCCTGTACTAAAGCTATTTCCCTGCATAACCACTTAACGACTGCCCTACAGCAGATTTACTGGATTTACTGCTACAGGGTAGCTATTCTTTGCAGAATCACATATATATATATATATATATATATATATATATATATATATATATATACGTGATTCTGCACTTCCAAGTAGGAAGCGCAACTCTTCTGCTGTGATTGGTCAGATGGTCAGAGCAAATGCCGATCAGCGGGTGCCGGCCCATGGATGTCTGCCAGCACCCACCTATCTTTGGGAAGACACATAGGACGGAGCTCTGCCTATGTAAACAAGGCAGAGCTCCGTTCTGACAAGTGATGGAGTGAGGGAATAAAATCCATCACATAGTAAAAGCACCTCACACAGTACACAAAAACACTTGTTAGGCACACAGTTAACCCTGTGATCACTCTAGATGTTTAAGCACTTCCCAGTCAGTGTCATTACTACATACAGCGCCTTGAAAAAGTATTCACACCCCTTGAAATTTCTCACATTTTGTCATGTTACAACCAAAAACTTAAATGTATTTTATTGGGATTTTATGTGATAGACCAACACAAAGTGGCACATAATTGTGAAGTGAAAGAAAAATGACAAATGGTTTTCAAAACTTTTTACAAATAAATATCTGAAAAGTGTGGCGTGCATTTGTATTCAACCCCCTTTACTCTCATACCCCTAACCCTGTATAAATACAGCTGTTCTGTGAAGCCCTCAGAGGTATGTTAGAGAACCTTAGTGAACAAACAGCATCATGAAGGCCAAGGAACACACCAGACAAGTCAGGGATAAAGTTGTGGAGAAGTTTAAAGCAGGGTTAGGTTAGAAAAACATATCCCAAGCTTTGAACATCTCACGGTCTCAACTGGTAGAGACTAGGAATGAGCCCGATGTTCGAGTCGAACATAAGTTAAACTCGAATATCGGGTGTTTGTCTGTTCGCCGAACAGCGAACAATATGCGGTATTCACAGAAAATTCGAAAGCTGCCGTAACACCGTTAAAGTCTTTGGGACACTAACATGAAAAATCAAAAGTGCTAATTTTAAAGGCTTATATGCAAGTTATTGTCATAAAAAGTGTTTGGGGACCTGGGTCCCCTCCCAGGGGACATGTATCAATGCAAATTTTTTTTTTTTAAACGGCCGTTTTTTCGGGAGAAGTGATTTTTTTAACGCTTTAAGTGAAACAAAAAAAATATTCCTTTAAAATACATGTCCCCATGTTGATGGGGACAAGGGACTCATCCCCACAACCCTTGCCAGGTGGTTGTGGAGGTATGCAGGTGGGGGGGCTTATTGGAATCTGGAAGCCCCCTTTAACAAGGGGACCCCCAGATACTGGCCTCCCCCCTGTGTGAATTGGTAACGGGGTACAAATGTGCCCCTACCATTTCACAAAAAAAAGTGTCAAAATGGTAAAAAAGACAAGAGACAGCTGGGAACAAGTCCTTTATTAAAAAATTAAAAAATAAAAATGTCCCACGGACTGAGAAAAAAAAAAAAAAGCCGCAACCGACCCGCCTCCCACTGTCTGACGCATCTTCGCTGTGACAGCTTTTATATAACTGAGGGCGGGGCCACCCGGTGAGGTAACCGGGTGACCCCCCCCTCTGACACACGGGGGCTTACCCAGTGGCGGAATTACCGGGGTCGCAACAGTTGCACTTGCGACGGGGCCCGGCATTCTGCCACTGTGGGGGGGCCCAGCGGGGTTGCTCTTCACAGCGCTCTGAGGCTGAGCGTGTCTCTCATCTAACAGCAGCAGAGACACCGGCATCGTTTGTTTTATTTCCCTCTTCGTGTGTCCTCTCTCTCGCACGGCATGACAGAGGACACACAGCTGATCTCAGTCCTCCCCTATCCTGTGTGCTCCGTGGGAAATGTGAGCTCCTTAGCTTCACACTTGCCCGCGGAGCACAGAGAGGGGAGGGGGAGATCAGCTGTGTGTCCTCTGTCATGTCGTGCAAGAGAGAGGACACACGAAGAGGGAAATAAAACAAACAATGCCGGTGTCTCTGCTGCTGTTAGATGAGACACACAGGCGTACAGCGGAGCGGACCAAAGCCACCTCCCCCTCTCTGGTTGCGGAGGGGGAGGAGGAGGAGTCCAAGGGACACATGCCGGTGTGCCTATCCCACGCTGTTCTGAGGTCTGTAAAGTTTGTATTCAAATAGACATGTGCTGGGGGGAACACTATGGGAGGGGGGTCTGCACTGATGGAGGGATGGTGGTCTGCACTGAGGGGGGTCTGCATTGATGGAGTGGGGGTCTGCACTGAGGGGGGTCTGCATTGATGAGGTGGGGGTCTGCACTGAGGGGGGTCTGCATTGATGGGGTGGGGGTCTGCACTGAGGGGGGTCTGCATTGATGAGGTGGGGGTCTGCACTGAGGGGGGTCTGCATTGGTGGAGGGAGGGGGGTCTGCACTGAGTGGGGTGTACATTGATGGGGGATCTGCACTGAGGGGGGGTGTGTGCTGATGGAGGGGGATGGTCTGCAATGGGGGGGTCTGCACTGATGGAGGGGGGTGGTCTGCATTGTGGGGGGCCTGCACTGATGGAGTGGGGGTCTGTACTGAGGGGGGTGTGAACTGATGGAGGGGGGTCTGCAATGAGGGAGGGAGGTCTGCACTGATGGAGGGGGGGTCTGTACTAAGGGGGGATGTGAACTGAGGGAGGGGGATCTGCAATGAGGGAGGGGAGGTCTGCACTGATGGAGGGGGGTCTACACTGCGGTCTATAGTGATAGAGGGGGTCTATACTGATAGATGGGGTCTGCACTAAGGGGGTCTACACTGATAGATGGGAGTCTATGCTGATAGAGGGGGGCTATACTGATAGATGGGGGGTCTGCAATGAAGGGGGCTATACTGATGGATGGGGTCTGTACTTAGTGAGGAGGATCTATACTGCGAGAGAGGGGTCTGTACTTAGTGGGGGGTCTATACTGAGAGGGGGGTCTGCAGTTAGTGGAGGGGGGTCTGTACTGAGGGGGGGTCATAGTTGGTGACGGGGGGTGACACCAAATTTTTCCTCACCGGGTGACACCAACCCTAGTGATGCCACTGGAGAGACACGCTCTCCGCTCAGAGCCATGCTGTCCTGAGAAGACAGAGGACTCTGATAGAGGACTCTGATGGGCACTGATAGGGGGCACTGATAAGATTTACTGATGAGCACTGAAGGGGAGGCACTGATAGGGGACACCAATGGGAGGCACTGATAGCGGACATCAATGGGAGGCACTGATAGGGGACACCGATGGGAGGCACTGATAGGGGACACCGATGGGAGGTACTGATAGGGGACACCGATGGGAGGCACTGATAGGGGACACCGATGGGAGGCACTGATAGGGGACACCGATGGGAGGCGCTGATAGGATTTACTGATGGGCACTGAAGGGAGGCACTGATAGGGGACATTGATAGGGGGCACTGATGGGAGGCACTGGTGGGCAATGATAGGAGGCACTGATGGGGGGCACTGAGAAGGCACTAGGGGGCACTGATAGGGGGCACCGATGGGAGGCACTGATAGGATTTACTGATGAGCATTGATAGGAGGCACCGATGGGAGGCACCAATGGGATTTACTGATGAGCACTGAAGGGAGGCACTGATAGGGGGCACTGATAGGGGCACTGATAGGAGGCACTGATGAGCACTGAAAGGGGGCACTGATAGGCTGCACTGATAGGAGGCATTGATGGGCATTGATGAGCACTGATAGGCAGAACTCATAGGCTGCACATATGGTCACTGAGGAACTGTGATAGGCAGAACTAAGGCAGTATTGATGGGCACTGATGGGCAGTATTGAAGAGTACCGATAGGTGGCATGGATGGACGCTGCAATAATGAGCACTGATAGGTGGTGCTGATAGGCAGATTTGATGGGCACTAATAGGCAGCATTAATGAGCACTGATAGGCAAAACTGATAGGCGGCATTGATGGGCACTGATAGGCGGCATTGATGGGCACTGATACATGGCACTGATGATTGGGGCACTGATTATCAGTGTAAACAATTTACTGACATTCTTGACAGTTAATGGCAGTCCTTTCCTCACACAGACATAGCACGGGAGGAAAGGGCTGCGGATAACCGGCAAGTCTGTTTACATGTGATCAGCTGACATCACATGGTAAAGGGCCACTGTGATTGTGCTGGATGCACGTCCCAGGGGGCATGCGGGAAGCACGGTTTTGGGAGGATGTCCATGGATACCCTCCCAAAATTGGAAGCCTGGAGCTCGGATGGAAGGGGGGGGGGGCCATCATTGTTTCTTGCACCGGGGCCCTGAAGGTTCTAGTTACACCTCTGGGCTTACCCATGGCTTTCCCATAGCGTCATAGGGGTGGGGGGTCACCCATTTACGTCACCAGGTGGCCCTGTCCCCTCTGTCCTAAAGGGTCTGGTATGGATTTTGGGGGGACCCCTACGCTATTTTTATTTAAATTTGGCACAGGGTTCCCCTTAATTTCCATAGCAGACCTGAAGGGCCTGTAATGGATTTTAGGGGGACCCCCACACAATTTTTTTTACATTTTGGATCGGGGTTCCCCTTAATATTCATACCAGACCCAAAGGGCCTGGTAATGGACGGGGGGGGATCCTATGCTCTTTTTTTCAATGAGTTTTATCTATATTGCCGAGACCCGTCAATTCATTACAGATCAGTTTTAAATGATAATTTTTCCTTTAGAAATGTAATTTTGCTGTGGTACTGTTCTAAACACGGGAAAAATGCGCCACTTTACAGGCATACTGTAGACACCCCCCGGGCATGATAATTAAAGGAATATTTCATTTTTATTGTTTCACTTTAAGCATTAAAAAAATCACTGCTCCCGAAAAAACGGGCGTTTTAAAAAAAAATTTGCATTGATACATGTCCCCTGGGACAGGACCCGGGTCCCCAAACACTTTTTATGATAATAACTTGCATATAAGCCTTTAAAATTAGCACTTTTGATTATTCATGTTCGTGTCCCATAGACAAATTTTTTGCCTGTTCGCATGTTCTGCTGCGAACCGAGCGGGAGGGTGTTCGGCTCATCCCTAGGAGACATCCCCAAAAAGACTTGCAGCTGTAATTGCAGTGAAAGGTGGTTCTACAAAGTATTGATCCAGGGGAGCTGAATACAAATGCACGGCCACACTTTTCAGATATTGATTTGTAAAAAAATTTGAAAACCATTAATGATTTTCCTTCCACTTCACAATTATGTGCCACTTTGTGTTGGTCTATCACATAAAAACCCAATAGAATACATGTTTTTGGTTGTAACACGACAAAATGTGGAACCTTTCAAGGGGTATGAATACTTTTTCAAGGCACTGTACATAGATATTTTTAGCACTGATCACTGTATTAGTTTCACTGGTTCCCCAAAGTGTCAAAAGTGTCAGTTGGTGTCCGATTGTCCACAATATCTCAGTCCCACTAAAAGTCGCTGATCATCGTCATTATTAGTATAAAAAAAATATATATTCTAGTATACTGTATATCCCATAGTTTGTAGACGCTATAATTTTTGTGCAAACCAATCAATATACACTTTACCAAAAAAATGTTGCAGAATACATATTGGCCTACATTTATGAAGAAATTCAATTTTTTATTTATTTTATTTCCTCATAAAATTATTATGGTCTTTGATAAATCCATGCTGGTTGTCACTTATAGGAGATCAGCAGCACTGCGATACCACAATCAAAAAATGTCTGTTGTTTATGAACCACATTTATTTGTCAAACTAGTAATTATCATTCAGTTAAGGTTTTCATCTCTTTTCCTGAGGATGCCACTTAGGGTTGCCACCTTTTCTTCAAGTCAAACCCGAACACTTTAGGGGCACACAGCAATTTTTTTTATAGTATAAACTATACATATATTTTGCTATTGAATAACATTACTAATCATATGAAGTTAATAACAAGAGTCCCCCTTTGCATTAGAGTCCACAGAGTTCCCCTTATACATCTGAATCCACAGAGTTCCCCTTTTACATTTGAATTCGCAAATTTCCCTTTCACTGTAAGGGGAGACTCTGCAGGCTCTGATGTATAGGAGAGAACTTTGGGGACTCTGACATGAGGGATGCTCTGAGAACTCTGATGTACGGAGAGGATTCTGATGTAAGGGGGAACACTGCAACCTCCTGTGTGAAGGGGAACTCTGATGTAAGGGGTGCTCTGACAACCCTGAATTACCTTAGTTTGCTCACTCAGAGGCAGGAGAGAGAAGGAGAGAGATTTCAGTCACAGACCGGAATGGATAGTGAGCTCACTCACCCCTTGGCAGTCAGCACCTCTAATCCAGATGTATCTGGAAGCCATAGTCCGGTCTGAATAATGTGTCTGGGTTTTAGGCAGTCTGAAACCCGGACGCACAATTCCGAACCCGAACTGTCCGGGTGAATCCCGGACAGGTGGCAACCCTAATGCCACTGCTTCATCTCCTTCTGCAAATCTTAGTGTCTTGTCATGTTTACCCTCAATGATTTGTGCAGCATACCTGAAACAATTCTTCAGATATGGATGCCGGACTTTACAGATATGCATGTTTCTGGTCAGTGACACAAACCTTACTAAACCCATTAGGTCAGTTTACTAACCAAACAACTAGCATCTTCAAAAGGAATTGATAAAGGCAACCTGCATATCTGTCTTGGGAATAGTTAACCACTTCAGCCCCGGAATAATTTACCCCCTTCCTGACCAGGCCATTTTTTGCGATACAGCACTGTGTTGCTTTAACTGACAATTGCGCGGTCATGCGATGCTGTGCCCAAACAAAATTTATGTCCTTTTTTCCCACAAATAGAGCTTTCTTTTGGAGGTATTTGATCACCTCTGCATTTTTTATTTTTTGTGCTATAAACAAAAGAAGAGCGACAATTTTGAAAAAAAAAACGCAATATTTTTTACTTTTTGCTATAATAATTATCCCGTCACATCCGGCCTCGGCCTTGGCTTCCCAGCCGCCTCGGCTGGGAAGCCAAGATGTTTTTTTTTTTTTATATCAGGCTTCCCAGCCTAGAGGTGAGATGTGGGGTCTTATTGGCCCCATATCTTACTGTAAAGAGAACCTGTCATGCCATATTCCTATTACAAGGGATGTTTACATTCCTTGTAATAGGAATAAAAGTGATCACATTATTTTTTTTTTAAGTGTTAAACTAAAAAAAATAAAAGTAAAATTAACAATAATGATAAAAAAAATTTAAAGCGCCCCTGTCCCCGTTGTGCTCGCACGCAGAACGAGGCCATACGTAAGTCCCGCCCACATATGAAAACGGTGCTCAAACCACACATGTGAGGTATCGCCGAGAATGTTAGAGCGAGAGCAAAAACTCTAGTCCTAGACCTCCTCTGTAACTCAAAACATGTAACCAGTAAAAAAAAACTGAAGCAAAGGAAGTTATGTCATCTTGCCTCGTGAAGCCTTTTCGCTCCGGAGCCTGAGGAGAGAAGACATCACAGTGAGTTGCACCAACAGCACACTAACACCAGTACACGTAGGCACACAAATCACCCCCAAATCACCCCGCGATCACCGCCCCCCCGCACCCCCTGTCACCCCCTGTCACAGTGACACCAATAGCAGTTTTAATTTTTTTACTGATCACTGCATTGGTGTCATTTTGTGACTGTTATAAGTGTTAGGGCTGTTAGTGGTAGGCCCCTTTAGGTCTAGGATACCCCCTAACCCCCCCAATAAAGGTTTAACCCCTTGATCGCCCCTAGTTAACCCTTTCACCCCCTGTCACCAGTGATCACCGTATAAGTGTCACAGGTGACGCTAGTTAGCCAGTTAGCTATTTAGGTTTACAGTCAGGTTTTTATAGCGTCAGGTACCCCCATATATTATCTAATAAAGGTTTTAACCCCCTGATTGCCCCTTAGTTAACCCTTTCACCCCCTGTCACCAGCGATCACCGTATAAGTGTTACGGGTGATGCTGGTTAGTTTGTTTTTTATAGCGTCAGGGTACCCGCCATTTATTACCCAATAAAGTTTTAACCCCCTAATCACCCGCCTGGGTGATATCAGTTAAGTTTTAGGGTCAGTTAGGGTCTGCGTCGCCCCAGGCAGCATCAGATTAGTGCCAGTAGCGCTAACACCCACACACGCAGCATACACCTCCCTTATTAGTATAGTGTCTGAATGGATCAATATCTGATCTGATCAGATCTATACTAGCAGTTTAGGGTCCCCAAAAACGCAGTGTTAGCGGGATCAGCCCAGATGCATTTTGCCCCTCCGCCCAGCCCAGCCCACCCAAGTGCAGTATCGATTGATCACTGTCACTTACAAAACACTAAACACATAACTGCAGCGTTTGCAGAGTCAGGCCTGATTCCTGCGATCACTAACAGTTTTTTTGGTAGCGTTTGATACAGTTGCTGACAGCCCAGGAGCTTTTTTTCCTGTGAATCTTACTACTGTACCAGTAAATTTAGAGCCCAAAATGGCAAATCGAAGGTACACTAGTGAAGAGGCTTACACGTATCTGAGCATGACAGATAGTGAAGAGGAAGTCACTCATTTGTCAGATTCAGGCTCAGAATATGATCGTTTAGAGGACAGTGGCTTCATGACAGATAGCTCTGACGACGGAGTTGTGGTCCCTGCCAAGGTCAGGCGTACCTGACCCCGTTCTTCTGCTGTTGTTGAGGTGCAAGAACTGCAGGGCTCTCATATGGAGCAAAGAAGTACTAGTGCTGCTCATCCTTCTGGTGAACTGGCAAGCACCAGCGGCCTAGTACACCCTGGTTGTACATCCAGCACTGCAGTATCACATGGTGACGTGGCAAGTCTCATAAGTGCAGTTCAAGCTGGCGAAGTGGCAAGCACAAATAGTGTCCCGCTGCCACCAAGAAGACAAAGACATGCCCGTCGTGCCCACAGTGTCCTTCTGGCAGAATTTGCCAATCCTAATTGGGAGCCCACCACTTCTCCAGCACCCGTACTTCCCCCATTCACCGGCCAACCCGGAATTCAGGTGGAAACAGTTGATTTTACGTCACTTGATTTTTTTTCACTGTTTTTCATGGAAGATCTCTATAGATCTATTGTGGACCAAAGTAATTTGTATGCTGGTGAATTCATCGCTGCTAATCCCCAGTTCTCCTCCCTTGCCAGAGATTGGAAACCAATTATGGTTTCCGAATTTAAGACCTTTCTGGGCCTATCCCTCGACATAGGCATAGTTAAAATGAGTATGTTGCGGTCATATTGGTTCATTGACCCAATTCACCATATGCCCCTGTTCTCTGCCTCCATGGCCAGGGCACGATACGAGCAGATCTTGGGGTTCATGCACTTCAACGACAATGAACTCTGTCGTCCTCGTGGAGACCCTGTATACAATCGGCTCTACAAAATTCGGCCCCTCGTAAACCACTTGAAAGAATGTTTTGCAGCCTTGTTTACTCCCGATCAAGTTGTCTGCGTTGATGAGTCCCTGATTAAATTTTCTGGCCGCTTATCTTTCAAACAGTATCTTCCCAGCAAGCGTGCCAGATATGGGGTCAAGATGTATAAGTTCGGTGACAGGGCCACAGGCTATACATATAGTTTTATGGTTTACGAGGGAAGAGATAATCACATAGAGCCGGAGAACTGCCCAGATAACATAGGGAGCACTGGAAAGATTGTGTGGGACTTGGTATCACCCGTATTCGGAAAGGGGTACCACTTGTACGTGGACAATTATTACACGAGCGTGCCACTTTTTAGTCACTTGTTTGATCATCAGATTGGAGCATGTGGCACTGTGCGATCTAATCGCTGGGGCTTGCCCCAGCAGCTTGTAGATTCCCGTCTTAGGCTGGGGGAGAGAGCCTGCTTGAAGTGTAATAACTTGCTCGCTATGAAGTGGAGGTATAATAAGGATATTTTCGTTCAGTCCTCCCTTTACGCAGACACGACGGTCCAAATTCCTACGGTGACTGGTGTTGTAGAGAAACCCCTCTGTGTTCATGAATATAACCAAAATATGGGAGGGGTGGACCTCAACAACCAGATGTTGGCGCCGTACTTAGTTGCCCGTAAGGCCAGACTCTGGTACAAAAAAGTGTCTGTATACTTATTTCAATTGGCTTTGCTGAATGCTCATGTGCTATACAGAGCTTCAGGACGAACTGGATCCTTTCCTTAAATTCCAGGAAGATATCGTCAGAGCCTTTCTGTTTTCAGACGGTGCTCCACTTCACCATCCCAATCCAAATGCAGTAAGCCGGCTGCATGGGAGGCATTTTCCGTATGTCCTCCCGAGTACCCTACCCAACGAGCCTCCCAAAGAAGATGTTGTGTCTGTAGCAAGCGCGGATATAGGTATGACACCCGCTACTATTGTCCCTCCTGTCCTGACAATCCTGGTCTTTGCATTGGTGAATGTTTTGAACGCTACCATACACTAGTGGAGTTTTAGCGTAGGGTACAGCACTGCACAGAATAGGACAACTTTCACAGGGTCTCCCAAGATGCCATCGCATTTCGAGAGACCCGAACCTGGAACCAGTTACAGTTACAAATAAAAGTGTAAAAAAAAAGAAAAAAAAAAAAACAAAAAAAATATATAAAATAAAAAAAACAAAAATAGTTGTTGTTTTATTGTTCTCTCTCTCTCTATTCTCTCTCTATTGTTTTGTTCTTTTTTACTGTATTCTATTCTGCAATGTTTTATTGTTATTATGTTTTATCATGTTTGCTTTTCAGGTATGTCATTTTTTTATACTTTACTGTTTACTGTATTTTATTGTTAACCACTTTTTTGTTTTCAGGTACGCCATTCAGCTGCAGCACGGACTTATTTATCTTGACAGCAACAGCGTTTGCTCCCACGATACATAAAGCCGTGACTCCAGCGCTGTAGGAGGTGATTTCACCACAGTTAAAAAAAAGGGCATATATGCCGAAGCACGGGGGCATCAGGGGTGGAGGAGCGATTTGCTCCTAACTTTTTGGGCGGATGCCCCCATGCTTCGGCATGTATATATTTTAGGTACAGATTGCGTTTAAAAATGTTTTATTTTTTACTATGTTTTTTTTGTATTTGATCTGCAGGTATGGTATGTCTTACTGTTATACTGTAATGTTACTTTGTTTTGTTGTTAACCATCATTTGCTTTGCAGGTACGCCATTCAGTTGCAGCGTGGATTTATTCATCTTGACAGCAACAGTGTTTGCTCCCACGATACATAAAGCCGTCACTCCAGCGTTGCAGGAGGTGATTTTACCACCACAGTTAAAAACAAAATGGTGCATGTATGCCCATCATTAAAAGTGGGTGGATGAAGGGAGGTATTCTAATGGTGGGCATACCCACCGATCAATCTCTTTTTTTCATTCAGCCCACAGGCTGCATGAAAAGAAAAGATTACAATATATGCCCAACAAGGACCAGCAACGTACTGGTATGTTGATGGACTTTGAGTGGTTAAACCAGATTGATGCCTGCGGGTTTAGGTATCATCTTGGTATCATTCTTTTTAGCCAGTGGTCTGCTTTCATGTAAAAGCAATCCTAGTGGCTAATTAGCCTCTAGACTGCTTTTACAAGCACCACCGTCTTCCATGGTTTTCTGTGGCTCTTCTGTCCCAACAGGGAACCTGAGAATGCAGCCGGTGGTTCCGCCAGCTAACCATAGAGCTGATCAAAGACCAGAATGGCTCCAATCATCTCTATGGCCTAAGAAACTGGAAGCTACGAGCATTTCATGACTTAGATTTCGCCAGATATAAACAGTGCCATTGGGAAATTGGGAAAGCATTTTATCACACCGATCTTGGTGTGGTCAGATGTCTGGGGGGCAGAGGAGAGATCAAGGGTCTAATAGACCCTAATTTTTTCAAAAAAGAGTACCTGTCACTACCTATTGCTATCATAGGGGAGATTTACATTCCTCGAGATAACAATAAAAAAAAAAAAAAAAAAAAAAAAAAAGCACCCCTGCCCCCCCCCCCTGCTCTTGTGCAAAGGCAAACGCAAGCATCGGTCTGGCATCATATGTAAACAGGAATTGCACCATGCATGTGAGGTATCACCGTGAAGGTCAAATCGAGGGCAGTAATTTTAGTAGTAGACCTTCTCTGTAGATCTAAAGTGGTAACCTGTAAAGGCTTTTAAAGGCTTTTAAAAATGTGGTTTGTCGCTGCTGCAAGTTTGTGCACAATTTTAAAGCATGTTGTGTTTGGTATCCATGTACTCGGCCTAAGATCATCTTTTTTATTCCATCAAACTTTTTCGGCAATATAGTGTGTTTTAGTGCATTAAAATGAAAAAAATTGTGTTTTTCCCCAATGCATTTGAAAAATCGCTGCGCAAATACTGTGTGAAAAAAAAATGCAACATCCACCATTTTAATCTGTAGGGCCTTTGCTTTAAAAAAATATATAATGTTTGGGGGTTCAAAGTAATTTTCTTGTGTGACATAAGCTTCTAAATGCTGTGCATAAAATTCCAGGACAGTTCAACCCCCCCCCCCAAATGACCAAATGACATTTTGGAAATTAGACGCTATTTGCTGAGAGGCATGTCGAGTCCATGAAATATTTTATATTTTGACACAAGTTGCAGGAAAAAGACTATTTTTTTTTTGCACAAAGTTGCCAAATGATATATTGCTCAAACATGCCATGAGCATATGTGAAATTACACCCCAAAATACATTCTGCTGCTTCTCCTGAGTACGGGGATACTTTTTGAGACTTTTTGGGAGCCTAGCCGCGTAAAGGACCCCAAAAACCAATCACTGCCTTCAGGCTTTCCTCAGGTGTAAAATGGTGATTTCACTTCCTCACTACCTATCAAAGTTAAGGAGGCCATGAAATGTCAAGATAGCACAAGCCCCCCCCCCCCCCAAATGACCCCATTTTGGAAAGAAGACACTTCAAGCTATTTGCTGAGAGGCATGTTGAGTCAATAGAATATTTTATATTTTGCCACAAGTTTCTGGAAATTTTTTTCATTTTTCTTTTTTTTTTTTTCTCAAACATGCCATGGGCATATGTGAAATTACACCCCAAAATACATTCTGTTGCTTCTCCTGTGTGAGACTTTTTGGCAGCCTAGCCACTTACAGGACCCCGAAAACCAAGCATCGCCTTCAGGCTCTCTAAGGGTGTAAATTTTTGATTTCACCCCTCGCTGCCTATTACAGTTTCGGAGGCCATGGAATGCCCAGATGGCACAAACCCACCCCCAAATGAACCCATTTTGAAAAGTAGACACCCCTATTTGCCGAGAGGTATGGTGAGTATTTTGCAGATCTCGCTTCTTGTTACAAAGTTTTGAAAATTGAAAAAAGAAAAAAAAAATACATTTTTCTTTTCTTTCTTCATTTTCAAAAACAAATGAGAGCTGCAAAATACACACCATGCCTCTCAGCAAGTAGCTTGGGGTGTCTACTTTCCAAAATGGGGTCATTTGGGGGGGGTTTGAGCTATCTTGGCATTTTATGGCCTTCAAAACTGTGATAGGTAGTGAGGAGTGAAATGAAAAATTTACGCTCTTATGCCATGTACACATGTGCGGACTTTTCGACCGGACTGGTCCAACGGAACGAATCAGTCGGACAATCTGACCGTGTGTGGGCTTCATCGGACATTCAGCTGACTTTTTCTGTCGAAAATCAGACGGACTTTAGGTTTGGAACATGTTTCAAATCTTTCCACCAGAACTCCATCGCACCCAGTTCCTATCGAGAAATCTGCTCGTCTGTATGCTAGTCCAACGGACGAAAACCGACACCAGGGTAGCTATTGGCTACTGGCTATGAACTTCCGTATTTTAGTCCGGTTGTATGTCATTACGTGCTTTGTTTTCAGGGTCCCGTACGCGGCTAGGCTCCCAAAAAGTCTCACACGCTCCCCGTACTCAGGAGAAGCAGCAGAATGTATTTTGGGGTGTAATTCCACATATAACCATGGCATGTGTGAGCAATATATCATTTAGTGACAACTTTTTGTAATTTTTTTTGTTGTTGTAATTTTTCAATCACTTGGGACAAAAAAAAATATTCAATGGGCTCTACATGCCTCTCAGCAATTTCCTTGGGGTGTCTACTTTCCAAAATGGGGTAATTTGGGGGTGGTTTGTACTGCCCTGCCATTTTAGCACCTCTAGAAATGAGATAGGCAGTCATAAACTAAAAGCTGCGTAAATTCCAATTCTACCCTAGTTTGTAGACGCTATAACTTTTGTGCAAACCAATAAATATATGCTTATTGTCATTTTTTTTACCAAAGACATGTGGCTGAATACATTTTGGCCTAAATGTATGACTAAAATTGAGTTTATTGGATTTTTCTTATAACAAAAAGTAGAAAATATCATTTTTTTTTGGTCTTTTTCCATTTATATCGCAAAAAATAAAAATCGCAGAGGCAATCAAATACCATAAAAAGAAAGCTCTATTTGTGGGAAAGAAAGGACGCAAATTTTGTTTGGGTACAACATTGCATGACTGCGCAATTATCAGTTAAAGCAGCGCAGTGCAAAATTGTAAAAAGTCCTCTGGTCTTTAGGCAGCCAAATGGTCCGGGGCTGAAGTGGTTAAGTACCGAAGTTTGGCGCCATTCCACGAGCGTGTGCAATTTTGAAGTGTGACATGTTAGGTATTTACTATTTACTCGGCGTATCTTCATCTTTCACATTATGCAAAAAAATTGGGCTAACTTTACTGTTTTATTTTTTTTTTAAGCATGAAACTGTTTAAAAAAAAAAAAAAAAAAAAAAACGCATTTGAAAAATTGCTGCGAAAATACCATGCAAAATAAAAAGTTGCAATGATCGCCATTGTATTCTCTAGGGTCTCTGCTAAAAAAACATATTTATGTTTTATAATTATGATTTTTACATGTAGGAGAGAAATGTCAGAATTGGCCTGTGTTAAGGTTTTTGTTGTTAAACACAAAAGTAGCATGCATTAATGGCAAGGAATGAAGCTGAGAGTCCTTTTTTGGTCCACAAATCAGTGCAAATAGATACTCTCCGAGCAGCAGCCAGTCTCATTTGAATTTTTGTTTTTCATCTTCATACTGTTTGTCAATCAGATTGCTTATTTTAGTTTACTTTGGAACAGTCAGCTTCCTATCTACTGTCTCCATCATGCTAACAAAGTCCTCATCTTCAGTCATTCTGACTGGTAATCCGGTGCGCCCAATCCATCTTGCTATGGCCTTATCCCTGGCATGTTGTTCCTTAGAGTCAATTTTGTATTTTGTAGCACCTAAGAGAGCAGTGCAAATAGTTTGCTGTGGTTGTGCACGGCCACTGGCTTGACTTGGCCCATCATTTGAGGTTTTCTGTATCTGTGGGGTTGAATTAGGGGGAAAAATTAAAGTTATTCTGATTTTACATTCTCTCTCACCCCACACAGTCAACGCCAAGTTGTCTCTCTATAATATACTACATATAGCGCCCTTCCCATGGCCAACCTTAGGCCTTTAGGTGCCTGTGCTGTGCCAAAATTGACAGTGCCCCAGCCCCTCCCAGTGACCACTGATCACACCCTTCCACATATATTTTGATGAGATACTTAAATTTGGGGAAAGCAGCAGCTGATAGATATTATAAAATCAAATCACTCCCATTAAAATTCAGTGACTAAAGTGCACAATATAGACAGACAAACAAACAGCTATTACTTCAGGATAACAAAAGGTATGAAATCTGCAAGAAAGTTTGTAAAAAAAATCCCTGCAATGCCAATGTACATAAGACGGTTCCCAACAAAAGTAGAATTGAGTGTTGCTGTGCTTACCTTTGTATGAATTTCAGGATGAGTTGTCCGCAAATGACGCTTCAGGTTTGTTGTATTTTTATCAACGAGTGTCGCTTCACATGGTTTGCAAAGAGTCTAGTTGTCCTTAACATCAAATGTAAAATACATCCATAGATCTTCTCTTCTCTTTCTACCAGTGACAGCCACAGAAGGCGACATTTCCAGTATAGTTTGGAGTCATGGCCGTCAATATGATATTCCAATCGCACACGTTCCCGGCACAAAAGGCACAAAAGTATTGGGTGCTGTAGCGATTACCAGTTGGGTTCTGGAAACATCAAGCAAACGTACATTTTCGGCAGCACACCATGGATCAGCAAAAAAGTTGTCCAGAAAGGTTTTTAATGGAAAAAAAGTCACATCACAAAAGGGGTCCTGCGCGGCCCCAAAACGTTGCACCCCTTTTGTGATGTGACTTTTTTCCATTAAAAACCTTTCTGGACAACTTTTTTGCTGATCCATGGTGTGCTGCCGAAAATGTAAGTTTGGAGTCATGGACGGACGTCGGACGGACGGTGGGGAGGAACTGAAAGCCTGTATTCCTCACAGTGCTCTCTGGACGACGGTTGTCTGAGTAGAAAAGGCCTGTAACATTTGGAAATTAATGCAGCACACACAGTGCTGGATGGTGGTCTGAGGGATGGCCTGTAATTGACAGTGCCCTGGGGCCTGGATGCCACTGCCAGTGGTCAGACATAGCTCCCAACTGTCCCTGATTTCGAGGGACTGTCCCTAATTTGGAGCAATGTCCCTCTGTCCCTCTTTCCCCCCTCATTTGTCCCTCATTTTGGTCTGATATAAATAGTTGTATATAAAATGCACTTTTAATCTTTCAAAAAATGTTTCCCAGTGCTAAACCTTTCATCCAAATTATAAATTGCTGCGTTGGTAAATTTTAAAAGCCAATATAAGGGAATAGTAGTGGTAAAAAAAAGTCCTTTGTGGATTTAATTAACCTTTTTTTTGGTTAATGCTCCTTTAAGAGGACGTGGCAGGGGGCGTGTCCTATGCCTAAATACATTTGCTAATAGGTGTCCCTCATTCCCATCTCAAAATGTTGGGAGGTGTGGGTCAGAGCCTCAGAGGAGGCCTGCACAGTTGCACTGTTGCACAGTGTGCTCTGGACAGACGATGGTCTTCTGAGGGGAGGCCTCAGGCCTGCTGTACCACAATACACTGAGCACTGCACTCACACAGTATGCTCTGTCTCTGGGCGCCTGGCACGGCGTCAGGAGGAGTCGGGAATAGGGAGTTGGGAGGCCTGTAATACACACAGTGCCGCTCTCACACTCTCTGGCACTTTCAGAGTCATCACGGTGGCACGGTGCTTGCTGGCCACAGATTGCGGAAGCAGGCAGAGCTTCGTAAAAAAACGGAAGTTGGTAAAAATCCCTCCTTGCCATTTTTGTCTCGTTGTCACTCGATAAATAAAACGGGTCGGATTTTCGGCATAGTTTTCAATAGTAGGCGAAAATGTGCTGTACTTTTCGTTTCTTTTTTGGCACTGTAAAAATGCAGCTGACGAAATCTTTGACGAAAATCTTTTCGTTGACGAAATTACCACTGCCTGTAGGTAAAATGAATATCTCCTAAACCTGTAAGGTTTAGGAGATATTTACCTTGCATGCAGCCGCTGACATCAGTGGTGCATGCGCTCTGAAGGTCCGGCGGATGCTGCCAGAAATTCAGAGCTCCTTGCCGGAATGGGGACTCCCACACGCATGCGTGGGAGTGACGTCATCGCGGCACTGGCCACTCACAGCGCCGGAGCCGAGAACAAGAAATGCTCATTAGGCCTTTGCCTTACAGGTTTTTAATTTTTTTTCTTCCAGGTCATACAACCGCTTTAAGGGTAGTAAAGCTATTTAACTTCAGACAGTGTTTTATAGCTTTCATAGGCTCAAGGTCAGTGTAGCTATATCTGTGTGCAGTCACAGTTTATACAGAAAACAGGTGTTTTTGCAAAGCAGAAATCAATCACAGTCTATCACAGTACAGTAATTTCTGCAGTAGATTATAATTTGAGAAAAAAAGTGCTTGTAATTCCTCAAGTAAACCCAATATACAGAAAACTCCTATGCATGCACAGCAGTGGCAGCTGGTGCTCACAATTTTTGGGGGGGCGCAAACTAACTGAAACATTCTGAAAAATACTGTGCCCATCATATGCAGCCAACTGTGCCCAGCAAAAGCAGCCAACTGTGCCCAGCAAAAGCAGCCAACTGTGCCCATCATATGCAGCCAACTGTGCCCATCATATGCAGCCAACTGTGCCCATCATATGCAGCCAACTGTGCACATAATATGCAGCCACTGTGTCCACCATATGCAGCCAACTGTGCACATAATATGCAGCCACTGTGCCCACCATATGCAGCCAACTGTGCCCATCATATGCAGCCTCTGTGCCCATAATATGCAGCCTCTGTGCCCATAATATGCAGCCTCTGTGCCCATCATACGCAGCGACTGTGCCCATCATATGCAGCCACTGTGCCCATCACATGCAGCCAACTGTGCCCATCATTTGCAGCCTCTGTGCACATCATATGCAGTCAACTGTGCCAATGATATGCAGCCACTGTGCCAATTATATGCAGCCAACTGTGCCAATCATATGCAGCCAACTGTGCCAATCATATGCAGCCAACTGTGCCCATCATATGTAACCAACTGTGTCCATCATCCTATGGCTCTAATCAGGTGCTTCAAAAAAACACCCCCGCAGCTGTAATTCAGGCGCCCGACATCCCAAAAGGGGCCAGACGCCTGAATAGGGGGTGGCTACAGCGGCCATGGATAGATTCATGCAATGCATGAATCTATCCATTGTGCATACAGGAGGTGGCTGGAGAGAGAGGGCGGCGCCCTTAATGGACGCACCGCCACTGATGCCTGCTGTTCTAAACTGTAGAAAGGTTTTCTTCTAATTAGTGAGAGCAAACATGTGAAAATGGTGTAGCAGACTGCAGTGTTAATTTTGTTGACTAAAACGACTAAAATATTTTAGTCGACTAAATGAATACTATTTTAGTCGACTAAAATAGGACTAAAACTAAAACAATTGAGGTGACTAAAATACAACTAAAACTAAAATGGCATTTTAGTCAAAAGACTAAAAAAACTAAAATTTAAACTAAATTTAAAATTGACTTCAAAATTAACACTGGTCTGTAGTGCATGTTCACACCTCAATACCATAAATAATAACATATTAGATTTTTCACTCCAGCAGTATATAATGAGTTTGGAAATTGTAGAGAAATGGTAACTAATGCATTACAATTTATTAAACCCATTTGATTTTAGGCAACTAACATGTACTGGAGATTTTAGTCGACTAAAATGTACTGTAGATTTAGTTGACTAAATACGACTAAAACTAAAACAAATTACAGAAGACTAAAATGGGACTAAAACTAAAATGCCATTTTAGTCCTAAGACTAAAACTAAATCGAAATTTGCTGCCAAAATTAACACTGGCAGACTGTAATCTCATCCTCAGCTGCTTCTAAGCAGATCTCAGAGTCTGTAATGCAGCATGCGCTTACACAGAGTGCAGACAAGACCATGTGCTTACTGAGGCACAGGAAAAACTTCACAGCAGATGCAGAAAATAGTATAAAGACTTTAGAAATTGGCTTATTTATTTTCTGTTTCAAATGCCACTTTATGCAGTGGCATACATACTTAGACCCAATCAATCTGGACAGTATTGTAACCTGCTGACTTGGCACCATGCACAGGCTGCTTAACTCTTCAATAAGACACAGAAGTTGAATCCAACACAATTTTACTTCAGCTAATTGCCGTACAAAGAATGTTTTTCATGTCTTTTGAAATGTAAGAGGACAATGACTTTCCTAAGCCCCATCTCTGTGAATAACTAACACTGACCGAGGAAACATGGATGAAACAGGTGGTCTAGCAGGTACTAAACTAACTAGCACTAAACAGGAGGAGAGGACAGAGAGAGACCAAAATATAGTAAACAAGATGTAGTGTCCCAAAACCTCCACTAGATGTCAGCATACTACAAAACAATATTAATCTGATGCAGGTCAATACAACACATAAACATCATATGAAAGTGGGACAGAACAAGAGCTCGCAATCAAGTGACAATGGTACTCCCCTTCTATTCTCCCTTGGCAGCTACTATGCAGTTTTACAGCTTCCTGCTCAGGACTCCTCTCAGCATCTTAACAATAGGGACAGGCTGACAGTTTGGTCACTACCTAGGTTCGGAATGAACTTTGGCTCTTTGGGCATTCATGGGAACCTCATGCTTTTGTTTCTTGTTTTTTTGTATGGGGTTCCCCTTAAATTCTATTCCACACCTTAATATGCATATCATACACCCACCAACCACCATATCCAATCCTACCACTTCACTTGCACCAATTGAAATCTCCAGTCCTCTCTACAAAAGGAAACAAAGAGCTTCTGAGTGACATCATTGACCAAATATGGACATGATCATTTTTGCTCAGTGACATCACATGTCCACACTTGGTCAATGATGTCACCTGAGGGATCAAACCCTTTTGTTTACAATGCATGGCAGGGACCAGAAGCACATTGCATCAATGGTTGCTGGTTTTTTCTTTTGGTGGGTTGGCGGGTATTGTTTGTGGGTTGGCAGGCATTGTGATTGACATGGATGTGCATCACTGGATGATAGGATTGATGGTGGATTAACATTTTTTTATAAAAGAGTAGGAGTACCCCTTACTTATTTACATGAGGTGTCCAGTATCTGGTTGAAAGCCCATTGTCCACATCAACATTCAGAAAAGGTGCTTTGCCAGGGGGGTGCCCCCTGGCAGGATAATCACCCCATGTTTGGTGTATGTGGTCTAGTATGGTTCAGGCGACGGGTTGCATGCTCATTTACCCCCTTACTGGCTAGCCAGGCTGCAGGCATCAATAAAGGTCTGGTATGAAATTTCTTTCCTGTTGTCTGTGGGTTCCCAGCAGTGCTGCTAAATGTTTCACTTCCCACTACAGCTGTAGGTTCATTTGGCCAAACACCCATTAGTTCTTCCATTTGCCGAACCACTGAACAATGGACAAACCTACAGCTCATCCCTAGAGAACACAGAAATCTCCATACACTTTGTACACAGTGCAGACAGAGGTTTCCTTCGTATTATTTCGTCTTCTGGTTGAATATTCTTAGCCTATAGTTTTGGGCTATTTTCTCCACTGGTCAAATGTTCTTCAACTCTTCTAGTTGAATATTCTTATGGGTAATTTTCTCTTATGCCGTGTACACACGATCGGACTTCACGTCCCTTGCATACACACGGTCACACAAAAGTTCGCTGAACTTCCGACCATCAAGAATGCGGTGACGTACAACACTACGATGAGCCGAGAAAATGAAGTTCAATGCTTCCGAGCATGCGTTGAATTGTTTCCAAGCAGGCGTAGGAATTTTGTGCGTCGGAACTGCTACAGACGATCACATTTTCGGATAGGAACTTTTTCCGACCGAAAAATTGAGAACATGCTCTCAATCTTTTGCTGGCTGGAATTCGGCCAGCAACAGTCCAATGGAGCATACACACGGTTGCATTTGCTGACCAAAAGCTCTCATCGGTCTTTTGCTGGCCGAATTTCCGATCGTTTGTACGCGGCATTAGAATCAAATGTTAGGGGATGTTACCTTTGCCAAGTGAAAGGCAACAAATAGAAACTGATATTACACACATATTACAACCATTGAGGGCACTAATCATGATTTTTGCTTGAATTCTGACACAGGGAAAGGGACTTGAGGGGAAGGGTGAAGATGCTGAGTTACCAAAGAGAGTAGACATTTCAGAAGAGAAGCGGTCTATGATGTGCAAGGAGAAAGGGAACTGTGCAGGCTAATTGACTTTCCTAAGGTAGTCAGATTTTCTGGCACATTCAAAGATGCTGCAAGTAATAAAAAAAATAATTTATAGAAAGAAAAAAACTGCAAGTAAGCAGTTAAAATAATTGATTTTGCTTTTTCTGACATTTTTTTAGGTTGGTGAAAAGATCTCTTTAAAGACGTCTCAATAGTGTTCTACACAGCAGTGCAAACCAAATAACAAAATTTGTTTGCACACCAAATTACAAATTTTACAAATTACAAATTAGTTTTACAAATTACTTACTATTTTCTTTTCATTACTTTTTTACACAGCACTTAAATGAATACTGGTATAAGTAGAATTAAATATGTTAAATAACAGATCTAATAACATGTAAAAAAAATAAATACATTTCAATGCTCTTAAGTGTGAGAAAACAGCACCTTGCGAGTTTTCAGATCTAGATTAGTAAATTATATTTTTGCTCTTGACCTGTTATTTCAAGGGCTTGTTATGCAGGAGCTCAAGAAAACAAGCCTCCTACAGATAAGTGTTATATTTTGTAGAATTAAAGGATATATTATGAGGTTTATTTAAAAAATAAATAATGATATTTAAAAACACAACACAAATGATTACAGTATATATATATATATATATATATATATATATATATATATATATATATATATATATATATATATATATATATATATATATATATATATATATATATATACACACATACACATACACTGTATATATATATATATATATATATATATATATATATATATATAATATATTATAGTATTGAGCGGGGGTTGGCAATGGCAATTCACGATCTACCCGTCTACAGCGGGCAGGTGATTGGTAGATTGCGAACATGTCTTTGCTTTATCAACCCTCTAGACCAGTGTTTCTCAACTCCAGTCCTCAAGGTGCACCAACAGGTCATGTTTTCATGCTTTCCATTATTTTGCACAGGTGAATGGATCAGTTTCACTGCCTTAGTAATTACCACAGCCGTTTCAACTGAGGGAAATCCTGAAAAAATTACCTGTTGGGGCGCCTTGAGGGCTAGAGTTGAGAAACACTGCTCTAGTCCAAGTGCGGTCTAGCCACTTAGGTGCTGGCTCTTCCCCCAGCCTCTGCCACTCTCATCCTCACAGCATTCTGGACAGAGGGCGGGAGCGGAAGCTGCCCAAGTTAACTTTTCAAGTTAATCAGCAAGTGATTGGTTGCTACAATGCAGGGCAGTCCTAAGAACTAATCACCAGCTCATTAATATGAAAGTTAACTTGGGCAGCTCCTGTTCCCACTCTCCATCTTGAACTGTGCTGCTTCTCGCTCTCTGTTCTGCTGTACACCTGTTTAGGTAGGAGAATTAAGCTAGGAGCTAGGACACTTCTATGTGTGTGTGGGGGGATGATGTAAAGGAGCAGAGGATACTGTTGGGGGGGCAGAAGACAGCGCTTTCATGGGGGGGGGGTCAGAGGAAGCTGCTATGAGGGCAGAAGACTTCTCCTGGGGGGGCAGAGGACACTGCTATGGGGGTACAGGAAACTACTGTGAGGGGGGGACAGAGGACATTGCTTTGAGAGGCACAGAACACTACTGTGGAGGGGGCAGAGAGGCAGAAGATACTACTTGGGGGGGGGGGGGGGTTGATGTGAAAGGGGAAAATGACACTGCTATGAGGCAGAAGATGTCACTAACTACTATGTGGAAGGACAGAGGGGAAAAGAACACTACTGTGTGTGGGGGGGGGGGCAAAGGACCCTACTGTGGGAGGGGGGGGATGTGAAGGGGCAGAGGACACTACTGTGTGGAGGGGGGCAGAGGACACTTTTGTGGGGGGAGCAGAATACAATATTGTTGAAGGGATGATAAGACGGGGGTAGAGGACACAACATCAATTGCAGCCTCACTGTGCCCATCAAATGCAGCCATTGTACCAATCAAATGCAGCCACTGTGCTATATGCTGGGTGTTCAGTGTGCCCCTGTAACTTTAAGAAGGGGTGGCTCCCCTTCAGTCCACCTGCTCTCACCTATCCATCAGAATGCATGTGCCTCCACTGTGGGGACACTTATAAGTTAGTGTTAGGTACCACATATACCAGGGTGCCTTGACGAGGCTCTGTGGCTTACGCATGCATTTGAAAATGTGCGCAGACTAAACCCCTACTCCTAACGCATACTGTTAGGCAGGTTTACTTGGTTGTCTGCAGATTGGTCGGTAACTTAAGCTTGTTTTTTTCCTTGGATTACTTCTCTCAGGCAGAGCAGTAACCGGAATTGCTTCTGGATGAAGAATTCTCCACTCACCTCCCTCTAATTGCAGCCTACTGTGGGGCAGAGGCGGCAGATGGTCTGCCTACCATCTGGTCTGCTCCCTCTCTCCAGTCACCCCCACTATGACCATTGCATAGATTCATGCGTGGCATGAATCTATCCATGGCCGCCGCTGCCACTTCCTATTTAGGCGCCCGGCCCCTTTTCGGGCGCCTGAATCACAGCGGCAGGGGGTGTTTTTGAAGCACCTGATTAGAGACATAGGCGTTAAAAAAGTGACCTGCGAGTACCATGCTTGGCTCTCGAAGTTCACCCAGGTGTATTAGAACAGCGAATGAATATTCGCTTTCCTAACACCGAACCTCCTCTCAGCCAATCAGGTGCTCAGGTCTGTTACCCGTCACCTGATAGGCGTCCAATCACAGCGCCTGTCGTTTCAGCCAATCAGGAGGAGAGGATGGGAGGAGAGGACAGGAGGAGATGCATGGAGGACACCGTTTGTCGCCGTCACCCGCTGCCCCACCGAGACAGGGAAAGTGCCGGGCAAATGGCGAGCATGCGGGGGGGTCACATGGGCGGCATTCGATGGCACAGTGGCAGCATTCAATGGCACAGTGGCAGCATTCAATGGCACAGTGGCAGCACACGGTCGGATTTTCAGACGGGAAATGTTGGATGTGAGCTTGTTGTCGGAAATTCCGACCATGTGTATGCTCCATTGGACATTTGCTGTCAGAATTTCCGACAACAAATGTTTGAGAGCAGGTTCTCAAATTTTCTGAAATTCCAAATGTGTGTACACAATTCCGAGGCACAAAATTCCACGCATGCTCAGAATCAAGCAGAAGAGTCGCACTGACTATTGAACTTAATTTTTCTCGGCTCGTCGTACGTGTGGTACGTCACCGCGTTCTTGACGTTCGGAATTTCCGACAACATTTGTGTGACCGTGTGTATGCAAGACAAGTTTGAGCCAACATCCTTAGGAAAAAAATCCACAGTTTTGTTGTCGGAAAATCCTATCGTGTGTACAGGGCATAAGGTGTTCGATGACTTGTAGGGATGAGCCAGATGTTCACCCATGTGAACATCGGGTGTTCACCCGTTTGTCAAACAGCGAACATTATGGGGCGTTCGTGGCAAGTTTGAGCTCCGCAGAATGCCCTTTATTGCACTGCGAGATTGCAGTGACCCTGCTCCTGCCTCTGCCTTGTTCCAGTATACACATCTGTGTATGACCCGGCCTGTCTGACCCTTCTGAGTTACAGCCCTGTGGGAATCTCCTCCCAGTCTGTTCCAGCCTCCAGTCTGCTGTTCTAGTCTGCTGACCACCCTGCACAGTGCCATCTGAAATTCGGGACTGACCTCCTTGCTGTTGATCCTCCCAGGCACTCGTGCTACTCTACACTCCTGCGCCTCCTGTTTACTCTATCAGGGGCCTCGAGTCAGAGGCGTAAGAGAGACCTTCCTCTCCAGCTCGGGCTCATCTACTAGGTACTTGACAGTATATAATACAGTGCAGCTGGTGTACAGTTTTTAATACAGTGCAGGCGGTGTACACAGTATATAATACAGTGTGTACAGTTTCTAATACACTTCAGGTTGTGTACACAGTATATAATACAGTGCAGCTGGTGTACAGTTTCTAATACACTTCAGTCGGTGTACACAGTAAATAATACAGTGCAGCCGGTGTACAGTTTCTAAAACAGTGCAGGGGGTGTATACAGTATATATTATAATGTGTACAGTTTCTAATACACTTCAGGTGGTGTACACAGTATATAATACAGTGCAGCCAGTGCACAGTTTTTATACAGTGCAGGTAGTGTAGACAGTATATAATAGTGTGTACAGTTTCTAATACACTTCAGGTGGTGTTCACAGTATATAAGAGTGTGTTCAGTTTCTAATACATTTCAGGTGGTTTACACAGTATATAATACAGTGCAGCCAGTGTACAGTTTCTTATACAGTGCAGGCGGTGTAGACAGTATATATTACAGTGTGTACAGTTTCTAATACACTTCAGGTAGTGTACACAGTATATAATACAGTGCAGCCAGTGTACAGTTTCTAATACAGTGGAGGTGTGTACACAGTATATAATACAATGTGTACAATTACTAATACACTTCAGGTGGTGTATACAGTATATAATACAGTGCAGCTGGTGTACAGTTTCTAATACACTTCAGGCGGTGTACACAGTAAATAATACAGTGCATCCGGTGTACAGTTTCTAATACACTTCAGGTGGTGTACACAGTATATAATACAGTGCAGCTGGTGTACAATTTCTAATACAGTGCAGGCGGTGTACACAGTATATAATACAGTGTGTACAATTTCTAATACATTTCAGGTGGTGTACACAGTATATAATACAGTGCAGCTGGTGTACAGTTTCTAATACACTTCAGGCGGTGTACACAGTAAATAATACAGTGCAGCCGGTGTACAGTTTCTAATACACTTCTGCTGTTGTACACAGTATATAATAGTGTGTACAGTTTCTAATACATTTCAGGTGGTGTACACAGTATATAATACAGAGTGTACAGTTTCTAATACACTTCAGGTGGTGTACACGGTATATAATACAGTGCAGCCAGTGTACAGTTTCTTATACAGTGCAGGCGGTGTAGACAGCATATATTACAGTGTGTACAGTTTCTAATACATTTCAGGTAGTGTACACAATATATAATACAGTGCAGCCAGTGTACAGTTTCTAATACAGTGCAGGTGGTGTACACAGTATATAATACAATGTGTACAATTACTAATACACTTCAGGTGGTGTACACAGTATATAATACAGTGCAGCTGGTGTACAGTTTCTAATACACTTCAGGCGGTGTACACAGTAAATAATATAGTGCATCCGGTGTACAGTTTGTAAAACAGTGCAGGAGGTGTACACAGTATATAATACAGTGTGTACAGTTTCTAATACACTTCAGGTGGTGTACACAGTATATAATACAGTGCAGCTGGTGTACAGTTTCTAATACACTTCAGGTTGTGTACACAGTATATAATACAGTGCAGCTGGTGTACAGTTTCTAATACACTTCAGGCGGTGTACACAGTAAATAATACAGTGCAGCTGGTGTACAGTTTCTTATACAGTGCAGGCAGTGTAGACAGTATATAATAGTGTGTACAGTTTCTAATACATTTCAGGTGGTGTACACAGTATATAATAGTGTGTACAGTTTCTAATACATTTCAGGTGGTGTACACAGTATATAATACAGTGCAGCTGGTGTACAGTTTCTAATACACTTCAGGCGGTGTACACAGTAAATAATACAGTGCAGCCGGTGTACAGTTTCTAAAACAGTGCAGGCGGTGTACACAGTATATAATACAATGTGTACAGTTTCTAATACACTTCAGGTGGTGTACACAGTATATAATAGTGTGTACGGTTTCTAATACATTTCAGGTGGTGTACACAGCATATAATACAGTGTGTACAGTTTCTAATACACTTCAGGTGGTGTACACAGTATATAATACAGTGCAGCTGGTTTACAGTTTCTAATACACTTCAGGCGGTGTACACAGTAAATAATACAGTGCAGCCGGTGTACAGTGCAGGCAGTGTAGACAGTATATAATACAATGTGTACAGTTTCTAATACACTTCAGGTGGTGTACACAGTATATAATAGTGTGTACAGTTTCTAATACATTTCAGGTGGTGTACACAGTATATAATACAATGTGTACAGTTTCTAATACACTTCAGGTGGTGTACACAGTATTTAATACAGTGCAGCCAGTGTACAGTTGTTTATACAGTGCAGGCGGTGTAGACAGTATATATTACAGTGTGTACATTTTCTAATACACTTCAGGCAGTGTATACAGTATATAACACAGTGCAGCCAGTGTACAGTTTCTAATACATTGCAGGCGGTGTACACAGTATATAATACAATGTGTACAGTTGCTAATACACTTCAGGTGGTGTACACAGTATATAATACAGTGCAGCCAGTGTACAGTTTCTAATACAGTGCAGGCGGTGTAGACAGTATATAATACAGTGTGTGCAGTTTCTAGTACACTTCAGGCGGTGTACACAGTATATAATACAGTGTGTACAGTTTATAATACACTTCAGGTGGTGTACACAGTATATAATACAGTGTAGCCAGTGTACAGTTTCTTATACAGTGCAGTTGGTGAAGACAGTATATATTACAGTGTGTACAGTTTCTAATACATTTCAGGTGGTGTACACAGTATATAATAGTGTGTACAGTTTCTAATACATTTCAGGTGGTGTACACAGTATATAATACAGTGTGTACAGTTTCTAATACACTTCAGGTGGTGTACACAGTATATAATACAGTGTGTACAGTTTCTAATACACTTCAGGTGGTGTACACAGTAAATAATACAGTGTAGCCAGTGTACGGTTTCTTATACAGTGCAGGTGGTGTAGACAGTATATATTACAGTGTGTACAGTTTCTAATACATTTCAGGTGGTGTACACGGTATATAATAGTGTGTACAGTTTCTAATACATTTCAGGTGGTGTACACAGTATATAATACAGTGTGTACAGTTTCTAATACACTTCAGTTGGTGTACACAGTATATAATACAGTGCAGCCAGTGTACAGTTTCTAATACAGTGCAGGCGGTGTACACAGTATATAATACAATGTGTACAGTTTCTAATACACTTCAGGTGGTGTACACAGTATATAATACAGTGCAGCCAGTGTACAGTTTCTAATACAGTGCAGCCAGTGTACAGTTTCTTATACAGTGCAGGCGGTGTAGACAGTATATACTACAGTGTGTACAGTTTCTAATACACCTCAGGTGGTGTACACAGTATATATCACAGTGCAGCTGGTGTACAGTTTCTAATACAGTGCAGGCGGTGTACACAGAATATAATACAGTGTGTACAGTTTCTAATACACTTCAGGTTGTGTACACCGTTTATAATACAGCGCAGCTGGTGTGCAGTTTCTAATACACTTCAGGCGGTGTACACAGTAAATAATACAGTGCAGCCGGTGTACAGTTTCTAAAACAGTGCAGGCGGTGTACACAGTATATAATGCAATGTGTACAGTTTCTAATATACTTCAGGTGGTGTACACAGTATATAATAAAGTGCAGCCAGTGCACAGTTTCTTATACAGTGCAGGCAGTGTAGACAGTATATAATAGTGCGTACAGTTTCTAATACACTTCAAGTGGTGTTCACAGTATATAATAGTGTGTACAGTTTCTAATACATTTCAGGTGGTGTACACAGTATATAATACAGTGTGTACAGTTTCTAATATACTTCAGGTGGTGTACACATTATATAATACAGTGCAGCCAGTGTACAGTTTCTTATACAGTGCAGGCGGTGTAGACAGTATATATTACAGTGTGTACAGTTTCTAATACACTTCAGGTAGTGTACACAGTATATAATACAGTGCAGCTGGTGTACAGTTTCTAATACACTTCAGGCTGTGTACACAGTAAATAATACAGTGCAGCCGGTGTACAGTTTCTAAAACAGTGCAGGCGGTGTACACAGTATATAATACAGTGTGTACAGTTTCTAATACACTTCAGGTGGTGTACACAGTATATAATACAGTGCAGCCAATGCACAGTTTTTTATACAGTGCAGGCGGTGAAGACAGTATATAATACAATGTGTACAGTTTCTGATACACTTCAGGTGGTGTACACAGTATATAATAGTGTGTACAGTTTCTAATACATTTCAGGTGGTGTACACAGTATATAATACAGTGTGTACAGTTTCTAATACACTTCAGGTGGTGTACACAGTATTTAATACAGTGCAGCCAGTGTACAGTTTTTTATACAGTGCAGGCGGTGTAGACAGTATATATTACAGTGTGTACAGTTTCTAATACACTTCAGGTGGTGTACACAGTATATAACACAGTGCAGCCAGTGTACAGTTTCTAATACAGTGCAGGCGGTGTACACAGTATATAATACAATGTGTACAGTTTCTAATACACTTCAGGTGGTGTACACAGTATATAATACAGTGCAGTTCGGAGGGACTCGGCGGCGCTCGTTCAGCTGAACGAGCTCCGCTGAGAACACAGTGACTGGGCGGAGCCGAGATACACATAGCCGAGGGTTCTCGGCTCTTCTCGGCGCCGTTCACAGTCACGCCCAGTCCCTATGATGGACATAACAGAGGTCCAATGGCGGGACTGGGCGGGACTGTGAACGGCGCCGAGAAGAGCCGAGAACCCTCGGCTATGTGTATCTTGGCTCCGCCCAGTCACTGTGTTCTCGGCAGCGCTCGTTCAGCTGAACGAGCGCCGCCGAGTCCCTCCGAACTCCGCGTCGCCATATTTAAAAATACACACTAAACTCGTGTATGTCGGCGGCACTGGAGACAAGGCTGCACTGACCACTGGGGACAAGGCTGCACTAACCACTGGGGACAAGGCTGCACTGACCACTGGGGACAAGGCTGCACTAACCACTGGGGACAAGGCTGCACTAACCACTGGGGACAAGGCTGCACTGACCACTGGGGACAAGGCTGCACTAACCACTGGGGACAAAGCTGCACTAACCACTGGGGACAAGGCTGCACTGACCACTGGGGACAAGGCTGCACTAACCACTGGGGACAAGGCTGCACTGGGGCAAGGCTGCACTGGGGCAAAGCTGCACTGGGGCAAGGCTGCACTGACAATTCTGCACTGGGGCAAAGCTGCACTGACAAGGCTGCACTGGGGCAAAGCTGCACTGACAAGGCTGCACTGGGGCAAAGCTGCACTGACAAGGCTGCACTGGGGCAAAGCTGCACTGACAAGGCTGCACTGGACACTGGGGCAAGGCTGCACTAACAAGGCTGCAGATGAACACTGATGAGGCTGCATTGATGGGCATTTAAATGTAAGTTTTTTTTCCTTAAACTTCCCTCCTAAAAGTTTTTTGCGTGTTATACGCCGGCGCGTGTTATACGCCGATAAATACGGTATTTAAAAGAACTGTCTTATACTGCTAAGAAGAGTTTTGTGTTGTTTGAACTGCCTATAAAGACAAAGCTTGTAATTTTTCTGTTGCTTTTTGCTGAATAAAGCCTTTTAAGTTGACTGAACTGTCTGGGCCGGCTTGTCACCCCCTGACAGTGTCTACAGTGAACAGTGGTGGCCGTGGACATGGTGCATCCTCTCCAGGTGGCCATGGGCCACGCTTCTGCTTTTTTCTACTGCTGGCCGTGTTATTGAGTCACAACATGCAGAAGAGTTGGTGGAGTGGATAACAAAAAAAACAATTTGTTGCGCTAGTATGTGTCAACTTATAAGCAATGCTGTATTGTTTGTAGGATGGGAGGGAGGGGTTAAAATGTCCAGGGATAGGACACAATTAAAATAGCAGCAGAGAGTCAATAGACAATTGTATAGAAGGTGACTCCTGGTGAGAATTCAGTCAATTGAAAAAGGGGGACAATCTGTAGCCTGGGTGTATTACCACAGGGAAAGGTTACTGGCACAATGCAGGAGGCAGCATGCTGAAGGGTAGAAGGCACCTTTGGAGAAATACAAAAAAAGAGAAAACAAGCAGCGCCAACCTAAGTGCAGTAGTGTTATCACACGTTTTAATTTTAGTAGAAATGCACTCACTCTGAGTAGAATAAAAGCAGGCACATCATAATAGAGTCCACTGGACGGAAGGATGGACAGCAGAAATGGACAGCAGGGCTCCACGAGGACGATCTTCTAGCGCTGTTTTGTATTCGCCTGACGGCGCGATGGCTTCCAGTGACTCAGGCTCAAACAAGCAGGGCGCAGGGAGAGATCGACAGTCCCAGAGTTCCTGGTTGTGGTTGGATGATGCTATTAAGGAGCACGCATTTGGAACATGCGTGCTTCTTCGTCAGGCATATCGATCCACCATCTTGGATGTGGTAAAATAAGGGAATTATAGGGTGGGCCACCCAATCAGATCGTGGCTCAGCCCTATCCATAGTTCACTAGGACTGACATACTCCAAGGGGCCGGAGGGATTGGGCATGGATAGGCCATGGATAGGTTATAGAGTTTGTCGGTCATTATATATTAAGACAGATGATGCGAAGAAGGAAATGGGAGAGGGAAAGAGGCTAGAAATGGGGAAAAAACATGGACACAAAATAAACAAGAGAGAAGAAAAGAAAAAAATATATAGGGGATTATATAATATATGGACAGTCTGTGTGTACAGTATGCAACAGAGCGTGATAAAAGAGTATTAATGGTAATTTGGATGAAAAAATACAGAAAATGCATACAAATATGGCTATGCTTATTTTTGGGTGGAAATAAAGACTAGGTGGAGAATAATTGTAAAGAAATAATTAAATTAAAATTAAAAAATAATAATAAAATCATTATTATATTATACATAGAATGATCAATTGGTATAGGATTATCGATGGAAAAGAAAATTGTATATACATGTATGCAAGTCTGGGAGAGGTATGAAAAAATGCACAAAAATATGGAAGGTTATACATACATGTGTATAGACACATAAGTATGATAATTATTGGGATTAAACAGAAGCATATGGGCACAAAAGTATGCATGTAAGAAAAACACACATACATGTATGCGCATAGAGTTATGCTGACCTAAAACAGGGGAAAAAAAAGGGGGGGGTTGGGAAGAGGGGAGGAAGGAAACTATGTAATACATATAATGTGTACTTACTTTGGCCATTTTTTATGCAGAGTTTAAAGATAATTCAGACTATAATAATCCTGTGAAAAGATATGATGAAAAGGAAATCGTGATAAATTGGAATATACATATATATAAATATACATACATGTATATATACACAAGTACCGTATTTATCGCGCCGGCGTATAACACGCACAGTTTAGGAGGGAATTTTAAGGAAAAAACTTTTAGGAGGGAAGTTTAAGGAAAAAAACTTACATTTAAATGCCCATCAATGCAGCCTTATCAGTGTCCATCTGCAGCCTTGTCAGTGTAGCCTTGTCAGTGTAGCCTTGTCAGTGTAGAATTGTCAGTGTCATTTGCAGCCTTGTCAGTGTAGTCTTGTCATTGCAGCATTGCTCCAGTGTCATTTGCAGCCTTGTCAGTGTAGCCTTGTCATTACAGAATTGCTCCAGTGTCTTTTGCAGCCTTGTCAGTGTAGCCTTGTCATTGCAGCATTGCTCCAGTGTCATTTGCAGCCTTCCAGTTTAAAAATGGTGCCGCCGAGATACAGATCCGAATGTCCTGTGTATCTCGGAGGCTCTCGGCTGCTCTCGGCTCCTTTCGCAGTCCCGCCCAGTCCCGCACTATGATGGACATAACACAGGTCCAATGGTGGGACTGGGCGTGACTGCGAGAGGAGCCGAGAGCCGCCGAGATCATAGCCGAGCGTACTCGGCTCCACTCACAGTCACGCCCTGTCCCTGTGTTATGTCCATCATAGGGCGGGACTGGGAGTGACTGTGAGCGGAGCCGAGTCTAGCCAAGTACACTCGGCTATGTGTACCTTGGCGGCTTGCTCCTCCGCTCACAATCAGCGGGGGATCAGCGGGGGATCGGCGGGGAATCTGCGGGGGATTGGCGTATAACACACACCCACGATTTTCCCCTGATTTTAAGGGGAAAAAAGTGTGTGTTATACGTCGATAAATACGTTATATAAAGTTTATATAACTGAATAAATTCATTTATATACTTGTGTGTGTGTATATATACATATATGTATATTTATAAATATGTATATTCCAATTTACTACAATTTCCTTTCTATCGTATTGTTTCACAGGATTAATATAGTCTGAATTATCTTTAATCTCTACATAAAAAATTGCCATAGTGAGTAAACATTATATGTATTACATAGTTTCCTTCCTCCCCTCCTCCCAAACCCCCCCCCCCCCCTTTTTTGTTTCCCCTGTTGTTTTAGGTCAGCATAACTCTATGCGCATACATGTATGTGTGTCTGTGTGTGTGTTTTTCTTACATGCATACTTTTGTGCCCATATGCTTCTGTTTAATCCCAATAATTATCATACTTACATGTGTATACACATGTATGTATAACCTTCCGTATTTTTGTGCATTTTTTCATACCTCTCCCAGACTTGCATACATGTATGCATGTATATACAATTTTCTTTTCCATCGATAATCCTATACCCAATCCATTGATCATTCTATGTATAATATAATAATGATTTTATTATTATTTTATCATTTTAATTTACCGTAATTATTTCTTTACAATTATTCTCCACCTAGTTTTTATTTCCACCCAAAAATAAGCATACCCATGTTTGTATGCATTTTCTGTATTTTTTCATCCACATTACCATTATTACTCTTTTATCACTTTTATCACGCTCTGTTGCATACTGCACACACAGACTGTCCATATATTATATAATCCCCTATATATTTTTTCTTTTCTTCTCTCTTGTTTATTTTGTGTCCATGTTTTTTCCCCATTCCTAGCCTCTTCCCCTCTCCCATTTCCTTCTTCGCATCATCTGTCTTAATGTATGACTGACAAAATCTATAACCTATCCATGACCTACACATGTTCTGAACGCGTGCACGCTAATAGCATCATCCGACCGCGACCGCGACCAGGAACTCCGGGACTGTCGATCTCTCCCTGTACCCTGCTTGTTTGAGCCTGAGACACTGGAAGCCACCGGCGCCGTCAGACGAATACAAAACAGCGCTAGAAGATCATCCCCGTGGAGCCCTGCTGTCCATTTCTGCTGACCATCCTGCCGTCCATTGGACTCTATTATGATGTGCCTGCTTTTATTCTATTCAGAGTGAGTACATTTCTACTAAAATTAAAATGTGTGATAACGCTACTGCACTTAGGTTGGCACTGCTTGTTTTCTCTTTTTTTTGGAGTGGATAACAAAGCCATCCTCATCTTCCTCATCTTCTGTCACCCATGCTCAAAGTAGTTTGCCTTCCAACGTAGCTGCCAAAGCAGCCTATTCCACCGGCTCCTTGTCCACAGTTACTCCTTCCTTAGCCCCACCATCATACACGGAGGAGTCACCAGAATTATTGGACCATAGTGTCGGTTACATGCTGCTGGAGGATGCGCAGCAATTTGAAGGCTCCGATGTTGGTTTCCAGGTTGAGGAAGGGAGTAACGAGAGTTTAGAGAGAGGGGGTGCCACAGAAGGACAAGAAACTGGTAGTCATGTTCCCCAAGCTGCAGCATACTGCCAAGTTTGCTCCAGTGAGGAGGAGGGAGAGGATGATGAGGTCAGTGACTGTACTTGAGAGAAGAGAAGAGGAAAGTAAGGAGGAGGAGGCACAACTCCAACGAGGCAGGATGTCCTCCAGGGGGCAGCTTAAGGTCAGCCACCCTATTGCATCACACAACAGAGCTCCGTAGGTGCAGGGCGCTTCTGACTCCCCGCTGACTTGCAAAAGTTCCTTGGTGTGGGCTTTTTACGACACGTGTGCAGCAGATTGCACTGTTGCTGTTTGCAACCTATGTCTGAAGCGGATCAAGCGTGGCCAGAACAGCAGCCGCTTGGGCACCACGTGCTTGACCAGACATATGAGGACCTGCCATGCAGTCCGTTGGCAACAGCACCTGAAAGACCTACATCATAGAAAAAGGCGGACTTCTCCTTGCTCCTTATCTGGGATCTCAAACCCTACTATACCTCCAGTCCTCTCAAAAACCTGCACTGAGAGGAATGAAGGTATTGCAATAGGTGCCACAAGTACTTGCAGCCAATCTGGTAGCAGTACACCACCAGTTTATTTCAGTAGGTAAATTTCACTACCCCGGTTGCTGAACTGTAAAAAGAAATTTGATCCCAGGCATTCACATGCTCAGCATCTAAATGCTAGTTTGGCCAAATTGCTAGCACTGCAACTGCTACTATTCAGCTGGTAGACTCTGCCCCCTTTTGTGGATTTATGGAATGTGTACCACACTGGCAGGTTCCAAAATGGCATTTATTTTTTTTTACGCAAGGCCATTCTGGCTCTCTACCGTCACGTGGAAGGCAATATTTTGGCCTCGTTGGACATGGCGGTCAGCAGCAAGGTTCATATTACCGCTGATTCATGGTCCAGCAGGCATGGGCAGGGATGTTACCTTTCCTTCACGGCGCACTGGGTAACTGCTGGCAGCTGGAAAGGATGCAGGACAGGGTTCAGTGTTGTTGGAGCTTGTTCTGCCACCACGCCTCCAAAAAGCTGGTGGTGATTCTGCCACAGCTCTCTGCTCCACCCCCTCCTCTTCTTCTTCCTCTATGGCCTCTTCTGCCAAATTGTCCTCTGAACCAGCAGTGCTCCATAAACGTTCAAGGGGCTACGCAAGCAGTTAGGCTAAAAGATGCCATGCGGTGCTTGAGTTGGTCTGCCTAGGAGACAGGAGCCACACTGGGGCAGAAATTCAGTCAGCTTTGCAGAGGCAGGCTCAGAGGTGGTTGACGCCATGGCGGCTTGAGCCAGAAATGGTTGTATGTGACAATGGCACCAACCTTCTCTCCGCCCTTCGACAGGAACATTTGACCCATGTTCCATGTTTGGCACACATCCTGAATCTGGTGGTGCAGCGTTTCTTGACCAGGCACCCAGGCTTACAAGATTTCCTGAGACAGGCCAGAAAAGTCTGTGGTCATTTCTGCTGGTCATACAATGCCAGTGCTCGGCTGGCTTACATTCAACGGGAATGTAACCTGCCCACCAACCGCCTCATTTGTGACATGCCCACCAGGTGGAACTCAACATTGGCAATGCTGCAGTGCCTGCACAAACAGCAGAGGGCCATAAATGAGTACTTGTGCGAGTATGGCACAAGGACAGGGTCAGGGGAGCTTGGCTTCTTTTCGCCATGCCAGTGCTTACTGATCAAGGATGCATGCACTGTCCTGTCATCGTTTGAGGAGGCCACAAGGATGGTGAGCAGAAACAATGCATGCATCAGTTACACTGTCCCTCTAGTCTTCCTGCTGGAGCACATGCTTCATGGAATCATGGACAGGGAACTTGAGGCAAAACAGCAGGAGGAAGAGGAGGACTTCCTTTCTTCTCAAGGCCCCCTTTGTGCAGATAGCATTCCTGTGGGGCCGCTAAACACACAGGAAGAAGAGAAGGAGGAGGATTGTGTCAGCATGGATGTAGAGGATCACACGCAGCAGTCTTCTTCAAGGGACGGTTTTCAGTCTCCAGAAACCCAAGGAGTTGTAGGTGGCTGGGAGGAGGTAGTTCTGGATAATGTCATCCTTAGTGACCCAGAAGACTCAGAATTGAATGCCTCTGCAAACTTACACTGCGTGGCCTCCCTGATTCTGCAAAGCCTGCGAAAGGACCCTAGAATTCGTGGTATCAAGGAGAGGGATCATTACGGGCTGGCAACCCTTCTTGATCCACGTTATAAGGGGAAAGTTGCAGAACTACAGATCCTGTCTTGGCAGAGGGATCAGAGGATGAAACATCTTCAGGAGGCCTTGAAGAAAAGTTTGTGTAACGCCTTTCCAGACCCTGGGAGGTTACCATTTCCTGGTGCTGGACAACATGTTTCTAAAGCTTTGTACGGTCAGAGGAAGAGCGGTGGAGAAGGTGGTCGGGTGACCGATCCCTTTAAACAATTTTTCAGTCCTCAGCGCCAAGGTCTGCTAGGTTCAAGCAACCATCGCCAGCGTCTACATTATATGGTGCAGGAATATCTAGGGGCAAGAGCAGATTTGGAGACCTTTCCAACAGAGCATCCACTGGGTTACTGGGTCTTGAGGATGGACCACTGGCCAAAACTTGCTCAATATGAAATCGAGCTACTGGCCTGTCCTGCTTTCTGAATGCACATTTAGTGCTACTGGAGGGTTTGTAAGGGATCAAAGAGTGCGCCTGTCCACAGACTCAGTTGATAGGCTCACATTTATGAAAAGGAACCAGTCCTGGATCAGCAGCTATCAAGCCACTGATGCTGATGTAACTGATTGAATTTGCTATGGAACTGGGATCCCTTGAAGACTGCCTATGCTGCCTATCCTATTCCTCTTGAATCTTGATGATGCTAGCTTCCAACAATATTTTTGGTTTAGGGCACCACCAACACCCAAGGCCCAATTTTTCTGCCCCTGTTTAACAAGGGCATGTGATTACAGTTTTTGAAATAATGTTTAACAGCAGGGCCTGTTCCTGTGCCCAACAAGAGTAATTGTCAGGGGTTACAATGTTCTAGCACCACCAAAACCAAAGGTCCAAATTTTCTGCACCTGTTTGACTGGGGCATGTAATTACAATTTTTGAAATAATATTTAACAGCAGGGCCCGTTTCTGTGCCCAACAAAAGTAAGGCCCCTTTCACATGGACGTTCCTCTTTTTTTTCGTTCAGTTCCTTTTTTTTTTGGGTGAAAAACGGATGCGGATGTCAATTTTCATGTCTGCAAACGTCCATTTTACATCTGCGAACATCCGTTTTACATCAATTTTATCAATAAAATATATTTTTATATTCCATCAGTCGTCCAAAGTGCTTTTAAAGTCCAACCTTGGGGCAGTCTTTGCCCTTTCCCCCTTTTTCTATGTACAAATTTTCAAAACTGATGTGGCCATAAGAGTGCCCTCTTTCTATATTTATAACAGTGTTACTATAGTAACACTGTACTTCCCTGGGGATGTGATCAGGATTTTTTTTTTTACCTAATACATTCAATTCACTCGGTGTTTACTATTGTGGTTAGCTGTGATTGGCCACAGCTAATCACATGGTACAGATAAGCTGTGATTGGCCCAGTCTGTACCATGTGATCAATCACAGAGATCAACACGATAGTACATGTAGCGGCATCCCCGACCTCCAAAGGCCTAATGGTGACCTCCAGAGTCAGGGAGAGCTGACATCCTTCCTTGTAGTGTGGGTTATTAGGCATAGTGGGTGTATTGCAAGTTGGAAACATGGGAGCCAGTCACTTTTTGTAATGCAAGAAAAGAGATTTATTGTCTCATAAACAGAACTGGGGGAGAGAGGGTTAGGGCCAGGACACCCTTAGGCAGATGCAATAGTAATTGGCAGACTCTGAGACAAATAATAGGCAGACAGCTATACAGGTAGAGGGCCTTTAAGCTGGATGCAGCAACTGTTTTGTAGAACTGCTGTCTCCTATGGCAACTGAACTTTGAACAGTCAATATCGATCCATACTTGTAACTCACAGTAACCCGTTATAGATCTTCTCTGACATCTCACAGTATCCCACTGTAGATCTTCACCCACTGAGCTCCCGGTCTTTCACTAGACTTCAAGATCCCAGACGTCACTGGATCCCCTGAGCTCTTCTACAGCTAACCCGCTGTAAACTCCTCAAGCTTCACCCACGCAAACCTGCTGGGTCCCTGGCTTGGCACTCTGCTGAAGCTTTCCCACTTCTTCACTGTCCCCGGTTGGTGAAAAGGCTGCCCTGGTACTCCTTCAGACTTCCATATACTGACCTCTGATAACAGGAATGGTTGTCCCCTGCTGGCGACTATTCCCCCTTTACCTCTGGCCTTGATCATCACTTGCCCCTGGCGACAGAAGTGGTCGTCCCTTGTGGCAACTGCTTCTCCCTCACCACTGGCAAAGATCCAGTGCCCCCATCCGGCGTATCCTCTGCAACTTTGTTGGGCTTCCAGCCAAAAGCTCCAAACCCGCACTGCCACTCTCAAACCTGGATAGGCCTCACCTGACTCCTCCCGAATAAATAGTTGCTCCCAGCAGGCCAAGGGACCAAAGAGAAGAGGTGGGCTCCCTTCAGTCCACCTGCCCTCACTTATCCATCAGAATGCATGTGCCTCCACTGTGGGGACACTCAAATTTTAGTGTTAAGACCACAGATATCAGGGTGCCGTGACGTGGCTCTGTGGCTTACGCATGCATTTGCAAATGCGTGCGGACCAAACCCTTTTTTTAACGCGTACTGTTAGACAGGTCAATTGGTTGTCTGCAAGCTGGTGGTAAGTAGGCTTGGATTTTTTTCCTGGGCATTCCCCAGGTTTTGGTGGTATCTGTTTGTAGCCTTCCAATGCCGCTTACTGCGATAGCCAGCTATAAATGAGGGTGGTGGCAAGTTTTTTGTGATCACGTTGGTGTGTGTATTGGTCCAGCAATGCACCAACACCTTTGCAGCCATTGTGCTACCTGCTGGGTGTTTGGTGTGCTCCTGTACCTTTAAGAAGGGGTGGGCTCCCTTCAGTCCACCTGCCCTCACTTATCCATCAGAATGCATGTGCCTCCACTGTGGGGACACTCAAGTTTTAGTGTTAGGACCACAGATATCAGGGTGCCGTGGCGTGGCTCTGTGGCTTACGCATGCATTTGCAAATGCGTACGGACTAAACCCCTGTTTTTAATGCATACTGTTAGACAGGTCAATTGGTTGTCTGCAAGCTGGTGGTGAGTAGGCTTGGATTTTTTCCTGGGCATTCCACAGGTTTTGGTGGTATACAAGGGAACAAAGAGTCTCCTGCCAATAGGCTGAGTCAACCTACTCTCTCCTAGTCTGGATTCCCTATGCCCTTATCATTCCACTGCCACAGGCAACAATGCCACCTAGTGACAGAAGAGAGAGATGCATCAAATCCAGGATTAGAGCGTAAAGCCAGTGAATCCCCTATCAATTAGCCAGGCTAATTACCACCTAGCAAGCTAAATTTGTTAGTAACCCTGCCTACTATCAGGGTGTTACATACACAATGGATGGCATGAATGAAAGCTATTCATTGTTTACAAATGTCTGTTAATCGACTGTAATTGGTCACAGCAATCACATGGTACCGGCAGCGGACGATACACTGATCAGATGGACATAGTGGGTAACAGATTGTCCCTCCAGTCAATCATTTGTTTATAGGCTGGATGGGAACTGGTTAAGGCTTCTGTTAAATCTCTCAATATCTCTTTTTGCTTGGAGGTAATAGTTTTTCTCTTTCTCCAGAAAGATTCAGATTTAGGTGAAACAAATTCTATTCAATTGTCAAAGTTACCTTCTCTGCTGAAGACTGTCAATAGAAATTTAATTACAATAGCAGATGTTCTAGCTGAGACAAATGCAATTTCTGGTCCTTTACTGTAAACTGTTAGGCTTCATGTACACGGGACGTTTTTACAACCTCTCCTGAACAATTTAACTTGACATATAGCAACCCACGTTTAAAACGTCCGTTTTGCTGCGTTTAGCTGCGTTTTTTCGCATTTTGCCATGTTTGTGTTTATAAGCGTTTAAAAAAAAAAACACTTTTTTTTTTTTCAAAATAGCCAAAAATGAAAAACACCTATAAAGGAAATGTGGCTAAACATGAGTTACCGCGTTTAGCCGCCTTTAGTATCGCTTGGCGCTTGAAATGCCTCTAAACTCAGCTTCTGAACCCATTTTTTTGCGTTCCAAAAAAGCCTCTAAACTCAACTGCCTAGAAATGACCGTAAATGACCCTGTGTACATGTACTGATAATATAACATAGAGGAGAGTTCAGGAGCAGTTGAAATAAATGCCCAAATGCTCCTAAACATCCGTTTAGCAGCAGCAGTGTACATGAGGCCTTAATGATATAGAAAATTGGAAGTCCACATGTCATACTTTAAAATAGCGCACACCCGTGCAATGGCAACTAATATTGTAAATTTTACTATCCCATCCATTCATCCATTCATGTCTCCAAGCTTTATTTTGCTGAGAAATCACTTTGAAAACACCCCCCCCCCCTAGCATTTCTGGCCGTGGCCACTTTGAATAAGGGCAGATGATTCATCTAGCATTAACTTCCTGGAGTCAAACTGCCCTTAGCTGAGGCATGCAGACAGGAGGGTGTGCTTAGCTAAGAAAACCCATCCTCCCCTCCTGAAGACTCCTGGGATGTATGACATCATTTGCCTAGGAAGAAATGTAAACATGTTTAAAACAAGTAAATATGATATACTTCCCTATCGATTTACTTAGCAGCATAAGGATTGCAAATAGTCAATGTTGATTAAAAGAGTGAAGTTCCGCTTTAAGTATATCAAAGCTAAATTTATATACACACACACATCTTCTATGTGCCTTTTTTAATGTATTTAAAAAGTTGCAGTTTTATGAGTGTTGTTGCAGATTGCAAAGTCACTGCCTCAAAAATCTGCAGTACTAACTCTCAAATTAGCATGAGAGTTGACAGTGCTGGTCCCCATAATCCTAGGTATTTTGCTTGGATCTTTTTGTGGCTGATAAATGACTTCGTTTAGTTGAAATTTATCATGTAAATGTCATTTCTAATGGAGGCCATCAGGAAGTTGTACATGTGCAAAGCTAAACTAATACTATCCATAATCGTGACAATTTTCAGTTGATAGATTATCCTTTCTCACATGAAAGTTCATAAACTCCTTAACTGTGTAATTTATCGTCAGTTCACCAAGTGGTGCAAGGCTCAGGCAAGTTTACTTCTGTATTGCATCATTAAAATATACACACTCTATGTATTTTTACAAAGATAACCAAAAATGTACTCAAATTAATGATGTCTCTATTGAAGTCTGTCTTGGCTAGTATTTAATTTATAAACTATATTTTAATTGTAAATTCATGTTTAAATAAAACAGGGGATGATTTACTAAATCTGGAGAGTGCAAAATCTGGTGAAGCTCTGCATAGAAATTATTCACTTGTTTTGTTTTCTCAAAGGTTAATTGAACAAGCTGAAGTTAGAAGCTGATTGGCTACCATGCACAGCTGCACAGATTTAGCAGTTTTAGTAAATCAACCCCAAGGTGTTCACTGAATGCCTTACATTCTCCCTACACCAAGGGGAATAGATTCAGGATTTCCAATTCAACGCTCCAAATAGCAGCTTGTCCCTTGGCCTGCTGGAAGTGTTCATAGGTAACAGCCACCCACAGTAGGATCCTCAACACACCCTGTTATCATCTCAAGAAGTTGAATTCCCAGCAAACATGGGGGCAATCTCCAGCCATGGGGTATCTTTCAGAATGGCAGCTCAGTCCCCCACACACTCCTGCACCCACTCACCACATGTGTGCACTCTCCTCTCATTCATCCAGCCCCTCTTTTAGATAGAACCAGACACCTCCAAAGGGTTACCCACAGTGATCTCTTTAAAGATGGCTGCCACATTTCTGAATCATTAAAAGAGAAGTTTAAGAATTAAAAAAATAAACAGTAATAATCACCTAGGTGGACGCAGCCTCAGTCTGATGCTGCATCTGTCCCTCGCCGTCTCTGAGACCAAGACCTAAGCAGTCACAGACCACTGATCACTTAGTTTTCGATCTTCAGTGAGCAGAAAGTCGGTCACTGCCAGTCACCGGCTCTCTGCTTTGCCCCTCCAGTGCTCACTGGAACACAGGGGGCTGTGGAGGGGGCAGGAGCGGCTGGTTCAAGCTCTCAGCGGCTCGCTGAGAGGCTGAGCTAGCTGCCGATCAGGAATCTGGGTGGATCCTCCTGACTAAAGTCAGGATCTCTTCAGAGGCTGGACTGGCTCAGTGAAGTCAGCCTGAAAATAGGTCACAGGAGTGTAGAACAAAGTGCAATACAGTGACCTACAGGAGAAGTAGGGCCAAAAGAGCTTTGGACCTACTTCTCCTCCTTCAGATGTTCAACAAATGGTCTTTTTAAAGATGGCGGTTGCATTTGTATACAAGCAACTGTTCAACTTAACTCGACAAATCCCATAGAAGTATAATGCAGCAACAACAGGTGGGAAAGCAAAGTTCGGTTCGCGGCAGAACATGCGAACGGACCGAAAGTTTGCGCGAACATTTGAACACTGTTAAAGTCTATGGGACCCGAACGTGAAAAAAAGTGCGAATTTTAAAAGGCTAATATGCAAGTTATTGTCCTAAAAAGTGTTTGGAGACCCAGGTCCTGCCCCAGGGGACATGTATCAATGCAAAAAAAAGTTTTAAAAACGGCCGTTTTTTCAGGAGCAGTGATTTTATAATGCCTAAAAATAAAAGTGAAATATTCCTTTAAATATCGTACCTGGGGGGTGACTATAGTATGGCTGTAAAGTTGTGTGTGTTTCCCGTGTTCCCCCCCCCCCCAGCTCATTACCAGGCCCTTTGGGTCTTGTATGGATATTAAGAGGAACCCCGCACCCAAATTAAAAAAGGAAAACGCGTGGGAACCCCAGGCCCTATATATTCTGAACAGCAGTAAACAGGCGGTGCAAACAAGACAGAGACTGTAGGTTTGTTCTTAAGTTGAATCTGTAATTTGGAACAGGTACATTTTGTAAGTGTAGCTCCAGCCAAAAAAATAAATTTTTAAGCTTTTTGGATAACATAGGGAAGAGTTATCACCCCTGTAACATTTGTTTTGCTGTCTGTGCCCCTGTTCAGAAGATTTCACCTCACTTTCTGTCCCAATGACAATTGGATTTAGAAAATTTGGGGTTATTAGGGAAACAAGGATTGGTGATAAAGCATCAGTGGAGACACCTTTTTCCCATATTAACTCTTACAGGAAAGAATTTGATGTTTTATGTTTGAAAGTAGGGGGCCGCCAGTATATAGGGATGAGCTTCGAGTTCGAGTCGAACCCATGTTCAACTCAAATATCGGCTGTTCGAATTGTGAACGTTATGGGCCGTTCGCGCCAAATTCGAGTGGCGCGTCACGGCCCATAATTCAATGTGGCTTAGCAGTGCATTGCTGGCTGATGATTGGCCAAGCATGCACTATGACCCGCATGCTTGGCCAATCACAGCGCCGTCTGTACAGAAAGCCGTAATTGGCCAAAGCCAGGGTGGTTTAATACATGCCCCACACTATATAAGGCCGCCTGCGTGGCGGCCTTGTGTAGTGTGTTGCGGCGGAGAGAGATAGACAGAGAGAAAGTGTCATTTGATTTAAGTTAGATTTAGGCAAGCGAGTCAGTTAGCTGCACTTACAGTGTATTGTGTATATATATATGCATCCTAGGTGTTGTGTGTATGTGTGTGTGTGTGTGTGTGTGTGTGTGTGTGTGTGTGTGTGTGTATATATATATATATATATATATATATATATATACATATATACATATATATATCGTTCCTGTTATTCTCTTTCTACTGACAGGCAGGCAGGTGTTTTTAAAGTATTTACAGTTAGTGTACTGTGTCCTTTGCACAGTGTGCACCTAAAGCTACCTGAAGAAAATTGCTGGTGTTCTTCTGATCCTATTAGTACCACAGGCAGGCAGCTGCAGTATTTACAGTTAGTGTACTGTGTCCTCTGCACAGTGTGCACCTAAAGCTACCTGAAGAAAATTGCTGGTGTTCTTCTGATCCTATTAGTACCACAGGCAGGCAGCTGCAGTATTTACAGTTAGTGTACTGTGTCCTCTGCACAGTGTGCACCTAAAGCTACCTGAAGACAATTGCTGTTGTTCTGATCCTATTAATACCACAGGCAGGCAGTTGATTCTGCTAGCTGCAGTATCAGTATATATATACATCCCAGCTTTCTGCAGCTACATCTCACTGCAGGCAATTAGTATGTCTAGAAGGCCAACAAGGAGAGGCAGACAGTCACAAGCCAATAAAAGAGGGCAAGCAGGCTCTGTGTCTAGAGGCAACAGTGCTGGTCGTGGAGACGGTGCATCCTCATCAGCACATGGCCGTGGGACACGCTTGTCCTTTTTTTCGGCAGCTGGCCGTGTTGAGCCGCAACATGCGGAAGACTTGGTAGAGTGGATGACCAAGCCGTCCTCATCCTCCTCATCCTCTCTCACCCAGGCTCAGGGTACTTTGTCTGGCAAAGCAGCGGCCAACGCGGCCTCTTCCCTCAGCTTAATGGCATCAGTCACTCCTTCCCTAGCCCCACCATGTCCTTCTGAAGAGTCCCCCGAACTGATTGACCACAGTGTTGGGTACATGCTCAAGGAGGATGCCCAGCATTTTGAAGGCTCCGATGATGGTACCCTGCTAGAGGAAGGCAGTAATGTGAGCCCAGAGAGAGGGGATGCCCAAGAAGGACAGCAATCTGGCAGTCATGTTTCCCCAGCTGCAGCATACTGCCAGGTTTGCTCCAGTGATGAGGTGGGAGGGGATGATGAGGTAACTGACTCCACGTGGGTGCCTGACAAGAGAGAGGAGGAGGCACATCTCCAAGGAGGCAGGATGCCCTCCAGGGGCTAGCTTAAGGGCAGCACACCAACTGCATCACACTGCAGAGCTCTGCATGTGCAGGGCGTTGCTGTCTCTGCGCGTTATTCCAAAAGTTCTTTGGTGTGGGCCTTTTTTGAGATGAGTGCATCAGATCACACCGCTGCTATTTGCAACATATGTCTCAAGCGTATCTCGCATGGCCAAAACAGCACCCGCTTGGTCACCACATGCTTGACCAGAAATATGTCGAACTGCTATGCAGTTTGTTGGCAAGTGTACCTAAAAGACCCACACCAAAGAACAAAGCGGACCTCTCCTTGCTCCTCATCAGCTGGGATATCCAACCCCACTATACCTTCAGTCCTCTCTGAAACCTGCACTGAGAGGAATGAAGGTATAGAATTAGGTGTGTCACAGCCAAGTACTTGCGGGCAATCTGCTATCGGTACACCGACGTCAGATTGTACCTGGCAAATTTCCCTGCCCCAGCTGCTGCACAGCCAAAAGAAGTTCTCTCCCAGCCATCCACATGCCCAGCGGTTGAATGCTAGCTTGGCAAAATTGCTAGCACTTCAACTGCTGCGTTTTCAGTTGGTAGACTCTGCCCCCTTCCGTGAGTTTGTGGAATGTGCGGTTCCTCAGTGGCAGGTTCCCAAATGCCACTTTTTCTCACGGAAGGCGATTCCGGCTCACTACTGGCATGTGGAAGGCAATGTCTTGGCCTCGCTGGACAGGGCGGTCAGCGGTAAGGTGCATATTACCGTTGACTCATGGTCCAGCAGGCATGGACAGGGATGTTACCTATCTTTCACTGCGCACTGGGTGACTCTTCTGGCAGCTGGGAAGGATGCAGGACAGGGTGCAGTAGTGTTGGAGATTGTTCCGCTACCACGCCTCCAAAATTCTACTTGTGGTGATTCTGCCAATCCTCTTTCCTCCACCCCCTCCTCTTCTTCTTCCTCCATGGCCTCTTCCTGTGCTGATTTGTCCTCAGAACCAGCGGTGCTCCGTAGGCGTTCAAGGGGCTATGCAAGCACACAGGCAAAAAGATGCCATGTGGTGCTTGAGCTGGTGTGCTTGGGGGACAGGAGCCACACTGAGGCACACAGGAAGAGGACGAGGAGGAGGAGGATTGTGTCAGCATGGTGGAGGTGGAGCCTGGCACTCAGCATCAGCAGCAGTCTTCAAGGGATCATTTACAGTCCGAAGAAACCCATGGACTTGTACGTGGCTGGGAGGAGGTGGCTGCGGATCATGTCGTCCTTAGTGACCCAGAGGACTCTGGACCGAATGCCTCAGCAAACCTACTCTGCATGGCCTCCCTGATCCTGCAAAGCCTGTGGAAGGATCCTTGTATTCGTGGTATCAAGGGGAGGGATCATTATTGGCTGGCAACCATCCTTGATCCACATCACAAGGGTAAGGTTGCAGACCTTATCTTGCCGTCGCAGAGGGAGCAGAGAATGAAACATCTTCGGGAGGCCTTGCAGAAAGGTTTGTGCAATGCGTTTCCAGAGCTTGGGAGGTTACAATTTCCTGGTCCAACGTGTTGCTGATGCTTCGGTCAGTCAACGAAGGAGCGGTGGAGAAGATGGCCATCTGACCGATGCGTTCAGACAATTTTTTAGTCCGCAGCCCCAAGGTCTGATTGGTTCCAGCAACCATCCCCATCACTAGGTAATGGTGCAGGATTACCTAGGGGCAAGATCAGACTTGGACACCTTTCCCACCGAAAATCCTCTGGGTTACTGGGTCTTGAGGATGGATCAATGGCCAGACCCTTGCACAGTATGCAATTGAGCTACTGGCCTGTCCTGCATCCAACGGTCTTTCGGGATGCACATTCAGTGCTGCTGGAGGCTTTGTAACCGATCACAGGGTGCGCCTGTCCACCGAATCGGTCGATCGGCTGACCTTCATAAAAAGGAATCAGTCTTGGATCACCAGCTACCAAGCACCTGATGCTAATGTAACCAATTTTTTTTTTTTATGTGAAATCCGTTCAAGGCTGCCTATGCTGACGCTGAGTGACTATCCTGTTATGCTGAGTGACAATCCTCTTCCTCCTCAATTTTCATGCTGATAGCTTGTAAGAACATTTTTGGTTCTGGGCACCGCCGCCAGTGGCCAAGTCCCAGTTTTTATGCCCCTGTTTAACAGGGGCATGTAATTACAATTTTTGATACTTTTGATACTTTGCAGCAGGGCTCATTCCTGCGCTCCAACTAGAGTATCTGTGAGGGGTTGCAGTGTTGTGGCACCAGTGCCCAAGGCCCAGATTTTCAGCCCCTGTTTAACAGGGGCGTATAATTAAAATTTTTGATACAATACTTTGCAGCAGGGCTCATTCCTGCACTCCAACTATAGCATCTGTGAGGGGTCTTGTTTTTTGTTTCACCAGTGCCTAAGGCCCAATTTTTCCGCCCCTGTTCAACAGGGACATGTAATTACAATTCTTGAGCTAATATTTCACAGCAGGGCCCATTCCTGCACCCACCAAGAATAACTGTGAGGGCTTACAGTGTTGTGGCAACACCACCATCACCACCAAAGGCCCAATTTTTCTGCCCCTGTTCAACAGGTGCATGTAATTACAATTCTTGATCTAATATTTCACAGCAGGGCCCGTTCCTGCGCCCATCAAGAGTAATTGTGAGGGCTTACAGTGTTGTGGCAACACCAACACCTAAGGGCCCAATTTCTGAAGAGTATATAGGGCAGGCCCCTACTTTCAAACATCCAACTTACAAACGACTCCTACTTGCAAATGGAGACAACAGGAAATTAGATGAAATCTACCCCTAGGAAGGGAAATTCTCTCCTGTAAGAGTTAATATGGGAAAAATGTGTCTCCTCTTCACTGATGCTTTATCACCAATCCTTGTTTCACTAATAACCCCAAATTTTCAAAAAAATGTTTTCATTGGGACAGAAAGTGAGGTGAAATCTTCTGAAGAGGTGCACAGACAGCAAAACAAATGTTACAGGGGTGATAACCCTTCCCTATGTTTTCCAAAAAGCTTAAAAATGGATTTTTTGGCTGGAGCTACACTTTAAAAATGTACCAGTTCAAAATTACAAACAGATTCTACTTAACAACAAACCTACAGTCCCTGCCTGTATACTGCTGTTAAGAGTATATAGGGCCTGGGAGCCCCATGCCTTTCCTTTTTTTAATTTGGGTACGGGGTTCCCCTTAATATCCATACAAGACTCCAAAGGACCTGGTAATGGACTGGGGGGGTACCAATGCCGTTTGTCTCACTGATTTTCATCCACATTGCTGGGACCCGACATTACATTAAAGCCGCAAGCAGTTTTAAATTACTTTTATTCCTTTAAAAATGTCATTTTGTTCAGGGACTGATCTAAGCACGGGAAACATGTGCCACTTCACAGGCATACTATAGACCCCCCCAGGTACGCTATTTAAATATTTAAAGGAATATTTCACTTTTTTTTTCACTTTAAGCATCATTAAAACCACTGCTCCTGAAAAAAACGGCCGTTTTTAAAACTTTTTTTGCATTGATACATGTCCCCTGGGGTCCCCAAACCCTTTTTAGGACAATGACTTGCATATTAGCCTTTAAAATTAGCATTTAGATTTTGAATGTTCAAGTCCCATAGACTTTAATGGCGTTCTAAAGTTTGCGCGAACTTTCGGTCCATTCGCAGGTTCTGGTGCGAACCGAACCGGGGGGTGTTCGGCTCATCCCTACCTGTATATACTATACAGTGGTGCCACAACACTGTAAGCCCTCACAGTTACTCTTGGGCGCAGGAACGGGCCCTGCTGTGAAATATTAGATCAAAAATTGTAATTACACGTCCCTGTTAAACAGGGGCAGAAAAATTGGGTCTTAGGCAGTGGTGGTGGTGCCACAGCACTGTAACCCCTTACAGATTCTGTTGTTGAGTGCAGGAACGAGCCCTGCTGTGAAATATTAGAGCAAATATTGTAATTACATGCCCCTATTAAACAGGGGCAGAAAACTTGGGCCTTAGGCGGTGGTGGTGGTGGCACAACACTGTAAAGCCTCACAGATACTCTTGTTGAGCACAGGAATGGGTCCTGCTGTGAAATATTAGAGCATAAATTGTAATTGCACTCCCCTGTTAAACAGGGGCAGAAAATGTGGGCCTTAGGCACTGGTGGTGGTGCCCTGAAACAAAAATGTTCTTAGAAGATATCAACATGAACATTGAAGAGGAATAGGATACTCACTCAGCATAACAGGATAGTCACTCAGCATAGGCAGTCTTCAAGGGATCTCATAACATTCATGGAAAAATTAATCGGTTACATCACCATCAGGTGCTTGGTAGCTGGTGATTCAAGACTGATGAGCCGATAAACTGAGTCTGTGGACAGGCGCACTCTGTGACTGGTTACAAAGCCTCCAGCAGCACTGAATGTGCGTTCAGAAGGAACGCTGGATGCAGGACAGGCCAGTAGCTCAATTGCATATTGTGCAAGCTCTGGCCAGTGATCCATCCTCAAGACCCAGTAACCCAGTAGATTTTCGGTTGGAAAGGTCTCCAAAGTCTGATCTTGCCCTACCATGTAAATCAGACGCTGGTGATGGTTGCTGAAACCGATCAGACCTTGGGGCTGCGGACTAAAGATTTGTCTGAATGCATTGGTCAGACAGCCACCTTCTCCACCGCTCCTTCTGCCTCAGCAACACGTTGTACAGGAGGACCAGGAAATTGTAACCTCCCAGGCTCTGGAAACGCATTGCACAAACCTTTCTGCAAGGCCTCCCAAAGATCTTTCATCCTCTGCTCCCTCTGCGAAGGCTGGATGAATTCCACAACCTTACCCTTGTAACGTGGAGGGTTTCCAGCCAGTAATGATCCCTCTCCTTGATACCACGAATCCGAGGGTCCTTTTGCAGGCTTTGCAGCATCAGGGAGGCCATGCAGCAAAGGTTTGCTGAGGCATTCGATCCGCAGTCCTCTGGGTCACTAAGGACGACATGATCCACAGCTACCTCCTCCCAGCCAGGTACAAGTCCATGGGTTTCTGGGGACTGAAAACGATCCCTTGAAGACTGCTGCTAATGCTGAGTGCTAGGCTCCACCTCCATGCTGACACAATCCTCGTCCTCCTCCTCTTCCTCCTCTTCCTGTGTGATCGGCGGGCCTGCAGGAATGCTGTCTGGATAAAGGGGGCCTTGAGAGGTAAGGAAGTCCTCCTCTTCCTCCCTCTGTTTTGCCTCAAGTGCCCTGTCCATTATTCCTCAAAGTGTGTGCTCCAACAGGAAGACAAGAGGGACAGTATCACTGATGCATGCACTGTCACCGCTCAACATCCTCGTGGCCTCCACAAATGGTGACAGGACAGTGCATGCATCCTTGATCAGTAGCCACTGGCGTGGCGAAAAAAAAAGCCAAGCTCCCCTGACCCTATCCTGGTGCCATACTCACACAGGTACTTATTGATGGCCCTCTGCTGCATGTGTAGCCGCTGCAGCATTGCAAACGTTGAGTTCCACCTGGTGGGCATGTCACAAATGAGGCAGTTCTTGGGCAGGTTGCATTCCTTTTGATGGTCACCCAGCCGAGCACTGGCATTATATGACCGGCGGAAATGCCCACAGACTTTCCTGGCCTGCCTCAGGAGATCCTGTAAGCCTGGGTACCTGCACAAGAACTGCTGCATCACCAAACTAAGGACGTGAGCCAAACGGGGAACATGGGTCAAGTGTCCCTGTCGGAGGGCGGAGAAGAGGTTGTCGCAAACCACCATTCCTGGCTGAAGCTGGTGTGACGTCAACCACCTCTAAGTCTGCCCCTGCAGAGCTGACAGAATCTCTGCCCCAGTGTAGCTCCTGCCCCCTAAGCAGACCAACTCAAGCACCGCATGGCATCTTTTTGCCTGAGTGCTTGCGGAGCCCCTTTAACGCCTACAGAACACCGCTGGTTCCGAGGAGGAATTTGCAGAGGACAAGGCCATAAAGGAAGAAGAAGAGTAGGGGGTGGAGGAGAGAGGCGTGGCAGAATCACCACTACTAGCATTTTGGAGGTGTGGTGGCGGAACAAGCTCCAACAATACTGAACCCTGTCCTGCATCCTTCCCAGCTGCCAGCAGAGTTACCCAATGTGCTGTGAAAGAACGGTAACATCCCTGTCCATGCCTGCTGGACCATGAGTCAGCGCTAATATGCACCTTGCTGCTAACCGCCCTGTCCCACGAGGCCAAGACATTGCCTTCCACATGCCGGTACTGAGCTGGAATGGCCTTCCGTGAAAAGAAATGGTGTTTGGGAACCTGCCACTGAGGTACCGCACATTCCACAAATTCACGAAAGGGGGCAGAGTCTACCAGCTGAAAAGGCAGCAGTTGGAGTGCTAGCAATTTAGCCAAGCTAGCATTCAGCCGCTGAGCATGTGGATGGCTGGGACCGAATTTCTTTCGACGCTTTAGCAACTGGGGTAGGGAAATTTGCCTGCTACAATTGGATGTTGGTGTAGCAATAGCAGATTGCCCGCAAGTACTTTCCACACCTAATTCTACACCTTCATTCCTCTCAGTGCAGGTTTCTGAGAGGACTGAAGGTATAGTGGGGTTGGAGATCCCAGCTGATGAGGGGCAAGGAGAGGTCCGCCTTGTTCTTTGGTGTGGGTCTTTTAAGTACTATTGCCAACGGACTGCATGGGAGGTCGACATATGTCTGGTCAAGCATGTGGTGCCCAAGTGGCTGCTGTTTTTGCCACGCTTGATACGCTTCAGACATATGTTGCAAACAGCAATGGTGTGGTCTGCTGCACACGTATCAAAGGCCCATACCAAAGAACTTTTCAAAATACGCGGGGAGTCAGCAGCACCCTGCACATGTGGAGCTCTGCAGTGTGATGCAGTCGGGTGGCTGCCCTTAAGCTGGCCCCTGGAGGGCATCCTGCCTTGTTGGAGATGTGCCTCCTCCTCCTCCTCCTCTTCTATCAGGCACCCACGCAGAATCAGTGACCTCATCGTCCTCTCCCTCCTCGTCACTGGAGCAAACCTGGCAGTATGCTGCAGCTGGGGGAACATGACTGCCAGTTTCTTGTCCTTCTTGGGCACCCCCTCTTTCTGGGCTCACGTTACTGCCTTCCTCAACCTGGGTACCATCATCGGAGCCTTCAAAACACTGTGCATCCTCCTGTAGCATGTACCCGACACTGTGATCGAGCAGTTCGGGGGACTCTTCCGTGAATGATGGTGGGGCTAGGGAATGAGTGACTAGTGACATTAAGGAAATGGAATAGGTCACTTTGGCAGCTGCATTGGCAGGCAAATTACTCTGAGCCTGGGTGACAGAGGATGAGGGGGATGAGGACGGCTTAGTTATCCACTCTACCAACTCTTCTGCATGTTGTGGATCAAAACGGCCAGCTGCCGAAAAAAAAGGACAAGCGTGCCCCACGGCCACGTGCTGAGGATGCACCGTATCCACGACCAGCACTGTTGGCTGTAGACACAGAGCCTGCTTGCCCTTTTTTTGTTGCCTGTGAGCATCTGCCTCTCCTTGGTGGCCTTCCAGACATGCTGTAAAATTTTATTAGCAAAACACCGCCTGAAGTTTACTAGAAAAAGTACACCAGGAATGGCCTGCAGTCAGATATAGGCTTGGCTAAACTAGAATGCAGTGGATATATATGTAGGAGACTGTGTGTGTGTGTGCGTGTGTGTGTGTGTGTGTGTGTATATACAGTGGGGACGGAAAGTATTCAGACCCCCTTAAATTTTTCACTCTTTGTTATATTGCAGCCATTTACTAAAATCATTTAAGTTCATTTTTTTCCTCATTAGTGTACACACAGCACCCCATATTGACAGAAAAATACAGAATTGTTGACATTTTTGCAGATTTATTAAAAAAGAAAAACTGAAATATCACATGGTCCTAAGTATTCAGACCCTTTGCTGTGACACTCATATATTTAACTCAGGTTCTGTCCATTTCTTCTGATCATCCTTGAGATGGTTCTACACCTTCATTTGAATCCAGCTGTGTTTGATTATACTGATTGGACTTGATTAGGAAAGCCACACACCAGTCTATATAAGACCTTACAGCTCACAGTGCATGTCAGAGCAAATGAGAATCATGAGGTCAAAGGAACTGCCTGAAGAGCTCAGGGACAGAATTGTGGCAAGGCACAGATCTGGCCAAAGTTACATAAAAAATTCTGCTGCACTTAAGGTTCCTGAGAGCACACTGGCCTCCATAATCGTTAAATGGAAGATGTTTGGGATGACCAGAACCCTTCCTAGAGCTGGCCGTCCGGCCAAACAGCTATCGAGGGAGAAAAGCCTTGGGGTGAGAGGTAAAGAAGAACCCAAAGATCACTGTGGCTGAGCTCCAGAAATGCAGTCGGGAGATGGGAGAAAGTTGTAGAAAGTCAACCATCACTGCAGCCCTCCACCAGTCGGGACTTTATGGCAGAGTGGCCCGATGGAAGCCTCTCCTCAGTGCAAGACACATGAAAGCCCGCATTGAGTTTGCTAAAAAACACCTGAAGGACTCCAAGATGGTGAGAAATAAGATTCTTTGGTCTGATGAGACCAAGATAGAACTTTTTGGCCTTAATTCTAAGCAGTATGTGTGGAGAAAACCAGGCACTGCTCATCACCTGTCCAATACAGTCCCAACAGTGAAGCATGGTGGTGGCAGCATCATGCTGTGGGGTGTTTTTCAGCTGCAGGGACAGGACGACTGGTTGCAATTGAGGGAAAGATGAATGCGGTCAAGTACAGGGATATCCTGGACGAAAACCTTCTCCAGAGTGCTCAGGACCTCATACTGGGCCGAAGGTTTACCATCCAACAAGACAATGAACCTAAGCACACAGCTAAAATAACGAAGGAGTGGCTTCACAACAACTCCGTGACTGTTCTTGAATGGCCCAGCCAGAGCTCTGACTTAAACCCAATTGAGCATCTCTGGAGAGACCTAAAAATGGCTGTCCACCAACGTTTACCATCCAACCTGACAGAACTGGAGAGAATCTGCAAGGAGGAATGGCAGAGGATCCCCAAATCCAGGTGTGAAAAACTTGTTGCATCTTTCCCAAAAAGACTCATGGCTGTATTAGATCAAAAGGGTGCTTCTACTAAATACTGAGCAAAGGGTCTGAATACTTAGGACCATGTGATATTTCAGTTTTTCTTTTTTAATAAATCTGAAAAAATGTCAACAATTCTGTGTTTTTCTGTCAATATGGGGTGCTGTGTGTACATTAATGAGGAAAAAAATGAACTTAAATGATTTTAGCAAATGGCTGCAATATAACTAAGAGTGAGAAACTTAAGGGGGTCTGAATACTTTCCATCCCCACTGTATGTATGTGTGTGTGTATGTGTGTGTGTATATATATATATATATATATATATATATATATATATATATATATATATATATATATATATAAATTTAATACACTGCAGGTAACTGAATCACCAGCCTGCCTGAAGTATATTAGAAACAGTACACCAGGAACAGACTTCAGTCAGATCTAGCTAAACTGGATACAGTGGATATATATATATATATATATATATATATATATATATATATATATATATATATATATAATATATAAATTTTCCTGGACCTCCCCATGTCAGCCTACTATGGGTCAGCTCCGCCCCCTCTGACTCCTCCAGGACCACCTCTTTCCTAGCCCATAAAAGGGCGACTGTCTGCCCACACCAGTGTTCTTTTTTTGTCCTCGCTCTGGACGCCTTTGAAAGTTTATTTTTATTTTTATTTTTTATTTATTTTTTATCTTTTTCTATCTATTTTTTTTTCTTCTCCATCCATCCATTCATCCTGTCGGGTTCAGCCTGCCCCGGTTCAGAAGACCCGCAGAAGAGAAAAAGACACAGCAGCCCTTTCGGTTTAACAAGGGATCCAAAGAAGGATTCAGAGAGGCCAGGACTTACAGACAGTTTTTCAGACAATTGGAGGTATGGCTAGAAAGGTTGCACTAGATACAGCACCTCATCCCAAAATATCAATTTGAAAATTTGGGGAGTAAAGGGGGATTATAGCAGTGCCAGAGAAAAAAGGGGAGTAGGTATTTCAGATAAAATTACAAAAATACATTATTAGCAGAATTTAACACATACAAAAAAACAGATCAATTAAAATAGTAGGTGCAGTTCACACATAGATTAATGCAGAATCAGTACACTAGAGTGGGCCTGGTGAACAGGGCCTTCAGAACAGAAGCTCAATTCCTACATGTTTCCCCAAGACATTGGCTTCTTCAGGGAATGATGTGAGCCTGTAGCAACAAAAAAAGATCTATACATAGAAACAAAAGGGGCAAAATAAGAAACAGAATAACAACAAAGGATTCGATAATGAGAAACATAACACATAGATTGGGATATGTGGCTGAGCTGTATCCCCAATGAGGTGGCCATCCAAACCCCCCACAGTCGAGGACATACCTGAAAACCAGACACCCGGGGCGAGGCCCGGCAAGGGGCACCCCAGCTGGAGGCAGGTTGGGCTGCACCGTATCTATGACTGCAGAGGGCATACAAGAGACCTGGCAATCAAATATAATACTATTAGAAAATATATATCAAAGAAAAAAGGAAAAAGTAAAAAGAAAAAGTTTTTTTATGAACATTGCCAAATGAGTGGGATAATATACACCACATCAAATCAATAGGGCATCATAGCCGCAGAAACTTACAATTTAAAAACAAGTTTGTTGCCAAGGGGAGCGCCTGAGAAAAGTTGGGAGGATATACTCAGAATCAGAATGGAAAATGTAGATGTTTGTCTAAAAAATATAATAATAAAAAGTTCAAGGCTGATACTGTTTGACCATAAGAGGGAGGTAATGCAGTTGAAAGTATAAGGTAGGGGTAATGATTGAAAAGGGGGCTTACCTAGGAGACTACTGAAGGTGGATATAAGTGTCAGAGGCAGGTGCTCTGCACACATATAGGAAGCACAAGATAAGATTAGTTAGCGGCAGGGATTGTTGCATCCTGAAATGGGACAAATAGTATAGACCCAGGGTTGGGGGGGAAAGAAAAAGAAATAGGCTGGGATGATGCAAGAGAATAGAAGGCAAGTCAAACGTACCATAGAACTGTTCCAACTACAATAGCAGGCACTCCTCGTGTCCAGCTGGCATGGTGGACGGGCCGGCTTATGTACGCCCCCCACACCTGGTCGGGCCCGCCGATCAGGTGTGCGGACGCAAACGAGAGGCCTCCGTGCATGCGCCCGTGGCAACACCATCAGAGCCTACAAGGTCCGAGGTGCACCACGGGCGATCTCCCTTACCAAATGACCCCCGACAAGGCAGCCCATTGGGAAGTGGGAAAATGCTGTCAGTCAAAGGATGTGACAGCGAGGCCAAATACCAGGGCGTGATGGTATGCGTGGGGCATCTTATTTTGCCCCTTTTGTTTCTATGTATAGATCTTTATTGTTGCTACAGGCTCACATCATTCCCTGAAGAAGCCAATGTCTTGGCGAAACATGTAGGAATTGAGCTTCTGTTCTGAAGGCCCTCTTCAGCAGGCCCACTCTAGTGTACTGATTCTGCATTAATCTATGTGTGACCTGCACCTACTATTTTAATTGATCTGTTTTTTTGTATGTGTTAAATTCTGCTAATAAAGTAATTTTGTAATTTTATCTGAAATACCTACTCCCCTTTTTTCTCTGGCACCGCTATAATCCCCCTTTACTCCCCAAATTTTCAAGTTTTTCAGACAGTGGAGGGGAGCTGGTTCAACCTTCCAGAAACCTTCCAAGCCTAGGGCCAACAAAGCTCCTGGGGCTGTGTTTCCACTGCTGCGTCCCCAAGGTCGCGTGATTTACACTGTGACTTTGCTGTGTGATTTGTGATGCAATGTCATTCAACCTGTGAAAACCATGTGAGAACAAGTCGCACAGATGTCGGAACAAAGTAGTGCAAAAACCTTTTTTGGAGTCGCTGCGACTGAAGTCACACCAGTTAGAACAGGGACCATTGAAATACATGGGTTTTGACTTGTCATGCGACTTCACATGTGTCAAGTTGCACAACAACTCGCAGTAGTGGAAACAGAACCTAAGGCTTCAAAAAAGTCCTTCTGAAGCTGTCTCTGCCTAACCCTCTCAAGTAGGAGCAGGACTCCTGGATTGTAGCTGTCATTTGATCACGTTATCATCTCGAGTTCAGAACAAGGCCCCCTCAGACCTTGTTCATAGAAACTGGACTTCCTAGGATTTGGAAAGGAGGCAATGTTTGAGCTGTTGGCAGCAAGGGCCATCCTTCTGGTTCCAAGGCATGAATTGGGTCAAAGAGTATGTTCCCCTCTGTTTTTGGTCCCAGAGGCTTCAGGGGGTTTCGGACCAGTTTTTGACCTCAAAGTCCTGAATTCTTACATGAAGGTTCCACCATTCAAAATGGAGTCTTCGGAAACGATCGTTTCGGTTGTGGAGTCGGACTGGATGGTTTCCATCGATCTGGCGGATGCGTATCTTCATGTCTCCATAGAGGCATCTCACCATCGCTTTCTCAGGCCTTCCGTGGAAGGCTCTCATTTTCATTTTTAATCTCTCCCATTCGGTCTCTGCACGACTCCGAGAACGTTTTTAAAGCTGCTGTCGTTGCGACTCTCAGGGTCAAAGGAGTGCAAATATTCCATTATTATAGACGACATGCTACTTCTGGGTCCGTCAAATGAGCTCCTTCTAGTTCATGTGAATTTCACCTGCAAAACACTAGCTCGTTTTGGTGGGTTAATCAACTTTCAGAAGAGCCAGATGCATCTGACCCAAATGTTGGAGTATTTAGGAGTACAATTCAACACGGATCGGGGTCGTGTTTCTCTTCCTCAGAGGAAGGTCCAGGAGATCCAGGCTCAGACAAAGCAGTGATGGCCAGGCCTTCTATGATGCTGAAGGAATGCATGCAGTATCTGGGGGTTTTATCAGTCACAGGTCCAGTAGTCCCGTGGGTCAGCTGGCGCAGAAGGAGGTTTCAATGCAACTTTCTTCTTCAGTGGGATTGTCTGCCAATTCCGATAATCTGGTCCCTGGTTTGGTGGTCAGCAGCTCACAATCTTTCCCGCGGAGTTCCGTTGAAGGCCTCAGAACCAATAGTGGTGTCGACCAATGCCAGTCTGGCAGGCTGCGGGGCACACTGCCTGGGACAGCAGGTTCAAGGCCAAAGGAACCTTTGTGGGGTCAAGAGTTGCTGTCAGACGCGCTCTTAGTGCTCCAACCTATGTTGCGAGGTCGAGCTGTCAAGATTCTTTTGGACAAAAAAACTACGGTGGCTTATGTGTCTCATCAAGGGGGCACAGGAAGTCACCCTCTCCTTCAGGTGGCATGTCAATCTTCCTATGCACAGAGAAGAATCTCGGCTCTCTTACAGCATCTTAACTCCCAGGGCCTGGCAATGTTTTAGCAGATCGCTTGAGTCGAGGCTTTGGGGATCACAACAAATGGGGCCTCAACCCCAAGTATCTACGCAAGATCTTCAGGGTCTGGGGGATGCCTTCGATAGATCTTATGGCATTGGAGGAGAATTGTCAACTGCCTTGCTTCTTCTCCAGGACCTAGCATCCACGGGCATTGGGTCAGGGTGCTCTGTCCAGGTCTTGGAACTTCCCCTTGGTGTATGTGTTCCGCCTCTTTCATTGGCTCTCAAAATCCTGCTGAAGATTCAGCGAGAAAGGGTCACAGCAATAGTAGTCCTACCTTACTGGCTCAGGGAGCTGTGGTTCCCTCTGGCTTGGAGGATAAAGTTGGGCTCACCAATCCCTCTGCCTCCTTGTCAAAATATCCTTCTGCAGAGTGGGGCCTGACACCCGAACCGCAGGAGGATAAAGTTTATGACAGGTTACATTCGTTCTGACGAGCCTGTAATAATATCACCGGATCTGGAATACTACGGAAAGGGGTTGGGACCTTGGATCTCCTTCAGTATCTAACATTTTGGAGTTTCTGCAGAGTAGTCTCCAAGGGTTAGCTTATAATTCCCTGAATGGTCAAATCCCTGCCTTGTCTTGCCTTGTGTACAAGAGATATGCTCTACATCCGTTGGTGATCTGATTTTTAGGGGCAGCCATAGAAATCAGACCTCCATTGAAATCATTTTTTCCAAAAGAAGACTTAGCACTAGTGTCAGGAAAGTCCTGTCAGTATCAGACGCCCTATGCGGGCGCGCACCAGGCGGGCTATTTAAACTGATCTGTCACATGAGAATCTTGCTGTCTGCTCTACAGCGTTACATGTGCATTTTCTGAGAACCTGTTTCCTGTACTAGACCCGGCTTGTTCCTGATTATCCTAGCTGTCTGCCTGCATCTGATCCCGGCTTGTCTCCGACCATCCCTGCTTTCTGCCTGCATCCGATCCCGGCTTGTCTGACCACTCTTCTGCCTGACCCTTCGGCTCATCTACAGTCCGCTTGGCTATCGATCCGGCTTGTCTGACCTTCCAGTCTGCTGCACCAGTGTTCCAGTCTGCTGTCCTGTGTTCCAGCCTGCTATCCAGTTCCAGTCTGCTGTGTGGTTCCAGTCTGCTGCACCAGTGTTCCAGTCTGCTGTCCTGTGTGTTCCAGCCTGCTATCCAGTTCCAGTCTGCTGTTTGGTTCCAGTCTGCTGCACCAGTGTTCCAGTCTGCTGTCCTGTGTGTTCCAGCCTGCTATCCAGTTCCAGTCTGCTGTGTGGTTCCAGTCTACTGCACCAGAGTTCCAGTCTGCTGTCCTGTGTGTTCCAGCCTGCTATCCAGTTCCAGTCTGCTGCACCAGTGTTCCGGTCTACCTACCAGCTCAGCTTAATCTCCACTGCACAGTGTTTCCAGAGTTCCAGACCTACCTCCTGCTGTTGATCCTGCCAGGCACTCGTGCCACTCCTGACTCTTGTGCTTCCTGTATACCCTACCAGGGCCCTCGAGTCGGAGCCACAAGAGAGGCCATCCCCTGCAAGTCGGGCTCGTCCACAAGGTACGTGACAACTAGTCTTGGGAACATTGCTGGTTCCTCCTTTTTGATCAAGCTTTCTCTTGTTCATTATTTCTTTTAACAGTTTTTTGTTTTTCATTTTTACTAGCCGTGGCCTCGGCCAGAAGAGACTCCGAGTTGTGCGCCTTCTCATCTACAGAACCATATTGTTTGGTGCTCCCAGACAAGATAGTCCTTAGGCCGATACCGAGCTTTCTACCTAAGGTGTCCACGTAATTTCGTATGAACTGGGAGGTCATTCTCCCAGCCTTTTTCTGGCGCATAGAGCTGATGATGAGTGGAGTAGGTTAGACCTGGTCTCTGCGGTTTTAACATACCTGAAATGGACTAAAAGCTTTGGAAAACAAGATCAGCTGTATGTTTTCCCAATGGGGCCTAAAAAGGGTATGCCAGCAATATCCAGAGTTGTGTCTTCCTGGTTTGTCAAGACCATGCATATTGCATACAAAACGCTGGGCCTTCAGAGATCAAAGCACATTCGATGAGGGGTATGGCAGCATACTGGGCATACGTGAAGGTCGCCCCTGAGGTAGTTTGCAGAGCAGCAAGCTGCTCACCTTTTATTAGGCATTACAGGCTTAATATGGCTTGTCCGCCTGAGGAAACATTTGGCTCTACGGTTATTACTGCGGCTGTTGCCCATTGAAAATTTTGAGTAACAATGCATTGAGGGTTTGGCTTATTTTTTTATTCTTTGTCTTCCCTCCCTTCTTAATATTGCTTGGTACATCACATAGTAGGCTGACATGGGGAGGTCCAGGAATAAGGAAAATTGTTATCCATACTTACCATAATTTTCCTTTCCTGGATCCTCCCCATGTCAGCTGGAGGATTCCCACCCAGGTTATCCGTCGCGAGGCGGGTTTTTTTTTAACACTGGTGTGGGCAGACAGCCGCCCTTTTATGGGCTAGAAAAGAGCTGGTCCTGGAGGGGTCAGAGGGGGTGGAGCTGACCCATAGTAGGCTGACATGGGGTGGATCCAGGAAAGGGGAAAGGATAACAATTTTCCTTAATATACAAGCCTGGATGTGTGTATATATATATATATATATATATATATATATATATATATATATATTGTACAGGACGCCGTGGCTGGGTCCTGGAAGGACGCTATGTTTCCCCTCTGTTTGAACTGTGCTCCCTTTAAGGGAACAAAAAAGGGTTAACTCACCTGTCAGAGGAAGTGGGTTTAAAACAAGACAGGAAGTTAGAGAGGGTGTGGAGGAGTGTAGAGGAGAATGTGGATGGTGTTTTTTTTGGTGTGCAGCAATAGTGAACAGCAGTGTCCTGCCTGGAAGCCTCTTGCTAGGGGAATCTACCTGCAACAGAAACTAAGGACTGCTTAACTGCAATAGCAATTCTGGACTTTGCAAGTCGGTGAGACTGAAACCTTTTTCTTTTGTTTTGCTGCTGTAAAGCTATTTAAGTTCAATAAATCTCCTTTTGAGTGAAAAGCCTGTGTCCTGCGATCTAGCTGGTTCCCCAAACTTTACAAGTGGTGGAGAATGCGGGCAGGACAGAGTAACAGGCATTTTTTCTTGCTGTTTTTTTTTTTGTGTATTGGACTTAAAACTGACATTTAAAGGGACAGTACAGTGGATTTATGTCCTGGGTTAAAGCCGCACAAACCCTGAAAGCTGAAGCAATGGAGGAGCTAATTAAACAGCTGTCCTTGGCTAATATACAAGCGCAGACTAGCCTTGAGGAAGCTAATCAGCGCTTAACAACCCAGCTGGAGGTACAGCAAGAAAACACTCGCCTGTTGGTGGCGCAGTTGGCAGCCCAGCAAGCGACCCAGCAAGAGGTTATGCAGGCTCAAGTGACTGCCTTAAAAGAAATAGTGCAGCAGCTTTCTCAGGGCCGTGAGCAAGCGGCTGTTGCCCCTGGCAACCAGGTGACCGTGAGGGCAAGCCATTTTTTGCAGAAATTGTCCCTGAGTGATGATGTAGAGGCATTTCTTGCTACATTTGAGAGGACGGCAGAGAGAGAAGGGTGGCCCCAGGACCAGTGGGCCGGCCTAATTGCTCCTTTCCTAACCGGAGATCCTCAAAAAGCCTACTTCGACCTGCCACCAGATCACGCTAAAGACTATCAAACATTAAAGGCAGAAATACTGGCTCGTTTGGGGGTAACTACAGCTGTTCGGGCCCAACGAGTGCACCAATGGAAGTATCGTCCAGATTGTCCACCACGGTTTCAAATGCATGACCTGGTGCAACTGGTAAAAAAATGGCTGCAGCCCGAAATGTTGTCTGGCCTCCAAATCGTGGAGCGGGTCATGTTGGACCGATACCTAAGGTCACTGCCAGACGACCTTCAACGGTGGGTCAGCCATGGAGACCCCAAAACAGTGACCCTCCTTGTCGAGATGGTGGAACGATACACAGTGGTGGAGGATCTGCTTGGCCCTACCAAGCGCCAAGGACCCAGTCTGCCACGGCATATTCGTTTGACTGCTGCCCTTCGAAAGGACGTTCCCCGGAGCCCTGGAACCAACACCCCGGAAGGTCAAGGGTCATTCCTGATACCTTCTCAGCGATCTGTTCCTGTTCGGAGAGGAGGGGATGTACAATGTTGGCGATGTCACTCCTGGGGCCATACCCAGGCCCACTGCCCACTGCAAGAGGAGCCCATGGAATGCGGGGTTCTTCGGAGGGGGTCTTTTTATGCCCATAAAGCATGTACAACACATATCGATCTTGGAGAAGAGAAATTCGAGTGTGAAGTCCAAGTGGGCCACCTCCCTGCCCGGGCTTTGCTGAACTCCGGAAGCATGGTAACCCTGGTCCATCCTAGAGTAATTGGGAAGATCGGTCCGGTAAGAAAAACTTTACGGGTGGTGTGCATTCACGGGGACACTAGAGTGTGACCATCTCCACAGCATGTGGCGCTGGTACTCAAGAGGTGGGGGTGGTAAAGAACTTGGTACATGATGTTATCATTGGACGAGACTGTCCATTATTTGCAAAACTGTGGGGACAAGGAGAACTACCTGAATGGTCCAGAGACTGGGGAGAAACTAGTCCCTCTGTTCCTGCAGTTGAGAGAAATAACCCTGAAATGCCGAATGTTCTTGAAAATGCTAATGATTTGGTTAATGGTGATGCAAGTAGTGCTGATGTTATTAAGGGTGTCAAAATGTGTGGTTCACAGACCTACCTGAACACTGAAGAGGGGGGGGAACCTTCCCCACTTCAGGTAATGCTGGGGGAAGAGGATGAGGAAGTGGCTGTTACCCCTGCCCTGCCGGATTTGGGTGTTCCGCAGGGGGCATTTGGTACTGCCCAGATGCAGGACCCCACTTTGGCCCATGCACGGGAACAGGTGGTAGTAATAAATGGGGTTCCCCAAGAGCCAGGTGCGAATGAGCGGTGGCCACACTTTGCAATATGTAATGAATTGCTTTATCGGATACCAAAGTGAGAGAAAATGTGGTAGAGCAATTATTGGTACCCCAACAGTATAGACGCAAGGTCCTGGACCTGGCCCATGATGATGTTTTAGGGGGACACCTGGGAGTTGAAAAGACGGAGGCACGGATCACCGACCGGTTTTACTGGCCAGGTCTGAAAGCAGAGGTAAGGAGATACTGTATCTCTTGTCCCACCTGTCAGTTGACCGCTCCGGTGACCCACTTCCGGAATCCTTTGGTCCCTCTGCCCATAATTGAGGTCCCATTTGAAAGGATAGCCATGGATATAGTGGGTCCCTTGGTGAAGTCGGCTCGAGGTCACTCCTACATACTGGTGATTCTCGACTATGCCACCCGATATCCTGAGGCGCTACCCCTGCGGAATACCTCCTCTAAGGCTATTGCCCGGGAATTATTCCAGTTGTTTGCTCGGACTGGTTTTCCCAAGGAAATACTAACGGACCAGGGCACCCCGTTTATGTCGAGGGTTATGGCCGACGTGTGCAAGCTCTTCCGGATTAAACAGCTGCGCACATCGGTCTACCATCCCGAAACGGATGGGTTAGTAGAACGCTTTAATAAGACCCTTAAATCTATGCTTAAGAGAGTTGTACAAAGGGATGGGAAAGACTGGGACTGTCTGTTACCAGCTCTCCTGTTTGCTATCCGGGAAGTGCCCCAGGCCTCCACTGGGTTTTCACCCTTTGAGTTGGTATATGGGCGGAGACCTCGCGGACTACTGGATTTTGTTAAAGAGGAATGGGAAAGTGAACCTAGTCAGCATAAGAGTGTTCTTGCATATGTTTCCCAAATGCAGGAGAGGATCTGAACTGTGTTGCCACTAGTCAAGGAACATTTACAAAAAGCCCAGGAGGCTCAACGACGAGTCTATAATAGGGCTGCTAAAATAAGGAATTTCCAAGTGGGGGATCGAGTAGCGGTGTTGATTCCCACTGTGGAAAGTAAATTCTTAGCCAGGTGGCAAGGCCCCTTTGAAGTTGTAGAAAAAGTGGGAGAGGTGAATTATAAAGTCCACCAACCGGGTAAGAGGAAACCCTATCAAATATATCATGTAAACTTGTTAAAGCCCTGGACAGAGAGGGAACCAGTGACCTCCCTGGCTAGTGCAAGATTGGAGCCTCGGGTTGGGGTGGAGAGTGTCCAAGTAGCAAATACCCTGTCTAAAACCCAAAGTCAGCAGGCAAAGGAGTTCTTGCAGAGAAATAAAGAAAAATTTTCAGACTTGCCAGGGCTCACGAGTACCATAGAGCATGATATCATCACGGAACCAGGAGTCAAAGTTTTTGTCCGGCCCTACCGCATCCCAGAGGCCCAAAGGAAGGCTGTTTCAGAGGAAGTGAAGAAGATGTTAGACCTGGAGATTATTGAAGAATCGCAGAGTGAGTGGTCAAGCCCGATTGTGTTGGTACCGAAGCCCAATGGGACTCTGCGGTTCTGCAATGATTTCCGGAAACTTAATGAAGTGTCACGGTTTGATGCCTACCCCATGCCCCGGGTAGATGAGCTTATTGAGAGACTAGGTCCAGCCAGGTTTATCACTACGTTAGACCTTACCAAGGGATATTGGCAAATCCCGTTGACTAAGGCTGCTAGGGAGAAAACTGCTTTTTCTACCCCAGAGGAGAGTTTTCAGTACAAAAGGATGCCTTTTGGATTGCAAACTGCTACAGCCACATTCCAGCGAGCAATGGATAGGATTTTACGACCTCACCGGAAGTATGCCTCAGTGTACTTGGACGACATAGTCATTTTTAGCAGAGACTGGGAATCACATTTGCCCAAAGTCCAGGCAGTGCTGGACTCTCTTTGGAAGGAGGGGTTTACAATAAACCCTGAAAAATGTGCTTTGGGAATGGAGGAGGTGAAATACCTGGGCTATATCGTGGGTAGAGGGGTGGTGAAACCTCAGGTCAGCAAGGTAGAGGCTATACAGAGTTGGCCCCGTCCCCTCACAAAAAAGCAGGTACGTGCATTCTTGGGCATGGTGGGATACTACAGGAGGTTTGTACCCAACTTTGCCACGTTGGCGGCTCCATTGACCGATCTGACTAAGGGTCGGAAATCGGTCATGGTGGAGTGGAATGCAGACGCTGAGAAGGCCTTTTTGGAGCTCAAGTCGGCACTGTGCCAACACCCTGTCCTGATAGCACCCAATTTTTCAAAAGAGTTTGTGTTCCAAACTGATGCTTCCGATGTAGGATTGGGAGCAGTGTTGTCTCAGGTTGTTCATGGAGAGGAGCACCCGGTAGTCTTCCTCAGTAGGAAGTTAACACCAGCGGAGAAAAACTACGCTATAATTGAACGAGAGTGTCTGGCCATTAAGTGGGCTCTAGAGTCCCTCAGATATTACCTTTTGGGGAGGAAGTTTAGGCTGATTTCTGACCATGCCCTTTTAACATGGTTGAGACAGGGTAAAGGGAATAATGCCAGGGTTACTCGGTGGTTCCTGGCACTCCAGGAATTTAAATTTGTAGTGGAGCATAGGCCCGGGAGACTGCATCAAAATGCAGATGCCCTCTCCCGAGTCCATTGTTTGAGCTCCACTGTTGCCTCCACCTCCATGGCGTTGGGGCACAGGGGGGGGATATGTACAGGACGCCGTGGCTGGGTCCTGGAAGGACGCTATGTTTCCCCTCTGTTTGGACTGTGCTCCCTTTAAGGGAACAAAAAAGGGTTAACTCACCTGTCAGAGGAAGTGGGTTTAAAACAAGACAGGAAGTTAGAGAGGGTATGGAGGAGTGTAGAGGAGAATGTGGATGGTGGATGGTGTTTTTTTTGGTGTGCAGCAATAGTGAACAGCAGTGTCCTGCCTGGAAGCCTCTTGCTAGGGGAATCTACCTGCAACAGAAACTAAGGACTGCTTAACTGCAATAGCAATTCTGGACTTTGCAAGTTGGTGAGACTGAAACCTTTTTCTTTTGTTTTGCTGCTGTAAAGCTATTTAAGTTCAATAAATCTCCTTTTGAGTGAAAAGCCTGTGTCCTGCGATCTAGCTGGTTCCCCAAACTTTACTATATATATATATATATATATATATATATATATATATATATATATATATACATATACACAGTGGGGACGGAAAGTATTCAGACCCCCTTAAATTTTTCACTCTTTGTTATATTGCAGCCATTTGCTAAAATCATTTAAGTTCATTTTTTCCTCATTAATGTACACACAGCACCCTGTATTGACAGAAAAACACAGAATTGTTGACATTTTTGCAGATTTATTAAAAAAAAAAAACTGAAATATCACATGGTCCTAAGTATTCAGACCCCTTGCAGTGACACTCATATATTTAACTCAGGTGCTGTCCATTTCTTCTGATAATCCTTAAGAAGGTTCTACACCTTCATTTGAGTCCAGCTGTGTTTGATTATACTGATTGGACTTGATTATGAAAGCCACACACCTGTCTATATAAGACCTTACAGCTCACAGTGCATGTCAGAGCAAATGAGAATCATGAGGTCAAAGGAACTGCCTGAAGAGCTCAGAGACAGAATTGTGGCAAGGCACAGATCTGGCCATGGTTACAAAAAAATCTGCTGCACTTAAGGTTGCTAAGAACACAGTGGCCTCCATAATCCTTAAATGGAAGACGTTTGGGATGACCAAAACCCTTCCTAGAGCTGGCCGTCTGGCCAAACTGAGCTATCGGGGGAGAAGAGTCTTGGTGAGAGAGGTAAAGAAGAGCCCAAAGATCACTGTGGCTGAGCTCCAGAGATGCAGTCGGGAGATGGGAGAAAGTTGTAGAAAGTCAACCATCACTGCAGCCCTCCACCAGTCGGGGCTTTATGGCAGAGTAGCCCGACGGAAGCCTCTCCTCAGCGCAAGACACATGAAAGCCCGCATGGAGTTTGCTAAAAAACACCAAGGACTCCAAGATGGTGAGAAATAAGATTCTCTGGTCTGGTAAGACCAAGATAGAACTTTTTGGCATTAATTCTAAGCGGTATGTGTGGAGAAAACCAGGCACTGCTCATCACCTGTCCAATACAGTCCCAACAGTAAAGCATGGTGGTAGCAGCATCATGCTGTGGGGGTTTTTTTCAGCTGCAGGGACAGGACGACTGGTTGCAATTGAGGGAAAGATGAATGCGACCAAGTACAGGGATATCCTGGACGAAAACCTTCTCCAGAGTGCTCAGGACCTCAGACTGGGCCAGGCATGTACTGGCCATTGGGACTACAGGGAGTTTCCCGGTGGGCCGATGGCTCAGTGGGCCGATTTCAGTGACAGTGGACCGCTGCCTCCCTCCAGTCCTCTGCCCCCCCCCCCCCCCCCGCAGTGCTCACCTTCTCTCCCTGGCTAGTTATGCAGCGCGCCTGAATACAGACATGATGCTCAGGAGTCAACACTTAGAAGCTCATCATACGATCTGGAAGGAGGGCGGCCTCACTTTCCTGCCTAATCTTGTTCTATTGGGGGGGGGGGGCGCCAAACTGATTCTCTGCCCCAGGTGAAATAATGTCTAGCTTCCCCACTGATACTGCCTATAAGAGAAATAATGTAGAACGGCTAATAGCTAGTGGGGGGGGGGGGGGCTTGGGTGGCAAACCGGCATGGGAGAGACCTGTCAAAGTGGGCCAGTCTGGGTGAAGTCCAGGGCCAAATTTTTGTCCCAGTCCAGCCCTGGACTGGGCCAACGGTTTACCTTCCAACAAAACAATGACTCTAAGCACACAGCTAATATAACGAAGGAGTGGCTTCACAACAACTCCATGACTGTTCTTGAATGGCCGAGCCAAAGCCCTGACTTAAACCCAATTAAGCATCTCTGGAGAGACCTAAAAATGGCTGTCCACCAACGTTTACCATCCAACCTGAAAGAACTGGAGAGGATCTGCAAGGAGGAATGGCAGAGGATCCCCAAATCCAGGTGTGAAAAACTTGTTGCATCTTTCCCAAAAAGACTCATGGCTGTATTAGATCAAAAGGGTGCTTCTACTAAATACTGAGCAAAGGGTCTGAATACTTAGGACCATGCGATATTTCAGTTTTTCTTTTTTAATAAATCTGCAAAAATGTCAACAATTCTGTGTTTTTCTGTCAATATGGGGTGCTGTGTGTACATTAATGCGGAAAAAAAATGAACTTAAATGATTTTAGCAAATGGCTGCAATATAACAAAGAGTGAAAAATTTAAGGGGGTCTGAATACTTTCCGTCCCCACTGTATATGTGTGTGTGTGTGTATGTATGTGTATATATATATATATATATATATATATATATATATATATATATATATATATATATATGTGTGTGTGTGTGTATGTGTATATATAATATATAATAAACTTATATATAATAATCAAACTGTATCGCCTGCTTGCTCAATCTAAATGAAATGACACTCTCTCGGTCAACGCCAGCAACACACTACACAGGGTCAACGTGCAGGCGGCCTTATATAGTGTGGGGCATGGACTTAACCCCCTGAGCCATAATTGGCCAAAGGCACTCTGCCTTTGGCCAATCATGGCTCTTTGCTGACGGCTCTGTGATTGGCCAAAGCATGCGGGTCATAGTGCACGCTTGGCCAATCATCCGACAGCAATGCACTGCGCTCCCGCAGTGCATTATGGGCCGTTACGCGCCGGTCTAATTTGGCGCGAACGCCCCATAATGTTCGGTTTTCGACTAACGGGCGAACAGCCAATGTTTGAGTCAAACTCATGTTCGACCCGAACAGAAAGCTCATCCCTAGTCAGGAGTATGTTATATACAGCCTAATGTACAGAGTGCAGTGTTCAGTGAAAGTAACCTATTAGAACCATTCGTGCTGGACAGACTGGCATTACTAGGTGAACAATGTGAATGTTCATAACATCACATAGAAAATACTACCCAATCGAACAATTATACCAGCTGTAATAGAACCCACAGCAAAACACATGCACAGCATTCACCGAGAAGCTAGTGAATCTATAAGATGAGATGCCAGGCTTAGTATGAACATTTACAATGCCCACCACAGATCTGTTGGCTGAGGCTAGTTGCTGTGTTGGGGCTGTGAACAAATGCTGGGAGAATTTGGACCTCCACTGCCCCTTCTTTCTATCTATGCCCCAGGGTCAATGGGAGAAGGGCCCCCTCACATTGCTGGTTAGTTGGAGAAGGGCTCCCTTACATTGGTGTGCTGAAGAAACGTGCCCTCTTGTATTGGTGGTAACTAGAGAACTCCATCAGCGAATAAGTGCCCCCTTATATTGCTGGTCAGTGCAGTGTCTCCGTCTATTGGTAGTCGGTAAAGAAGAGCTATCATACATTCCTGGTCAGTGCAAAAGAGCCCACTCACATTGGCAGTCAGTAAAAAAGAGACATTGGTGATTTGAGGAAAAGTACCCTCTTACATTGCTGATCAGTGTAGTGTCCCTCACATTGGCAGTTGAAGGAAAAATACCCTCTGACATTGGTGGTAAACAAGTTCCCATTTCATTTGTGATCAGTGGAAAGAAAATGGTCAGTGTAAAAAATGCTTCCTTTTAGACATCGGAAAGATGGTCAGAAAAGGTAGTCAGCTGTTACTTACCTGAAAAATTTGAGGAGATGCTGCACTAGCCTCACGTTTCTGACTCTGTAATGACTGGCTATGCAGGCACTGTCAGTCCAAAAAACTATTTTTTTTTAAAGTTACTTTCCTCTAAGGGATATTTGCAGATTAATTTCTTGCAGTACTACTTGAGTCAACAGTAACATTTTAAATCTGTCTTTTTTCTGCAGGAGAAGGATTCCCTTACATTGGTTGTCAGTGGAAGTCTCACATTGGTGTTCAGTGAGAGTAAAGATGCCATTTACATTTATGGTTAGTGGAAAGAATTCCCCTTACACTGCTGGTCAGTGAGGATTATGCCACTCTTATAGAATGCTAAAAAAATGATTTGTGTCAATTACTTACCTGAGAAACACTGCTAGGACATTGTGGGGCAGGAAATCAAACTGAACAAATGGCTTGGATTCCAGCAATGCACCAACCTATTGCTCAAAAGCCACTTTTACTAGCTGTGGACTCATGAAGATGCAGGCTTCAAGCAGAAATGTTAGATGGTGGAGCTGAACACTTATGTTGATATTGATGTGCAGACACAGGAACAAGCACCCCTCTCAGTATGGACATTAGTACAGAAGAAACCGAGTAGGTCTATTTTCTAGCACAGTATACCTTACTACTATTTGTGGACTACATTTGGACTGAAAGGTTTTCATCTGATAACTATATTTTTCCACCTTGGCAAACAGCTACACAGATTATGTTAGATACACCCTAAGCCATGCTTGTTTCCAAAAAAACAAATGAATGTGTTCAAAGTCTGCCATATTTTTATGAATACTTTCTCTCCAACATGGTAAGGCATGCGCAACAAATTTATATTTATTGCACATTTCAACTGACCAATGTTCAGCCTGTTCTGGCAATGCTATATTTATTTAAAACCACTCCTTGCTATATATTTTTTAAAGAACCCTGACTGAACATAACAATGGCAGAAAGTGATTTTTGTCACCGTACCCAATTGTTTCATATACTGTATAATTATTTAAATAACAAAAGAAAATTGGCCAAGTTGGCCTAAAGTGGAAGGAATTGGAAACCTCCTCTGACACGTGGTCAGATTTCCATCATATATAAAGACACATCACATGTACTCAATATACAGTATCAGATGGGTTTACTATACCCCCAGATTAAATAATAACAACTTGCAAAGTAAAATCTTTATACTCTAATTTACTACATGAGATAAACCTAGCCATACAGTACTTTTTACAGATAAAATCTACCTTGGATACACCTCTATACAAATCACAGTATCTCACAAATGTGAGTACACCCCTCTAGTTTTTGTAAATACTTTATTATATCTTTTCATGTGACAACACTGGAGAAATTACACTTTGCTACAATGTAAAGTAGTGAGTGTACAGCTTGTATAACAGTGTAAATTTGCTGCCCCCTCAAAATAACTCAACACACAGCCATTAAAGTCTAAACCGCTGGCAACAAAAGTGAGTATGCCCCTAAGTGAAAATGTCCAAATTGGACCCAATTTACTATTTTCCCTCCCTGGTGTCATGTAACTCATTAGTGTTACAAGGTCTCAGGGGTGAATGGGGAGCAGGTGTGTTAAATTTGTTGTTATCACTCTCACTCTCTCATACTGGTCACTGGTAGTTCAACATGGCACCTCATGGCAAAGAACTCTCTGGGGATCTGAAAAAAAGAATTGTTGCTCTACATAAAGATGACCTAGGCTATAAAAAGATTGACAAGACCCTGAGCTGCAGCATGGTGGCCAAGACCATACAGCGGTTTAACAAGACAGGTTCCACTTAGAACAGGCTTCACCATGGTTGACCAACGAAGATGAGTACATGTGCTCCGTGTCATATCCAGAGGTTGAAGGGGTGGGGGGTCAGCCTGTCAGTGCTCAGACCATACGCCACACACTGCATCACATTGGTCTGCATGGCTGTCGTCCCAGAAGGAAGCCTCTTATAAAGATGATGCACAAGAAAGCCCGCAAACAGTTTTCTAAAGACAAGCAGACTAAGGACATGGATTACTGGAACCACGTCCTGTGGTCTGATGAGACCAAGATAAACTTATTTAATTCAGATGGTGTAAAGAGTGCGTGGCGGCAACCATCTGAGGAGTACAAAGACAAGTATGTCTTGTCTACAGTCAAGCATGGTGGTGGGAATGTCATGGTCTGGGGCTGCATGAGTGCTGGCGGCAATGGAGAGCTACAGTTCATTGAGGGAACCATGAATACCAACATGTACTGTGACATACTAAAGCAGAGCATGATCCCCTCCCTTAGGGGACTGGGCCATAGGGCAGTATTCCAATGTGATAACGACCCCAAACACACCTCCAAGATGACCACTGCCGTGCTAAAGAAGCTGAGGGTAAAGGTGATGGACTGGCCAAGAATGTCTCCAGACCTAAACCCTAGTGCGCATCTGTGGGGCATCCTCAAACGGAAGGTGGAGGAGCGCAAGGTCTCTAACATCCACCAGCTCTGTGATGTCATCATGGAGGAGTGGAAGAGGACTGCAGTGGCAACCTGTGAAGCTCTGGTGAACTCCATGCCCAAGAGGGTTAAGGCAGTGCTTTAAAATAAAGGTGGCCACACAAAATATTGACATTTGGGCCCAATTTGGACATTTTCACTTAGGGGTGTACTCACTTTTGTTGCCAGCGGTTTAGGCATTAATGGCTGTGTGAGTTATTTTGAGGGGGCAGCAAATTTACACTGTTATATAAGTGTAATTTCTTCAGTGTTGTCACATGAAAAGATATAATAAGATATTCACAAAAATGTGAGGGGTGTACTCACTTTTGTGAGATACTGTATATACTCTGTATTTATTGTAGCCTATATATACAGTGCATTCGGTGGTGTATAGTTTCTAATACACTTCAGGCGGTGTACACAGTATATAATACAGTGTAGTGTGGTGTTGCAAAACAAAATATACATCATGTCCAGAAGGCTACCAAGGAGAGGCAGACGCTCACAGGCCATTAAAGGAGGGCAGGCAGCCTCTGTGTGTACAGTCAACAGGGATTGTTGTGGACATGGGACACGCTTGTCCTTTTTTTCTGCTGCTGAATGAGTTATTGAGCCACAACATGTAGAAGAGTTGGTGGAGTGGATAACAAAGCCATTGTCATACTCTCTCTCCCAGGCTCAGAGAAGCAGAGTAGTTTGCCTTTCAATGCAGCTGCCAAAGTGGCCTTTTCTACCGGCTCCTTACCCACAGTCACTCCTTCCGTAGCCCCACCATCATGCACGGAGGAGTCCCCAGAATTATTCGACCACAGTGTTGGTTACATGCTGCTGGAGGATGTACAGCGATTTGAAGGCTCAGATGTTGGTTCACAGGTTGAGGAAGCGAGTAACCTGAGCCTAGAGAGAGGGGGTGCCACAGAAAGAATAAGAAACTGGCAGTCATGTTCCCCCAGCTGCAGCATACTGCCAAGTTTACTCCAGTGATAAGAAGGGAGGGGATGATGAGGTCACTGATTGTACTTGGGTGCCTGAGAGAAGAGAGGAGGAAAGTGAGGAGGAGGAGGAAGAGGAGGCACAACTCCAATGAGGCAGGGTGTTCTCTAGGGGGCAGCTTAAGGGCAGCCACCCTATTGCATCACACTGCAGAGCTCCTCAGGTGCAGGGCGCTGCTGACTCCCCACTGACTTTTAAAAGTTCCTTGGTGTAGGCCTTTTCGGCACATGTGCAGCAAATCGCACTGTTGCTGTTTACAACCTATTTCTGAAGCGGATCAAGCTTGGCCAGAACAGCAGCCGCTTGGGCACCACACGCTTGACCAAACATATGACAACCTGTCATGCAGTCCGTTGGCAACAGCACTTGAAAGACCCACATCATAGAAAAGGGTGGACTTCTCCTTGCTCCTCATCTGGGATCTCCAACCCTACTATACCTCCAGCAGAAATCACCTGGCTCGCGCTGGTGACCACAGATGCCCGTTGCGCGGCGCCCGGCGTACACACGCAGGAGCGCACCCTAGCGCCAGTTGGTGACAGTCTGCCTATTTAAAGGAGGCCCCAGCAACTGATCGGTGCTGACTGGTCTTCAGCTGTGTCCCTGTTACTCTGAACCTGTGTTATTCTGCCTGATTCCCGTTGCTGACCTCGGCTCCTGTTTACCTGGCTCTGAACTCTGCTATACCTGATCTCTGGTTCCTGATCCCGGCTTCCCATCTGACCCGTCTCTGCCTGATGTTCCAGTACCCTGCTGCCCGCCTGTTGACGAACCCGGCTAACCCTGTGACCTGGCCCTGGTGCCCAGCTTGGCCCAGCACAACTACCCGAGTGTCTGCAACTACATTCCTGCAACCAGCTGCGACTTCCTGCTCTGCAACTACTGTCCTGCGACCAGCTGCGACTTCCTGCAACAGGGTTCCTGGTTCCCATCTGCAGGCACTCGTGTACCTCCTGTTCCTTGGCTCTTTCTGTTTCACTCTCAGGAGCCTGGACTGGAGATACAAGAGAGGCCGACCTTGTCAATTCAGTCTCCCTTCAGGTACGTGACAGCTAGCAGTACACCACCAATTGATTTTAGCAGGCAAATTTGCCTACCCCAGTTGCTGAACCGTTAAAAGAAATTTGGTTACAGCAATCCTCATGCTCAGCGTCTAAATGCTAGCTTGACCAAATTGCTAGCACTGCTAGAACTGCTGCCTTTTCAGCTGGTAGACTCTGCCCTCTTTTGTGAATTAATGGAATGTGCTGTACCACAGTGGCAGGTTCCAAAACGCCATTTCTTTTCACGGAAGCCTATTCCGGCTCTCTACCGGCATGTGGAAGGTAATGTTTTGGCCTTGTTGGACAGGGCGGTCAGCAATAAGGTTCATATTACTGCTCACTCATGGCCCAGCAGGCATGGGCAGGGACGTTACCTTTCCTTCATGGTGCACTGGGTAACTCTGCTGGCAGCTGGGAAGGATGCAGGACAGGGTTCAGTGTTGTTGGAGCTTGTTCCGCCACCACGCCTCCAAAATGCTAATGGTGATACTGCCACAGCTCTCTCCTTCAACCCCTCCTCTTCTTCTTCCTCTATGGCCTCTTCTGCAGATTTGTCCTCAGAACCAGCAGTGCTTCGTAAGTGTTCAAGGGGCTACATAAGCAATTAGGCTAAAAGATGCCATGCGGTGCTTGAGTTGGTCTGCCTAGAAGACAGGAGCCACACTGGGGTAGAGATTTTGTCAGCTCTGCAGGGGCAGGCTCAGAGGTGGTTGACGCAACACCAGCTTCAGCCAGCAATAGTTGTATGTGACAATGGCACCAACCTTCTCTCTTCCCTCCGACAGGGACACTTGACCCATGTTCCATGTTTGGCACACATCCTGAATTTGATGGTGCAGCGGTTCTTGACCAGGTACCCAGGCTTACAAGATCTCCTGAGGCAGGCCAGAAAAGTCTGTGGTCATTTCCGCCGGTCATACAATGCCAGTACTCGGCTGCCTGACATTCAAAGAGAATGCAACCTGTCCACCAACCGCCTCATTTGTGACATGCCCACCAGGTGGAACTCAACATTAGCAAAGCTGTAGTGGCTGCACACACAGCAAAGGGCCATCAATGAGCACCTGTGCGAGTATGGCACGAGGACAGGGTCAGGGGAGCTTGGCTTCTTTTTGCCACGCCAGTGGCTACTGATCAAGGTAGCATGCACTGTCCTGTCACCATTTGAGGAGGCCACAAGGATGGTGAGCAGCGACAATGCATGCATCAGTGGCACTGTCCCTCTAGTCTTCCTGCTGGAGTACACGATTCGTGGAATTATGGAATTATGGATATGGCACTTGAGGCAGAACAGCGGGAGGAAGAGGAGGACTTCCTTTCCTTTCAAGGTCCCCTTTATCCAGATAGCATTTCTGCGGGCCCGCCAAACACAAAGGAAGAAGAGGAGGAGGATTGTGTCAGCACGGATGTAGAGCAGGGATATGAAATTAGCGGACCTCCAGCTGTTGCAAAACTACAAGTCCCATCATGCCTCTGCCTCTGGGTGTCATGCTTGTGGTTGTCAGTCTTGCTACGCCTCATGGTACTTGTAGTTCTGCAACAGCTGGAGGTCTACTAATTGCATATCCCTGATGTAGAGGATAACACTCAGCAGCAGTCTTCAAGGGATGGTTTTCAGTTTTCAGAAACCCAAGGAGTTGTAAGTGGCTGGGAAGAGGTAGTTACGGATAACGTAATCCTTAGTGACCCAGAGGACTCAGAATCGAATGCCTCTGCAAACTTATGCTGCATGGCCTCCCTGATTCTAAAAAGCCTGCAAAAGGACCCTAGGATTGGAGGTATCAAGGAGAGGGATCATTAGTGAATGGCAACCCTTCTTGATCCACGTTACAAGGGTAAAGTTGCAGAACTCATCCTGCCTTTGCAGAGGGAGTAGAGGATGAAACATCTTTAGGAGGCCTTGAAGAAAGGTTTGTGTAATGCATTTTCAGACCCTGGGAGGTTACCCTTTCCTGGTGCTGGACAACGTATTGCTGAGGCTTCGTTCAGTCAGAGGAAGAGCGGTGGAGAAGGTGGCGGCTGACTGATGTTTTTAAACAATTTTTCAGTCCTCAGCGCCAAGGTCTGATTGGTTCAAGCAACCATTGCCAGCGTCTGCATTATATGGTGCAGGAATATCTAGGGGCAAGAGCAGACTTGGAGACCTTTCCAACAGAGTATCCACTGGGTTACTCGGTGTTGAGTAGGGATGAGCTTTATGTTCAGGTCGAACATGAGTTCGACTCGGACATTGGCTGTTTGGCCGTTCGCCGAATAGCGAACAATTTGGTGTGTTTGCGGCAAATTCGAAAGCCGCAGAACACCCTTTAAAAGTCTACGGGAGAAATCAAAAGTGCTAATTTTAAAGGTTAATATGCAAGTTATTGTTATAAAAAGTGTTTGGGGACCCGGGTCCTGCCCCAGGGAACATGTATCAATGCAAAAAAAAAGTTTTAAAAACAGCCGTTTTTTGGGGAGCAGTGATTTTAATAATGCGGGGGGGGGGTGTCTATAGTATGCCTGTAAAGTGGCGCATGTTTTCCGTGTTTAGAACAGTCCGAGAGCAAAATGACATTTAAAGGAAAAAAAGTCATTTAAAAGTACACATAAAAGTCATTGAAAAAAACGGCACGGGATTTTCCCACAGTCCATTACCATGCCCTTTGGGTCAGGTATAAATATTAAGGGGAACCCCAAACCAAAATTAAAAAAAAAAAATTGTGTGTGGGTCCCCCCAAATTCCATACCAGGCCCTTCAGGTCTGGTATGGATATTAAGGGGAACCCCGTGCCAAAATTGAAAAAAAAATGGCTTGGGGGCCCCCCTCAAAATCCATACCAGACCCTTCAGGTCTGGTATGGATTTTAAGGGAAACCCCGTGCCAAAATTGAAAAAAAAAAGGCGTGGGGATCCCCCCAAAAATCTATACCAGACCCTTATCCGAGCATGCAACTTGGCAGGCCGCAGGAAAAGAGGGGGGACGAGAGAGCGGCCCCCCTCCTGAACCCTAACCAGGCCACATGCCCTCAACATGGGGAGGATATCCCCATGTTGATGGGGACAAGGGCCACATCCCCACAACCATTGCCGGTGGTTGTAAAGGTATGCGGGCGGGGGGCTTATCGGAATCCGGAAGCCCCCTTTAACAAGGGGACCCCCAGATCCTGGCCCCCCTGTGTGCATTGGTAATGGGGGCGGTCTTCTTCCTCCATCTTGTTCTTCCCCCACTTCTTTCTCTATCTTTCTCCGGTCCTCTGCTTCTTCCTCCGGCATCTTCCTCCGGCTTCCCTGCTACCTCCTCCAGACGATCTGCCTTAATGGGACTCTCCCGCTGTGTGACGCTTCTGTTCTTGTGGCAGCTCTTATATAACTGAGGGCGGGGCCACCCGGTGACCCCACCCCCTCTGACGCACGGGGACTTCCCTATGGCTTTTCCTGTGGTGTCAGAGGGGGTGGCGTCACCCATTTACGTAAACAGGTGACCCCGCCCCCTCTGACAAACGGGGACATCCCTATGGCTTCCCCGTAGCGTCAGAGGGGGTGGGTCACCCGTTACGTCACTGGGTGGCCCCGCCCCCCTCTGACGCTATGGGGAAAGGCATAGGGAAGTCCCCATGCATCAGAGGGGGGGTGGGGTTACTGGGTGGCGCCCTCAGTTATATAAGAGTTGTCAAAAGAACAGAAGCATCACACAACGGGAGACTCCCATTGAGGCGGATCGTCCAGAGGATGTAGCGGGGACGCCAGAGGAAGATGCCGGAGAAGACCGGAGGAAGAAGCAGAGGACCGGAGGAAGATAGAGGAAGAAGCGGGGGAAGAGCAAGATGGAGGAAGAAGAAGATAACCGAAGGAAGACCTTCTTCTTCCACCAGAAGAAGGTGGAAGAAGAAGCGTGGAAAGAAGAAGACATTAATAAAGGAATTGTATTTTTTAACATTTTTGACACTTTTTTTGTGACATGGTAGGGGTACATTTGTACCCCATTACCAATTCACACAGGGGGGAGCCTGAATCTGGGGGTCCCCTTGTTAAAGGGGGCTTTCAGATTCCGATAAGCCCCCCGCCCGCATACCCCCACAACCACCGGGCAAGGGTTTTGGGGATGAGGCCCTTGTCCCCATCAACATTGGGACATCCTCCCCATGTTGAGGGCATGTGGCCTGGTACGTTTCAGGAGGGGGTCTGCGGCCTGCCAGGTTGCGTGCTTGGATAAGGGCCTGATATGGATTTTGAGGGGGACCCCAAGCCATTTTTTTTTAAGCTTGGCATGGGGTTCCCCTTAATATCAATACCAGACCTGAAGGGCCTGGTATGGAATTTGGGGGGACCTCCACGCAATTTTTTTTTTTTTTTAATTTTGGTTCAGGGTTCCCCTTAATACTCATACCAGACCCAAAGGGCCTGGTAATGGACTGTGGGGGAATCCTATGCTGTTTTTTTCAATGACTTTTATGTGTATTGCCGGGACAGACAATTTATTAATAGCCAAGAGTACTTTTAAATGACTTTTTTTCCTTTAGAAATGTCATTTTGCTCTCGGACTGTTCTAAACACAGGAAACATGCGTCACTTTACAGGCATACTATAGACACCCCCCAGGTATGAAATTTAAAGGAATATTTCACTTTTATTGTTTCACTTTAAGCATTATTAAAATCGCTGCTCCCAAAAAAACGTCCGTTTTTAAAACTTTTTTTTGCATTGATACATGTCCCCTGGGGCAGGACCCAGGTCCCCAAACACTTTTTATGACAATAATTTGCATATAAGCCTTTAAAATTAGCACTTTTGATTATTCATGTTTGTGTCCCATAGACTTTAACGGTGTTCGTGTGCCTGTTCACATGTTCTGGGTGCGAACTGAACTGGGGGGTGTTCGGCCCATCCCTAGTCTTGAGGTTGGACCTCTGGCCAGAACTTGCTCAATATGCAATCGAGCTACTGGCCTGTCCTGCATCCAGCACGCTTTCTGAACGCACATTCAGTGCTACTGGAGGATTTATAATGGATCAAAGAGTAACGCCTGTCCACAGACTCCATTGATAGGCTCACATTTATAAAAATGAATCCGTCCTGGATCAGCAGCTATCAAGCACCTGATGCTGATGTAACTGATTGAATTTGCTATGGATCTGGGATCCTTTGAAGACTGCCTATGTTGCCTATTATATTCCTCCTCAATCTTGATGATGCTAGCTTCCAACAATATTTTTGGTTTAGGGCACCACCACCACCACCCAAGGCCCAATTTTTCCGTTAAACAGGGGCATGCAGTTACAATTTTTGATATAATATTTAACAGCAGGGCCCATTCCTGCGCCCAACAAGAGTTATGCCGCGTACACACGATCGGACATTCCGACAACAAAATCATAGATTTTTTCCGACGGATGTGGGCTCAAACTTGTCTTGCATACACACGGTCACACAAATCTTGTCAGAAATTGCGAACGTCCAGGACGCGGTGACGTACAACAGGTACGACGGCACTAGAAAAAGGAAGTTCAATACCAAGTGCGCCAACCTATGGGCTCCTTCTGCTAATCTCGTGTTAGTAGAAGTTTGGTGAGAGACGATTCGCATTTTTCAGCCTCATGCTTTTCCGATCGTTACTGCTCTTTAGTTTGTGCTTGTGGGTTCGTATCTGGTTTTCAGTGCTTGCCCCCCCAAAGCGCACGTGAGGTCCATATAAAATATATGGAGTACTTAGCAGGTAGGGGGGCCATTGATATGCCAGAAAATGTTTGATAAACATTTGAAACAAAAAAATTTTTATTGAAACTGAAATAATATTTCCTTTGATTTACTGCTTGTGTTTCTTTCTTGTTTAACTGTCTCCTAGGTTCTCCAATGGGCTTTTATTTTTTGACATTTTCTTCAATAGTGCAAACATAATTTATTTGATACATGAGGTGACAATCTCTTCTTCAGAAAACTATTATTATGTTGTGGGTCTGCTACACACACACTTTGTTTTTGTTGTTAATGTACAGTCAGGTCCATAAATATTGGAACATCGCCACAATTCTAATCTTTTTGGCTCTATACACCACCACAATGGATTTGAAATAAAACAAACAAGATTCGCTTTAACTGCAGACTTTCAGCTTTAATTTGAGGGTATTTACATCCAAATCAGGTGAACGGTGTAGGAATTATAACAGTTTGTATATGTGCCTCCCACTTTTTAAGGGACCAAAAGTAATGGGACAGATTAACATTCATCCATCAACCTTTCACTTTTTAATACTTGGTTGCAAGTCAATTACAGCCTGAAGTCTGGAATGCATAAACATCACCAGATGCTGGGTTTCATCCCTGGAGATGCTCTTCCAGGCCTCTACTGCAACTGTCTTCAGTTCCTGCTTGTTCTTGGGGCATTTTCCCTTCAGTTTTTTCTTCAGCAAGTGAAATGCATGCTCAATCGGATTCAGGTCAGGTAATTGACTTGGCCATTGCATAACATTCCATTTATTTCCCTTAAAAAAACTCTTTGGTTGCTTTCGCAGTATGCTTTAGGTCATTGTCCATCTGCACTGTGAAGCGCCGTCCAATGAGTTTTGAAGCATTTTGCTAAATATGAGCAGATAATATTGCCCGAAACACTGCAGAATTCATCTTGCTGCTTTTGTCAGCAGTCACATCATCAATAAATACAAGAGAACCAGTTCCATTGGCAGCCATACATGCCCACGCCATAACACTACCACCACCATGCTTTACTGATGAGGTGGTATGCTTTGGATCATGAGCAGTTTCTTTCCTTCTCCATACTCTTCTCTTCCCATCACTCTGGTACAAGTTGATCTTGGTCTCATCTGTCCATAGGATGTTGTTCCAGAACTGTGAAGGCTTTTTTAGATGTTGTTTGGCAAACTCTAATCTGGCCTTCCTGTTTTTGAGGCTCACCAATGGTTTACATCTTGTGGTGAACCCTCTGTATTCACTCTGGTGAAGTCTTCTCTTGATTGTTGACTTTGACACACATACACCTACCTCCTGGAGAGTGTTCTTGATCTGGCAAACTGTTGTGAAGGGTGTTTTCTTCACCAGGGAAAGAATTCTTCGGTCATCCACCACAGTTGTTTTCCGTGGTGTTCCGGGTCTTTTGGTGTTGCTGAGCTCACCGATGTGTTCTTTCTTTTTAAGGATGTTCCAAACATTTGATTTGGCCACACCTAATGTTTTTGCTATCTCTCCGATGGGTTTGTTTTGTTTTTTCAGCCTAATGATGGCTTGCTCACTGATAGTGACAGCTCTTTGGATCTCATATTGAGAGTTGACAGCAACAGATTCCAAATGCAAATAGCACACTTGAAATTAACTCTGGACCTTTTATCTGTTCCTTGTAAATGGGATAATGAGGGAATAACACACACCTGGCCATGGAACAGCTGAGCAGCCAATTGTCCCATTACTTTTGGTCCCTTAAAAAGTGGGAGGCACATATACAAACTGTTGTAATTCCTACACCGTTCACCTGATTTGGATGTAAATACCCTTACATTAAAGCTGAAAGTCTGCAGTTAAAGCACATCTTGTTCGTTTCATTTCAAATCCATTGTGGTGGTGTATAGAGCCAAAAAGATTAGAATTGTGTTGATGTCCCAATATTTATGGACCTGACTGTATGTAATGGATTACAGTTAAAAATATACATCATTTTCAGCACCATGAATTAATTTTGCAGAGTCACAAAAATGGCATGATTGTGGCAAATATTAAAGCACTGTTGGAGTTATTTAATAAAAGGAAAATCCACTTTGCACTCCAAGTGCACTGCAAAAGTGCACTTGAAAGTGCACTTGTAGTGCAAAGTGAATTTGCCTTTGGGAAATAACCCCCATTGTCATTGTAAACAACAACTTACTCCAAAAGCTGCTATTGAGCATTGAAAGAAGAAGCCACAAATTGTTAAATCTTAAAATTTTTATTCTGTGCAAATTTACATGTGCGTTTATAAAATCTTTTTGAACAAAACAACATATTTTAGGAATAACATTTTTGGTATAGGCAGCACAAATAGCCTTTTTTGTGTTAAATACGCATGTTTAAAACCATAAAACAATATATAACTCACGAACTTACAAAGTTCAACTTTGAAAAAATGAAGGCAAGATCAGACTGTAGTATGTCCAAACTGTGTTGATCTTGCCTTCATCAGATGGGGTGATGTCACCCCTGTGAAAGCCAAATTTTGAAGATGCGCACAAATTGAGAGTCAAAATGGGGACTTCCCTCCTGATCCCATGCCTAATGTCAACATGTGCTAGCTCCCATCATGGGGGATCAATGTGCGTGTTTGGGGGGTGCAATCTCTTCCTCTCACCTACTTGAGTTGCGAGGAAGGGGTTGCACCCACCAAACACGTACATTGATATCTCGTGATGGCAGATAGCACATGCTGACACACTGTGCGCATCTTCAAAATTTGGCTTTCAAGATACTTAAAAAATTGGTGAAAAATATTTAAATTAAGACTTTAGGTGTTTTTCAGATTCGGCCTAAAACATCAATGATGTTTTTGAGTCTTTTTTCAATATCATTTATGTCTTCCTTGATCCTTTGTAAATCACGATTGCACACTATGATCTCCCTTTTGTGAAATGCGAATCTTCTTCCACAACATCCACATCACCTAAAATCAAAAAAACGCACCATGTATTATAAGTATGCAGGCATACATCTATTACCTGAAACTGTGGTCTCAGACACTCACCTGTTGTGGTCACAATTTCGCCAACTTCCAAAACCTCTCCTTCCTCCACATCCTCTGGTTGTGTTGGTGGTATTTTCCCTTCTTTAGGAGTTTGTGGGGCCCTGGTGTCCTCAGTAGGGATGAGCCGAACACCCCCCGGTTCGGTTCGCACCAGAACCCGCGAACGGACCGAAAGTTCGCACGAACGTTAGAACCCCATTGACGTCTATGGGACTCGAACGTTCGAAATCAAAAGTGCTCATTTTAAAGGCTAATTTGCATGGTATTGTCCTAAAAAGGGTTTGGGGACCCGGGTCCTACCCCAGGGGACATGTATCAATGCAAAAAAAACTTTTAAAAACGGCCGTTTTTTCGGGAGCAGTGATTTTAATGATACTTAAAGTAAAAAAAAAAAAGTGAAATATTCCTTTAAATATCGTACCTGGGGGGTGTCTATAGTATGCCTGTAAAGTGACGCGTGTTTCCCATGTTTAGAACAGTCCCTGCACCAAATGTCATTTTTAAAGGAAAAAATCTCATTTAAAACTGCTTGCGGGTTTAATGTCATGTCGGGTCATGGCAATATGGATGAAAATCAGTGAGACAAACGGCATGGGTACCCCCCAGTCCATTACCAGGCCCTTTGGGTCTTGTATGGATATTAAGGGGAACCCCGCACCCAAATTAAAATAAGGAAAGGTGTGGGGCCACCAGGCCCTATATACTCTGAACAGCAGTATACAGGCGGTGCAAACAAGACAGGGACTGTAGGTTTGTTGTTAAGTAGAATCTGTTTGTAATTTTGAACATTTTTAACGTGTTTAGCTCCAGCCAAAAAATCTTTTCTAAGCTTTTTGGAAAACATAGGGAAGGGTTATCACCCCTGTGACATTTGTTTTGCTGTCTTTCCTCCTCTTCAGAAGATTTCACCTCACTTTTTTGTCCCAATGAAAAATGTTTTTTGAAAATTTGGGTTTTTTTGTGGAACAAGGATTGGAAAGCATCAGTGGAAAGGAGAAATTGTTTTCCCATATTAACTCTTACAGGAGAGAATTTCCCTTCCTAGGGGTAGATTTCATCTCACTTCCTGTTGTCTCCTTCCGTTTGCAAGTAGGAGTCGTTTGTAAGTTAGATGTTTGAAAGTAGGGTCCTGCCCTATATACTCAGCAGGAATTTGGGCCTTAGGTGTTGCTGTGGCCACAACACTGTAAGCCCTCACAGGGCCCTGCTGTGAAATATTAGATCAAGAATTGTAATTACATGCCCCTGTTGAACAGGAGCTGAAAAATTAGGCCTTAGGCACTGGTGCTGGTGCCACAACACTGCAACCCCTCACAGACACTCTAGTTGGAACGCAGGAACGAGCCCTGCTGCAAATTATTGCTTCAAAAATTGTAATTACACGCCCCTGTTAGACAGGGGCAGAAAAATTGGGCCTTAGGCACTGGTGCTGGTGCCACAACACTGCAACCCCTCACAGACACTCTAGTTGGAACGCAGGAACGAGCCCTGCTGCAAAGTATTGCATCAAAAATTGTAATTACACGCCCCTGTTAGACAGGGGCAGAAAAATTGGGCCTTAGGCACTGGTGCTGGTGCCACAACACTGCAACCCCTCACAGACACTCTAGTTGGAACGCAGGAACGAGCCCTGCTGCAAAGTATTGCATCAAAAATTGTAATTACACGCCCCTGTTAGACAGGGGCAGAAAAATTGGGCCTTAGGCACTGGTGCTGGTGCCACAACACTGCAACCCCTCACAGATGCTCTAGTTGGAACGCAGGAACGAGCCCTGCTGCAAAGTATTGCATCAAAAATTGTAATTACACGCCCCTGTTAGACAGGGGCAGAAAAATTGGGCCCTAGGCACTGGTGCTGGTGCCACAACACTGCAACCCCTCACAGACACTCTAGTTGGAATGCAGGAACGAGCCCTGCTGCAAAGTATTACATCAAAAATTGTAATTACACGCCCCTGTTAAACAGGGGCTGAAAAATTGTGCCTTAGGCACTGGTGGTGGCGCCCAGAACCAAAAATGTTCTTACAAGCTATCAGCGTGATGATTGAGGAGGAAGAGGATAATTACTCAGGGATAGTCACTCAGCATCAGCATAGGCAGTCTTTGAAGGGATCTGAGATTTCAAAAAAAATTATTCGGTTACATCAGCATCAGGTGCTTGGTAGCTGGTGGTGATCCAAGACTCATTCATTTTTATGAAGGTCAGCCGATCGACCGAGTCGGTGGACAGACGCACCCTGTGATCGGTTACCACGCCTCCAGCAGCACTGAATGTGCGTTCCGAAAGAACGCTGGATGCAGGACAGGCCAGTAGCTCAATTGCATACTGTGCAAGCTCTGGCCAGTGATCCATCCTCAAGACCCAGTAACCCAGAGGATTTTCGGTGGGAAAGGTGTCCAAGTCTGATCTTGCCCCTAGGTATTCCTGCACCATGTAAAACAGACACTGGCGATGGTTGCTGGAACCGATCATACCTTGGGGCTGCGGACCAAAAAATTGTCTGAACGCATCGGTCAGACGGCCACCTTCTCCACCGCTCCTTCTTTGACTGACCGAAGCCTCAGCAACACGTTGTCCAGAAACAGGAGTTTGTAACCTCCCAGTCTCTGGGAACGCGTTGCACAGACCTTTCTGCAAGGCCTCCCGAAGATGTTTCATCCTCTGCTCCCTCTGCGATGGCAAGATAAGGTCCGCAACCTTACCCTTGTAACGTGGATCAAGGAGGGTTGCCAGCCAGTATTGGTCCTTCTCCTTGATACCACGAATACGAGGATCCTTACGCAGGCTTTGCAGGATCAGGGAGGCCATGCAGCGTAGGTTTGCTGAGGCATTCGGTCCGGAGTCCTCTGGGTCACTAAGAACGACATGGTCCGCAGCCACCTCCTCCCAGCCACGTACAAGTCCATGTGTTTCTTGGGACTGATCCCTTAAAGACTGCTGCTGATGCTGAGTGCCAGGCTCCACCTCCATACTGACACAATCTTCCTCCTCCTCCTCTTCCTCCTCGTCCTCTTCCTGTGTGATCGGCGGGCACGCAGGAACACTGTCTGGATAAAGGGGGCCTTGAGAGCTAAGGAAGTCCTCCTCTTCCTGCCTCTGTTCTGCCTCAAGTGCCCTGTCCATTATTCCACGCAGCGTGTGCTCCAACAGGTGGACAAGGGGGACAGTGTCACTGATGCATGCACTGTCACTGCTCACCATCCTCGTGGCCTCCTCGAATGGTGACAGGACAGTGCATGCATCCCTGATCATGGCCCACTGGCGTGGGGAAAAAAAACCAAGCTCCCCTGACCCTGTCCTGGTGCCATAGTCGCACAGGTACTCATTGATGGCCCTCTGCTGCGTGTGCAGCCGCTGCAGCATGGCCAACGTTGAGTTCCACCTGGTGGGCATGTCACAGATTAGGCGGTTCTTGGGCAGGTTAAACTCCTTTTGGAGGTCCGTCAGCCGAGCACTGGCATTATATGACCGGCGGAAATGCACACAGACTTTCCTGGCCTGCCTCAGGACATCCTGTAAGCCCGGGTACCTGCCCAAGAACCGCTGCACCACCAAGTTAAGGACGTGAGCCAAACAGGGCACATGGGTCATTTGTCCCTGTCGGAGGGCAGAGAGGAGGTTGGTGCCATTGTCGCAAACCACCATTCCTGCCTTAAGTTGGCGTGGCGTCAACCACCTCTGAACCTGCCCCTGCAGAGCTGACAGAACCTCTGCCCCAGTGTGGCTCCTGTCCCCCAAGCACACCAGCTCAAGCACCGCATGGCATCTTTTGGCCTGCGTACTTGCGTAGCCCCTTGAACGCCTACGGAGCACCGCTGGTTCCGAGGAAGAGGCCATGGAGGAAGAAGAAGAGGAGGGGGTGGAGGAGAGAGGTGTGTCACAATCAGCATTTTGGAGGCATGGTGGCGGAACAACCTCCAACACTACTGCACCTTGTCCTGCATCCTTCCCAGCTGCCAGCAGAGTCACCCAATGCGCCGTGAAACTTAGGTAACGTCCCTGTCCATGCCTGCTGGACCATGAGTCAGCGGTAATATGCACCTTACCGCTGACCGCCCTGTCCAGCGAGGCATGGACATTGCCTTCCACATGCCGGTAGAGAGCCGGAATCGCCTTCCGTGAGAAAAAGTGGCGTTTGGGTACCTGCCACTGAGGAACCGCACATTCCACAAACTCACGGAAGGGGGCAGAGTCTACCAACTGAAAAGGCAGCAGTTGAAGTGCTAGCAATTTTGCCAAGCTAGCATTCAACCGCTGGGCATGTGGATGGCTGGGAGCAAACTTCTTTCGGCGGTGCAGCAGCTGGGGCAGGGAAATTTGCCTGGTACAATCTGACGTCGGTGTACCAAAAGCAGATTGCCCACAAGTACTTGGCTGTGACACACCTAATTCTACACCTTCATTCCTCTCACTGCAGGTCTCAGAGAGGACTGAAGGTCTAGTGGGGTTGGAAATCTCAGCTGATGAGGAGCAAGGAGAGATCCTCTTTGTTCTTTGGTGTGGGTCTTTTAGATACGCTTGCCAACGAACTGCATGGCAGGTCAACATATGTCTGGTCAAGCATGTGGTACCCAAGCGGGAGATGTTTTGGCCACGCGAGATACGCTTGAGACATATGTTGCAAATAGCAGCGGTGCGATCTGATGCACTCGTCTCAAAAAAGGCCCACACCAAAGAACTTTTTGAATAACGCGCAGAGACTGCAGCGCCCTGCACATGTGGAGCTTTGGGGTGTGATGCAGTCAATGTGCTGCCCTTAGGCTGGCCCCTGGAGGGCATCCTGCCTCGTTGGTGATGTGCTGCCGCCTCCTCCTCCTCCTCCTCCTCCTCCTCCTCCTCTCTCCTATCAGGCACCCACGTTGAGTCAGTGACCTCATCATCCCCTCCCTCCTCATCACTGGAGCAAACCTGGCAGTATGCTGCAGCAGGGGGAGCATGACTGCCAGATTGCTGTCCTTCTTGGGCACCCCCTCTGTCCGTGCTCATGTTACTGCCTTCATCGAGCTCAGTATCGTCATCAGAGTCTTCCAAACGCTGGGCATCCTCCTGGAGCATGTACCCAACACTGTGGTCAAACAGTTCGAGGGAATCCTCATGAGGACATGGTGGAGCTAGGGAAGGAGTCACTGATGACATTGAGCTGAGGGAAGAGGCCGCTGCTTTGCCAGACAAAGCACCCTGGGCATGGGTGAGAGAGGATGAGGAGGATGAGGACGGCTTGGTCATCCACTCGACCAAGTCTTCCGCATGTTGCGGCTCAACACGGCCAGCTGCCGAAAAAAAGGCCAAGCGTGTCCCATGGCCACGTGCTGATGAGGCTGCACCATCTCCACGACCAGCACTAGACACAGAGCCTGCTTGCCCTCTCTTATTGGCTTGTGACTGTCTGCCTCTCCTTCTTGGCCTTCCAGACATACTAATGGCCTGTAGCTGCACTAAGCTGGGATAGAACACCTGTAATTTTCTTCAAGTAGCTTTATATACTGTAACCAGACAAGCCTGCCTGTCAGTAGGAAGATAACAGGAACGGATCTAGCTGAACACTGTGAGCAGGACGCACTGTACTAAATGTAAATAGTCTAGCTGCCTGACCGTGGTACTAATAGGATCAAATAGAACACCTGTAATTTTCTTCAGGTAGCTTTATATACTGTAACCAGACAAGCCTGCCTGTCAGTAGGAAGATAACAGGAACGGATCTAGCTGTACACTGTGAGCAGGACGCACTGTACTAAATGTAAATAGTCTAGCTGCCTGACCGTGGTACTAATAGGATCAAATAGAACACCTGTAATTTTCTTCAGGTAGCTTTATATACTGTAACCAGACAAGCCTGCCTGTCAGTAGGAAGATAACAGGAACGGATCTAGCTGAACACTGTGAGCAGGACGCACTGTACTAAATGTAAATAGTCTAGCTGCCTGACCGTGGTACTAATAGGATCAAATAGAACACCTGTAATTTTCTTCAGGTAGCTTTATATACTGTAACCAGACAAGCCTGCCTGTCAGTAGGAAGATAACAGGAACGGATCTAGCTGTACACTGTGAGCAGGACGCACTGTACTAAATGTAAATAGTCTAGCTGCCTGACCGTGGTACTAATAGGATCAAATAGAACACCTGTAATTTTCTTCAGGTAGCTTTATATACTGTAACCAGACAAGCCTGCCTGTCAGTAGGAAGATAACAGGAACGGATCTAGCTGAACACTGTGAGCAGGACGCACTGTACTAAATGTAAATAGTCTAGCTGCCTGACCGTGGTACTAATAGGATCAAATAGAACACCTGTAATTTTCTTCAGGTAGCTTTATATACTGTAACCAGACAAGCCTGCCTGTCAGTAGGAATTTAACAGGAACGGATCTAGCTGAACACTGTGAGCAGGACGCACTGCACTAAATGTAAATAGTCTAGAAGATAACAGGAACGGATCTAGCTGAACACTGTGAGCAGGACGCACTGCACTAAATGTAAATAGTCTAGAAGATAACAGGAACGGATCTAGCTGAACACTGTGAGCAGGACGCACTGCACTAAATGTAAATAGTCTAGAAGATAACAGGAACGGATCTAGCTGAACACTGTGAGCAGGACGCACTGCACTAAATGTAAATAGCAGGAACGGATCTAGCTGAACACTGTGAGCAGGACGCACTGCACTAAATGTAAATAGTCTAGAAGATAACAGGAACGGATCTAGCTGAACACTGTGAGCAGGACGCACTGCACTAAATGTAAATAGTCTAGAAGATAACAGGAACGGATCTAGCTGAACACTGTGAGCAGGACGCACTGCACTAAATGTAAATAGCAGGAACGGATCTAGCTGAACACTGTGAGCAGGACGCACTGCACTAAATGTAAATAGTCTAGAAGATAACAGGAACGGATCTAGCTGAACACTGTGAGCAGGACGCACTGCACTAAATGTAAATAGCAGGAACGGCTCTAGCTGAACACTGTGCGCAGGACGCACTGCACTAAATGTAAATAGCAGGAACGGATCTAGCTGAACACTGTGAGCAGGACGCACTGCACTAAATGTAAATAGCAGGAACGGATCTAGCTGAACACTGTGAGCAGGACGCACTGCACTAAATGTAAATAGCAGGAACGGATCTAGCTGAACACTGTGAGCAGGACGCACTGCACTAAATGTAAATAGCAGGAACGGATCTAGCTGAACACTGTGAGCAGGACGCACTGCACTAAATGTAAATAGCAGGAACGGATCTAGCTGAACACTGTGAGCAGGACGCACTGCACTAAATGTAAATAGCAGGAACGGATCTAGCTGAACACTGTGAGCAGGACGCACTGCACTAAATGTAAATAGCAGGAACGGATCTAGCTGAACACTGTGAGCAGGACGCACTGCACTAAATGTAAATTGCAGGAACGGATCTAGCTGAACACTGTGAGCAGGACGCACTGCACTAAATGTAAATAGTCTAGAAGATAACAGGAACGGATCTAGCTGAACACTGTGAGCAGGACGCACTGCACTAAATGTAAATAGCAGGAACGGATCTAGCTGAACACTGTGAGCAGGACGCACTGCATTAAATGTAAATAGTCTAGATAGAAGATAACAGGAACGGATCTAGCTAAACTGAATACAGTGTATATATATATATATGCAACACCTGGGATGCATATATATACACAATACACTGTAAGTGCAGCTAACTGACTGACTGTTCTGCCTAATCTATCTAACTCAAATCAAATGACACTGTCTCTCTCTCTCTCTATCTCTCAGCACACCGGAACACACACTACACAGGGCCGCCGTGCAGGCGGCCTTATATAGTGTGGGGTGTGTACTAAATCCCCTGAGCCATAATTGGCCAAAGCCACCCTGGCTTTGGCCAATTACAGCTCTCTCTACTGACGGCGCTGTGATTGGCCAAGCATGCGGGTCATAGTGCATGCTTGGCCAATCATCAGCCAGCAATGCACTGCGATGCCGCAGTGAATTATGGGCCGTGACGCGCCACACGAATTTAGCGCGAACGGCCCATAACGTTCGCAATTCGGCGAACGATCGAACAGCCGATGTTCGAGTCGAACATGGGTTCGACTCGAACACGAAGCTCATCCCTAGTCCTCAGATGTCCCGAGTCTTTTCTCCCCTATGTGAATAAAAAAAAGGTATACTTAGCACAAAGATATTTGATGCCAGAAATAGTAATATGAAACATTGCTTGGAAGTGTCGTACAATTGTCTTTTTGGCAGAGTTCCAAGCTGAAGACATATTTTCTTTTTAACTTTCTAAAGCTGAAATGCTTACCTTTTTTGTTCAATTTTCACACATGGAGACACCCCTAGTACACACTGGAGAACCTGTGTGGGGCACCCTAAAAAGTTTGTTCTGTGTCCCACACTAGTGCGTCCAGATGTGTAAACAGCTGCTGATTGTCCTCTCCTTACACTGAATCCAAGTTTGCATTTCATTCTAGTACAAACCCATCAAGACAACAATGTACTAAACTTCTTTTACTACAAATAGGCCTGAACAAATGTAGTTAACCTGGATCTGCCAAAAACAGCAAACGAACGATGTTTACTACGAACGATTACTGTGCCCACGAACCTGAAAGTTGCCATTTTAAACTGTACAACAGTAAAGAAAAGCACATGGAGCAGCTTGCAAGTAATAATAATAATAATAGGAATACACGACAACTACTTACTTTTTTGAAGAACTCTCTTGATCTTTCTGTTCTGATCGCGCTCCCTCAATTTCTGGTCTGACCAGTGGTTCCTCAGTTGATCCTTGGATCGTCGTACCCCAAAATTCCTGTGCAGACTTTTCATAACTTTAGTCATGATCTTGTGAGTTCAACCATGGTCCTCCTCCTCCTCCACCTCCTGCCACAACTACAACACCAGAGCCACAGCCTGGAAGCAAGCCTGGAAGGAAGCGTGGAGGGAAGACAAGAAAGTGACGTCCTGGGTTCAGTCTGGTTTGACAAAAGAAGCAGGCTGTGGTAAGACAGATATGTGGTGACAGATATGTCATCTGCTGCTGTTCCTGATCTTTTGTAGTCCTGGTCCGGATTGTGCTCACTATTATAAGGACTCCTCAGGCCACCAATTTTGACTGTAAAAGAACTGATGTCTGCCCTGGAGTACAAAGGCTTCGCAAATGTCACCAGTTTCTCCAGCGTTGCCTTCCTCTTTATCTTGTTATGACCCATAATAAATGGCTATTTATTTTTCACAAATACTTGCCTATGTGTTTTACTGCAAAAAGGACAGTTTGTGAGTAGGCAGGTACATTTCCTAAATACAATGTCAAATTAGCAAGGGATATCAACATCCACCTCCTGGAGGTTAAAAAATACAAGATAATATTGGTGTTGTGGTAACTTGACACAAAACAAAAGAAAAAATTATGGAGATCACTATAAAAAACAAAATAAAAATAGGTTAAAAAAAAAAAAAAAACATCTAAACAAAAATTCAAAACATTATAATGGAGATTATCTTTGGGTTCTTCTTTACCTCTGTCACCAAGGCTCTTCTCCCCCGATAGCTCAGTTTGGCCGGACGGCTAGCTCTAGGAAGGGTTCTGGTCATCCCAAACATCTTCCATTTAAGGATTATGGAGGCCACTGTGCTCTTAGGAACCTTAAGTGCAGCAGAATTTTTTTTGTAACCTTGGCCAGATCTGTGCCTTGCCACAATTCTGTCTCTGAGCTCTTCAGGCAGTTCCTTTGACCTCATGATTCTCATTTGCTCTGACATGCACTGTGAGCTGTAAGGTCTTATATAGACAGGTGTGTGGCTTTCCTAATCAAGTCCAATCAGTATAATCAAACACAGCTGTACACAAATGAAGTTGTAGAACCATCTCAAGGGTGATCAGAAGAAATGGACAGCACCTGAGTTAAATATATGAGTGTCACAGCAAAGGGTCTGAATACTTAGGACCATGTGATATTTCAGTTCTTCTTCTTTTTTAATAAATCTGCAAAAATGTCAACAATTCTGTGTTTTTCTGTCAATATGGGGTGCTGTGTGTACATTAATGAGGAAAAAAAATGAACTTAAGTGATTTTAGCAAATGGCTGCAATATATTAAAGAGTGAAAAATTTAAGGGTGTCTGAATACTTTCCGTCCCCACTGTATACTCTATTAAGAGCATATAGTGTCTGGGGGCCGGGGGGACCCCCCACGCCATTTAAAAAAAAAAATTTGGTGTGGGGTTCCCCTTAATATCCACACCAGACCTTAAGGGTCTGGTATGGATTTTGGGGGCGACATCCACACCATTTTTTGGGGGGTATTTTTGGTGCAATCGATTTTTACCTATATTGCCGGGATCCGACAATATATTACAGCCGCGAGCAGTTTTAAATGACATTTTGTCCTTTAGAAATGTCATTTTGCTGTGGTACTGTTATAAACATGGGAAAGATGCTCTACTTTACAGGCAGACTAAGGAGACCCCCCAGGCACGATATTTAAAGGAATATTTCATTTTTATTGTTTCGCTTTAAGCATTATTAAAATCACTGCTCCTGAAAAAACAGCCGTTTTTAGAACTTTTTTTTGCATTGATAAATGTTCCATTGATACATGTCCCAATTTTTATGGCAATAACTTGCATATAAGCCTTTAAAATTAGCACTTTTGATTTTTCACATTCGCGTCCCATAGACTTTAACCGCTTGCCGACCGCATTCACGCAGATATACTGAGGCAGAAGGGCTCGTACAGGCAAAATCACATACCTGTACGTTGCCCTTTAAGAGGCGGCCAGCGGGCGCACGCGGCAAGCTCCGTGAGTCGGGTCGCGGGTCCCGCAGACTTGATCGCCACAGGGATACCCACGATCGCCTCACGGGGAGGAAGAACGGGGAGATGCTGATGTAAACAGCATCTCCCCGTTCTGCCTAGTGACAGTGTCACTCGATCTCTGCTCCCTGTCATCAGAGCAGAGATCAGTGACGTCACACATACAGTCCATCCCCCTGACAGTTAGTAATCACTCCCTAGTACTGATTTAACCCCTCCCCGTCCCCTAGTGGTTAACCCCTTCACTGCCAGTGTCATTTACACAGGAATCAGTGCATTTTTATAGCGCTGATTGCTGTATAAATGACAATGGTCCCAAAAATGTGTCAAAAATTTCCGATGTGTCCGCCATAATGTCGCAGTCATGATAAAAATCGCTGATCGCCGCCATTTAAAAAAATTATTAATAAAAATGCCATAAAACTATCCCCTATTTTGTAAACGCTATAACTTTTGCTCAAACCGATCAATACCGACCGCGCAATTGTCAGTTAAAGCGACGCAGTGCCGAATCGCAAAAAGTGCTCTGGTCAGGAAGGGGGTAAATTCTTCGGGGGCTGAAGTGGTTAACGGTGTTCGCGTGTTCACACAAATTTTTTTCCTGTTCGCATGTTCTGCAGTTTCACACCCCCCGAACCGGGGGGTGTTCGGTTCATCCCTATTTCTGTGATTGCAGCGACCGCAATATTATTTGTATTTTTTCACATGCATCACCTAGAGCAGAGTTATTTATTTAATATATAGGTCACAAATCTTTGTCAGGAATTCATCAACCAGAATTAAATCAATATCTGTCTTACACATTCGACATGATGAAATACAAGGTAGTTTATTTAAGTATACTACTGTAAGTGCTCCACAGTGCTGCAAAAGAAAAAAAAATTGTGAAGAGGGCCTCTTGATAAAAGAGAACTTAAATATAGTAACCTGGCTAACAGTCGCTATATTCCCATCATATTAATCAGGTATGTGTGGGAATAAAGTCAGGTGCTCTTCAGCCAGTGGCAGAAAATTTGTCAGCACAATGCACTCACCGAACAGAAGAGAGTATAAATATAACGACCTGGATGGTAAAAAATTTGAAGGATTCCAAGATGAAGGGTGCACTGGTATTCCTTGTCTTGGTGGCTGCTGTATATGGTGCCGGGGATTTCAGTGGGTATGTAGAAAATTGTTAAAATATGAAAGTTTATGTATTCAAACCTCTAGCATATCTAGTGTATTATAGGTCCTGTGTTGACAGGCTTTGGGCTTGTGTTGTTGGGCAAATGCAATGCACTTTTAATATCATTTAGAAAAGCTTTTGAGATCATTGAGAATTAATTAAATTAATTGGGACCAGATGGCTTGCACCCGAGGATCCTTAAGGAACTCAGTCAAGTAATTGCCAGACCATTGTTCCTAATTTTTACGAACAGTCTACTGACTGGAATGGTACCAGCTGATTGGAGAAAAGCCAATGTAGCACCAATATTTAAAAAGGGACAAGATACATCCCTGGGAATTACAGATCAGTTAGCCTAAAATCAATTGTATGCAAGCTCTTGGAGGGGATGATAAGGGACTATATACAAGAGTTTAGTAATGACAACGGTATCATTAGCAGAAATCCGCATAGATTTGTGAAAAATCGTTCTTGCCAAACCAATCTATAAATCTTCTATGAGGAGGTGAGTTGCCATCTAGATGTAGGAAGGCCCATAGACGTGGTGTATCTGGATTTTACAAAAGCATTTGATTCAGTTCCCCATAAACGTTTGCTGTAAAAAGTTAGTTACGTTAGCATGGACCATAGGGTGAGTACATGGATTGAAAACTGGCTACAGGGGCGAGTTCAGAGTGTATTGATAAACTGGGAGTACTCGGAATGGTGCGTCTTGGAAAGTGGGGTCCCTCAGGGTTCTGTCCTGGAACCAATCCTATTTAATTTATTCAAAAACGACCTGGAGGATGGGATAAACAGCTCAATCTCTGTATTTGCGGACGATACTAAGATAAGCTTTAAATTAATTGGGTGGGCAACTACATGGCAAATGAGGTTTAATGTAAAATAATGCATTTGGGTGGCAAAATATGAATGCAATCTACTCACTGGGGGCAGAACCTCTGGGGGAATTTAGGATGGAAAAGGACCTGGGGATCCTAGTAGATGACAGGCTCAGCAATGGCATGCCAAGCTGCTGCAAGCAAAGCAAACAGAATATTGGCATGCATTAAAAAGGGGATTAACTCCAGAGATAATTCTCCCACTCTACATGACTCTGGTCCGCCGGCACCTGGAGTATGCCATCCAGTTCTGGGCACCAGTCCTCAGAAAGGATGTGCTGGAACTGGAAAGAGTCCAGAGAAGGGCAACAAAACTAATAAAGGGACTGGAGGACATTAGTTATGAGGAAATGTTACGCGCACTGAACTTATTCTCTCTGGAGAAGAGACACTTGAGAGGGGATATGATTTCAATGTACAAATGCCATACTGGTGACCCCACAATAGGGATAAAACTTTTCTGCAAAAGGGAATTTAATAAGACACGTGGCCATTCAATAAAATTAGAAGAAAAGTGGTGTAACCTTAAACTGCATAGAAGGTTCTTTACTGTAATGCCACGTACACACGATTGGATTTTCCCACAACAAATGTGAGCACCTGAAGGGAGCCTGAATTGACGAGGTCGGCCTCTCTTGTATCTCCAGCCCAGGTCCCGCTGATGATGGAACAGAAGGAGCCAAGGGCCAGGAGGAACACGAGTGCCTGCAGATGAAGAGCCGGAGACCTGTTGCAGGAAGTCACAGCTAGTCGCAGGACTGTAGCTTTAGAAGTGCTGAGCCAAGCAGGAGGCAGGAGCGAGGTCATAGGGAAAGCTGGGTTCATTAACAGACAGGCAGTACGGTAACAGGACATCAGGCAAAGGCAAGGTCAGATGAGGAGCCGGGATCAGGAGCCAGGAATCAAGTAAACACAGTCCAGAAGCAGGGTCAGTGGAGAGCCGGAATCAAAAGCCAGAGATCAGACAAGCAGGATCCAGAAGCAGGGTCAAACAGGAGCCAAGGTGGCTGGCGCATTGCAAAGTCCAAAGGGCATCACCAGGTACTCAAAGTGCCCAAAATGAGACCTAAAGTTCGTTTTCCACTCATCACCTTCCCTTATGCTGATCAAATTGTAGGCTCCCCTTAGGATTAGCTTTGAAAATACACGAGCCTCTCTAAGTCTCTGGAACAACTCGGGGATAAGAGGCAAGGGGTACCGGTTCTTAATGGTCACCTTGTTTAAGTCCCGATAGTCAATACACGGCCGAGTGGTCCTTCTTCTCAACGAAGAGTATTCCCACACCAGCAGGGGATGAAGATGGCCGGATAAACCCCTTGTCAAGGTTTTCATTAATTTATTTCTGCAGTTCTTCCAGTTCAAGTTCCAAGAATGGGTAGATCCTGCCAAAGGGAATTTTAGCACCAGGTAAGAGTTTGATGGGACAGTCGTAAGGTCTGTGGGAAGGAAGAGTGTCAGCATACTTTTTTATTCAAAACGTCCATGAACTCATGATAAACAGAGTGCACAATTTTCATTGTTTCAAAATCCATATCAATGCAGAGGATGGAAACTCCAGGACTAAGTATAGGAGGAAAGCAAAATTCTCTGCAGTAGTTGGAAGAAAAGGACACCTCCCCCGTGGACCAGTTCATGAGGGGATTGTGTGCCTTTAACCAGGGCTGTCCAGGGATGACAGGAAATAGGGAAGAAGTAATGACATCCAATCATAAGAGTTCCCGATGTCCAGAAGCTGTGATGCACAGGATGGGCTTAGTCTCTGAGGTGACAGGTCCTGATTTGATGTTAGAACCATCCGCCAAGTGAAGCGTGAAGCTGTTTCTTTTGGCAAACAGGGGCAGGTTATGCAGGGTTGCAAAGGAAGAGTCCACAAAACAGATACAGGCCCCAGAATCCACAATGGCAGATATAGAGAGAGTTCTTCCATCTAACTGAAAACAGACTGGAAGCAGGATGTGGTTCTGGCTAGAGCTTAGTGCGGTAACTGCAGGAGGAGATCTCCTATGATGTCTCTGGAAAGAAGTCTGTAAGAAATGCCCCTCGTCGCCACAGTAGAGACAAAGTTTATTATAGCGACGGAGGAGGTCTTGGAAAACTGGCATGAGGAACCTTCTCGACATCGGATGCATCTTTAGGCGAGGCAGAGGCAGGTGGAGGGTTCACGGAGCAGACAGGCATTAGGTGAGGATTCCCGGCCTTTTCGAACTGCCTTTCCCACAGGCGGTGGTCGATTTGAATACAAAGAGAGATCAAGTCATTCAGAGAGGCGGGGGTTTCCACCCTGGCAAGCTCATCCTTGATGGCGTCGGATAATCCCAGGCGAAATTGGAAATGTAGGGCTGCGTTACTCCATTCTGTATCAGCACTCCACAGGCGAAAGTCAGAGACATAGTCCTCCACCGGCCTGGGGCCCTGTTGCAGGTGGCTTAATGAGGTTTCAGCAGTCTGATGACGAAAAGGGTCAGAGTATAGTTGGGCCATGGCAGCAAAGGAGGAGTTGACTGAAGCCAGGACAGGGTCATACTGTTCCCGAAGCTGAAATGCCCAGGCCTGGGGTTCCTCCAGCAGCAGGGAAATGAGAAATCCCACCTTCACTTCCTCAGTAGGAAATGTGCAAGGAAGCAAGGAGAAGTACAGTTCACAGGAATTCTGAAAAGTCCTGAACTTCCTACGGTTTCCAGAAAAGCGTTCGGGCAATGGTACCCTGGGCTCAGGAAGATAAGGTAGGACTGCTTGGGTGTAGGTCAAGCTGGATGCACTCGGAAGTTGGTCATGGATGCGGGCTAAGTCCATATGCAACCCTTGCACTACATGGGAGAGTGTGATAAAAGTCCGACAAAGGGTTGATAGCAGAGAGACCTCCCTTTCAGACTCCATCCCGGGCTGACTGGTAGTTGCAGAAGTGCTGAGCCAAGCAGGAGGCAGGAGCAAGGTCATAGGGAAAGCCGGGTTCATTAACAGACAGGCAGTACGGTAACAGGACATCAGGCAAAGGCAAGGTCAGATGAGGAGCCGGGATCAGGAGCCAGGAATCAAGTACACACAGTCCAGAAGCAGGGTCAGTGGAGAGCCAGAATCAAAAGCCAGAGATCAGACAAGCAGGATCCAGAAGCAGGGTCAAACAGGAGCCAAGGTCAGCAACAGGTATTCAGACAGGAAATCACAAATTCAGGGTATCAGGAGCACAGCTGAAAGACCAGTCAGCACAGAACAGTGGTTAGGGAACTCCTTAAATAGGCTGTCTGGTGCCAATTGGTACCAGGGACGCGCTCCTGCGCGTGCACGCCGGTCGCCGCGCACAGACGTTCGTAATTGTTGGCCAACATTTGTGTGACCGTGTATGCAAGACAAGATGGAGCCAACAACCTTTGAACAAAATTCCACGGTTTTGTTGTCGGAAAGTTCGATCGTGTGTACATGGCATTAGAGTGGTAAGGATGTGGAATTCTCTTCCACAGGCAGGGAGCATCGATAATTCAAAAAAACTATTAGATAAGCACCTGAACGACCACAACATACAGGGATATACAAGGTAATACTGACATAAAATCACACACATAGGTTGGACTTGGTGGACTTGTGTCTTTTTCAACCTCGCCTACTATGTAAGTATGTAACTAATTGGCTGGTGAATTGGCCTGCCCTATCTATCGGATCTGCATTTGACCTGCTTCAAGTTAATCAGAAGGATAGCTGAACAGAATCACACATATATTTGCAGGAAAATGTTCTTATAAATTGATTTCAACTGCATATTTACCTTCTTGGTCAGAACTCTGCTTTAAAGAATCCTGTAACAAGGGAAATATGTAGTAGATTGTCATTTCAGAACTATCTTACTGGAAATGTTTGTTTCCAGGCTCTCAATAGCTTTATTATTGTACATTTGTGGAGCCCTTGCATTCTGATTTCACTGGCTATATGATTGTTCTGGGATAGTGACTCATACTATTGAAGCCAGAGACAGACAGGTAAATATCATGTTCACAAGAAGGTCAGCAGTGTCAGTCCATGTATTTCTCTGATTACACGTTTTCTTTAATGCTTTCAGTAAAAGTGTATCTAAAGCCAAGAGCAAACATGTAATATATTGCATCCTACAGGTCCTTATATGTGGTGGTTGCATTGGCTTTCTTTTTTCAGGCCTCTTTTCCTTCATTTTTATGTGGTGTTCTTGCCAATAACACATTTACTGTCATAAAAATTACAAACCCCATTCCCTGTGCTGTATCTTCTCATCTTCATAAGGGGATGTTGTGTAGTCCTAACAAACGTCCTGATAACATTTCTTGAGATAAAACTGCAGAGTACACAGAACACCACTAGATTTCTGACAGGTTCAATGGGCATTTTTGCAATTGTTTGCACTTGTTGAAAATGTTTAACAAAAGGGAGTAAATACAGTTCATTTTTAGGCTTTACACACATTTTAAAACTAACCTGCGGGTACAGCCCCTAGGTAAGTTTTAAGAAATATCCTAAATGCTCAACATACTTGCCTAAATCTGTGGTCTTAGTATTATTTCTCTTTATTATTATTCAATTTAAGCATCTAAAAAACACAAATATATTACAATTAAAAAGCTTCACTTCAAATCACCCATAATCCATGGTCTTATGAAGAGTAAAATGGATTCTTTTTCTTCCCCGCTAAGGAAGAGGATCCTTCTTTGGGTGTCCACGTCAATGGCTGGGCGATATGGACAGACAGTTCCTATTGACTTTCCGCAGCGAGTTATCTCAGAAATCAGGGTCCAAAACACTGCAGTGGCATGATAATGTCACAGGGTGGTGACCCCTTGACTGCAGCTCTTGATTCACCAGTCATCTTTTTAGCTCAAACTGTCTATATGCCTGTATCTTGGTAAATGTAAACACTGTGTTTGACTTTTTGTAGACACCGAGTTTGACTTTTGCAGTCTGTTTTCAAAGCACTGACGGTTAATTGTTCCTGCAATATTTTGGAAATTAGAATAACTTGAGGTTAAAAACCAAATCTGTAGTATCACATAAAATCAATTTTTTAATCTTGAGATTTGATCCAGCAGTATTGTCATCATAAAGTCTTCAGTTTACCTGTTTTAACATTGTTAATGTGTAATTTACATTATTATTTCACCTACTTACAGACAGCAAGTCCTAAGAATTCTTCCCATCAGTGAGGATGAAGTAAGCTTGGTCCGGGAACTGGAAAAGTTTGAGGACCTGGGGGTAATTAGATACTTTTTTCATCTTTCCAAATTGATATATGTGTGCGTATACAGATATACAGTACAGTATCTCACAAAAGTGAATACACCCCTCACATTTTTGTAAATATTTTATTATATCTTTCCATGTGACAACACTGAAGAAATTACACTTTGCTATAATGTAAAGTAGTGAGTGTACAGCTTGTATAACAGTGTAAATTTGCTGTTGCCTCAAAATAACTCAAAACGCAGCCATTAATGTCTAAACCACTTGCAACAAAAGTGAGTACACCCCTAACTGAAAATGTACAAATTGATCACAATTAGCCACCCCCCCCCGGTGTCATGTGACTCGTTAGTGTTACAGGGTCTCAGGTGTGAATGGGGAGCAGGTGTTTTAAATTTGGTGTTATCACTCTCACTCTCTCATATTGGTCATTGGAAGGTCAACATGGCACCTCATGGCAAAGAACTCTCCAAGGATCTGAAAAAAAGAATTGTTGCTCTACATAAAGATGGCCTAGGCTATAAGAAGATTGCCAAGACCCTGAAACTGAGCTGCAGCACGGTGGCCAAGACCATACAACGGTTGGGCAGGACATGTTCCACTCAGAACAGGCCTCGCTATGGTCGACCAAAGAAGTTCAGTGCACGTGCTCAGCATCATATCCAGAGGTTGTCTTTGGGAAAAAGACATATGAGTGCTGCCAGCATTGCTGCAGAGGTTGAAGTGTTGGTAGGGTCAGCCTGTCAGTGCTCAGACTATATACTGCACACTGCATCAAATTGGTCTGCATGGCTGTCATCTCAGAAGGAAGCCTCTTCTAAAGATGATGCACAAGAAAGCCAGCAAACAGTTTTCTAAAGACAAGCAGAAGGACATGGATTACTGGAACCATGTCTGTTGTCTGATGAGACCAAGATAAACTATTTTGTTTCAGATGGTGTTAAGCGTGTGTCGCGACAACCAGCTGAGGAGTACAAAACAAGTGTGTCTTGCTTACAGTCAAGCATGGTGGTGGGTGTGTCATGGTCTGGGGCTGCATGAGTGCTGCCGGAACTGGGGAGCTACAGTTCATCGAGGGAACCATGAATGCCAACATGTACTGTGACATGCTGACATGCTGAGGCAGAACATGATCCCCTCCCTTCGGAAACTGGGCCACAGGGCAGTATTCCAACATAACGACCCCAAACACAGCTCCAAGACAATCACTGCCTTGCTAAAGAAGCTGAGGGTAAAGGTGATGGACTGGCCAAGCATGTCTCCAGACCTAAACCCTATTGAGTATCTGTGGGGCATCCTCAAATGGAAGGTGGAGGAATGCAAGGTCTCTAACATTCACCAGCTCCATGATGTCATCATGGAGGAGGACTCCAGTAGCAACCTATGAAGCTCTTGTGAACTCCATGCCCAAGAGGGTTAAGGCAGTGCTGCAAAATAATGGTGGCCACACAAAATATTGACACTTTATACATTTTCACTTAGGGGTGTACTCACTTTTGCTGCCAGCGGTTTAGACATCAATGGCTGTGTTGAGTTATTTTGAGGAGACAGAAAATTTACACTGTTATACAAGCTGTACACTCACTACTTTACATTGTAGCAACATGTCATTTCTTCAGTGTTGCGACATACTGTATATACAGTGTGTGTGTGTGTGTGTATATATATATATATATATATATAAATATATACCAATATAGTAGGTACTTGTAGGTCTTTGAAAAGAAAATAGAAGCATTAGTAAGGTTGTTTTATTATATTTTTAAAATAAGCTTAGTATTATTTCTGTTGTCTTTTGGAAGACCTGCGAGTGCCTACTATATATTGTGTTAAAGTGGTTGTAAACCGCTGGACTTTTTTTTTTGCTTTTGTTTTTTGCTAACCTGCAAGGTAAAGCCATAATGTGCTAGTTTTTAACTTACCTGGAAACGAAGCATTCCAATGATGTGATGTTATCGCTGGAGGCCGCTTTCATCTTCAACTGTCTTGCTTCTGTGTTCACAGACTCCGGATCTGTGACTGGTCGAAACCGTGATGACGTCACTCCCGCGCATGCATGCGGAAGCCACTGTTTACGGCACAGGGATCTGAAGGAACGGCATACGCAGCCATTCCTTCAGAGCGCATGCGCCAGTGATGTCACTGGCTGCATGTACACTAAATATCTCCTAAACGGTGCACGTTTAGGAGATATTTACACTACCTGAAGGTAAGCCTTATTATAGGCTTACCTAAAGGGAACATTTAACGTTGGAAGTTTACTTACACTTTAAATGCTGATACCTTGTGGTTTTGTGTGTGTCTGTGTGTAACTTGTTCTTTTTTTCTAATTGTGTATTTTCAAGACCCAACAGGCTTTTATTACATATAGTCACATTTGATCATCACATAAATAATTGTGGGACTGAGAACATTGGGTTCAATTTTTTTAAAACAATGCTGCTAACAAAGTCCTTATGACTACTTTACAATCTTTACTTTATGTTTTGCAGCTTGACTTCTGGACATCACCTTCACATGCCAAAAGACACATTGACATCCGTGTGCCATTCTACAGCCTCCAGGATGTCAAGGTCTACCTGGAGTCCAACAACATCCAGTACAGTGTCATGATCCAGGACTTGCAGGTGACTGGTACCACAATCATTAAGGATGGCTCTGTCTTCATTTGGAAATAAAAAAAATATTAAATCTCTACATGATCTAATAAGATGAAGTGAAAACATTGATAAAAGCCAATAGAGTAAAGTCTTTATTAAAAATGCCTGTTGAACTGCTAGTAGGCAGGGCCATACCAAACATGTGTTTACTTTGGTTTGACATCTATTTCTTAGAATATTTGTATAATTTTTAAGTTATTACTGACAAAATATTTAATTGCATGCTGTAAAACACTATATCTCCTTCCAAAAATGCTAGTTCACTGGCTATAATGGCTTGAGTTATTTCTGAGTCACTTGCCAAGAACAGTTTCGAAAATAAGTTTTAATTTCAGTTACTGCATGCTTGTTCAAGGTCAGTGAATCAGGCAGAAACAAAAGTAGAGACAGTCAGGCAGCTGGTATTTTTGGAAGGAGATCAGCAATGGAAATTTCTATATTTTTCCAATACATCTTACTATACCTCTGCCCAGAATATGCACATTAAAGTATTATAGTATTCTGAAGAAACAGTAAAAGCACTTCTAAACAAACTCTCATTCACCTCTGTAGCTGTAAGGATTTTGGAAAAATTCAAATTCAAGGTTCACAACACAGACATTTTGAATCACAGCTCCTTTCCCTTTTATTTTGTATATAGAGCAGAAATGTAGTCTTCTAATGTAAACACACATAAGAAATAGCATTACATATTAAACACAAGCTTAAGCACTTGAGCCCAGTGTGCAATTTTAAAATGACAACAGCTGTTTGTCTTAGGGTCATTTTAGAATGGCAGATGGACTTCAGCAGCTCCTGTGAGTCCCGTCAGCTTCTTGTGATAAAACTGATAGCTATCAGTGACAGTTGGGGTCCAGCACTAAGCCTAGAAGCTGGAGTGATCAGTCTTTGGGCTTCCATTTCTCCTGCAGATCACTGCAAATGAGCACATTGTAGTAAAGAATGTTAAAACAATGCTTCCACGTTGTGTTTACATTGGGAGTATAGTGACCTAACAGCACTTCTTATCAGTACAGAGGTTTAGGCAGAGCTGTTGCAGCTCTTTCTTGCTTCTAAATGCAGCAGTGAACCTAATATTTTGCTGTATAGTTAAGCCTGGCACACACTATTAGTTTTTCTCCCAGCGGGATGAACGAAAAAAAACCTGTCAAGTGTACAATGCAAAGTTAGTACAGCGATCTCCCCCAGCTGAGCTAATGTGTTCTGACAGGGACAAAACTCCGATCAGCACTCTCTGCCATTGGTTGAGAACGCTGATCGGGAGTCAAACAGCTACTGGTTTTCCAGCATGCACATCCAACCAAAATACACATTTTTTTTTTAACCTGTAAATGTGTTAGGTTTCCACTGACCAGACCCAGACTCCTCATGAAGGAAAAAAAAAGTCCCCCCCCATATATTTGTTACACAATATAATCAACAAAGACTACTGCTTAAAATAATATCACATTATATCATCCAGATCATCACATCATTGTTGTGACCTGGGGAAAATTTTGGAAAGGAATTATATACACACACACTGCCTATTTATTTATTAATTTTTATATATTTTTTTACACTTTTTAAACTTTTTTGTTACAATTTGTTACTCTTTAGTAGTTGCCAAATAAAACAAGGAAATAAAAACATTTGTATCCAAATTTGCTAGCAAATTAAAACCTTATCTGTTCCAAAAAAAAATCACTTAAATACCCCAAAAAAAGTACTTTGGGTAGACTACAAATGCTAAAAGTTATGATGTACATAACTGAGGCATCACTAAAACAAACAAAAAGGCCTTGAGGGGATTTAGAGATTTAGTGAGAAAAATGAACTGAAGACTTAAGTGGTTAAAACCAATCTATGGTAAAAAATCTTATTTTAAATCTCTTTTACTGCTTGTTAAAAATGCAAATAACATAATGTCCATCGTCTGGACACAGGTGCGCTTTAGATTTTTCTAAAATTAGCAAACCAGACCGCTCCTTTTTGGTACATAGTGAGGCTCCACTAAATGTATTTTTGACTTGAAAAAAATAGCTTTTTTAAATTGTTAGCTTAAAACAGACCTTGCGATAAAATGCAAAATCCAATCAAATTGTTTGGGACCCTCACCCTTTTCAAATCTCCTACTGTTAGTAGGTGTAAAATGTACCTGTAAAAAAAACTATACTTATACTTTCTTTGCCCTTGTGTATCCCATTGCTGTGCAAGTCATCACTATCCTGAGATTACTAAGGAATCTGCAACAGAAATTCCTTATTGGAATACAGTATATTACTCTACTATGAAATAGATTTTTTTTTTTACAGGTTTGAATACATAATCATCTGTTTTTATATTATGACAGGCTTTGCTGGATGAAGAAGAGAGAGAAATGAAGATTAGTCGTAGTCGTTCAATGGAAAATGCCCGTTCCACTAACACCTTTAACTATGCTACCTACCATACCTTTGACGAGGTATGATTGTGTTTAACTTTGTAAAAAAACATTTAGCTTGTCATAGCTAAACAGTCAGTCCTTGTAACCAATAAATGATTATCTACTTGCAAAATCTTACAACCATATAAATGTAATTTTAATTCTGTCATTTAACCATTCAGCCTGACAACTTGGTGACCTTTCTGTCTGCTCTGTACCCAACCATACATGGACAATTGTCTTCATAAATCATAGTTTCTTACTCTGATCTATCATGTGACTGTGTTTTAAAATCGTACACTATTATCATATCTATTATGTGTTCCTTCAGATTAACAACTTTATTGACACACTGGTGGCTGAAAACCCTGGCTTAGTGAGCAAGATTGTGATTGGCAAGAGCTATGAAGGTCGCCCACTCAATGTCCTCAAAGTAAGTGACATATGGTTTTTGAAAATTAATTTATGTTGTAGTAAATTGCAAATTATGTTCTTCTATTGAAGGCATGCATGCTTGTGTAGTAGGGTCAATGATTGTAGCACTCAGTGTAAGAAAGAGAAAAAAGGTAAGCTAAAACGCAGATTTTAACAAATTTTAAGAGTCTTTTCATCTACAAGTTTTACTTCAGTGACAGAAAGAACCTGGTAAGATGAGCCAACCTTTGCTTTCTTATAGTTCTTAGAGACCCCAGTAGTATTATGTACCTGGCAGATTTTCTGGCTTTATTCTTGCTTGCCTTGGACAGCTGGCTGCTTTCATTCACATTTGATATATTATAACAAAAAAAAAATCCTAATTCCTATATTAGCTGTAGCTGCCATGCAGGACTGAGAACTAGCCATGAAGGTTTCCCTCCAAAGTCCCCAAGATACTAGAATTTGTAGGAGGGTTTACCTTTCCATCAACCAAAAACTGAAATCTGAGTTTCAGGACGACCGACTCTGTAAGAATCAGTACACAAAGTATATTTACCAGTGATACAGAATAGGGTTGTCAAAATTCTACTGTATGTACAGATAGGGATGACAGATCTCTATATATAGGATAGGAATGTCAGATTCATGTCATGAAGTTTTCAGCATCCAACAGACCTTATTCACATGATCATAAAATAGATCATATAGTGGTACTTATTGTGACAAGTAACTAACATTTGCCAAATGACACATGCTGTCAAATATTGTTTTTGTCAAAAATGTGTTGCTTTCTTTTTTAGTTCAGTACTGGAGCCAACCGTCCTGCTTTCTGGATTGATTTTGGAATTCATTCCCGCGAGTGGGTAACTCAGGCCACTGGAATCTGGACTGCTAAAAAGGTATATGCCCATTACTCCTTATTTCTTATTCTGGATTAGAATAGTGTATAATTAGAGCACACATTTTGAGTATGACACTAAACTAGTCTGCCAACACAAAATATGTTACTGGTTTAGGTGATGATCAGGGAGCTTGATGTACCGTGAAGTACTGGTATGAGAGTACTGTGCTAGTATCCTCATCTGAAAATGTTAATAGCCTGGCTAACCTTCCAATCCTCCGTCTTTGTTATTGAGTAACTGACCTGGAATAAGTATGCAGTTTCCAGGTTCTGACTTCTTTGGCTTCTTAATTGTCTCAGGTTAGTAGTAAAGCTTGATGATCAGAATGATAGCCAATCAACTAGCGGTTTCAGAAAAGATGTCAGGTAATCTCTAATGACAGGATAATTTTAACCAAACATAGCAGAATTTTTTTTACAAAAAATGAAATTAGAAGGTTTTTTCAAAGTAAAAATGTATTGATGAAATGACAATAGAAGAAACTGAAAGAAACATATTATTTTATCAGTATAAGTCCAAACCATTAGGGCATTCCTTTAAAAACATGGAGACTGTACCCATAAAATAAAGTCTAATAAAAGTAATGCATAAAAAGAATATATGATATTATGTATCTTCCTATGCAGATTGTCTCAGATTATGGCAAAGATGCTTCTCTCACTGCCACCCTGAACAAACTGGATATCTTTGTGGAAATTGTCACTAACCCTGATGGCTATGTTTACACCCACACCAGGGTAACTATGCTGTGTTCTCTTTTGTGTTCTTCATCATCGGCAAGAAATTTAGCAGTTCCCTATTAAATAATCCTTTTTTTATTGTTACAGGACCGTATGTGGCGTAAGACCAGATCCCCTAACAGTGGCTCTACCTGTGTAGGAACTGACCCCAACAGAAACTGGGATGCTGGCTTTGGAGGTAACATTTACTGGTTTCCCATATCAGTTTTCTATAAATTATTTAATCTTCTAGGGAATAATTTAAACAAGAGGCTAAAGCTAGTAGCAGTAGGGGAAGGGCTTGAGGTGTCAAAAGCTGAATGGCTAAAGGTCCTTTAGAATATAAATGTAGCTTGGCATTTTTCATTGCAGTTCGATTTGCTTTCCACAGGCCATTTTCAATCAGTTTGAGGAATTACATTGTAATGTACATTGAAAAGGAGCACGTCTCTACTGTCAGAGACTGTTTTTTTTTTTTTGTTTTTTTTTTAAATTGTAGTCCAAGCCAAGACTAGAATCTTTAAATCCAAATTCAAATGGCAAATTAAAAGACTACATCTCACTAAATGTCAAAACTTTATTTTTTCAGTTTTGAAAAGAATGAGGAAGTTCCATTACATCCTGACTTACAACGGGACAAAAGGGCATATCTCCTCACTGTGTACAACAATAAAAATATGTCAAAGGCTGTGTTTCTGTTGCAGATATTTTCTTCACTACCTCTTCCCCTATTGCCAGGAAATATAGTAAGGGAAATCCCCCAGTAAGGAGACATCAGTAAAATCTAGAAAGAGGTTCTAATCCTTTCCACTCTATCCAAAACAAAAATATCAGCTGGACTTGGCCTTTAAACAGCCAACTAAGCATATAATCATTTAAAACACCAACTACTGGAAACTCAGGAATATTAAAATTGATGAATTGTTGAATTGTTCACCAGGTGGTGGATCCAGCAGCAACCCTTGCACTGAGACATACAGAGGACGCGCTGCCCATTCTGAGTCAGAAGTCAAGGCTATTGTGGACTTTGTGAAGAGCCATGGCAAAATCAAGGGATTTATTTCAATCCACAGCTATTCTCAGATGCTTCTCTACCCTTATGGTTATACTACTGCTCCTGTCACTAACCAAGCTGAATTGGTATGCTTTATGAGATTTACTTATCAATATTTCTATGTATTACTTCAATGACAGTCAACATATTTTGCCTTCAAAAGTTGCTTCTAGTAGCAAAATGTCTGTAAACAATTTCTAAAAAATGTTTGCCTTTTTTCTCTTCAGCATGCAGTTTCTAGAAATGCAATTAATGCTTTGGCCTCCCTCTATGGCACCTCATACACGTATGGAAGCATCATCAGCACCATCTGTAAGTATTTCCTTAAAATACTTGGCATTGCCTCAATGATAGTTAACAAAGTGTCAGAGAATCCTTTTTTGATATCTTGTAAAATATAATACTGATCATGCTGTTTAACTGTATATTTTCTCTCTGCTCTGTCTAGCATATACTGTAAGATCATTTTAAAAATTCCTTTCAAATTCAAAAGCTTTATAATTTCCAGCACCATCAGCAATTTTTTTGTTCATTCTTCTTTGCAGACCAAGCCAGTGGTGGAACCATTGATTGGACCTACAACCAGGGTATCAAGCACTCCTATTCATTTGAGCTTCGTGACACTGGTCGCTATGGATTTGCTCTTCCAGCTAACCAGATCGTCCCCACTGCTGAGGAGACCTGGCTGGCTCTTACTGTTCTTATTAATCACACCCGTGACAATCTCTATTAAACTATAATATAGTATGTACAATAAAAATCCATAACCATCCTGAACTGACTTGAGTTTGCTTTCACTTTACACGGAAACTTGGTGTTTGTTCAGTAAAATGGTGTTTGGTCAGTTTTATTTTTTTTAGTTTACAAGTAGTTAAACTGATTTTGTATTTGTATAAAATCTTTATCTTGCACCAAAAAATTGAAGTATATTTAAACCCAAAATTTTTTTTTACATTTTGGATAGAACGATGAAGGGCTAGAAACTCTGTCAGGTTTTTATTGCTATCTGTGTACCTGATAGGCAGATTCACTTTCTCTATTTGTCCTGGTAATCATTGTCATGTGGAATAAACGTAGGAGAAAATCCAAAATGTTTAGGTTGCCTGAACAAAAAAAGAGGGAAAATCTTTCTTTGAGGACACTTGTTCCAGTGACAACTGTCTGAGAGGAGAGTTACCTCTGTTTGGAAAGTTTTCCTCCTACTTCCTATTGTGTCTACAGGGACACAAGTGGAAAAAAAAAGAAACTGGACAGAGGTTTAAACCATTCCCTACACTATCCAAAATGAATAATGAAAATAGTTTTGACTTTAGACATACTGTACTTTAAACATACCCTCACACATTTGCCCCATTACACTCAGTTTTCAAAGCATGCTAAGCTTTATAGTTAGAGAGCCCAAAACTGCCTTCTTGCTTGTTGGCCATCTGTGTCTCTGATAGGACAGAGAGAGAGGAGGTTGTATCACACTCTAATTCATTTATGTGTATTTAAGAACTGCTATGTCAGGCTTGAGAAAACTACTACTGCTATTGCACAGAATTTGCGGTCTGATGAAAGAATATGGTAAAGATTACATTTTCAATTATAATATAATAAAAAAAGATAAACATATTTTATATTTTTAAGCTTAAATGTTGAACATTTTAAAGAAAATATATTTTAAAACACTATATAGTACTTTCCCTTTAAGGGTCCATGCACACTGGACGTAAAAATATTGCTTATACAGGCGTTTTTTCTTCAGCCTGTAAAAGCAGCTTTATGTTAGCCTATGTGTCCATGTACGTTAAGGAGTTTACATGAAATATTTTTATAAGAGCTTTTAGAGACAGAAAAAAAAACCCCTTCAGAATTTTTGAGGGGAGCCTTCGGGTGTAATTACCTTCAGACTGGATGAAAACAAAGGTATAAAACAGACAAATAAAATAACAATACAATATACTGTATAGTAACAGATAAGCCAGAAAGGGTTCTACCACTTGACCACTAGTTAGAAGCATAGATAACATGCTTGCAAACATTATCAGTTAAATGAACAAAGTCTGTACTGTATTAAAATACTTGCAGTTCTTTGTACAAGGTGGCTGAAATGTCTCCCTTTCACAACAGTGGACTGCTTGCAGAGGATGACCCAAGTAGCTAAGGACAGGAACCCTGCAACAGGCTGTACACTGATATGGCTGAAGAAGTCTCTTAAAGAGTAGACCAGGTGGCAGAGAGCAACTCCACGTCACTGGAATGGCTGTACTCGGGAGTCTTGCCGGGCTGTGCCAACCAATGTGACTGGGCATTAGGTTGATGCTGCATGCTCTTGTGCCTTTCAGTGACCTGTACACCGACTCTGACACTAGTCCAGTCACATCTGCTCCATCAGGCACTGTCCAACCAAGCCCAGGAAAGAGTGAGGGGCTTCACTTTATATTCCTTGGGTGTGTCCAGGACTTTAAGGGCTAAGGGCAGCCCAGGGAATTGTGGGAGCCCAAGGGATTGTGGGAAAAGGAGACCTGCTTGCCCTACTTGAGCATATGGGTAAAGCGCCAGTCCACTACTTCCCACCCCACTTGAACAAGAAGTCCCTGACAAGTTCGCAGTTCAGACAAAGTGTTCCTGTGTAAAATGTTCAAGGTATTTCTAAAGGGTAAACTTCTGCCAGCCTCACAGGGATAGAGTTTCAGTTCTGTCTTCCAAGGCTTGAGTTGACACAGCCTCCTTCATATCGGACATATCAATAGCTAGTCAATCACGGGGTTCTATTGTAGTTCCAAGAACCTGAGCTAATTGATTATTGGGTTCTGCAGTATTGCTGGGGTCACTTGACTTCTGTGGGAGGTCTGTGAGCCAGTGAGATAGAGGGAAAGGGTCAAAGAGCATACTGATAGGAGGAGAGAGTGGAGTGACAGAGAGATTGGCTTATTAACATGTTACTTCTCCTTTTACTATCCAGTCACAAGGTGGGAGTGAAAAGGGGAGCAGCAGAAAAATAGCAGGTCCCCTCCCCTACATATGCTGTGGACAGAGCTGTGTGAAACTCAAGACTGGATAGGCAGAAATATCAATTATGTGTGAATCCTATTTGTAATTCATATGTATATTTAGCTGTTTGCCTGGCGTTTAAGCTTACACAAGTCTCTGTTTCCTTCTTAATTGTGCTGCACGATGGTTATGTTTTACTTTTCTTCTCTTACGGCAAATATATTAGTCTATTCACACTGAATGAAGACTCTCTTTGCAGAATATTGATCCAAACTCAGTAGTTGGTTGTACACGACATGTTGTCTCTAGATCTGCCCCACTTCTTTTAGATGGGATAGTCACCTACCTGTTGTTTTGGGAGATACTCCACCATATTGTATTACTCTTCTACTGGCCTGTGGCCCGCCTCCTCCATATTCCTGTCCTAAGGCTTGTTACCCAGAATAAATGAATGTCCAGTCCAGTTACATGCATGTTTTACTGCACAACTTCACTTCAGCACAGCTCTTGTAGTTACAGTCACCTTACAGTACAGGTACATTAACTCAAATCACTGACAGAAGTCCACAGTACAGAACACGGAAAGTCCTTTTTAATGACTTTCCATTCAGTGGTCCCTTAAGTGCAGAACACTCCAATACTTCACAGAATCATTGCAGCCTTCTTCCCCAGATGTTATATTCTCTTATCACAGTTGCACCTCACATAGGGTGTACCTTCCTCTCACACAAAAGGGCCATTCTAAACCAAATCACTGGACTCGCTAGACGAGGGTCAGGAATGGCAAGGTTTCTCTTTCTTTCCCCCATGTCCTCCTCTAGATTCCTCCGTGATTCAGCCATGCAGAATATCTCTTTCTTTCTCTCTCTCTCCTCACAGCAAATCATTTTATAGATCAAGGGTGTTCTTTTCTCAAACCCCAAGTACACTTGCCCCCACTCACAGCTGGCATAAAAGGGGCAATATCTCCATCCATTACATCACTACAAGTGGGGGTAACAATTAAAGGGCACTAATACCTACCAACATGTTATTTACCAGGACTGCTGACAGTATGGCTATGTACATATAGTGAAATTACAATCAACAAATCGTAATACTAAAGTAGAACATTTTACTTTATTTTGGCTAGAGTAAGGGAGGGTTATATAACCCCAGCCATTTTTTGCCACCTGGGAGAGATTTACCTTAACTTTGTGTCCCATAGCCAAAACAGTTAGTAAGAATACATTTATCCAAAGTGAGGGAATCCCTGGTTGTCACCAGGGTCACCAGAACTAGTGTCCAAATTATAATATTTCTCCTCTATTCCTGTATTAGTGACAAACCAAAATATGTAATTTTCTTTCACTTTCTCTCCCAATCATAATGATTAACAGGACAAATATAGAAGGCAAATTTCCCTAACTGGGGCAAAGACAGCAATAAAAACCTGACAGGGATTCTCCAAGGTAAATGGTAGGCTTGTGAAAACTATAAAAGTGATGTAACACTCTATTGGAGGGGGGTTTTGAGAAATGATCCCCCCCCATCTCCCCAAACAGGATATTGCACTCATGACTAAGGCCTTATAGGCTGAAACACGTCAACTGATTTTTTCTGCGCTTGTACACTGTGGTTTCTAAATAAAAATTAAGATTTTTTAAGAGCAACAACTGGTGTGTGGATCATGTCTCTGCATTGCTCACAGCCTGTAGGTAAAGAAGAGAACAAGAACCTTTGCTAAGTGGAAGAGTGAGTTTCATAATAAAGTTGGAAGTGCTTCCACCCAAAGCAGGGCCTACGTGAGCAGAAGGGATTCCCTTCCAGGGAAATTTACCAGTTATCTAATCAAAGTAATTGGGAGAAGAAGAACTACTGCAGCCAGCGTATAACATTAACCATAGGTATATAGATGAACACCAGAATGAAAATAATACAAGCATTATATAATAAAAGATGGATAATAGTGCATACATCTAATGTACAAACAAGTAATATCAGCAAAGGGCCTGAAAGAAGTCCTGGTGGAATTGTGATTGTGAACATATACCTAGGTATTGAAGACCTGAGGACAGGATCAGCAATGATAGGGATGTAACGCCACCACCGTAGGAGCAGTTTGCCCCTCAACCCCAAGAACAGTCCCGGCTCCTGTGGCACACCTGGTTAAACCAATTTTACTAGGCCTGTATGATCCCAAAAAGAGGACTGCCATTTTCACCCACTGTGATTTGTTTGCAGGAGACGCATCTCACTAAGGACACCACCAAATTGTTACACCTCTCGAAGTATGTTGTACAATACCACTCTGTACATACCCGTTCTTCTAGGGGTGTCAGCGTGCTGTTTTCTAGGACTACCTCATTCACAAACTTGATGCCCAAGTAGATCCATAGGGCAGATTTATTTTTCTAATGGGCACTTGGGAATCTCATGCTTGTGTAATTGCTAATGTTTGCATACCTCCCCCATTTAACTTGTGTTAAGTGTTATGCCCCGTACACACGGTCGGACTTTGTTCGGACATTCCGACAACAAAATCCTAGGATTTTTTCCGACGGATGTTGGCTCAAACTTGTTTTGCCTACACACGGTCGCACAAAGTTGTCGGAATTTCCGATCGCCAACAACGCGGTGACGTACACCACGTACGACAAGACTAGAAAAGGCCGGTTCAGAACCAAGCGCGGCACCCTTTGGGCTCCTTTTGCTAATCTTGTGTTAGTAAAAGTTTGGTAAGAGACGATTCGCGCTTTTTCAGACTCGTGGCTTTCAGATCGTTTTCTGACGTTCAGTTTGTGCTTGTGGGTTTGTATCTGCTCTTCAGTGCATGCAGTCAGTTCGTATCGGAGTTTTCTGTGTGATCTTGCCTGCTCGTTGCTGTTTTTCAGGTCGCTCTTCACAGGCCTTGCTGTTCTTCAGTGCGTTCTGTTACTTCGTTCTGAGCAGCCGACCGTTTTCTAGCCATGTTTCGTATGCGTACTCCTCGTAGAGTTCGTGCTGTGCGGGGGCTTGGTGTTGGGGTCCTGACCTTGACACAAGTCCAGTCCATGAACAGGGTGGGGAGGAGTTCATGGACCAAGAATTGGTTGCTTCAGCGTGACCAGTTCTGTCATATGCCTTTGCTCCGTGAGATCCGTGAGAATAATCCTGATGATTTCAGGAACTTTCTCAGGATGACGGACCCCGTATTTCACCGTTTGTTGGCTTCGCTGACCCCCTATATCAGCAGGCAGGATACCTGCATGAGGCAAGCCATCACTCCGGAGCAGAGGTTGTTCGCTACCTTGCGGTATTTGGCCACAGGGAGAAGTCTGCAGGACTTGAAGTTCTCGACAGGCATCTCCCCCCAGGCTCTGGGTATCATCATCCCAGAGACCTGTTCTGCCATCATCCAGGTCCTGCAGAAGGAGTATATGAAGGTAAGATTTTTATCCTTTTATATCACATTTTATTGTATTGAATGTTTGATAATATATTGTATTTCTTTCCTCATTCCCTAATTACCATGATTGTAATATGCTGTGAATGTCCCCTTTGTCCTCATGCATGCTGAATTTTTATGTAATTATTATTTTAGGTCCTTCATACATATTTGCCCTTCAATAACCTCCCCAGCATGGTGTCTCCTGCCCTATATTCACCTCATGTAGTCACTTAACAATGTATTTTATCAGCTCCATAGTAGTGCTTTACCCCAAACACCCCCTAAAATGTTTGGAAATGTTATTTTTGATTTAAATTCAGGCAGAGTGCCAGAGGCTTTTTTTGTGGTGTCCCCAAATTTTTGGTAACCCTCCCTCCCCCAACTGCTAAGTCAGCTGATCACAATTCTCTATCCTCAATCATCTATCTGCTGACTTTGCCAAACCCATACACACTATACCCATCTCTTTACTGGTCAGATTTATGGATGAATTCCCCAAAGCATGTAGTGCAAGGGCCTGCCTGTATACTTTCCAATGGTACTGTTTAAAGTTTTTGTATCCTATTATTATCTTGATAGGTAATAGCAGAATGTTCAAATGTCCTCAAATGTGTACAATGTGTATTTATATCTTTGTATTATGACACTTCTTACCTGTCCAGTGGTCTGCCAATAGTGTAACTAAGGAGGGGCTGTTCCAAGTAATACCCTGTATTTAGGCATTCATCTCTCAATGAAGTGAGGAGGGTTACCTGTCCAAGAGTTACCCCCCCTATAATGTTAGAAATGGCCCATGAGAGGGGGGGAGGGGGAATATGATAGGTGTACCTTATACTTTGGCCTTGTTAAATTCCCCTTAGTAAATGCTATCTGGAGGTTGCCCCATAATGTTTGTGTTTAATCTGCTTGCCATGTTTCTGTGAAAAAATAGTAAGGTTTATTTTTTTTTCCTCAACAGTTTCCTTCAACGCCACAGGAATGGCAGACTGTGGCCTCCCACTTTGCCCAGCGGTGGGACTTTCCTAACTGCGGAGGGGCAATTGATGGGAAACACGTCCACATCGTCCCACCACCCAACTCGGGGTCGTACTATTATAATTACAAGGGGTTTAATAGTATAGTGATGTTGGCGGTGGTGTCGGCTAATTACGAGTTCTTGTATGTGGATGTGGGGAAGAATGGCCGGATGTCCGATGGTGGAGTGATCGCCCAGACGGAGTTCTACAGGCGTCTCCAGAATGGCAGCTTGGACTTGCCACCTCCAGAGGACAATGTTGAAGGTCTCCCATTTGTGTTCGTTGCTGATGAAGCATTTGCGCTGGGGGACCACCTGATGCGGCCATTCCCGGTGAGGACCCTCACCCCGGAACAGAGGGTTTTTAATTACCGGCTGGCCAGAGCCCGAAGAGTGGTGGAGAACACATTTGGAATCCTGGCCAGCCGGTTCCGATTATTTATGACACCCATCCATATGGCGGAGTATAAACTGAACCATATAATACTTGCCTGCTGTGTTCTCCATAATTTTTTAAGAAAACATTCAGCCAACTATGCTGGCTCAGTTGGGCCTGAGGCCGGAATCCCTAATCCATCAACACTGACGGCGCTTGAAAGTGGCCGTCCTGGCTTGCCCTCCCTGAATGCCCGTGATGTCCGGTTACGCTACCTGGAGTTCTTTGCGGGTAGGGGGCTATCAATATGCCAGACAATCTGTGACACCTTTTTCAAATAAAAAACAACCAAAAGAAATTCTTGGTGGACATTTACTGCTTGTGTTTGTTTTAGCTGACCCTGACAGAAATGTGTTGAGTGCAGAAAATGTCGTGATTGGGTAACCTTATAAAAAACAGTGTTGGCTGGTACTTCCTAAATGCAAAAACACATTTCACTACAAGTGCACTTGCAACTGCACTGAACCTGCACTTGTAGTGCAAAGAGGATTTGCCCTTAGGAAATAACCCCCATTTTTGCATAAAACAACAATTACATCACCCCAAAAGTGTTGTAGTGTTGAGACAATAATCCACACATTCTTGAGTAAGGCACTTTTTTATACCTGCACAATCACATGTGCATTTCCCAAAGGTTTTTAAAACAAACCAACATGTTTGTTGTATAACAATGTTTGCAGTAGCATTATGAAAAATCAAAATATCCATTTCAGATAAAACAGGCCTGTGTAAAACCAACAAGAAAGCCAAAAAACTTGAACTTACAAAGTTCACATTAGGTAAAACCTGAAGGCTATATCAGACATCAGTATTTAGGAACTGGGTTTGATATAGCGTTCAGATGGGGGGAAATCACCCCTGGAAAAGCCAAATTTGGAAGATGCACACCAATTTACGAATGTCAACATGTGCTATCTGCCATCAGGGGGGATCAAGGGACGTGTTTGGGGGGAGCAAGCCCTTCCTCAATGCTACTTTATAATTGAGGAAGGGGTTGCACCCCCAAAACGCGTCCATTGATCTCCCGTGATGGCAGATAGCACATGTTGGCACACTGTGTGCATCCTCCAAATTTGGCTTTTCTAAACATTTAAAAAAGTTTGGTACGATAAAACAGGTGATTTTGTGGGGTTTAAATTCACCCCAAAACATCAATGATGTTATTATTTTTTTTAATAACATCACTGATTTGTTGCTGGATGTTTTGCAATTGGAGATTACACCCCATGATCTCCCCGATCAGTATCTGGGCACTTTCAGATGTAAAGCGTTCTGGATCACGATCACCTAAAAAGAGATAAAAAACAAAAAAAAAGGTCTCAAAAATCTGCCACCATCCATCTCTTTTACCTGAGCCTGTGGTCGCAGACACTCACCTGTTGTGGTGCCAATCTCCACCATGTCTTCTTCTTCCTCCTGCTCAGCTTCTTGGGTTGGGGGTATTTCCCCTTCTTCCAGAGGGGGGGGGGTCTCTGGTCTCCTGGGATGAGGGGTGTCCTCCGAGTCTTTTATCCCCTATGTAAAACAAAAATGGTATACTTAGCACACAGATATTTGATGGCAGAACTAGAAATAGGAAACATTGCTCGGAAGTGGGGTACAATTGTCTATTTTAGCAGAGTTCCAAGATGTAGCTTTTTTAGTGCCCTTTGTCAAGCTGCAATACTTTACCTGTTTGGTAAAAGCTTCACAGATGTAGCCCCCCCTATAGTATACACTGGAGCACCTGTGTGGCCCCCTAATAAAAATGGTGTTCTTGTGTCCCACACTAGTGCTCCAGTGTCCAGATGTGAAAACAGCTGCTCAGTGTCCTCTCCTTACACACAATCTAGTTTGCATTTCATTCTAGTAACAAACCCATCTACACAAACAAATATTTGGCATCCAAGTAGGCCCCCAAAAATGTGTGAAAATGCATATGGCCTAAACAATGGTGTTCTAGAGGCCGAAAGAAAAATGTTTGATACGAACGAATAATGTGCCCATGAACATTAAAGTTGACCTTTTGAAACGTTACAACTAATAAAAGCATATGGAGCAGAACGAACGTAATAAAGACAGAAAGAATAGGAACACAACACAACTACTTACTTTTTTGCAGCACTCTCCGGATCTTTCGGTACTGCTCTGGCTCTCTCAACTTCAGGTCCGACCACCGCTTCCTGAGCTGATCTTTAGACCTTCGTACCCCGAAATTCCGCTCAAGACTCCTGACCACTTTCGCCATGATCTTGGCCTTTCGGATGTTCGGGTTGGGGTAAGGCCCATATTTTCCGTCATAGTCGGACTTCCTCATGATGTCGACCATCTCCAACATCTCCCCAAACGACATATTTGTGGCCTTAAAACGTCTCCTTCTGGATCGGGACGTGCCTGGATCCGCCCTTTCCTCCTCCTCGTTGCTACAATTAGCCCGCACCTGCTGTATGTCCGCCATCATGCTCTTCCCCCACTGCGCCGAATGAAAAGGGGCGGGCGGAGTTACACGCATGCGCAGTGTATATAAAGCGTAACACGCGTGCGTATTACGTTTGATCTGTGAGCGGAGGAAGGAGCATTGGACGCGGCGATCGTAAGAACGAAGGTAAGAGACAAACTTGGGCCTATACTGCTTCTATAGATTGAGGCCTATATTGTAACAAGATTAGGAGAGTTTGGTGTGACATTAGGCTTTGTCTTGTGTTGTGTCTTGCAGTGAACATGGATATGGTCCTGAAAGATAAGGACTTCATTTCAGTCTTCATAGAGATGCTAAGGGAGCTGCCCTGTCTGTGGGAGATTAAACACCCCCATTACAAGAACCAAACAAAGAGGAAGGCAGCACTGGAGCAATTGTGTGAAATTGTGAAGCAGGTGATCCCCACGGCAGACATCACTTTTTTAAAGATTTTCATTGGTGGCCTGAGGAGCACATATCTGAGGGAGCGCAATAAAGTCCTGGATTCACAGAGATCCGGAGCAGCAGGTGACATCTATGTCCCCAGGATGTTGTACTACGACAGGCTGCATTTTCTGGCAGGCCAGACTGAACCCAGGCCATCCCTCTCCAGTCTTCCTTCCACGCTTCCTTCCCCCCCGGCTGAGGCTTCTGACGCCCAACCTGGGCCTTCCAGGCCACATGTAGAGGAGCCCAGATTGAGCCAGGTATAGCATTCCTTTAAATATTTCTGCTTGTCCAATCAATGATGTGAACTATATGTTAGTTGGGAGTACTAATTAAGGATTGTGATTGATGATGCAAAACATTACAACTATGTCCCTTTTTCATACACAGGGAAGTCTCAGCCAGGAGGTGGCCGGGCCGAGCCGGCTGGCTGATCTGCAGGTCCCTCCACCCCCCCTGGAAAGAGAAAGTGGCAGTAGGAGGAGTGGCCTAGAGGAGGCGGCTATCAGATTTTTTTGTAGGGCTACAGAGGTCCTGGGAGCACCACACACCAGGCAGGAGAACATTGCTGCATTCATAGCATATAAAATGCAGAGGATGGAGGAGGGCCAAAAAGCCATGTGTGAGGCCCTCATATCTGAGGCTCTGGCGAAAGGTGTGAGAGGCCAAATTACACCTCACACACAGCTTTGGGATGGTCCTCCTCCTCCTCCTGCAGGTCCTCCTCCTCCTCCAGGTCCTACTCCTCCTCCTGCCACATCTCCAACTGCACAGCCACAGCCCGGAAGGAAGTGTGAAAGGAAGACCAGAGAGTGATTGCCCTGGATCCAGTCTGGTCGGCCAAAAGATGCAGCCTCTTGTGGTACCACAGCCTGCGGACACAGATGTCATCTGCTGCTATCCGAGTCTCTGTGAATCCCGGACCAGACTGCCCTCCCTTACATATGGACTCCTCAGGCCACCAATTTTGATGTTTAAGAATTGATGTCTGCCGTGGGGGTCCCAGGCTTCACTAATTTCTGCTGTTGATCCAGTGTTGCCTTCCTCTTTGTTTGGTTTTGATGCCTTAATAAAGGATTTTTGTTTTGAATTATACTCTCCTATGTGTTTTACTTCAAAAAGGACAGTTGGTTTGTGAGGATTCAGGTACATTTCAAATATACAATGTGAAATGAACAAGGGTCACCAACAACAAACCATCTCCTTGAGATTAAATAATAAAAGATATCAATGGTGTTGGGGTAACTTGACACACAAAACACACACAAAAATATTCTGGAGTAAAAATAAAAATAACATTGAACAAAGATCAGCCTTGGAAAAAATCCAAACATTAAAGAAAAAAAAAGGCTTAAAATCAAAAAAAAAAAAAAAACATAAAAAATATAAAACTGTCAGATGTGACAACTAATAACAATATATTCAGGGAATCCCACTAAAAAAACACAAATAAAACTTTGTGAGAAGTGTGTGTGAATATGAGCATCAAAACTACTTAATTCTTGTCACATTCTAAAGAAGAAGAGAGTGCGCTGTATTAAACCATTTTTTACATTGCAGCGTGACGAAAGTGCTGTATCCATTGCGAACGCTAAGTTTACCAGAACGAGCTGTCCCGTGTCGGCATTTCTTCTGAGCATGCGTGGCACTTTGTGTGTCGGAACAGGCCACACACGGTCGGAATTGACGCGATCGGATTTTGTTGGAAAATTTTATCTCCTGCTTTCCTAATTTGTGTGTCGGAAAATCCGATGGAAAATGTCCGATGGCGCCCACACACGGTCGGAATTTCCGACAACACGCTCCGATCGGACATTGTCCATCGGAAAATCCGACCGTGTGTACGGGGCATTACAATGCCTGTCTGGGTTTTTAGCTAAACATCCTCAGATTCCGGAATATGTGTTGGGAGATTTTAACAGTGTTCTTGATATGTCACTAGATGTACATAAAAAATACTGTCCGCAGGGCCCCAGAACATATACTGCCTTTGCCAAATATGGAGCAGAAATTGGATTACTTGATTTATGGAGATGTAAATTTCCCTTTAAAGCCAAGTTCTCATGCCACTCACTAACTCGTTCTACCTTATCCCGTATAGACTTCGCACTGGGCAACGCGCTGACCCACTGTTATAACCCTAAGGTCTCCTATCTTACCAGGGACTACTCACCAATACAGTTTAACCTCAAATTCAACTTGGGGGAGACCTCTATTTCATGGATCAAACTGCTGGACAAAGCGCCGAAGGCTTGCATTAGAATCAATAACACCTTATCCTCTCTCTTTGATCTCCAACAGGGACCAAGACAGGGCTGCCCGCTGTCCCCATTGCTCTTTGCTCTTGCCATAGAGGCTCTGGCTGCAACCATTAGGGGGAACCCGGCTATATGTGGTTTTAAACGGGGTGATGTGGAAGATAAATGAGCCATGTATGCGGATGACGCGCTCCTTTTTTTGGGCGACACATCTACCTCTCTACCTCTCTGACAAGACTCATTGCATTAATACAGAGAGAGGTTTGGGACCTTTTCAGGGTTTAAAATAAATTGGGATAAATCCACATTATTACCACTTGATCCGCTTGCGTTGCCTCTTCCCCAGATAGCTAAACAGATTAACATGGTAGACACATTCCGGTACCTAGGTATAATTATCCACCCCTACTTAGACCTTTATGTTAAACTCAATATAAACCTGCTACTTCAAAAATTTCAGGAAAAAACAGCCAGTTGGATTAAATTACTCTCTCGGTGGTGGGCCATTGTAACCTGATAAAAAAGATATGGAGCCCACAACTCTTGTATGCGCTTCACAATGCACCCATCTTGATCCCTATCCATGTGTTTAAAAAGTGTAATACCATATTCCGTTCCCTGATATGGAGAAAAAAGGTACCTCGTATCAAGCTGGAAACACTACAAGAAGCAAAGGACTCGGGTGGTTTGGCAGTTCCAAACCCATATTATTATTTAGCGGCTCAATCACAGCAGGGACTGTTTCTGCGTCCAACAAGAGTAAGGCCCCTTTCACATGGATGTTCCTCTTTTTTTTTCCGTTCAGTTCAGTTCCTTTTTTTTTGGGTGAAAAACGGATGCAGATGTCAATGTTGACATCCGTTTTCATGTCTGCAAACGTCCGTTTTACATCCGCGAACATCCGCTCTACATCCGCTAACGTTCTATTTTACATCCGCGAACGTCCGTTTTTTCATCACCAAGCATCCATTTTTTTCACGGACGTCCATTTTTTATCATTTTCTATTGCTTTTTCTACAGTTTCTCATCCGTTTTTCATCCTATTTTTTTCAAATCTCCGAAGACACTTTGCTCTTCCCCAGCATATATTGTGTTCCCCATGCTGCTTTGTGGTGCCAGTGATAGTGTGCAGACATATTTTTGGTCCTGTTACCTGTCTCTGTGCATTTGTAGCATTTGTAGCGATGTTTTCTACCCGATTCTGGGGCGACGTGACATGTGTTGTCCTTATGGAGTATGTGAGGAGAGTGGAGAATCGGAGGTGGAGAAGATTGCAGGGAAAATGTTGCACCTAATGTTCACATCCCCTGCTGCTGAAGAGGCCATGTGAGGGTTTCATTGCTCTGCATTATGCCATTTTGTGAAGATACCCAACAAAATTCTACCTTTTTACCCGGATGACTATCCCCACGTTTGATTTTATCCTAGAAAAACTTCAACCACGTCTGCATCGTTTGGACACAAACATGAGAAATTGCGTGCCCCCTGAGGAGCGTCTCCTACTTACTCTCAGGTACACCCGCCTTGCTGCTGTTCGTCTTAGATTATGAGCCCCCCCTACACCCCTGAGCCAATAGTCAAAGCCCTCCCCCCGCCACTCACTTAGACCCCGGAGTTCCACCGTATTAAAAGTCAGCAGCTACAAAAAGTGTAGCTGCTGACTTTCAATAAACAGCCACTTACCTGTCCCACGGTCCAGCGATGCGTCTGCCCGATGCCTCTCTCCTCTACCCCTCCCCTTCGTGGCACCGGTATAGCAAGTGTGGGACCTGTGATGTGTCCACAAAGATTTCCGGGGGGAAGGTGAACTTCCATCTGGCTCTGCAGCGCTAGAGAGGAAGTGGGAGCTAAGACCCTGTGAAAACAGGGTCCCCATCCCACTCCCCCCAAAAAATGACATGCCAAATGTGGCATGTCAGGGGGTCACCTTTCCTTAAAGCGGAAGTTCCACTTTTGTACCATATTTAGTAGTGCATTTGCATGTGAAATTTTGAAATGCCCCTTGAAAAACTCTCCAGCCACTTTATTAATTACCAGCCAAGCACATGGCAGCAAAGCAATGCATATTGGTAGAGGTGGGAGGGTGTTGTGTAGTCATAGCATAGTTGTAAAGAAGAACCTGGTATTGGATGTATAGAGCTCATGAACATCTACCATTGTGTAAAGTCTAGTCTAAAATTTGTTTATATTCTTCTTAGGTTTCTTGCCAGGGGTCAAACCTTCACCAGTTTGAACCACTATTTTCTGCTGGGTATATCAACAATATCTGAAATGGTACATGACATGTATTACAACTAAGTTTTCTGTGGTTCTGAAGGCAATCTTTGATAGTAACTACAAATGTGTTGCAGTGGATATTGGTGCGTATGGCAGCAGTGCTGACACCCAGGTGTTCAGGGCATCCAGAATGGAAAGAAGGCTTCTAGAGGGCAGGCTGAACTTACCGGCTGACAAATCACTTGCTGGAACATCTGGACCTGATATGCCTCATGTCCTTGTGGCTGATGAGGCTTTTGCGCTCTCAAGGCACCTTTTCAGGCCATATGCAAAACATAATTTAAACAACAAAAAGAGAATCTTCAACTACCGACTCAGTAGAGCAAGAAGGTTCCTCAAATGCACATTTGACAGACTAAGCAGCAAATGGCATATATTCCACAGCGCCTTACAACTGAAACCAACAAATGCTGAAGGTGTTATCCAAGCATGCTGTGTGCTGCACAATATAATTCATGAGAAGGAAGGCATCAGCAAGGAAGAGGAAAATGAGATCCATTTGGCCTCTGTCAATTTTTGTGGACAGAGCCCAAGCAACTCTGTCCTTGCTCTGCGTGACCAGTTTGCAGACTATTTTATGTTCCCTGATAGAGAGGTTCCATGGCAGTATGCTCATGTTTAAGCAGTGCCAACATTGCTAATCACTGCCTATATAATCCATAATCTACTTTGTCTCAAAATTCTATATGTAGTGTATAGAGAGTACAAAAATAAAATGCAGTTTTCCATGCAGTCAAATATTTTTTATTCATGTCACAGAAAATAAGTGACCACAATATACCGTATTTATCGGCGTATAACATGCACTTTTTTCCCCTTAAAATCAGGGAAAATCGTGGGTGCATGTTATACGCCGATGCCCGCCGATCTCCGCTGATTGTGAGCGGAGCGATCATCGCCGACATACACATAGCCGAGTATACTCGCCTCTTCTCGGCTCTGCTCCCAGTCCCGCCCAGTCCCGCCATTGGACCTGTGTTATGTCCATCATAGGGGTGGGCGTAACTGTGAGCGGCGTCAAGAAGAGCCGAGTACACTCGGCTATGTGTATCTCGGCTCCGCCCAGTCCCTGGGATCTTGGCGGCGCCATATTTAAATCTGTCCAAGGCTGTAATGGACACTGGGGGCAAGGCTGCGCTGGGGCAAGGCTGCAATGGACACTGGGGGCAAGGCTGCACTGGGGCAAGGCTGCAATGACAAGGCTGCACTGACTACTGGGGCAAGGTTGCACTGAGGCAAAGCTGCACTGACAAGGCTGCAATGACCACTGGGGCAAGGCTGCACTGGGGCAAAGCTGCAATGACAAGGCTGCACTGACTACTGGGGCAAGGTTGCACTGGGGCAAAGCTGCACTGACAAGACTGCAATGACCACTGGGGCAAGGCTGCACTGGGGCAAAGCTGCACTGACAAGGCTGCAATGACAAGGCTGCAATGGACACTGGGGCAAGGCTGCACTGGGGCAAGGCTGCACTGACAAGGCTGCAATGACACTGACAAGGCTGCAGATGGACACTGATAAGGCTGCATTGATGGGCATTTAAATGTAAGTTTTTTTTCCTTAAACTTCCCTCCTAAAAGTTTTTTTTCTTAAAATTCCCTCCTAAACTTGGGGTGTGTGTTATACGCCGACACGTGTTATACGCCGATAAATACGGTATATCTCAGAAGATATTATGTGCAAACATATATTGTGTAACAAGAAAAAATAACATATATACAAACATATTTTTCTAGATGCACCAGATACTGTGGGTTCCAGTGTTGTTAAGTCTCCCCCTTTTTGTGTCCCTTTGGTAGGCACACTGATCACACTGACACTATAGGCAGGAGCTCAAAGATGAAGCTGTTGCAGGAGCGATTTTAACAAATAAAAAATTGTGAATTTTAGAAAAGTTATGGACTTAAGACCAAAACTAATAAAGTCCACAAAATTAAATCAGTTGAACAAAATAGTCCAAATATAGACTCCTTTGAATAGCACACCATACATGTATACCATTCCCACATTTCAGGGACAGAAGAGGAGAGGGAAGCATGGTTAGAGGATAAAGATCAAGAGCCAGAGGTAGAGATGGGAGTTCAGAACAGTCTTTCAATTGGACATACCCAAAATTATTTATAGTATCTCACAAAAGTGAGTACACCCCTCACATTTTTAGACAAGCAGACTAAGGACATGGATTATTGGAACCATGTCCTGTGGTCTGATGTGACCAAGATTAAATTATTTGGTTCAGATGGTGTCAAGCATGTGTGATGGCAATCAGGTGAGGAATACAAAAATACAAGTGTGTCTTGCATACAGTCAAGCATGTTGTGGGAGTGTCATGGTCTGGGGGCTGCATGAGTGCTGCCGGCACTGGGGAGCTACAATTCATTGAGGGAACCATGAATGCCAACATGTACTAAGACATACTGAAGCAGCACATCATGATCCCCTCACTTCAGAGACTGGGCTGCAGGGCAGTATTCCAACATGATAATAACCCCAAACACCCCTCCAAGATGACCACTGCCTTGCTAAAGAAGCTGAGGGTAAAGGTGATGGACTGGCCAAGCATGTCTCCAGACCTAAACCCTATTGAGCATCTGTGGGGCATCCGTAAACAGAATGTGGAGGAACGCAAGGTCTCTAACATCCACCAGCTCTGTGATGGCGTCAAGGTAAGTGGAAGAGGACTCCAGTGGCAACCTGTGAAGCTCTGGTGATCTCCATGTCCAAGAGGGTTAAGGCAGTGCTGGAAAATAATGGTGGCCACACAAAATATTGACAAAATATTGACACTTTGGGCCCCATTTCACTTAGGAGTGTACTCACTTTTGTTGCCAGCGATTTAGACATTAATGGCTGCGTGTTGAGTTATTTTGAGGGGACAGCAAATTTAGATGAGTGAAAATTTGCCTAGCTAATTGAACATTTGTTTTAAAAGTGAACATGCTCTCCTCTTTTAGCAGATCAGGGTCAATGTATATTTCTAATAACGGCCATAAATGTGGTGGTTTACAGGGAGTGTAATTCCATTCAGGAATTCAGGGAAGGTATTCTAGCTTGACAATGACCCAAAACACACAGTCAAGCCAACAAGGGAGTAGCTCAAGAAGCAGACTAAGGGGACTCCCCAGGCACCATATTTGAAGGAATATTTCATTTTTATTGTTTCACTTTAAAGCATTATTAAAATCACTGCTCCTGAAAAAACGTTCCATTTTAAAAAACTTTTTTGCATTGATACATGTCCCCTGCCTCTCCTACAGCCTTCAGCCATCGTTCGGAGAACCGTGAGTACCCTACCACTAAGGCTGACTTGGAAAACAGCTTATTAGTGATGATAAAATTCCAATCTGAGCTAGATAAAACCATGAGCAGGCTGACACAGGACCCCCTAGGCACCATATTTAAAGGAATATTTCATTTTTATTGTTTCACATTAAGCATTATTAAAATCACTGCTCCTGAAAAAACGTCCGTTTTAAAAACTTTTTTTGCATTGATACATGTCCCCTGGGGCAGGACCCGGGTCCCCAAACACTTTTTATGGCAATAACTTAAACAATATAAGCCTTTAAAATGAACACTTTTGGGGCGCATACGCGGCGCAATGAGAGATGGATGTTTCTTGTGAGAGCTCCAGTGGACAGCGAGAATGACTCCCACAGTGCTATTCAGTTACTATTTCTCACCTCTTACCTCTCGCATCCCTCTGGGACCACAAGGTGCATGCCGTCCAGCAAAAAATCCAAAGGAAAGCGCAAGCCACAGCGGTCCCTTACCACCTATCTTCTGCGGGCCTCAGAACAGGCCAGGATGACCAAAGATGGCGCCCAAGCCCAGCGTGGCTCCACATCACTGGCTCCTTCCAATACTGCCTCTCCTACAGCCTTCAGCCATTGTTCGGAGAACCGTGAGTACCCTACCACTAAGGCTGACTTGGAAAACAGCTTATTAGTGATGATAAAATTCCAATCTGAGCTACATAAAACCATGAGCAGGCTGACACAGGAAATCACAGTACTGGGCAGCCGCACAGATCTTTTAGAATCGAAACACGATGAGCTAGCCTTTGCTCATACTGATCTCCGAAAAGATTTTGAATCCGTGGCAGAGAGTTATTCATTCCTGCAATCCCAAGTCGAGGACCTGGATAATCATAATCGCAGGAACAACCTGCGGCTGAGAGGTATCCCTGAGTTGGTTACAGATCTCACATCTGCAACTATCAAGTTGTTTTGTTCCCTTCTCCCAGATACACCCTCTAAAGCATTTACATGCGACAGGCTGCACAGAGCATTGCACACGAAACCTCCAGCAGATAAGCCCCCACCGCGATGTGATACTCCCTGACAAAGGAAGAAATCCTGAGAGCCTGAAGGAATACCAACCACATTGAGTTGGATGGGGTTAAAATCCTGATCTACCCTGTCCTGTCCCAGACCACTCTCGACTGTAGACGCAAAATGAAAGAAGTCACAAGGGTGCTACAACCAGCCCATATAAGATACCGCTGGGGATTCCCGTTTAAACTCACAGTGCCTCATAATGGCACCACATATACGGTCTATAACATCACGGAAGGCAAAGATCTCCTGATCAAGCTTGGACTGCTGGAATCAGATGCTGTACCCCGCAACCCCTCTACTCCTCGGCCTAACCCTATCTGGGCAACACCTTCCCCTCGCCGCGATCGGAGAAGAGGGCGCCAACCTTTCCATGACCTTCCAACCTAATCTGCTTGTTTTTTGCCTCACCACTTTTGCCTTACTGATACAAACTGATTCAGGTTCCTTCATAACGATTTTGCTGGCTTTGCCAGATTGTTATGTCACACAGAGAGACGTGGCATCCCACTGGGCCTTCTGGAGAATTCCTCCCTTTACTGACTACACCATATTATCGTCCCTCTTGATAGCCAGTCTGGTAATGACCCTAAAAGGAACCTTTATTGTATAACCGGATTCATTTACTTTTCGGATGACATAATTTTCAAGATATATTGTCTCATATAGACACTTACTGTCTGACAAGAAGTCTCCTCGCCTACACAGTTATTCCCCCTACTTAAAATTAATAAAGTGATTTCATGCAAATCGTGATAAATAATTCAAAATATGAACTTCAGGAGAGTGTTCGAGTCCGAGTTCGGAGGAAGTAGAGAGAAGACATTACTGGAAGTGGCAGCAGAGGAAGTACCGCCCTGTACTGTGTGATTGGACAGTGGACCGCTGCAATCTGAGAAGAAATACTGATGTAATATACCATCCAGAGGGACCACATCCTTTATCCAGGGAAGTCGGGAGATCCCCCTAGTGGTGACTGCATGTTATAGCCAACATTGAGGTAAGAGTTCTGGGAGACCAGACTATTAAAGAAGCCACAATAGGACTACGAGAAAAAATTACCTGCACTATTGAACCTCATTATTCTACATTCATTCTGAGAATTATTGGACTTTTTTATTATTATTGTGTATGCAATTTGAAGAGTATTTATTTGTTGTAACTCCACCAGGTTATATATACTTAATTATATTCATACCAGGTCATCTTTAATATATGCACAAAGATACTAAGAACACTGTGAGCTAACACACGATAAAAATGAAATTTATTGTTCACATATATTAATTTTATTTCATTGTATCTCAGCTATGACCCATTTTATTTCACCTTATTATTATCAACACTCTCCTGAAGTTCATATTTTGAATTATTTATCACGATTTTCGCGAAATCACTTTATTAATTTTAATTGCTGAGTGTTCTGTGTTACACTATAGATTTTGCTGCACATATTATTTCCTTGTCAAAAGAAGTTTATTGAGAATACAATATTATAAAGATACATAAAGTAAGTTTACAAGGATCTATAAAGTAAGCTCATTGTTTTACAGTAGGGTTTATATAGGTAAATATCATGAAATTTCAAATATTAAACATTGGGTTCACGTAAACCTAAATTAAAGATATATATCATTTCCTTAGTTACTTTTGTAGGTATTTAAATGATTTATACCTACTATACATATTGTTTACAGGTAGAGTGTATATAGGTCAAATAAATTCTGATAATGAGCTTTAATCGTAAGGTGGAGAAAAGGAAAGAGAAAGAAGAAAAAGGGTAGAAAGGCAGAGGTATGGTCCACAAGGTTGTCCCGCTCGTCAGTTTATTATTCTTTTTAGTTCTCTTTGAAGCCTTAGAATGGGTATCTCTGTAAGTCATTTAATCTGTTACCATGGCAACAGGACAGAGTCATTGAAATTTGACAGGAACTGTTGTTTTATCCAAGGATGCCAAAGTTTTTCAAATTTTGAAATTTGATTTTGATCGATGGCTACCATCTTAGCATGAGACATTGTATTATTCATTCTGTGAATTGTTTCTGCTAGTACCAATGTAGGAGATTTCCATGCCTTTGCCACTGTTTGTTTTGCAGCCGTTATTAGTTGGATCATAAGTTTGAATTGAGAGAGTGTTAACCATTCCGGTTTTAGATTAAGTAAAGTTATATATGGATCTGGTTGTATTATTTTTTTAAATATTTTAGATGCAATCACGAAGACTTCCTTCCAGAAGGTTTGGATTACTGGGCACGTCCACCATATGTGTAAATGTGTGCCTATTTCTGGGCATCCTCGAAAACAAAGAGCTGAGGTATTAGGTGAATATTTTGCCACTCTAGCGGGTACAAGGTACCAGCGAGTTAGGACTTTATAATTTGTCTCCAGTGCTAAGATGTTGGGTGAAGATGACTTAGATGTGAGCCATATGTTAGACCAGTCCGTGTCTTCTAAAGTTCGTCCCAGGTCCTCCTCCCACCTCTGAACGTAAGAGGGTCTATTAAGATTTACTACTCCATAAAATTGATTATAAAGTGATGAAATTGTACCTTTAGCAAATGGATCTTTTGTACAGATTGATTCAAAAATGGATAATTGGGATAATGGTGTATCCTCCTTTAGGAATGGTGTATAGAAATTTTTAATTTGGAGATATCTAAATATCTCAGAGTTTGGTAGATCATATTTTTCTCTAAGCGATGGGAATGAAAGGAATGATTTAGATGCTATGAAGTCATTTAGTGTCTGAATGCCTGATGTTGTCCAAGCTTTAAAAGAATTTGGGTAGATCCATGCCGGATAAAAGGCCGGATTTCTGATAAAAGAAAGGAGAGGATTGTGTGGAGATTGTAACTGATATTTGGTTTTTAGTTTATCCCAGAGAGATAAAAAGTGTTTAGTTATGGGATTATGAATTTTAAAGCAGTCTTTAGGATCAAGCCATAACAAGTTTGATATTAATAGAGGGTCATTTTCTGAAGCCTCTATAAATACCCATAATGGGATTTCCTGTTTTGCATGGTATTTGGACAGACTGGCCAAATGTGCTGCTCTGTAGTAGTTAGTAAAATTAGGGTATCCCAGGCCTCCTTTATTTTTGGGAAGATGTAGTGTGTGTATAGGTATACGTGGTTTAGAAGAGCCCCATATAAACGAAGTTGCTCTTTTTTGTACTATTCTCAAAAAATAGGAAGGAATTGGAATAGGGAGGACTCTGAATAGATAAAGCAATTTGGGTAGAATAGTCATTTTGATTGCATTAATCTTCCCTATCCAGGATAAAGGAATTTGCGACCATTGTTTTATTAGATTTGTGATCTGTCTTAATACAGGAGGATAATTGGTTGAGAATAAGTCAGAATGAGATGCTGTTAAATGAATTCCAAGATATGGGATTGATTTTTCTGCCCATGTGTATGGGAGTGCAGCCCTAGCCGGGATCAATTCCATGTTTGTGAGCGAAATATTAAGCACTAGGCATTTCTTAGGATTAATCATAAGGCCGGATAGGGCTGCAAATCCATCAAGAGCTGGTATTAAGTTAGGGCCAGAGACCTGTGGTGATGATAGAAAAAGTAATATATTGTCTGCAAATATACATAATTTGTGTGTAATACCTCCTACTTCAATGCCAGTTATAGTTTGGTTTGTTCTGATGTATTGGGCCATGGGTTCGAGTATAAGGGCAAATAATAAGGGAGATAATGGGCAACTCTGTCGGGTACCTCTTTCGATATTAAAGGTATCAGATTTGTATCCAGCATATTTTATATAGGCTTTGGGTTTATTATATAATGCTTTGATCCATGTTAAAAAGTGGGGTCCAAAACCCCATTTTTGTAATGAATATTGCATATATTGCCAGGATACTGTATCAAATGCCCTCTTAATATCGAGAGATAGAAAACATAAAGGGATTTTCCGTTTTTTAGCAATATGTGCCAATAACACTGCCCTGCGTATATTATCGCCTGCCTGTCTATTTGGCATGAAGCCTACTTGATCTCTATGTATTAATTTTCCTATAATGCTATTGAGGCGTTTTGCTATTATTTTTGCTAATAATTTAATATCAAGGTTTAACAGAGAGATAGGCCGATAATTCACACAGGAAGTATCATCAGAAAGGGGTTTTGGGATCATACAAACAATTGCCATTAATGTTTCTTGCCGAAAAGAATGTCCTTCTAGAAGTTTGTTAAAAGTTTCAGTGAGAATGGGAGAGAGTATTTCTGAGAATGTTTTATAGTATAAAGCCGAGTAGCCGTCTGGGCCTGGTCTTTTGTTAAGTTTTAGGTCTTTTATGGCGTTAGCAACTTCATCTATAGTTATAGGCTCATCCAAACTGCTTTTTTGATTCTGAGACAACTCAGGTAAGGTTATTTTTGAGAAGAAGGATTCAGCCTCTGTAGGATTAAATTCATTGTTTGTCTTGTATAAAGTTGCGAGGTGTGAGTGAAATTTATGGACTATTTTAACTGGATTACAAGTATAAACATTTTTTGATAATTTCAAACGTATTGGTTTGAAAGATTTGTTAGTTGAATTTAATGCCCGTGCCAAATATGTGCCTGGTTTGTTTGTATTCATGTAGAAATTGTGTTTGGAGCGTTTGAGGGATTTATCAACTGACTCAGTGAGAAATAGATCGTATTCCAATCTAGATTTTTCCAGATGAGATTTTGTACTCTGAGATGGATTATCTTGAAATGATATGTAGGCTGCATTAAAATTGAGTTCTAGTTTTTTTGCTAGATTTTTGCGTTCCCGTTTAAATAGTGCCATTTGTCTTTGTATTGTACCACGCAAGACAGGCTTATGAGCTTCCCACAGTGTTATTGGGGAGATGTCTGTTGTATTATTAATTGTTATGTATTCCTTTAAAGCTTGTTCAATGGCCATCTGATGTAGTGGGTGTTTGAGCATTATGTCCGGTAAGTACCACGTTGGGTCATGCGCTTTTGGTATGGCTGAGGCTATAGTAGTGTATACTGCATTATGGTCAGACCACGGAATCGGAATTATATCTGATGCAATAATTTCTGGTATCATTCCTATTGTTAGAAAAATATGATCTATTCTGGTGAAGGTTTGATGAGGGTGCGAGAAATAAGTGAATTTCTTTTTCATTGGGTTACTTTCTCTCCACGAATCTACCAGATTGTATTTGGAAAGAAGTTGAGGAAAAGGTAATCTAGAGGTTATTTTAGATGGTGTAAAAGGTGATTTATCTAGAAATGGGAGGAGGACCTGGTTCGAATCCCCGCACATTATCACTGTTCCTATTTTGTGTGTATTAATCACTTGCAATATATGTGAGAGGAATGGTGTAGGTTGTTTGTTAGGAGCGTAGTAGGAAATCACCGTGATTGCTGTATCCATTATATAACCCATGAGTATCAGGTATCTACCTTCTGGGTCTTTAATTTCTGATGATAAGGTGAATGGTGTGGATCGGTGAAATGCAATTAGAGTACCCCTTTGTTTGGTACAGGCAGAAGCCGTGTAAATTTGTTGATAAAAAGGAGAAATATATTTTGGAGTAGAATCTTTGGTGAAGTGTGTTTCTTGGAGGCATACTATGTGAGCCTTCTTGTTATGGAAAGTACGGAAGGCTTTGGTCCTTTTTTGAGGGACATTTATTCCCTGAACATTCAGGGAAAGTATATTCAGTGGTGCCATGGTAACAGATCAGACTTACTTTTTGTTATGCAGAGCTGACTGCGCAGATCAACCTGTGTGGACTGAAGAGATGAAAAGATAGGAAAGAAACCAGTGAATTCTGGAGTAAAGAGTTAACAAAAAACATATGAGAGTAGATGATACATTGTATAAATTATTTTTTGCAAGTAATCACAATTTACCCGTGAAAGAGAATAAATATCTCTCTCAGGGTAATAAGTGCCTTTGTCACACTCCCACATAATATGGTTGGGAGAATGAGGAGGGCTAATGGGGGTACACGGATCTTCCGCTTACAGGAGAGAAGTGCTATGTCAAAAGACATCAAAATGATGATTCATTAATTGGAGTGCAGAATATAGTTTTTGTTGAAATTATTTATTCCGGGGTGGTTGTATATGGTTAGTTTTGCCCTAGGCTAAATAATTCAGTTAGAAAGGTACTGTTAATAACTTTGGTATTGATGAAGATGGTTTGAATTATTTTGGGATTTTAACCCTTTTAGAGTAAACAATTACATATTTTATTCATATGTAACTGTTTAGATATGTTAACTCATAAAATTGAGGTTGTATTGCTTCAGATTAGAATAAACAAAAACATAGTTCTAGGAACTAGTTAGGTAATAATATATTTGTTTTAAGAAAAGAAAGAAAAGGCTTCCATTACTTCTGGATTATTGAACATATTTGTCCTAAAAAGTAATAAATCTATTGTTATTACCTGAAAATATATAACTGAACAAGAATTTCCTTGTTTCACTTATATATTCTAAGGCTATATGAATCAGAAGTAATAAGAAATATAACTGGAATGTAACATGATCCCACACAGTGTGTGACTATCAGAATGCAGTTACATTCAGTTATAAATACAGGTTTTTTATAGAGAACCATCTCTTAGTATAATAAATGAAGAGATATCAGGAAATAGGATGTCAGTCCATTGAATGTTCTTGGTCCATGGATGATGTGGCATAACGGCCTCTTTTGTGAGAATGATGATTCCCATTTTGTTCTGATATTTTCTGGGTGCTGCCTGAAGGTGAAGATGATGCCATTCTTCTGCGTGTGGGAGAGTTGCTGCTTGTGGGTTCTGTCAGATTTAATTTTAAAAGGGTTTGTTGTAGTTCATCTGCTGATCTGCTTCTGTAAATTGTACCTTGGTAGTTAAATCTGACTGAAAAGGGGAAGCCCCATTGATACATAATGTTGTGGCGTTGCAGTTCCATTAGTTGGGGTTTCATGGATCGTCTTTTAGTAATAGTAAGTTGGGATCGGTCAGCAAAAATTTGATAATTGTGTCCTTGAAAATTCAGTTCCTTTTTTTCTCTTGCAGCAATTAGTATTTGTTCTTTCGTTCTGTAATAATGAAATTTTGTGATTATATCACGTGGGGGTCCATCTTTCTTTTTGGCTGTGAGGGCTCTGTGTACTCTGTCCAGTTCTAAACGTTCAATAGGGATATCTGGCTTTAGTTCTTGTAATAGAGCAGTAAAAGTAGATTGCAGGTCTGTCACAGTTTCAGGTATTCCCCTTATGCGCAAGTTTGAACGTCTGGTTCTATTTTCGTAATCTTCGAGCTTAGTTTGAAGTATTAAATTCTCTTCTTTTAATTGTTCCAATTCTGTTATATTTTCTTGGGTTGTAATTTCAATTTCATCCATTTTTATTTCTAAGGCTGCGGTGCGGTTTCCCAGCTCTCTTATTTATTTGGTTAGGCTGTTTGTTATTTGGTCTGAGGTTTGTTTTAAAGCCTTATGAAGCATCTTTTCAAATTGTAATAATATTACTGGGGATGCTGAGGAGGCTTGTGGAGAAGTTTGTGAGAGGATTTGTTCTGTATCTGACTCAAATGGAGAGTCTTGCTGTGACATTTTCTGTCTGTGAGAGCGCCCTGGTGCTGTATATTGTGAGGTGACTGGAGCTGCTTTAGTTGCAGTGAGTGCCTGTGAGCTCTTTGTGAGGTGATTTTTATTTCTGCCACGGCTTCCTCCCAGTACCATTTTTCCTGCCCAAACTTTCACAGTTTGTTCCCTGGGGCAAAAAGGTTCAAATGGATACCTTTTGAGCCTGCAGGCTCCGCTTTGTCCTTCTCTTCTCTCCTCAGCGGTGTGGAGCTCTAACAATGCATGTCTGCCCTGCTAGACTCCGCGCATGCACCTCGCTGCACATATTATTTATATTTACACCATACTTTGCTCACTTATCCATAGTAGCGCGAAAGCACTTTTAACATTATTATTCCCCCTACTTACTCCTTGATCCAACCCGGGATGGCGTTCAATGCAGCGTGTAATATTTGGCTGCGTGGTTCTCCATCATAGATTGGCTCAGCTCTGGCGGTAGGTATCGGAAACCTTGGTCTGAAGTATGTCATGTTTTGGTCAGTTTGGAGGTTCTCCCCTGACCCCCTCATTCAATGTTGGTTTCTATTTTTTTGGTTTTGAGAGAACAAAATAAGTGTAGCGCTAAAAAGGTTTTAAAATGTCCAACATCAGAGATGACAAAGTAAACCAGCAGTCCCAAACATGGAATATGGGAGGAAATCATCCATATATATTAATCCTGATGTTAGAAAGTCCTCTGAAGGTATATGGCTTCAAACACGGAGCAAATCAATAGGTGTATGACATCTAAGGTGAAGACAGACACACCACCACCAACAATGAAGAAGCTTACCAGATTGAATGGATCCAAAGGGGCATACGCCGGGTTGGGTCAGACAAAGCTTAGGTGGTCAGTGGCTGTAGATGGCCCGGAGGGGTGATGTTTATGGAATGAACCGTAAGTTGTTGTATCCCTCCTCTGCCGCCAGATAATGCAATGGAGAGAAGACATTGCATTATCTGGCGGCACAGGAGGGATACAACAACTTACGGTTCATTCCATAAACATCACCCCTCCGGGCCATCTACAGCCACTGACCACCTAAGCTTTGTCTGACCCAACCCGGCGTATGCCCCTTTGGGTCCATTCAATCTGGTAAGCCTCTTCATGGTTGGTGGTGGTATGTCTGTCTTCACCTTAGATGTCATACACCTAGTGATTTGCTCCGTGTTTGAAGTCATATACCTTCAGAGGACTTTCTAACATCGGGATTAATATATATGGATGATTTCCTCCCATATTCCATGTTTGGGACTGCTGGTTTACTTTGTCATCTCTGATGTTGGACATTTTAAAACCTTTTTAGCGCTACACTTATTTTGTTCTCTCTTTACTTGGCATATATCTTGTTGGCTGTGTTAGCTGCTGTTTTCTCTTTAGGGCAGCGCAGAATAATTTTGTACATTTTTCCTCTGTATTTTTTAGGTTTTATTTGTTTACATCTTATGGTTATGGAAGATTTAATTTCACAGTTACATTGTACTATATGCTCCTCCATACTGTTAGTGCATATAACAATTTTTAACACTGCTTGACAGGTATAACTACAGGATTCTGGCTGCTTCACTGAGGCTTTCACATCTCTTGTATGAGAGTTCTTGCACCCACTTCCACTTATCCCCCTCCTTTGATGTCTTACTATGGCACGTAAAATAATTTCCCATAATGTAGAATGTTTCAACCTTCCTCAGAAGTACAAAAAGGCTTTTCGCCATTATAAAAGTTTGGGAGCTGATATCCTGCTACTGCAGGAGACCCATTTCTCAGTTTCTAATCATCCTCAATACTTTGACAAGGCCTTCAAACAATTTTATTGCACTATTCATGCAGCTAAGTCCAGTGGAGTAGCCATATTCATACGCAACACCCTGCTGTTTGATGTTAGGCATGTATATAAAGACCCTGAAATAATCCTCCAAGGCACGATACAGGGCTGTGATACCACTATAGCCTCTGTTTATGCTCCGAATGAGGCCCAGGCATAATTTTTCCAACGCTTCTTTGACACTTTGGATCGATATCTCTCCCCACACTTGGTTGTCGGTGGTGATTTCAGTCTTACAGCACACCCAATGTTGGATAGAAGAAGAGTTTCTCCATCCTCGAAAGTCTTTCCTAAGTCGCTAGTCGGTTCCCTCAATGCTTTACAACTAATTGACGATTGGAGAGCGCACAATGTAGGCACTAGATCATATACCTTTTACTCTAACCCACATGATAGTCATGCCCGCCTTGACTATATCTATTGCACCCCGGTTGTCCTCACCAACTCCACTGCTGCTGAGATCCATGTGTGCCCTTGGTCGGATCACCACATGGTGGCGTTCTCAACGGCTCAAATAGGCCTCAATCCCTCTACGCACACATGGAGACTCAACAATTCTTTGCTTACTGATACTGCAATTATGGACTCACTTACCGATCATTTAGACAACTATAAGAATTCATTATCTGACATATCCCCTACTACATTGTGGACAGCCCATAAGGTGGTCATGCGGGGTTACCTCATTCATCTAGCATCTGAAAAGCATAGAACTAAACTGGCAGATCTACGTTCCCTTACAAAGACCCTAGATCGTTTGTACAACCACTATAACCAATCTCCCACCCTCAACCTCCTCGTACAAATGAATTCCAAAAAAAGTGCGTTAGACTTATTACTTTCAGAAGATATGGAGAGGGCTTTGAGATGGTCCAGGGCTAAATTCTTGCTGTTTAGTAACTCTGCTTCTACGATGTTCGCTAGGAAACTTAACCATATGGTTAAACCACCTCATGTTTATAAACTGCGTAACTCTTCTGGCTCTTTGGTATCTCACCCCAATGACATTCTTGGTATTTTTGTCAACTACTACCAAAAACTATTTTCAAAACCAGCGGTGGCTGCTGACCTGGCCTCTCAAGCATGGTTTGCCGAATTAACACTACCCACTCTGTCTGAAAAGCAGCTGGAAACTTCGAATGCTCTGTGCACTAGTTCAGAAATTGCAGACATTATTAAGTCCCTTAAATCATCCACAGCCCCTGGCCCAGATGGCTATATCACCACTTACTATAAAAAATTCTCCTCTACACTGACCCCAAAATTAGTCACTCTCTATAACCACATCTTGGAGGTCCACCACTTTCCATCAGAGATACTTTTGGCCACTATGTCCCTTATCCCGAAACCACACAAAGGTCATTCCGCCCCCCAAAACTTTTGTCCCATCTCAGTCATCAATAATGACTTAAAAAGTTTTGGCAGGATGCTGGCAGACAGACTGGCCTCAGTGATAACCACGCTTATTTCCCCAAACCTAACTGGCTTCATACCAGGTAGACAAATTACCGATAATATTCACTTGGTTACGAACATTATCCAAAACGCCAACCTAAACTCTAGGCAGGTACTGCTCCTCAGCCTCAATATACACAAGGCGTTTGACAGTGTGAGCTGGTCATACCTTGTTCACCTACTGCTTAGATTCCGTATTACAGGAGCTTTCATAGAAGGTTTTCACGCCCTATATCAAGACCCCCAAACATGTATCAGGTTGCCGGGCAATAATTCCCAATTCTTTCCACTTTATAGAAGCATGAGATAGGGCTGTCCTCTGTTCCCTCTTCTATTTGCCCTGGCAACAGAACCTTTGTCTAGAGCCATCGCAAATAGTGTTGACATTAAGGGCTATGGTAAGGGACCTGAGGAATTTGAACTTAGCCTTTACGCAGATGATTGCACTGTCAAATTTAATGTCTCTTCTAGACTCTTTCCAATCATTCTCGGGTCTAGGGGTGAATCTGTCTAAGTGCACCGCTTTGCCCATCAACATTTCTGATGATTTAGCAAATTCTTTGCAACAACACTTTGAGTTCTCTTGGTGCGCTCGTTCATTTCGCTATTTGGGAATCCAACTCACACCCACTTTCCAAGATCTTTTCCACCTCAATTATAACCCAATAGTTGCCCATATAAGAACCCTTTTAAAAACCTGGTCTACATACCGAATCTCCTTTTTAGGTAGAATAACAGCCATGAAAATGGCGACCTTACCGAAAAATACTATTTTTCTGTAGGACCCTTCCAATCTACGTCTCTAAGTTCTATATAGTTTCTATCCAAAGAGATATTAATAAATTTGTATGGCACTCCAAACACCCGAGATTTAATAAATCTTTGCTGTACAGACCCCAACCTCTCGGAGGTTTGGGCCTCCCAGATTTATGGCGTTATTATTTAGCAGCCAGACTCACCCAAACCGCACAATGGCATGCCCCAATATCTGATGTCCCATGGTTACATTTTGAAATGCACTCGGTGTTCCCATATCAACTTCCTGGTTTATTGTGGTCTAGATCCATACGCGCATGTAATATAGCTCCCCTTAACAGTATCACAGGTCATTTCCTTTATCTATGGTCTCTCTACCACGGCAAATACAAATTAGCCTCCCCACTCACACCCCTTTACTCTTTTTTAGGCGAACCCAACTTTCCCTCAGCTTTTTAACATAGGGACAGTGTGATCAGGTGGAGCTCTAAAGGCTTAACCACCTTTGCATCCTTCAAATTTGACACACACTTCAAATTGTTCGCCCAACTCCAAACCGAACACAAAATACCTTCCTTGGAGCATTATCGATATCTCCAAATACGACGCTTTTATCTTAGTAGAGGTACACTATCATCCTGCACTCAGAACACTCAGTTTGAACTTATCTGTGAACACAATTCCAGAGATAGAGGAGTAATCTCACGCATATACAGGATTCTTTACGAGGCATTTCTGGACCAAAAAACTAGCCCAATGACCAGTTGGGAGTTGGAGACTAATCTCACATTCTCACCCCCTAAATGTGGGAAGAGATGTTGGAAAAAATGTAAAAAAACATGAGATCTCTGTCTACCCGTGAAACTGCAATTAAATTACATACCAGATGGTACTTGACACGTTCTAAGCTCCACACCATATTCCCAGCTGTTTCTCCCCTTTGCTTTCGCGGCTGCCCTGAATCAGGTTCCTTCCTCCACATTTTTTGAACTTGCAAACACCCAATTTCGCAACAGGCAGCCACAAGGGCATCCAATATAGCTGGACACCTTCTTAAATTGACAGTACAGATGTGCATTCCTTTACTACCATCCCGCACGTTCCCGTTCCATGTCAAAGATTGATGCAAACACTTTTTGTAGCCATTCATTGGGTGACTGCCCTGAATTGGCGTTCCTCCTCTGTATCCTGGTCACAGGTTTTGGCCAGAATAGAGACAATTAAACTCTCTGAACGTATTCATCACGCTCTGTATGATACAATTCACCTCTCTGACAGGAAATGGGAGTGCTGGGACGCCCCATTTTGATCATACTTTGTATTGTACATCACGCTGAATACATTATGCCCAGAGTTCTGTGTTGAAGACACCATTTTTATATTGAAACTACATTTGCATTTACCTGTGAAGTTTTTATATGTTTTATTTGCTTACCACTACATGTACAGTGGGGGCGGAAAGTATTCAGACCCCCTTACATTTTTCACTCTTTGATATATTGCAGCCATTTGCTAAAATCATTAAATTTCATTTTTTTTCCTCATTAATGTACACACAGCACCCCATATTGACAGAAAAACACAGAATTGTTGACATTTTTGCAGATTTAATTAAAAAAGAAAAACTTAAATATCACATGGTCCTAAGTATTCAGACCCTTTGCTCAGTATTTAGTAGAAGCACCCTTTTGATCTAATACAGCCATGAGTCTTTTTGGGAAAGATGCAACACGTTTTTCACACCTGGATTTGGGGATCCTCTGCCATTCCTCCTTCCAGATCCTCTCCAGTTCTGTCAGGTTGGATGGTAAATGTTGGTGGACAGCCATTTTTAGGTCTCTCCAGAGATGCTCAATTGGGTTTAAGTCAGAGCTCTGGCTGGGCCATTTAAGAACAGTCACGGAGTTAGTGTGAAGCCACTCCTTCATTATTTTAGCTGTGTGCTTAGGGTCATTGTCTTGTTTGAAGGTAAACCTTCGGCCCAGTCTGAGGTCCTGAGCACTCTGGAGAAGGTTTTCGTCCAGGATACCCCTGTACTTGGCGGCATTTATCTTCCCCTTGATTGCAACCAGTCGTCCTGTCCCTGCACTAGAAAAACACCCTCACAGCATGATACTGCCACCACCATGCTTCACTGTTGGGACTGTATTGGACAGATGATGGGCAGTGCCTTGTTTTCTCCACACATACCGCTTAGAATTAAGGCCAAAAAGTTCTATCTTGGTCTCATCAGACCAGAGAATCTTATTTCTCACCATCTTGGACTCCTTCAGGTGTTTTTTAGTAAACTCCATGTGGGCTTTCATGTATCTTGCACTGAGGAGAGGCTTCTGTCTGGCCACTCTGCCATAAAGACCCGACTGGTGGAGGACTGCAGTGATGCTTGACTTTCTACAACTTTCTCCCATCTCCCGACTGCATCTCTGGAGCTCAGCCACAGTGATCTTTGGGTTCTTCTTTACCTCTCTCACCAAGGCTCTTCTCCCCTGATAGCTCAGTTTGTCCGGATGGCCAGCTCTAGGAAGGCTTCTGGTCTGCCCCACCATGTGCCCCCCCCCCCCCCCCCCCCCCCAATAAAAAAATTTTTTTTTTTTTTACAAAAAATCAATGTCTGACACTGCATAATGCGAGCGCTCACACAACCACGGCCGCTCGATCTGCTCCTTCCCCTGCATCCTCATTGGCAGGGAGAAGAGCGAGTTGCAGGAACTCTCAGTTACTGAAAAAACAGACTGATTTCTCCCATAGTTAGGACAGGAGAACCAGCCTGTAAATTCCAAGAGATGCCAGACCAGCGCAGTCAATAGCAGGGGCAGGACAGCAAGAGGAGGCTGGGAAACCCCACAGTGGCAGAACACCAGGGCCCGGAGGTAAGACAACCTTTGCAACCCTGATAGTTCTCCCACTGCTTTGGATCCTTATATTTTCTTGGTATGCTGGTGACATATATATCTTGTTTTCTGCCACCCTGGGGGACCCCAATACAGTAGGAAGGGAGCTCACTGCAGAACATGTGAAAGGGCCGTTGTGGGGTCGTAGTAAAGGGCCCCAGTATATATTTATATATTTATTTATATATATATATCTATATATATATAGATATATATCTATATATATATATCTATATATATATAGATAGATATATATATAGATATATATATCTATCTATATATATATAGATATATATATGCATTTTATAGTTGCCCCCTACTTTTGTCCCTGTCCCCCCATGTGCCCCCCTAAATATGAAAGCTGGAGACGCCACTGTTCTGGTTGTCCCAAACGTCTTCCATTTAAGGATTATGGAGGCCACTGTGCTCTTAGGAACCTTAAGTGCAGCAGAATTTTTTTGTAACCTTGGCCAGATCTGTGCCTTGCCACAATTCTGTCTCTGAGCTCTTCAGGCAGTTCCTTTGACCTCATGATTCTCATTTGCTCTGACATGCACTGTGAGCTGTAAGGTCTTATATAGACAGGTGTGTGGCTTTCCTAATCGGTATAATCAGTATAATCCTAAACAGTATAATCAAACACAGCTGGACTCAAATGAAGGTGTAGAACCATCTCAAGGATGATCAGAAGAAATGGACAGCACCTGAGTTAAATATATGAGTGTCACAGTAAAGGGTCTGAATACCTAGGACCATGTGATATTTCAGTTTTTCTTTTTTAATAAATCTGCAAAAATGTCAATAATTCTGTGTTTTTCTGTCAATATGGGGTGGGTGCTGTGTGTACATTAATGAGGAAAAAAAATGAACTTGATTTTAGCAAATGGCTGCAATATAACAAAGAGTGAAAAATTTAAGTGGGGCTGAATACTTTCTGTCCCCACTGTATGTCAATTAATCTTACAATAAAAACATTTGTAAACATAGAATTAACACTTTTGATTTTTCACATTTGTGTCCCATAGATTTTAACAGTGTTCGCACAAATTTTTTGTCTGTTTGCATGTTCTGGTGCGAACCGACAAACTGACTGACTTGTAACTCTAAAGCTGGCTACTAGGGATTAGCTTCGTGTTTGAGTCGAACCCATGTTCGACTCGAACATCGTCTGTTCGCCCGTTCTCCGAATTGCGAACGACGTGGGCCGTTCGTGCCAAATTCGTGTGGCACGTCATGGCCCATAATTCACTGCGGCATCGCAGTGCATTGCTGGCTGATGATTGGCCAAGCATGCACTATGACCCGCATGCTTGGCCAATCACAGCGCCATCTGTAGAGAGAGCTGTAATTGGCCAAAGCCAGGGTGGCTTTGGCCAATTATGGCTCAGGGGGTTTAGTACATGCCCTACACTATATAAGGCTACCTGCACGGCGGCCCTGTGTAGTGTGTTCCGGCGTTGAGAGACAGAGACAGAGAGACAGTGTCATTTGATTTAAGTTAGATAGATTAGGCAGGACAGTCAGTCAGTTAGCTGCACTTACAGTGTATTGTGTATATATATATATATATATATATATATATGCATCCCAGGTGTTGTATATATATATATATATATATATATATATATATACACACACACACTGTATTCAGTTTAGCTAGATCCGTTCCTGTTATTATCTTCCTACTGACAGGCAGGCTTGTGTTGTTACAGTATTTACAGCTACCTAAAGAAAATTGCTGGTGTTCTTCTGATCCTATTAGTACCACAGTCAGGCAGCTAGACTATTTACAGTTAGTGTAGTGCGTCCTCCTCACAGTGTTCAGCTAAAGCTACAAGTTAGTGTAGTGCGTCCTCCTCACAGTGTTCAGCTAAAGCTACAAGTTAGTGTAGTGCGACCTCTGCACAGTGTTCAGCTAAAGCTACAAATTAGTGTAGTGCGTCCTCCTCACAGTTTTCAGCTAAAGCTACAAGTTAGTGTAGTGCAAAGTGTTTAGCTAAAGCTACACGTTAGTGTAGTGCGTCCTCCTCACAGTGTTTAGCTAAAGCTACAAGTTAGTGTAGTGCGTCCTCTGAACAGTGTTCAGCTAAAGCTACAAGATAGTGTAGTGCATCCTCCTCACAGTGTTCAGCTAAAGCTACAAGTTAGTGTAGTGCGACCTCTGTACAGTGTTCGGCTAAAGCACCATGTTAGTGTAGTGCGTCCTCCTCACAGTGTTCAGCTAAAGCTACAAGTTAGTATAGTGCGTCCTCCTCACAGTGTTCAGCTAGAGCTACAAGTTAGTGTAGTGCATCCTCTGAACAGTGTTCAGCTAAAGCTACAAGTAAGTGTAGTGCGTCCTCCTCACAGTGTTCAGCTACAAGTTAGTGTAGTGCGACCTCTGCACAGTGTTCAGCTAAAGCTACAAGTTAGTGTAGTGCATCCTCTGAACAGTGTTCAGCTAAAGCTACAAGTTAGTGTAGTGCACAGTGTTCAGCTAAAGCTACAAGTTAGTGTAGTGCGTCCTCCTCACAGTGTTCAGCTAAAGCTACAAATTAGTGTAGTGCATCCTCTGAACAGTGTTCAGCTAAAGCTAAAAGTTAGTGTAGTGCGACCTCTGCACAGTGTTCAGCTAAAGCTACAAGTTAGTGTAGTGCAACCTCTGAACAGTGTTCAGCTAAAGCTACAAGTTAGTGTAGTGCGACCTCTGCACAGTGTTCAGCTAAAGCTACCTGTAGAAGGTTGGTGGTGTTTTCCTGATCCTATCACTACCGCAGGCAGCTACATTATTTACACGTTAGTGTAGTGCGACCTCTGCACAGTGTTCAGCTAAAGCTACAAGTTACTGTAGTGCGTCCTCAGAACAGTGTTCAGCTAAAGCTACAAGTTAGTGTAGTGCACAGTGTTCAGCTAAAGCTACAAGTTAGTGTAGTGCGTCCTCCTCACAGTGTTCAGCTAAAGCTACAAGTTAGTGTAGTGCGACTTCTGCACAGTGTTCAGCTAAAGCTACAAGGTAGTGTAGTGCGTCCTCAGAACAGTGTTCAGCTAAAGCTACAAGTTAGTGTAGTGCACAGTGTTCAGCTAAAGCTACAAGTTAGTGTAGTGCGTCCTCCTCACAGTGTTCAGCTAAAGCTACAAGTTAGTGTAGTGCGACCTCTGAACAGTGTTCAGCTAAAGCTACCTGTAGAAGGTTGGTGGTGTTTTCCTGATCCTATCACTACCGCAGGCTGCTACATTATTTTAACATTGGTGTAGTGCGTCCTCTGCACAGTGTTCAGCTAAAGCTACAAGTTAGTGTAGTGCGTCCTCTGAACAGTGTTCAGCTAAAGCTACAAGTTAGTGTAGTGCATCCTCCTCACAGTGTTCAGCTAAAGCTACAAGTTAGTGTAGTGCGACCTCTGTACAGTGTTCAGCTAAAGCACCAAGTTAGTGTAGTGCGTCCTCCTCACAGTGTTCAGCTAAAGCTACAAGTTAGTATAGTGCGTCCTCCTCACAGTGTTCAGCTAAAGCTACAAGTTAGTGTAGTGCGACCTCTGCACAGTGTTCAGCTAAAGCTACAAGTTAGTGTAGTGCATCCTCTGAACAGTGTTCAGCTAAAGCTACAAGTTAGTGTAGTGCACAGTGTTCAGCTAAAGCTACAAGTTAGTGTGGTGTGTCCTCCTCACAGTGTTCAGCTAAAGCTACAAGTTAGTGTAGTGCGTCCTCTGAACAGTGTTCAGCTAAAGCTACAAGTTAGTGTAGTGCACAGTGTTCAGCTAAAGCTACAAGTTAGTGTAGTGCGTCCTCCTCACAGTGTTCAGCTAAAGCTACAAGTTAGTGTAGTGCATCCTCTGAACAGTGTTCAGCTAAAGCTAAAAGTTAGTGTAGTGCGACCTCTGCACAGTGTTCAGCTAAAGCTACAAGTTAGTGTAGTGCGTCCTCTGAACAGTGTTCAGCTAAAGCTATAAGTTAGTGTAGTGCGACCTCTGCACAGTGTTCAGCTAAAGCTACCTGTAGAAGGTTGGTGGTGTTTTCCTGATCCTATCACTACCGCAGGCAGCTACATTATTTACACGTTAGTGTAGTGCGACCTCTGCACAGTGTTCAGCTAAAGCTACAAGTTAGTGTAGTGCACAGTGTTTAGCTAAAGCTACAAGTTAGTGTAGTGGGTCCTCCTCACAGTGTTCAGCTAAAGCTACAAGTTAGTGTAGTGCGTCCTCTGAACAGTGTTCAGCTAAAGCTATAAGTTAGTGTAGTGCGACCTCTGCACAGTGTTCAGCTAAAGCTACTTCTAGAAGGTTGGTGGTGTTTTCCTGATCCTATCACTACCGCAGGCAGCTACATTATTTACACGTTAGTGTAGTGCGACCTCTGCACAGTGTTCAGCTAAAGCTACAAGTTAGTGTAGTGCGTCCTCAGAACAGTGTTCAGCTAAAGCTACAAGTTAGTGTAGTGCACAGTGTTCAGCTAAAGCTACAAGTTAGTGTAGTGCGTCCTCCTCACAGTGTTCAGCTAAAGCTACAAGTTAGTGTAGTGCGACCTCGGCACAGTGTTCAGCTAAAGCTACAAGTTAGTGTAGTGCGTCCTCAGAACAGTGTTCAGCTAAAGCTACAAGTTAGTGTAGTGCACAGTGTTCAGCTAAAGCTACAAGTTAGTGTAGTGTGTCCTCCTCACAGTGTTCAGCTAAAGCTACAAGTTAGTGTAGTGCGACCTCTGAACAGTATTCAGCTAAAGCTACCTGTAGAAGGTTGGTGGTGTTTTCCTGATCCTATCACTACCGCAGGCTGCTACATTATTTTAACATTGGTGTAGTGCGCCCTCTGCACAGTGTTCAGCTAAAGCTACAAGTTAGTGTAGTGCATCCTCCTCACAGTGTTCAGCTAAAGCTACAAGTTAGTATAGTGCGTCCTCCTCACAGTGTTCAGCTAGAGCTACAAGTTAGTGTAGTGCGTCCTCTGAACAGTGTTCAGCTAAAGCTACAAGTTAGTGTAGTGCGACCTCTGCACAGTGTTCAGCTAAAGCTACAAGTTAGTGTAGTGCATCCTCTGAACAGTGTTCAGCTAAAGCTACAAGTTAGTGTAGTGCACAATGTTCAGCTAAAGCTACAAGTTAGTGTGGTATGTCCTCCTCATAGTGTTCAGCTAAAGCTACAAGTTAGTGTAGTGCGTCCTCTGAACAGTGCTCAGCTAAAGCTACAAGTTAGTGTAGCGCACAGTGTTTAGCTAAAGCTACAAGTTAGTGTAGTGCGTACTCCTCACAGTGTTCAGCTAAAGCTACAAGTTAGTGTAGTGCATCCTCTGAACAGTGTTCAGCTAAAGCTAAAAGTTAGTGTAGTGCGACCTCTGCACAGTGTTCAGCTAAAGCTACAAGTTAGTGTAGTGCGTCCTCTGAACAGTGTTCAGCTAAAGCTACAAGTTAGTGTAGTGCGACCTCTGCACAGTGTTCAGCTAAAGCTACCTGTAGAAGGTTGGTTGTGTTTTCCTGATCCTATCACTACCGCAGGCAGCTACATTATTTACACGTTAGTGTAGTGCGACCTCTGCACAGTGTTCAGCTAAAGCTACAAGTTAGTGTAGTGCGTCCTCGGAACAGTGTTCAGCTAAAGCTACAAGTTAGTGTAGTGCATCCTCCTCACAGTGTTCAGCTAAAGCTACAAGTTAGTGTAGTGCGACCTCTGCACAGTGTTCAGCTAAAGCTACAAGTTAGTGTAGTGCATCCTCTGAACAGTGTTCAGCTAAAGCTACAAGTTAGTGTAGTGCACAGTGTTCAGCTAAAGCTACAAGTTAGTGTGGTGTGTCCTCCTCACAGTGTTCAGCTAAAGCTACAAGTTAGTGTAGTGCGTCCTCTGAACAGTGTTCAGCTAAAGCTACAAGTTAGTGTAGTGCACAGTGTTCAGCTAAAGCTACAAGTTAGTGTAGTGCGTCCTCCTCACAGTGTTCAGCTAAAGCTACAAGTTAGTGTAGTGCGTCCTCCTCACAGTGTTCAGCTAAAGCTACAAGTTAGTGTAATGCAACCTCTGCACAGTGTTCAGCTAAAGCTACCTGTAGAAGGTTGGTGGTGTTCTCATACTACAGGCAGGCAGTTGATTTTGCTAGCTGCAGTATCAGTATATATATATATATATATATATATATATATAAATATATATATATATATCCCAGCGTAGTGCAGCTACATCTCACTGCAGGCCATTAGTATGTCTGGAAGGCCAACAAGGAGAGGCAGACAGTCACAAGCCAATAAAAGAGGGCAAGCAAGCTCTGTGTCTAGAGGCAGCAGTGCTGGTCGTGGAGACGGTGCATCCTCATCAGCACGTGGCTGTGGGACACGCTTGGCCTTTTTTTCGGCAGCTGGCCGTGTTGAGCCGCAACATGCAGAAGACTTGGTCAAGTGGATGACCAAGCCATCCTCATCCTCCTCATCCTCTCTCACCCATGCTCAGGGTACTTTGTCTGGCAAAGCAGCTGCCAACGCAGCCTCTTCCCTCGGCTCAATGGCATCAGTGACTCCTTTCCTAGCCCCACCATGTCCTCCTGAGGAGTCCCTCGAACTGTTTGACCACAGTGTTGGGTACATGCTCCAGGAGGATGCCCAGCGTTTAGAAGGCTCTGATGATGATACTAAGCTAGGTGAAGGCAGTAACGTGAGCACGGACAGAGGGGGTGCCCAAGAAGGACAGCAATTTGGCAGTCATGCTCCCCCTGCTGCAGCATACTGCCAGGTTTGCTCCAGTGATGAGGAGGGAGGGGATGATGAGGTCACTGACTCAATGTGGGTGCCTGATAGGAGAGAGGAGGAGGAGGCACATCACCAACGAGGCAGGATGCCCTCCAGCGGCCAGCCTAAGGGCAGCACACTGACTGCATCACACCGCAAAGCTCCGCATGTGCAGGGCACTACTGTCTCTGCACGTTATTCCAAAAGTTCTTTGGTGTGGGCCTTTTTTGAGACGAGTGTATCAGATCGCACTGCTGCTATTTGCAACATATGTCCCAAGCGTATCTCGCGTGGCCAAAACATATTCCGATTGGGCACCACATGCTTGACCAGACAAATGTTGACCTGCCTTGCAGTTCGTTGGCAAGCATATCTAAAAGACCCACACCAAAGAACAAAGAGGACCTCTCCTTGCTCCTCATCAGCTGAGATCTCCAACACCACTATACCTTCAGTCCTCTCTGAGACCTGCACTGAGAGGAATGAAGGTGTAGAATTAGGTGTGTTACAGCCAAGTACTTGTGGGCAATCTGCTTTCGGTACACCGACGTCAGATTGTACCAGGCAAATTTCCCTGCCCCAGCTGCTGCACCGCCGAAAGAAGTAAGCTCCCAGCTATCCACATGCCCAGCGGTTGAATGCTAGCTTGGCAAAATTGCTAGCACTTCAACTGCTACCTTTTCATTTGGTAGACTCTGCCCCCTTCCGTGAGTTTGTGGAATGTGCGGTTCCTCAGTGGCAGGTACCCAAATACCACTTTTTCTCATGGAAGGCGATTCCGGCTCTCTACTGGCATGTGGAAGGCAATGTCCATGCCTCGCTGGACAGGGCGGTCAGCGGTAAGGTGCATATTACCACTGACTCATGGTCCAGCAGGCATGGACAGGGACGTTACCTAAGTTTCACGGCGCATTGGGTGACTCTGCTGGCAGCTGGGAAGGATGCAGGACAAGGTGCAGTAGTGTTGGAGGTTGTTCCGCCACCATGCCTCCAAAATGCCACTACTAATGATTCTGACACACCTCTCTCCTCCACCCCCTCCTCTTCTTCTTCCTCCATGGCCTCTTCCTGTGCTTTGTCCTCGGAACCAGCGGTGCTCCGTAGGCGTTCAAGGGGCAGTATGCAGGTCAAAAGATGCCATGCGGTGCTTGAGCTGGTGTGCTTGGGGGACAGGAGCCACACTGGGGCAGAGGTTCTGTCAGCTCTGCAGGGGCAGGTTCAGAGGTGGTTGATGCCACACCAACTTAAGGCAGGAATGGTGGTTTGCGACAATGGCACCAACCTCCTCTTCGCCCTCCGACAGGGACAAATGACCCATGTGCCCAGTTTGGCTCACGTCCTTAACTTGGTGGTGCAGCAGCTCTTGGGCAGGTACCCAGGCTTACAGGATGTCCTGAGGCAGGCTAGGAAAGTCTATGTGCATTTCCGCAGGTCATATAATGGCAGTGCTCGGCTGGCAGACCTCCAAAAGGAATTTAACCTGCTCAAGAACCGCCTAATCTGTGACATGCCCACCAGATGGAAAGCAACGTTGGCCATGCTGCAGCGGCTGCATGCTCAGCAGAGGGCCATCAATGAGTACCTGTGCGACTATGGCACCAGGACAGGGTCAGGGGAGCTTGTTTTTTTTTCCCCATGCCAGTGGGCCATGATCAGGGATGCATGCACTGTCCTGGCACCATTTGAGGAGGCCACGAGGATGGTGAGCAGTGACAGTGACAGTGCATGCATCAGTGACACTGTCCCCCTTGTCCACCTATTGGAGCACACGCTGCATGGAATAATGGACAGGACACTTGAGGCAGAACAGAGGCAGGAAGAGGAGGACTTCCTTAGCTCTCAAGGCCCCCTTTATCCAGACAGTGTTCCTGCGTGCCCTCCGATCACACAGGAAAAGGACGAGGAGGAGGAGGATTGTGTCAGTATGGAGGTGGAGCCTGGCACTCAGCATCAGCAGCAGTCTTTAAGGGATCATTTACAGTCCCAAGAAACACATGGACTTGTATGTGGCTGGGAGGAGGTGGCTACGGATCATGTCGTCCTTAGTGACCCAGAGGACTCTGGACCGAATGCCTCATCAAACCTACGCTGCATGGCCTCCCTGATCCTGCAAAGCCTGCGGAAGGATCCTCGTATTCGTAGTATCAAGGAGAAGGAACAATACTGGCTGGCAACCCTCCTTGATCCACGTTACAAGGGTAAGGTTGCGGACCTTATCTTGCCGTCGCAGAGGGAGCAGAGGATGAAACATCTTCGGGAGGCCTTGCAGAAAGGTCTGTGCAACGCGTTCCCAGAGACTGGGAGGTTACAAACTCCTGTTTCTTGACAACGTGTTGCTGAGGCTTCAGTCAGTTAAAGAAGGAGCGGTGGAGAAGGTGGCCGTCTGACCGATGCGTTCAGACAATTTTTTAGTCCGCAGCCCCAAGGTATGATCGGTTCCAGCAACCATCACCAGCGTCTGTTTTACATGGTGCAGGAATACCTAGGGGCAAGATCTGACCTGGACACCTTTCCCTCTGGGTTACTGGGTCTTGAGGATGGATCACTGGCCAGAGCTTGCACAGTATGCAATTGAGCTACTGGCCTGTCCTGCATCCAGCGTTCTTTCGGAACGCACATTCAGTGCTGCTGGAGGCTTTGTAACCGATCACAGGGTGCGTCTGTCCACCGACTCGGTCGATCGATTGACCTTCATAAAAATGAATCAGTCTTGGATCACCACCAGCTACCAAGCACCTGATGCTAATGTAACCGATTAAAATTTTTTGAAATGTCAGATCCCTTCAAAGACTGCCTATGCTGATGCTGAGTGACTATCCTGTTATACTGAGTAATTATCCTCTTCCTCCTCAATGATCATGATGACAGCTTGTAAGAACATTTTTGGTTCTGGGCGCCGCCAGTCCCGCCACCAGTGCCTAAGGCCCAATTTTTCAGCCCCTGTTTAACAGGGGCATGTAATTACAATTTTTCATGCAATTCTTTGCAGCAGGGCTAGTTCCTGCACTCCAACTAGAGTATCTGTGAGGGGTTGCAGTGTTATGGCACCAGCACCAGTGCCTAAGGCCCAATTTTTCAGCCCCTGTTTAACAGGGGCATGTAATTACAATTTTTCATGCAATTCTTTGCAGCAGGGCTAGTTCCTGCGCTCCAACTAGAGTATCTGTGAGGTGTTGCAGTGTTGTGGCACCAGCACCAGTGCCTAAGGCCCAATTTTTCAGCCCCTGTTTAACTGGGGCGTGTAATTACAATTTTTGATGCAATTCTTTGCAGCAGGGCTAGTTCCTGCGCTCCAACTAGAGCATCTGTGAGGGGTTCCAGTGTTGTGGCACCAGCACCAGTGCCTAAGGCCCAATTCTATAGCCCCTGTTCAACAGGGACATGTAATTAGAATTCTTGATCTAATATTTCACAGCAGGGCCCGTTTCTGCGCCCTCCAAGAGTATCTGTGAGGACTTACAGTGTTGTGGCACCAGCACCACCACCACCACCAAAGGCCCAATTTTTCTGTCCCAGTTCAACAGGGGCATGTAATTACAATTCTTGATCTAATATTTCACAGCAGGGCCGTTTCTGCGCCCACCAAGAGTATCTGTGAGGACTTATAGTGTTGTGGCACCAGCACCACCACCACCACCAAAGGCCCAATTTTTCTGCCCCTGTTCAACAGGGGCATGTAATTACAATTCTTGATCTAATATGTAGCGCTGGTAGATTTGCGATCTACCATCTGATAGGTACATTTAGTAAATTGCTCATTAGGGGAAGTTAGATTTGCCTCTGTTCCAGCTTGGCTGACGTTGCATGTGTTTCCATATTGGGCCGGTGGGTGTCGTTACTATCGGCTAGTGTTGGAAAGGCAACGTGTCAAAGCGTATGGATGCTCTTCTGTCCCGGAGACAACTCGGTGGAGGTGGTCCTCCGAGTGGGATTCTGGGAGAGGGTATTTATGGGACAGATGCCATGTTCTAGTGTCGTTTTTACAGCCACCTGCTGGCCCTCCTGGCCGACAGGTATGCATTAGAGTGCTACCACGTGGTCCTCCGTTCCGGAGGCCCGCGTCGCTGCGGCGCATGGGTGGGCCCAAAATCTTGTCTGGGGCCTACCACAGCAGCCGAGGAATGGTCCTGAGCTGTCTATCCAGAGTGAAGAAGCTGGACAACTGAGGAGATCCCAGGGGAGGACCCATCATGGAAGGATCATGCAGAGTGCTGGTCTGGAGAGGGGCCTGGTGACTCGGTTGGAGGACGTATCCTAAAGTAACTTTACAGCATAGTGTTGCCGGGTTTGGCTTAAAGGTTCAAGCACTGTGACTGACATTCACCGCAAAACCAATACATCCTGTGGCAGAGGATCGTACGGGTTCATCCCAAGCAAGTCTGTGGCAGAGACTTTTGTTCGTGCTACGTACTGGCAGCTAGGCAAGTGAGAGAGGCCTATCCAGGTGAGCAAAGAGTGTGTCCCACAAGGGGAGTGCATTCTACTGTAATATTCAACTCTAAAGGACATTTGTCAAGAATCCTACAGAAAGGGTATTTGAGCTTTCCCTGCAGTTTCCCTTCTGCCTCTTTCCTGCTACTTCCTTCGTTAATTGTTCAATAAAACATTGAAAACGTACTTAAGTGTTGGTGCTTGTGTCGTCCGGAGGTGGACTCAGCGGAACCCTAGACCCGGTGCCGGTGAAACAGAGGGAAGGAGAGTGAAGGTAACAAGCCCGCTTAAACCAGCAGCTCCGCCGTGAGTTATTGCTACAAATATTTCACAGCAGGGCCCGTTTCTGCGCCCACCAAGAGTATCTGTGAGGACTTACAGTGTTGTGGCACAGCACCACCACCAAAGGCCCAATTTTTCTGCCCCTGTTCAACAGGGGCATGTAATTACAATTCTTGATCTAATATTTCACAGCAGGGCCCTGTGAGGGCTTACAGTGTTGTGGCCACAACAACACCTGAGGCCCAAATTTCTGCTGTGTATATAGGGCAGGCCCCTACTTTCAAACATCCAACTTACAAGCGACTCCTACTTGTAAACGGAAGGAGACCACGGGAAGTGAGATGAAATCTACCCCTAGGAAGGGAAATTCTCTCCTGTAAGAGTTAATATAGGAAAAACTTTTCTCCTTTCCACTGATGCTTTATCACCAATCCTTGTTTCACAAAAAAACCCACATTTTCAAAAAACATTTTTCATTGGGACAAAAAGTGAGGTGAAATCTTCTGAAGAGGAGCACAGACAGCAAAACAAATGTCACAGGGGTGATAACCCTTCCCTATGTTTTCCAAAAAGCTTAAAATAGATTATTTGGCTGGAGCTAAACATGTTAAAAATATGCCAGTTCAAAATTACAAACAGATTCTACTTAACAACAAACTTACAGTCCCTGTCTTGTTTGCACCTCCTGTATACTGCTGTTCAGAGTATATAGGGCCTGGGGGCCCCACACCTTTCCTTTTTTAATTTGGGTGCGGGGTTCCCCTTAATATCCATACAAGACCCAAAGGGCCTGGTAATGGACTGGGGGGTACCCATGCCATTTGCCTCACTGATTTTCATCCATATTGCCAGGACCCGACATTACATTAAAGCCGCAAGCAGTTTTAAATGACTTTTTTTCCTTTAAAAATGACATTTTGTGCAGGGACTATTCTAGGCACGGGAAACACGCACCACTTTACAGGCATACTATAGACACCCCCCAGGTACGATATTTAAAGGAATATTTCACTTTTTTTTTTTACTTTAAGCATCATTAAAATCACTGCTCCCGAAAAAACAGCCATTTTTAAAACTCTTTTTTGCATTGATACATGTCCCCTGGGGCAAGACCCGGGTCCCCAAACCCTTTTTAGGACAATACCATGCAAATTAGCCTTTAAAATTAGCACTTTTGATTTTGAATGTTCGAGTCCCATAGACGTCAATGGGGTTCTAACGTTCGTGCAAATTTTTGGTCCGTTCGCAGGTTCTGGTGCGAACCGAACCGGGGGGTGTTCGGCTCATCCCTGCTGGCTACACATTATACAATTTTCTTTTTCAATTTCCTTTAGATTTATCTTCAGCTATGTAGTGCAAGGGCCTGCCTGATTGTATACAAATTGAAAGTGTTTAGGTTTGACTTCATATTATATGGTTTTGGTAAATCTAAAGGAAAATTGTACAAGAAAATTGTGTAATGTATACCCAGCTTTAGGGAATGTGAAAATTTGAATTGTATCTTTTTCAGCACTAAAAATGCATGCACAGTGTTTTCCATGTATTCCAATGGCTCTAGTTCCCACCAAAAATTGACCAGAAACTGACTGCATGGTGTGAACTAGAGGCATTGGAATACATGGAAAACACTGTGCATGCATTTTGTGCAGAAAAAAAGCACACGGAACTGAATGGAACTTTTTTTATTATTATTATTATTTATTTACATCCACCAGCTACACCACTTGAGTCCCATTCTTTTATGCAAAAACGGACCATTTGTCCGCTTACATCCATTTTTCATCCAATCCGTTTTTTTAGCAGAAGAAAATAAGAGCTTTGATCCGTTCTGTTCCAAAAAATGGATGTTGACGGAAGTGGATGTAAACGGATGTAAATGGATGACCATTTACATCTGTTTTTCCATAGAGATGCATCAATGTCGGGTTTTCATTCATTAACGGATGGATGAAAAACAGATAAACAGTCTGCATGTGTAAAAGGGGCCTTAGTAGCGTTTTAGACTGAAAGTTTTTTCTCTTGCAAAACATTTCAAATTAATATATGACTTACTTTTATTTTATTTATTATTATTATTTTTATTTCAGGTACTTATATAGCGCCGTCAATTTACGCAGCGCTTTACATATACATTATACATTCACATCAGTCCCTACACCCTCAAGGAGCTTACAATCTAAGGTCCCTAACTCACATTCATACATACCAGGGCCAATTTAGACAGGATCCAATTAACCTCAAGTCAATCTTTAACAGTCTTAGCAATTCATGATTTCCGAAACACTGGACTTTGTGGAAGTTGTATGTCTGCAACATGTAGTTTAGTGCACATGAGTCTGAAATGTAGTAGTTTAGCTGATGATGCTTGTGCAGTTGCATTTCTAGTCAATCTGTAGACAAGTGAGAACTCGCTTTTCAGCTTTTAGCACTGTTGCACTTAGAATGACAATTGCGCGTTCATGCAACACTGTAGCCATATACATTTTTTATCAATTTTTTCACACAAATAGAGCTTTATTTTGGTGGTATTTAATTACCACTGAGTTTTTGTTTGCTAAATAAATGAAAAAAGACCAAACATTTATTTTTCTTTGTTTCTGTTGAAAACTTTACAAATAAATAATCTTTCTTTGCAAATTTGGACCAAACTCAGTGGCGGCTGGTGAAGTTTTAGGATGGGGGGGCGCCAGACTCCACCCTTTCTTTTTACCCCTCCCAGTTGGGGAAAATGGGCGTGGTTTGAGCGAAATAGTGGGCGTGGCTCTAAGGTTCGTGTGGTTAGCGTCTAAGATGAACGTGGGATGGAGGGAGAGGGAGAGAGGGATGGAGGACAGCAGGCCCAGATCCTACACAACAATAGAAATATGTGTATTATAGAAAGTTTAACAATCAGCAGATAAAGATACTCCAAACACCTGGTGTTAGCACTTCAATCATCCCGGCACCATGGTTGTTATGGTGTCAGGATGATTGAAGCGCATTATTTCTGTTATTACATTGTAATATAATATTAAATCATTCAACTCACCATAATGCAGAATCAGTGGGAGCCCTGAGCGTGTCGCCTGCCACCAGATGCCATCAGGCGACCCAGCAGAGTCCGTCCTTACATCAGGTGCCCGCAGCGGAGTCCCTCCATACATGCAGCCTGTGTCCCATCAAATGCAGCCTGTGTCCCATCAAATGCAGCCTGTGTCACATCAAATTCAGCCTGCGTCCCACCAAATGCAGCCTGCATCCCCCCAAATACAGCTTCTGTCCCCCAAATGCAGCCTGTGCCCCCCTAATGCAGCCTCTGTTCCCCCAAGTGCAGCCTGTGTTCCCCCTAATGCAGCCTGCATCCCACCAAATGCAGCCTGCGTCCCACCAAATGCAGCCTCTGTCCCACCAAATGCAGCCTCTGTCCCACCAAATGCAGCCTCCGTCCAATGCAGTCTCTGTCCCCCAGATGCAGCCTCTGTCCCACCAAATGCAGCCTCTGTTCAATGCAGCCTCTGTTCCCCAAATGCAGCCTCGGTCCCCCCAAATGCATCATCTACCCCCCCCAATGCAGCCTCAGCCCCCCAATGCAGCCTCTGCCCCCCAATGCAGTCTCTGCCCCCCCAAATGCACGCTCTGTCCCCCCTAATGCAGACTCTGTCCCCCCAAATGCAGACTCTGCCCCCCAATGCAGCATCTGTTCCCCCAAATGCAGACTCTGTCCCCCCAATGCAGCATCTGTCCCCCCAAATTCAGACTCTGTCCTCCCTAATGCAGCATCTGTATCCCCTAATGCAGCATCTGTCCCCCCAAATGCAGACTCTGTCCCCCCTAATGCAGCATCTGTCCCCCCTAATGCAGCATCTATCCCCTAAAAAGCAGACTCTGTCCCCCCTAATCCAGCATCTGTCCCCCCTAATGCAGCATCTGTCCCCCCAAATGCAGCCTGCCTGTGTCCCATTAAATGCAGCCTCTATTACTCCAAACCCCCCATCCCGTTCTCTGCACAGCGGTACTTATCTTGCTGTTGTCCTCTCCTGCGGTGTCTCCTTCCACTTTCAGCGGCGATGGAGCAGCATACTTCCTGTTTCCTCTCCCTCGGGCGCAATGGGAGAGAGAATCAGGAAGTGACATCAAACTCAGATGTCAATCAAATCTGAAGCACCGAGTAGCTTCCGCCCGGCGCCTCTAGTATATATTACTATAGGCGCCGGGCGGAAGCTACTCGGCACCCCAGAAAGTGCCGCAAGGCGGGCTAGACGCCCGCAAATGGAGCGCTACGTCTGCAATCTCGTGATTGCATAGACGTGGCTCTTCCCATAAGTGCACTGTGTCCGGCGTCGCACTGTGTCCGGCGTCTGAGCACAGTGCACTTAAAGAACTTTTTTTGGATTTTTAAAAAAAAAAAAAAGTTTTAAAATTTTTTTTTTCTCATTTTTTTTTTTTTTTTTGTGGCTGCCTGGAGGGGGGGCGGCGCCCATGCGCCCCCTATGGTAGGGCCACCACTGACCAAACTGTATTCTGCTACATTTCTTTGGTGAAATTAACCTAAATCAGTATTTATTAGTTAGTCTGTAGGAAAGTTATAGAGTCCATAAATGATGGTATATATCTGAAAATTGATCAGTCCTGATGTACTAACAGCCTATCTCATTTATTGAGGCCCAGAAATGCCAGGACACTACAAATATCCCCCAAATTATCCCTTTTTGGAAAGTAGACAGTTCAATGTATTTAGTAAGAGGCATGGCAGTTTTTTTGAAGTTGTACATTTTTGTCACTATTTTTTGTAAAATTAAGAAATGAAAAAAACTTTTTTTCACATTTTTTTTTCTTACATACTGTCACCAGTGCAGTACAGTATCATCATATAACTGGTGTGGTGGTGATCAGAGACGCTGACTGGTCACAGTATATAAAATAAAAAAAGTACTGTAACCAGAGCAATACAGTGTTACCATAAGGGGGAAAGGGCAAAGACTGCCCCAAGGTCGGACTTTAAAGGCACTTTGGACGACAGATGGAATATAAAAATATATTTATTGATAACAATTCATAAGGCAAAAATATAGCAAAAAAGATAAAGAGTTAAAAATACATATCACATAATGGATGAAACTACATGGCGCAAATGAATATATGCACCACGTGAACAACAGTAAGCCCCTGTGCGTCAACACATTTTGCTGTTTTGCTTCATCAGGACACATTCAGGGGTTGTTGGAAAGAATGGGTCTCACTATCTAAAATAAAACACATGTATAAGACTTCGTGTAATAATCACAAATAGGAAAGTATATAAAAACATGAAATGTCAAACTATCCGTGTGACATGCATCGCACACATATAGCTACCTTATCAGCAGAGTTCACTGAAGAATCCACTAAGCATCAAGCGACACCATATAAAATGTTAGAATTTATGTGACCACTGGTAAGCTGGAATGATTTGTATAACAGTGCATATTACCATCATGTATTTCATATAATGATATTTTAATAAAAAGTGAAAACCACATGAACCTACTCACTAGCCAACAGTATCACTCCAAGCATAAATTAGTGCAATAATTTTCCTCCAAAGTAGGTAAAGGGAAAAGAAACACACCAAAAACAAAAGAGAGGAGGGGGTGGTATGGACACAACCATAACGGGCTACCATTCAGCCATAATGCTAATGGTGTTCATATGATATATATATATTTATTAGTTGGCTCGGCAGAACCACATTTATTAAGCAATGAACAACCTGACCTGCAACTGGTAAGTATCATAGAATTTACGGAGAGGGCGCATGCGCGGAACTTCCGGACCGCCACGCTAGCCGGGAGCTCCGCACCGCTCCTCCAGCGCCCCTTACACCAGCTACATCTAGCGGGACCCCTCGTGAGACCCCCCCATCTCTGGGCAGCGCAGGGCACCCGCCCATATGTCGGGGGTCCACCCAAAGAAGGACGTTAACCGTCAGCTCCACTTCGGCCTGGCTACCCCTGAGCTTCCCAAGATGGCAGACGCAGCTCATCCACCCTGAAATGGCCCAGCTATTAAGCAGCTTCTCTGATATGCTGGCTGCTGGCCTAGCACAAAATGCAATGCAGATTACATCCTCAATTAAAGCAGACCTACAGAGCCTGGGGGCCAAAATGGATGCAATTGAACAGGCTGTAGATGACTCTGCAGCACGCATGAATCAAAACACCACATGCATCCAGACACTACAAGAACAACTTGAAACTGCTCTCTCCAAAATAGATGATTTAGAGAATGGGAGCAGACGTTACAATTTTCACATCAGAGGAGTACCCGAATCTATCAGTGACATACAAGACACCGTCAAATCATTTATAAAGGATATCATTCCAGGTATTCAGGATCACAGGCTGGAATTGGATAGGGCCCACAGAGCGTTGCAACCCCCCCCCCCCCCCCGCCAAGATGGTCTCCCACGGGACATTGTGGTAAAACTCCATTTCTACGGGGTGAAGAAGGAAGTCATGAAGAAATCTTGCAATCAGGATAATCTCAACATACATGGCAATAAAATCCAAATTTTTGCGGGTATCTCCCCCCCGCCACAATTCAGAAGAGGAGATCCCTCAAACCTCTCCTTGACATTCTCTCCCAGAAAATGATAAAGTACAGCCTTCCCCTTCCGCCTGCAGTTCCAGTACAAGGAAAAATCCTACAGCTTCACCAACTTCCAAAACGGTGAACGTCTCCTTTATGATGAACTCCTTTAACTCGCGTTCATCTCACAGGAACTACCTCCTCACCAGATGGAGAACCGCCCGAGCTCCTCCAAGAGGCCTCCACCGAACAGCCCCCTTACTTCGCTGTGGGTGACTCTATACCCCCAAGGTGAGCGCCTGGGCCGACTGGCCCCTAGGGGTCTGATTCCAATCCTTCCGATTTAGCCGTAACCCCCGATGGTGTAGTAGCTACTCCTACACCCACTTGGTCCTTTTCTGGATCTGTTGGACTGGTCCTCCCTATGCAGCTATACCCTTATCTCCACCTCCCTCCTCTAATGTTTTCCTTTTTCATTTTATCCCAAGGTCCATTATTCTATACTACTCACCTTTCCACGAAGGCTGCAGTTATTTATTTAAGACATGGACTAGGACCGAAAGGACTGGTACAGTTTACATCCCACAAATATATTTCCCCTCCCCCTAACCCTTATCCATTCCCCCCTTCCATTACCCCCCCAGCCCTGCCCCTCCTCTCCCCTACCCCTTCCCCTCCTTGTTACTGTTGCCTTAAGGCTGATTTAAATGTTTGTTATGTAGACTCAGATCAGGAGATATATGTTTATGTGTTTAGTACATTTGCAACTCCTACATGATGTCTATCCCTACCCGGGGTCCTCCCTTAACTTTGTTTTTCAAGGGGCCCTGTGGCTGGAGCAGGGCCGCTTGCCACTCCACCTGCTGTGACCTTGAAGAGTTATCCTATACTGGTGACACCAGGAATGCAACCCCTTTTAGGGTTGCCCTTAAACCGATCCCTACAATTTATAGGGCTTTGGAACAGGTCTTGGTTGGCCAAACCTGCTTACAGAGAGTCCAGGATATCTAATACACTGGACTTGTCTTCTCTCAATCTCCTCCTCTCTTTTCTCCTTTTCTGTTCTTTCCTTACTTCCTCTGCCCTTCTTTCACCCCCTCATATTCATGGCTGACACTACCCCTAAACAGGCATCCCTTAAGATAGCATCCCATAACACACACGGTTTGAATTCCCCAATTAAAAGACGTAAGGCCTTCCATAACTACCACTCTAGGGGATTAGACATCATTCTAATCCAGGAAACCCACTTCTCGAAGAGCTTTAACCCCACCTTTCTGCACCAAAAGTACCCTACCTTTTTCCTAGCTAATGCAGACGATAAAAAAATAGGGATAGCCATCCTCATCTCCAAACGCACCCCATTCACTCTCTCTCAAACCATCAAGGACAGTATATTCTGGTCAAAGGCCATATTAATGGCGCCCTTCATTTCTTACTATGCTCCAAACAAAGGCCAAGCTTCCTTTTTCTCCTCCATGCTGACCTTCCTTTCCCCCCACCTTGAAGGTAATTTGATCATGGGCGGCGATAAGTTTAAATAAGTCGACACAAGGCAGAACCCACCTGAAACGGCCCCCCAAACAGAGCCTCCATATAGCCCACCTCTTTCACTTCCTAGGCATGATAGACACTTGGAGGTAAATACATCCTATCGCTAAGGGTTTTTACACATTTCTCTGCACCTCAAAGGACATATGCACGCATAGATCATACAGTCAGGTCCATAAATACTGGGACATCGACACTTTCTGTCTCTATATATACCACCACAATGGATTTGAAATGAAACGAACAAGATGTGCTTTAACTGCAGACTTTCAGCTTTAATTTGAGGGTATTTACATCCAAATCAGGTGAACGGTGTAGAAATTACAACAGTTTGTATATGTGCCTCCCACTTTTTCAGGGACCAAAAAAGTAATGGGACAATTGGCTGCTCAGCTATTCCATGGCCAGGTGTGTGTTATTCCCTCATTATCCCATTTACAAGGAGCAGATAAAAGGTCCAGAGTTCATTTCAAGTGTGCTATTTGCATTTGGAATCTGTTGCTGTCAACTCTCAATATGAGATCCAAAGAGCTGTCACTATCAGTGAAGCAAGCCATCATTAGTAGACATGTGCATTCGTTTTCGTCCGAATGCATTTTTGTCCGAATTTCAGGTATTTTTGTTATCGTTTTAACAAACGATAACGAAAGTGCAGAGTGCGAAAACCGAAAGATCTGACATAAACAAAGCTTTATTTTCGTTTTTGTTGCGACAACAGTTTGATATAGATAGGAGATTCGACATGATGGTGACAATAACAATCTGTGTCTATCGAACCTGTGGTCGAATGTGCCTAACCTTAACTCTATTAGTCAAAGATTATTCTACATAGAGAGAAAAGATTCGACATAGAGACAAAAGATTCGACATAGAGACAAAAGATTCGACATAGAGAGAAAAGATCGCTGCTGGAATTGGGTGGGGGAAGTAAAATAAAAATAATGATGATGATGAATGTTATTGGCCGATTGAAACCAAAGAGGAGGGGCAGTAAAATAGCTAGAACTAAGTACACATGTACAGCCAACCTACTTTCACTTACGATTTGCTAGCAGAGAGAGACACACACACACTGAATCATTTCAGAAGACAGTCAATCTTAGCTGGTCCGTTTGTCAGAGAACCTGAATTTTTTAGCAATTAAGCATAAGTACAGCAGCAGAACAATAGTGAAGCAAGCTACAGTTCAACTTAACTTTTTCATAATAATCTGCTGCTATTGTGTTAGTGTTATGAACTTGATAGTGATACTAGTGTTGCTAGTGTTGGGATAGCCTCAGAGGCTGCCCGTGTTATGGGGGGTATTATTATTATTATAGATTCTATATTATAATGCCATATCAATATCTGACACAACATTGGATGCCGCGCCCGCCATTGCACTTGGAGATTGAGAATCGAATGTGAAAGTTGGCTGACTGTTGGGGTAGAGTAGACCATTCAACATGAACGACGAAGATTGGACAAAGCAATGAAAAAAATACAAACGTCGAATCTTTGGCTTATGGTGTCTATCGAAAGTTCTAAGAAGATTCGACGGAGCAGCTAAACTGTACGACACTGCAATCGTACATGTCCGATCAAATGACCATCCGCCCATAGGCTATAGAAAAATTCTAATGTTGGTTGAATAGTAAAATAATTAATAAATATTTTATTTTTATTACTAGTCATACATTAGAATTTTACTACAGCTAGCTTGTAGGCGGAAAATTAGACTGGAAATGTACACGTACAGTTTAGCTGCTCCGTCGAATCTTCATTTGACAGACACCATAAGCCTTCAATGACAGATTTGGCCTTAATTAATTTGGATTTTTGGACGAATGCAATTTTTAACGAAAAATGAAATAAATAAAAATGAATTTCAAGAGTAACTAAATAAATTTATTTTTCAGACGCAAACAAAATTCCAAAACGAAATATTTCAGTTTGCACATGTCTAATAGGATGAAAAAACATAACAAACCCATCAGAGAGATAGCAAAAACCGGTGAGCTCAGCAACACCAAAAGACCCGGAAGACCACGGAAAACAACTGTGGTGGATGACCGAAGAATTCTTTCCCTGGTGAAGAAAACACCCTTCACAACAGTTTGCCAGATCAAGAACACTCTCCAGGAGGTAGGTGTATGTGTGTCAAAGTCAACAATCAAGAGAAGACTTCACCAGAGTGAATACAGAGGGTTCACCACAAGATGTAAACCATTGGTGAGCCTCAAAAACAGGAAGGCCAGATTAGAGTTTGCCAAACAACATCTAAAAAAGCCTTCACAGTTCTGGAACAACATCCTATGGACAGATGATACCAAGATCAACTTGTACCAGAGTGATGGGAAAAGAACAGTATGGAGAAGGAAAGGAACTGCTCATGAACCAAAGCATACCACCTCATCAGTGAAGCATGGTGGTGGTAGTGTTATGGCGTGGGCATGTATGGCTGCCAATGGAACTGGTACTCTTGTATTTATTGATGATGTGACTGCTGACAAAAGCAGCAGGATGAATTCTGAAGTGTTTCAGCCAATATTATCTGCTCATATTCAGCAAAATGCTTCAGAACTCATTGGATGGCGCATCACAGTGCAGATGGACAATGACCCGAAGCATACTGTGAAAGCAACCAAAGAGTTTTTTAAGGGAAACAAGTGAAATGTTATGCAATGGTCAAGTCAATCACCTGACCTGAATCCAATTGAGCATGCATTTCACTTGCTGAAGACAAAACTGAAGGGAAAATGCCCCAAGAACAAGCAGGAACTGAAGACAGTTGCAGTAGAGGCCTGGCAGAGCATCACTAGGGATGAAACCCAGCATCTGGTGATGTTTATGCATTCTAGACTTCAGGCTGTAATTGACTGCAAAGGATTTGCAAGCAAGTATTAAAAAGTGAAAGTTTGATGGATGATTGTTAATCTGTCCCATTACTTTTGGTCCCTTAAAAAGTGGGAGGCACATATACAAACTGTTGTAATTCCTACACCGTTCACCTGATTTGGATGTAAATACCCTCAAATTAAAGCTGAAAGTTTGCAGTTAAAGCACATCCATTGTGGTGGTGTATATAGCCAAAAAGATTAGAATTGTGTCGGTGTCCCAATATTTATGGACCTGACTGTATTTTCCTACACACTTCAGATATCCACTTAGCCTCTCAGGCCTCTATAAGTGAAGTTCCCTGGTCGGATCACTCCTTAGTCTCCCTTAAAATCATTGTTTTTTTGAACCAGGTAAGTCCCCCACAGTGGTGCCTTAATGAGACTCTCCTCACCAACCCAGTGCACTGTACTATGCTCGAAAGAGATCTACTGGAATACTTCTGCATTAACAATACTCTGGACATATCTCCAAGCTCATTATGGGGAGCCCATAAAGCGGTCATGAGGGGTAAATTTATCCAGCTAGCATCACGCCTTAAACATGAAAAACAAATAGACATAATCAATTTAGAGAAAAACTTTCAATCCATGAGTAAGTCACACAAAAACAACCCCACACCCACATCTTTAGCTCAACTGGTGCAGTTAGAATTGCCCTTACCTCAAGCACTGAAAAACACCTAAGATGGGTGAGCGGTAGATTCTATCTCCACTCAGACAAATTCGGCCCCAAACTTGCAGCGAAGCTCTCACCTAAGCACAGAGCTCACGCCCTGCCCAAAATTAAATCACTAACTGGTACCCTGACCCAAAACCCCAAACAGATCCTAGACGCATTGCACTAGTTTTACTCAAATCTATCAGGATCTAACCCCAGCAGTACGCATACACTCAACACTTTCCTAGACAACATCCCTCCCCCAAAATCTCAGACTCACATCGATCTATAATGGAAGCTCCCATTTCTGAAAAGGAAGTCAGAGAGGTCATAAAAGAGGTGAAAAGAGGTTCAGCCCCAGGCCCAGATGGCGGCTTCTCGACACAGTATTATAAGACCTTTACTGATGTCCTATCTCCTTATCTGGTCCAGTTTTTCAATTCCCTTAACAAGGATTCGCCCTTAGACTCAGCAGCTAATTTAGCATACATTTCTGTCATCCCCAAACCTGGCAAGGACCAGAGCCTAGTGAGCAATTATAGACCCATATCATTAATTAACCACAACCTAAAATGAATGACGAAAATTCTATCCAACAGATTAGGATCCTTCATAGGGTTCTATGTACATAAAGACCAGGTAGACAGGGCCCGGACCAGATAAGGAGGGCAGTAGATATCATATCCCTACTGAAGTCAGGCTGGGATGGCAATCCACGACAAGAAGACTTTCTCTTATCCATTGACCTCCAAAAGGCCTTTGACACTGTCAGCTGGCTGTACCTATTCAGCATTTTAGAAAGGTGGGGTTTTGGCTCAAATTTTCCCAACCTCCTTGAAGCCCTCTATTCCCTGCCCAGAGCACAGGTCAGACTCCAAGGACACCTCTCAGACCCTTTCCCTATCACCAAAGGAACTAGACAGGGTTGCCCACTATCCCCCCTCCTTTTTGCCATTGCAATAGAAACTTTAGCTATTTCTATTAGAGATCACCCAGACATCCACGGAGTCAAATGTGGCCCTACAATACACAAATGCACGCTCTTCGTGGATGATGTCCTCCTCCTCATCACCTCCCCTCTCATCTCAACCCCGTATGTCTTACAACTCCTTCACAAATTTGGACAGGTCTCAGGTTTGCAAGTTATCTCTAAATCTGTCGGCCTCAATGTTTCTTCTCCCCCGTCCCTAGTCGATAGACTACGGAACCATTTTTCCTGCTCTTGGAGTACCACCTCCATCCCATACCTGGGTGTCCACCTGACAACCAATATAGACCAACTTTATAAATACAACTACCCACCCATGTTCAAGAAGCTTAAGAATGATCTGAAGCAATGGTCACTACACAAATTGTCCTGGCTTGGAAGGGTCAATGCCATTAAAATGACCCTCCTCCCAAGATTACTATACCTCTTCGCTCTCTCCTCATACTGGTCCTCAAACCCCATATCAATAACCTACAGTAATCGATAATCCGATTTACATGGGGCAAATCAAATCACAGACTTCCTAAAAAGACCCTCTTTAGACCCAGACGGAAAGGAGGTTTAGGACTGTCCAATCTCTGGTGGTACTACCAGGCAGCACAACTAAGCCAAATCTCAGCCATATACTCCAGAGGCCCTAAACCTGACTGGATAGGAATGGAACGACAGGCTATCCCTAATTTTACTATTGACTTCCTTATATGGCGCCCCCCTAGATCTAGGCCCCCGATCCTATCCCCTACCATATCTCACTCAATGGCATTATGCGACTCACTACATAAATTAAACACCATAACATCCAGGTGGCACCCTTTAGCCCACATTTTCAATAATCCCCTATTCCCTCCAGGGATGGATATCAAGGCATTTAAGTGGTGGCTTGATAAAGGTCTCTATCGAATAGGGCACTTCTTTAACTCGAGCGGTCCCCTTAAACTAAGTCACTGCACCTCGATACTTGAAATGCCTTCCTCAGAAAAATTTTGCTTCCACCAGATAGCCCACTTTCTTCACTCAATCTCTTCCCAAGACTCGCTCCCCTTACCTGTTTGGATATGAGAGGGGAAATCTCCCTGATTTACTCAGCTTTAGCTGAACCGTTGGAGAAAGTGACATACATGCAGAGCTGGGAACGAGACCTTCAATTCGATTAGGACTTGGACACCTGGCACTCTTACTTCACAAGTGCTTTCAAGGGGATCCTCAACATCTCCTTAATTGAAGCAGACCTCAAGGTCATATTTCGCTGGTACATGGTACCAACAGGTTTAGCTAAATTTTATCCACAGTCCTCACCTCTATGCTTCAGGGGATGCGGTCACCTGGGATCTCTCCTCCATACCTTATGGGAGTGCCCCAGAATCAGAGGTTATTGGAACAAACTTTTAACCTAATCGACAAAGTCACTGGTACTGTGGTCCCCCAAGACACGACAATAGCCCTCCTAAACCAGAAAATTCTCAAACTCCAAAAACACAGCCTAATTCTGATCCACTACATCCTCATTGGAGCTAAACTAACAATATCTTGGGCCTGCAAGTCCCCAAAGGTTTCCTTCCATTTAGCCAAACAAAAAATTTCCTGGATCACGTATCAGGAAAAAACCTCTAACACCATCCTTGATAAACTTGAGAACTTTAAACTAGTCTGGGAACCTTGGGCCCGATATATTGGTGTTTGCCTTTAACCCCAGGTCCATTCCTATGCACTGACGATCCCAAGAAGGGAGCCTTCTTACATCCTCTAGCTCTCCTTGAAGCCAACACCCTTACCCTCATACCCCCTTCTTGCTCCTTCCCCCTTTCTCTACTTCAATTTCTCTAACTCTCCCTCTTCTTTTCTATCCCTGTTCCTATATTTTCTATCGGCACCTGCTGGTGGGATGTTGGGATATGAACGTAACAAAAATCCCTCTTCTTCTCACAATTGCACTAGTTTGTTTTTGGTACAAGTTGTTAATGTTGGTTACATTGCACAGGTTCAGATGTCCTTAGGGCATATCTATTATATATATGTACCTGAGGGTATTTCTCCTAATAGGTTACCAATGGTTTTCTTAATACCTCCTGTGAGTGCATTTTGAAGTAATCAACAACCGGAGGCCGGAAGGCCTCAATGCCCTGGCACAGTCTTAACCCATATGGGGTGTCGGGGTTTCAGGGCAACTGGCGGCTTTTTAAATCAGTTGTCACTGTGCCTTACGTTTCTATAGCAAGTATAATTCCCTCAGCACTATCCTCTACACTCGTGGCAGAACCGCCCAGATGATGTTTGTCCCTGAAAATCCTCTTTGATAGCAGATGTTTCTATGTTTGTTACTCTATATCTTTTGACTCCCCTGCGCGGGAGAACTATTTCTTATCATTCAATAAAAATATCATTCAATAAAAATATTTTAAAACTTAAAAAAAAAAAAAAAAAGAATTTTGCGGAGAGTGACTAACACCTTAAAGCCATCTGAAAAAAGAAAAAAAGAGAAACAAAAGGGGGGGGGGGGTTTCCGGCGCTCTGCAACATGAGATGTCTAAGGTAAATAGTACAATGATAGCTATAATAGCACATTAAAATAAGGCAGGTAAATTCTAGAATGAGGAGGCAGCCATCCTCAGAGGGTGTCCATTACCTCTGTTGATAATCAATGTTGAAAAAAGGAGGGGTGTGGAGGCGCCAACTGTGGTAGCTTGTTTATGCAAAAATAAAAGTTAGTGCAACAATTACACTTACTGGTTCGCAGGGTGGAGGTGTTTCTTTGAGATGGAAAGTGTCCTGGGATGTGCTGTTATGTGGAGTCTGTACACAGGCTGAACCGCTGCATCCAGTGCATGAAAAGCTCCACGCTGACCACTCTGGAGCACGGAAGAGGAAATGACATCACTGATGCGTGGCAAACGTCCAGGCTGGTGTTGGGGATAATGCAGGCATAGTACAGGCTATGCACTCGGGGCTCACAGCTCCTTCTAAAGGCCAGTAGAAGGAGCTGTGAGCCCCGAGCGCGTAGCCTGTACTATCCCTGCATTATCCCCAACACCAGCCTGGACGTTTGCCGTGCATCAGTGATGTCATTTCCTCTTCCGCGCTCCAGAGTGGTCAGCGTGGAGCTTTTCATGCACTGGATGCAGCGGTTCAGCCTGTGTACAGACTCCACACCCAGACGCCTGAAGGAATGAAATCCGAGCCGGAAACAAGATAACAGCACATCCCAGGACACTTTCCATCTCAAAGGAACACCTCCACCCTGCGAACCAGTAAGGGTAATTGTTACACTAACTTTTATTTTTGCATAAACAAGCTACCACAGTTGGCGCTTCCACACCCCTCCTTTTTTCAACATTGAAAAAAGAAAAAAAGAGAAGAGGGAAAAGATAACGGCAGACTGTTAGTATGAATAGCTAAGTCTGGAGGACTCTAGCAATATCTATGTCTGTTAGGTATAGCTGTATAGCTGATAAAGCTTGCCATAGCTAATGTTGTGTCCAGTCTTCCCCCTCACAAATACAGCACGTCCACCACACTGAAAGTATCACACAGGGAGCTATTTATGACTATGAGCAGATCCATCTGCACGTGGCGCGGATCACACGCCATGTGTCATGAAAGGGTTCACCTGTTGGTGGCGCTGTCGGTCTCTTGGATTGCAGTACCAGTGTCCACCAGCGGGTGTCTTCCAACACCCAGGACATGTAATAAGAGGACTCACCAGCTGGTGGCACTGTTGGATCCTTGGGCCGTAGTACCAGTGTCCACCAGCGGGTGTATTCCGGCAGTGTGGAGCAGACAGCACCTCCTGCACTCAGGTGTTACATGAGGTCAATTACTGGCAGTCTCCTAAATATCCGGCAAGCCCTCACATGCTTGCCTTGGTATCTCTCTCCCTGCACCCTGACCTCGCTGCCTGTAATCCTGACCTTGAGCCTGCATCTGACCTGACCTGACCTGATCTGATCTGTTCCGATCCCTATCCCAAGCCCATCCTGGACCTGTCCCTCCTGTTACCTGATTACCTTGGATCCCTGCCCTGCATCCTATCCATCCATCCTCTCCCTGTCCTGTTGGTTTGCCATTCTTACCCATCTGCTGATCTCCCTCTGTATGACCCCGGCCTGGCTTTTGTTTCCGGTATCTCCCATTTGTTGTATATACTATTTGTTGCTTGTGGGCCTTGTGGTTTGGTTATGCACTGTTTGTATTCACTTACTTGTCACCATTTAAATAAACACCATTATCATTCACTTACATGTGTTTTTAGTTTCCTCTGTGCAGTCCACACAGTCTGGTCTACTAATTCCCTGACAGTATACCAAGGCCATCCCTGACCAGACGTGGCTGCACCGAGGAACCATCCTGGTTCAGTAAGATGGATTTTAATGAAATTGTCTATTATTCTCTGCTGGCGGCAGAGGATGGTGAATATTGCCGCCAAACCTTGAAAGATTGGACCAGTGACCAACTGCTAGAAACGATCCGATCAGCTCATTCCCTAGTGGATCAGGGATATATGTTATTTGAGGATGTTCAGCCCTTAATCCAGTTATGTGCAAAGCCAGCCCTGTCATGTATTACCGAAGGAAGTGACGATTTTTCTCCTCCCTTCAATTATGGCCAAGTCACCAAGACAAATCTTTGGTATGGTTGTTAGAGGATGATCCAGCCTTTTTCATGGAATGTTATTCCTCTTTTCTCCAGCAGGTGTTGTCTGATTGCATCCATTCAGTGCAATCCCTGGTTAGTCAAGCTGTGTGTGAATCAACGTTTGTTCAACCTGTGCTACAGGCATGGTCAGATCTCCTGTATTCAGCCAAGCCACAACATTCCAGCCCTGCCATTAATCACCTGCCTTCCTAAGAATCTATCTTCTCGTCTCCCATGGCTACCTCAGCTACAGCCCAGTATACACAGCTTCCCACCAAGTACTATTACCCAGTCTCTACTCACTGCACCTATCCTGCTTTCAATCCACCTGCCTCTTCTCTTACACCTGTGACAATTCCACAAAACCCTCCTCCAGCCACTGTTCCCTGGTCTTCCTTTTGCCCAGTTACATCTTTTACTTACAGCCCTGCAGTTACCTACAAAACTGCAGTGGCTAAACCAAAAAAGAAACAAAAGTTTTTTCCCACCCACACAATTCTGCCAGTAACCCATTCTGCCTCCACACCAACCACCCTGCCCCAGTCCACCTTCACGCCAGTTGAACATGATGACCCACCTAATTCTGCCAACCCAGTGCCTGCTGCCCAGTCTGACGTCCCAGTGTCCCAGTGCCTGCTACCCAGTCTGACGTCCCAGTTTCCCAGTGCCTGCTACCCAGTCTGATGTCCCAGTGCCTGCTACCCAGTCTGACGTCCCAGTGCCTGCTACCCAGTCTGACGCCCCAGTGCCTACTACCCAGTCCGATGTTTCAGTACCTGCTGACCGGTCTGATGACCTTGTGTCCATGTGCCAGCCTGAAGTTTTCCTGCCAGTGTCCCAGTCTGATGTTCCCTGCTTTCCAGTTTGATGTGCCCGCAGTCTGATGTCCTGGTACCTGCCTTCCAGTCTGATGTCTCGGTGCCTGCCTTCCAGCCTGATGTCTCATTGCCTGCCTTCCAGCCTGATGTCTCATGGCCTGCCTTCCAGCCTGATGTCTCGGTGCCTGCCTTCCAGCCTGATGTCTTGATATTGGTGTCCCAGTCTGAAGTTCCAGTGTCCCTGTCTGGAGTCCCACGTCCCAGCCTGAAGTTCCGGCGTCCCAGCTTGAAGAGTTGGTGTCCTAGCCTGAAGTTTCGGTGCCCTTGTCTCAGCCTGAAGTTTCGGTGCCCGTGTCTCAGCCTGAAGTTTTGGTGCCCGTGTCCCAGTCTGCTGAACCGGTGCCCGTTACCCAGTCTGCTGAACCGGTGCCCGTTACCCAGTCTGCTGATCCGGTGCCCGTTACCCAGTCTGTTAAACCGGTGCCCTTTACCCAGTCTTCTAAACTGGAGTCCGTCACTTGGCCTGTTAAGCCAGTGCCCGTTATTCGGCTTGCCGGACCAGTCTGCTGATCCGGTGCCTGTTACCCAGTCGCTGAACCGGGACCCGTTACCCAGCCCACTGGGCCGGGGCCCGTTACCCAGCTTGCTGAGCCAGTGCCTGTGATCCAACCTGCCCTTACGTTGCTCGCTGTTTGGTCTAATGTCCCGGAGCCTGCTGCCTAGCCCGATGACCCGTAGCCTGCTGCCCACTCCGACGATCCGAAGCCTGCTGCCCAGCTCGACAACCCGGAGCCTGCTGCCCAGCTCGACGACTCGGAACCTGCTGCCCAGCTCGACGACCTGGAGGCTGCTTCCCAGCTCGACGACCCGGAGTCTGCTGCCCAGTTTGATGACCCAGCGCTTGCTGCACAGCTCGATGACCCAGAGCCTGCTGCCCAACTTGATGGCCCGGAGCCCGCTGTCTGCTCTGATGTGCCCGCTGTCTGCTCTGATGTGCCCGCTGTCTGGTTTGACATATCCACTGCCCAGTCTAAGGTGCCTGATGCCCAGCCTGAAGTACCCAATGCCCAGCCTGGTGTGCCCTCATGCGTTGTTCGGTTTGAGGCCATAAACTTTGGACAATTACATCTAGTTGGAGTGTCCGGAGGCTGCTCCTTTGAGGGGGGTACTGTCATGAAAGGGTTCACTCGTTGGTGGCGCTGTCGGTCTCTTGGATTGCAGTACCAGTGTCCACCAGCGGGTGTCTTCCAACATCCAGGACCTGTAATAAGAAGACTCACCTCCTGGTGGCACTGTTGGATCCCTGGGCCGTAGTACCAGTGTCCACCAGCGGGTGTATTCCGGCAGTGTGGAGCAGACAGCACCCCCTGAGCTCAGGTGTAATGTGAGGTCAATTACTGTCAGTCTCATAAATACCCGGCAAGCCCTCACATGTTTGCCTTGGTATCTCTCTCCCTGCGCCCTAACCTCGCTGCCTGTAATCCGACCTTGAGCCTGCATCTGACCTGATCTGATCTGTTCCGATCCCTACCCCAAGCCCATCCTGGACCTGTCTCTCCTGTTACCTGATTACCTTGGATCCTTGCCCTGCATCCTATCCATCCATCCTCTCCCTGTCCTGTTGGTTTCCCATCCTTACCCATCTGCTGATCTCCCTGTGTATGACCCCGCCTGGCTTTTGTTTACGATTCCGATATCTCCCATTTATTGTATATACTATTTGTTGTTTGTGGGTCTTGTGGTTTGGTTGTGCACTGTTTGTATTCACTTACTTGTCACCATTTAAATAAACACCATTATCATTCACTTGCATGCGTTTTTGGTTTCCTCTGTGCAGTTCACACAGTCTGGTTTACTAATTCCCTGACACCGTGTCAGCTGTGCCGCCGAGTGATGTCAAATATCTGTATGGCGGCTGACACGCCCCCCGCCTGATATCAGTGGGCTCCGGGCTTCCAGTGTGAGTGGGATGGCAGTATCGAGAAAAGGGGGGGGGGGAGGAAGAATCCACCATCTTACATTACCCTATCAGTACACAACAATAGAAAAAAGGGTGTAGGGAGGGGCGGACACAATCAGCCCATGGATCAGAGCACATCCTGATCGTAGACAAATGCAAGTGTAGAAAACAGCCCGGCTGCATCGAAGAGCACACATAAAGACATAAATAAACAAAAATAAAAATAACAAAAAAGAAATCAGAGGTTATCAATGTAATTAACTAGTAGAACAAAAAGTGGCTAGCATGGTATCCAGTAGAGATGAGCCGAACACCCCCCGGTTCGGTTCACGGCATAACATGCGAACAGACTAAAAATTTGTGCGAAAACGCGAACCCTGTTAAAGTCTATGGACTCGAACGTTAAAAATCAAAAGTGCTAATTTTAAAGGCTAATATTCTGTTTATTGTCATAAAAAGTGTTTGGGTACCCGGGTCCTTCCCCAGGGGGCATGAATCAATGCAAAAAAATGTTTTAAAAACAACAGTTTTTTCGGGTACATTTGGTAAGTGTAGCTCCAGTCAAAAAATCTATTTTTAAAGTGGTGTTCCACCCAAAAAAAAAAAAAAAATGCATGAATGTGCCTAAAAAAAATTTAAAAAAACATTTGGAATTTTTTTTTTTTTTTTTACTCACTTCTAAATGCCTGTTGCTAGGGGGTCCCTCGTAGTCTGCCTCTTTCAGTGCCTGGGCTGGTGACATCACTTCCCCTCGGCACAAGAAGGGCTCAGCTCTGCTCCCTCCCTCTTGTCAATCATCTGGGACCTGAGCGGCCAATCACGGCACGTGGCGCCGCTCGCGCATGCGCAGTGGGTGCCCGGCTGTGAAGCCACAGCCCGGCACCCACAGTTGCAATGCCGGCGCCGCCGTATGGAGGGGGAGACGAGCGGGGCTTCGATCCCCCGCATCGCTGGACCCTGGGACAGGTAAGTGTCCAATTAAAAGTCAGCAGCTGCAGTATTTGTAGCTGCTGACTTTTAATTTTTTTTTTTAATGGGAACCCCACTTTAAGCTTTTTGGATAACATAGGGAAGGGTTATCATCACCCCTGTAACATTTGTTTTGCTCACCTCACTTTCTATCCCAATGACAATTGGATTTTGAAAATTTTGGGTTATTAGGGAAACAAGGATTGGTGATAACGCATCAGTGGGGAGACACCTTTTTCCCATATTAACTCTAATGCCGCGTACACACAGTCAGACTTGCCAAGGGGCTAACCTCCAATGGCATTTCCGACGGAAAGATTTAGAACATGTTCTATGTCTAAGTCCGTCAGAAATGCGGACAGAAAAAGTCTGATGGGGCATACACACGGTCGCAATGTCTGACCAAAAGCTCCCATCGGACTTTTTCTGTTGGGAATTCCGACTGTATGTAGGTGGCATTACAGGAGAGAATTTCCCTTCCTATCGGTAGATTTCCTCTCACTTCCTGTTGTCTCCCTCCGTTTTTAAGTAGGAGTCGTTTGTAAGTCTGAAAATAGTTTGAAAATAGGGGACCGCCTGTATATACTATAGGGCCTGCCCTATACACTCTGCAGAAAATTGGGCCTTATGTGTTGGTGGTACCGGAACACTGTAAGCCCTCACAGTTACTCTTGGTGGGTGCTGGAACGGGCCCTGCTGTGAAATATTATATAAAGAATTGTAATGACATGCCCCTGTTAAACAGGGGCAGAAAAATTGCGCCTTAGGCGGTGGTGGTGGTGCTGGTGGTGGCACAACACTGTAAAGCCTCACAGATACTTTTGTTGAGCGCAGGAACAGGCCCTGCTGTGAAATATTAGATCAAAAATTGTAATTACGTGCCCCTGTTAAACAGGCGCAGAAAAATTGGGCCTTAGGCGGTGGTAATGGTGGTCGAGGTGGCACAACACTGTAAAGCTTCACAGATACTTTTGTTGAGTGCAAGAACAGGCCCTGCTGTGAAATATTAGATCAAAAATTGTAATTACGCTCCCCTGTTAAACAGGGGCAGAAAAATTAGAAGCTATCATCATGCAAATTGAGGAGGAATAGGATAGTCACTCAGCATAATAGGATAGTCACTCAGCATATGCAGTCTTCAAGGGATCCCACATCCATAGAAAAATAATTTGTTTACATCAGCATCAGGTGCTTGGTAGCTGGTGATCCAAGACTGATTAATTTTTATGAATGTGAGCCAATAAACAGAGTCTGTGGACAGGCGCACTCTGTGATCGGTTACAAAGCCTCCAGCAGCACTAAATGTGCATTCAGAAAGAACGCTGAATGCAGGACAGGCCAGTAGCTCGATTGCACATTGAGCAAGCTCTGGCCAGTGGTCCATCCTCAAGACCCAGTAACCCAGTGGATGTTCTGGTGGAAAGGTCTCCAAGTCTGATCTTGCCCCTAGATATTCCTGAACCATGTAATTCAGATGCTGGCGATGGTTGCTGGAACCGATCAGACCTGGGCGCTGAGGACTGAAGAATTTCCTGAAGTCATCGGTCAGCCGGCCACCTTCTCCACCGCTCTTTCTGTGACTGAACGAAGCCTCAGCAACACGTTGTCCAGCACCAGGAAATTGTAACCTCCCAGGCTCTGGAAACGCATTGCACAAACCTTTCTGCAAGGCCTCCCGAAGATGTTTCATCCTCTGCTCCCTCTGCGAAGGCTGGATAAGTTCTGCAACCTTACCCTTGTAACGTGGATCAAGAAGGGTTGCCAGCCAGTAATGATCCCTCTCCTTGATACCACGAATCCTAGGGTTCTTTCACAGGCTTTGCAGGATCAGGGAGGCCATGCAGCATAGGTTTGCAGAGGCATTCGATCCTGAGTCCTCTGGGTCACTAAGGATCACATGATCCTCAACCACCTCCTCCCAGCCACGTACAACTCCATGGGTTTCTGGGGACTGCACACGATCCCTTGAAGACTGCTGCTGATGCTGAGTGTTATCCTCCACCTCCATGCTGACACAATCCTCCTCCTCCTCCTCTTCTTCTTCCTGTGTGATCGGCGGGCCTGCAGGAATACTAGTATCTGGATAAAGGGGGCCTTGAGAGGTAAAGAAGTCCTCCTCTTCCTCCCGCTGTTCTGCCTCAAGTGCCCTGTCCATTATTCCACGAAGCGTGTGCTCCAACAGGAAGACAAGAGGGACAGTATCACTGATGCATGCACTGTCACTGCTCACCATCCTCGTGGCCCCCTCAAACAGTGCATGCATCCTTGATCAGTAGCCACTGGCGTGGCGAAAAAAAGCCAAGCTCCCCTAACCCGGTGCCATAGTCAAACAGGTACTCATTGATGGCCCTCTGCTGCATGTGCAGCCGCTGCAGCATTGCCAACGTTGAGTTTCACCTGGTGGGCATGCCACAAATGAGGCGGTTCTTGGGCAGGTTGCATTCCTTTTGAATGTCAGCCAGCCGAGCACTGGCATTATATGACCAGCGGAAATGACCACAGGCTTTCCTGGCCTACCTCAGGAGATCCTGTAAGCCTGGGTACCTGCTCAAGAACCGCTGCACCACCAAATTCAGGACGTGAGCCAAAGAGGGAACATGGGTCAAGTGTCCCTGTCGGAGAGGAGGTTGGTGCCATTGTCGCATACAACCATTCCTGGCTGAAGCTGGCAAGGCGTCAACCACCTCTAAGCCTGCCATGCAGAGCTGACGGAATCTTTGCCCCAGTGTGGCTCCTGTCCCCTAAGCAGACCAACTCAAGCACCGCATGGCATCTTTTTGCCTGAGTGCTTGCATAGCCCCTTGAATGCTTATGGAGCACCGCTGGTTCAGAGGACAAATCTGCAGAGGAAGAGGCCATAGAGGAAGAAGAAGATGAGGGGGTGGAGGAGAGAGCTGTGGCAGAATCACCACTAGCATTTTGAAGGCGTGGTGGTGGAACAAGCTCCAACAATACTGAACCCTGTCCTGCATCCTTCCCAGATGCCAGCAGAGTTACCCAGTGCGCCGTGAAAGAAAGGTAACGACCCTGTCCATGCCTGTTGGACCACGAGTCAGCAGTAATATGCACCTTACTGCTGACTGCCCTGTCCAACAAGGCCAACATATTGCCTTCCACATGCTGGTAGAGAGCCAGAATGGCCTTCTGTGAAAAGAAATGGCGTTCGGGAACCTGCCACTGAGGTACCGCACATTACACAAATTCACGAAAGAGGGCAGAGTCTACCAGCTGAAGAGGCAGCAGCTGCAGTGCTAGCAATTTGGCCAAGCTAGCATTCAGACGCTGAGCATGTGGATGGCTGGGACTGAATTTCTTTTGACGGTTTAGCAACTGGGGAAGGGAAATTTGCTTGCTAAAATCTGATGTTGGTGTACCGCTAGCAGATTGGCCGCAAGTACTTGAGACACCTATTTCTATACCTTCATTCCTCTCAGTGCAGGTTTCTGAGAGGACTGAAGGTATAGTGGGGTTGGAGATCCCAGCTGATGAGGAACAAGGAGAGGTCTGCCTTGTTCTTTGATGTGGGCCTTTTAAGTGCTGTTGCCAACGGACTGCATGGGAGGTCGTCATATGTCTGGTCAAGCATGTGGTGCCCAAGCGGCTGCTGTTTTGGCCATGCTTGATACACTTCAGACATATGTTGCAAACATCAACAGTGAGATCTGCTGCACACGTGTCAAAAAAGGCCCACACCAAAGAACTTTTCAAAATATGTGGGGAGTCAGCAACGCCCTGGACCTGCTTAGCTCTACGGTGTGACGCAATAGTGGCTGCCCTTAAGCTGCCCCCTGGAGGGCATCCTACCTCGTTGGAGATGTGCCTCCTCCTCCTCCTCTCTTCTATCAGGCACCCAAGTTGAGTCACTGACCTCATCATCCCCTCCCTCCCCATCACTGGAGCAAACTTGGCAGTATGCTGCAGCTGGGGGAACATGACTGCCAGTTTCTTGACCTTCTTGGGCACCCCCTCTCTCTAGGCTGACGTTACTCCCTTCCTCAACCTGGGTACCATCAGCCTTCAAATCGCTGCACATCCTCCTGCAGCATGTACCCGACACTGTGATCGAATAGTTCGGGGGACTCCTCCGTGCATGATCGTGGGGCTAGGGAAGGAGTGACTGTTGACATGGAACCGATGGAATAGGCCGCTTTGGCAGCTGCATTGGCAGGCAAACTACTCTGAGCCTGGGTGACAGAGGATGAGGAGGATGAGGACGGCTTTGTTATCCATTCCACCAACTCTTCTGCATGTGGTGGCTCAATAACACAGCCAGTTGCAGGAAAAAAGGACAAGCGTGCCCCACAGCCACATGCTGAGGATGCACCGTGTCCACGACCAGCGCTGTTAACTGTAGACACAGAGCCTGCTTGTCCTCTTTTAGTGGCCTGTGAGCGTCTGCCTCTCCTTGGTGGCCTTCCAGACATGCTGTAAATTTTGTTTAGCAAAAAAAAACACTACACTGTATTGTGTACTGTATACACCACCAGGAAAGTAGTAGCAACTGCACTAGGGGTGCACGGTACTGTGTACACCAACAGAAGTTTAATAACAACTATGGGTGCACTGTATGTATTGTGTACACCACCAGGAAAGTAGTAGTAACTGCACTATGGGTGCACAGTACTGTGTACACCAACAGAAGTTTAATTACAACTATGGGTGCACTGTATGTATTGTGTACACCACCAGGAAAGTAGTAGCAACTGCACTAAGGGTGCACGGTACTGTGTACACCAACAGAAGTGTAATAACAACTATGGGTACACTGTATGTATTGTGTACACCACCAGGAAAGTAGTAGCAACTGCACTAAGGGTGCACGGTACTGTGTACACCAACAGAAGTTTAATAACAACTATGGGTGTACTGTATTAGCCACCAGGAAAGTATGAGCAACTGCACTATGGGTGCACAACACTGTATACTGTGTACCCCGCCTGAAGTATATAAGAAACAGTACACCAGGAATGGACCGCAGTTAGATCTAGCTAAACTGGATACAGTGAATATATATATATATATAATATATATATATATGAGACTGACTATATATATATATATATATCAAATACATTACAACTAACCGGATTGCAGATAATCTGCCTGCCTGCCTGCTCAATCTAAATGACACTCTCACTCCGTCCACGACAAGGACACACTACATGAAGCCGACATGCAGGCAGCCTTATATAGTGTGGGGCGTGGACTTAGTCCCCCTGAGCCATGATTGGCAAAAGGCACCCTGCCTTTGACCAAAGCATGCAGGTCATGGTGCATTCTCTGGCCAATCATTATACAGCAATGCACTGCACAGTGCATTATGGGCCATTACGCGCCTCTCGAATTTGGTGCGAACGGCCCATAATGTTCGTTTTTCGACGAACGGGCGAACAGCCAATGTTCGAGTCGAACTCATGTTCGACCCAAACAGAGAACTCATCCCTAGTATCCAGAAAGTAATATAATCAGTGAAAATCCATGAGTCTAAGCAGTACAGCATGCCCCACATGTCAACCGGATATGGAGAACGATCTCAGAGGAAACATTGTTTGCTCAATGCCATCATTAATTTGTTGTAACTTGATACAGATCATCGTCGTAAAGTATGTATAATGACATATCAAATAATTTATATGCTAAATACTTGTTAATATTGTTGACACGTTAATTTTATACATAGCAATAATGTTGGTATACTCCAATGCATTGGCACAAACTCAAACATAACAAACAAAACAAACAAAAACAGGAAGGGCTATGAGCAGAAGTAAAGCATGGGACTGGTCCCTATAGTTCATATACAATTGAAAGCCAGTGTATATAGATTGAACCATATATATATATACCATCCCCAAATGGAACCTACAAAAATGGTTTGAAACTCAGAACATTGTTCAAACCTGGGAATGATCTAGTGTGTAACTTATATACCCATTTGGTTTCTTTTTGTAGAACCTTTTGATCAAAATTACCCCCCTGTGGGTCCTCATAGACCCTCTCGAGGGCGGCAAATTTGAACACATAGTGGCCTATAGCAGTATTGACAAGGCCACATGTAGCATAGTACATGTGGTCCTTCATTCTTTTCCAGAGATGTCTAAAGAACTCTGCTGATAAGGTAGCTATATGCGTGCGATTCATGTCACCCAGATAGTTTGACGTTTCATGTTTTTACATACTTTGTTATATGTGATTATTACATAAAGTCTTATCCATGTGTTTTATTTTAGATAGTAAGACCCATTCTTTCCAACAACCCCTGAATGTGTCCTGACGAAGCAAAACAGTGAAACACGTTGACGCACAGGGGCTCACTGTTGTTTACGTGGTGCATATATTCATTTGCGCCATATACTTTTGTCCATTATGTGATATGTATTTTTAACTCTTTATCTTTTTTGCTCTATTTTTGCCTTATGAATTATTATCAATAAAATATATTTTTATATTCCATCAGTCGTCCAAAGTGACTTTAAAGTCCGACCTTGAGGCAGTCTTTGTCCCTTCCCCTTTTTCTAAGTACAAATTTTCAAAACTGATGTGGCCATAGGAGTGCCCTCTTTCTATATTTATAACAGTGTTACCATAGTAACACTGTACTACACTGGGGATGTGATCAGGATTTTTTTTTTTACTTAATAAATTAGATTCACTTAGTGTTTACTATTGTGGTTGGCTGTGATTGGCCACAGCTAATCACATGGTACAGATGAGCTGTGATTGGCCCAGTCTGTACCATGTGATCACCGTGATCAATCACAGAGATCAACACGATAGTACATGTAGCGGCATCCCCAACCTCCAAAGGCCTAATGGTGACCTCCAGAGTCAGGGAGAGCTGACATCCTACCTTCTAGTGTGAGTTATTAGGCATAGTGGGTGTATTGGAAGTTGGAAACATGGGCGCCAGTCACTTTTTGTAATGCAAGAAAAGAGATTTATTGTCTCTTAAACAGAACTGGGGGAGAGAGGGTTAGGGCCAGGACACCCTTAGGCAGATGCAATAGTAATTGGCAGACTCTGAGACAAATAATAAGCAGACAGCTATACAGGTAGAGGGCCTTTAGGCTGGATGCAGCAACTGTATTTGTAGAACTACTGTCTCCTATGGCAACTGAACTATGAACTTTGAACAGTCAATAGCGATACATACTTGTAACTCACAGTAACCCGTTATAGATCTTCTCTCACATCTCACAGTATTCCACTGTAGATCTTCAATCACTGAGCTCCCGGTCTTTCACTAGACTTCAAGATCCCAGATGTCACTGGATCCCCTGAGCTCTTCCACAGCTAACTAGCTGTAAACTCCTCAAGCTTCACCCACGCTAACCCCTGGGTCCCTGGTTTGGCACTCTGCTGAAGCTTTCCCACTTTTTTAACGTCCCTGGCTGTTGAAAAGGATGCTCTGATACTCCTTCAGACTTCCATATACTGACCTCTGATAACAGGAATGGTTGTCCCCCGCTGGTGACTATTTCTCCCTTTACCTCTGGCCTTGATCATCACTTGCCCCTGGCGACAGGAGTTGTCGTCCTTAGTGGCAACTGCTTCTCCCTGACTCCTCCTGAATAAATAGGTGCTCCCAGCAGGCCAAGGGACCAAAGAGACCCTATTCTCTCCTAGTCTGGATTCCCTATGCCCTTATAATTCTACAATTCTTTCTCCAGAAAGATTCAAATTTAGGTGAAACAAATTGTGTTCAATTGTCAAACACTAGTTACCTTCGCTGCCGAAGACTGTCAATTTCTGGCCCTTTACTGTTAACTTATTAATGATATAGAAAATTGGAAGTCCACAGGTGCCTGTGTGAAAAGACCTACAATTCAATAGCAATTTCTCCCAGGCAGAATCAGGTAATGGTACTGGTGAAGTATGTGTGGCAGGAGATGTGCCATGACTTTGACAGGTTGTGCACGATTAACCACTTCAGCTCCAGCCTATGTCTAGCACTAGCACATGTAACAATCAGTATTTTTTGCTAGAAAATGTCTTAGAACATACAAAGATTATATATTTTTTGAAAGTAGAGGTCCTAGAGAATAAATTGGTGGGTTTTGCCATTATTTTATGGCACGTGTTTTCAAATGCAATTTTTGGGAAAAAATACTTTTTCTTAAACTTTTATGCAAAATAACACACCACATAACACACGTATTTGTAAAATTTAAAAGATGATGTTATGCCAAGTAAATAGATATCAAACATGTCATACTTTAAAATGGTGCACACCCGTGCAACGGCGACTAACATTGTAAATTTTACTATCCCATCCATCCATCCATTCATGCCTCCAAGTTTTATTTTGCTGAGAAATCACTTTGAAACCCCCCCAGCATTTCTGGCCGTGGCCACTTTGAATAAGGGCAGATGATTTGTAGCATTAACTTCCTGGAGTCAAACTGCCCTTAGTTAAGGCATGCAGACAGGAGGGTGTGCTTAGCTAAGAAAACCCATCCTCCTCTCCTGAAGACTCCTGGGATGTATGACATAATTTGCCTAGGAAGAACAAACAAACAAAACAAGTAAATATGATATACTTCCCTATCTATTTACTTATGCTAGCAGCATAAGGATTGCAAATAGTCAATGCTGCTTAAAAGAGTGAAGTTCCGCTTTAAGTACATCAAAGCTAAATTTTTATACACACACACATCTTCTATGTGCCATTTTTTATGTATTTGAAAGGTGGCAGTTTTATGAATGTTGTTGCAGATTACAAAGTAACTGCCTCAATAATCTGTAGTACTAACTCTCAAATTAGCATAAGAGTTGACAGTGCCGGTCCTCATAATCCTAGGTATTTTGCTCAGATATTTTTGTGACTGATAAATGACTTAGTTTAGTTGGAATTTATCATGTAAATGTCATTTTTAATGGAGGCCATCAGGAAGTTGTACATGTGCAAGGCTAATACTAATATTATCCATAATCACGACAATTTTCAGTTGATAAGTTATCTTTTCTCACATGAAAGTTCATAAACTCCTTAACTGTGTAATTTATCCTCAGTTCACCAAGTGGTGCAAGGCTCAGGCAAGTTTACTTCTGTATTGCATCATTAAAATATATACACTCTATATATTTTTACAAAGATAACCATACTTTTACTCAAATAAATTAATGGCCAGTATTTACTTATTAAACTATATTTTATGTGTAAACTCATGTTTAAAAAAAAATAGTAAAAAATTGATTTACTAAAACTGGCGAGGGCAAAATCTGGTGAAGCTCTGCATAGTAATTATTTACTTGTTTTGTTTTCTCAAAGGTTAATTGAACAAGCTGAAGTTAGAAGCTGATTGGCTACCATGCACAGCTGCACAAATTTAGCAGTTTTAGTAAATCAACCCCAAGGTGTTCACTGAATGCCTTACATCCCCCCTACACCAAGGGGAATGGATTCAAGATTTCCAATTCAACGCTCCAAATAGCAGCTTGTCCCTTGGCCTCCTGGAAGTGTTCATAGGTAACAGCCACCCACAGTAGGATCCTCAACACACCCTGTTATCATCTCAAGAAGCAGAATTCCCAGCAAACATGGGGGCAATCTCCATCCATGGGGTATCTTTCAGAATGGCAGCTCAGTCCCCCACACACTCCTGTACCCACTCACCACATGTGTGCACTCTCCTCTCATTCATACAGCTCCTCTTTTAGATAGAACCAGACACCTCCAAAAGGTTGTCCCCCAGTGGTCTCTTTAAAGATGGCTGCCACATTTCTGAATTATTAAAAGAGAAGTTTAGGAATTCAAAAAAATAAACAGTAATAATTACCTATGTGGATGTAGCATCAGTCTGATGCTGCATCTGTCCTTCGCCGCCTCTAAGACCAAGACCTGAGCAATCACAGACCACTGATCACTCAGTTCTCGGTCTTCAGTGAGCAGAAAGCCAGTCGCTGCCAGTCGCTCTCTGCTTTGCCCCTCCAGTGCTCACTGGAACACAGGGGGCTGTGGAGGGGGCAGGAGCTGCTGGCTCAAGCTTTCAGCGGCTCGCTGAGAGGCTGAGCTAGCTACCGATCAGGAAACTGGGTGGATCCTCCTGACTAAAGTCAGGATCTCTTCAAAGGCTGGACTGGCTCAGTGACATCAGCCTGAAAATAGGTCACAGGAGTGTAGAACAATATGCAATAATGTGACCTACAGGAGAAGTAGGGCCAAAAGAGCTTTGGACCTACTTCTCCTTTAGATGTTCAACGAATTGTCTTCTTAAAGATGGCGGTTACATTTGTATACAAGCAACTGTTCAACTTAACTCCACAAATCCCATAGAAGTATAATGCAGCAACAACAGGAGGGAAAGCAAAGGTCCACAACAACTGTAGTACAGTCTGCATTTGTAAAAAAAAATTAAACTCTTCCATTACATACTGTATACTTTTTCACACAGCCTACTTTGAAGAAGAATTTCATTAATAGTCAGTGACTATTTAGCAACCAGCAACTGTTGTAGAATAAAACATAGAGTTTGAAGGAGTCATAAGTACATGATGTACTTAGACTGCAGAAGTCAGGAGTATATCATATACTGTACAGACTAATGTACAGAGTGCAGTGTTCAGTGAAAGTAACCTATTAGAACCATTCGTGCTGGACAGACTGGCATCACTAGGCTATGAACAATGTGAATGTGCATAAGATCATATACAAAATACTATCCAACTATACAACAACTATACAAGCTGTAATATAACCCACAGCAAAACACATGCACAGCATTCACCAAGAAGCTAGTGAATCTATAAGATCAGAATGCCAGGCTTAGTATGGTGGCAATGGGGAGCTACAGTTCATTGAGGAAACCATGAATGCCAACATGTACTGTGACATACTGAAACAGAGCATGATCCCCTCCCTTCAGAGACTGGGCCGCAGAGCAGTATTCCAACATGATAACGACCCCAAACACACCTCCAAGACAACCACTGCCTTACTAAAGAAGCTGAGGGTAAAAGTGATGGACTGGCCAAGAATGTCTCCAGACCTAAACCCTATTGCGCATCTGTGTGGCATCCTCAAACAGATGGTGGAGGAGCACAAGGTCTCTAACATCCACCAGCTCCGTGATGTCGTCATGGAGGAGTGGAAGAGGACTCCAGTGGCAACCTGTGAAGCTCTGGTGAACTCCATGCCCAAGAGGGTTAAGGCAGGGCTTTAAAATAATGGCGGCCACACAAAATATTGACATTTGGGCCCAATTAGGACATTTTCACTTAGGGGTGTACTCACTTTAGTTGCCAGTGGTTTAGACATTAATGGCTGTGTGATGAGTTATTTTGAGGGGACAGCAAATTTACACTGTTATACAAGCTGTACACTCACTACTTTACATTGTAGCAAAGTTTCATTTCAGTGTTGTCACATGAAAAGATATAAAATATTTACAAAAATGTGAGGGGTGTACTCAATTTTGTGAGATACTGTATATACTCTGCATTCAGTGTAGCCTATATATACAGTGCATTCGGTGGTGTATAGTTTCTAATACACTTCAGGCGGTGTATACAGTATATAATACAGTGTAGTGTGGTGTTGCAAAACAAAATATACATCATGTCCGGAAGGCCACCAAGGGGAGGCAGATGCTAACAGGCCACTAAAGGAGGGCAGGAGCCTCTGTGTCTACAGTCAACGGTGGTTGTCGGGGACATGGTGCATCCTCTGCAGGTGGCCATGGGGCACGCTTGTCCTTTTTTTCTGCTGCTGCCCGTGTTGTTGAGCCACAACATGCAGAAGAGTTGGTGGAGTGGATAACAAAGGCATCCTCATCCTCTGTCACCCAGGCTCAGAGTAGTTTGCCTTCCAATGCAGCTGCCAAAGCGGCCTATTCCACCGGCTCCTTGTCCACAGTCACTCCTTCCGTAGCCCCACCATCATACACGGAGGAGTCCCCAGAATTATTCAACCACAGTGTCGGTTACATGCAGCTGGAAGATGTACATCGATTTGAAGGATCAGATGTTGGTTCATAGGTTGAGGAAGGGAGTAACGTGAGCCTAGAGAGAGGGGGTGCCACAGAAGGACAAGAAACTGGCAGTCATGTTCCCCCAGCTGCGGCATACTGTCAAGTTTTCTCCAGTGACGAGAAGGGAGAGGATGATGAGGTCACTGACTGTACTTGGGTGCCTGAGAGAAGAGAGGAGGAAAGTGAGGAGAGGGAGAAAGAGGAGGCACAACTCCAATGAGGCAGGATGTCCTCTAGGGGGCAGCTTAAGGGCAGCCACCCTATTTCATCACCCTGCAGAGCTCCACAGGTGTAGGGCGCAGCTGACTCCCCACTGACTTTTAAAAGTTCCTTGGTGTGGGCCTTTTTCAACACGTGTGCAGCAGATCGCACCGTTGCTGTTTGCAACCTATGTCTGAAGTGGATCAAGTGTGGCCAGAACAGCAGCCTCTTGGGCACCACATGCTTGACCAAACATATGACAATCTGTCACGCAGTCTGTTGGCAACAGCACATGAAAGACCCATATCATAGAAAAAGGTGGACTTCTCCTTGCTTCTCATCTGGGATCTCCAACCCTACTATACCTCCAGTCCTCTCAAAAACCTGCACTGAGAGGAATGAAGGGATAGCAATAGGCGCCCCAAGTACTTGCAAACAATCTGCTAGAAGTACACCACCAATTGATTTTAGCAGGCAAATTTCCCTACACCAGTTGCTGAACCGTAAAAAGAAATTCGGTCCCAGCCATCCACATGCTCAGCGTCTAAATGTAAGCTTGGCCAAATTGCTAGCACTGCAACTGCTACCTTTTCAACTGATAGACTTTGCCCCCTTTTGTGAATTTGTGGAATGTGCTGTACCACAGTGGCAGGTTCCAAAACGCCATTTCTTTTCACGGATAGCCATTCTGGCTCTCTACCAGCATGTGAAAGGCAATGTTTTGGCCTCGTTGGACAGGACAGTCAGCAGTAAGGTTCATATTACTGCTGACTCATGGTCCAGCAGGCATGGACAGGGATGTTACCTTTCCTTCACGGCACAGTGGGTAATTCTGCTGGCAGCTGGGAAGGATGCAGGACAGGGTTCAGTGTTGCTGGAGCTTGTTCCTCCACCACGCTTCCGAAAAGCTAGTGGTGATTCTGGCACAGCTCTCTCCTCCACCCCCTCCTCTTCTTCTTCCTCTATGGCCTCTGCAGATTTGTCTTCTGAACCAGCAGTGCTCCATAAGCATTCAAGGGGCTACGTAAGCAGTTAGGCTAAGAGATGCCATGCGGTGCTTGAGTTGGTCTGCCTAGAAGACAGGAGCCACACTGGGGCAGAGATTTTGTCAGCTCTGCAGGGGCAGGCTCAGAGGTGGTTGACGCCATGCCAGATTCAGCCAGGAATGGTTGTATGCGACAATTGCACCAACCTTCTCTCCACCCTCCACTAGGGACACTTGACCCATGTTTCATGTTTGGCACACGTCCTGAATTTGGTGGTGCAGCGGTTCTTGACTAGGTAACCAGGCTTACAAGATCTCCTAAGGCAGGCCAGAAAAGTCTGTGGTCATTTTCGCCGGTCATACAATGCCAGTACTCAGCTGGCTGACATTCAAAGAGAATGCAACCTGCCCACCAACTGCCTCATTTGTGACATGCCCACCAGGTGGAACTCAATGTTGGCAATGCTGCAGCGGCTGCACACACAGCAAAGAGCCATCAATGAGTACCTGTGCGAGTATGGCACCAGGACAGGGTCAGGGGAGCTTGGCTTCTTTTTGCCATGCCAGTGGCTATTAATCAAGGATGCATGCACTGTCCTGTCACCATTCGAGGAGGCCACAAGGATGGTGAGCAGCGACAATGCATGCATCAGTGACACTGTCCCTCTAGTCTTCCTGCTGGAGCACACGCTTTGTGGAATCATGGACAGGGCACTTGAGACAGAACAATGGGAGGAAGAGGAGGACTTTCTTTCCTCTCAAGGCCCGCTTTATCCAGATAGCATTCCACACAGGAAGAAGATGAGGAGGATTGTGTCAGCATGGATGTAGAGCAGTGATATAAAATTAGCAGACCTCCGACTGTTTCAAAACTACAAGTCCCATCATGCCTCTGCCTCTGGGTGTCATGCTTGTGGTTGTCAGAGTCTTGCTATGCCTCATGGGACTTGTAGTTCTGCAACAGCTGGAGGTCCACTAATTGCATATCCCTGATGTAGAGGATAACACTCAGCAGCAGTCTTCAAGGGATGGTTTTCAGTCCCCAGAAACCCAAGGCGTTGTAGGTGGCTGGGAGGAGGTAGTTATGGATAATGTGGTCCTTAGCGACCCATAAGACTCAGAATCGCATGCCTCTGCAAACTTACGCTGCATGGCTTCCCTGATTCTGCAAAGCCTGCGAAAGGACCCTAGGATTCATGGTATCAAGAAGAGGGCTCATTACTGGCTGGCAACCCTTCTTGATCCACATTACAAGGGTAAAGTTGCAGAACTCATCCTGCCTTCACAGAGGGATCAGAGGAAGAAACATCTTCAGGAGGCCTTGAAGAAAGGTTTGTGTAAAGCATTTTCAGACCCTGGAAGGTTACCATTTCCTGGTGCTGGACAATGTGTTGCTGAGGCTTCGTTCAGTCAGAGGAAGAGCGGTGGAGAAGGTGGCCGGATGACTGATGCCTTTAAACAATTTTTCAGTCCAAGCCAAGGTCTGATCGGTTCAAGCAACCATCGACAGCGTCTGCATTATATGGTGAAGGAATATCTAGGGGCAAGAGCAGACTTGGAGACCTTCCCAACAGATCTTCCACTGGGTTACTGGGTTTTGAGGATGGACCACTAGCCAGAACTTGCTCAATATGCAATCGAGCTACTGGCCTGTCCTGCATTCAGCATGCTTTCTGAATGCACATTCAGTGCTGCTGAAGGGGTTTGTAACAGATCAAAGAGTGCGCCTGTCCACAGAATCCATTGATAGGATTTGATTTTATAAAAATGAATCAGTCCTGGATCAGCCTATGCTGCCTATCCTATTCCGTAGTAAAAAACGTAATGGGCGGGGTCCTGATGACCAGTATCGTTGGTCAATTCAGGTAACAGGTTACCGGCTCACCTAATAGGGTGGTGTTCCTTGTCAGAACAGGAGAAGTAGTCAAAATAAAAGGGGAGTGGGAATAGGACCCAAGATGTCCTTACCTTCAGTGAAGGAAAAGGAACAAACTGCGGTTTAACCTGATATAACTTTATTAGAACGATTAGTAGAAAAACATTTCAATCATTGAAAGGAAAGCATAAACAATAGGAGATTGCATAAGGTAAAAACTGACAACGTTGTCACTTAAAAACGCATGCCCATGAGCTCAGCCATATCCCAGTCATCCACACGTGTCAATCATCTCAAGTCATTAAGTGTGACTTAATATATAATGCTTACATGTGTTTAGGCGAGGTGAGTTCCGGGAAACCTTGGTAGCACAAGTCGGTACCCGTATTGTGCTTAACCATGGACCTCCAGACTCCTTATATGCCTATAGAGCTGCTGCATTAAGTCTTTACAATGTTGAAGAAAGCATTGGTTATCTCAGACAAATAAATGCAATTCTGGCTAGAGAGTATTCCTGATAGTTAGTGAACAGGACAGGTTTGATTTCTGGATGTAGCACTGTCAATCATAGAGATAATATATAAAAAAAAAAAAAATGCAGCACGCAGTGATGCAAGCATGCGACTTAAGTCAAGGAGAAACAATAGATCCACAACAAGCCTGTTAGTCATTCAGCACCATGTTTCCATGAAACATTAAAGATAGCACCGCATATAGTTTGGATAGGAAAATATAGTTAGCTGAGTCAAAACACAGAGCCTCCAAAAAAAGAAAAAAAAAAAAAATTTTTAAATGTTCAGGCTGTGATTGCTTGCTGCATATACCAGTTGAAGAGAGACTCACTGTTTAGATGGTATTAGATTGGTCCTCAATTGCAGCGACAAGGTGGTGAACCCACAGTCCTTTGCAGGGGTCCACAGGTGTGCAGGATGCGAATCTCTGTATTCCTAGTCCTGGTGACACGCACAGGATGTTATCCACTCAAAACCAGCATGGGGCCGCCTGGCCATTTACTTTCGGTTCGGTTGTTTGTGGATTTCCAGTTTGCGGAGATAGGATGAGGGCTAAAGAGTGATGAAAAGCCCAAGTTGGCTATGGGCAGAGGGCATGTGTAGGCACACACACCGACATGTTTCACCCACTTGTGACGCGGGTTTCTTCAGGGTAAGTTCACTGAAGGTAAGGACATCTTGGGTCCTATTCCCACTCCCCTTTTATTTTGCCTATCCTATTCCTCCTGAATCTTGATGATGCTAGCTTCCAACAATATTTTTGGTTTAGGGCACCACCACCACCACCCAAGGCCCAATTTTTCAGCCCCTGTTTAACAAAGCCATGTTATTAAAATTTTTGATATAATATTTTACAGCAGGGCTCGTTCCTGCACCCAACAAGAGTATCTGTTAGGGGTTACAGTGTTGGGGCACCACCACCACCCAAGGCCCAATTTTTCTGTAGTATATAGTGCAGTCCGTATAGTATATATACTCTGTTCAGAGTATATAGTGCCTGGGGGCCCCGAACTGAATTTTTTTAAAATTTTGGTGCGGGGTTCCCCTTAATATCCACACCAGACCAGAAGGGCCTGGTATGGATTTTGGGGGGGAAATCCACGCCATTTTTTTGGGGTATTTTTGGCGTGATAGATTTTTATCTATATTGCCGGGATCCGACAATATATTACAGCCGTGAGCAGTTTTAAATGACATTTTGGCCTTTAGAAATCTCATTTTGCTGTGGTACTGTTATAAACATGGGAAAGATGATCTACTTTACATGCATACTAAGGAGACCCCCCAGGCATGATATTTAAAGGAATATTTCATTTTTATTGTTTCGATTTAAGCATTATTAAAATCACTGCTCCTGAAAAAAACGTCAGTTTTTAAAACTTTTTTTTGCATTAAAACATGTCCCAATTTTTATGGCAATAACTTACATATAAGCCTTTAAAATGAGCACTTTTGATTTTTCACGTTCACGTCCCATAGACTTTAACGGTGTTCGCGTGTTCACATACATTTTTTGCCTGTTTGCATGTTCTGCTGTTTCACAACCCCTGAAGCAGGGGGTGTTTGGCTCATCCCTATTTTTGTGATTGCAACGCCTGCAATAGTATTTGTATTTTTTCACATGCATCACCTAGAGTAGTTATTTATTTAATATATAGCTCACAAATCTTTGTCAGGAATTCATTAACCAGAATTAAATCAATATCTGTCTTACACATTCGACTTAATATGAAATACAAGGTAGTTTATTTAAGCATGCTACTGTAAGTGCTCCACAGTGCTGCAAAAGAAAAAAAAACAATAGCGAAGAGAGCTTCTTGATAAAAGAGAACCTAAATATAGTAACCTGGCTAACAGCTGCTATGTTCCCATCATATTAATCAGGTATGTGTGGGAATAAAGTCAGGTGCTCTTCAGCCAGTGGCAGAAAAATTGGCAGCACAGTGCAATCACCGAACAGAAAAGAGTATAAATATAACGACCTGGATGGTAAAAAATTTGAAGGATTCCAAGATGAAGGGTGCATTGGTATTCCTTGCCTTGGTGGCTGCCGTATACGCTGCCGGGGATTTCAGTGGGTATGTAGAAAATTGTTAAAATATAAAAGTCTATGTATTCAAACCTCTAGCATAGCTAGTGTATTATAGGTCCTGTGTTAACAGGCTTTGGGCTTGTGTTGTTGTGCAAATGCAGTGTGCTTTTAATATCATTTAGAAAAGCTTTTGAGATCATTCAGAATTAATTAAATTAATTGGGACCAGATGGCTTGCACCTGAGGGTTCTTAAGGAACTCAGTCAAGTAATTGCCAGACCATTGTTCCTAATTTTTACGAACAGTCTACTGACTGGAATGGTACCAGCTGATTGGAGAAAAGCCAATGTAGCACGAATATTTAAAAAGGGACAAGATACATTCCTGGGAATTACAGACCAGGTAGCCTAACATCAATTGTATGCAAGCTCTTGGAGGGGATTATAAGGGACTATATACAAGAGTTTAGTAATGAGAACGGTATCATTAGCAGTAATCAGCATTGATTCATGAAGAATCGTTCTTGCCAAACAAATCTATTAACCTTCTATGAGGAGGTGAGTTGCCATCTAGATAAAGGAAGGCCCGTAGATGTGGTGTATCCGGATTTTGCAAAAGCATTTGATACAGTTCCCCATAAATGTTTACTTTAAAAAGTAGGGTCCATTGGCATGGACCATAGGGTGAGTACATGGATTGAAAACTGGCTACAGTGGCGAGTTCAGGTAGCGATAGATCGGGAGTACTCGGAATGGTCCGGGGTGGAAAGTGGGGTCCCCCAGGGTTCTGTCCTGGGACCAATCCTATTTAATTTATTCAAAAACGACCTGTAGGATGGGATAAACAGCTCAATCTCTGTATTTGCGGACGATACTAAGTTAAGCAGGGCAATAACTTCTCTGCAGGATGTGGAAACCTTGCATGAAGATCGAAACAAATTAATGGGGTGGGCAGCTACATGGCAAATGAGGTTTAATGTAGAAAAATGTAAAATAATGCATTTGGGTCGCAAAAATATAAATGCAATCTACTCACCAGGGGAAGAACCTCTGGGGGAATCTAGGATGGAAAAGGACCTGGGGGTCCTAGTAGATGACAGGCTCCGCAATGGCATGCAATGCCAAGCTGCTGCAAGCAAAGCAAACAGAATATGCATTAAAAAGGGGATTAACTCCAGAGATAGAACGATAATTCTCCAACGCTACAAGACTCTGGTCCGCCTGTACCTGCAGTATGCCATCCAGTTCTGGCACCAGTCCTCAAGAAGGATGTGCTGGAACTGGAGAGAGTCCAGAGAAGGGCAACAAAACTAAAAAAGGGACTGGAGGACATTATTTATGAGGAAAGGTTACGATCACTGAACTTGTTCTCTCTAGAGAAGAGACGCTTGAGAGGGGATATGATTTCAATGTACAAATACCGTACCGGTGACCCCACAATAGGGATAAAACTTTTTCACGAAAGGGAATTTAATAAGACATGTGGCAATTCACTAAAATTAGAAGAAAAGCGGTTTAACCTTAAACTGCGTAGAGGGTTCTTTACTGTAAAAGCGGTAAGGATGTGGAATTCTCTTCCACAGGCAGTGGTTTCAGCAGGGAGCATCAATAGTTTCAAAAAACTATTAGATGAGCACATGAAAGACCACAACATACAGGGATATACAAGGTAATACTGACATATAATCACACACATAGGTTGGACTTGATGGACTTGTGTCTTTTTTCAATGTCGCCTAACGTAACTATGTAACTAATTGGCCGGTGCATTGGCCTGCCCTAACTATCGGATCTCCATTTGACCTGCTTAAAGTTAAGCAGAAGGATAGCTGAACAGAATCACACATATATTTGCAGGAAAAATGTTCTTATAAATTGATTTTAACTGCATATTTACCTTCTCGGTCAGAACTCTGCTTTAAAGAATCATGTAACAAGGGAAATGTGTAGTAGGTTGCCATTTCTGAACTATCTTACTGGAAATGTTTGTTTCCAGGCTCTCAATAGCTTTATTATTGTACATTTGTGGAGCCCTTGCATTCTGATTTCACTGGCTATATGATTGTTCTGGGATAGTGACTCATATACTATTGAAGCCAGAGACAGACAGGTACATATCATGTTCACAAGAAGGTCAGCAGTGTCAGTCCATGTATTTCTCTGAATACAAGTTTCCTTTAATACATTCTGTAAAAGTGTATCTAAAGCCAAGAGCAAACATGTAATATATTGCATCTTATGGGTCCTTATATGTGGTGGTTGCATTGGCTTTCTTTTTTCAGGCCTCTTTTCCTTTATTTTTATGTGGTGTTCTTGCCAATAACATATTTACTGTCATAAAAATACAAACCCCATTCCCTATGCTGTATCTATGGGGAGCAACCTTGTTACCCTAGGACAGGAACTGTGTTCAGACTACAGAACACCTCCCCCTCTTCTCATCTTCATAGGGGGAGATGTTGTGTAGTCCTAACAAACTTCCTGATAACATTTCTTGAGATAAAACTGTAGAGTACACAGGACACCATTAGATTTCTGACAGGTTCAATGGGCATTTTTGCCATTCTTTGCACTTGTTGAACATATACAGTATATAACAAAATGTTTAAATAAAAGGGGGTAAATAAAGTTCATTTTTAGGTTTTACACATATTTTAAAACTAACCTACAAGCACAGCCCCTAGGTTAGTTTTAAAAAATATCCTAAATGCTCAACATACTTGCCTAAATCAGTGGTCTTAGTATTATTTCTATTTATTATTATTCAATTTAAGCATCTAAAAAACACAAATATATTACAATTAAAAAGCTTCACTTCAAGTCAACCATAATCTATGGTCTTATGAAGAGTAAAATAGATTCTTTTTCTTCCCTGCCAAGGAAGAGGATCCTTCTTTGGGTGTCCATGTCAATGGCTGGGTGATATGAACAAACACTTCCTATTAACTTTCCAGCAGCGAGTTATCTCAGGAATAAGGATCCAAAACACTGCAGTGGCATGATAATGTCACAAGGTGGTGACCCCTTGACTGCAGCTCTTGATTCACCAGTCATCTTTTTAGCTCAAACTGTCTATATGCCTGTATCTTGGTAAATGTAGACACCGAGTTTGACTTTTGCAGTGTGCTTTCAAAGCACTGACAGTTAATTGTTCCTGCAATATATTGGAAATTAGAATAACTTGAGATCAAAAATCAAATCTGCAGTATCACATAAAATCAATTTTTTAATCTTGAGATTTGATCCATCAGTATTGTCATCATAAAGTCTTCAGTTTACCTGTTTTAACAGTGTTAATGTGTAATTTACATTATTATTTAATCTACTTGCAGACAGCAAGTCCTGAGAATTCTTCCCATCAGTGAGGATGAAGTAAGCTTGGTCCGGGAACTGGAAAACTTTGATGACCTGGGGGTAATTAGATACTTTTTTCATCCTTCCAAATTGAAATATGTGTGCATATACAGTACAGTAGCTCACAAAAGTGAGTACACCCCTCACATTTCTGTAAATATTTTATTATATCTTTTCATGTGACAACACTGAAGAAATGACACTTTGCTGCAATGTAAATTAGTGAGTGTACAGCTTGTATAACAGTGTAAATTTGCTGTTGCCTCAAAATAACTCAACACACTTAATGTCTAAACCACTTGCAACAAAAGTGAGTACACCCCTAAGTGAAAATGTCCAAATTAGGCCCAATTAGCCATTTTCCCTCCCCGGTGTCATGTGACTCATTAGTGTTACAAGGTCCCAGGTGTGAATGGGGAGCAGGTGTGTTAAATTTGGTGTTATCACTCTCACTCTCTCATATTGGTCATTGGACGTTCAACATGTCACCTCATGGCAACAAACTCTCTGAGGATCTGAAAAAAAAGAATTGTTGCTCTACATAAAGATGGCCTAGGCTATAAGAAGATTGCCAAGACCCTGAAACTGAGCTGCAGCACAGTGGCCAAGACCATACAGCGGTTTGACAGGACAGGTTCCACTCAGAACAGGCCTCGCTATGGTCGACCAAAGAAGTTCAGTGCACCTGCTCAGCATCATATCCAGAGGTTGTCTTTGGGAAATAGACATATGAGTGCTGCCAGCATTGCTGCAGAGGTTGAAGTGGTGGGGGAGTCAGCCTGTCAGTGCTCAGACTATACACCGCACACTGCATCAAATTGGTCTGCATAGCTGTCGTCCCAGAAGGAAGCCTCTTCTAAAGATGATGCAAAAGAAAGCCCGCAAACAGTTTTCTAAAGACAAGCAGACTAAGGACATGGATTACTGGAATCATGTCCTGTTGTCTGAGGAGACCAAGATAAACTTTTTTGGTTCAGATGGTGTCAGGTGTGTGTCGTGACAACCAGGTGAGGAGTACAACGACAAGTGCGCCTTGCCTACAGTCAAGTATGGTGGTGGGAGTGTCATGGTCTGGGGCTGCATAAGTGCTGCCAGCACCGGGGAGCTACAGTTCATTGAGGGAACCATGAATGCCAACATGTACTGTGACATACTGAAGCAGAGCATGATCCCCTCCCTTCGGAAACTGGTCCGCAGGGCAGTATTACAACATGATAATGACCCCAAACACACCTCCAAGATGACCACTGCCTTGCTAAAGAAGCTGAGGGTAAAGGTGATGGACTGGCCAAACATGTCTCCAGACCCAAACCCTATTGAGCATCTGTGGGGCATCCTCAAATGGAAGGTGGAGGAGCGCAAGGTCTCTAACATCCACCAGCTCCGTGATATCATCATGGAGGAGGACTCCAGTGGCAACCTGTGAAGCTCTGGTGAACTCCATGCCCAAGAGGGTTAAGGCAGTGCTGGAAAACAATAGTGGCCACACAAAATATTGACACTTTGAGCCCAATTTGGACATTTGCACTTAGGGGTGTACTCACTTTTGCCGCCAGCGGTTTAGAAATGAGTGTTGAGTTATTTTGAGGGGACAGCAAATTGACACTGTTATACAAGCTGCACACTCACTAATTTACATTGTAGCAATGTGTCATTTCTTCAGTGTTGTCACATACTGTATATATATATATATATATATATATATATATATATATATATATATATATATATATATATATATATATATATATATACCAATATGGTAGGTACTAGCACTAGTGCATTAGTAAGGTTGTTTTATTATATTTTTAAAATAAGCTTAGTATTATTTCTGTTCTTATTTGGAAGACCTACGAGCGCCTACTATATATTGTGTTAAAGTGGTTGTAAACCGCTGGACTTTTTTTTTTTTGCTAACTTGCAAGGAGGTAAAACCATAATGTGCTAGTTTTCAACTTACCTGAAAATGAAGCATTCCAGCGATGTGATGTCATCGCTGGAGGCTGCTTTCACCTTCAACTGTCTTGCTTCTGTGTTTATGGACTCCGGATCTGTGACTGGTCGTAGCTGTGATGACGTCACGCCCACGCATGCGTGCAGGAGCTGCCGCTCACGGCACAGGGATCTGAAGGAACGGCACGGGCGGCCATTCCTTCAGAGTGCATGCGCCAGTTATGTCACTGGCTCTTATACACTAAATATCTCCTAAATGGTGCATGTTTAGGAGATATTTACACTACCTGAAGGTAAGCCTTATTATAGGCTTACCTAAAGCGAACATTTAACGTTGGAAGTTTACTTACACTTAAAACGCTGATACCTTGGTGGTGTGTGTGTGTGTGTGTGTGTGTGTGTGTGTGTGTGTGTCTGTGTGTAACTTGTTCTTTTTTTCTAATTGTGTATTTTCAAGACCCAACAGGGTTTTATTACATATAGTCACATTTGACCATCACATAAATAATTGTGGGACTGAGAACATTGGGTGCAATTTTTTTAAAACAATGCTGCTAACAAAGTCCTTATGACTACTTTACAATCTTTACTTTATGTTTTGCAGCTTGACTTCTGGACTTCACCTTCACATGCCAAAAGACACATTGACATCCGTGTGCCATTCTACAGCCTCCAGGATGTCAAGGTCTACCTGGAGTCCAACAACATCCAGTACAGTGTCATGATCCAGGACTTGCAGGTGACTGGTACCTCAATCATTAAGGAAGGCTCTGTCTTGATGTCATTTGGAAATTAAAAAAATATTAAATCTCTGCATGATCTAATAAGATGAAGTGAAAACATTGATAAAAGCCAATAGAATAAAGTCTTTATTAAAAATGCCTGTTGAACTGCTAGTATGCAGGGCCATACCAAACATTTGTTTACTTTGGTTTGACATCTATTTCTTAGAATGTTTGTATAATTTTTAAGTTATTACTGACAAAATATTTAATTGCATGCTGTAAAACACTATATTTCCTTCCAAAAATGCTAGTTAACTGGCTATAATGGCTTGAGTTATTTCTGAGTCACTTCCCAAGAACAGTTTTAATTTCAGTTACTGCATGCTTGTTCAAGGTCAGTGAATCAGGCAGAAACAAAAGTAGAGACAGTCAGGCAGCTGGTATTTTTGGAAGGAGATCAGCAATGGAAATTTCTATATTTTTCCAATACATCTTACTATAACTCTGCCCAGAATATGCACATTAAAGTATTATAGTATTCTGAAGAAACAGTAAAAGCACTTCTAAACAAACTCTCATTCACCTCTGTAGCTGTAAGGATTTTGGAAAAATTCATATTCAAGGTTCACAACACAGGCATTTTTAATCACAGCTCCTTTCCCTTTTATTTTGTATATAGAGCAGAAATGTAGTCTTCTAATGTAAACTCACATAAGAAATAGCATTACATATTAAACACAAGCTTAAGCACTTGAGTCCAGTGTGCAATTTTAAAATGACAACAGCTGTTTGTCTTAGGGTCATTTTAAAATGGCAGATGGACTTCAGCAGCTCCTGTGAGTCCCGGCGGCTTCTTGTGCTAAAACTGATAGCTATCAGTGACAGTTGGGGTCCAGCACTAAGCCTAGAAGCTGCAATGATCAGTCTTTGGGCTTCCATTTCTCCTACAGATCACTGCAAAGGAGCACATTGTAGTAAAGAATGTTAAAACAATGCTTCCACGTTGTGTTTACATTGGGAATATAGTGACCTAACAGCACTTCTTATCAGTACAGAGGTTTAGGCAGAGCTGTTGCAGCTCTTTCTTGCTTCTCCAAGCAGCAGTGGAAATAATATTTTGCTGTATAGTTAAGCCTGGTACACACTATTATTTTTTCTCCCAGCGGGTTGAACGAAAAAAAACTGTCAAGTGTACTATGCAAAGTTAGTACAGCGATCTCCCCCCACTGAGCTAATGTGTTCTGACAGGGGAAACACTCTGATCAGCGCTCTCTGCCATTGGTTGAGAGCGCTGATCAGGAGCCGGTCGGCTGGTTTTCCAGTATGCACGTCCGACCGAAATACACATTTTTTTTTTTAACCTGCAAATGTCTCCCGACATTTGGCCCATGTGTAGATGGCTTTAGATTAGGTCTCCACTGACCAGACCCAGACTCCCTATGAAGGAAAAAAAGCCCCCCCCTCCCCCATATATTTACTGCACAATATAATCAACAAAGACTACTGTTTAAAATAATATCACATTATATCATCCAGATCATCACATCATTGTTGTGACCTGGAGATCATTTTGGAAGGGAATTATATACACACACACTGCCTATTTATTTATTAATTTTTATATTTTTTTTTTTACACTTTTTAAACGTTTTTGTTACAATTTGTTACTCTTTAGTGCAGGGGTCTCAAACTGGCGGCCCCCCAGCTGTTGCGAAACTACAAGTCCCATCATAACCCTGCCTGTGGGAGTCATGCTTGTAACCTTCAGCCTTGCAATGCCTCATGGGACTTGTAGTTTCGCAACAGCTGGAGGGCTGCCAGTTTGAGACCCCTGCTTTAGTCCCCAAATAAAACAAGAAAATAAAAACATTTGTATCCAAATTTGCTAGCAAACTAAAACCTGTTCCAAAAAAAATCTCTTAAATACCCCCCCAAAAAAAACCTCAAAAATACTTTGTGTAGACTACAAACGCTAAAAGTTATGATGTACAGAACTGAGGCATCACTAAAACAAAAAGGCTTTGGGGGATTTAGAGATTTAGTGTGAAAAATGGACTGGAGACTCAAGTGGTTAAAACCCATCGATGGGAAAAAATCCTATTTTAAATCTCTTTTACTGCTTGTTAAAAATGCAAATACTATAATGTCCATCGTCTGGACACAGGTGTGCTTTAGATTTTTCGAATTTTTCTAATTTTTCAAACCAGACCGCTCATTTTTGGTACATAGAGAGGTTCCAAAACAATCACTAAATGTATTTTTGACTTGAAAAAAATTGCTTATCTAAATTGTTAGCTTAAAACAGACCTTGTGATAAAATGCAAAATCCAATCAAATTGTCTGGCACCCTTTTAAAATCTCCTACTGTTAGTAGGTGTAAAATGTACCTGTAAAAAAAAACTATAATTATACTTTTCTTGCCCTTGTGTATCCCTTTGCTGGGCAAGACATCACTATCCTTGATGTGAGATGACTAAGGAATCTGCAATAAAGGTTGTTGCAATGTACATAGATCACCCAGGGGGGAACGTTTTTTTTTCAACAAAAGTGGAGTTACGCTTTAAGGCCTGTTCCTTCTGAAATTTATGAACACTTGCAGAACCCCAACAAATATTTCCTTATTTTGTGCAATTTAATTATCTCCTATCATCATAAGAGCCAAAATGTGTTATTTTTTTAACTACCTCAATCAGTGAAAAAATTGCATTATGATCACTAGGTGCTTAAAATCATTTTTTGGATTTTGGGGCTGTGCGAATGTTTCTCACATTAAAACAGCAACATTTTTATACATAGACCAATCAGGTTTGTGTAAATATGAATTGGTGTCCTGTGCTGATTTTTTCAAATCTTCATCTGAAAAAATGCTTGCATGAGAATTTAATGCAAAGTACAAATTCCAATGAGAATGATGCATATACATGGAGGTTAATGGTGGAGTGGGTGTTTTTTTTACCTGTTTGCTTATTGATATGTGTTTATTTTGATAACTGATTTTTTCTCTTGTAGTGTTAACATTTTTACATAATAGTGGGGGAGGAATAAATATAAAAAATATCTTTTAATAGTGATTTACTTTTTGTTTATCATCCATCAATAAATACATTTGTGGTAATACGTTGCTGCAGGAAGAGGCAGGGTAGAAATTGATCAGTTTTTTGCACTTCCTTATTTAAAAAGTCCTTATTGGAATACCTTTTATTACTCTAATATAAAATAGAAATTATTTTTTAGAGGTTTGAATACATAATCATCTGTTTTTATATTATGACAGGCTTTGCTGGATGAAGAAGAGAGAGAAATGAAGATTAGTCGTAGTCGTTCAATGGAAAATGCCCGTTCCACTAACACCTTTAACTATGCTACCTACCATACCTTCGATGAGGTATGATTGTGTTTAACTTTGTAAAGAAACATTTATCTTGTCATAGCTAAACAGATAGTCCTTGTAAGTAACCAATAACTGATTATCTACTTGCAAAATCTTACAACCGTAGAAATGTAATTTTAATTCTGTCATTTAACCATTCAGCCTAACAACTTGGTGACCTTTCTCTCTGCTCTGTACCCAACCATACATGGACAATTGTCTTCATAAATCATAGTTTCTTACTCTGATCTATCATGTGACTGTGTTTTTGAAAATCGTACACTATTATCATATCTATTATGTGTTCCTTCAGATTAACAACTTTATTGACACACTGGTGGCTGAAAACCCTGGCTTAGTGAGCAAGATTGAGATTGGAAAGAGCTATGAAGGTCGCCCACTCAATGTCCTCAAAGTAAGTGATATATGGTTTTTGAAAATGAATTTATGTTGTAGTAAATTGCAAATTATGTTGTTTCTATTGAAGGCATGCGTGCTTGTGTAGTAAGGTCAATGATTGTAGCACTCAGTGTAAAAAAGAGAAAAAAGGTAAGCTAAAACGCAGATTTTAACAAATTTTAAGAGTCTTTTCATCTACAAGTTTTACTTCAGTGGCAGAAAGAACCTGGTAAGATGAGCCAACCTTTGCTTTCTTATAGTTCTTGGAGACCCCAGTAGTATTATGTACCTGGCATATTTTCTGGCTTTATTCTTGCTTGCCTTGGATAGCTGGCTGCTTTCATTCGCATTTGATATATTATAAAATAAAAACAAAAATCCAGAAGACAGAATGAGAGTTTCCTATATTAGCTGTAGCCGCCACGCAGGACTGAGAACTAGCCAATCTGAGTTTTAAGGATGACTGACTCTGTAAGAATCAGTACACAAAGTATATTTACCAGTGACACAGAATAGGGTTGTCAAAATTCTACTGTATATACAGATAGGGATGACAGATCTCTATATATAGGATAGGAATATCAGATTCATGTCATGAAGTTTTCAGCATCCAACAGACCTTATTCACATGATCATAAAATAGATCATATAGTAGTACTTTCTGGTACTTATTGTGACAAGTAACTAACATTTGCCAAATGACACATGCTGTCAAATATTGTTTTTGTGAAAAATGTGTTGCTTTCTTTTTTAGTTCAGTACTGGAGCCAACCGTCCTGCTTTCTGGATTGATTTTGGAATTCATTCCCGCGAGTGGGTAACTCAGGCCACTGGAATCTGGACTGCTAAAAAGGTATATGCCCATTACTCCTTATTTCTTATTCTGGATTAGAATAGTGTATGATTAGAGCACACATTTTGAGTATGACACTAAACTAGTCTGCCAACACAAAATATGTTACTGGTTTAGGTGATGATCAGGGAGCTTGATGTACTGTGAAGTACTGGTATGAGAGTACTGTGCTAGTATCCTCATCTGAAAATGTTAATAGCCTGGCTAACCTTCCAATCCCCCGTCTTTGTTATTGAGTAACTGACCTGGAATAAGTATGCAGTTTCCAGGTTCTAACTTCTTTGGCTTCTTAATTGTCTCAGGTTAGTAGTAAAGCTTGATGATCAGAATGATAGCCAATCAACTAGCGTTTTCAAAAAAGATGTCAGGTTCTCATGACAGGATCATTTTAACCAAACATAGCAGAATTCTTTTACAAAAAATGAAATAAGAAGGTTTTTTCAAAGTAAAAATGTACTGATGAAATGACAATAGAAGAAACTGAAAGAAACATTTTTTTTATCAGTATAAGTCCAAACCATTAGGGCATTGCTTTAAAAACATGGAGACTGTACCCATAATTTAAAGTCTAATAAAAGTAAGGCATAAAAAGAATATATGATATTATGTATCTTCCTATGCAGATTGTCTCAGATTATGGCAAAGATGCTTCTCTCACTGCCACCCTGAACAAACTGGATATCTTTGTGGAAATCGTCACTAACCCTGATGGCTATGTTTACACCCACACCAGGGTAACTATGCTGTGTTCTCTTTTGTGTTCATCATCGGCAAGAAGTTTAGCAGTTCCCTATTCAATAATCCTTTTTTATTGTTACAGGACCGTATGTGGCGTAAGACCAGATCCCCTAACAGTGGCTCTCTCTGCATAGGAACTGACCCCAACAGAAACTGGGATGCTGGCTTTGGAGGTAATATTTACTGGTTTCCCATGTCAGTTTTCTATAAATTATTCCATCTTCTAGAGAACAATTTAAACAAGAGGCTAAAGCTAGTAGCAGTAGGAGAAGGGCTGGATGTGTCAAAAGCTGAATGGCTAAAGGTCCTTTAGAATATAAATTTAGCTTGGCATTTTTCATTGCAGTTCATTTTGGTTTCCCCAGGGCATCTTCAGTTAGTTTGGGGAATTACATTGTAATGTACATTGAAAAGGAGCATGTCTCTACTATCAGAGCCTGTTTTTTAAAAAAAAACATTGTAGTCCAAACCAAGACTAGAATATGTAAATCCAAATTCAAATGGCAAATTAAAAGACTACATCCCACTAAATGTCAAAACTTCCTCTGCCCCTATTGCCAGGAAATATAGTAAGGGGAAATCCCCCAGTAAGGAGACATCAGTGAAATCTAGAAAGAGGTTCTAATCCTTTCCACTCTTTTCAAAACAAAAATATTGGCTGGACTTGGGCTTTAAACAGCCAACTAAGCATATAATTATTTAAAATACCAACTACTGGAAACTCAGGAACATTAAAATTGATGAATTGTTGAAATGTTTACCAGGTGGTGGATCCAGCAGCAACCCTTGCACTGAGACCTACAGAGGACGCGCTGCCCATTCTGAGTCAGAAGTTAAGGCTATTGTGGACTTTGTGAAGAGCCACGGCAATATCAAGGGATTTGTTTCAATCCACAGCTATTCTCAGATGCTTCTCTACCCTTATGGATATACTACTGCTCCTGCCAGTAACCAAGCTGAATTGGTATGCTTAATGAGCTTTACTTATCAATATTTCTATATATTACTTCAATGACAGTGAACATATTTTGCCTTCAAAAGTTGTAGCAAAATGTCCATAAACAATTTCTAAAAGATGTTTGCCTTTTTTCTGTACAGCATGCAGTGTCTAGAAATGCAATTAACGCTTTGGCCTCCCTCTATGGCACCTCATACACGTATGGAAGCATCATCACCACCATCTGTAAGTATTTCCTTAAAATACTTAGCATTGCCTCAATAGCAGTTAACAAAGTGTCAGAGAATCCTTTTTTGATATCTTGTGAAATATAATACTGATCATGCTGTTTGACTGTATATTTTCTCTCTGCTCTGTCTAGCATATACTGTAAGATCATTTTAAAAATTCCTTTCAAATTCAAAACCTTTAGAATTTCCAGCACCATCAACAATAGTTGTTTTTTTTTTTTTTGTTCATTCTTCTTTGCAGACCAAGCCAGTGGTGGAACCATTGACTGGACCTACAACCAGGGTATCAAGCACTCCTATACATTTGAGCTTCGTGACACTGGTCGCTATGGATTTGCTCTTCCAGCTAACCAGATCGTTCCCACTGCTGAGGAGACCTGGCTGGCTCTTACTGTTCTTATTAATCACACCCGTGACAATCTCTATTAAACTATAATATAGTATGTACAATAAAAATCCATAACCATCCTGAACTGACTTGAATTTGCTTTCACTTTAAACAGAAACTTGGTGTTTGGTCAGTAAAATGGTGTTTGATCAGTTTTATTTTTTAAATTGATTTTGTATTTGTATAAAATCTTTATCTTACATAAAAAAATTGAAGTATATTCAAACCCCACATTTTTTTTTACATTTTGGATAAAACGGTGAAGGACTAAAAACTCTGTCAGATTTTTATTGCTATCCATGTACCTGATAGGCAGATTCACTTTCTCTATTTGTCCTGGTAATCATTGTCACCGGGATTAAAAGTAGGCGAAAATCCAAAATATTTAGGTTGTCAGAACAAGAAGAGAGGGAAAATCTTTCTTTGAGGACACTTGTTTCAGTGACAACTGTCTGAGAGGAGACTTTCCTCTGTTTGGCAAAGTTTCCTCCTACTTCCTATTGTGTCTACAGGGACACAAGTCGAAAAAAAAAGAAACTGGACAGAGGTTTTAACCATCCCCTACACTATCCAAAATTAATAATGAAAATAGTTTTGACTTTAGATATACTGTACTTTAAACATACCGTCTCACATTTGCCCCATTACACTTAGTTTTCAAAGCATGCTAAGCTTTATAGTTAGAGAGCCCAAAACTGCCTTCTTGCTTGTTGGCTATCTATGTCTCTGATAGGACAGAGAGAGGGGGTTGTATCACACTCTATGTCATTTATGTGTATTTAAGAAATGCTATCTCAGGCTTGAGAAAACTACTGCTATTGCACAGAATTTGTGGTCTGATGAAAGAATATGGTAAAGATTAAATTTTCAATTATAATATGATTAAAAAAAAGATAAACATATTTTATATTTTTAATCTTAAATGTTGAACATTTTAAAGAAAATATATTTTAAAACACTATATAGTACTTTCCCTTTAAGGGTCCATGCACACTGGGCGTACAAATATTGCTTATACAGGTGTTTATTCTTCAGCCTGTAAAAGCAGCTCTATGTTAGCCTATGTGTCCATGTACATTAGAGAGTTTACAGGAAATATTTTTATAGCTGCTTTTAGAGGCAGACAAAAAAAAACTCCTTTTAGAATTTTTGAGGGGAGCCTTCGGGTGTATTTACCTTCAGACTGGTCGAAATAAAGGTATAAAACAGACAAATAAAATAACAGAGTACAATATACTCTATAGTAACAGATAAGCCAGAAATGGTTCTACCGCTTGACCACTAGTTAGAAGCATAGATAACATGCTTGCAAACATTATCAGTTAAATGAACAAAGTCTTTACTGTATTCAAATACTTGCAGTTCTTTGTACAAGGTGGCTGAAATGTCTCCCTTTCATAACAGTTGACTGCTTGCAGAGGATGACCCAAGTAGCTAAGGACAGGAACCCTGCAGCAGGCTGCACACTGATATGGCTGAAGAAGTCTCTTAAAGTGTAGACCAGGTGGCTGAGAGCAACTTCACGTCACTGGAATGGCTGTACTCTGGAGTCTTGCCGGGCTGTGCCAACCAATGTGACTAGGCATTAGGTTGATGCTGCATGTTCTTGTGCTTTTCAGTGACCTGTACTCTGACTCCGACACTAGTCCAGTCACATCTGCTCCATCAAGCACTGTCCAACCGAGCCCAGGAAAGAGGGAGGGGCTACACTTTATATCGTCTAGGTGTGTCCAGGACTATGGGAGGCCTGTGAGTCAGTGAGATAGAGGCCAGGGTCAAAGAGCATACTGATAGGAGGAGAGAGTGGAGTGACAGAGAGATTGGCTGATTAGCATGCTACTTCTCTTTTTACTGACCAGTCACAAGGTGGGAGTGGAAAGGGGAGCTGCAAGTGAAAGGTCAGCAGAAAAAGAGCAGGTCCCCTCCCCTACATATGCTGTGGACAGAGCTGTGTGAAACTCAAGACTGGATAGGCAGAAATATTAATTATGTGTGAATCCTATTTGTAATTCATATGTATATGTAGCTGTTTGCCTGGCGTTTAAGCTTACACAAGTCTGTGTCCTGCTTAATTGTGCTGCATGATGGTTATGTTTTACTTTTCTTCTCTTACGATGCAAATATATTAGCCTATTCACACTGGATGAAGACTCTCTTTGCAGAATATTGATCCAAACTCAGTAGTTGGTTGTACACGCCATATTGTCTCTGGTTCTGCCCCACTTCTTTTAGATGGGATAGTCACCTACCTATTGTTTTGGGAGATACTCCACCATATTGTATTACTCTTTTACTGGCCTGTGGCCCGCCTCCTCCATATTCCTGTCCTAGGAGTTTTTACCCAGAATAAATGAATGTCCAGTCCTGTTACATGCATGTTTTACTGCACAACTTCACTTCAGCACAGCTCTAGTAGTTACAGTCACCTTAGAGTACAGGTACAGTAACTCGACTCACTGACAGAAGTCCACAGTACAGAACACGGAAAGTCCTTCTCATGACTTTCCATTCAGTGGTCCCTTAAGTGCAGAACACTCCAATACTTCACGGAATCATTGCAGCCATCTTCCCCAGATGTTATATTCTCTTAACACAGTTGCACCTCACATAGGGTGTACCTTCCTCTCACACAAAAGGGTGCTCCTCTTTAGGCCCTGAGGCCATTCTAAACCAAATCACTGGATTCGCTAGACAAGGGTCAGGAGTGGCAAGGTTTCTCCTTCTGTCCCCCATGTCCTCCCCTAGATTCCCCCATGATTTAGCCATGCAGAAGGGCTCTTTCTCTCTCTCTCTCTCCTCACAGCAAATCATTTTATAGATCAAGGGTGTTCTTTTCTCATACCCCAAGTACACTTGCCCCCACTCACAGCTGGCATAAAAGGGGCAATATCTCCATCCATTACATCACTACAAGTGGTGGTAACAATTAAAGGGCACTAATACCTACCAACATGTTATTTACCAGGACTGCTGACAGTATGGCTATGTAGATATAGTGAAAGTACAATCAATAAATCGGAATACTAAAGTAGAACATTTTACTTTATTTTGGCTAGAGTAAGGGAGGATCATAAGCAAAAGATTGCCGCTCCAATCTCTCAAATCCATAAAAAGACACCTGCCCTAATAGAACTCACAGGTGTTGGCTCTGCACAAGCTTGAGGAAAGAAAAAGATCCTGGACGGCCGCACACCATAGAAGGCATCTTTATTGATATGAAGAAATAAAATCCAAATGCAGTCACCTCATGTACAGGGTGGAACAGGAAAAATAGTTAACGCGTTTCACGCCCTATCATGGCGCTTATTCATAGCTAAATGATTAAAGTTTGATCATGGGTATATATAGGGACTTCAGGTTTTGATAACCAATCAAAAAATGGTCTCAAATGGAGACCTGCCCACATAATTAAACTCTAGAGCAACACCCAAGAGATAGGAGACAACTGGGATGTAAAGTTTTAAATCAAAGATTGAAGACAAGATAATATGACAATATAATAATGCCTGTAAAGGTCCACCAAACTAGAAATGTTTATTAAGTGAACAAATACACACACAGATTTATCTATCTATCTATCTATCTATCTATCTATCTATCTATCTATCTATCTATCTATCTATCTATCTATCTATCTATCTATCTATGTGTGTGTGCTAGACACATGATTATTTTCAATGTTCGCATTATTCAACTTCTCCCATTGTGTACATCCATAACCTTGGGATAAGGTAAGGGAGTTTTATATAACCCCAGTCATCTTTTGTCACCTGGGAGAGATTTACCTTAACTTTGTGTCCCAGAGCCAAAACAGGAAGCAAGAATACATTTCTGCAAAGCAAGGCAATCCCTGGTTGTCACCAGGGTCACCAGAACTAGTGTCCACATTATAATATTTCTCCTTTATTCCTGTATTAGTGACAAACCAAAATATGTAAATTTCTTTCACTTTCTCTCTCAATGATAATGATTAACAGGACAGATAGAGAAGGCAAATTTCCCTAACTGGGGCAAAGACAGCAATAAAAACCTGACAGGGATTCTAATCCCTGTCTGCTCTATCTAAAGCAAATGTTTTGTTTTTAGTTATACTTTAAATAGAACATTAAAATATAGAACAGTAGGCTTGTGAAAACTATAAAAGTGATGTAACCCTCTATGGGAGAGGGGTTATGAGAAATGACCCCCCCCCCCATCTCCCCAAAACAGGATATTGCACTCATGACTAAGGCCTTATAGGCTGAAACACATCAACTGATTTTTTCTATGCTTGTACTGTGGTTTCTAAATAAAAATAAAGATTTTTTAAGAGCAGAAATTGGGGTGCGGATCATGTCTCTGCATTGCACTCAACCTGTAAGTAAATAAGAGAATAAAAACCTTTGCTAAGTGGAAGAGTGAGTTTCATAATAAAGTCGGCAGTGCTTCCACCCAAGGCAGGGCCTACATGAGCAGAAGGGATTCCCTTCCAGGGAAATTTACCAGTTATCAAATCAAAGTAATTGGGAGAAGAAAAACTGCTCCAGCCACCATATAACATTAACCATAGGTATATAGATGAACACCAGAATTAAAATAATATAAGCATTATATAATAAAAGATGGATAATAGTGCATACATCTAATGTACAAACAAGTAATATCAGCAAAGGGTCTGAAAGAAGTCCTGGTGGAATTGTGAACATATAGCTAGGTATACAGTATATAGTTATCAATAAAGATACTTCTAGCTGAATGTTGCAAAAAAGAATACGTTGCACAGTGATGTGGTTCCTATCTTGGTTTGAAGACCTGAGGACAGGATTAGCAATGAAAGGGATGTAGCGCCACCACCGTAGGAGCAGTTTGCCCCTCAACCCCAAGAACAGTCTCGGCTCCTCTGGCACACCTGTATAAACAAATTTTACTGCAGACACAAGGTAATGGGACACCAGACTGTAGGAGATCAAAGGAGTATTTTAGAGGTTTAGCAGCAAACAAGACAGTAATGACTGACACAGGTAGTTGGTTATCTGTGGTAAACTCAGATATTTGGCAATTGAGCACAAAAGAGGTATGCCATACAAGTAAACGCAATTTATCTAACCCACAGGCCCTGAGATGAAAGGGGGAAAGAATGACTTCCTGTATGTCAATCTACTCCCTTTAAAACCCTGAGACCACGGGTCCAGAAACATAAATGCACAGTGTAATAAACAACAATATTTAAAGAATGCAACTTTAAGCTTTTAAATAGGAGTTTCCCCTTAACACCTTCCCGCCTGGCCTATAGCAAAATGATGGCCGTGCGGTGGTTTAATTGCTGTGACTGGGCGTCATTTGTCGTCCTTCACAACATGCCACTCATGGTGATCGGTAGTGTGGTGTGTCTCTGGGACACATCACATCTCTGATCACGGTAAAGAGCCTATAACGTAGGCTCTTTACCATGTGATCAGCTGTGTCCAATCACAGCTGATCACAGTGTAAATAGGAAGTTCCGGTTATCTGCATTCCTCTATTTATGCTGACAGCACGTGAGTAGAGGAGAGTCGATAAGCGGCTCTCCTGACAGGGGGTCTGCGTTAATAATCAGTGCATTGATTATCAGTACAGTCCCATCAGTGATGCCCACCAGTGCCCACCAGTGCCCACCAGTGATGCTAATTAGTGCCCCCTAGGGGTGCCAATCAGTGCCCATTAGTGATACCAATCAGTGCCCATCAGTGCTGCCTTTCAGTGCCCATCAGTGATGCCTGTCAGCACCTCCTCATCACTGCCACCTATCAGTGCCATCTATCGGTGCCCATCAGTGCCCATAAAGGCTGCCCATCAGTGCTGCCTATCAGTAATGAGATAAAGATGCCTGCATGCAGGGCCTTTTTTTTTTGTGTGTGCACAAAGTGGGCTTCCACTCGCTCACCATTCCTGAAGATACCAAACTCAAAGGAATGGGATGTCCTGGAACTGGTTCTTGAAGGATCTATAGATAACAGATGCCTGACTGGCAACCCGATGACGCAGACATCCAGCAATGTCTGTGACAATCTGTCTGCGCCCGTGGTGGAGCTGCCAGCGGTAATGGGCTATCGTTCGGACCTGGTTGCGATATCTTCTTCTCAACAGGCAAGCGGCAAAAGTTCCTACTCCTGCCACCAGTCTCTCCAGCCCCTCGTGATCTCTCTTCCCTGTGCCCCCTGGCAGCCTTGTGGTCTCTCCCCACACTCAGTCAATCCTTCTTCCTCTCCCGGCTCCTCAGCTCTCCTCCCCTCTATTAGCAAGGCATCTTGGTTGCTGTAATTTGCTCCCTCTGGCCGCCAATGAAGAAGCCAATGAGGAAGCAGAAGATAGAACAGAGTGGGAGGCTGTCTGTGCCACTCGGATTTGTTGTGTAGATGCAAGAGGAGGGGGGGGAGAAGAGCCCGCTGTTGGTTCCTCTCTCCCTCTGCTGTCGGCTCCTCCCTCCCTGAGTGGCTTAGTTCCCCTGATGTCGGCAGTGGCTGGCTGGCTGGGGGGGGATCAGCACCCACTACAGGGAAATTCTCCAACCATTATCCAACAAGTCTGGAATGCAGCTTCTTACAACAAAAACCGTGGTGCGATATTGGAACTCTGAGTCAGCCTGTTTACCCTGCCTCTTAGTCCCTAGTAGCTTCTAATCTGCCATGCAACCTGACCTCTTAATACCTATGGTTCATTGAATGCCTAACCTGACTTTAGCCTATGCTGATTACTGGGCCTTGAGCTAAAACTAGCTATAGAATCCCAGACAAAATGGGTCAAGGTTAACTAAAATAACAGGAGGTGCATATAAATGCTATCACACAACAAATAGGTTCACCAACTAACATAAAGGTGACCACTACACACGCAAACAGCAAACAGACAATAGTAAACTCTTAAACATAGGAGCACTTGCCTAAAAATCCCTGATTCCTGTCTGGATCAGCAGCAGCTCCTCCATTGCAAGACATGTGGTCCCAGACTCTCTCTCTCTCTTCACTTCCCCCTTCTTTAGTTTCCAACCCAGCCCTTCAGAGACAGAAAGTGCTGTACATAATTAACTCTAAGGCCTCATTCACATGAGGCAGATCCATTTAGCGTAGTCTGCCAGCTCAACAGTAGATCGCTCTGATGACAGGTCCGTCTCTGCTCACTGAGTGGGGAGGGGGCCTGTCAGAGCACCGCTTATTTCTATGGAGACATCGGACGAAAACGGACAGCATGTCTGTTTTCATCAGATCTCATCCAATCCACCAAGACGGATCATGAACGTATTGTCATACGTCTGTTTTTAGCGGATCAGATGGCAGACGGGTGTCAGCGGACACATCTCCGCTGACATCCGTCTTACCATAGGAGTCAATGGATGGCTCGCTCTGATACGCCTGAAAAATGGACCGTGTGAAAGGGGCCTTAGGCAGCACAGTTATTTACAAATATAGTACAAGATGGTGTAAAGCAACAGATCTCTACAAATTTGTTCAAAGTCTGCCATATTTTTTAAAAAAGTTTTTCTCATAGTTGGTTAGACATGCAATAAGTTTATATTGTTTTCCACATATCAAATGTCCCTTGTTCTATCTGTTCTAGCAATGACCTGAATCACAAGAACTTCAGGTTTATATAGTTTTTATAAACAGCAAGAAACTGAACATACCAATGCCAAAAAGTGTTTTTTTTTTCCACCATACCCCTTTTTTTTACATAAAAAAAGAAAATTCACAAAGATAGTCCATAGTTTTAGGAATTGTAAGCTTCCTGGTAGAAAACTTTATATTTGATTTTTACAATGACAGGGTCAGTTTTCCATCTCATAAAAATGCACATCACATTTGCTCAATAAACAGTATTAGATGGTTTTCTCTGTCCCCAGATTAAATAACTTGCCATTGAGAATCTTAATACTCTAATTTATCACAAGAAAAACATTCTAGCCATAGAATACTCAGTTAGAGGTAGAGGACCATTTAGGCCTGGATAACTTAAGTGTTAGTGATTCACAACTTTGTAACAATTCACAGAAAATTAGGCCAGGCACATAAGAACATTTGGCACCCGGGGCGGATCCTATATCTGGCACCCCACCCCCCAACTTTACATTTTGATACAAGAAATGGTTAGAGACTGCGGACATGATACAGAAGATGGTCAAAGACTGTGGGCATGACACGGGAGATGGTCAGAGATTGCAATTCCAGGCTGCCTCTCACAAAAGATCACTCTATTTTTACGCTGGATTATTAAGTTTCAGCTCACAGGGAAGAGAGCACTTGTAGAACAATTCTGATTTACAAGTTTTTTTGTGTACATATACATGTATTATTTTCCTACCCTCAACGCAGTCTGTGTCACAGATGTTGGTTTTCAAGGTCAGTGTGACAGGGTCCAGGGCAAAGCTGCCCAATGGTAGATAAGCCCGCGCTGTGACTCCTGAGTCCCACCGCTCTGTGACATCACTGTGCGCCCCGCCTCCTGTTCAAGTCCTTGTTAAGCCTGCCCAACTCCCGAGTCCTGCCTGATGAGCACGCCCGAGCCCAGCCTGCAGTTCCAAAGTTGGTGTGAAGCCATATTTTTTAAAGGCTGCTCCATGTGCAGACCGGGAGCCTGTAGCGGCCCAGCAACCCAGGCCCACCGGGCAAGTGCCCAGTGTGCCCTATGGCCAGTCCAGGCCTGCCTTACACCCCTAAACGATGCCGGTCTGACACCCTCCCAATGTGTGGCACCCAGGGAGGACCCCCCCCCCCATTGGTACGCCACTGAATTAGGTCCGGAGTACCCAGATAGCAGTTTAAGCAAATGTATTATATCAGACCAGGTAAACAATACAAGATATGGTATCAAGCAAGTAAAACATTTCAAAGTGACAGAAATGAATAAAGTGAGCACTGGCCTGCAACAGGAAAGACTAACTGAACTGCAGCAGTGTTGAACCAAGTCTTAACTGGAACAACTACTATTGAGCTAGATCAGACAGATGTGGGTATTTGTAAGTGTTCCTGAGCAGGGTACCCCGTAAAGGTGGTGGCACAGTACCTGGCACCTTAATCCTAGCATTGGTTGACTTGCAGTGGGGCCTTTCTGTCAGCAGTGCTCAAGGGTCTATCCCTCAAGGAGTAAAGGGTGTATAGCTTCTGGGCTGCTAAGCAATGAGTGATTTATAATGTGCAATGTATAGCAAGGAATTAAGCACTGTCCTTTCACCACTCCTGATAGGCAGCAAGTCCCAATCTTGGTGGTTATGGACATCAGGTCCCAAAGGTTCAATCCCTCAGCTCTGGTTTACACTTATGGCATAGCCTCCCATCTCCGGTTTACCAAATGCCATCTTTGGCAAGCTCTGGTAGACATGGTGGCAGGTCTGTCCTCTGTGCAACACTCTCTACCCCCGATTCAGCTGTGAGAGTGTCCTGCTACTGGTCTTCTTAGCACAGCATACCCTCAGTGTGTCTCTTTTGCCTGGAGAAAGCAGCCCCTGTCTCTCCTCCTATCTCTCAGTAATCCTGCCTCCTGTAGTTTAGAGTCCATCTGTCTCCAATTCACTTGCATTGCGCTTTGCCCTCTCAGAGACTACAACTCCCAGTTTCCTTTGTGTCATCCTGAATTGGAGGAGGGAGGGGGAAAAAGAGAGTGAGTTGGGGTTTCTCACTGGCATAGCTGCAGCTGTACACACACAACTCACTTCATACAGATCATAGTTGGGGGGTGGGATTTGGGGGAGGATGAGTCTGCACACAGAGAGCTGCAGAGTCTCCTCACACAACACAGACATCCACTTTACACAGTTTGCAGCAATAGCAGAAGATCCCAGAGCCAGGAGCATCTCTCATTCTGACAGCAGCCTGGCAGGGGAGGACTGGTGATCAGCGGCACAAAGAAAATTTAGTACTTTTCTCTTAGGTTTCACAAATCTCTTTGTCAGGAATTCATCAACTGGTTAAATAAAAATTAATTCAGTAGTATTTATTTGATCAAGCTATAGTGCTTATCAGTACTGCAAAGGGAAAAAACATTTGTGAAGGCCTCTTGATAAAAGAAAACGTAAATATAGTGCTCTGGATAACAGCTGCTATGTTCTCACTAAATTAATCAGGTCTCTGTGGGAATAAAGTCAGGTGCTCCACCACAACCCAAAAACCCCACTTTACTCGACTGTACAAGCCACTATTGCAGCATGGGCCTCCTTAACTAGACAACACTTTACTGACACACCAATCTGCAAATAAGGATCCCACTAGCAACATATGAATATCTAATTCCTGGTTTGTCGACCCAAACATGGATTAAACTAGGGGTACACTTCTGCATATCTAACATAACTGAACAAGACACGATGGACAGCTACAAAATGTTCCAAATAAAGCACTACTCATCAACTAACAAAAAAGGCCCCACAGAAATATCCCAAATACTTTGGAACTACTTGATAAATAAAAACCCAACTAAACACAAGGGGATATCCTTATTCTATAAATTCTCTACCCCCCTGAATATGCAGAGTAAACTACCCAACATGGTAAAATGGGAAAAAAAAACTACAAACAGAATTCCCCATACACCAATGGCACTCAGCCATAAAGTACAATAGTAGATTGTCAGCCCTGCCAATGTGAAGCATTACCACAAGCCTTGACGACTCAAGGGGCGTATGCCCTTTGGAGTCCATTAACTCCGGTAAGCCCTCTCATTGTCAGTGGTGGTTATTTCCATACTTACTTTCCTCGTTTTCCCATTGATGTTCCAATGATGTCATCCAGCTGACTTCATACACAACTGCCAGGACCAACTTATAGGCTCAACCCTCTTTTGGCTTAATTTTTTCATGCACTTTGCTTATATTTTGAGTAATTTTTTCACCTACAATTTTTTTTTCACTTATCACGTTGGTGAACATTACTTCACTGTTTATGTTCATTTTTATATTTAAATTAACATAAGAGTTATTATATGCATATGTATTTTTCGTCACTTATACGGTTTCTTAGCATTTAGTAACTGTTCGTATTAGCGCTGAACTTTTACCAGATAATATTTGTTTGCAACCGTCTTGTGCTGGCTGCTGTATACTATCTAGAGCAACAGCGCGGTATTTCACCTTTATTTTGTACTGCAAGCTCTGGTTAAGTTATGTTGTGCAATAGTTATCCCATCACAGGGGTCACTGGGGCTGAATTTTCATGCTGTAGACTTGCAGAGCTCTTGCTATAGACTTGCCACGCAAATTTGCTACAAATTGGAAAAGTGGCAATTAGAACTTGTGCTTTAAGTATGCTCTGTAAGTGTACAACTTGCCGTTGAAAATGTGCAGCAAGTGACTTACAATTCAACACTTTTGTGGCAAGTTATCCTTGCTGTTTGGGGTGTTAACAGGCTTTGGGCTTGTGTTGATGGGCAAATGCAGGGTGCTTTTGATATCAGGTAAATAAGCTTTTGAGACCAGATATATGGGTAGGTGCATTTGATCTGCAGTTGGCCTCTATCTGATCTGCATTTGGCCTGCTTCAAGTTATGTTTGCGTTCCAAAAGACCAGTGGCGTTGCAAGGTGGGGGCGGGGGGTGCGGGCCGCACCCGGGTGACACCCGCCAGAGGGGTGACACCCATGTATAGCCGAACCGCAGCCGCTGACACCGCCCTCTGCCCTGTGCCTCTCGTCTCGCTCTGTGTCCCCCGTGGAGTGGACTGAAGCTGCCTCCTCCTCTGTTTACATCCAGTGAGGAGGAGGAGCTCCAAGTGACACACACCTCTGTGTGTATACGTCCGAGGCCAACTGTACTGAGGTACTGTACTGTACACTCTAAGTAGATTAGTAGATAGACATGTGCGGGGGGGCGCTATGGGAGGGGTGCTTATACTGATGGGGACTCTGCACTAGGGGGATTCTATACTGATGGGGACTCTGCACTAGGGGGATTCTATACTGATGGGGACTCTGCACTAGGGGGATTCTATACTGATGGGGTCTGCACTAGGGGGATTCTATACTGATGGGGGGTCTGCACTAAGAGGGGGTGTCTCTATTGATGGGGGGTCTGCACTAAGGGGGATTCTATACTGATGGGGGTCTGCACTAGGGGGATTCTATAATGATGGGGGTCTTCTGCACTAAGAGGGGGTGTCTCTATTGATGGGTGGTCTGCATTAAGGGGAGGTTATATACTGATGGGGGGTCTGCACTAAGGGGAGGTTATATACTGATGGGGGGTCTGCACTAAGGGGGTGATTCTATACTGATGGGGGGTCTGCACTAAGGGGGTGATTCTATACTGATGGGGGGTCTGCACTAAAGGGGGGGTGTCTAAACTGTGGGGGTCTGCACTAAAGGGGGATTCTATACTGATGGGGGGGTCTGCACTAAGGGGGTGGATTCTACCCTGATGGGGGTCTGCACTGAGTTTGGAGGTCTATACTGATGGGGGGGTGTCTGTACTGATGGGGGGGGTCTGCACTGAGGGTGGAGGTCTGTTGTTAGTGAGGGTGATCTATACTGAGGGAGGGGGATCTATACTGCAGGATCTGTACTTAGCGGAGAGGGGTCTGTACTGAGGGGGGACTATATTTGGTGGAGGGCGGGGGGGAGGGGGGTGACACCAATTTTTTCAGCACCGGGTGACACCAACCCTAGTGACGCCACTGCAAAAGACTTGTATTGGGAGAGAAGCCGTTCTGATGTGAGCAAAAAACAATGTATACAAACCCTTAAAAGACAAGTATGGCCAAGTATTGGGTTACAAAAGTTACAGAAGTGCACCTACTTTTGCTCTCCTGTGACCCAGAGTCAGCTGATAGCAGGCTATTGCCCACTATGACCTGACGTCAACAATTGCAACAATATTGTTGGGATCCACCCGGATGCCTAATCGCCCGCTGGTTCAGCCTTTGACTATGTGATAGTTGCATTAGTTTTCTTTATTCAGACTTTTTTTTTTTTTTTCTTTTCACTTAGTGATCTTACCAGTAACACATTTCCTGTCCTAAGATGACAGTGCTCACTCATTCTACTATATATATGAGGTAGCACCCTTGTCACCCTAGGGCAGCAAGTGTGTTAACAACACCCAAAAGACAGGTTGAAAACGCAGTACTTTTGTACCATGCGATCTGCCTGAACTAATTTTGGTATGATGCAGTGCGATATGAGCCCATTCAAAAGGAATGAGCTCAAATCACACCAAACTGCATGTATGCGAATTGCACAGGAATGTGCAGCACCTTCCTGTGCAATTCATACTGTGAACCGGGGCTTAGATAACATTGCAGAGTGCAGGGGACACTGGTGGATTTCCTGCATGATTAACAGGTATTTTTGCACCATTTGAACATTGAACAGTATATAACAAAATGTTTTCATTGGTATATTAAGCAGACTAAAGGGAGTAAATCAAGTTGGGTTTGCATACATTTTAAAACTAAACTATTGGCACAGTCCTTTGACTCCCCCCACAAGGAGACAAGGATACAACCTTTTGACTACAGTGCTGGTTACACTAGACACAGGGCCAGTACAAGGGGTGGGCAGAAGGGGGACTTGCCCTAGGCGGTGTCTTAATCTGCAGAGAGGGAAGGTGCACTGGGAGCTTCGGTTGCTGCTCCTGCCTTACTGATAAGAGTGACTGTGCCTTATATTTGCCACAAGATCTACTGATTCCCTGGCTTCTCCATTCATCCAACTCTGCCAAATCTGCAGCTATAAATCAGCTATAATGCAGCTATAAATCACTCTATTCTCCAGCAAGCCACACTACTGCCCTCACCTTGCTCTCTTTCCCGGGACACCTCATTTTCTTCCTTGCTAATAATCTCACTTGTCCGACTCATCTCTGCTCCGCCTCAGCTACACCTCTCTCTACCTTATCTGCACGATCATACAGTAACTAAGCACCGATCCTCCTTGCTTCTCTGCCCTGTTGATTTTTTTCATGGTCCTTCTCTTATCTGCTATCCCTTCCATAAGTCTTCACTACACATATCCTGCAGCCTCTGGTCTCAGCTCAGCATTCCACACACCGATATTACACCCTTTCCATCCCAGCTGTGTGGTTTGGTGCAGCACATTTTTAGAAAAGGGTCATCGACTTAACTGTTGCAAAGGCATGGTAGACTCCTGTTCTTCGTTTTGAGGTGATCAAAAATTGTATGAATGATATCATGGTGAATGAGAAGCTGACAGCTATCCTCTCGGACACACATGATAAATGTCTCCGGGTCTGGCAACCGTGGGTTACATATATCCAACCTTCTAGGATTGCTAACACACTTCTCTCGATTTAGCACTTCTCTGGTGTATACCCCGTGGACTCCTCTCCTCCTTTTCTCTTTTTCCTCATTCCCATCTTCCTCTTATTTTATTTATTTCTATAATTCATCTGCTTTATTCTATGCATCTACTTCATATGCCTATCAGGCCACCAGGTCCCTTTGTGGTTAGGATGGTTATGGTGATAATTTCTCTTAATTTTTGTATTGCATGTTCCCTCTACAGTGCATTTATCAACAACGAAAGCCTTATATTTAGCTATGTTAAGCCCTATGTTTGGACATTTTTGCTTTCATATGTCATGCAGTGCAACCTAGATCCCCAGAGTATAGAAAGAAAGAAGATGTGAAGGGGCGAGTGGCGCTACCTATATGTCGAATAGTGCTCTACCAAATCACTCTATAGTGGCTAAGTATTAAAAGACACAGTGTTATTGTGGAATAAATTATAACAAAACAGTTACCATAAACTGTGGCGGCACAGTGGTGTAGTGGTAGCACTCTCGCCTAGCAGTAAGAAGGGTCGCTGGTTCGAATCCCAACCAGGACACTACCTGCCTGGAGTTTGCATGTTCTCCCTGTGCCTGCGTGGGTTTCCTCCAGGTACTCCGGTTTCCTCCCACACGCCAAAGACATGCTGGTAGGTTAATTTGATCCTGTCTAAATTGTCCCTAGTATGTATGAATGTGAGTTAGGGACCTTAGATTGTAAGCTCCTTGAGGGTAGGGACTGATGTGAATGTACAATGTATATGTAAAGCGCTGCGTAAATTGACAGCGCTATATAAGTACCTGAAATAAAAATTTAAAAATAAATAAATAAAATAAAGGTGATAGTGTAATAGTTATCACACCTCATCTACCCCAGTAGGTGAGTACTAAAACCCTCTAGGTGTGGACACCAATCCTACACAGGAGAAGTTATCACCAAAAATGTAATGGCTTACAAATTTGTGTATAAAACATCCAGACAGTGCGTATAGTGTCCAAACCCAAAATACAGGATGTGAGTGAACCCAAATCCAAATAAAAATGCAAAAAAATTGCACCAAAAAACAAAAAAGTTATAAAAAATCGCACCAAAGTTGCACCAAAATGTAATTGTCGCACCATATACAAAAACATATAAGTGTATACATATAGTGTCCCAATCATAAAATCAAGGTGTATATAAACCCAAGATGCAAAAAAAAAAAATGCATCTTGGGTTTATATACACCTTGATTTTATGATTGGGACACTACACCCTGTTCCAAATTATTATGCAAATTCTATTTCAGTGTCACAAAGATTAAATATTTTGTTTTTCAGTTTAACTCATGGATGGCATTGTGTCTCAGGGCTCTTTTGATCACTGAAAACAACCTTGGGCACCTGTGGTAATTAGATAATCAGGTGAGCCCAATTAAAGGAAAAACTACTAAAGGAGGGTGTTCCACATTATTAAGCAGAGCACCATTTTCAATCAATATGGGGAAGAAAAAGGATCTCTTTGCTGCCGAAAAGAGTGAAATAGTTTAATGCCTTGGACGAGGTATGAAAACATTAGATATTTCACGAAAACTTAAGCGTGATCATCGCACTATTAAGAGATGTGTGGCTGATTCAGAGCACAGACAGGTTTCGTGCAGATAAAGGCACATTGATGAAGATTTCTGCCAGATCCATTCATCGGATCAAGAGAGCAGCTGCTAAAACACCATTACATAGCAGCAAACAAATATTTGAACTGCTGGTGCCTCTGGAGTCCCATGGACATCAAGGTGTAGAGTCCTCCAGAGTCTTGCAACTGTGCATAAACCTTCCATTCGGACACCATTAACCAATGCTCACAAGCATAAACGGCTGCATTGGGCAGAAAAATACATGAAGACTAATTTTCAAACAATCCTGTTCACTGATGAGTGCCGTGCAAACCTGGATGGTCCAGATGAATGGAGTAGTGGATGGTTGGTGGACGGCCACCATGTTCCAACAAGGCTGCGACATCAGCAAGGCGGCGGTGGAGTCATGTTTTAGGCCAAAATCATGGGAAAAGAGCTGGTCGGCCCCTTTAGGGTCCCTGAAGGTGTAAAGATGACCTCTGCAAAGTATGTGGAGTTCCTGACTGACCACTTCCTTCCCTGGTACAGAAGGAAGAACTATGCTTTCCGTAACAAAATCATCTTCATGCATGACAATGCACCATATCATGCTGCAAAGAATACCTCTGCATCAATGGCTGCTATGGGGATAAAAGGAGAGAAAGTCATGGTGTGGCCTCCATCTTCCCCTGACCTCAATCCTATTGAGAATCTTTGGAGCATCCTCAAGAAAAAGATCCATGAGGGAGGGAGGCAGTATACATCCAAACAGCAGCTCTGGGAGGCTATTCTGACATCTTGCAAACAAATTCAAGCAGAAACTGTCCAAAAACGCACAAGCTCAATGGATGTAAGACTTGTGAAGCTGCTATCAAATAAGGGGTCCTTTGTTAAAATGTAACGTGGCCAGTTAAAATGTTTAAAAAGTTAAAATGTTGTTCAAAGTTTGATTGAAATAGCTTTTGATTTCAGTAAATATGCTGCAAACACAACAAATGACAATTTTGCGTTCTATACAACCTATAAGTGTTTTGAAACCTATGCCCCGTACACACGATCGGAAATTGATGGGACATTCCGACAACAAAATCCATGGATTTTTTCCAACGGATGTTGGCTCAAACTTGTTTTGTCTAAACACGGTCGCACAAAGTTGTCAGAATTTCCAATCGCCAAGAACGCGGTCACGTACACCACGTACGACGAGACTATAAAAGGGCAGTTCAGAACCAAGCGCGCCACCCTTTGGGCTCCTTTTGCTAATCTCGTGTTAGTAAAAGTTTGGTGAGAGACGATTCAAGCTTTTTCAGACTCGTGGCTTTCAGATCGTTTTCTGCTGTTCAGTTTGTGCTTGTGGGTTTGTATCTGGTCTTCAGTGCGTGCAGCGAGTACAATTGACTTGCCACTGTGTTCTTGTTTGTTCGTTACTGATTTTCAGGTCGCTCTTCACAGGCTTTGCTGTTCTTCAGTGCGTTCTGTTACTTCGTTCTGAGCAGCCGACCGTTTTCTAGCCATGTTGCGTATACGTACTCCTCGTAGAGTTTGTGCTGTGCGAGGGCTTGGTGTTGGGGTCCTTTCCTTGACACAAGCCCAGTCCATGAACAGGGTGGGGAGGAGTTCATGGACCAAGAATTGGTTGCTCCAGCGTGACCAGTTTTGTTGCACGCCTTTGCTCCGTGAGAATAATCCTGATGATTTCAGGATTATTCTCAGAATGACGGACCCCATATTTCACCGTTTGTTGGCTTTGCTGACCCCCTATATCAGCAGGCAGGATACTTGCATGAGACAAGCTATCACTCCTGAGCAGAGGCTAGTTGCCACCCTGCGGTACTTGGCGACGGGGAGAAGCCTGCAGGACCTCAAGTTCTCAACAGGCTTCTCCCCCCAGGCTCTGGGGATCATTATCCCGGAGACCTGTTCTGCCATCATCCAAGTGCTGCATAAGGAGTATATGAAGGTAAGATTTTTATCCTTTAACATCACATTTTATTGTATTTAATGTTTGCTAATGTATTTTATTTCTTTACTCATTCCCTAATTACCATGATTGTAATATGCTGTGAATGTCCCCTTTGTCCTCATGCATGCTGGATTTTTATGTAATTTTTTTGTCCTTCATACATATTTGCCTTCACTAACCTCTCCAGCATGCTCTCCTGGCCCTATATTCACCTTGTCTAGTCATTTAACAATGTATTTTGTCAGTTCCATAGTAGTGCTTTACCCTAAAAACCCCCTAAAATTTTAAAAATTGTGATGTGTGCTTTAAATTCAGGCAGAGTGCCAGAGGCTTTTTTTTGGGTTCACAAAATCATTTGGAACCCTCCCTCCCAGTCCTCTATCTGCTGACTTTGCCAAACCCATACACACTATACCAACCTCTTTTGTGGTCAGATTTATGGATGAATTCCCCAAAGCATGTAGTGCAAGGGCCTGCCTGAATACTTTTAAATGGTACTGTTTTGTATCCTATTATTATCTTGATAGGTAATAGCAGAATGTAAAAATGTGCTAAAATGTGTACAGTGTGTATTTATCTCTTTGTATTATGACACTTCTTACTTGTCCAGTGGGCTGCCAATAGTTTAAGTAAGGAGGGGCTGGCCAAAGTAATACACATTATTTAGGCATTCATCTCTCAATCAAGTGGAGAGGGTTACCTGTCCAAAACATCTCCCCCCCCATAAAATTTTACAAATGGCCCATGAGAGGGGGGGGGATCTGATAGGTGGACCTTATACCTTGGTCTTTAAATACTCAATAAAATAAATGTTATACTGATGTTGGCCAAGAAGATTTGTGTCTAATCTGCTTTCCATGTTTATGTGCAAAATTATTAATTTATTTTTCTTGTTTGACTCCACAGTTTCCTTCCAACACACAGGAATGGCAGACTGTGGCCTCCCACTTTGCCCAGCAGTGGGACTTTCCTCCACAATTGATGGGGAACACGTCCACATCGTCCCACCACCCAACTCAGGGTCATGCTATTACAACTATAAGGGGTTCAATAGTATTGTGAAGTTGGCGGTGGTGTCGGCTACTTACAAGTTCCTGTATGTGGACGTGGGCAAAAATGGCCGGATGTCCGATGGTGGAGTCATCGCCCAGACCGAGTTCTACAGGCGTCTCCAGAATGGCAGCTTGGTCTTGCCACCTCCAGAAGACAATGCGGAAGGACTCCCATTCGTCTTCGTTGTGGATGAAGCGTTTGCGCTGGGGGACCATCTTATGCGGCCATTCCCTATGAGGACCCTCACCCCAGACCAGAGGGTTTTTAATTACCGGCTGGCCAGAGCCAGAAGAGTGGTGGAGAACACGTTTTATAATAATGGCCAGCCGGTTCCGCCTATTTCTTACACCCATACATATGGCGGAGTATAAACTCAATCATATCATCCTGGCTTGCTGTGTTCTCCCCATTTTTTTAAGGAGAAATTCGGTGAACTATGCCAGCTCAGTTGGGCCTGAATCCGGAATTCATGTAAATGAACCAACCCTGAAGGCGCTTGAAGCTGGCCGTCCTGGCTTGCCCCCCCCTGAGTGCCCGCAAGGTCCGTCTAAGATACATGGAATACTTTGCGGGTAGGGGGGCCATCAATATGCCAGACAATGTCTGAGACATTTTTTAAATAAAAAAAAAAATTTAACTACTAAAATATTTGCTGACATTTACTGCTTGTGCTTCTTTTAGCTGACCCTGACTGAAATTTGGGGAGTCGTGAAAATGGCGTGATTGTGTAACATTAGAAAGCACTGTTGGGTGTTATTTACTAAAGGCAAAGGCACTTTGCACTACAAGTGCACTTGAGCCTGCACTGAAACGGCACTTGTAGTGCAAAGTGGATTTGCCCTTATGAAATAACCCCCATTGACACAGGAAACACCAATTTTACCACAAAAAAAGTTTCGGAGCATTAAAAGAAGAATACACACATTCTTGATTATCAATATTTTTAATACAAGCACAATCACATGTGCATTTATAAAAGGTTTTTAAAACAAACCAACATGTTTGTTGTATAACAATTTTTTGGGTCACATTAATAAAAGTAGAAATGTCCATTTAAGGTAAAACAGGCATGTTTAAAACCAACAAGAAATACACAACTCTGGAACTTACAAAGTTCAACTTTGTTATAAATTGAAGGCAATATCAGACATGAGTATTTATAAACTGTGTTTGATATTGCGTTCAGCAGATGGGGTGAAGTCACCCCTGGAAAAGCCAAATTTTGAAGATGCACACAAATTGCCGAATGTCAACATGTGCTAGCTGCCATCATGGGGGATCAAGGGACGTGTTTTGTGGGTGCAACCCCTTCCTCTCAGCTACTTTATTATTGAGGAAGGGGTTGCACCCCCAAAACGCGTCCATTGATCTCCCGTGGTGGCAGATAGCACATGTTGACACACTGTGTGCATCTTCAAAATTTGGCTTTTCGAGAATATGTCAAAAAATTTGAAAAATTGTTTCAGTAAAAAAAGCACTACAAAGTAATGGATTTGGAGGTGTTTTAAATTCTCCCTAAAACATCAATGATGTTCTTCATTTTGTTTTGAACATCAGTGATGTTTTGCTTTATGTTTTCCAAGTCCCTATTACACCCCATGATCTCCCCGATCAGGATCTGGGCACTTTCACTGGTGAAATGACCCGGATCCACAACATCACGATCACCTAAAAAGATAGAAAAAAAAAACCACCATGTATTATAAATATGTCGGCATCCATCTCTTACCTGAGCCTGTGGTCACAGACACTCACCTGTTGTGGTGACAATTTCCACCACGTCTCCATCCTCCTCCTGCTCTGCTTGTCTTTGTGGCATTTCCACTTCTTCCTGAGGTTGGGGGTCTGTTGTCTCCTCGGATGAGTGGTGTCCTACAAGTCTTTTCTCCCCTATGTAAAAAAAAATAGGTATACTTAGCACTCAGATATTTTATGACAGAAATAGGAATATGAAACATTGCTTGGAAGTGGGGTACAATCGTCTATTTTGGCAGAGTTCCAAGATGAAGAAATATTTTTGTCCTTTGTCAAGCTTGAATACTTACCTGTTTTGTACAAGCTTCACAGATGGAGACACCCCTATAGTATACACTGGAGCACCTGTGTAGGCCCCCTAATAAAAAGGGTGTTCTGGTGTCCCACACTAGTGCTCCAGTGTCCAGATGTGTAAATAGCTACTAAGTGTCCTCTCCTTACACAGAATCTAGTTAGCATTTCATTCTAGTTACAAACCCATCTAGACACCAAAATTATTTTAAGAGAAGTAGGCTAGCAAAAATGTATTCAAATGCATATGGCCAAAACATGGTGTTTTCTATGCCGAACGAACAATGTTTCATACGAACGAACAATGTGCCCATGAACATGAAAGTTGCCATTTTAAACTGTACAACAGTTAAGAAAAGCACATGGAGCAGCACGAACATTAGAAAAATAAAGAATAGGAACACAGGACAACTACTTACTTTTTTGCAGCACTCTCCTGATCCTTCTGTACTGCTTGTGCTCCCTTAATTTGAGGTCCGACCACCGCTTCCTGAGTTGATCCTTGGATCGCAGTACCCCAAAATGCCGGTGCAGACTCTTCACAACTTTCGCCATGATCATGGCCTTTCTGACATTGGGGTTGGGGTAAGGTCCATACTTCCCGTCATAGTCGGCCTCCTCCTCGTTGCTGTAATTAGCACGCACCTGCTGTGTCTCCGCCATGTTCTTTTCCCCATATACAAACAGTAGTATAAACACTATACATTGATAGTCAAGGAATAGTCATATACTGAAACAGCGCTAGTGTTGAGCAAATAAATAGAACAGTTGTGTGGCCAACTACACACAGAACAATGTCCATAAGAGTGGTGCAGTGTCAGTAGTGGTTCAGAGATTGTTCAAGGTAGATCATAGAAATGTCAAAGCATGCACCATCCACCGATCACTCCAAATCCACCAAGTGTGAACACACTCCCCTCAGGAGGTTAAACTCACCAGAGATAAGTATATCACAAGCATCCAAATAACAGATATTCTGGGATACATTAACTTAGCACTTCTCCAGGTGATGGGTAGAAAGAGGGGCTCCTCTTCTTAGGCACTATTCCCAGCAGATTCGCCCACTCATCGACTTCCCATAAGCTAAGGGTGTCAAGACTCTACCTGCGCTCTGGACTCATAGTAAAATTCTTCAGAGAGCAGCAACACATCATTGCATGGCACCTTTTTCTAAAGAAATTAGGATCTGAGGATGTGACTGAAGCTGCACAAATATTCACAGTAAGTCCCAAAACCAGCACCAGGTAGTTCCAAAGACCACAGACCTTCCAATGTGACTAGTAGACTACTCTGTTCTTTTCCCCACTGCCCTGAACGAGAAGGGGCGGGGAATAGACTAGAAAGAATGTCAGGGGCGGGCGGAGTTTCACGCATGTGCAGTGTATATAACACGTAACACGCGCGCGTAGTACGTACGATCTGTGAGCGGAGGAAGGAGTATCGGAGGCACCGATCATGATAACGAAGGTAAGATTTAAAATTGGGCCTATACTACTTCTAGACTGAGGCCTGTATTGTGACAAGATTAGGAGACTTTAGCCTGACATTAGGGTTTGTCTTGCAGAGAAAATGGATAGCTTGAAGGATCTGGAGTTTATCAGCATATTCACAGATATGTTCAGGGAGCTGCCCTGTCTGTGGCAGGTAAACCACCCTGATTATAAGAACCAAACAAAGAGGAAGGCAGTGCTGGATAATTTGCTGCAATTTGTGAAGCCGGTAATCCCCACAGCAGACATCACCTATGTGAAGATCCTAATTGGTGGCATGTGAAGCACTTATCAAAGGGAGCACAAGAAGGTCCTGGATTCCCTGAGATCAGGAGCTGCAGATGACGTTTATGTCCCCAGGCTGTGGTACTATGACAGACTGCATTTTCTGTCAGGTCAGACTGAACCCAGGTCAGCACTCTCCACTCTTCCTTCCACGCTTCCTTCCCCCCAGCTGAGGTTTCTGACGCCCAACCTGGGCCTTCCAGGCAGCAACATATGGAGGAGCCCAGCTTGAGCCAGGTATAGCATTCTTCTAAATATTTCTGGTTGTCTAATTAATGATGTTAAATCTATGTTAGTTTGGAGTAATAATTTCTGATTGTGATTAATGAACCAAAAACTAAAACGATGTCCCTTTTTCATACACAGGGAAGTCTCAGCCAGGAGGTGGCCGGGCCAAGCAGGCTGCCCGATACCCAGGACCCTCCCCTCCGCCTTCAACCAAAAAGTGTCAGGAAGAGGAGTAACCTGGAGGAGGCTGCAATCGGCCTATTTTGGAAGGCTACTACAGCCCTCAGAAACTCCCCACAATGTGGAAGAGGATTTTGCTGCCATAACAGCATGCAAAATGCTGCAAAAGGAGGAGGGCCAATGCCTCTTATGTGAGTTTGTCATTTTAGAAGCTCTACAGAAGGGCTTGAAGGGCCAACTCACATGCGAAAGCCACATTTGTGAGCTCACCCATGGTTCTCCTCCTCCTCCTCCAACCCTCCTCCTCCTCCAGGTCCTACTCCTCCTCCTGCCACACCTCCAACACCAGAGCCACAGCCGGGAAGGAAGCGTGTAAGGAAGACCAGAGAGTGATGACCTGGGTTCAGTCTGGTCTGGAAAAAGATGCAGGCTCTTGTATGACCACAGCCTGGGAACATACATGTCATCTGCTGCTGTTCACGATTGTGTTGGACATCTGGACCAGATTGCACTCGCTTAGATATACACTCCTCAGGCCACCAATTTTGCTGTAAAATAATTGATGTCTGCCCTGGGGGCCAAAGGCTTCACCAATTTCTGATGTTTATCCAGCGTTGCCTTCCTCTT